>NC_064251.1:34734307-35984307 GCF_003254725.2 Canis lupus dingo
CCAATATATAAGTAGAGTTCTCCATAACAACTATGTAAATGTGATTTAATTGCATGATCACTGTGTATCTTTTTTCTAGGCAAATTATTTATTAATGAAGGCATATTGATTAACATATTAGGCTTATAAAAACATATTAGGCTTATACATATTTGACAGGCTCTGAAGAAATACCAATTTTTGTAAAAATTAGGAATTACAATTCAAAATTATTAAGGAATTTTAATATTTCACTTTGTTCTATTTTAAGCATTTGCCTTTAAACACAGTGCATAAAGAACAAAGCCTATATTAATGAATCAGAGTAGCTAGATCCCAGAGAACTTGAAGCAGATATAAAAGTAAACATTTCTGTTATTCCTTTATCTCTCTAGATCATTTCTGACAGAAAATTGGCAAGAAAGGAATTCCTCCTTTTGTTTTTACTGAGAGTAATTGATTCACTTGGAACCAAATTGTTCCAGAGTCAACTTGGATGGAATTCCTGCTACACAGCACTGGTCTTTCCTCTGGTACTGATGCATGAAGTCAAAGCCTTGTAACGAAAAGATGAGGGATATTGAATTCTGCTTCATTGCAGCCTGGGTGGCGGCTGACTCAGCTCCAGCTCAGTACAGTGACATTAACGACTAATGAGTAATTTACAGCTGCGAGGGGGCGGATTGCTACTTGGGACAATTTTCTCTTTTTCACACCGTTTTTATTTTATTTTTCCATTTCAAGCAGCAATTATTTATATACTGATGTTCTACACTCCCTGCAGAAGGAGAATACTTAACGTAGCAAGACTGAAGTGTTGCCCTGCATGCCTGTTTTGGAAGCATTTTCTGAACCCCCATAAGATAGCAGACTGAAATGAAGGGGTCTTTGTCTTTTGGTGGTATCACTGGTCATTCTGATTTTGTATTTTTTCAAGAGATTACCTAGTAGTGTCTCCTTGCTAAGGCTGTGATTCAGAAAGATCTATTGTAATTCTAACTATTTGCAAGTCCTTAATCTATTTAACCCAAGTCACTCAGTATGAATTGCCGTGAGGAGAATCTCTACAGGGTATATTGTGTTTATCCATACATCAGAGTGTAAAATGAGCTTACAGAATAAGGCCTGCTGTCACTGGCTTAAAGGCACTTAGATCCCCACTGAAATGCCTTTGTGTCTCCTCTTAGTTGTTTCCAAAAACAGACTAAAAAAAAAAAAATCATTAACCTAAAGCTCTTTCCATGTTTCTGTCATCTCTACCAGAATGTTTGCTAAACGACCTTGTGTATCTGTTGTTACACATTTAGTTTGGCAGATATAACTCCTGTCCAGACAACCTAAAATAAATTTGAAATATCCCAGTGTAAAAATTAAAAAGAAGGGGAAAATTAACACTAACACTGAAGAAATTATGAAAGCTTTGTGTATACAAATGAATCTGAAAACCTGGGTGTTTTCTAGCAAAATACAAATTAATAAGCTTTACCTAAGAAGAAGAGATTAAGATTGTCAAGGAGCTATTTTCTAAAAAGAACAAAAAATAGGTGATTCTACAGGGGGACATTTTCAAATGAGCAAAGACAGACAATTCCAATGTTTTGTAAAATGAAATCTCCAATAGCATAAGGAAGGACATTTGCAAAGCATAACACTGATACCAAAACCTGCCTGAAACAAAAGTAAAAAAGGAAATGAGATATCAGTTTTAGTAGTCAATGTAAAAAAAATCTTAAGTAAAATATTTGTATATTGAGTACAACAGTTCATTCATTCATTCATTCAATGTAAAAAAATCTTAAGTAAAATATTTGTATATTGAGTACAACAGTTCATTCATTCATTCAGTTCATTTATGAACAAACAAAAATTATAGGAAGTCTATTAGCATATTTTATATATTAATAGGTCAAAAGAAAAACACCAGAATCTCAAAAGATGCCCAAAGAAGCATCTGATAAAATTCAATTATCCATTCCTAACTTTATTTAAGAAATTTTTTTTTAAAGATTTCATCTATCTATTAGAGAGAGCACGCACAAGCAGAGGGAGTGACAGGCAGAGGGGAGAGGGAGAAGCAGGCTCCCTTCTGAGATGTAGGGCTCAATTCTAGGACCCTGAGATCATGATCTGAGCTTAAGGTAGACGCTTAACTGACTGAGCCACCCAGGCACCCCTCCATTCATAATTTAAAAATAAACTTAATAAAGTAGAACTGTATGATACATCATGGACTTTGTAGGACAAAATTTGGCTCAGACCAAAATCTAGCATTTACGCATAATATATACTTAAGAATTTTTTTTGGTTACAAGTGACCACGAACACAACTCAAACTGCTTCAGCAAAACAGAATAGATTGGCTACGCTTCAACATATGAGCTACACAGCTAGATTCAAGGCTTCATATGATTCTTCCCAACCTGGCATTTCTCCAAATCTCAGCTGTATTCTTCTTCTTTTCTTTTCTCTTTTTTCTTTCCTTCTTTCCTTCCTTCCTTCCCTCCCTCCTTCCTTCCTCCTTTCCTTTTTTTTCCCTTTCCTTTCCTTTTTTCTTTTTCTTTCTCTTCTTTCTTTCATAGGCTCCACATCCAATATGGGGCTTGGACCCATGATGCTCTACCAACTGAGCCAGCCAGGCACCCCACTTTAATTTTTATTTTATTCTCAGGCTCCATGTGGTGGCAAGATGATTGCTAGAAGCACAAGGTCTTTCATCTGCCCAGGTTCATTCAAATCAAGCAGGAAAGTAGCAGTAACTTTACTCAGTTGCTCTTACATAAATTACAGGATTCACTCTAACCAGCCCAACTTGGGTTATTTCCAATTCCTGAGCCAATCACTATGGCCAGAAGAATGTGTATCTAATCAGCTGGAAATGAATGTTTCTCTACTCTCAGTTCATGTGCATCTAGGGGTGAAACCTGGATGCAAATGAACTAAGAGCAGAGAAGGAAATGTCTCTGGGAGAAAGAGGAATGTTTGTGAAGTAGCCAATAACACAGTAAAACAAAGTTCTGACTCAAAATAGGAAATAAAGTAAAATAACTGAAATAAATTTTTTAAGAAATATGAAGATCTTGGGGCACCTGGCTGACTCAGTTGTAGGAGCCTGTAACTCTTTATCTCTGGGTTGTGATTTAGAGCCAGCCCCACATTGGGAGTAGAGATTACTTAAAAAAAAGAAAAGATTGTAGATCCCATATTAAAACCTTGTTGAGTAACATAAAGAGGATTTCAATTAATGAAACAATACAGCCAAAAAAAAAAAAAAACAAAAAAACAATACAGCCTATTCCCGGATAAGACTTGCTATGCAAAAGACATCAATTTTTTTTGCAAATTACCCTATAAATTCAGGGTGACCCCAAACGCAGTGGCAACAGATTTCTCCCCTCAAACTTGGCAAAATAATTAGAAAATTCATTGAGAATAATAAACATGTCAAACTACCAAATGACATCTTTTAAAAGTTATATTAGGTAGGATAACTAATCCTCCTGATACAAAAACATGTTATAAAGTTATAGTAATTCTAAAATAATGGCACCACTGTAGAAATAGATGGAGAGATCAGTAAAGCAGAATAGACATTCAAAAAACATAATTTTTTAGTAACTTAATATAACCTTGCATATTCATTTATTTAATAAACATCTAATGAGTCCCTGTTATCTGCTAGGTACTGTACTATGACTAATCAAGTACAAATAAGACACAATCTGCATCTGCAGTATTATTTGGGAAATGTAGATCATGGATGTCAGAGTCAGATAGACCTGTGATAGAAAATGGTTTTACTTGTTTGTGTAATGTTCCAGAAACAGAGGATATAACCAACACTTAAGAATATTGTTACAAAATGTAGCAAGAGCTATAGTAAATGGTGTAATGGGAACATCAGGGAAGAAGGAACTGGGAGAGGATAGGAACAGATCTACTGGTTTACTAATTAGAGGAAGCTGGTATTGCCCACCTCCCCTAAACAATGTAATCTAACCAGTGCTGCCCAATAGCATGATGATGGAAATGTTTTTTAATTGCATTGTCCAGTGTAGTAGCCAGTGGCTAAATGTACTTACTGGGCATTTGAAATATAGCCAATGTGACCCAAAAACTGACTTTTAGTTAAATGGCCATATTTAATTAGTAAGCAGCCTTACTGGATGGTGCAAATCTATATAATAAGAATAATATACAAGCCAAAGAATGATATAATGGTTTCTATTATTTGGGAACCTGGGAACTATCCTGATAGTATGTTATTTGTTTCATCCCACTCCATGTTTCCAAATTCACTTACTGTTTTGCAATCCACTGTTGTGAGTCAAACTCACACCTATGCTGCTGCAAAGACCAGATGTGTTGGAGTGATACAAATAGGTAATTGCTGGCAGAAAGAGATAGTCTCTGGCAACTGGTACTTAAAAAAAAAAATTGGAGTTTGTCAAAACACTGGCTAGTCTATCAGCTTCAGTTCCTCTCTAAGCCATACAGCCATATCAGGCTGTACTTGTTCTCTGAATTTCCTTTCTCTTTCAAACATACCCTTATTTTCAGTTATATAAAAACATCAAGGGGCGACATAGTCAAAAAACATTGTTTACCACCCTGTACTATGTTAATGAGGGGGAAAAAGGCAATGCAAATCTTGAGATAAGCTTTCTGAATATAGTCATTGTTGAAAGGATTTTGAATAAGAAAAACAGGTAAATGTACTTGCAGATTAAAGTAAGGCAGGGAAAGGAATAGAAAAATGGAGCCTGAGTTCCTAGGCCATGCTAGAACACAGTCTCTCTCCTGTGGGATCTGTGTTCTAGATCAGAGGAGTCACGTGCAACCATTGCCCATCTGGTACACATTTTCTCAGGCTGTCAAGCTATATCTGATTTAGTAAAGTAAAAAATAATTTTTGGAGAATTCTAAATGTTTTTACCTAAGATGTAGGAATCTCTAAAATACTGGCTTGAGGAAACTTAATTTCCCCTTAGTTATTTAATAACTGCAGCATGAATAGAGGACAACTGGAGCTGGGATGATGTGAGATACAATCTCTTCAGTACTATTCTATATTGCCTAAAATGTTTACACATCTATCTGTCCATTGAGGGATGCAAATCAGCCTCCAAAGTGAGGTTATCTACTCCACTTGACAGGTCAAGTAATAGACTTAACAGTCTAGTGTGAAGAATCCTCAGGTTGCTATCTCTGCTATGGGTTATATACACGGAGTTTAAAAACTTTTTTCCTTATAGACTTTTTTTAAAGAATTTATTTATTTATTCATGAGACACAGAGAGAGAGATTGAGGCAGAGACACAGGCAGAGGGAGAAGCAGGCTCCATGCAGGGAATCTGATGTGGGACTCCATCCTGGGAGTCCAGGATCAGGCTCTGGGCGGAAGGCAGGCGCTAAACCGCTGAATCACTCGGGGATCCCCCTCCTTATAGACTTTTAAAACTTCTACCTCATTTAATTTTTTAGCTAAACTATTTAAGCTATTGCCAAAAACTTTAATTAAAAAATTCATCAGATAAGAAAAATGTGTAATTTAGTTCCAAATTATGATCAGTTATAGGAGAGAAGTTAAGGAACTGGAGGGAGGTAAAAGGAAGAGGTCAGGAAAAAAAGACAAAGACAAATAAATGGTAATCAAAGTAAACTCTCATTCCTGTGGTTGGTAAATAGATGATGTTTTCATGGGCATTTCATATTCCAATCAGCTGGATAACTACTGTTCATATTTCAGTCATTCTTCTAAGCATGGGGAGCTTGGCTCTCCAGATAATAACTGTGGCAACCAACCAAAAGGGAACGAACCAGTGCTCTGAACTTGATAGCAGTGGCCAGAGCACTTTGAGGGTTGGAAGAAATCCAGTCTAGGAATAGATCCAATCTTGATCAGAGGTTTTCTCATAAGAATTTCATAGTGGCAGCTGCTGGCTGATGATTTTCTACTAGATTGGTTGTCATTTTTTCTCTTCAGAAGCAACATTTCATTTTTCTTGAGGAATTTCTTCTATTAAGGAAGAGCCTGACGAAGGTGACCTACTTCTGTCTTTACCAAGTGGGCAAGTGAAAAGCAGCTTTACAAGGCTCTTCATTGGGAGTGTCTGTGTTTCTTTCAGAGATTGAGACAATGAAATTGGCCCGTTCGGTCTTCAGCAAACTACACGAGATTTGCTGCAGCTGGGTGAAAGACTTCCCTCTCCGCAGGAGACCCCAGCTTTATTATGAGACATCAATCCATGCCATCAAAAACATGCGCAGGAAAATGGAAGACAAACATGTCTGCATTCCTGACTTTAATATGCTCTTCAATCTTGAGGTAAAGGGCCCTTCTCAACAATCAATGAAATTTTAAAAACAAAACAAACACCTTCATGGTCCTATTTTTCTAAAAGGAGAACTGCTAATATACTGATAGTATCTCTGATGGGTCGGAGTAGGATGAAAGGCAGAATGGCACAAATTTGCTTGTATTAGACAGCAGAAACAAAACTGTTTTATGTTATTTTGGTTTATTTTTAAGTAAGCTTTATGTTCAATGTGGGGCTTGAACTCATACCCCAAAATGAAGAGTCACATGCTCTACCAACTGAGCCAGCGAGGCACCCAATTTTATATTATTTGAATAGGTAATGCATTCACATGGTTCAGAATTCAAAAACAAAAATCTCTCTCTTGTCTCTCAGATGCTCAATTCCCCTCCATGAAGGCAAGGGAAGTTACCAATTTTTTGGTGGGATAAACTTCCAGAGCTATTCTATAAACATACAAATGTGAAAGAAAACTGCCATATCTCAATAAAGCTGTTTAAAAGGAAACTACAGTAAAATCAGATGATGTTTATTAAGTTCCCACATTACTATGTTGATGAAGCAACATAAAAGGGTGAATTTGAAACCGAGACTGTTTTCTGATTTCCTGTGATTTCCTTTTCTAAATCTTGGTTTCTGAGATGGGAAAGTAGATGGGAATTACATTTCATGAATCTCTGTGACTGACAAATTGGATCATATGAGCTTTGTCAGCTTAATAACCATTTTCTTGTTATCTTCCTCTTCTTTTCCTATTAAATATGTTAGTGCCAATAGAGGTAAGTTTCCTCTGCCTGTCACTTGCCTCTTTTCTTCACTCAAGTTCGTAACTTAAAAATTACCATGTAGTAATTTATACAAAGCACAATATTTCCTTTATTTAGCCGCTAAATTTAAATTTTAGCTGACTGTCAAGGTCTGATGAGCAGTGATAGTAGGTTGGTAATTGGTGCTTATGTTACAAAGATAGATCAGCTTTGTTTCCAGATATCTTTAGAATATTTGAATATCCTTGTTTCCAAATGTTACCATGCCCATGCAAATGTAACCTTAAATATTTACTTTTTAAAAAGATTTTATTTATTTATTCATGAGACACCCAGAGAGAGAGGCAGAGACACAGGCAGAGAGAGAAGCAGGCTCCCTGTGGGGAACCTGATGCAGGACTAGATCCGAGGACCCTGGGATCACGCCCTGAGCTGAAGGCAGACACCCAACCACTGAGCCACCCAGGGGTTCCTTAAATATTAACTTTAATGTGATAAATGATCCTTCTATCATTACACCCACTTGAAGATTATACCCAGGTCTGACGGCATTGTTGCTATTTGTTGACCTGGTTGGTTTTCAATTTTGCCTCAAAATCAGCCCAAAAGCCTACCTCAGAAAGGAACACTTTGCTATAGAGAAATGTTTTTTTTTTTTTTTAATAAAGATTTTATTTATTCATGAGAGACACAGAGAGAGAGGGGCAGAGACCAGGCAGAGAGAGCAGCAGGCTCCATGCAGGGAGCTGATGTGGGACTTGATCCCAGGACTCCAGGACCACGTC
The DNA here is from genome assembly GCF_003254725.2 of Canis lupus dingo. Lineage (NCBI taxonomy): Eukaryota > Metazoa > Chordata > Mammalia > Carnivora > Canidae > Canis > Canis lupus. The sequence continues at coordinate 34,742,156 of NC_064251.1, forward strand.
CTGGGCCAAAGGCAGATGCTCAACCGCTGAGCCATCCAGGGACCCCCTAGAGAAATGTTTTTGAAGGCAGTTTGGCAACACATGCTTAGAACCTTGTATATTTTCACTATCTTTGATCTGGTAATTTCACTTTTAATTTTATAAGGACACAAATACAGGAAATTCTTACATTAATGTTTTGTTTGACATAAATGTCTTACACATAACATTTTCAGTAATAAACTAGAAATGATCAAGGTCATATATAGGGAGTAACTATGATATGCTCATGAGATGTATAGCACATATCCATTTCAAGTGTCTTTCATTAATACTTAATGACAGGGGAAATACTAATCTTATTGTCATATGATAAATGACAAAAAGCAGGATATAAAATTTTATGTATAGTATCCTAATTGTATCCAAAAAATTTATATAGAAGAAAGACTGGTTATCTGTGAATGGTGGGATAATATAGATTTCTTTCTTTATACTTCTTTATTAGTCCAAATAAATACTACATCATCTTTATAACAGGGAAAAAATATTTTTTGAAAAATAGTTTTTAAATTTAAAATGGTATACTAATTTTAAGAGATCCAGTTGGGTCTCTTCTATTTCTTTAGATGCTATATTGTTTAAGAATCTCCTGCCAATCTCACATTGTTTAAAGATATACTCTAATGGCCTCAAAAAGGCTATTGTCCCCTCCCTCTTTGTGATGATGATCCCACATCAGCTCACTCATCATTTAACGACTGCTTGGATATGCTATTTCTTCAATTTTACTCTTATCTTCCCAACTGAGTTGTTTAAAAATGAGTACTGCTTTAGTATGGGTAGAAAGTCTATAGTCTGGACATTTTTTTTCAAGATAGTTCTGTTTAATCAGTTAATTTTCAGTGGCATTATAGATGGTATTATTAAATTAACTAGTTGTAATGTCTGTATTAGGTATTGATTTCATAATATTTGTGTGTTTTTACTCTATGGACATTTAAGTTTGGTACTTTTGTAAATGTAGTATGCCCTTTAAAAATAATTTTCTTCTTTCTTTTAAACATTTTATTTGAGAGAGAGAGGAATAGAGGAAGAAGGACAAGCAGACACTGTGCGGAGTGCAGAGCCTAACACAGAACTCAATCTCAAGACCCTGAGATCATGACCTGAGCTGAATCAATAGTCAGACACTTAACCAACTGAGCCACCCAGGTTCCCCTAAAAAGAATTTTTTCAAAACACCTGTGATATACCTGTGGTTTTAATAGTTCTTCCAAATCCCCATGAAATAGCAACTCATCTCTACCTAACAGATGAGAAAATAAGCACGAGAAAATGATATGATTTACTTTGTATGTTAGATTTCCTTTAAATGAAGGGGGTTGGACTCATCTGAGTTCCTAGAGCCTAAAAGATTAAGTCAAAGCTTGCACATGAAAATGATTATTACTGTCTAAGCGGAGCCAAAGAGGACTCAAGTGAGAGTTCAGTCAGTTCAGCTCTCTACTAAGAGAGCTAGATCTGAGATGTAAACACTGGAGTTGAAGATAAAGAAGCAAACTACTTATTGGCTTAAATGTAGTATTATGATTATAGGTTTCCTTTGTTAAGAAAAAGCATTGGTTTAGATGAAGTTCCTCTGGCAGTTGCCTTAGTGCCTCAAGCAGTGGATGGGCCAGGAAGGGTGAAGCTAAATCTTGGTTAGGGGACAAGGCAAAAATGGTTACAGGGCATTTGGACATCTGATGTGGTTTAAGTCTGGCTAACCAGTCTTAGAGACTCTTGTTATTTATGGGAAGTATTCAATAGGACTATGATTTATGAAGATGTTGTAGTTTATTTTTTTAATATTTTACTTATTCGAGAGAGAGAGAGAGAGAGAGAGAGAGAGAGAGAGGTAGAGACACACCCAGAAGGAGAAGCAGGCTCCATGCAGGGAGCCTGATGTGGGACTCAAACCTGGGACTCCAGGATCACACCCTGGGCCGAAGGCAGGCGTCAAACCGCTGAGCCACCCAGGGATCCCCTGATATTATAGAAGTATATGTATGCTTTCATTATCTCTGTATTTTAAACAACCTAATTGGCCTTGTGCTTGCTGAAAGCCAATTATTTCCTATTGTTCTCAATTTCCAATTATATTAGGATACTTTCATTTTGAAAAAAAAAAAAAAAAAAAAAAAAACTCAATCCAGAACAGCTTTTGCTCAGTTCCTCCTTATACTTTCTCTTTCCTCCTCCTTCCCACAACTTGTAACAGCAGTTTTGAAGCAACTGCATGTGGGCGGTTTCCATGGTATAAGACAACAACTTTCACTGAGAGGGCATTTCAGCCTGAGCTTATTGGCCAGCATGTGTTCCAGCGTTCTGTGTGTAAATACAGATGCCCTAATAGTGCAGGTATTTTAGCAGTCGATCAGGCATATCAAAAAGAGAAACATTTAGTCTTACTGTCTAGGTGACAAATGCTGCAGAGGAGAATGGGTTTGTTGATTTGAGTCATGCTGTACCTAACTTCCCTGTGTCTGTTCTTCTACTGACAGGACCAAGAAGAACAAGCTTACTTTGCAGTGTTTGATGGCCATGGGGGAGTGGATGCTGCTATTTATGCCTCCATTCACCTGCATGTTAATTTAGTACGCCAGGAGATGTTCCCCCATGATCCTGCTGAGGCTCTGTGCCGAGCTTTTCGGGTCACTGATGAACGGTTTGTGCAGAAAGCAGCCAGGGAGGTATGCCATTTTCTCTTAATTCCAGCCTTGAATGCACTAGCTGAGCTCAACTAGGCCTGCAGTTCAAGGGCTATTTTGGGTTTTTTCTTTTGGGGCAGGCATTAAAGTTCTTTCCACCTGTATTTTTGACCCACATTATTGGATTCTGCTGTAGTTCTAATTCTCTCATTGGGGTTGTAATAGGGTGATATGATGTACTATAGAGAAACTCCTAAGCTATAATTTTCTAGAAAGCTGGATTTAGCAGGTGAGTTTCATCTGTTATTTACCAGTGCCTGTCAGCTTCACACTAGGACCAAGCAGACTTTTGCTGACAAGATCTGGATACCGTAATTAAAACAATGGACGAAAAAGGAAACAGAAGCTGGATTACTCCCATACATTTGGTTCTAAATGGGTTGGCAGTGCTTTACTGTGTAATGCTTGAGGGAAAATTTACTTGGAGAGAGCAAATCCTTAGATGATTCTTGAACGGATTTTCTCTTACAGGAAAAAAAATCAGAGCTCATGTCCTAATTTCTTAAGGTTAAACAGACCTAAGGTTTTTCCTCCAAATGAATGATAGGGGCTCTATATTAAGATCTAAAAGTTAAAATTAAAAAATAAATGTAAAAATTTTAATCTAATTATCATTCTGGGTATTGGTATATGAATACAGTACTCTATATTCATTTCTAACTGGGGGCCAACAGTAAGATAATAGTTTTTAATTTTTAAAAGTAATTACAGAATTACTATACATATAAAAAATAAGACTCCTGCCCTATGAATGAAACATTAACTGTTTTTAGAAAAGGACTTGGAAAGAGTAGGGTCATCATTTACTCCATTTCTTTGATCTCACTGTTACGCTACACATCAATAGTGGTATTTGGATCAATGAAACAATAATTCAGAACTATTTGGTATTAAACAAGGAAAACGTTCTGTATTTCCCAACCTATACCCCAAGTTTAGATTACTATGTGAATCCAACAACAGTGACCACTAGGGTCTACATATAGAGGTGGGGCTAGAAAACAAAATACAGTTGTCAACATCAGAACATCCCAGAGTCTCAAAGGCTGGCACTGCTCAGGTCTGCCTACCTTGGAGCTACTGGCTGTCATCACCTTGGCTGAGGACAAGACCTGGCCCCTGAGAGGTGATCTGTAATTGCCAAGGTGAAACTAAGAGAATCACTTTGTTCTCTTTTTCTGTTCTGTCCTTTTTCCTCTGTGTCCTCAAAATTGTTTTTTTTTTCCTTCTGACCCTGTTCACCTCATTTGCTTTGCCAGTGATCCTAGTGTCTCTCAGTCTTGCCAGTAGTTCTTTTGAATAATTTAGGTTTGTCTCAGCAGTTACTTTTCTCCTTCTCCTGCTTCCTTCCATGTGCTGCTAACTGCTGGAAAGAAAGTAGCTATTCCTGTTGCTGAAGCAGCCCTACCTCCTGTTCTCTCCAGGGCATATGCACTGAAGTGTCTTTATCATGTGTTCCAGGGGGCTGAGTCTTTGAACATTCTGTGTGGGAAGACATTTTATTGGTGGGTGAGGATTTGTAACAAACTTTCCCTATATAGGGAAAATGAGAAGTTGTTTTTCTCATTGGATACAAGGGGCCTTTTACCACCCTTGACGCATTGGTTCTAATTTAGGCCAAGTCCTTGGTAACAGAAAGTCATGCTTATTTAGTGGTGACTCATGTCAAATGGAGATGTCATTTTCATGTAGTAGTATCAGGAGCATTAAGTACAATGGTACTGAGCTATTGCAGTGAAATTTCAAGCTCTTCTTTATGCAGTGTTCCAAAAGCAGAGGCCCCTAAAATGATTGCAGGTTTGTTTGTTGTTTTTTTAAAGTATAAGCAACTTAGCATGCCAGGGAATATATGTTATCTCTTGGTTCCTATCTTAATATTTAGAGTATGGGAGCATTTGTACCAATCAGATACTTTGTTGGGACCCTCCCCCTGCACATACTGTATAGGTCAATAACAAAACAGAAACCAGCATATGGAAACCTTTAAGGGTTGCTGTAGTGGATTGAGCCCTGGACTGGGAGGAAGAAGAATTTCAGTTGTTTTGTGTACTAATGAGTTACCCACTCTTGAAAAGGTCACATAACCTGCCATAGTTTTCGTACCTGTACATAAAATGAAATGAAAAATCATCCTGCCTTGCATATCGTAGATAAAATCAATGTGTGCACATACATTCATGCCTATAAAAATGCACTGAGAAACAGGAATTGCTGTTTATTGTGAAATCAAGTTATTAATAGTCTAGCCCCCAACTAAAAGTTTGTGTTAACTATATAAATTGCTTCTCAATGAGAATCTGAAGTCTATTTATTTTTACTGACTCTAGTTTTATTTAAATTACTTTCAGAGTTTAAGATGTGGGACTACAGGAGTGGTGACTTTCATCAGAGGGAACATGCTTCATGTGGCCTGGGTTGGGGATTCCCAGGTCATGCTTGTGAGAAAAGGTCAAGCTGTTGAGCTAATGAAGCCGCACAAACCGGACAGGGAGGTAAGTGTGCTCTGTTCTGGGAGGGCACATGCCAGAGGCAGGTTTCTAGCTTAATTAAGATTTACTTGCTTATTATGACTACCACCATTATCGGAGCAACCATGCCCATCTTACATAGGAGTAATAAAGAGAACCTTTCCAGGAAGCTGATGAGTATTATATCTGTTGTTTACTGTTAAGGTAGATAAGTACATCCTGAATCCAATATTTGCTTCTTTCTATTGCATTGCTCTTTAGGATGAAAAGCAGCGAATTGAGGCTCTTGGAGGTTGTGTAGTCTGGTTTGGTGCCTGGAGGGTGAATGGAAGTCTGTCGGTCTCCAGAGCTATTGGTAGGAAAAACCGATTCCTTTTTGTTTCTCCAAACTGTCCTCTTCTAGCTCATTGTCTCATATTAATTCTGCTACAATAAGGGAACCTGAAACGGTGATTTATATTATCAGAGTGATTATTATTGTTTAAAGTAACAATTAGATAATGCCTTTTAATTAATTATCCTATTCATTTATATACTTAAATTCCATTACTGAAAGGGAACTATATTAAGAAATGTAGAACTTAGTATAGTTTTTTGTTTGTTTGTTTGTTTGTTTTTTTTGATGGAAGCCTTTGGTCTTTGGGACAGAAATCTGCTTAAAACTACAGTGATCCTCATTTCATTACAATTTGGGTCATATTTAGCTTAACTCAGTATCTCCAAGAGAATGGATGGCTTCCCTCCCTATATTTTTACCTTGCTTATATCTTATTTTCACTGAATTATAAAAGGACATAAACATTGTACTTTTTAGATGAAAACAATTTTTTTGTGTGTGGAATATAGTGATTTGCCAGATAACCCTAGGGCTTCAAAGAATCTGTCTCCCTGGGAACCTTAATTCTTCAAGAGAAGGAAAGTCACTGAAACGGTCTAAAACTTAGAGAGTAAACAGCTAAAACTGATTGGACAAAATGCAAGGATGTAAGTTCAAAGACAGTCCTGTTGCTATTTTTGTTTCATTTTGGCGCCTGGGTTTATTATATTTTAGGCTTCATGGTGTAGCTTTTTAAGAAGAATACATCAGTATCTGTGTGTCTTTATGGGTGATAGGCATGGATACTGCAGTTCTTCATTCCTGCCTCCTAAAGAAATTAAATGAGGTAGTTTAACATAGGGATAATATGGATAAATGGAATTCACATGTAATCCGCCAATTTTGCTTATCATTACCAAAACATTCCAGAACATTGACAAAATCTCAAAGGACTGATTCAGTTTCACCAGTGATATATGAGTTCCTCCCACTCTTTGGGAAGGTGCTGGCAAGCTGTGAAGTGGCCTAAATGTGAGCAGCAGAAGGCTGAGAGAGAAAGCAAAAGCTGAAAGATCCTGCAAGTACTTCTGAAAAAATGAGGGTTAGTTTTTATCTCAGATTGAGAGAGTTATTAGGAACTCTGAAATAAGACCCCAGAGGGGAAATTTCTCATTTCTGAAACACATCCCCATGTAGAATTATTTCTGACAATTCCCCTTGATCTTATGGTCTTTGTCAGAGTATTGAAAGGTATCTTTAATGCTTGTCATAGAACCAACTTTACTAGAGAATACCTGTCTTCTCTTGCTACTAAAAATATAATAGAAGGGGAAACTAAAAGCAAAGGAAGAATGTCCTTGAATAAGAGACGGTCTGAGAGAAGAAGGCAGACTCCATTAGAGGAAGTGACTTTTAAGTTAGATGTGGAGGACAGTGTGTAGGGAAGGAAATTCCAGGGGGAGGGGAGTAAGAAATACAGGAGCATCTGAAAGAGCCTGCCATGTTTTAGGAACAGCAGTATGTACAAGAGGCTAAGACAGAGGGTAGGAATGAGATAAAAATAAGTGTTGGTGCCAGATTGTGAAGGGGCGGGCGTATATGCCAGGCTAAGTAATCTAGACTCTTACCAGGTGAATAAGCAGAGAGGCCACATGATCAGGCTTATAAGGTATTTGTGATGACGGTATGGAAGACAGACTAGAGCGCCTAGATGAGATCATTCAGGGGCTGTTGGTTCAGTTTGTTACAGAGATGAGGGCAGCTCAAAAGGGGTAACAGGAGGTAGAAATTGGACATAAGTGACAGCTTGTGGGGGTGGAGGAAAGCTAACTTCCAGGTTTTTGACTTGTGTGACTGAGATGATAAAGCATTTGTAAAAGAAAAAAGAAAAAAACAAAGCAGCAGCAGTTTGTGGGGTGGGGAGGAGGGCAGATAATTAGTTCATTTTGGACATATTCTATATTCTAGATACCTATGTGATATTTTAGGAGAAAGAATTGATAGTCAGAAATGCAGATCTGGAGCTGAGTTCCAGATAGAGATGCAGGAACTCATCTCATTTTGGAAATAATATTAGCAATCTGTTAAGTAATATTTTTTATGTTAGTTGAAACTATAGGCATGGATGGCATTGCCTGCCCAGGAAGAACTGGTAGAGATGAGAGACCAAGGATAAAGACTTCTTACTTAAGGTAGACTAACACAATGAAGTCATGCTCTCTAGGCTTGTATCTTCACTCTGTCACTTTACAAACTGTGGGCCTTGGGAAGTTAACTTTTGTGTTTATTTATTCCTGGGTAAAAGTAGGAATAGTAACAGTAAATGGCTCACGGAGTTTTTGTATTAAATGATATAATAAATGCACCATACATAGAGCCCTGCCTGGCACAGTTTTAGCACCAAATGATTAGTGCTATTATTAAGGAGCTGCTGAAGAAAATCAAGAAGGGATCAGGGATATACAAGTGAGCTAGCTATGACAGATACTAGAAGGGGATTTCTAGGAATAAGTAGTCACAGGGTCAAGTGCTACAGAAGTCAAATGAGAATGTGGATTAAAAAAAACATGGGGCTCCTGGTTGGCTTAGTGGTTGAGTTATTGCCTTTGGCTCAGGTTGTGATCCTGGGGTCCTGGGATCGAGTCCCATTATCAGGCTCCCCATGGGGAGCCTACTTCTCCCTCTGCCTATGTCTTTGCCCCTCTCTCTGTCTCTCTCATGAATAAATAAAATCTTAAAAAAAAAACCAAACATGGAATTTTGAAAATAGGAACTAATTGCTACCATATGAGAGCAATGTTTTGGATTAGTAGATGGAAAAAAAACTAGAAAATCAGGTGAGGGGAAAATGAGCAATAACAAAAAGAACATGTGTAGATTTAGTTTCTTGGGCAATTTAGTGATAAAGGAAATAGTGTGGTGGCTTGAGGGAAAACTGATCTGGGAAAGAGTTGCTTTTATTGTTTTTGTTTTTAGGAAAAGGAGTTTAGATCAGAGTATGTTTGTAGGTTAAAAGATGAAAGCAAGTAGAAGAGAAATTGAAAATGAGAGTGAGAGAAGCCAGAGTCTTAAGAGAGTTAGATCCCAGAGCATAGGTTAGCTTTGAGAAGGAAGTGGAGCCCTCTTCTCCTGGCACAATGGTGTAGCTGGTGCAGTCGGTGAGTCTCTCTAGATTAAAACAAAAGGGCGGAGGGTAGGAATTGAGGGAATTCAGGCTTGATAAACTTAATTTTCTTTGAAGTAGGAAACTAGGCCATCTACCAAAAATCCAGTAGCTTAACTGGAAGAGAGAGGTGAAGAATGTGAGAATAAAATCAGGGGCTAAGCAGGGACAAGAAAAAGGACTCCTAAGCAGAGTTCAACTCTACTTAGAAAATAAGTGACACTTAAAGCTTTAAAAATGAAAAGCTTAAAAAAAAAAAAAAAAAAAGAAAAAAAAGAAAAGCTTTTCAACTGTTTCTCTTCGTGAACCCTTCAGATTTATGATCCAGAGTTGACAGAGGCATGATATGTTTCTCCTAGCATATGGAGAGAGGAGGTTGAAGATAAAAGGATGTTGCCATTTCTACCATGAAATGGATAATAATCATGCCCTCCTACCAAATTTGGGGGCAAAATGTCATGAATTTGACATCCAACAGTAGAGCAGGTGAAAAGCCAGAATTTTGGCAGCATCTTCCCTGTGCAAATCTTTGTATGTTCTGTTCCAAACTAACAGTTGCAGTAGCCTTTTAATTGAAGCACTAAAACAAGATTTTTGGGAACAGTATGACTCAGATCACATTTATTTTTAGAGCTGGAATTCAGAAAATAATAATGATGATAATAATAATCAGGTGGAGTAGGGGACAGGGAAATTTAGTAAAGTGGATTGATTGGTGAAGAACACTAAATCCCATGATTGGAAGTTTTGATTAGCTCTCACAGGCTACAGGGAGACATCATATAGTATAAAAGTGAAATTGATGGAGTCAAAACCATGTTTGAGGGAAGATAGTTCTGGCAACTGTATGAAAAAGACTAGTTTCTTATCTAGTAGTATCTGTTGTTCAGGGTGCCCCAATCATTAAACCTGCTGGATAGGGAACGTGGCCCATACTGGTTCTAGCAGTTATCTCTAGGGTTCCTATTGAGCTTTCTGGGCCTATTTGAGGATTAAACAGGGATGTGAAATGTTGGAGAGAATCTTATTTGGATAGGAGAGAACCTAGAACAGATACCAGAAACAGTGATTATATGGCCAGATAACTTATATGTAATTATCTTCATTTTTTAGTTCCATAGAAAGGACAGTAACTGATGTGGGTGTGCAAGTAACAAATGCTAGGATCTGGATTCAGGTATCTGACTCCAGGGCTGGCATCCTTAACCACTAAGCTACATGCTGTTACTTTACAAATGACAAAACATTTTATACATTTTAACTACTGTTTCCAAAAAAAAAAAAAATAATAATAATAATAACTACTGTTTCCCAAGTATGAGATCCTAATCTAGGAATTATTGCTAAATACACTATTTTCTATGTAAAGAAGTAATAAACGAGTTGTACTAATAAACTATGGTGACTTAATAGGTTAAGTACCCTCTGGCAAGGCTCTCTACAAATACACAGAGGAAAACAATGAATGTAGAATGAATGGATCTGGAAGTGTTCTAGATCTGAAAGATCCAGAATGGACTGCATATGATTTCCTCGGTAGTCTGGTGATAGATACCCTGGAGACCTTGGGCCTACATTAGGCTAGGTTTCTGTCTCCACTCCCAAGCACCCCATATGTAAACAGTTGCCTCTGTGTCTTTGCTTATGCTATTCCTTCAACTGAGAGCCCTTCTCTACCTGGTGATAACTAACTTAACCTTCAAGGCCCAGCTCAAATGTCATTCTGTAAGTGGATGAAATAAACAGAAGAGGGATCCCTGGGTGGCGCAGCGGTTTGGCGCCTGCCTTTGGCCCAGGGCGCGATCCTGGAGACCCGGGATCGAATCCCACATCGGGCTCCCGGTGCATGGAGCCTGCTTCTCCCTCTGCCTGTGTCTCTGCCTCTCTCTCTCTCTGTGACTATCATTAAAAAAATAAAAAATAAAAATAAACAGAAGAGAAACAATGCCCCAGTAGGGCTTTGGGGGTTCTCACCATTGTTCGTAAGTGAAGAATGAACAACAGCAATAAAGACGGCGGGGGAAGCAGAGGTTGGATCAGAGACAAATGAAGAAGGCAAGAATATGGTAGTCCCTGAAGGTGAGAGAAATGTGGTCATACATTTTCCAGTTGTTCTCTAGAAGTTACAAGTAAAGCAGCATTAAAAAGTAGAAAGCAAACTGGACTGGGAACCAAGAGACTTACATTCTAGTTCTCGTTTGAATCTTGGGATGACTTTTGTTGGACTTGATTTTTTAAAATCCCTTGTAACTCAAACCTTTCTCTGTGCTAGCAGCATAAAGCTACTAATTTGAAAACAAGGACAGAAAAGTAAGTATTTAATGAAAAGAATGACCACAACTTGGGTTTTTTTTTTCAATGTGGACTTGTTCTCAAATCTCAATTAAATCAAACTTAACTACTAATAAAAAAGTATACCTGTTAATCAGACATTTCCCATATAACACTGAATTTTTCAATGCAGCAAAAAATTTAGATTCGACATTTGCTGCCATGCTTAGCTAAACCTAAATCATAGCTAGAGGCACAAGATTCAGAGTGTAAGCAATTACTTAGTTGAGAGTAAGGCGTGAGCAGCAGGTGAATAACAAAGAATTCAAGTATTTTACCTGACACTAGTTTATAAATTCTTTCGATAAATTCAGATCACAACCCAGTAAATTGTGATCAAAGCACTGGCCATAAACATTCTTTCGTGCAAGGTAAACCAAAATCTGACCTACTTTCTAATTCCCACAGGAGACGCTGAACATAAGCCATATATCTGTGGGGATGCAGATTCTGCCTCTACTGTTTTGGATGGAACTGAAGACTACCTCATTCTGGCCTGTGATGGCTTCTATGACACCGTGAACCCTGATGAGGCAGTGAAAGTTGTGTCTGACCATCTGAAGGAGAATAATGGAGACAGTAGCATGGTTGCCCACAAATTAGTTGCATCAGCTCGTGATGCTGGGTCAAGTGATAACATCACTGTTATTGTGGTATTCCTGAGGGACATGAACAAAGCTGTAAATGTTAGTGAGGAATCAGATTGGACAGAGAACTCTTTTCAAGGAGGGCAAGAAGATGGTGGGGATGATAAGGAGAATCATGGAGAGTGCAAACGCCCTTGGCCTCAGCACCAGTGCTCAGCACCAGCCGATCTAGGCTATGATGGGCGCGTGGATTCATTCACTGATAGAACTAGCCTGAGCCCAGGGTCCCAAATCAACGTGCTGGAAGACCCGGGCTACCTAGATCTCACACAAATAGAAGCAAGCAAACCTCACAGTGCCCAGTTTTTGTCACCAATTGAGATGTTTGGTCCTGGTGCACCAAAGAAAGCAAATCCTATTAATGAGCTAATAATGGAGAAAAAATCAGTTCAATCATCATTGCCTGAACAGAGTGGTGGTGCTGGAGAGTTTCCCTCTTTTAATTTGGGTTCAACAGGGCAGCAGATGTACAGAATGGAGAGCTTGTCTCCTGTCTGTCCTAGGTTGGAAGATGAACAGTTCAAATTCCTGGGAAAGAGAGTTTCCAGATTGTCTCATTTACGCTATCATTATTCAAAGAGATGGCATGGATTCAGGTTTAATCCAAAGCTGTATTCATTTATGTCTGGTCAAGAGCCTTCCCACAAAATAGGCACTAGTCTGTCCTCACTTATTCGGAGTGGGAAGAGAAACAGAATGTTCAGAAGTTTTCTGCCATGGAGGCAAAATATTTGGAAAGGATACAGTACAAACATGATGAGGAAGCTCAGAAAGAGTAATGACATTCCAGACCCAGGTCTCCCCTGGAGCTATAAAATATAATACTTCCTCTTTAAAGTAGGCTAGCTAGCTCTCCCCAATAAAGATACCACTATCAGAGTAGGAACAAGGTAGATGTTTCTGAAACATACGTGCTTCATTATGAAACCATGGGTGGCTCAATTCTTAAATGTAAATAGATCTCTAGAAAACTCAAAGTAGTGTTTTCAATCAAAAAAAAAAAAGTATTGGCGGTTTCACTAGCGAAATTATACAACTGGTCCCTGTGATGTGTCTCCACACCTACATATGACCCCCAGTTTATTATCCCTTCACATCACTAGTGGAAGTTTGTGAATTAGTTGTTTTAGTCAGGATATCTAGTGTTGAAATCTCAATGCAGGTGAAATCTGGTTCGATGTGCCTACTGTATCTATGGAAAACTTAATACAGAATCAGATTTAGTTGGGGGATGTTCCCCAAAAGCCTGGGGGAATATGTGGGAAACCCTCCCCTCTTTTTTTGGTTGATAAGACTAAAAGCCATATGGGTTTTAATTAGTTATGATGAAAGTGGAAAACTAGTATAATAAGCGTGTCATTATTTTCTGACTTGTGAGGTGGTACATAGTCAAAAAGATTTACGGATTTTTTTTCCTGTAACAAAAACGATTATGAAAATTTTCTGAATTAAAAAGTACTTCCTAGGGCTGTGTAGCTATTTGGGAGTTTCATAACCTGTTATGGTGCTTTTAGCGGGATTTTTTATTATTTGTCATTTTAGAAGACCGCTGTCAACTGGTTTTAACCTATGATGCTATGATATTTTTCAGTGTACCTTCATCTCAGGAATAAACTGGTTTAATGGAGATGATGTTAGGTACAAATATACTAGAATCAAGTTGCCATTTAAAAAAGAATATTTCTATTTTTTCTGCCTTTTTTTCTGTAAGTTCACAGCAAAGGCATATACTACTACAAAATAAAAAGTGGCTTTGGAGAATGAGAATGAAAAATACTGGTTTAAACTTCCCTAAAATTGTTTCCCCTAAGGGAATGAACCAGTGTGAAAGAGATTGAAAGTACTGCCTAAAGCGAGCCCAGAGGCCAAGTGCAAAGGAGAAGGCAGGTAAAGGGAGAGTGAGGTCTATTTAATTATGAATGGAGAACACTCCTGAGTCCTGCTACATGTAACTTCAGACTGCAAAGAGGACATCTTTCTCATTTTAAGACTTATAATTTGAAATTGTCTGCTTTTTGCCATTTCTGTAGTTTTAAGCTAGAAACGTATCTTCAACTAAAGACAGCAAATAAACTAATAATCAGATTCATTCAATGAAGCAGCCTCTGATTCTCTTAAGAATCATGAATATCACCACATGACCTTTTTACCATCCCCTAGTCAACTGTGGACCAGCCATGCCAAGAACTAGGAGCTGCCCACTCATCCCACCGGGAGGCACCAAAAGCTCTTGCTAAAAAATGTCCACAGCTTATGTTTTTACATAATACAATTATGTTCCCCAGACCCATAGTGAAAACTCAAATTCGTAGATTTTAAAAACAAGGGACTGTAGCATATTTTGGGTGCCAGTATAGCTGTATCAAATACATAGAAACTTCACTTTAGCAATGATCAGATTGTTCATCTATAGATTTTATTTTTTAAGAATTTGGATGCAGTAGAGATTATCAGTATTTCTCTTCATTTTGAAGAAATTTATTTTTTCTCGTCTTGTGACACATGGCTGAGAAGGAGGGAGTAAACATGGCTCCAGCTATAGTACCAGAATCTTTTCACCAACCTGATGTTTGACCCCATTACACGGACCTCACTCACATCTGTCATTTTCTGAAGCCTAGATCTTGTTAACAACCCATCAGGTCAGTATCAGTTTCAAATCAAATTATCTAAGGAAACAAGAAAAGAGGCAGCAGAATATTGGTACACATTATAATCCAAAGCACTTACCTAAATTAAAATTTTCTAAGATTTTCTATAGTTGTCCATTGCTACTATTTTGGATCAAAATTAAGAAGGTGAAAGGAAAGAAGATATAAATGAAAGGTTTTTTTTAGTGGGGAAAAATGGTTGGATGAAACTCAGATGAACACAGACCACATCCTTAAGGGTCTGAATTTTGTAGATCTAACTATATAAGCAGTGTTAATTCCATTTTTCATACCAGTAGCCCTCTAGAAAATAAAGTAGTTCTAGTGTGGTCAAGTTATAAACCAATATTGTGAAAAATAGCAACTATTCATTTGTTCACAACATGCATATTTAGAGTAGTTAGGTACCATTTGTAAGGTAAGTCCTTTACAATTCTGTAATATTAAAGTAGTGGTTATTGGTATGATATATGCTGCTCTTGGTTCTATAAACTAGGTAAAAAGCAGTGCTTTGTGAAATACAGTGTTATATCTTAATGCCACTGGTGATAGAAAGTAGTTCCCCCTCAGTTCAAATCCTGTGCCCTTATTTGCTGCTTGCTAATGTAAGCAATAAGTACCCCTCTAACTAATGGTATCTACACATTCTGTAACTTGTATTTAATGATGGTGTATCTGGTGATTGTAAAAATATTAGACAGTATAAAAGTATATATTATATATATTAACTGTTAATGCTGAGGTAATAGTCTGTGAATTATGTGTTTTGTACTTTTACTAACTGTGTAATTTAGTGGTGGTGAAAATTCTACACTCAATCCTTAAGAGTGACGGTATCCCTTTTCCAATTTAACATGATCTGCATCAATTTGTTTGCCTGCTAAAGTGTTAGAATAGGAAATAGTAAAACAAATATAAACAAGAAAGTGTAGTACTCCTTAGGGAAACAGACTTCAAGTTACCAAATGAAGTCATTACAAACTCCTTGTACATTCACTGTGAGTTTCAAAGGGAATCAGTCCCTAACTTAACGGTTTCCTTTGTTCACTTTCTAGATGTGTACTTTTGAGGGTTATCTGAGGTTTAGCAACATTACAGCACCAAACTCTGGGGCCATTAATCCCACTTAAATCTGTGCTAAAGATGGTGGAAACATATATGTATATATATACCTTTTCTTTACCTAGAAGTGCCATCCACTGTCCTTGAATTAGTAAGATTATAAAGTTTCTGTTGCATTTAACTAGGAGGATCCTTGAAAGTAACACCTTTTCCAAGGACAGTGTCAACAATGTCAATGTCAACACTGAGTCTGATTCTGACCACATTTACAGTGGTATATAGTGTCACGCCACATCTTTATGACAACCATACTCCATTGTTGGAACACTGTGCCAGTAAGAAGTGCAACATCCAATGGGCAGATAAAAATGATGCATAAAGAAATTCAGTGTTTACAGATAAAACCACTGTAGTTCAAGTATTTCCTTCCCCCATCAAAGGCTTGCCAAGGCTGTGAGAAAGTGGTTTGTAAATTACTTAAGTGTTTAAACATAATTTATTCACTTGATGACCATTCTCGCCTATGTAAGGCCATAAAGGGGGATACTATAGCTTTGGTCACATAATTTTGGACAGTTTTTCTTTGAGTCACAAATTAGCAAAAAGAACACTTTTTTCACCTTTTAAAATCATGTCATATTAAAGGACAAATTACCCACTCTTCTGTTCTAACCTGTGAATAGCTTAAATGTTTTTCTTCAAAGTAAGATACCACCAGTATTATCACATGACTATTTTCCAGACAAATGGTACTGTGTTGAAAAATAATTGTTATTTCATCTAACAGCATTTTATCTTCTATTTTGAAAACTATTTATTGTACTAATTAGAAAAAAGGAAATAACACAGGGAACTCCAGAGTGACACAGCAGTTGTTCTGGAAAAGGAAATACTCTAATAAACTCTGATGTATTAGATAATCCACAGATACATCATTGTTAACTCTAACTCTAGGTGCTCTTTGGTGAGAGAAGGCTTTGTTCCCTTGTTCATGACATTTCTTTGCAAAGAATTCTCTATGGAGTGAAGCGAATGAAGTGAATCATTTCTTACTAAGTAAATGTATCAATTTACAAACCTGCTCTACAGCTCACTTTTGAGTTCAGTTGTAATCATGAGTGATCCTTCATATTTTATTTATTAAAACTGTTCATTCAGGTAAGATGTATGTTGAAATTTTGCCAATACCTTAATAAAATCCAGCAATTTAAAACCACTAGTCATTTGTCTTTTTATTCAAAGGAAAGAGAATTTGGTGCTAAGGTTAATCATAGCAATGATGAACCTCAAACCAAGCACAACACCTGAGATTAATTCAGACTCTGCAATACAAGTCTGAATTAAGAAAAAGGAAACAAGGAGAAAAAGCCTGCCCATTTTCAGGTGTAAAAACAATTCACCAAATGATCCACTGCTCTACATAAGATGTGTCACTTTCAACAAAATATACAGAGCCATATGAAAACAAACAATGTGTTCTGGAGTGAAGAAATCATCAGAACCAGACTCCGACCCTTAATAACCAAAGCAATCTTAAGAAAGAACAAGGCTGGAAGTATCATGATCCCAAATTTCAAAATATTCTCTAAAGCTGTAGTAATCAAAACAATATGGTACTGGCACAAAAGCAGACCTAGTGATCCAGTGGAACAGAACAGAGAGAGCCCAGAAACCCAAGGTCAATCTAGGGTAAAGGAGGTATAAATACACAAGAGGGAGAAGTCAGTCTCTTCAATAAATGGTGGTAGGAAAAGAAAAGTTGGATCACAATCTTTACATGATACACAGAAATATACTCAAAGTGGATGAAATACCCAAATGTGAGACCTGAAACCAAAAATTATATATGGAATCTAAACAAAAAGAAACCCAAAATACAGAGAACTGTTGCCAGAGGAGAGGTAGTGGGCATGGATGAAGGGGAATGGGAGATACCAGCTTCTAGTTAAGGAGTAAGTCACAGGGATAAAAGGTACAGCATAAGGAATACAATCAGATTGTAATAGTGTTTTATGGTGATAGACAGTAGCTGTCATTTGTGAGCACAGCATAATGTATACAGATGTTCAATCACTATGTTGTATAGCAACTATAAATAAAAAAGTACACAACTCTGGAAAAAACAACAAAAGAACCAGACTCTGTTACAACAAAGATCTGAGGACCAAAAATTTAAAATAACTATGGTTAATATGTTATGGAAATGGTGGACAACATATGCAAGATCTTATGGGTGACTTCAGTAAAGTGACAGAAACTATAAATAGGAATGCCAGAAATGAAAAGTAACAGATGATGAATGCTTTGGATTCGCTAATCACTGAACTGCACATCGCTGAGGAGAGAACTGGTAAACTTAGACATAAATCAACAGAAATTACCCTAAATGAAAAACACGGGTATGCGCGCATGTATGCGCGCGCACACAGACGCATGGAGTGAAAGGAAAACGAAAACATAATCAACTCAGAACAGAACATGTAAGAGCTGTGGGACAGTATCAGTCTAATATATGCATAATTGGAATCCTAGAAGCAGAAGAGAAAGGTAACAGGCAGGTGACATATCTGAATGGCTGAGAATTTCTGAAAATTTAATGATTACTACAGATCTAGGAACCTCAGATAATACCAAGCAGAAGTACCAAAAACACACACTTAGGAAAAAAGAAATCTCTTCCAGAAGGTTTCTCCAGTAAATGCTACCAAATATTTAAAGAATAAATAACACCGATTCTATACATTCTCTTCAGAAAAGATTTTGTAAGGTCAGCATTACTCTGATACTAAATCAGGTGAAGTTAGAAAAACTACAGATCAATAACCCTCATGAATACAGATGAAGAAATCCTCAGCAAAATATTGGCAAAACCAGTATCGCTTATTAGAATGACTAAAATAGAAGTGTTGACAGTACCAAGTCTATAGGATGCAACTAGAACCCTCATATGTTGCTCTTGGTAACATAAAATGACAGTGCCACTTCTGAAAAGTTCAGCAGTTTCTTATACAGTTAAGCAGTACTTACCACACAACTCACTGAGATGTGTTCTAACATCAACTACCTGGAGTTAAGGCCACATTTCGGTTAAAGGGTAAAGTCATCATCTCGCTTCAAACACCAGCTGCCAAGTTTGGAGGTTCTCACCATCCCTCCATTGGTTTGAAAATTTGCTGAAACAACTCACAGAACTCAGGAAAATACTTTACTTACAATTACAGTTTTATTATACAAAAGGACACACATCAAAACCATGCAAAAGATAAAACAGAGTGTGGTCTAGGAGAGTACCCGTGCAAAGGTTCCTTGTGATCAGAGCATTTTATTCTCCGGAAACCTCAATGGATGGTAATACAGGATACTGCCTACCAGGGAAGCTCATCTGGGCTTCATTATCTAGAGGCTTTAGTGGAGTTTCACAAGGTAAGCGTGACTGACTCCCTGGCAATGAGGCTGAACTATTCAGGCTGATGTGAAGTGACTGTAGCCCCAATCCTCTAATCGCATGATTACTCTTTCTAGCATGCCAGCCCTGGCCATAGGCCTGAGTTATATCTCATTAGCATAAACTTTCAGGACCCACCATAATAACAAAGACACTTCTATCATTCCAGAAATTCCAAGGACTAAGAGGCTATATCCCAGGAACCAGAGACAAAGGCTGGCCAGATTCTTTATTACACACCCAGCAATCTCATTCCAAGGCATACATTCCTCTAGAGAATGAAAACTCATGTTCACACAAAAATCTAGACACAAATGCTTAGAAGATTCATAATCACCCTAAACTAGAAATAACCCAAATGTCTTTCAAAGGGTATACTGTGGTACACCCATAGAGTAAAATAATCCTCAGCAATAAAATAGTGAAGTACTGATTCACACAAGATGGATGAAATTTGCATGTTAAGTGAAAGGTTACGTACAGATTCTATTCACAGGACACTCTGGAAAAAGGAAAACTAAAAGGACAGAGAACAGATCTTGGTTGCCAGCAGTTATGGGGGACACTGGAAGGTATTCACCTAGCATGAGGTAATTTTGAGGGTGACTGAATTATTCTATGTAGTATTGTGGTGGTAGATACACGACTCTATTTGGCAAAACCCACAGAAACTGCATTATACTTCAAAGACTGAATTTTAATGTATGTAAATTTAAAGATCAACCAGGATATGTGGGGAGGACAAAATGCAGATTGTAACAGATGAATCTTACTTTTTTACAAATGAATCATACAATGACACTGAAGAGGATGGTGCAGAAAGAACTAATGGAATTCTGAATCCTAGGACCTAGCTAACTTTAGGGAAGTATTTGACATGATACTGAAGGCAAAAAAAAAAAAAAAAAAAAAAAGACAAAAAAACCCCCAAAACCAAACCCCAAAAAACTATACCAACACTGTGTTGTAGTTGGTAGATTTGTTCCTTACAAGGGTATATAGGTCAACAGTTCTGAAACTCCTTGGTTTGTATATTACAGTTGAACAAGTAAGAGAGCCTACGAGCCAGGCTGTTAGATTAAGATATAATAAAGGGGAAGGCTTAAAATGAATGCTGTGAAAATGAACTACTGGGACTTTATCAAGATAAGAAGCTTTTGCACAGCAAAGGATACAGTCAACAAAACTAAAAGACAACCTACAGAATGGGAGAAGATATTTGCAAATGACGTTATCAGATAAAGGGCTAGTTTCCAAGATCTATAAAGAACTTATTAAACTCAACACCAAAGAAACAAACAATCCAATCATGAAATGGGCAAAAGACATGAACAGAAATCTCACAGAGGAAGACATAGACATGGCCAACACGCACATGAGAAAATGCTGCACATCACTTGCCATCAGGGAAATACAAATCAAAACCACAATGAGATACCACCTCACACCAGTGAGAATGGGGAAAATTAACAAGGCAGGAAACCACAAATGTTGGAGAGGATGCGGAGAAAGGGGAACCCTCTTGCACTGTTGGTGGGAATGTGAACTGGTGCAGCCACTCTGGAAAACCGTGTGGAGGTTCCTCAAAGAGTTAAAAATAGATCTGCCTTATGACCCAGCAATTGCACTGCTGGGGATTTACCCCAAAGATACAGATGCAATGAAACGCCGGGACACCTGCACCCCGATGTTTATAGCAGCGATGTCCACAATAGCCAAACTGTGGAAGGAGCCTCGGTGTCCATCGAAAGATGAGTGGATAAAGAAGATGTGGTCTATGTATACAACGGACTATTACTCAGCCACTAGAATCGACAAATACCCACCATTTGCTTCGACGTGGATGGAACTGGAGGGTATTATGCTGAGTGAAATAAGTCAATCAGAGAAGGACAAACATTATATGGCCTCATTCATTTGGGGAATATAAATAGTGAAAGGGAATAGAGGGGAAGGGAGAAGAAATTGGTAGGAAATATCAGAAAGGGAGACAGAACATGGAAGACTCCTAACTCTGGGAAACGAACTAGAGGTGGTGGAAGGGGAGGAGGGCGGGGGGTGGGGGTGACTGGGTGGCAGGCATTGAGTGGGGGCACTTGACGGGATGAGCACTGGGTGTTATTCTGTATGTTGGCAAATTGAACACCAATAAAAAATTTATTATTAAAAAAAATGAATGCTGTGGAGTTGGGACTGGTATTGTAGGCATCAATATATAGATTCATGGTTTGTCTCCTTTAAACATATTTACATATACATACATACAAAGATATACAGAGAAGTGTTTGCATGAGTAAGTATGTGGTTTTCGATTCTATCCATGGAGAGGGGCTAAGAAGCAGTGACACTCTAGCAACAATATGCCCACCTTTACACTCCAATCCTTTCTAAATACCACTGTCCCCAAAAAAGGGTGAGAGAAAAGACAAGGTAAGCCTGGAATACCTGATGAGGGGATAGGAAGGAAAGAAGGAGGGAGAGTAGAGAGAAGAATGGAACATACCAGAAAGAAACAAAAGCTGACCTGAAAAAATTTCCTATAGCCAACACTCGAACAAACTGAATGTAAAATAATACTGGATCATAAAGAATAAAAAATAAATATCTACAAGTCCACACTGATATAAATTAGTTGAATAAAGAACTAAGTGGGGGAAGAAGGGACTTTTCCTTATAGAATTCTAATAACATGTAAAAGAAACTAGGGAAATAGAAAACCTTAAGAACACTGCAGTAATAACTGTCATGGGCGAGATCCACGAGTGGGTGCTAAAGTTAGTAAGAGATAAAGGAGGAACAGAGTATTTGCATAATCTCAAAGTATTAGCTCAGAATATTTAGTAACTACAAAGGGAAAAATCATAAATAGTGGGAACCCTGGCAGATATCACCTTGACCAACTAATCAAGATTAACATTATCAATAATAAATATCTGCATTATATAGCCCCTGATAAAATTAAATGCACTGAGAAGGGCATATCTATCTCTGTGGTGGCCTCTCCAATAATGCTTAATCTTAGTTAAATATGAGAAAATATCAAATCCAAATAGGGCAACATTCTATAAAATTAGTCCTCTTTAAAAATGTTAAGGTTGGGCACCCAGGGGGCTCAACTCAACCACCTGCCTTTGGTTCAGATCATGATCTCAGGGTCCTGGGATTGAGCCCCACATGGGGCTCTCTGCTCAGCAGGGAGTCAGCTTCTTCCTCTCCCCTCCCTCCCTGCTGATGCTGTCACACATGCATGCTCTCTCTCTCAAATGAATAATTACAATCTTAAATAAACAAAAAAATAAAAATAAAAGCAAAAACGTCAAGGTCATGAAAGACAAGGAATGACTTGAGGAACTGTAACTGATGGGAGGATACTAGGGAAACGTGACAACCAAATGCATTGTGGGATGCTAGACTAGACCCTGGATCAGAAAAAGGACATTAATGAAATAGCTGGTAAAATCTGTAAACAAGAGTAATTTCCTCGTTTTGATTACTGTTCTACAGTTACACAAAGCATTAACAAAAGCAGAAGCTGAGTAAGCTGGGTAATGGGTATACAGGATCTCAAGATTTTTGTCTCTCTCGTAACTCTAAAATTATCTCAAAATTAAAGTTAAAAAAAATAGGACAATCTTTAGCTTTTTAATTATTAGGTATTAAAAATGCTGGGTCTGGTTCAAATGTGATGAATTGAAAGAAGTACTAAACCAGCAATTCATCCCATCCTTTCCAGTGGTGTTAAACCTTGAGAAAATCACCTACCCTCCTTGAACTGCATGTTTCTCTGCCGAATGGGTACAACACATCATAGACCTCAAAATTTACTTACGGATTCAATGACAAAGATGTCCAGAAACAATGTTTGTGCACAATATAAGCATTAACTACTATATCCTTAGGTCTAAGAGAATACCTTAAGAAGAAATTTTCCAGGGGTGCCTGAGTGGCTCAGTCAGTTAAGCGTCTATCTTTAACTCAGGTCATGATCTCTGGGTCCTGGAATGGAGCCCCAGAGTCCCACACTGGGCTCTCTGCTCAGTGGGGAGTCTGCCCCTCCCCACCCCTTGTGCTCTGCCTTGCTCTCTCTGAAATAAAATCTTAAAAAAGAAATTTTCCAGGAACAAATGTGAGATAAAACTACTAATACTGGGGGCACCTGGCTGGCTCAGTCAGTAGGTCATGTGACTCCTGATCTCAAGGTCATGAGTTCAAACCTATGTTGGTGGCTGAGTTTATTTAAAGAAACAAAAACTGAATACTGAAACAAGGTAATGGTGGAAGAAAAGACTGACAACTACTATGCTCTTCAGCAAAAAGGGGGAAAGAAAAAAAAAAGATGGGGACTGTACACAAAGTGCTAGAAAGTAGGACAAGCAGAATAGAGGAACTCATGACTTGCAGAGACTGCAGGTGATGACAG
The DNA here is from genome assembly GCF_003254725.2 of Canis lupus dingo. Lineage (NCBI taxonomy): Eukaryota > Metazoa > Chordata > Mammalia > Carnivora > Canidae > Canis > Canis lupus. Next base: position 34,765,391 of record NC_064251.1, read on the forward strand.
AACCGGGAGGGTGAGGGGGATCGAAATCTCTTGTAGACCAGATCATGAACCAGCAATGGGGAGAGGAAAAAGGAATTGGTACCTTCTCTTATGCCTTGTTCCCTCACTCATAGCTGCCGAAAATCTAGCATAGCCAAAGCAGGCACACCAAATCAAGAAAGAGGAAAACATGAGGCTTCCTGGCACCAAATGAGGAATTTGGTACAGACTTTATATTTAACATGGCTAGAAACTGGGAAAGGAATTCTATTTTTCAAAGATCCCGCTCCTAAAACCTAACAGATCCTTTATTTTTGAAGAAAACTTTTGGTCTTTCAGGCTTCTTATGATTCTATAACGGGACAGCAGCTGCTCATCACCCCATACAATAAAACTAAGCACAAAAGAACTAATCAAATGTTTTATCTTTTTGTTAAAAATCATGCTTTTTAAAGCCTAAACTTTCTACACTAAAAACACACAAAGTTTCCATTAATATCAATAGGGAAGAAGCCAGCAAAATTTTATCTGTAAAGAGTGTGAGAGAAATATTTCAGGCTCTGGGGCCAATAGATTTCCTTAGCCCTATTTGTAGGGCACAAGCAACAAGAGAATGGATGTTAACTGTGCTTCAATACTACTTTGTTTGGGATCCCTGGGTGGCTCGGCGGTTTGGCGCCTGCCTTCGGCCCAGGGTGTGGTCCTGGAGTCCCCAGATCCAGTCCCACATCGGGCTCCCTGCATGGAGCCTGCTTCTCCCTCTGACTGTATCTCTCCCTCTCCCTCTCTCTGTGTCTCTCATGAATGAGTAGATTTAAAAACAAAACAAAACAAAACTACTTTGTTTACAAAACTATAAGAGCCGCAGGGATTTGGCTCAAGGACAGTAGTTTGTCTTCCTAGTGAGAATGCCAGGCACTTGTTAATTGAATCCCAAAGGTCTTCCTCAATGGATTGTGAGAATTTATATTTCTTTTTTTAAAAATTTTATTTATTCATGAGAGACACAGAGAGGGACAGAGACACACATGAGAGACACAGAGAGGGACAGAGACACAGGCAGAGGGAGAAGTAGGCTCCATGCAGGAAGAACGATGTGGGACTTGATCCCGGGATTCCAGGATCACATCCTGGGCCGAAGGCAGATGCTTTAACTGCTGAGCCACCCAGGCATCCCACAATTTATATTTCTTACTATTTTATAATTTTCAAACCTTACTTGCAGTGAGCTGGTGCCCAGCAAAATAGATACGATTTTCTTCACAGAGTAGAACTGTTTCTGAGTATTCATTCTGTCCCTTTAGCTACCTACCAGTTTTTGATTTTTGGTAAAATCTGTTGTCACTTTTAATTACAAAATAGAGGATTTTATACCAGTAGGGCAGGTTCACTATCATTTCTTTAGAACCTTGCATTTTTTTGCTTTTCAAGAGATAGACTTTATTCTTAAATCTGGAATGAGAATATGGTAGACAGGTTACATTTCTAATACACAAGAATATACCAATTAAGCTCAAATTATTTTCCCTCCAAAGTTTTTGTGCAAGTATAAAGAACTAAATCCCTTCAAATTTTCCTATAGCTGTAACAACCAAAAATAGTCTTGCTGACATAGTGAATTCAAATTCTACCAAATTAAAAGAGTCTCAACCAGTTCTCAATTCATCTAAAAATAAGGGGAGCACACTGATTGTTTTTATATATAACCTGAAAGCATAAGAAAAGCCAGAAAAACACTCAAGATCCAAATGTACCACAATCTAAGTATCACCATGCCATTCTAGGGAATCCACTGACTAAAAAAACCTCAAGATCATAAAAATTAAGAGCAAAGGTTAAGAACATTCGTGCTTTTAGAAAGTATACCTCCTCCTAAAAAAGGGCAAAGGGATACCTCAAAATGCTACTATGTATGTAGATTAATGACCCAAGAGACTCATGATTAAATCACCCATGCTAAAAGCCTTTACAAGTAAATTTCCCCAAATGAATAGTCTTTTCTCAGGCTTTTCTTAGTTTTCCATACTTTAAAGATAAACAATTATAAAGATACACAGGGAACCAGTGAGTTCTGTTGGGCTAAGAGACAGGGGCACCCAAAATGGCGGACATCTCAAATTGGGTCAAAATGGCTGATCTTCCCGCCAAAGCAGCCATGACCACCACATCATCTCCAGTAAATCAAAGCCTAGACAGGAAACCGAAACTTTCCATCCAGGGACCACCCCCATCGTCTGTACTATCCCCACCCCCAGCCAATCACCTAGGGACACGGGACCCACCCAGATCCAATAAGGCTTAAAAACCCCCACACTCCCCAACCCCGGCGCGACTTCCCTGGCGCCCCTGGCGTGACTTCCCTGACTCGGGCCACCTCTCCGAGTCACGGAATCTCGCCTGGGAGTGCTCCCCATTAAAAGCACTCTCGAACCTACTGCCTGGCTCTGTTTTTTTTTTTTTTGTTTTTGTTTTTTTTTCATTTCTCCCCGTTCACTTTGGAAAAAACCTAACAAGTTCTATATCAAATACAAGTTAAAGAGCTGGCAATAGTGAGAGATTCAAAGTAGTCAATCATATTTGTGTTTGTGGATTCCAAATGAGGAGTCTTATTAAAAAAACAAAAAACAAGACAAACTACCAACCAATCCTTAAAATGGTTTGCCCTCAACACTAAAGGTGTAAAATTCTTATGTTGTATCTTCATCTATTAACAACGGAGTATAGAGGTAAGAGAAAGTGGGACTAAAAAAACATGATCTCAACAAAACACAATGAACAGAAATAAATACATTTCCATCTAACAGACATGGAAATGTGTTAAAGAACATATTAGTAATGCCTTAGAGTACTGCATGATAAACGACCTGTAACTACACAAAAGCATGCCAACACTTACCATGTTAGTAAGCGAATGCTAAATTTTTACTTCTCATGTGATTACATGGCTTAAGTATTTCCAACTAACTTTTAAGGAGAAAAAGTAACCATAGATACCAAGACTATAAGTAAGTCTCTTAATTTCCCCATGCATTACTAATAGTATACATACCTTAACAGCCTCTATCATACACAGGAAATGTGAATAGAAAAAAAAAAACCCTTGGGGCTTCCTGTCCCACTTTTAATAAATTGCAGAGGCATAATATTTTCTCAAGTTCATTTTATTAACAAAGAGTGCGAACTGTTTTGAACAAAAGGAAACCATGAATCATAGCATTTGGCAAGACATCAGACATGGAAAATAAGTAAAATAGAAGTAGATGAGGCGCCTCTCATGTATTATATTCTTGCTTCTTCAATAGTTTTATCAACTTTCAGTGTAATTTTCAGAAGAGTATAGCAGCTCAAACACAAATGCAGGAGCACAGTGGAAAGTCTGGCAATTATTTTGGGCCAATTGAGTATGAAAGTAAATATACCACAGTTTCATGTTAACCACTGTGCAATATGTATGAATCTTTAAATGTACAGACACTGAAACCAATGTCCAACTAATGAAAATAAAGGAGAAAAGAGGGCTTTAAAACACTTGTTGCACTACAGATGTTTAGTAAAAGGCAGGGAAAAAAATAACTTTAAATTATCTTCCATGTGTTCATATGACTGGGAACATAACCAATTCACATGAATGTCATTCGTTTAAAATTCTATTTGTAAAAGTCATTACATCAGAGAGATTATGTGCCATTAACCAGTGTGCCTGCACTTGAACAAACAAGAAAAGGTAAATAAATGAACTTTAGTCAGCCAACATACTCCAGAGAGATTCAGTCTAGTTTTGCTTTAGTTTTTCATATAAAGTATCTACAGGGCAGAATCTAAACATAAGTAATTTTTCTGTTCTCTTAATTTACAGGCATTAATGAAGCTATAAACTATGACCAAAACCTGAAATATAAAGTTGGTCATATAAACACAACTGAGCGTCTAGCCACAGACAGAAGGACACCAACACCGAGGCTGAGTAGGTTGCCAAGTGCATGCATGGTCTCTAATGAACTGTGTGGCAGTTAATCACCTTTTTATTGTAGTAGACAAACTGCCTTTTATAAATATACTAATTTGCTGAATTGAGGACTACATTGTTAATTCATTACATTACACAGAATTCTTCCCATGCTGTTTTTTCCTGTATACTAATGTCATATACTACAGTTGTGCTTTCTAAAGTTTCAGAATTTCTATTTTGGGTAGAGATGATTAAAAAAAAAAAAAAAAAACAAATCTGATTATCTGACTGATGACAAATTTGAGCACCAACTACAGCAAATCTCAGGGTCAGAGTCAAGGTAGCTTGCAAGTCAGTTCTCTTGATTTGAAAATTACCTTCCGCTGTTTCCATCAGTATTAAAGCTGAGGTCTTCAGGGTCTATTTGTTCACCATCAGGAAAACTGGAATGCGTATCTAAGACAAAAATTTAAAAGCAGATAACAGTTTTTAAAGACCAGTATTTTCTTTTCTTTGTCTGTAAATGATCTTACCAAGCATATTACTTAACTGGTAAAGATGTACTAGGTTATAGAAAAACCTGTCTTCACGGAATTTGTGATCTGATTCAAGTATAAGCAAGCACAAAGGAAAAATGAGAAAAAGTAAAATGTGAAATATCCACAATTAGAAGAGGAAAGACACTGCCTAACTTTGTCCTCCTGGGGACACTGTGGGAGCAGCTGAAGAAGGGAAGAGGAAATGAGGCTGTATATACTCTGTGAAGACTAACTCTATAAACATAAAATGTGTTTTAAAGCAAATTAAACTGCACATGCAAATATCACTACAAACCCATCAGCACTCAAAATAACTTGCCCCAAATTTGGCTGCTTCTAACAGAGAGAAAATTACTAAAAGTGTCATATACTTAAAAATCGTCCAATGCTTAGCTCTATTTTGAAAAAGACACTAAAGCATCAGGGAAATCTGTAAATTATATAGCTGACAACTAGCATAAGCCTGACAATGTTATCATTCCAGAAAATCTTGCAGAGGAATGCTTAGACTGATCATTAAAGTCTCTGGATAAAATACTGATAATGGGTGATGGAAGTTAGCTAAACTTCTTGTGCTAATCATTTCACAATGTATACATAATATCAAATCATCATGTTGTACTCCAAAAACAAAGCAAAACTATTAACAATGACTTTCTTTCAGTGAGTTTTATTCCTAAAACTATTTTGGGAGGAAAAAGAAACTTAAAAAAACAATGCTTCCATAAACTAAATGTATTTCTAAGAAATCAGGAATAATCTTTTTAAAAGTTACCTTATCAGCTAGGCTAATAACATCTAAACCCTCCCCAGGGGTTGGCAACCATTTTCTATACAAGGGCACATAGTAAATATTTAGGCATTATAGGCCACAAATTGCCTCTGCCGAAAAGCCTTCTCAGTTTTGTTTTTGTTCTAAACAACTGTACAACCTAAAAGCTATTCTCCAGTCACAGGCTGTACTAAAGCAGGTTGCTAACCTCTGCTCCACCAAGTAGCATCCAGCAGGTGTCTGACCAGCCAAAGAGTACTCAGCAAATTCTTTCAGTACTCACCATTTAGTTTACCCCATAGAATGTTGTCTCACAAATGATAGGAATTAAAAAAGAAAAAGAAGCAGAAACAGCAGAGAAGAAGCAGAAGCAGAAGCAAAAGAAGCAGTAGCAGCAACAGCAGCAGCAGCAGCAGAGCTAATTTTATGAATCTCTGTAAAAGAGCACCATGTGCTGCACCTTCGTCTGGGGGCTGCGCCATGAAAGAGTCATCAAATCCTCCCATGCTGGTGTGCTCTTCCTGCTCCTCATTCTCAGTGTCACATTCAATATCACTGTCACTACTCATTCCTGGCAGGAAAGAAGGGGAGAACATGTTTTTGACAAGAAACCATTGCAAGTGATAGGAAAAAGAAATCTCATGTACTAACCTGAGATTCCTAGTGAATTTTACACTGGATCTCAGGACAATATAAGACACCAAACAAAGAAATAACCACACAAACCTCAGTTCTCTTTAGTTATTTAGAGCAGTGGTTTTATTTTTGTTCTCAAAGATTAAAACTGCCCTTTCCAAAATATCTACAAGTAGTAATTTGAGAGACCAGTATTAATTTCATTATACAGAGAATATTTTTTCCAAAGCATACAGTTTTTTTCTAGAGACTTTTAATCCTGATTCAATATAAATGTAATTGTTCCTAGCCTAAAACATATATAAACAAGTCACATAAATACACACTTACATGTATGTGTGTGTATAAAAAATTCCAGTAATTCTAGCAATAAATGAGGTACTATCCCATTTGGGCCACCAATTTTGTTCTCATGTCTATCAGTTGATTTTTAAAAGAAAAAAATCTATAGAAGTACTTCTGTTTCAACAAGACAGTGATCAAGAAATTCTGAAAATCTTTTTGCTACAAACCCTTTTAAATGCTAGAGAAAGTATTAACTTAAAATATTAATTTAACGAAGAGACACATTTAAAGAAAACAAGAAAAAACACAGGTGCCAAAACAAAGATAAGGAAAACCAATGAATCAGATGCTACAGTAGCCCTGGAGAATTTGATGTATCTTTAATATTCCCTTGGACCCTCACAGAAAGGGAGTTGAGTGACTAAATCTTTACCCCCTGCATAAAGATAAAATTTTTATTGAAAAACCATACTAGGGGATCCCTGGGTGGCTCAGCGGTTTCGCGCCTGCCTTGGGTCCGGGGCGTGATCCTGGAGTCCCGGGATCGAGTCCCGTGTCGGGCTCCCGGCATGGAGCGTGCTTCTCCCTCTGCCTGTGTCTCTGCCTCTCTCTCTCTCTATGTCTATCATAGATAAATAAATAAATCTTCAAAAAAAAAGAAAAGAAAAGAAAAGAAAAGAAAAGAAAAGAAAAGAAAAGAAAAGAAAAGAAAAGAAAAGAAAAACCATACTAGAAAGAGTTTGCCTGCTGAGTATAGTCTCTTGTCTGTTTCTGCTGGGCTCAGCTCATCTCAGAATTCAAACTAAGGCCTCTGAGCCTAATTTAGATTTAGGCTTCAAAGTTGAGGTTCAAATCTCAGGAAATGATCATAAAAATTAGTCAGGAGCTAGCATTATTTAAATAAAGCAAATGTAAAATCCCCTGGAGGGAACATTCTGGGCAAGATGGAATAAGCACATTCCATCCCATCTTTCCCACTGAACAAAGCTATGAAACCTGGATAGAATGCATGAAGTAGCTATTTAATTTTAATGTCTTTTTTTTTTAAGGTTTGAGAGAGCAAGCACGTGCACACTCAAACATCAAGTAGGGGGAGAGGCAGAGGAAGAGACTCCTCAAGCAGGCTTCACGCCCAGTACAGAGCCCCACACAGAGGCTTGATTGCATGACCTCAAGATATGACCTAAGCTGAAATTAAGACTCAGATGCTTAACCAACCAAGCCACCCAGGTACTCCATGAAGCAGTTATTTAAGGACTCTGAAAAGTAAACAGGAACAGGAATATTTGGTGTAGACCAGAACTTGAAGTACCACCAAACTGACAGATTTAAATAAAACCCAGAGTCTCATAATATCATATTAAAAATATTCAGGATACAATCCCAAATTACTTCAGCATATGAAGACCCAGGAAAAGACAATCAACAAATGTCAACCGGTGAACACTCTTGAAGCATATTAAAAAAACCAAACACCTCCTCTCTGGAAGGAAGCTTCCACAATCCTTATGGTAACTCATAAGAATTATCACCGGGGGCGGGGGGAGGATTTTTTTAGGGGTGGGGGTAGGTGGGACAGAAAAAAAAATCTCAGAAAGGTGTGTTCCAATCAAAATTTACAAAAAACAAACAAGGTGGATAATCTACCTGAAATAAGAGTCAAACAGATACACAAATAGAAGTATAACATCATGAATTTTTCACAAATTGAGTAACTTGTTTAATGTGAAAAAGGGAAGGATAAAATTTTTAAAAATTACCACAGACTTTTTAGAAATGAAAGACATAGTCATTAAAATTATAGTATTAATAGATGGATTTAAGCACAGTTGAAAAAGAAGCTAACAAATTTAAATACAGAACCAAGGATATTAAACAGAATATTAAAGAAATAGGAGATGAAAATCCTAAGAAAGCAGTGAAAATATAAAGGGATAAATGGTAATAGTTCCAATTGTGTCAACAGACTGCCACAGAGACAGTAAAAATAACAAAGACGAGACAATACATTAAGAGAAAATGGTTGAGAATTTTCCAGAATTTATGAAACATACTCTGAATTGAATAAAAATATAACATCAAAATTTGGAAGATGTGACTATATAGTTCTTAAAAATAAATTTATTAAATGCTTACATTAGAAAAATAAGTCTCAATGATCTAAGCATCTACTTTAAGAAACTAGAAAAGGGCAAGTAAACTCAAAGCAAATAAAAGGAATAAAGAACAAATAAAGTCAGCAGGAAAACAACACAAAAAGAATCACGGACACAAGAAGGTAGTTCTTTAAAAAGATAAACAAAATTGAAAAACTTCTAGGGAGACTAAGGAAAAAGAGATCAAAATTACTAATATCATGAATGAAAGAGGGGACATCATAACAGATTCTACAGACATTTAAATGATAAGGGAACAGTATAAACAACTTTATGCTCATAAAATCAAGAACATAGATGAGATGAACAAGTTCTCTGATAGATACAAACAACTAAAGGTCACTCAGGTAAAAATAGATGTGAATAGGTATTTTAACTACTAAAGAAGTAGAACCTGTAGTTAAAAGAACTTCTAACAAAGAAAACTGTAGCCCCAGATGGTTTTTTGGACGAATTCTTCCTCTTCTGTTTTCAAGAAGTGTTTGTGTAGTACTAATTCTCCCTTAAATATTTAATAGAGGCTGAAACCTCCTTGTTTGTTCACCCACGCACCCAACCACCAACCAAACTCCCCCCACTTTCCTGCTGTCAAAAGCTAAATGTGGTACTTCTAGTTTAGAGTACACCAGCTACTTCTGTGAAGCACCATCTCCACCTTGTGGTCTGTCATGGAACTGTTGCTAAAAATACAAAAATCCACTTGAACTGAAATTTCTAGGAACAGGCTGCAGTGCTTCTGAATTCCTGACACATTCACAAACAAAGAAATGGAATTCTCTGGATGCTCAAAAACTCCCAAAATCTTAAGTTATTCTTTAAATTCACTTACAAACTCTTTACTCATTATAGGTCTTTAAAAACTTATTTAATTTCTAGTATTTAAAAGAACTGCAGCCTGCAGTGAATATTCAAACACTAGAAAATGCTGTGAACATTACTGGGTGGTATTCAAATAACGTAGTATTAAGAACTCTTAGCAAGGTTTATAGCACTACATACAATCACATGTTGAAAATGTCAATTTAGGGGCAGCCCGGGTGGCTCAGCGGTTTAGCGCTGCCTTCAGCCCAGGGCGTGATCCTGGAGACCTGGGATCGAGTCCCACATCCGGCTCCCTGCATGGAGCCTGCTTCTCCCTCTGGCTGTGTCTCTGCCTCTCTGTGTGTGTGTGTGTGTCTCTCATGAATAAATAAAATCTTAAAAAAAAAAAAAAGAAAGAAAAGAAAATGTCAATTTCGGAATTATTTTGCTTCCCAAACCTATTTCTTAGAATGCCACTCATATACTATAAACTGATTTACACAGTAGCAGAAAGGGCCATGAACACATATTTAGAGAAGTTCCCTAGCATTGTGAATGTAATGAGAAAGAAAAATTAGTCTCCTCAGCTCTACCTTAATACCAACTATTAGTTGGCCTACTGAGTCAACAGGTTCTGCACAACCCACTGCCTTCATTAAGTGAGAGGAAGCAAATACAGCATAAGTATCTGAAATGAAACTAGTCGATGTAAATCAACAGACCACAGTAATTTGCTGTGCCTTACTCCATATATTGCAATGTCTCCTCACTACATTAACTGATACCTAAAACAAACTAGTGATATTTTACCAACTCCAAGAAGCCTGAATATAGGATCTTAATCTCACCAGAGGGTGTCAGTAGGTTTTCATATAACTGGCTATCATTGATAAAAATTATAAGATATTATTAAATATAAGATTCCACAGAGATGTTAATGTGGAAAACAAATCTGCACCATACAGCAAAAGTTGAACTAGGGTATTTCTACATCAATCATCTACCACATTTTTTGAGCATCCACTATATGCTAGGTACTGTTAATACTGTACTTATTTCTAATTCCCTTATTCACAAGTGCTCAGATTTCAGATGCTTGGGAAATACATGAACCACTGGTGCAGCAGACACTACTATTTCACCTGCATTACTCCTTTATAATATGGAAACTCAATACTCTTCAACTATGTCCCCTTTTCCATGTGGCCATGTGAAATGGGTCAAGGAGTGGAACCAAAAGTTTAGACTGCCAAGTTTCCTTTTTTTTTTTTTTTTTGCCAGTGATTAATGAGATACTAAGAGGATGTTAGAAGTTGTTAAGGTGCTCTGATAAAATGGTTTTCCTTGTTGACAGAAGATATATAGAATAAAATAATCCTCTTGTATTCCCAGAATTTTATTTTGACTCTATATGAAGTTTGAAATTGCAGCAACCATCTTGCCAGTTCACTGAGAATGGCAGTGTGAAAGATGGGGGGGAAGGAGGAGTTCTTGAGGACATTAAGCAGCTGTTTTCCAACCCCGAAAGTACCCTATAAGAGTTATGTGAGACTTCATGTTAATACAAGAGTGTAAATTATCTTTTTTGGTTAAGCCAGCTGATTTCAGTTTTTGTAACTTACATTAAAATCTTTCTTTTTTTTGGAGGAGGGAGAGAGACAGACACATACATCCACTAGCATCCCTGAGAACTACACCTTGTACCCATGTGAAACTGTGATCTACCCTGGAAAGTGATTCTTAGAGAATGCTCATCCCTGGTTGAGTCATTCATCTCAACCAGTGGTTCTCAATTGGGGATGATTTTGCCTCCCAGGGGACATTTTTGGTTACCGTAACTCAGAGGAAGTACTGTTGGCACCTAGTGGTTAAAAGCCAAGGATGCTGCTAAACATCTTACAATGCACAGGGCAGCCCTCTACCACAAAGAAATCATCTGGCCCAAAATGTCAATGGTGCTAGTTAAAGAAATCCTGAAGTAAACAATAAGCTCAGGAATTACTTTTTAATCAGCATCAAGTACAATGACAGGGAAATTAGAAGCATTTCCTAAATGCGTGAATTTTTTATATGCTATAAAATTTAAGCCACTACAATTTATAATCAATATATACAAATAAATCAAAACTAGCTAATCAATCCCTACAGGTCATTTCCTTAGAGATTTTTTTTCTTTAAAGATTCTTAATCAAAATATTTAATTTTTAATAAAAAATATTAGTGTTTTAACAATTGACACTTCACTTTAAAAATCCTTTTCATTTAATCTCTTCTACTGAAGTAATGCTAGCTGCCACAGGCACACCTACATAGAGGGAGTGTTTAGTATTCTTTAACTGAAAAACCTGAAAATGCTACCACCCACATACTCTCTTACAGGGCAGCCAGAGGTAGATGGTGGCACCTGCATATTTGCTTTGAACTACAATTCATCAATCACTGAAATTCAAATGAGTGCAGAGGTGGAAGGCTGCAGTTTCAGAGAAATGGGGAAAAAATTTCAATGCCAAATATCATTAACAAAGTTGACTTCCTTTTCTGCTAACATATAAATGACACAACAGTGGCAAAACACATAGCCTTATTTCAAAACACCTTCTGGGACACCTGAGTGGCTCAGTTGGTTAAGCATCTGACTCTTGATTTCGGCTCAGGTCATGATCTCAGGGTCCTGAGATTGAGATTGAGCCCTGTGTTAAGGCCCTGCACTCAGCACTGAGTTGGCTTGTCTCTCTTCCCTCTGTTCCCTCTTGCTCCCCGCTCTCACAAACATGCGCTCTCTCAAAAAACAACAACAACAACAAAACAACCAACATCTTCTGTTACTCAAAATTACAAAATGTCTTCTGGAAGAACACATGGACGAATACTGGAAATGTAATGGAGAATGAACTGGTAGAGTTGAAGTCAGTTACCATAAAGGCTTTTTAATTTATTTTTTAAGATTTTACTTATTTGCCTGAGAGAGAGAGAGAGAGAGAGAGGGAGGGAGAGAAAGGCAAAGAGCCCAACGTAGGACTGGATCCTAGGACCCTCGGACCATGACCTGAGCCACCCAGGCATCCCATAAGGGATTTTTTTTAAATGATTAAAGTTTGGAATACTTCCATATGAATGAAGCAATTTACAAACATTAATCAAGACTGACTTTAGGGTGCCTGGGTGGTTCAGTCAGTAAAACATCTGACTTCGGCTCAGATCATGATCTCAGGGTGCTAGGATCGAGCTCAGTGGGGAGTCTACTTGTCCCTCTCCCTCTGTCCCCCCCATGCTCTCTCTCTCTCTCAAATAAATAAATAAATAAATCTTTAAAAAAAGGCAACTGACTTTAAAAGACACAGTACTAAACACTTAAAAGTCTATGAACGTATCTAATCTTATCTTTGCATACCTAACAAAATTCAATACCTATCATACAGGTGACAACACATTTACTGAATGAGTAGATGAACTATCTGTGGATTACTCCCAACCCCTGTAAACCTCCCTTCTAAGCAAGACATGTCCTTTTATGTAGTCAATTATCCATTTTGCTTTCCTTTGTGCTCAATGTCTTAAGTAACTCCAGTGGCACAATAAATGCTATATTCTGATCAAGAATGTTGGACAGTAATGTCTCAATTACTTTTTTAACTACTCCCAACACCAACACAAAAAGATCATTATTCCCACTTCCCACCAAATTATGACTTTATCATTCCATACCTTCCTCAGGAGCAGCTGAAGCTCCTTCAGGTAGCACAGGCTGTAATTCCCCAGTTTCAGAATTATTTTCCAAATCAGTCCTTTGCATTCCTTCCAGACGGCCTCCTTTAGCATTAGCCCTCAAAGAAGGGAGAAAACACCTGATATTTTTGTATAACTAGTCAGTGATACAATAATCCATATTTTCTTCTTGTCCTGAAACTGAGGTTGAAACCAAATAGGGTATATGGCATTGATGTTTAATACTAAATTTCAAGTACTTTTTTTTAACTTCACTACAAGAGACTAACAATAAAAGGTTAGAAAATGATGGACTGTATCAATGTCAATATCCTGGCTACAATATTGTTATCAGTTTTGCAAAATGTCATCATTAGGAGAAACTGGATAAGGTGCAAAAGATCTCTCTGTATTATTTCTTAGAACTGCACGTGAACATGTAATTATTGCAATAAAAATTCTGATTAAAAGACAAAAATAGAAGTCCTAAATAATTAATGTTCTCATTAATATGGAAAGACTTCAGGGATATTACTGAGAAAACAGGGTGTACTTTTTGTATTAAAAAAGCTATATAGTCAGTTGCCTAAATATGCATAAAAACTGAGATGACATAACATATATAAAAAATTAAACAGCAGAAATGTGTGTGGCAGGAAGTTGGAAAATTAAGCAGATGGGAGACAAAACTGGGGAAATTTTACTTAATATTATTTTTTTACTTCCATTTTTGAGCCTCTTATTATTAGTACTTAAAGTTTTTGCTTACAAACTACTTTAAATCAGGCAAGGAAAAAAAGACACAAGTTAGAAAACACCACATAAGCCAGGCTGGCAATACAATTAACTGTAAAATGAAGGTTATCGCTAAGAGCTGCAGATTTTTACAGAGGATTTTACAGTCTAGAAAAAATAGTCTGTTCATATACATTTAATTGTTATGACTGAAGACAGATATAAATATATCCATAAAGAAAATGTAAAAGCTAGTTGTAGTTTCAACCTAAGAGGAATATGTATAAAATTAGGGTTGGTTATGGGAAGGGTAAGACAATTTCTAATGATTCTAACACCTTTCCACCGCTTAAACTAGAGCTAAAACAGAAAACTAAGCCATACCAGCTTAAAAATTGTATAAAATTGTATTAAATTAGGTAAACTTAAGGGATGTTAATCTCTAAATTTAATTCAAAGTTCTTTCCAAAGTCTCCAAGGTAGAACTATGCCGTTGTTGAAATTTAGAAATGTATCTAATATCCATAAAATAGATCAGCACATTCACAGACAACATATTCCATAATCATTCTTTTTAATGAATGGCAGTTTAATGGACTTTGACGGTATCTGAGTTTTTGTTTCCTGGGCGAAAGATAGAGGCATTGACTACCATATAGTAGAAGTCTTTTGAGAAATTGAGTTTTGAAGACATTTGCATATGGAGGAAAAAAGTGAGATAAAAGTACAACAGCAGTGTTAAAATGGCCAGAAGTGCTTTGTTCCATACAAAATATGTGTAAAAGACCTATGATATGACATAATATAGCCCAGCACAAAGGTCTCTGAAAAAATGTGGAGGAAATTAAAAAAAAAAAAAAAGTTGACACATACATCAAAAACTCACAAGGCAGAATTCACACAAGGTTACACACACTTCAGTAAAAATGATCTCTAACATAATAACTTCTCTCATTTCATTTCATTAAGAAAAAAAAGGTCTCTGATACTTTAGTTAAATTTTAATACAACAAATACTTTGCTAAAAAACGAACAATGTGGAAATTTATTCATTACGATGTAGAATTTAAAAAGCTCAAACAAGGGCAGCCCTGGTGGCTCAGCGGTTTAGTGCCGCCTTCAGCCCAGGGCGTGATCCTGGAGACCTGGGATCGAGTCTCACGTCAGGCTCCCTGCATGGAGCCTGCTTCTCCCTCTGCCTGGGTCTCTGCCCCTCTCTCTCTCTCTCTCTCTGTCTCTCTGTCTCTCATCAGTAAATAAATAAAATCTAAAAAAAAAAAAAAAAAATTCAAACAAAGCTATTAGCTATTATTCCATTATATAAACAAAAGGACTTACCCCAAGGTGACCATTTTCCTCCTTTTCTCAACAGCAGGTAAACCACTGAAAACAGCAACGACAACAGCATCTGAATCCAAAGCTTGACACTGCCGGTCTTCGGATTTTGGCAGAATATCACTGATACTTCCATGTGATAAGGCTCTGGGAGAACTGTGCCTGCTCCCAGACTGGGAGCTTCCTGAGGAGCCTATAGAAAAGAAAGGGGGGATATTCAGAAAGAAGGCAAACAAAAGCTCTCTAGTCTCCACTTTAGAGTATCTCCTACATACACATTTTTAAACTGCAGGAAAACTCAGAACCAATTTAAAAATATATACTAAGTTTTTTCATGCCAAATACGAATCCAGAATATGCAGTCTAATGGCTGCATTTTCTTACTGATGGGCCTCTTCTCTTGTGAGATCAAGGAACTTTCAAATCAAGTTTCAGCATTTTGGTGTCTTTAAAGATCTAAATCTATGTGCACCCTAAGATCAATTTTAAATAACAGACATCTACCCACCAAAATTAAATTCTAAACTCTCCAAATTTACCTTCAGATGGAGTTTGACAGTCTCCCTTTGAACGGCTATTTTCCCCAGAGTCTATTGCTCTTCGAAGTGAGAGACTACCTGCTATACTGGACCGAGGAGGCTTAGGCGAATTACTCTTCTTATTTGTGGCTGCAAAGACATTTAAAAATATTTCTGAATAAGATAAAATAGCATAAAACTCACTACACATAGGTAGTCAGAAGGAGGCTAATCTTACAGAATGTTTTCTATCTATTGCATCCAAAAAACCCAAGACACTCTGGTCCCAAATGGTTTATTTGGGGTTTTATGTGAAAAGTATTCCTACTTTGCTACTTGTGGAACAGTCTTAACCTGAAAAATATCAGTAAACTCCAAAAGAAAAATCCTACCAGATATGAACTCCAATTTCAATGCCAAAGTATTAACAAACACTCGAAAATGATAAATTATTGGATTATCAAGAAAATCACTGAATTAGAAACAAATCACAAATATAATGCTTCAAGATATTTAGAGCTAAAACAATAATTGGGAAAAAGATGTATAGCCTTATAATGAATTAGAAAAAATATGAAGTGGGCTAATGCATGCACAGACTTAAGGAGCTAGAAAAAGAATAAAGAGAAAGCAGAAGACATGCATTTAAATATAACAAACAGGATTAGGAGGTAGGACACTAGACCAAGAACTGATTTTATATACATACATATATACATATATATATATTTTTTTCTTTTAATTTTTATTTATTTATTCATGAGAGAGAGGCAGAGGGAGAAGCAGGCTTTCTGCGGGGAGCCTGATGTGGCACTCAATCCCAGGACCCTGGGATCATGAACTGAGCCAAAGGTAGAGGCTCAATGACTGAGCCACCCATCCGTCCACTGATTATCTTTTTATAGACCAGCAAAGCACAATCAAAAAATGAAATTAAGTAAAAAATGCCATTTACAAAAGCATCAAATAGAATAAAATACTTAAAAAAATTTAAGACTTAACATTGAAAACTATCACACACTGCTGAAATAAAGAAATTTTTTAATCCTTCCAATAAATGCTTAATAAAAAATAAATGAGAAAAATACTGTGTTTACTGATCAGAAGGCCTGATATTGTTAACATGGCGATACTCCCAAAATTTATCTACAAGTTCAAAACAATCCATATAAAAAGTCCAACTATCTTTTAAATTTTATTAACTTTTTTAAAGAGATAAAGAAAGCAAGAGAGGCAGGGCAGAGGGAGAAGGAAAGAGACTCTTCCAGGAGACTCCCAGATGAGTGAGTGAGGAGCCCAGTGTGGGGCTCATCTCCATGACCCTGAGATCATGACCCTGAACCAAAATCAAGAAGTCAGATGCTTTACTGACTGAACCACCCAAAACCCCAATGGTCTTTATAATTGCAGAAAGTGATATGCTGATTCTAAAATTCATATGAAAAGATCCAGATACCCAAAAACATCTTCCAATGGAAGACTCACACTTCTGATTTTAAAAACTTGCTGTAAAACTATTAGCCAAGATTGTATGGCATACTAGTGTAAAGACAAAAATATAGATCAATGGAACAGAATTGAGTGAGAGTCCAGAAACAAACCCTTACATTTATGGTCAATTAATTTTTGACAAGGAGGCCAAGACAATTCAATGGACAAAGGAAAAAAAAAAGATGGACAAGTGTTGGCAAAGATATGGAGAAACTGGAACCCTCAACTGGGTTCTAATTAGGAATTGGATGGGAAAGCAAAATGTTACAGCTCTACTGGAAATAGTTATGGATGGCCATACCTCAAGAAGTTCTCCTATAACCTCGCAACTCTTCTTCTAAGCATATGCCCAAGATAAATACAGAAACATGTACATGAATGTTCATAGCAGCATTGTCCATAATAGCCAAAAAGCAAAAAAAAACACTACATAATGCCTACCAAATGATGTGTAGGTCAACAGAACGTGGTACACATATACAATGAAGTAATGATTCAGCCATAAAAAGGAATGAAATAATACATGCTACAACCTGAATGACCCTTGAAAATGTTATGCTAAATGAAAGAAGCCAGACATAAAGGCCTCATAGTACATGATTCTACTTACATGAGACATGCAGAAGTAGTAAAACCATACAGAGAAAATAGACTAGAGGTGACCAGGAGCTAGGGAGGAGGGAAAAATGGAGAGTGACTGTTCATGGGTATGGAGTTTTTGGATAGAAGATGATGAAAATGTTCTAGACAGTGTTCTATTCTAGATAATGGTGATCATCACACTACTTTGTGAACATATTAATAACTGCTGAACTGTACACTTGAAAAAAAAAGATGTGAGAAAAAATTAAGAGCAATTTTTCCACTGCAACATATATATAAATAATATGGTCATTCACCAATAATACATTCTGCTAATATATCATTAAATTAAAATAGAAACAAAGGCAGAATTTAATGTAATAAAAAGAAGAGAGTAGATAAAATAAATCCAAGAAATAGGTCTTTGAAGAGATGAATTAAATGGACAAGTCTCCAGCAAGTCAAATTAAAGGACAAAACAAGAAACCACTTATAAGCAAAATAAGAGAAAAATTAATAGCCCATATTCAGAGGCCTTTTTTTTTAATTTTAAGATTTTATTTATTTATTCGTAAGAGACAGAGAGAGAAGTAGAGACATAGGCAGAGGGAGAAGCAGGCTCCCTATGGACAGCCTGATGTAGGACTTGATCTCAGAACCTGGGATCACGAACTGAGCCAAAGGCAGATGCTCAACCAACCAGTGAACCACCCAGGTGCTCCTCAGAGGACTTTTTAAAATTTAAGAAACCAGAATAAATGGCTTTATATCAATACATTTAAATATCTAATAAAACGAGTAATTTTCAAGGAAAATTAATTATGGCAATTGGTTTAAGGGGAAATCTGAGACCAAGAAACACAAAGAAATTAAACAGTTTGTTAAAGTTCTGTCCCTGAAAGAACTACTAAATGGCTTTATGAATGAGTTTCATTAAACTTTAAATTTTTTTTTAAATTTTTATTTATGTATGATAGTCACACAGAGAGAGAGAGAGAGAGAGAGAGAGAGAGAGAGAGAGGCAGAGACATAGGCAGAGGGAGAAGCATGCTCCATGCACCGGGAGCCCGACGTGGGATTCGATCCCGGGTCTCCAGGATCGCGCCCTGGGCCAAAGGCAGGCGCCAAACTGCTGCGCCACCCAGGGATCCCCGAGTTTCATTAAACTTTAAAGGAACAGATGGAATCCCTGGGTGGCTCAGAGGTTTAGCACCTGTCTTCGGCCCAGGGCGTGATCCTGGAGTCCTGAGATTGAGTCCCATGTCAGGTTCCCTGCATGGAGCCTGCTTCTCCCTCGCCTGTGTCTCTGTCTCTGCCTCTCTTTCTCTCTGTCTCTCATGAATAAATAAACATTTTAAATATATATATATATATATACACACATAAATAAAGGAACAGATAAGATTTTAAATAATTTCACATCACAGAATAGGATAAAAGCTTCTGAATTTATTCCATAAGGCTGGCATAAAATTGGAATTCAAATAGATTAAGGATAACGTAACAAAAATATGTTTCAATTTTACTTATGACTACAACAGTCAAGAATACTAAGTAAAATGTTAGCAACCCGAATATGGCAATATATTAAAAAAAATTACACTTCTACTCTCAAATAAATAAATTTTTAAAAATTTTTAAAGGGGGGTGCTGGGTGGCTCAGTCAGTTAAGTGCCTGACTTTGGCTCATGTTATGATCCTAGGGTCCTGGGATCAAGCCCTGTACTGGGCTCCCTGCTCAGTGGGGAGTCCTGCTTGTTCCTCTCCCTGGGCCTCTCTCTCTGCTGGTGCTTGGTTGTTCTCTCCTGTTTACTCTCCCCAGCCCTCAAACAAATAAATGAAAAAAAAATTTTTTTAAATTACAAATTACCAAAACCAAATAGAATTCATTCTATTTTGAAAATGGTCAACATTAAAAAATATAATTCTCGGGCAGCCTGGGTGGCTCAGCAGTTTAGTGCTGCCTTCAGCCCAGGGTGTGATCCTGGAGACCTGGGATTAAGTTCCATGTCAGATTCCCAGGATGCAGCCTGCTTCTCCCTCTGCCTGTGTCTCTGCCTCTCTCGAATAAATAAATTTAAGAATATATATATATATATATATATATATATATATATATATATATATATATATATATATATATAAAATTCTCTAAGTTAAAATAATCAGACAAAATAATGATCATTTTGATAGATGCCAAAAAGCACAATTCTGTACAACTTTTTTTTTCTGAAGATTTTATTTATTTATTTGACAGCACACAAGCAGGGAGAGCAGCAAAGGGAGAGGGAGAGGGAGAAGAAACAGGCTCTCTGCTGAGCAGGAAGCCCAACATGGGGCTCGATCCCAGGACCCTGGAATCATGACCTGAGCTAAAGGCAGATGCTTAAACCAACTGAGCCACCCAGGTGCCCCAATTCTGCACAACTTCTTCAAAAAACAAACAACAACCTCTTAGTAAGTAGAAAGAGGTAGTTTGGTATGATGGTGAAAGCCACAGGCTCTGTGGTTCAAGGTCTTGGCTCTGTCAACTACCACGGTGAAACTCTGAGAATGCTGTTTAATGCTCTGTGCCTCCATTTACCTATCTATAAACTGGGGATAAAAACTTGTCTCAGAGTTGCTGGGAGTAAGTGAGTTAATGCACTGTGACTTAGAAAGATATCCCACACAAAGTAAACAGTAGCAATTGTTGCACACAGTAATTATTAGCAATAGAAGGATATATCTTTTAACTATCTACATATAGCAGGGGCGCCTAGGTGGTACAGTTGGTTGTGTGTCCAACTCGGTTTCGGCTCAAGTCGAGATTTCAGGATCATGAGATGGAGCCCCACCTCAGGCTTTTGCGCTCTGCACAATGTCTGGTTTGAGATTCTTTCTCTGTTTCCTCCTTCTGCACCTCCTGCTCATAAGCTCACACTCCCTTCTCTCTCTCTAAAATAAATAAATAAATCTTGAAAAAATATATAGCAAATTTTGTACTTGAGAAAAAAAACTGAAAGAACCCCTAAACAATGAAAAATGAAAAGTAAATAAGAAAGGAAACAACAAACCATGATTATTTGCTGATTGATCATCTACTTAAAAATTCAAGATAATTAACTGAAAAATAGAATTTAGAAATTTCACCGAATGGGCTGAACACAAGACAAACATGTAAAAACCAACAGTCTTCCACTAGTGACAAATAATTAGAAAATATTATGGGGGTGGGGGAAGAAATCCCATTCACAATAGCAACCTAAGTTATAATCTATCCAGAAATGAATATAACAAGACATATACAGAACTTTTATGAAGATAACTAAAACTGTGAAGTATAAATGAGAGGAGCAGGAAAAAAAAAAAAAAGCAAGTGACAACAGAAGGGAGGTACCTGCAAAAATAGGTAACAAAAGCTTTTTGCAAAAGTCCATCCAAAGAGCAATATTTTTTTTGTTTTAGATTGTCATTTCCTTGATAACTAGATGAAGTTGAGTAACCTTTGAGATGTATACTGTTCATTTGTATTTCCTCTTACATTGATTACCTAATCATAACCTTTACTCCATTTTCTACTGAACTGTCAGGCTTATTTTAGAACTCTATGTATTTGGCAATCATCCCCTCCTCCATTCATCTCTACTGGATTACTACACCAGTATCAAGCATTAATATATCCAATGCTAATAAACACACACGGTTCAGAAATAAATGTTTACCTATATGTTCAAATTATTTCTTTTTTTTTTTTTTAAAGTAATCTCTATCTCCAACATGGGGCTCGAATTCACAACCCTCAGATTGAAGAGTCACACACTCTACTGACTGAGCCAGCCAGGAATCCCTTTAATGATTTTTAACAAGGGTATCAAGTTCATTCAATGATGAGAGGAAAAATCTTCTCAACAAATGGTGCCAGGAAAGCTGATATCCACAAAGAAATGAAGTTGGGCCTAACACAATATACAAAATTAACTAAAAACAGATCCAGGACATTTATAAATACATGAATCTAAAGCTATAAAACTCTTGGGACGCCTGGGTGGTGAAGTTGGTTAAGCATCAGACTCTTGATTTTGGCTCAGGTCATGATCTCATGGTCATGAGATCAAGCCCTGCACTGTGAGATTGAGCCCTGTATAGGGCTCTTGGCTCAGTGGGGAGACTGCTTGAGATTCTCTTTCTCTCCTTCTCCCTTTTGCCCCTTCCACCACATGTATGTGTGCGCACTCTCTCTCCTTCAAATAAATATATCCTTAAAAAAAATCCCTTATCAAATATATGATTTGCAAATACTTTTTCCTATTCTGTGGGTTGCCTTTTCACTCTGTTGATGCTATCTTTTGATGGTAAAAGTTTCTGTTTGATTTCAGGGTTGTAAGTTAAAGCCCCACATTTAAAAAAATAAAATCTCGGGGGGGGGCACCCCATTTCAAAAATGGGCAAAGGACCTGAATGGACATTTCTCCAATGAAATGGAAATATATACGAATGTCTGATGAACACTATAAAATGTTCAACATCACTGATAAATGTGAATCAAAAGCACAATAAGATAGTTAAGATACCACTTCACACTCGTTGGTATGGCTTTTATCAAAAACAAAACCAGGGATCCCTGGGTGGCACAGCGGTTTGGCACCTGCCTTTGGCCCAGGGCGCGATCCTGGAGACCCGGGATCGAATCCCACATCGGGCTCCTGGTGCATGGAGCCTGCTTCTCCCTCGGCCTGTGTCTCTGTCTCTCTCTCTCTCTCTCTCTCTCTGTGACTATCATAAATAAATAAAAAAAATTGAAAAAAAATACTTTAAAAAAAATAAAAAAAAAACAAAAACAAAACCAAACCGTAAAATTGTAAGTGATGAGGAAGATGTGGACAAACTGGAACCCTTGTGCACTATTAGGTAGGAATGTAAAATGGTGCAATCTCTATAGAAAACAGTATGGCAGTTCCTAAAAAACTTAAAAAATGAATTAACATATGATCCAGCAACTCTTTTACGTATGTCCAGAAAAATGGAAAGCAAGGTCTTGAAGAGATGAACACCCATCTTCACAGCTGCATTATTCACAACAGCCAAAAAGTGGTGACAATCTAGTGTCCATCAAAGGATGAATGGATAAACAGAAAGTGGTATATATACCAACACACTACGGAGTACTATCTAGCCACAAAAAGGAAGAGAATTCTGACACATGCTACAACATGGATGAACCCTGAGGACATTACAGTAAGTGAAATAAGCCAGACACAAAAGTGTGTTTCCACTTATACAGGGTACCTAGAGTAATAAAATTTAGAGACAAGAAGTAAATAGTGGCTCCCAGGCCTGGAAGGAGGAACAGTAGAGAGTTAGTTATTGTTTAACAGATACAGAGAGTCAGTTGTGCAAGATAAAAAGAGTTCAGCAGATGGTAGTGATGGCAGCACAATGTGCATATATACTCAATGCCACTGAACAGTACTACTTAAAGAGGTTAAGACAGTAGATTTTGTTTAACAGATTGTGGTAAATTTTCTTTTAAAAATTGAACACAGAGTGGTGCCTGGGTGTCTCAGTCAGTTAAGTGTCTGACTTTGGGGTCCTGGGATTGAGCCCCATGTCAGGCTCCCTGCCAAGCTTCTCCCTCTCCCTTCCACTCTCCTTCTGTGTCAGATAAATCAATAAAATCTTAAAAAAAAAATTGAGGATAGAATTATCCTATGATTCAGCAATACCATTTTGGGTATATACCCAAAAGAACTGAAAGTAGAGACTCTCACAGGTATTCATAACAGCATTAGTCACAATAGCCAAAAGATGGAACCAACCCAAATGTCCATCAATGTATGAATGGATAGATGAAATGTGGTATATACATGCAATGGAGCCTTAAAAAGAAATGAATTTCTGACACATAATACAATATGGATAAACCTTGAAAACATTATGTGAAAAAAAATAAGCCAGACACTAAAAGACAAATACTGTATGGTTCCACTTATGTGAGATATCTAGAAGTCAAGTTCATAGAAACAGAATGTGGAACAGTGGTTGACAGGGGTGGGGGTGGAATTATTACTTAAAGCGTACAGAATATCAGTTTTACAAGATGAAAAAAGTTCTGTGAATGGACAGTGGCTACTGAATTTAAAAATATCTAAAATTCTTAAAGGAGCCACCTACACTTCAACTTGACACCTCTCAATGGCATGACCACTGTTCCTTTCTGGAGATATTGTCCCTTATAGTTTTTTCTAATTAATTAGTGGTTTTTTTTTTTTTAAGATTTTACTTATTTATTCATGAGAAACACAGAGAAAGAGAGGCAGAGACACAGCAGAAGGAATAGCAGGCTCCATGCAGGGGAGCCCAACGCGGGACTCGATCCCAGGTCTCCAGGATCAGGCCCTGGGTTGAAGGTGGCACTAAACCGCTGAGCCACCCGGGCTGCCCCAGTCCCTGATTTTAAACAGCATCTGATACTGTTGATTTCCATCCATCCATCCATCTATCTATCTATCTATCTATCAATCAAGATTTTATTTATTCGAGAGAGAGAGAGGCAGAGACACAGGCAGAGGGAGAAGCAGGGTCCATGCAGGGAGCCCGACATGGGACTTGATCCCAGTCTCTAGGATCATACCCTGGGCTGAAGGCAGCGCTAAACCGCTGAGCCACCCAGGCTGCCCCCACTATTTATATCCAGCTGTGACCTCCTAAGGTTCAGATTTATGTACCATTCACCTGCCTAGAAGATATTTTTACCAGAATAACTAGGAGACATCTTAAACCTAATAACCTAAGATATTTCAACAAGAAATCCTAATTTCTTGCCCCCACCCCTCCCAAACCCCACACTAGCCTTTTCCTTATTTGATTTGCATCCAAATTAATGATAGTACCAGTCACTAAGTTGCTGGAACAAAAACTTAAACATCAGTCTTATTTTTTTTCTTGCCCTACACAACACTATCTAGCCTTTCTTGCCAGGGTTGTGGGAAAGAACTGAACCCTCTTGGTCTAAAATATTGGTTTTGAGTAATGAACCAACTTCTCTCCCATGTATCTAAAATAGTAATAGTTATATACCATCCTTGAGGGAATTAACAAAGATGGGAACCTCAGTCAAGAAGGGCTGCTAGACTATGAGCAAGTCTATCTACTCACTGTAGTAACTCTAGAATAGGGCACCATATTTCACACACGCTATTGTTATAGGCTGTTTTACAACTCCTCCTCAACCCCTTTCAGACCCTTCTCCATATAACAAGTAATCTTTGTAAACGGTAAATCAAATCATAAATGCCCCCTACCCTCATTTTCATTCTCTAGAGACTTCATCCTAAAATCAGAATAAAACTCAAACTCCTTATCTAGGTCTTACAAGTCCATACCTGATAGAGACTCTGCCTCCTCTATGACTTATCTCCTAGCAGTCTCCCCTCTGTGATTCAGTCAGTTTTGAGTGGGAGAAAAGGCTGTATATATTTGTAGTCTTAATTTGTTGTATGAAAGACAAATAATATTATTCCAAAAATAACCCATTCTCTAGCTTCCTAAATGACACAGGGAAAATGACACTAATAATAGGATCTTTACCACTTACAGTTTCGTAAGTAACAACCAGCAACTGATGACTTTGCCAAGAGCTCCATTCCCAAATCCTGTAATCTGCTGGAGTTTTCGGTTCCACATGCAGCTAGAGCTGCCTGGTCAGCAGAAAAAAGGCCTGCTTGCATGTCTCCAGAAGCAGCATTGCTTTTGATTTCTGAAAGTGTATTCTTTACATCAGTTTTCACACATCGAACTTCAGCCATTTGAGTTTTGAGTCTTTTCAGCATCTTTAAATCAGAGGGAACTCTCCACATTGCCTGCTGTTTCCTTTGGTCTTTATCTTTTCGAGAATATGATGCTTTAGAGACAAAGTTACAAGTTATGTTAATACAGGCTTAAAAAAATTTTTTTTAAAAATACAGCCTTTAACATTCATGAAATCATTCTATACTGTCAATATATACAAATGATGTGTAAAAAAAACTAAGGTATTGGGCAGCCCCGGTGGCACAGCAGTTTAGCGCCGCCTGCAGCCCGGGCTGTGATCCTGGAGACCCGGGATCGAGTCCCACGTCGGGCTCCCTGCACGGAGCCTGCTTCTCCCTCTGCCTGTGTCTCTGCCTCTCTCTCTCTCTCTCTCTGAATAAATAAATCTTAAAAAAAAAAAAAAACTAAGGTATTAATAATAAAAGCATACATTAAATTCCATTAATGAAAATAAAGATTTAAGTATCCTAACTATTCAGATCTTCAAAGTTAGAATCTGGGTCACATTATAACCACTCAAATCTGAGTTATTTAATTATAAAAGTCTAAAAAAGCTGCCCTACTGCCTGTGCTTTCTTCTTTATACTTCTCCATTTTTCTCAAATTCCTACACTGAGCTTTCATCTTCATAATTGAAAAAATGAAGAAAAAAAAAAAAACCCTAGAAGCCAAACAGTCAAATCTGCTATACATAGTATATACAAATACATACATTCCAACTAACTTTAAAAAGTTGTGAAATGTAGTTACTATTAAGTGCCATGGAACATCATGAAGGAATAGTTCCTTGTCACTGAGTCTCTGTAGTCTCTTCCCAGAGAAAGATTTTTCAACTCACCCACCCACCCTGCAAACATTAAAAGGAGAGGCAGATTTTGAAAATCAAAGAACGTTATGATGGACTCAAAGCAAAAAGAAACCAAGCACTATCCCCCAAAAAACAAAAAACGGGGAACTAATACGCATTAATTAGACAAAGAACAAGTCCTCATTAGCAGGAATGACACCTAAACCTGCCTACACATTGCAGCAACCTTCTACCACAGAAGAGGAAGTAGAGGAAAAAGTAGACCTTGTCTACAGCCATCTCCCAACTTCTGCCTTTTCAAAAGGACTCAGACTGTGTTTGGGTATCAGGCGGTCAGGTGCTCAAGTAGGTGAGCTCCCTCCTTTGGCCCCAGGGCATATGGGTTCAGGAATGGTTTAGTAAGTTCATTCCTCTGACAGTGTTTAATTTTTTTTTTTAAAGACTTTATTTATTCATAGAGACACACAGAAAAAGAGAGGCAGAGACACAGGCAGAGGGGGCAGAGGGAGCAGCAGGCACCATGCAGGGAGCCTGACGTGGGACTTGATCTAGGGTCTCCAGGATCACGACCTGGGCTGTGGGCAGCGCTAAACCACTGCGCCACCGGGTCTGACAGTGTTTAAAGTGGATTCATGACTCACTTTCAGCCAAAAGTCTTCTGGGCAAGATTCTTCTATCTTGATAGGAAGATTTTACTGCCTTTGTTTATTTAAGAAACATCCAGAACTTACTGAATGTCAGATTATCTCATTTAATTCTCTCATATTAGTTCTCTGAGATAACTAAATTCTATTTTTATCTTCATTTCATTTTATTTATTCTGTGGTAGGGGAGAGGCAGAGGGAGAATCTTAAGCAGGCTCCACACTCAGCACGCAGCCCAACATGGGGCCTGATCCCACAACCCTGAGATCATGACCTGAGCCAAAATTAAGAGTTGGATGCTTAAACAGCCATGCACCCAGACACCCCTAGAAAGAATTTTTATAAATGAAGTAAGGAGAGATTTTAGAAACCCAGGATTTGGTCTCAGATCTACCATTTTGTTGCTGTAACTTTATAGAAACCTGCCAACTTCTGAGTCCATTATTTATTTGGAAAATGGAGATAATAATATATACCTAACAGGGCTGTCATGAGGCTCATAAACATTGAGAAGACTCAATGTTTATGAAAAGCATTCTGGGACGCCTAGGTGCCTCAGCAGCTGAGTGCCTCCCTTTGGCCAGGGTGTGATCCTGGAGTCCCAGGATCAAGTCCCACATTGGGCTCCCTGCCTCTCTCTGTCTCTCATGAATTAAAAAATAAATTAAAAAAAAGCATTCTGTGGTATAGTCCCCATCCAAACTCTTTCCACCAAGATGTCAGAAATTGTTTTCTAAAACACTAATCAGATATTACTTTCCTGCTTACAATCATTCGTGAGAGCACCAGCCTCGCATCTGAGGCCCATTATCTCATTTTTAGTGGCTTTATCTTCTGCCTCTACCCCAAACATATCCCAATGTTTTGATATTACTTGAAACTCTGTAATCCACAGGCAATGCTATATCCCACTTCTATACTTTACACATGTCTTATTTCCTTTGCTTTCTCTGTTAACCCACACTCATCAGAGGACATCTGAAATGTCTACTCCTTTAGGCACTTAAACCACCAACTGCCTTCTCTTCTTTCAAATCAATTCTTACCTAATTTTCTATAGTACTTGGAATATACTTCCATTGCAGCACTTGTCACCTTACAGTAAGAAAGACAAACATACAGACTGTGAACAACTTAAGGGTGCCGATTACATCTTAGTGATCTTTGTATTCCAGGCTAACCTATGGCATAAAATATTCAAAATGTTTCGCTAAATAAAGTCTTTACTGATTAAATCTTGCACCCCACATCTACATGGACTTAAATCTGTATTAAGTCACATGGTTCAGTTTATTACTAGAAACTGACAAGGATTTTAAAAAGTGAAAATCCCAAATGGGAAAATACAAAAAAAAAAAATTTTTAG
The DNA here is from genome assembly GCF_003254725.2 of Canis lupus dingo. NCBI lineage: Eukaryota > Metazoa > Chordata > Mammalia > Carnivora > Canidae > Canis > Canis lupus. The sequence continues at coordinate 34,793,483 of NC_064251.1, forward strand.
ACAAACCTCCTTCATTTGATAATCAGACAACCAAGCCTGTTTCAAATGTTAGGCACTGTGCTGGTCAGGGAATACGACAGTGAACAAGATGAAACCTCAGTCTTTGTCCTCACAAAGCTCACAATCCAACTGGAAAAATGAAAAATAATTTCAGTACCATACGATAACTGCCAAGACAGGAAAGCGTAATGGGATCTTCTACCACAGGAACTTGACAATTTAAAGAAACTGAAAATACAAAACCTTCCTGAATGTGACAGGTTATGAAGTTAATTAGAATTGCCTGGGTGGCTCAGTTGGTTGAGCATCTGCCTTTGGCTCAGGTCATGGTCCCAGGGTCCTGGGATTGAGCTCTGCATCAGGCTCCCTGCTCAGCAGGGAGATTGCTTCTCCCTCTGCCCCTAATGCTCACTCTCTTGCTCTCTCCCTCTCTCTCAAAAGAAAAAAAAGGAGTGAGTTTCATCTGTAATAATTCTTTCCTGTCATTCAGTTATAGCCTTCAAGACTGACAATTCTCTAAAACTTCTCCTCTAGACTTCAATATCTATCAATGCTACTACCATCCTGGTCACCTAAACTTCTTCAGAGTCCTCTATACCATATTCTACCTGGTTGCCAAACCCTATAACTCCAACTTCACGAGATTCCACATATTACTATTGCCATGCTACAATTAAAATCTTAATTATATATAAAGCAGATTAGTGTATACCTTAGAGGTTAAGTAGAACTTTTATAATGTCAGATGAGGGGATCCCTGGGTGGCTCGGCAGTTTGGCGCCGGCCTTTGGCCCAGGGCGCGATCCTGGAGTCTCAGGATCGAGTCCCGCGTCGGGCTCCCGGCATGGAGCCTGCTTCTCCCTCTGCCTGTGTCTCTGCCTCTCTCTCTCTCTCTCTATGTCTATCATGAATAAATAAATCGTATAATGTCAGATGATTCTGAAGACCTTACCTCAAAATCCATATATTTTTAGAGCATATAATGATTGAGAAAATAGCCAGAAATGTATTAATTTGCCCTCTCATAGTAGGAACCACTGAAATAAATTTCTACAATAGTACTACCCTTATTTAACTTCCATTTCTGATAGTTTTCTGGGCACTGGCAGCATTCTAAAAGCATCCTGAATCAAACTACTCCTAAACTGCAACAATGATTCCCCAATGCCCACTATGCATCATTTCTTAGGCTAGCATGCAACACCTTTCACAAAATAACCCCACCTAACTTTCTATTTACCATTACATGTACCATAAAACTTGATTCAATTATATTATCTATCATTCATACCCCAATGCCTCTTAAAATGCTCCTTTTATAGTATAGTGGTTAAGAACATGAACTTGCAGTGAGTCTGATACATAATAGGTTCACTCAATACGTACTAAAAGAAAGAATAAGAAAATAAAGGGAACTATGAACAACTCTAGGCCAATAAATTTTTGACAACCTAGATGTAATGGACCAATACCTTGAAAGACAATCTACCTGGAAAGAACAGAAAACCCAGAAATGGACCCTCAACTCAATGGTGAACTAATTTTTGACAAAACAGGAAGAATATCCAATGGAAAAAAAGACAGTCTCTTCAACCAATGGGAAAATTGGACAACCACGTAGAGAAGAATGAAACGGGACAATTTCTTCACTCCATATACAAAAATAGACTCAAAATGGATGAAAGACCTAACTATCAGACAGGAATCCATCAAAATCCTAGAGAACCCGGGGCAGCAACCTCTGTGACCCCGACTGCAGCAACTTCTTGCTACACACATCTCCAAAGGCAATAGTAACAAAGGCAAAAATGAACTACTGGGACTTCTTCAAGATAGAAAGCTTTAGCACAGCAAAGGAAACAGTCAACAAAAGCAAAAGACAACATACAGAATGGGAGAAGATAAAGGACTAGTATCTAAAATCTATACTTATCAAAGAACTTATCAAACTCAACACCCAAAGAAAAAAAATCCAGTCAAGAAATGGGCAGATGACATGAACAGACGTTTCTCCAAAGATGATATACAAATGGCCGACACATGAAAAAATACTCAACATCACTCAGCATCAGAGAAATATATATCAAAACCACAATGATTTAATATTGGACCCTCACACCACCTCACACCATCAGAATGGTTAAAATTAACAAGTTAGGAAACAACAAATGTTGGTAGGGATGCAGAGAAAGGGGGAACCTTTGTATATTTAGTGGGAATGCAAGCTGGTACAGCCACTCTGGAAAACAGTATGGAGGTTCCTCAAAAAGTTGAAAACAGAGCTATCCTATGACTCAGCAACTGAACTACCAGGGATTTACCCCAAAGATACAACAGTAGTGGTCCAAAGGGACATCTGCATCCCAATGTTTATAGCAGCAATTCCTACAATAGTCAAACTATGGAAAGAGCCCAGATGTCCAGTGACAGATGAATGGATAGAGAAGATGTGGGGTGTGTGTGTGTGTGTGTGTATACACACATTGGAAATCTTGCTATTTGCAATGACGTAGATGGAACTAGAGGGTACTATGCTAAGTGAACTAAGCCAATCAGAGAAAGACAATTATCGTATGATTTCACCCATATGTGGAATTTAAGAAACAAAACAGAGGAGCAGAGTGGAAAGGAGGGAAAAATAAAACAAGATGAAATAAGAGGGGGAGACAAACCATAAGAGACTCTTAATCATAGGAAACAAACTGAGGGTTGCTGGAGGGCAAGGAGTGATGAGGTCATTGGGTAATGAACATTAAGGAGGGCATGTGACATAATGAGCACTTGGGTATTATGAAAGACTGATGAATCACTGACCTCTACCTCTGAAGCCAAAAATATATCATATGTTAATTAACTGAATATAAATTTTAAAAAATTAAAAAAATAAGAAGTCAATCTGCCAAAAATCGAAGAAATAGACAATATGAAGAGGTCTATATCTACTTTCCATTATCACCAAGAACAGAAGTAGAAGGAATACTTCAAACTCAATCTATGAGATACTGCTGTCATATCAAAACCAAAGACAACACAAGAAAACTACAGACCACTATCTCTCCTGAACAGAAATACAAGAACCTCCCACAAAATATTAGCAAATTGAATGTAACAGTGTATAAAAAGAATTATAAACCACGACTAAGTGGGATTTATCCCAGGTATGCAAGGCTGGTTTGACATTTGAAAATCAATAAATATAATCCTCACATGGTATCAACAGATGCAGAAAAAGCATTTGACAAAATCCAATATCTATTCATGAATTAAAAAACAAACAAAACAAACAGCTCTTAGTAAACTAGGAATAGAGGAAAACATCCTCAACTTGATCGAGAATAGCTTTGAAAAACCTACAGGTAACATCATACTTAATGGTGAAAAGCCTGAAACTTTCCCACCAAGATCAGAAAAGGCAAATATGTCCCCTTTCACCAATCCTTCTCAACACTGTACTGGAAGTCTTAGCTAATGCAGTAAGATAAGAAAAAGAGCATGCAGTAAGAAAGAAAAAAAGAGAATTTCTTTCTCAATACAGATTGAGAAGAATAAGCAAAGAACCAAAATGAACATTGAAATCCAAGTAAATATTTTAATAAAAAGGCTGGATCTTTCTGCAACATTAGCTTCTAATATCCTCTGGTTATCTTCAACTGGTTTTCATGACTCCATTTCCTTGGTTTCTCTCCCTTCCAAAGGCTCTTTGATCTTGTTCATCTTCTACACACACAATAAAAAGATGTTCACCAAAATCATATCCCTAGCCCTTTTCTTGTTAAAATTTTCTTAAAACTCTCTTTTGCCTCACTCCCTAGGCAAATAATTGCCTATATTCCAGTTTTTAATTTTTAGCTGTCTATTAAGCATCTCTTCTTTGATATCCCACTGGCATGTCAAACTCAAGATGTTTATAAAGTCTTGCTCTTCCTCTCTACTACCCTCTTCCTTGTGTTCAGCATTCTGAACACTTGAATTTGAAACTCAGGTCACTTCATTTATATTAATTTTACACAGAAAACTAATTTTTAGATAACTGAGATCTTATTCTGTAAACAGTTTGCATTTATTTTTCTAATGACATTGAATATTTTTCAAAAACATGATTTTGCCTGTCTATAAAAATATACATGGCTAAACTAGAATTTTTCAAACTTAAGCGTATTGTTGGATATTTTCAAACAACTCTGTTTTCTCTTTGGGATACAGTCCTAGAAGTGAAGTTATAGGATTAAAGGATAGAGATGTTTTAAACCTAATGCAAAAATTTCCTTTGGGGCGCTTCAGTAGCTCCGTTGGTTAAGTGTTGACTTTTTTTTTTTGAAAGATTTTATTTATTTATTCATGAGAGACACATTGAGAAAGAAGAGAGAGAGAGAGAGAGAGAGAGAGAGAGAGACAGGCAGAGACACAAGCAGAGGGAGAAGCAGGTTCCATGCAGGGAGCCTGACGTGGGACTCGATCCCGGATCTCCAGGATCAGGCCCTGGGCTGAAGCGCTAAACCGCTGAGCCACCTGGGCTGCCCTGATTTTTATTTTCTTTGTAATTTTCTTTACTTTCCAATTTTTATAATAAAAATACCACAGAAAAATAATATAAAATTATATACAGTGTGATAAATTTTTACAAAAGCACAATATAAAATGTACTTGGATCACAGAGAAAAGGCAAGTATTTCATAACATGATTGAAGACAGTATTTCAAATTAAAGACTCAGACTTCCAGGAAGTATACGTTAGAAAGAAGCCTAAATAGTTCAGGCTCTAAGATAACCCCCAACCCCAACTAGAGCAGCTCTGTTTTCTACACTGAAGCTCTGTCTCAGACTTTGAAAACTGAGTTTTGCTGGTTTTTTTTTTTTTTTGAGTTTTGCTGCTTTAAAGCAGCATCAAGATCACTGTATTAAATCACTGATATCTGATTTGTGTAACACTATTGTTTAAGAGAGTAGGAAAATATGGAGTATATTTTAGAAAGCTTAAAAAATGGTTTTTAAAATGTGGCATTTAAAGATAAATTCTTAGCTGTTCAAAATGACTATGCCTAAGAGTTTCAAAAAAGTCCAGGTTTGACTAAACATCGTGTGTGTGTGTGCATCACATTACAGTGACACAGATGTAATTTCTCTTTAATAACCTTTGCAGATACAACACTGATGCTAACTGGTATACATTTTTAGGCTACGGAACATCAAAGCATGAAATCATATTTTTTTATATTCAGTTTAGACACAGTTCCACTTAGAAGTCAGGGTATTCATGAGTCCTGCAAAACTTCACAAAGAGGGCAACAGTACTTTATATAAATCAAACTGTCAATCAGGTACAATCTCAATGCCAAATCATATACAAACATTCTAATAGGCATTATGACATTATTGTACCAAACGTCATTTAACAATAGCAACCAAAAAATTAATTTGATTGATATATCATTTTTATGACATATAATGAAAAATCATTTTACTATAGAAAGATACTGTGTTCCAAGACTTAAATGAGACACTTGGATTAAAATCAAGAGTTTTTTTCAAGAATCACAGAAAAAGGAGAAATTATTGTTAATACTTTACCTGTGGGCTGCAAAAGTGAAGCAGGTGGGCGACGCTGTAAGCCCCACAAATTCTCCATACTACTTCGGTCCTTAAGGTCCAACAAATGTATTAAAATTAATGGATCAATGTCTAATAAACTACTGGTAGCAGCAGAACATAAATGTGCTCTTCTTGACATTCTGCTACTGGCACCCACATAGCCATGATTACTACCTGCAAAAGAAACAGAGATGTAGAAAAATGCATGCAATGAATTTGCACAAATTTAGTTATACTTAAGGGAAAAGTAAATCAATTAGTGTGTTTGAATACTTGTCTATGGACCTATCTTTTAGGAGTTGGTGTAACAACATGATGAGATGCGGAAAGGAGAAGCCAGATTGCCAGAGAGGTGAACATAAGCACAGTGACTAAGCACTGGACTCATTACTATCCAGAATTTAGGAAGAACCTTCAATCCCATCCTCAGCCCTAGAAATAGAAAGGTGGTAGCATATACAATATGTATAATCAGGGGGATGAGGGTGAAGGAAAGAGAGTATGTCCTATAATCCGGTGGTCTTAAAAGACATATATCTCCACAGTATCACAGATTCCAAGGAACTAGACACCAAAACAGTAATCTTCTCAAGTTTTCAGACTGATGCACAGTATTGACACCTGTGAGCAGTGTCCTATCTCCATCACCTATATTGCACTAAGCTCCTTAAGCTAAAGAAGCCACTTGATTTTTCTCTAGTGCCTAATACAATAACTAGCAAATATTAGGTATGGAAATGGTGGTTAAACTGACCTCCTTCAAGAAAACTATTTAAATGTATTCTAAAGAAACTCAAAATTTTAAAATATTACATGTAACGTCTTAAAATAAGTAATATAAAAATAACACAAAATAATCAGGTCCTAACTATTCATGAGTATTTCTCCGAGAGATCTGGAACGAAGTAACTCAGGAGAAAAATTCCAATCATTCCGAAGCTTCAAGCCAATTATTTATTTCTATGTGTTTCATCGATATTCACATCCTCACCTTTTCCAACTTCCTCTTCTGAGGATATCATCCCACTGCAAATTTTTCTTCCCAGACTTGGTACCCCCTGAAAGTCCTATTAAAATATAGCAGAAAACTCCTCTTTCCCTCAACCTCTACAAAGGTGCTCAGTGCATCCAAGAAAGGCCACACTGGAGTGAGGCTCTCACTTCATCTGGGGACTAGCACCACGTCTGACAGTGCCACTCAGCATTCACGTGCACCACAGCCTCCAACCCAGGAGCTCACCAGCACCTTGGCCCTCATTCTGCAACAATGATGAAGTGACATCCATGGAGGATAAGATCAATGTCCTCATTAAAGGATCTGGTATGGGAATCCCTGTGTGGCTCAGCGGTTTAGCGCCTGCTTCGGCCCAGGGCGTGATCCTGGATTCCTGGGATCGAGTCCCATGTCGGGCTCCCTGCATGGAGCCCGCTTCTCCCTCTGCCACTCTCTCTCTTTCTCTCTCTCTCTCTCTCATGAATAAATAAATAAAATCTTTAAAATAAATAAATACAAAAAATAAAGGATCTGGTATAAACGTTGAACCTTTCTGGCCAGTGTTGTTTGCAAAGGCCCTGGCCTATGTCAACATCAGGAGCCTCTTTTGAAATGCAGAGGCTGGTGGATACTAGGACACCAGGAGGTCGTGGCCCCTCTATTACTGCTGCCCTGGCTGAGGAAAAGAAAGTGGAAGCAAGGAACTGGAACAAGCGCGCACGCGCGCGCGCACACACACACATACACACACACACACCCCTATTCACAACAGGAATAAAATATAATTGTGGACAGAAGGCGAAAAAAGAAAGTGGAAGCAAAGAAAGAAGAATCAGATGAATCTGATGATGACATGCGCTTTGGTCTTTTTTGATTACCTTTGTAATGTGCTCAAGAAAAAGCTGAACTCTTTAAAAAAAAAAAAAAAAAGAACACTATCCCCTCTCCACCTTGAAACTGTATCTTAACCCTTTTCCTTTACTAGGAAGTTTCCAAATCAAACTGCATTTGGGAGGAGTTTTTAAAATTACAGACTGCTAGCTCCACCACAAATGTCTGAGAAATATGCTGGAGTGGGATTGAGAATTTTTTTCTAAAAAGCTGCCCAGGCGGTTCCGACTGGATAATAGTTATTCAGTGGCCCTGTGTATTGTAGCTACTGCCCTGGTATCTGGTTCTTCTTTAAAAATTAAAAGTTGCTCATTTTTCCACATTACATGGACCCATTTAACACTAGCACATTCCTGTTTCTCAATACTCTTCCAAGGCCTTCATCAATGATCAAAAACTCCTTTCTTTCGTGGTTTATGCCCTTTGGCTATTCCCTCCATCCCATCTTCCCATCCTTTCTACTCACTATCCACAGGCATCAAAGACTTGAGCATCTATTTCAGTTTCCCTTTCTCAGAGCTGATACTGCCATCGTTCTGGATGTTGTATATATAGGTCTGTCTCAATACAAAGTATACAGCCTAATAAATGTTCACAAAGTACCAGTGACCCCCAAATCCCATGTCTCCTAAAATTGCTAACTTTCCTCTCCAAAGGTAACCATCCTGAATTAAATACCATAGAAAAATTTTGCCTGGTTTTGAACTTTATATAAATGAAATGATAGTATGTACTCTAATATCCTGCTTGTTTGTTCAACATTATATTCATGAGATTCATCTATACTGCTGTATGTAGCAGTTTATTCATTTACATTATTGCTGGGTGGCATCCCATATATTAATATATCCCAATTTCCTTCTTTATTCTATATGTGAAGAATCTGGGTTGCTTCCAGTCTTTGGCTGCTAAGAATAAAGCTACTGAATTTCTCAGTAGATAAACTGCTCTTGAAGGTCACATGAAAAAAATATAAAACTCATAAAAAAGTAAATGTATCAATGACAGGTCCCCCACCTCTTGAGCTATGCCCTTGCTAAAATGTCACACTGATCTACTGAAGTTCCTCATTTTATCATAGTGCCTGTGTGCAGGAGCATGACATTCAAGGTCCTACACAGTCTAGTTCTAAACCAGCTTTCTCACATCCTTTACTTGGTTATAAACTGCATTTCTTTTTCTTTTTTAAAGATTTTATTTATTTATTCATGAGAGACAGAGGCAGAGACACAGGCAGAGTGAGAAGGCTCCCCACAAGAAGCCCAATGCAGGACCCAATCCCAGACCCCAGGATCATACCTGGAGCCAAAGGCAGACACTCAACCGCTGAGCTACCCAGGCATCCCTATATTTATTTTTCTTAAGTTAAAAAACATACACATAGAGACACAATGACAATACCTAAAAAAGAATGATGCTGCCCTAAATACTCTTATAAAAAATCTACTCACTAGCCTTGGCTCACACAAAGGTATGTGTATGTTCATCTTAAACACATATTGCCCAACAGTTTTCCAAAGTTGTGGTATCAATTTTCATTCCTACTGGCAAGATATGAGAGTTTTCGTCTCTCTACATGTTTTCAACATTTAGTATTGCCAGTTTAAAAAATATTTTTATATATTAGCTGCTACAGTGTGTGTGCAATGGTATCTTATTGGGCTTTTATTTGGCACTTACCAAAAAAAATAAAGAAAAATGAAGAGTCTCCGAGATCTGTGGGATCTCATCAAATGTACCAACATATATATAATGGGAGTCACAGAAGAGCAAAGAGAAAGAACATGAATGAAAGAAAAATGATTGAAAATTTCCACCATATGATGAGAAAAATATTAATCTAACACATCCAAGAAGCTTAGCTCAACAAACTCTATTTAAGATAAATAAACTTGAGAGGTCCACAGTGGGACACATCATCAATTTGTATTTCTCTGATGAAAGAGGCTAAGTACTTTTTAAAATGTGCACTGGCCATGTGGACAGCCTCCTCAATGAAGTGTTTATTCCAGTCTTTTGTCCTTTTTTTCCTAGAAGGTAGTCTTATCTTTTTCCTGTTGATTTACAGAAGTTCTTTATATACTACAGAAAGTCTTTTGTGAATTTTTTATTTATTCTGATTAATAAGACATGTTGTTTGGAAAAAAAAAATCAATGTATCTTTCTAGACCAGACTACATACCTGAGATCTTCTAATTAGTCCTACAGGTTTCTTGCAATCAACACAGATCAAACTGAATAAATTATGTTCTGTTCCTGGACTATCTTCTGTAAGAGCCCAGCCTAACCCAGAAGCCTTAAGGAATCATCCCCACACACCCACCAAATCCATCCCATCCAGTCAGACTCCTAAGTCCTACAAATTCTACTATTTAATATCTTTGACGTTCTGCTACTGGCACCCACATACCCATGGTTACTACCTGCAAAAGAAATCGAAATGTAGAAAAATGCATCCTATAAATTTGCACAAATTTAATTATACTTAAAGGAAAAGTTAATCAGTTAGTGTTGTTTGAATACTAGCTAATGTTATAGATTAAGAATGATATTTTTAGAATACTTTTTATTCAGAATGATACTTTTTCAACACATGATTTTAAGTGTTCTCTTGTAACTAAATGAAAATAACTCAATAAACTAAAAGCAATTCTTGAAGAGGCACCTGAGTCATTAAATAATTACTTCAAGCTATATAGCCTTATTTAATATAACCTATATATTGAAATTAAATAAATATTACTTTACTGCAGGGACACCTGGGTAGTCAGTGGTTGAGCATCTGCCTTCACTTCGGCTAGGTCGTGATCCTGGGGTCCTGGGATCGAGTCCCACATCAGGCTCCCTGCAGGGAACCTGCTTTTCCCTCCGCCTATGTCTCTGTCTCTCTCTCTCATGAATAAATAAAATCTTAAAAATATATGTATTATTTTACTTCATACCTAGCTTCTGTATAAGAGAAATTTTCTACATAATGGACAACTAAATATCTTCATTGACATAATTCTTTAGATGATAGTGTGGTTGTGAAATATAAACCACAACAGGCTTGAAATGGACCCTCTCTAATTTACATGTAATAATTCATTCCACACTCAGCCCAACTTCACCCTTAATTTAGCTTTTATCATCTTTTTTATATATTAAAACTTTTCATTTTATAGTAGTTTTAGGTTTCTACAAAAGGTGCAAAGATAATCCAGAGCATGCCTGTAAATTCCACGACACACTTTCTGCACAGTCAACAGCTTTCATCACTATGGTACATTTATCATAACTAATGAACTAATACTGATATATTAACTAATAAATTCTGTACTTAATTCAGATTTCATTCATCTTTCCCTAATGTATTTCTTATGTCCCAGGGTGGCATCCAGAACATCAAATTATATCTAGATGATCATTTCTCTTTAGGTTCGTCTGGTCTGGGGCAGTTCCTCAGAATTCTCTTGCTTGTAATGATACTGACAGTTTTAAAAAGTATTAGTGACATATTTTGTAAAATGTCCTACAACTAGGGTTCACGTGGTGTTTTTCTCATGGTTAGACTGTGTTTATGGGTTTTGGGGAGGACAACATCACAGGTGTAAAGTACCATCCTCAACAAATCATAACAAGGGTACATGCTATCAACATGACAACATGGATGATGTTAAATATGACAACAATGGCTAAAATAAAGTTTGCCAGATTTCTCTGGTATAAAGTTACTTTTTCCCTTTCTGGACTATTATCATGAAAGCAAGTCACTAAGCACAGCCCACATTTAAGGGTAGGGAGTTATGTTCCACCTCCTGAAGAGGCAGTATCTAAAGAAATTTGCAATTCTTTTGTATGTGTACTGTCTTACACCTTTTAGCAATGTGTTCGTGTATTTATTCACGGGTAGATTATAAATTACTTAAGTCTTTTTCATTGTATTTTCCAGAAATCTTGATATAGGGAAGGCATTCAAGAAATGTCTACCAAATATTTAAAATTCCCAAAAGCACAAAATAAAAATTAACTGGGTATATTTCACTATTATATCCTCAGCACCCACAACTTAGCATCTGGATTATAACAGGTCTTTAAAACTATTTATTGGATTAATAATTTCAGAATTGCAGAACATAAGTGTAACAGAGATGTCTTCCAGATAGTAAAACAGGACACAGTTCCAGGTAAGTATCCAATAAATGTCTGGTGGATGAATGAATAAATTAAAATATAAACTTTTATTTACCCATTACCCAGTATGTGTAAAAATGTTTCAAATTTCCCTATAATATGGTTTGAGAGGAAATGATAGATTTAACTAAGAAAAAACACCCTGCAAGGTTGAAAAATATTCAGTAACCTTGACTCAGTCCACCCATCTTCATTTTATACCAAGAGAGCTTCTGAATTTTTCTATACATTTCAAACTTTGAAAATTACACTTAGCACTTAGTAAAACAAAGTGTATTCACTCAATATTTATCTGAAAAATATTAAATGATCCGTTACCATATTGTGTTAAATGTCAGGATACAAAATTAAGATGTACATTATTTCTTGGCCCAGAGCTTCATGAAGCTCAGAGATAAAGGGGAAAATAGGTAGCTAAATAAGCAATTATAATATTGTTTAATATTTATTCTAATAGGTTAATTTGAGAGAGCAGAAAAAGAGAGCAAGGACACACAGCTGAGGAGGGCTTCCAGGAATAAATGCAAGCTAAAATGAAAAAGGAATAGGAGTTGACTATGCCTGGTATGAGAAGATAGAAGGAACATGTTGGGAAGCACATTTGAGAAGATTAAAGAAGTTCCTTTGGGCTGAAAAGTGATACAGGAAAGTATGAGAGAGGTAAGGCTAAAGAAGTGAGTAGGAGCCATCATATGAAAGGCCTTCTGTACCATTAGCAAACTTGGCTTTATCCTGTAAGTTAATGGAATCCAATAAAGGGTTTTAAAGTAGAGAAGTGACATGATCAGATATAAATTTGAAGGGAAAAAACAACTCATTCTGAACTCATGCTATGGGAAAACAGAATGGAAAGGAACAATACAAGGAACCCAGAGGGGAGGCTGTTTTGAAAGAAAGTGGCCTAGAGTAGGAACAGCAAAGGAATGGGAAGTAATAAACGAATTCATGTACTGTTGAGGAGGCAGGATCAACAGATCTGGGTAATGTATTAAAGGCAGAGTTTGAGCTAGAGGAAAATATGAAGAATAATTAACATGATCAATCACTAAGATGATGAGCTATTACTGACAGGCAGGCAGACAGATAAAAAGATAATGATTTCTGTTTGCAAGATGCTGAGTCTGGTAACATCAAAACCAGACTGGTACATGGGTCTGGAAGTCATGTGAAAAATAAAGGCTAGAGATAGAACTTGAAGAGTAATCAGTATATAGACAGAACTGAAATACAGGTATAAGTGAGATCACCTAGAATAAAGTGAGAAGTAGGAAGAATAAAAAGCATGGGTGGAAGTTGAAATGCTGAGGCCTTCAGTGATCCAAACATGTTATAAATATGCCAGTGTTTGTACCAAGGGCAACATCAATAAAGCAGAAGCAGTACAAAGCATCTTATATTCTTCTACTCAAGATTTGCACGCTTAATTAAACAGGTCTAAGAACACACACAAAAAAAACAAGCAGTATTTGAGTCACTTCATCCCAAGAGGAGCAGTGTGGACTAGCAAAAAATGGAGTCCAAGAAAAAGATGATGTGAAGTTCTAGTCTGGTTCTACCAACAACTATTTATATGATCTAGGCAATTAAACCCCAAGTTTTTCCATGAATAAGATGAGCTCTCAAAAGGTCCTTTGTGAGGTGCCTGGGTGATTTAGTTAAGTGTCTGAAACATGGTTTAGGCTTAGGATCATGATCTCAGGATCATGGTATCGAGCCCTATGTCAGTCTCGGTGCTTGGTGGAGAGTCCGCTTGGGATTCTCTCCCTCTAACTACCCCTTCCCCCGTGTGTGTGTGTGTGCACACACTGTCAAATAAATAAATAAATCTTAAAAAAAAAAAAAAGGTCCTTTGTAAGCCACATTCCATGAATCTATTCATATTATTCTACAGTCAAATTAGATATACAAACAGGACTTATACATCATAAAAGGGATAGTATATCATTGTAGAGAAAACCATGAGCCTTGGATTCAGACAAACCCAAAACACTAATACCTCTTTTTGATTTACTAAATTGTGAATGACAGCAAATTGCTTAAATTTCTCTACATATCAGTTTGTATAGCTATAAAAAGCAGAAAATATTAAAATCTATCTCACAGAATGTTTTAAGTTAATGAGATAAGGTATACATGAAGTGTTCTTGCACAATGCCTGGTACATAAGAACACTTACCAAATGTTTGCTGTTATTACAGGTTTCAAATATACTCTAACATATATATATTTATAATATAGCACTTCCAATACCACTAGCCATGTAGACCAGTGGCTGACATATATTAAAATATGAGACAATCAGAGAAGAAAAAAGAGAAGACAGAACAGCTTGTGCATCTTCCTTGGCCTCTGTACCTGATGGTCCTGCAGCAGCTGCATCTTCCATAAGTTCTCCCTCTTCTAATTCCATGTTGTTGTATTCCACATCATTTTCTCCAGACCTAAGAATATACAAAATTCATTATTCCTACAGAGTAGGGACAATTAACATTATTTGTCACACCTGAACGAATGTCATAACAGTAGTGCATAGCTTTCTTTCTCCTGTAAACTAGGATATAATTCTCAATACAAAAATGAGGAAAGAGGCTTTTGTCATTATCATACGTATTGGTAGTGTTAATGTTCAGACTACTTTTTAAAAATACCAAGACGCGTTGGCAACATTTAATTTTTAAAATAGAAAATCTGAGAATCATTGTTAGCAGAAGAAACTATAGCTTCAAAGAACTATAGCTTCAAACTATTAATACAAATCTAAGTCGTAAGAAATTGGGCTTAAAATGACATTTTAAGGTTCAAAAAGAAAAGATGATCAAATTATTATATACGATTAAATACTATTTTCTTGGGGCACCTGGGAAGCTCAGTTAGTTAAGTGTCTGCCTTGGACTCAAGTCATGATCTCAGGGTCCCAGGATGGAGCAAGTTAGGATCGCTGCCCAGCAGGGAGTCTTCTTCCTCTCTCTCTGACCACCCCTGCTTGCACTCACTTTATTGCAAATGAATAAATAAAACCTTAAAAAAAAAGACCCTACTATTATCTTAAAATGTTATTTCAGAAAGAGGGTGTTGCTTCCTACCAAAGTCTTCACAAAGTCTCTCCTATCAAAAAACACTATTACCTTCTTTAATTTTTAATTTAAAAAGTTTTTATTTACTTATTTATTTAAAGTAAGTTCTACGCCCATTGTGGAGCTTGAACTCACAACCCCAAGATCAAGAGTCACATGCTCTACCAACTGACCCAGTCAGACATCCACTATTACCTTATTGTAATGACAAAGTACTATTATGGAAGAGCTCTAATGAGTGCTAGTTTGGGGTATATAAAGAAGTCACAAGATCAACTCCCAGCTTAATGAGCTCTGCAGACCTGCTCCACTGACATTGGTAAAAGTTATTTTTACAACAATCATCTACAGACTCTGGAAATGGTTCTAAGAGCACATAGAAAATGAAAAAACTCATCAAGAAAATGTGTTAAAATCTGGTAAAAAAAAAAAAAAGTTGAGTTTGAGGTACTTAACAAAAGGACCACTTGCTCCTTCCCCTCTCAATTCTGTATCCAATTTCTGGATATAGAAATTCTACTCCAGACTAGTGCAGCCAAGAACACAGGCCTTCCAATAGAAGGCTACATTCCCAGGAGGGGTAAAACACAAGCATTTCTCATCCTCCCCCTCGCTAACAGTTGCTGAGACTAAAGTGGATAAATGTGGTCAAGTATGGGGATACTTTTCTTCCAATCAGATCCAAGGCCCCACCTTGAGCGCAGCATAATAAGAATAGTGGGGCCTGAATCATTATGTCCCAAGTCATTCATAAACAGAGGTTCTAGGTATGAGAAGACAAGCTAAAAAGATCTCAGGGTATATCCCTAACTCGTCCACCCCTACTGGTTCTCTACTAAAACAGGAGAAATCATCACACTTTTGTCCTCACTCTAGGTTTAGAGCTCTGAGATATTTCCCTGGGGGAGGAAAAAGGCTGAAAAATAGCCACAGAGAAATATACAGCATAAAAAAAAAAATACTTTCAAACAAAATCCAGAAAAAAGATAAAAAGAATTACACATCATTGCAGAATGGGATTTACTTCAGGAATGCAAAGTTGGATTAAAATCCAAAAATCAGTTAAATATCATACTAACAGAATAAAAAAAAATTATAATCATCTGAATAGATAACACAAAAAGAATTTGACAAAATCTAACAAATCACCATAAAAGCATTCAACAAACAAGGAATAGAAGGGAACTCCTCAACCAGATGAAGAGCATCTATAAAAAACTCACATCTAACAGCATACTTAATGGTGTAGTTTCCCTCTAAGATCAGGAATAAGATAAGGATGTCCACTCTCACTAGTTCTATTCAACATTCTATTGGACACTCCAGCCAGTGAACTTAGACAAGATATATAAAGCACCCAGTAAGGGGTGCTTAATGGCTCAGTTCGTTAAGCATCCGAATCTTCATTTCAGCTCAGGTCATGATCTCTCTGATCATAGGAAACAGAATCAAGAGACAGAGCTCCAGGTTGACTCATTGAGTCCTATATCTGGCTCCATGATGGGTGTACAGCTTGCTTAAGATTCTCTCTCTCTGCTCCCTCACCCTGTCTCGCTCTTTCTTAAAACAAAACAAAGACTGTCAAAAAGACAAAGAAGAACAGTTATAGTAATAAAAGGGACAAGCCAACGAGCAAAGAACTATTAATGAATATTTGTGCACCCAACATAAGAGCACCTAAACATATGAAACAGTTAATAAACAGAAATAAAGGAACTAATCGATAATAATACCAGAACAGTAGAGGACTTTAACATCCCACTTACATCAATGGAAAAATCATCCAAACAGAATATCAACAAGGAAACAATGGCCTTGAATGACACACTGGATGAGAGGAATTTAACAGATATATTCAGAACATTCCATCCTAAAACAGAATACACATTCTTTTTAAGTCCACATTCTCCAGAATAGATCACATACTAGACTACAAAACAAGCCTCAACAAATTCCAAAAGATCAGTCACAGCAAGCATCTTTTCTGACCAAAACACTATGAAACTTGAAGTCAACCCCCCCAAAAAATCTGGAAAGAGCACAAATACATGGAGGTTAAATAACATGCTACTAAACAATGAATGGATCAACCAGGAAATAAGAGAAGAAATTATAGAAACAAATGAACATGAAAACACAATAGTTCAAAACTTCTGGGACATAGCAAAAGCAGTTCTAAGAAGGAAGTTTATAGCACTTCAGATCTACCTCAAAAGCAAGGAAAATCTTTTTTTTTTTTAATTTTTTTATTTATTTATGATAGTCACACAGAGAGAGAAAGAGAGGCAGAGACATAGGCAGAGGGAGAAGCAGGCTCCATGCACCGGGAGCCCTATGTGGGATTCGATCCCGGGTCTCCAGGATCGCGCCCTGGGCCAAAGGCAGGCGCCAAACCGCTGCGCCACCCAGGGATCCCAAAAGCAAGGAAAATCTTAAATGAACAACCTAACCTTACACCTAAAGGGGTCAGAAAAAGAACAACAAACAAAACTTAAACCAGCAGAGGAAAGGAAATAATAAAAACTAAGAGCAGAAATAAATTATGTAGAAACTAAAAATTAATAGAACAGAGCAATGAAATGAGGAGCGGATTCTCTGAAAAAAAAAAAAATCAGTAAAACTGATAAACCTATAGTCAGATTTATCAAGAAAATAAGAGAAAATATCCCAAATAAAATCACAAAGGCCACCTGGCTGGCTGAGTCAGTAGTGAATGCGACTATTGAGCCCATGCAAGGGTTGTGAGTTCAAGTCCCAGCTTGGGTGTAGAACCAACTTAAAATAAATACATACATAAAATAAAATCAGAAATGAGAGAAGAGAAATAACAATAAAGGTGACATAAATACAATTTTTGGAGAGTATTATAAAAAAAATCACATGTCAACAAATTGAGCAACCAAGAAGAAATGGATAAATTCCTAGAAACATATAACCTTCCAAAATTGAAACAAGAAGAAACAGAAAATTTGAACAGACTGATTACCGGGCAAAGAAATTGAATCCATAATCAAAAAACTCCTAACCAGGATGCCTGGGTGGCTCAACAGTTAAGCGTCTGCCTTTGGCTCAGGGTATGATCTCAAATTCCTGGGATCGAGTCCTACATTGGGCTTCCTGCATGGAGCCTGCTTCTCCCTCTGCCTGTGTCTCTGCCTCTCTGTCTCTCATGAATAAATAAATAAATATTTTTATAAAACCAAAAACACAAAACTCCCAACAAACAAAAGTGCAGGACCAAATGGCTTCACAACTGAATTATACCACCTTTTTTTAATACTAAACACTTAAGAAAGAGTTAATACATCTATTCTTCTCAAACTATTCCAAAAACAGAAAGGAAGAAAACTTCCAAATTCATTAGGAAGCTATGATTACCCTGATATCAAAACCAGATGAAGACACCACAAAAAAAAAAAAAAAAAAAAAAAGAACCACATGGGCTGTCTGGGTGGCTCATTCAGTTAAGCGTGTAACTGTAATGGTTTCAACTCCAACCATGATCTCAGGGGTCCTACGATGGAGCTCCTTGTTGGGCTCTGCACTCAGGAAGTCTGCTTAAAAATTCTCTCCCTCTGTCCCTCTTCCCCCACTGCACTCTCTCTAAAATAAAAGAAATAAATCTTAAAAGAGAGAGAGAGAACCACAGGCTAGTATTTATAATGAACATAGATGTAAAAATCCTCAACAAAATACTAGCAAACTGAACCCAACAATACATTAAAAAATCATTTACCACAATCACGTGGGATTTTTCCCCCCACTGGGCTGTTAGGGTGTTTCAATATTCCCAAGTCAATCAACATGATACATCATATCAATAAGAAAAAGGATAAAAACACAATCATTTCAACAGACAGAAAAAAACACTGGACAAGTACAACATGGTAAAAAAATCCCTCAAGTTATATTCAAAGTTCAAGTTATATTACAAAGCTATAGTAATAAAGAGTATGGTACTTGCATAAAAATAGACACACAGATCAATGTAATAGAATAGAAAATCCAGAAATAAACCCACAATTATATGGTCAATTAATCTGCAACAAAGCAGGAAAGAATATCCCAACAGGAAAAAGTCTATTCAACAAATGGTGCTGTTAGGAAAACTGGATAGCAACATTCAAAAGAATGAAATTGGACCACTTTCTTATACCATACACAAAAAACTAAATTCAAAATGGATTAAAGCCCTAAATGTGAGACCTGAAACCATGAGAATCCTAGAAGAGAACACAGTAACTTCTTTGACATCAGCCATAGCAACTTTTTTCTAGATATATCTCCTGAGGCAAGAGAAACAAAAGCAAAGATAAACTACTGGGACTATTGCAAAATAAAAAGCTTCTGGAAGAAACAGCAAAGCAAACAACAAAACTAAAAGAAAACTGATGGAATGGGAGAAGATATTTGCAAATGATATATCTGATAAAGGGCTAGTACCCAGAATCCATAGAGAACTCATCAAAATTAACACCCAAAAGATAAATAATCCCATTAAAAAAACAAGCAGAAGACATGAACACATATTTCTCCAAGAAGACATACACATGGCCAAGAGACACATGGAAAGATACTCAACATCACTCATCAGGGAAATGGAAATCAAAACCACAATGAGAGATCACATCACTTCACACCTGTCAGAATGGCTAAAATCAAAACCCAAGAAACAGCAGATACTGGTGAGGATGTAAGGAAAGGGGAATCCTCATACATTGTTGGTAGGAATGCAAACTGGTGCAGCCACTGTGGAAAACAGTATGGAGGTTCTTCAAAAAGTTATTAGTAGAACTACCCTATGATCCAGCAGCAACTGCGCTACTGGGTATTTACCCAAAGAATACAAAAATTCGAAAGGATACATGCATCCCTATGTTTATAGCAGCATTATTTATAATAGCCAAGATATGGAAGCAGCCCAAGTGCCCACTGATTGATGAACAGATAAAGATGATGTGGTGTGTGTGTATGTATATATTACGTATACAATGGATATTATTAAGTCATTAAAAAATAATGAAATTTTGTAATTTTGAACAACATGGTTGGAGGTAGAGAGAACAATGCTAAGTCCGTCAGAAAGACAAATATATGATTTCACTCATATATTGAATTTAAGAAACAAAACAAATGAGCAAAGGGAAAAAGTGAAAAAGACAACCCAAGAAACAGACTCTTAACTACAAAGAACTGATGGTTACCAGAAAGGGTTCAGGTGGGGGGAATTGGGGGATGGGTGAAATAGGTGATGGGAGGGAGATATTTACAGTCTCAAAATAAGTTCCCACAAGATATTTGTTAATTACAAAGGCAAAAATTAGTAATTTTAGAGTGGAAAAAACCTGGTAGATATCAGCTTAATTATAATGGGACAGATAAAAGACGTGTCTTTCCACCATTTCCTCTATGATACTCTAAAAAGGCTCTAACATCACTTCTCTACTACTCCTGCCTAAAGTGCATAATTCAGTTTCATTGTGAGGAAACATACAGAGGACTCCCAAATTGAGGGACTTGCTACAACATTAACTGCTCTTTCTCAGAAATGTCAAAGTCATATGGGACACCTGGGTTGAGTGTCTGCCTTCAGCTCAGGGCGTGATCCTGGGATCCGGGACCAAGTCCCATACTGGGCTCCTTGCAGGAAGCCTAGCTTCTCCCTCTGTGTCTCTGCCACTCTCTCTCTCTCTCGGTCTCTCATGAAAAAATAAATAAAAATCTTCAAAAAAGAAATGTAAAAGTCATAAACAAAAAATTAAAGAAAGATTAAGTGGCCCAGATTAAAGACTAAAGAAACTTAACTAAAAGCAACATACGATACCAGATTGGATCCTAGACTAGACAAAGGACATCAATGGCAGATGTTTAAATGGTCACAGATTATAGTATTACATCAATGTTAATCCTGATTTTGGATTACTGCAGTTACATAAGAAACCCAGTTGTTTTTAGGAAGCATAATGAAAAATATATTCACCTAATCTTGAAAATCACACCAAAAAAAAAAAAAAAGAAAAAACAACAGAATAGAGGAACACAGCAAAATATTAACATTGGGGAATTAATTTGGGAAAAGGGAACAAGGGAACTGTCATTTAATATTTTTGTGACTTTTCTTAAATATGAAAAAGTTACAAAATCAAAAATAAAATGAAAAATTAAATCTCATTTTGGAACCCAGAGATGAGAGGGAGGAAACTGATTATCTTTCCTTCAAGCTCCTTCTTTATCTAAGATACTCTATAGTATGTAAAAATGTTGTATATTCCCACTTTTAGGCCTAAATTAGTTAACATGTTTCTAAGAGTTACCACTTAGATGCTTTATTGGTAGTTAATGTGAGAGACTCACATAGTTTCTTCATCAATATCATTTTCTTCTGTGTTACTTGTTGCTGTGGAACTGGCAGAGGAACTGCTGCCATCAAGGTGATTCACTTCATCTTCCCCAACAAGATCCAGATCCAGATCTCCATCAGAAAGTTCATGCTAGATCAAGACAAAGAAATAAGACTTCTATTTCAAATGTTTTTACTCAGTTGATCATCTGATCCAGCCAACTGACCAAGCACCAAAGAAGAATGCATCATCAGAATTCTCTGCTTCTGTGCAGAGGCAGCTGAGCCCTTTATAGAAAAACTGCACAACCACATTATCTGGTTCCACTAATAACTTATTGCCACCATTTTCAGCTAGACCTTCAATGCCTCTGGAAATGCTTCATATACTTCATGTCAACTGCCAGTAAAGCTCTTTACAGGGTAACATTTCAAATCATCACTTCTCTAGTTTTACCTAACCTCTGATATCAAGGGCTTCATAAAACCATCACCTATCTGCACCAAAAAATACACTGGTCATTAAGTGTAAATATCCCCAAATTTAAACTGCCCAACCTGCAAATCCCACCATTTCCTTAACCTCATCCTATCAAAAGTTAACTGCTTCATTTGAGTGCTACACTCCACTCTTATGTCCTTAAATAGTTTGTCTTGTCAGTACCTTAACCTTACCTCTTTTACCACTGGCTCCTTCATTTTAACACATATTTGAAGTCTCCCATCTTAAAAATAACAGTTACAAAAAAACCCCAAAAAACCTTGTCTCTGCATCACTGTCTCACTTTAAACAGTAACAATTACTATTTAAATTCTTATTCTGATTGTGGTTTAGCTGGGATAAAACCTGGCTATCTCCCAAAACATAAATCATTCTACCTACATATGCAAAAATAAGGTACTTTACTAGTTTTAGTGAGTGAAAATAGAATGCATTTTTTATTTCCACAATTTATAGTTTCTAGTGCATTAGTTTGTTTTGTAAAATGTACAGTTTTCTACAATAAATTTTAGAACTTTGCAACATTTTGATTCAACAACTTCTGACTTATTAATATTTACAGATGGGCATACACTAGTAATGAAAATAAATAGACAAGACTTTTATATAGATTCTCTATATTGGAAACCATAATCTTATTTCTCTTATAAAACACAAAATGAATCTAAAACAAGTCTAATTCTTACATGATAATCTTTTTTAAAACTTAAGAGTTTATCTATTTTTACAGAGAGACAGAGAGCATGGGGGGGGTGTGTGTGTAATAAATATCAAGCAGACTCCCTGCTGAGCACAGACCTGGCCATGGGGCTCTACCTCATGCCCTGAGATCATGACCTGAGCCCAAATCAAGAGTTAGACACTTAGCCAACTGAGACATCCAGGTGCCCCTTACATGATAATCTTCATTCTGAATCTTCTCCTCTTCTTCTTCATCCTCTTTGACCTCTCTTACTGAAGCCGTAGTAGAACCATCCTGGAGAAGCATATCGGTGCATGATACAGACTTCTTAGCACGTATCTCAGAAGTGTCATCATTTTGGGGGCTAAGATGATTATCTGGTGGTGACAAATCTCTTGATTTCTGAGTTCTAGATAACTCAATAGTAAGTCTCTTTTAAAACAATAATAGCACAAATAAACATGAGTCACAACCAGTACTTCACTGGTACAGCAAAAAAAAATTTATCCAAATGTTCTAAAACCATTTTTTTGAACCATCTCTCTCTCTCTCTCTCCCTCTCTCTCTCCCCTGTTTTTGCTTATAGAAAAATCCATGGCAAAAAAACCCCTCCTGCCCTCTTTAGTCTCATTCTTCTCATATCCAACCCAAGTTACATAAATAATTAGCAAACTGTATAGTAAATACAAATGGTTTTTTAAAATTATTTTTATTTTTTAAAGATTTATTTATTTATTCATGAGAAACACACACAGAGAGACAGAGACACAGGCAAAGGGAGAAGCAGGCTCCTCACAGGGAGCCAATGTGGGACTTGATCCCGGATCCCAGGATCACAAGCTGAGCCAAAAGCAGGCGCTCAACCGCTGAGCTACCCAGGCATCCCAATACAAGTGGGTTTTTTTTTTTTTTTAAAGATTTATTTATTTATGATAGACAGAGAGAGAGAGAGAGAGAGAGAGAGAGAGAGGGGCAGAGACACAGGCAGTGGGAGAAGCAGGCTCCATGCCGGGAGCCCAACGCGGGACTCGATCCCGGGACTCCAGGATCACTCCCTGGGCCAAAGGCAGGCGCTAAACCGCTAAGCCACCCAGGGATCCCCAATACAAGTGGTTTTAAATAGTACACTTAACATGAAAGTCTCTCCACATATGTATTCATTCATACTTTCCTCCCTCATCTATTAACCATTCTCAGCACTTCAATCCTTTCACCCCATCTCAACTTCCACTGGCTGAAAGAAACATTCCTCATACAATTTAGTTTATACCACTATAAAATAAAAATTCCTTAAATGATCCTTCCCACGGCTCAATTCAGAAATAGTGAAAATTCAAGATGGGGCAATTTTCAATTATTCTATAGCTTAGAATACTTAGAATTCTATAGCTTAGTACTTAGTATACTGAGAGTACTCAGCAATAGTGAAAATTCAAGATGGGCAATTTTCAATTATTCTATAGCTACTCTATAGCTTGAATACTTAAATTCAAGATAGCACGGAAAAGAAAAAGAACTCACTAAGAGAAACACAAAAAGTTTACCTCAAATGAGAGCAGCACTGTCCAATACAGTTTTATATAATAAAAATGTTCTATATCAGCAATGTCCAATACAAGTACTTGAAATATGGCTAATGCAAATGAAGAACTAAATTTTTAATTTTAATGAAGTTCACACAGCCGTATGTTGCTAGTGGCTAACGAACTAAGAGGCAAAATTTGAGACTCAAAGGTGTTAAGTAGATGGAGGATAAGAATATTGGACTTTTCTATAAAATTACAAAAGAGCAATATACAAAATCTAATTGCAAATGTAACAGGCCAGTAAAACTATGAATATGAAACACTAAACCCAAAATATGTTTTTTTCTTACCTCTTTAAGGTTATTTATTTGTTGGATATAGCTAGTTTGTGCAGCTTCCAATTGAGTAATATACCAATGCTGGTCCCGGCATTTTTGAAAGAAAGTTGGTGAACGAACCTGAAACCTTAAAAGAAGAGCTGCTCATGAAACAGGATCCAAATAGTAAAATATTATCAACCAAGCCTTGAATTTGTAACTATAAATTCTATAATTTAAGATTATTTGATTACATTTCTAGGTAAAATTCAAAATGAATTCAAGAGGTGCTGGCATTAACCATTTATATGTGTAGTTTACAAATTATAATGACATAACATTCTGAAAATTTATCTTCACGTCAGTTGTCTAAACTCAAACTATACTTTTCTAAAGCAATTACATTATGCATCAAGGTTAAGCTCCCAAACTACTAAAGTATATTTATTATAATAATCTAGATCAAATACAATGCTGATCACGAGTTGGGAAGAAGACCATGCAATGCAGGAAAAGCGGAAGCTAATGCTTTCTTCTCTTCCCTTTCTTGCTTAGGTCAGACCTTATAAAAACAAGCAAAGCTTGTTTTAGACACTGCCCTTTTTCTTTCTCCTTTTCATCTCATGTTCTTGTATTTCTTACTCCTCAGTAAAAAATTCCCTTAAAGGGTCAACTACTTGGGACTGCTTTACTGTCCCCAAAGAACTGCATGCTCTAAGTAACCAATATTCCTAACTCCTCCAGAGAGCTGCTTAAAACCAACTCCATATATCACAATATGGCATATTTCAGGTAAGGTTAGGAAAAAAAACAAGTATATTAAAGGATTTTAATGGATAAATTACAGGATCTCAATCTACTCAGTTAACTATACTTTTAAAACGCTAATACTTACTAATGCAAAAAACCTCTACTATACCAAGTAAGTGAACCTGAACCTATTTATGGTGAAAAAAAACCTATAGCAATATGTAAAGAGTGGAAGAGTCCCAAGAGGCAAGACTAACTTGGGAGCCTTTAAATCACCCTTCCAGTCTTGATACCCTTATGTTAAATACTATTCCATTTTTCGTAGGATTTTACAGCTAGTATAGGAATCCACTGACCATCTAAGAGTTATCTGCAGCAGGTAATGGTTTTCAGGCAGCATGCTCATGCTTTAGAGGATAGAGATTTATTCACTCAATCATTATCCTAAATGGACACTGCCCAGTCAGTATACCTTGGTAAGACTTTCAAAAGGGTACTATCATCTTTGAAGTACTAATAAACTATACTCAATCCTGAATGTTATCAGGTGGTATGTCATTAAGCAGCAGGTAAAATTCTTTAAGTTTCTCAATTAACAAAAGGAGAATAAAATACATACTTATTCATATGTAGTTATAGAAAAACTTTAAATAACTTTTTTTAAAGTAGGCTCCACACCCAGTGTGGAGCCCAACTCAAGGGTTGAACTTCTGATCTTAGGATGGAGACTTGAGCTGAAATCAAGAATCTGACACTTAACTGACTGAGACACCAAGGTGCCCCTTAACTAACTTTCTAATGAGTACATATAAAATTCCATCAGAATCTTGAACTGAGGCTTACATTTTCAGCAATCTCTCATTAAGTAAATATTATGAGTAATAAGATAATTCAAAGCCTACTCCCCACAATTCCTACGGCAATCTGTTTTATACTGCTATTATAGCACTATCTTATAGAATAAACTGCTTTTATCTGTCCATTTCACCTTGAATTTCAAGAACAAAATCCATGTCTTATTCTTCTTAATATTATTAACCAGGCACAGACTCAGTAAATGTTGCTGAATAAATGATACAAAATATCAAAACAGAAATCTGAGAAAAAGTTTACATGAATGGCTTAAATAAAGACTAAAAGTTGGGCTACAATACATTAAAAAAAGGAAACTCTATCACACAGATTACCACCAGAAGATTCAACATTACTATGACTCTAATAAGGAGAGGAAAAAGGCTTTTGTAGGTTGGTCAAATTGATGGTTGAGTAATTTTGCAATCCTCTGTATGGCTAAAGTGTGGAATAACAACAAATTAGTTCTTTTGGCAAATAATTTTTAAAAATACAAAACCCCTGAAAGGTTATAAAATGGAGTTAAAATAATTTCCCCAAAAGATGACAAAAACAGTAATCTTTTTTCCTATGCTGAAAATCCAATAACCCCTTTTCACTACTTCATTCTCCCAAGAACGTTATGAAGAACACATACTAGTAAAGGTTAATAGAACATCAAATCACATAGCATCCTCTAGAACAAAAAGCTCAGAGTAAGAGAAATTTAAGAGTCTACCAAATCACTTCCAAGAATAGCTTTGAAAATTGTTTTAATGGAACCTTCTTAAACTGTTAGACACTGTTCAAACCATTAATTGAATCTACTTTTTTAATACTCAAGTTCTAATTTTCATCATCAAATTAAAACATCATGTAATGACGCTCCAAAATGTTGACTTGTAAAGCATACCCCAACATTAAATAAGGCCACCACTGTGGTTTTATAGTGTTTACACTGTCCTTTCTTGCAAATAACACACCAATTACTTAGTTTTCATCAATTTTCATCTCTATTCCCTTACTTTTAATTTGCTATTGTCAAGAAGAAACTGAAAATTATTTTGTGAATTTAAGCTTGTAAAATCAGTCACCCAAATGTAAGTGAACAAAATAAGCAGTTGATCTGTCACTATTTTTGTATTTTTCTTTTTTTTTTTATAAATTTTAAAAAAAATTTTATTTATTTATTCATGAAAGACATAGAGAGGCAGAGGGAGAAGCAGTCTCCCTGCAGGGAGCCCGACACAGGACCCGATCCCGAACTCCCAGGATCATGCCTTGAGCCAAAGGCAGACCCTCAACCATTGAGCCACCCAGGGGTCCCTATTTTTGTATTTCCAAATGGTGAGGTTGCAAAAAGTTCCCTAGGTAAATAAATGTTTCATTATTTATTGGAAGTAGTAGTTTTCTTTTTAGGGAATTGCTAACTAGATCTCAAAACATTTTTTTTTTTTAAGATTTACTTATTCATGAGAGAGGCAGAGACACAGGAAGAGGGAGAAGCAGGCTCCATGCGGGAGCCTGATGCCTGGAACTCCAGGATCACGACCCGAGCCAAAGGCAGACGCTCAACTGCTGAGCCACCCAGTCGTCCCTCAAACACATTTCTAAGTTACATTACTCACTACACAGGACTTTTGGAATAAAACAGTTAAAAACATAAGATCATAGTATGAATTTCAATATTCATCTTTGTTAAATGAATAAACTTTTTTTTTTGAAAGATTGTGGACACATATGCAAGTGGTGGGGGAGGGGCAGAAGAGGGAGAAAATCCTAAACAGGCTCCACGTTGTGCAAGCTTGATCTCACGACCCTGAGATTATGACCTGAGCCAAAAATCAAGAGTTGGACGCTTAACCGAGCCCTAAGTAAATGAACTCTAAAATAAAGGCACCCCAAATAAATGAACTCTAAAATAAAGTTCTGATAACATTATTCCCTCATGATAAAAACAACAATATTAAAATGTTTCCTATTACCTTAAAATCACTGTATCATTTTGTCGATTCAAGTATCCTTCATTTGCAAGTAAATCCAAACGGAAAAATCTATTATAACCCCAGCATTCTCCAACTTCAAAGTCAGATGCAAATTCTCGAATGATATTCTTGGTAGGATCATTGCAGGACTGATGAACCATCTCTACACGATACTCATATCTAAAATTGAAGAGCAAACTATTAATACAGAGTTAATAAACAAGAAGAGAAGACAGACATATCAAAACATTAAGTAGGTCATGAAGTTATTACCTGTGAAGAAACTGGCATGTATAGTTACATTTCTTTCAGAAATGACTGCATCATTTATAAAGGCCCTAGTTTTGGGAATGGGCTACCACAACATGATTGGCACTATGTTCTTTTTACCTCTTAAAAATGTTTACCAATATAGCAGGTATAAAATAGCATCAGAAAACAAATTCTGCATAAAACAGTACTTTCAAAGTTACTTTTGTTTTAGCAAAGCTATATATTTTTCCATATACTCATTACTTATATTTCTTCACATATAAAGATTCTGCCATTTCCACTGAGGTTCATAACCATTAAATTATAAATAATAAATTTTTAAATACTGTATTTTTCCAATTCAAGTTTGAATAAATTGTGTATTCAGAAATTCAAGCCTACAAAATTTTCTGAAAATAAGTATACATTAAAAAATCTAATACACTCAGACTTCCATAACTTATACTAAACGCCAAAGTCTTCAAACTCATTTTTACTAGAAAAATACTGTTTTTTAAAGACAGAAAAGTGAAAAAATAAAGATAACCAGAAGGAACACTCAACAGTAGCCATAAAGTTTCCCTTCCTGGTGGAGATACATTTTAAAAAGAAAAACAGAATTGCTTACAACCTGCTATTTTTGCTGGCAAAAGCAAGGGGAAAAGATTGTAGCTCTTTACCTACAAATATCAGATGTAAAAATTTAAGAATTGTTAAATGGTTTTTATATTCGTATCATTCAAAATACATTATGAATATTGGTGGTACAAAGAACTAATCAATATGTAAGCTGTGATATTTTGTCCACTTCGATTTTAAGTAATGAAGCCAAGCTGTATAGTATAAAAGATACCATTAAATGTCCAGAAATAAACCCAAATATCCATGCACATTTTTCTAACAAGGGTCCCAAGATCATTCAATGGGGAAGACAAAGTCTCTTCAACAAAAATGGTGCTGAGAAAAGTGAATAGATACCTGCAAAAGAGTGAAGCTGGACCTTTAACTAATTCCATATATAAAAATTAACTCAAAATGGAGCAATGACCTAAATATAAGGGCTTAAAACTATAAAACTCTTAAAAGAAAACACAGGGATAAATCTTCATGAATCGACTAAATTTAGCAATACATTCTTAGATTTGATTTTAAAAGTATGAGCAACAAAAGGAAAAACAGTTAACTTGAACTTCACAAAATTTAAAATGTTGTACATCAAAAGACATCATCAAGAAAGCAGAAGTGTTAGAGATCAATTGGACACTTAGGTAGTCAGGGCTAGGGTCCTCAAAAACCAAAACAAACAAACAAACAAAAACAGGAAGCCAGGACTGCTAAGAGAAAACCGCACTAGCATCCTGTTTTATGGCTTAGACAAGGCCATAATAGAATCCTGTCTTGCAGCCTCTGTAGAAGTGATTTTTGCAAAACATCCTGAAACAAAAACAATTAACCATAAAACACTGGTCTCCATCACAAGTTGAGGCAGTTAGTCTTCAGATGTCAGCCCAAATACCCAACCACTACACATGAACAGTAACCTGATAGGTAGACAGGTGCATGATGCAAGCCCTGACTGGCACCCCTTAGTGGCCAATCTACAGGGGCCCACACTCAAAAGTGTTCCTCAAAAGAGCTTATAAAAACCCCTAAATTTGAATGCCAAAATGGCAACCCTCTTGGGTTTCCTTCCTCTCTGGGAACTTTGTACTATCACTCAATAAACTTGCTTTGCTGCCCATCACTCTTCATCTGGCCTACCTCTTCATTCTTCGAAAAGGCAGGACCAAGAGCCAAGGGCCAAGGGCACACCAATCATGTAACAAAAGGACAAACCTACAGAACGGGAGAAACTGCTGTCAAATCATGCAAATAATCTGATAAGGGGCATTCAAAATATATAAAGAATTCCTATAACTCAACAACAAAAAGCAAGCACCCCATTTAATAATAGGCAAGGTGGAGGGGCGCCTGGGTGGCTCAGTTGGTTCAGTGTCTGCCTTCAAGCTGGGTCATGAAAAAAAAAAAAAAAAAAAAGCTGGGTCATGATCCCAGGGGGCTCAGGATAGTCTGCTTCTCTCTGTCCCTCCGTCCCACTTATGGCATGTGCTCACTCGCTCTTTCAAATAAATAAATAAATAAAATCTTTAAAAAAATAAAAATAGGCAATGGACTTGAATAGACATTTCTCCAGACATACATAATGGTCAACAAGCACATGAAAAGATGTTCAACTTCACTGGTCATTAAGGAAATGCAAATCAAAATCACAATGAGATAGTACTTCATACTCACTGGGATGTCTCTAAAACATAATTAAAAATGGAAAATTATTTGGGACGCTTGGGTGGCTCGCAGTTGGGCATCTGCCTTTGGCTCAGGGTGTGATCCCAGGATCCAGGATCAAGTCCCACATGGGGCTCCCTACAGGGAGCCTGCTTCTCCCTCTGCCTATGTCTCTGCCTCTCTCTCTCTGTGCCTCTCATAAATAAATAAATAAATCTTTTAAAAAATGGAAAATTATTAAGAGTTGATGAGGATGTGAAGATATATGAACTCTCGTGCAGCCACTATGGAAGAGCTTGGCAATTCCCCAAAAATATTATAAACACAGAATTACCATTTACCTCAGCAATTCCACAAATAGGTATCTATTCAAAAGTAACAATATTATGTCCCATATGAAACCTGTACACGAATATCTCAACAGGATTATTCATAATAACCAAAAGTTGGATACAACCCAAATAAATGTCCATCTACAGATGAATGGGTAAACATATTGAAGTGTGTGTGTGTGTGTGTGTGTGTGTAAATAAAATGGGATAAATAAATAAAATGGGATAATATTTAGTCATATAAAGGAATGAAGTTCTGATATGCTTCAACATGGGAGAACCTTGAAAACACCAAACACAAAAGTATAGAAGCCAAACATAAAAGTCCCATTAAGGATCTTTTATATGAAAAATCTAGAACAGGCAAATACACAGAGAAAAAGAAGAGTTGTAGTTATCCACAAACAGAGGAAGAAAGGAATAGGGAGCATTTACTTAATGGGTATGGTGTGTTCTGGGGTGATGAAAACATTCTGAAATTAGAGGTGGTGATGGCTGTGCATGTAATGAAAATGTACTAAATTCCACTGAACTATATATTTTATTTTTAAAAAGATTTTGAGACATACACGTGTGTGTGTATATATATTATGTATATATACATATATACTTATATATGTGTGTACACACACACACACACACACACACAAAACACAAGCGGGTTTGGAGGGAGGGCAGAGGGAGCAGGCTCTCCACTGAATAAGTAGCCTGATGGAGGGTTCGATCCCAGGACCCTGGGATCATGACCTGAGCCCAAGGCAGAACACTTAACTGACTGAGCCACACAGGTGCCCCTGAACTGTTATGTTTTAAAATGGTTAGCTATGTATTACATGAATTTCACCTCTAAAAAAATGAAATTTCTACTTCTATTTTTAAAATTAGTGAAACACACAGAGAAACAATCAAGGATATTGAAAATCTGGGAGTGGCAGGGGAACATTAATGCAGATGGTCAAATGTATCCAGGATCAAAATAGATTAAAGTTTAAAATCAATATAAAAAAGTGAAAACTCTGTATGAAAAACCATATGTTTGAAAAAAAATCTTTCTTTTACTAGCATGACTTTTTTAGAATCATGGGATACAGATCTGTGTTTTTAATAAATGTGGGAATTAATCCAAGTTAAATTACTTACAAAGCATCTCAACCTTAAATTTGAATATTTTAACAAATTCTTTCCTTCTATCAAACTGAAGATCCAAATAAGTATGACAGCTGCTAACTTAAAAATTTTAGTATTACTACATTTACTCTCCCAGGGAAAATTCAACTCTTTTCTTAAGCAACTCAAAGAAATTCCTTTCTCTAAAACAAGGCACTATATTAAAAGTCAATTCCAGGATGTCATTCATATGCAAATCTCTCCAAAAGCCTATACTTGTGTATGTTTAACACACATCTGTAGAGAGATTCTTAAACATAATGAAATTATGAAAGTATCTCTGCAGTGTCCCAGGTGATACTAAAATCTACTAGATAATGATACAATGATTTAAGATCTTAGTCTGTATTTTGGCAGTTAAACTACTGTTCAACTCTGAATTCCATAATTGAATGATATCTTAATATTAATGATAAGTATTCAAAACACTTGTCTAGGCTTACTGAAGTGTTAAGAGAATCAACAGGTAATAAGATATCATTTTATCAGAATAGAAAGGTCTCACTGAAGTATTTAGATAATCTCTAACAGCTATAGAAATCCTAATCTTTTTTCAACCTTAGTATCCAGAGTAATATTTCATTTTCACTGATAACACTATGCTGTTTGTAACATAATGTGAACTTTAAATTCCTTAAGTGTATATGGTCAACAATAAAAGCACAGAGATGAAATCAGTACCACAGGCAATAGAAATGTCACAAAATCTACCTATCAGTGAGAGAAAAAGGAGAAACTTCTCAAGTCAAGAAACAGAGGTAGATCAAGAAATACCTTACTCAAGAGACAAAGAGAGGCCCAAGATTTCATGGTATGAGCTGCTTATGATTCTGCCCACAATTAACCACGTTCCCACCAAAATGGCTGATTTCAGAGAATCAAACAGAACCTGGTAGTTAAGAACAAACCAGAGACAACCCCCCCCCCCGAATAAAAGTCTGTTTTAAAACAGATTGCTGTTAAACAATGCTGATCTTGAGTGAATAATTTACCTAAGCCATCACTGTATTACCAACTGCGAAATAGGACTAATAATATAACCTACAGTTCATAAGATGGTAGTAAAGCAAATGGGTTATGTAAAGCACAGTGCTTGGCGCAAAGTATATATTTAGGAGTTAGCTGTTCTAGTAACAATACAGGTGAGTCCATGGTTTCAGATCACACAGGACATTTGGAGCTGAGCTGTAACTAAAACATACTTACAATTCAAAGACCAGAATCCTTTCCATATTACTAACATTATTCATAGTTTAACTCACCAGTAGTAACAAGAATATTCTGCATTAAGGTCAGTCTGTGTCGTCCTTGTTAAAGTATAGTCTGTGTGTCCCTGGGGGTCAGTCCCCATATGATTCTTTTAGGGATCCAAAATGTCAAAACTATTATCATAATATTGTTTGCCTCTTTCAAGTGGACACATGCACTAATGGTACAGAAGAATGGTAGTTAAAAATATACCAGTAGTCATTATATTACTTGGTGCCACACACTTTCAGACAGGGAAAAAAAAATACCAGTATCTCTTAGGAACTCTGATGAAGTAGTAAAATTGTTAACTGTTATTAAACCTTAACTCTTGTTAACACAATATGGGAAACACATACATAATGTACTTGTGCTGCAAAGTGATGTACAATAGTTGTCTTGGAAAAATAACTTTAACTGAGTTGCAAGTTCATTAGCCACATTTTTCGGTCAAACATCAAATGAAAAAACAACAAACAATGATTAATCAGTTGTAGATACCCGGCAGACATTTTCTGAACCAAGTCAACTAAGGAAAAAATTGCCAGGATTGGTTGCCAATGACAAAACACAAGGATTCAAATAAAAATAAGTAAGTAAGTAAGTAAGTAAGTAAGTAAGTAAGGGATGCCAGGGTGGTTCAGGTGGTAGAAGCATCTGCCTTTGGCTCAGGATCTCGGAGTCCTCAGATTGACTACCACATCAGGCTCCCTGCAGGGAGTCTGCTTTTCCCTCTGCCTGTCTCTGCTTCTCTGTGTCTCTCATGAATAAATAAAATCTTTTAAAATAATAATAATAAAGTTCTGGAAAATCTGTATGTGCTATGTGAGCTTAAAAGCTTTCTGATAGGGCAGCCCCGGTGGCGCAGCAGTTTAGCGCTGCCTGCAGCCCAGGGCTTGATCCTGGAGACCCCGGATCGAGTCCCACGTCGGGCTCTCTGCATGGAGCCTGCTTCTCCCTCTGCCTGTGTCTCTGCCTCTCTCTCTCTCTGCATCTCTATGAATAAATAAATAAAATCTTAAAAAAAAAAAAGCTTTCTGATACTTCAAGACTCTCTTGATGAAAATGGTAGTATATCTGCATTGTTACTACAGATTAGTCTGCATTTTTCTAGAGTTTTACCTAGGTGGACTCATATACATAGCTCTTTTTCTGTCTATTCTTTCATGAATAATCAATTTAAAAGGCATTCATGTTGCTGCAGGTATCAACAGTCCATTGGTTTTTATTGCTGAGTCGTATTCCACTATATGGACACACCAAAATGTATTTATTCATTCACCTGTTGATGAAATTAGGTTGATTCTATTTGGCTATTACAAACAAAGATGCTATGAATATTTGTGTAAAAGTCTTTGTATGGACATATAGTTCCTTTTCTCTTGGGTAAATGTCTAGGAGTAGTTTAGCTGAGTCATATAGTAAGCTTATGTTTAACTTGTTAACAAATCACTAAATTTTACAAAAGTGGTTTTTATCATTTTACATTTCCAGGAGGAATGCACAAGAACTCAAATTTGTATATATTCTTATCAAAACTTGGTAGGAGCTTTTAATTTTAGCCATTCCAATGGGATATAGAGGTATCTATATTATGTTTCCAGTTCCCTAATAAAAAATGCAAGAGGATATACTGATATCAGATTGCTTGTAAATTTCCATTTCCCTAATGACTAATGCTATTAATCATCCTAAATAGGCTTATTTTGCTATCAATATATCTTACTTAGTGAGGTATATAACAAATGTTTTGACCACATGAGGAAGGGAGCTTGTTTATTTTTATTGTTGAGTTTTGAGAGTTCCTTATATATTCTGGCTAAAAGTCTGTGCAATTTGAAGAGAACTTCATGGTTTTCATGAAGTCTAATAAATGTGTTCTTTTATAGATTGTGCTTTTGGTTTATAACTAAAATATCATTGCCTAACCCAAAGTCACAGATGTTCTCCTATAAGTTTTATTGTTTTAGAATTTAAATCTAGGATTGTAGTCAATTTTCAGTTAGTTTATGTATGTAGTATGAGGTATGGATACAAGTTTATGTTTTTTGCATAGAGATATCCAAGCATCAGATTATGCACCCTCCAGAGCATAGCCTTTGCATCTTTATCAAAAACCTGCTCTTATGAATGTAGGTTTATTTCTGGACTCGAAGTATATTCCACTGATTAATTTTTCTATCCTTATGCTGATACTATGCTATATTAAGTTAGTAATGTAGCTTTATTATAAGTCTTACAATGATATAAGTTTAGTCATCAAATTTAGATTTTTTTTTTAAGATTTTATTTATTTATTCATGATAGGCAGAGAGAGAGTGAGCAAGCAGGGGGTGGGGGCAGAAACACATGCAGAGGGAGAAGCAGGTTCCCTGTAGGGAGCCCGTCGTGAGACTCGATCCCAGGTCTCCAGGATTATGCCGTGGGCTGAAGGTAGCGCTAAACCACTGAACCACCCAGACTGCCCTTTTGTTTTGATTTCAGTGATTTTCTCTATTGCTCTTTCAATTTTTATTTCATTGCTTTGTTCTTTATTATTTCTTTTTTCCAGCTTACTTTCCATTTAACTTGTTTTCTCTAGTTTTTTTTTTTTTTTTAAGAGGAAGGTAGAAAATCTTAAGCAGACTCCATACCCAGAGCACAAGCCCGAAGTGAGCCTTGATCTTACAACCCTGAAATTATGACCTGAGCTTAAATCAAGTTGGACACCTAACTGACTGAGGCACCCAAGCACCTCTTTTCTTTAATTTTTTAAGGTAGATCACTGATTTGAGACCTTTCTGTTTCTCATTTAACAGCTGATCCTCGAACAGTACAGGGGTTAGGGACACTGTTCCCCACATAGTCAAAACTGTTTAATGCAGGCAATAGTAGGTGAACTATGACTTCTGATTCCCTGAAAACGTAATAGACCATCGTCGATGAGAGGTCTTACCAATAACATTAAGTTGATTTACATGTATTTGGTATGTTAACTACTATAGTCTTACAATAAATAGAGAAAAAAATGGTAAAATCATAAGGAAAAGAAAATACATTTATAGTAATATACTGTATTTATAAAAAAAATCTGCATATAAATGAACCTGCACTTCAAATCCATGTTGTGCAAGGGTCACAGTATATTGGCATATATTGCTATAAGTTTCCCTCTACTTATTGCTTTAGCAGCATACTACATATTCTAATGTTTTCATTTTCATTCAGTTCAAAATATCTTTTAAAAATCCCTTATGATTTTTCTTTTTTTTTTAAAAGAGTTTATTTATCTATTCATGAGAGACACAGAGAGAGGCAGAGACACAGGCAGAGGGAGAAGCAGGCTCCCTGCAGGGAGCCTGATGAGGGGCTCAATCCCAGGACCCTGGGATCATGCCCTGAGCCAAAGGCAGATGCTCAACCCGTAAGCCATCCAGGCATCCCTTGTTGATTGCCTCTTTGATCTAGTTATTTAGAAATGTTTTACTTAACTTCCACATATTTCAGATTTTCAAAATATGTTAATATCTAAATTGATTCCACAATGGCAAGAGAACATAATTTGAATGTGTTGAATCCTTTTGAATTTACAGAGATACGTTTTATATCTCAGAATATGGTCTATCTTGATAAATAATCTGTGTGCACTTCTGCTACTGTTTGGACAGTCTATAATTGTCAAACAGGACAGGGTGGGTGATACTGTTCACATGCACATTCCTGATGATTTTCTGCCCACTTATAATACTGAATAAGAGAAAAGCTTTTGTCTATTTCCCCTTGTATTTTTTAAATTTTTTTAAAATTTATTTATTTTATTTTAAATATTAATTTATTTTAAAATTTATTATCCCACCCAGGGATCCCTCCCCTTGTATTTCTATTAGGTTTTGCTCCATGTATTTTGAAGATCTGTTTCTGGGGCATAATTACATAAGTAAATGTTAAGAATTTTTATATGTCTTCTTCATTAACTGAACTTTATATCACTATGAAATAAACCTCCTTATCTCTGGTAATATTTGCTTTGAAATCTAATCTATGTTTGACTAGTACTAGTACGATATATCTTTATATTTAAAGTGTGTTTCTTGTGGGTAACATAAACTTGAGTTTTGCTTTTTTAGCCTATAGGAGAATCTCTACCTTTTAACTGGGTGTTTAGACCATTTACATGAATACATTTTGGTATTCGCCCCATCTGTTCTTTTATTACCTATTAACTTTTTCTGTCTTCTTTAAGTATTTGTTTATAATTCCATTTTATCCTCTTTGTTGCTTTATTAGTTATATGTCTTTGCATTTTAGTAGTGACTTTACAGTTTATAGTTGTGGTAGGCTGAATATTAACCTCCACCCCAAGACAGTCACATCCTAATCACTGGAATGTGCTGTTGTTACCTTTTATAACAAAAAAAAAAAAGGGGAGCATGAAGCTGTGATTAAGCTAAGGATCTGCAGGTAACGGAACTACTCTAGATAATCCATATGGACTCTATATGTAATCATGAGTGTCATCTTAAAAGGAAAGCAGAGAAAGACCTGAGAGAAAAAAAAAAAAAAAAAAGAAAGGAGAAAGAGAGGGAGAAGGGAGAGAGAAAGACAGGGAGAGAGGGAGAGAGAGAAGGCATTGTGATCAAATGCAAAAATGGAAGTGATATGGTCACAAGCCAAAGAATGCTGGCAACCCCAGAAACTAAGTCAAGGAATGGATTTTCCCCTCATGTCTCTGGAACTACTACAACAGTACTGAAAACCTGATTTGGAGCTAACAATAGGTTTTAGATTTCTGGCCTCCAGAAGAATGATGGAAAACAATGTCTATTATTTTAAGTTGCCATGTTTGTGCTAATTTATTGCACAACAGTATATATCTTTGGGACACCTGGGTGGCTCAGTAGTTGAGCATTTGCCTTTGGCTGTCGTGATCTCAGAGACCTGGGATCAAGTCCTGAACTGGGCTCTCCATGGGGAGCCTGCTTCATCCTCTGCCTGTATCTCTGCCTCTCTCATAAATAAATAAAATCTTAAAAAAAAAATAGTATATATCTTTAAAATAATCAGAATCTAGATTTGTTACTGTATCACTTCACATAGAATGTCAGAAACTTCTATTTCCATTCTCTATTCTTTTGGCCTTTATACTTCTGTTATGTACTTCTACATATGTTATAGATTTCAAAATACAATGTTATCCATGTTTAAACAGCCAATTGTCATTTAAAGTTATTTTCATAATGGACATATTTTAATTTACCCATGCAATTTCCAATTCTGGTAGTCTTTATTCCTTTGTTTAGATTCAGAAGTCCCAACTGGTATTATTTTTACTTCTATCTAAAGCATGTGCTTTAATATTTCATATAGTCTAGGGTAGCCTGGGTGGCCCAGCGGTTTAGCGCCACCTTTGGCCCAGGGCCTGATCCTGGAGACCTGGGATTGAGTTCCGCGTCGGGCTCCCTGCATGGAGCCTACTTCTCCCTCTGCCTGTGTCTCTGCCTCTCTCTCTTTCTGTCGCTCATGAATAAAAAATATATACAAAAAATATTTCATATAGTCTAGGCATGAAAATGCCTTTATTTCACCTTTATTTTTAAAAAGATATTTTTGCTGAATACAGAATTCTAGGTTGAGATTTTTCCTTTAACTCTTTCAAGATGTTGCTCTATCATTTCACTTGTATTCTTTCCAGTGACAAATCGAATTTCATCCTTATCTTTGTACCTCTATATATTTTTTTCACTATCAGTTTAAGATTCTTTGTTTATCTTTGGTTTTGAGCAGTTTGAATATGATGTGCTTTGGTGTTTTCTTCATGTTTCATGTACTTGTAGTTGACTGAGCTTCCTGAGCATGTTCAAGTATTCATGAAGTTTGGGAAACTAGGATGCCTGGGTGGCTCAGCAGTTAGTCTGCCTTTGGCTCAAGGCATGATCCCAGGATCTGGGATTGAGTCCCACATCGGGCTCCCCGTGGGGAGCTTGCTTCTCCCTCTGCCTGCCTCTGTGTCTCATGAATAAATAAATCTTAAAAAAGAATAAAAGTTTGGGAAACTTTCACCATTGTTTTCTTCCCATCCCCTTGTTTGAGGACTTTTCATTATCTACACATTAAGCTGCTTTAAGATGTTCTATTGTTTTAAAATTCATTTCGGACAGTTTCTACTGCTGTGCCTTCAAGCTCATTAATCTTTTCTTTTGCAATACGTAATTTATGGTTCATGTTACCCAGTGTTCTTTTTATCTCAGATATTTTCAAGAAGTTCAATCTGAATCTTTTACATCTTTCTTTTTTTTAAGATTTATTTATTTATTCAGAGAGAGAGAGAGAGAGAGAAAGAGAGCGCGAGAGGTAGAGACACAGGCAGAGGGAGAAGCAGGCTCCATGCAGGGAGCCCGACGTGGAACTCGATCCTGGGTCTCCAGGATTAGGCCCTGGGCTGAAGGCGGTGCTAAACCGCTGAGCCACTGGGGCTGCCCTCTTTTACATCTTTCATATCTCTACTCAACTTTTGAAAAAATGGAAAAATTATAAAAATTGTCTTAAATGGTTTTTCTCCTAAGAATATAATTGTCTTTTTTAAGACCTACAGACTTCAAAAAATGCAAAACAGGGATCCCTGGGTGGCACAGTGGTTTAGCGCCTGCCTTTGGCCCAGGGCGCGATTCTGGAGAGCCGGGATCGAATCCCACGTTGGGCTCCCGGTGCATGGAGCCTGCTTCTCCCTCTGCCTGTCTCTGCCTCTCTCTCTCTCTCTGTGACTATCATTAAAAAAAAAAAAAAAAAAAAAAAAAGCAAAACAATACAAGTTTTCTCATCAATTATTTTGCTTTAGAATAAAATATATTAAAAGGTTTATTTTTAAGGGAACTAATAAAAATTAATTTGCTTTAATTTCTAATTCATAAAACATCAATAGAAATAACCCAAATGAAGAAAAATAGTTCTTGCTCAATTTTGAATAATTATTCTCCCCATTATTATTATGTTTTCCTGTCTCTTTACATGTCCATTAATCCTTGACTGAAAAGGTATTGTAAATCTGATTTTGATGGATGCAGGATAAATTTTGACCTTATAAATTTTCTTGAGCTTTGCTCTGGGATGCAGATTCGTTACCTGGAAACAATCTGATCCTTTCAGGTCCTTCTTTTATTCTTTTATCTGTTAATGGGTTGGGAGCACTGCTCAGTCTAGGACTAATTGTTCTCCACTACTGAAGCAAAAATTTCCTGAATACTTTACTTAGTGCCCCATGAATTATAAGTTTCTCCACTACAGTAGTGAGAACAACATAGTTATTGCCCTTTATGAGCACCAGGCACCACTCCCTTTAATCTTTCAGATGGTTCTTTCCCCAACCTCAGGGAGTTTCCTCACACATATGCTCTGATCAGTACTCTGTGAATACTTAAGGGAATCCTCCACACATCTCTGGAGTTCTCTGTGCAGATCTCTTTCTGGAATTCTATCCAATACATTCTAGTTGCACTAGTATTCCTGGACACTCAGCACTACCTCCTCAAACTCAGGGAATCTGTCGGAATCTACCTCAGTTCTCCCTCCCTATGTTATGGCCTAATAAAAACTCTTTCAAGGTGGTAAGCTGAGGCAATCACACAGCTTATTTGTCTATTTCTTATCGCTAAGTAACTTTCATCTGTTGCCTAACGTCCATTATCTAGAAAATGTTGCTTTTCTTCTTTATTTGGTTGTTGCAGCAGAAAGGGTTATCTTTCATTACACTCTATTATAGCTAGAAACAGACATCTCATACCAAACCAACACATTTTAGTGCAATAGAGTAAAATAAAATTCACTGACATGACTCTAGATTCCACATTACAAATTACACTTAATGAATACAATTTGTTCAACTTCTGTGTAATATCAAAAATAATTCACAATTATCTAAAACTGCTTTTCTAAATGTTCCTTTAGCAAAAAGTAGATTATAAAGGTTTCCAAGAACTGGGGAGAAGGGGAAATGGGATGTGACGGCTAATGGGTCTCTTCATGGAGTGATGAAAATGTTCTGAAATTAAGTATCAGTGTTAGTTATAGCACTCACTGGATATACTAAAATCTACTGAATTATGCACTTTTTTGTTTTTTTTCTTTAAAGATTTTATTTATTTATTCATAGAGATGCAGAGAGAGAGAGAGAGAGAGAGAGGGACAGAGACACAGGCAGAGGGAGAAGCAGGCTCCACGCAG
This sequence comes from Canis lupus dingo, assembly GCF_003254725.2. Taxonomy (NCBI): domain Eukaryota; kingdom Metazoa; phylum Chordata; class Mammalia; order Carnivora; family Canidae; genus Canis; species Canis lupus. The sequence goes on from NC_064251.1 coordinate 34,834,618, forward strand.
AGAGCCCGACGTGGGACCCGATCCAGGGTCTCCAGGATCACGCCCTTGGCTGCAGGTGGCGCTAAACTGCTGCGCCACCAGGGCTGCTCTATGCACTTATTTGTAAGGTTAATATTATAGTATATGAATTGTACCTCATCAAAAAACCGCTTTTCCCAACTAACTACCCATGATATTCAAAATCTGTGAGGCTAGATTTTAAACATTTGCTGCAACCAAAATAACTTATTGCAACAAAAATGAATAGAAGCCAATGTGAGGATCCAGTTGTCTTTCTTAATGCCATACATTTTCTTGCCAAGTATTATTTTGCTTTAGAAAAATAGGTATCTTTCACAAGAATGTTATTTATGTTAGTATGCAATAGGTTATTATTTTTAAGTGAACATATAAAATTTTTTAAAGTCAAAAAAATTTTTAAGTTTTCTCAGTTTGAATCTCTAACTCAGAAAATATCAACAGATAGAATCTGTTAAAACATGCACACATGCACGCGCGCGCGCGCGCACACACACACACACACACACACACACCCCTCTTTGGGGTTTACATTAAAATTTAAGAGTATCAAGAGTCCTTAAAGGCATAGAGTTTGAGAACTGCCAGGGGTTCAATATCAGTACACATCTTAACAGACATACAATAATTAACAATAGTTAATAAAAAATCCTAAGAGGAATGTATGTAAAGACACACTTAAGACTGTTATTTATTACATGTCTTACTTGGAAGTTTCAGGTAAGCCAGCTGACAGTTCCAGAAACACAGACAAGTAGTAACCACGAACAACTCCATTTCCATCCTTAAAAAAAGGAAAGAGTCAACTATACTTCAATAAATAAAAAAAGAGAGAGATGTTACACAGATACAAATTCTAGATCAACTTAAACGTAAAAAACTAAGCCACAATGAAACAAACACAGATTAATATCTCATATTTGGACTGGGAAATACTTCTAAGCTTAAAAGCAGTGACAGAGATAATAAAAAAACAAAACAGATTTGAGTCTATAACAATTTAAATATTTTCAACATTAAAAAACCCACAAAAATATTAGGGCATTTCAAAGGAAACTGTCAACAACTATGATAAGAGTTAAGAGTTCTAACATACGGGCAGCCCTGGTGGCTCAGCAGTTTAGCGCCACCTTCAGCCCAGGGCCTGAGCCTGGAGACCCAGGATCAAGTCCCACATCAGGCTCCCTGCATGGAGCCTGCTTCTCCCTCTGCCTGTGTCTCTGCCTCTCTCTCTGTGTGTCTCTCATGAATAAATAAATAAAATCTTAAAAAAAAAAAAAAGAGTTCTAACATATACAAAACTCTTCAATACAGCCTCCAAGAAAAGTGAAACACCAAAGAAAAATACGGAAAAAAAAACCCCTACGAGGTAGGAGACAAAAAACAATATTTAAGATAAAAAATGAGTAAAACAGAAGAAAGGTAACACTTGATGTTGAAAGTAATCTAATTTCTATATAACGTCTCTATGTTAGGATTCCATATAAAAAGTCTGTATGAAGATTAAGTTGTGTAAATTTATATTACAGAGATGTTTAGAAAGACACTAACTCCCTTCTCTGTTTCTCCAGTACTTTGCCCACTTCTACCTTTTTTAATGACTATCATCATTGTAACTACATATATAAACATTTGTTTCACCAACCAGACTGTAAGGACTGAGGAAAGGATTCTTATTATTTATCTCCAGTATCTCTTGGGATATGACTTATTAACCCCTTCATTTCTAGGCTACTTTGCTCCAAAAAGTCTTGAGGAAGCTTTCAGGGTTAGACAAGGTAATTCTTCAATACTAAAAAATAAATGAATCATCAAATGACATAAAAAATTACACATTGCACACAATGACCCCATTATATGTTCTGGAAAAGCAAAACTATACTGACAGAGGGGCTAGGAAGAGAGAAAGAAGGGATTAGTTTAAAAGACAAATCAGATAACATTTGGGAGTAATAAAAACCTGACTGTGGTAATCATCATATGACTGTTTGTCAAAACTTGCTAAAATTAGTAAATTTTATGGAATATAATTTATATCACAAATTATGCTCATTTTAAAAATCAGTAAAAAAAAAAGTTGTTATAATTTGGGGTGCCTGGGTGGCTCAGTTCAGCATCTGAAGTTCAGATTTGTAAGTTCAAGTCCATGCTGGGTGTGGAGCCTACTTATAAATAAATAAATAAATAAATAAATAAATAAATAAATAAATAAATAAATAAATAAAAATTGATATCCTTGTTCTAATGACTGAACTTTTTTCTTCTAAATTATATTACTAGAACAATTCCCCTGGAATAAAGAAAAAGGAATAAACATTTTTACTCCTTATCTTTATCAGCTCATATTAGAAATTTCTTTTTTATTGATCATAATTTTAAGGAAAATGTTTTACTATCTTATGTACATGCCAGCTCCAACAACAAAAAACTAGCTTTAAGATTTTTCATAAGGCAGAGGATTTAAAAAATATTGCAGCAATGGCAACATAGTTTACATAACTCTCTAAATCCAAACAGAAAACACAAAAACAAAAGTAATTGGACAGAAAACCCAAAAGCTCACCAAGAACATTTATAACAAACCAGATGATAGATTATCTCTACAATTCCCAAAATACAAGCAGATAAAGATACATCAATTACAATCATTAAGACTAGTATGATATAAACATCTGCATGGGAGAAAGGACCTCTCCTTTCTTAATGCTACGGTGCATTTAATGAACCAGATAACAGGAAAACCACAAAATGGCAGTTAGCCACCGAAAGCCTCCCAAACCAAATACAATAGCTGAAAATGGAATGGGCTGCTCAATGGATTACCGATGGGAGTACAAGGAGGCCTTACATTAAAAACTCTGAGAATTAAATGCAGTCAGGTCACTCTAAACTCTTGTAAATGAATACACAAGCACCTTTAAAGACAGGTCTCAAATTATGAATAAAGTGCTAAAAGTGAAATAAAAAGTAAATAGCAGAGAAATAATAAAAGCAAAGAAGGGCAAAGCTAGGACATCTCTCAGAAAATAAGGCACAGTAGTTATTTTTGATTGCCTTATCACACTGGATAGATAGCTCCATGCAAACGAAATTGGGTCCCTAGTTCATGTACAAAATTAACTCAAAATGGATCAAAGATCTAAATGTAAGTCCTAAAACTATAAAGCTTTTAAAAGAAAACAGAAACTTTAGGACATTAAATTTGATAAGGAGGGGATGCCTGGGTGGCTCAGCAGTTGAGCGTCTGCCTTTGGCTCAGGGTGTGATCCCAGATTCTTGGGATTGAGTCCCGCATCGGGCTCCTTGCATCGGGATCCTGCTTCTCCTCCCTCTGCCCGTGTCTCTGCCTCTCTTTCTATGTCTCTCATGAATAAACAAAATCTTAATTAGATAAGGATTTCCTGGCTATGAAGCCAAAACCAGACAAATTGAACTACATCAAAATTTAAAACTTCTGTGCATCAAATGTCAAAAGGAACCTACGAAATGGGAGAAAATATATGTAACTCATGTATCTAATAAGGGGTCAATATTCAGAATATATAAAGAACTTCCACAACTCAACAACAACTAAATTTTCAAATGGGCAAAGGACTGGAGTATACATTTCTCCAAACAGGATATACAAATGGTCAACAAGCATATGAAAAGATGCTCAATATTACTAATCAATAGGGAAGCATAAATCAAAACCAAATTATCATCTCATGCCCATCAGAATGACTACTATCAAAGAAACAGAGAACAGGAACGCCTGGGAAGCTCAGCAGTTGAGGTCTGCCTTTGGCTCAGGGCGTGATCCCGGAGTCCCAGGATCGAATCCCACATCAGGCTCCCTGCATGGAGCCTGCTTCTCTCACTGTCTGTTCACAGCAGCACTATTCACTATGGCTAAGAGGTAGAAGCAACACAAGTGTCAATCAACAGATGAAGGGATAAACAAAGTGTAGTATATGATCAAACTGACAGTAGAATTAAGAGTTCCTATCCTGAGATATTTGTGTCTGTCAGGTAAAATAAAGCAAATGAGTAACTGATATGAGCGGATATGAGATATTCTAATTCTGTAACTTCCAAAAGATTAAAGAAGTAGGATTTCTAGAGTGGAAGGAAACACAGGTGTAATAGGAGATTAGGTAAAAAAAAAACCAAAAAACTATAATCCTGAATTTTTTTTTTGTTTTTGTTTTTTTAAAGATTTATTTATTTATTCATGAGAGACAGAGATTGAGAGAGAGAGAGGGAGAGGCAGAGACATAGGCAGAAGGAGAAGCAGGCTCCATGCAAGGAGCCCAAGGTGGGACTCAATCCTGGGTCTCCAGGACCACGCCCTGGGCTGAAGGTGGCGTTAAACTGCTGAGCCACGGGGGCTGCCTTTATCACTCAATTTGATGTTTAACTTAAAACTGCTCTAAGAAATAAAAGTATATTAAATAAATTTAAGATAAATAAATGCAGATATCCCTGTTTACAAATACTCACATATATTTATCTATGTATTTCCTACCTCTGTCCACTAAGGAGGCCTAGAAACTGTCACCAACTTGGTATAAATAAGCATCCCTCGTAGTTTGGTTTTGAAATACCATTTCCCCACTGAAAGGAATCAGGACTCTTTGAATAAAATGGCCAATTCCAGATATGGAGTAGGAAATGTATGAGATGAGCCTAGAGCATCTTGCCATGTTAGAGTAAAAGGAAACTACTAGAGTCACCATTAGGGACTTTAAGGGTCAGAGCAAAGTAACAAAGTAGTCAACTTAAAGAGCTTATATATGTATAAATCTCTGAGTTCATAATGACATTTTTAAAAAAAACCCAGTTGATCACTTCCAGAAAATAATAAGGAAAATTGGTAAATAACAGGAACAAATCCTGTTTCTTCTTTATGAACTATAATAGTAGGTAACCAAATAATAGATAATGGGAAGCTTCTCCTAGAAAAATATCTTTAGGGATCCCTGGGTGGCGCAGCGGTTTGGCGCCTGCCTTTGGCCCAGGGTGCGATTCTGGAGACCCGGGATCGAGTCCCACATCGGGCTCCCGGTGCATGGAGCCTGCTTCTCCCTCTGCCTATGTCTCTGCCTCTCTTTCTCTCTCTCTATCATTAATAAATAAAAATTAAAAAAAAAAGAAAAATATCTTTATAAAAGTATTACAATAAATGAAAAACAATAAAATGGGAATATCTCTATTTTACAACACATGTAGGCAATGAGCATTGATAATGGCCAGTATCACAAAAAAAGAGAAGGAACTAGACATGATGGGTTAAAAATACTCTTGTCATCAGAATCAATTATACATCTCATCATGCCACTGCATCTAGCTCCTACTTTACAGAAAATACCTAGGTCAAAGAAACATAATGAAATGCACCGTAAGTATGCAATGCACAACATGTATTTTTTCATAGCTTTCTGTATCTATATTTTTATTTTAAAAAAAGATTTTTAAAATAAGTATTTTAAACATCTTCTAAAGAGAAGTATCTTCCTAGAAGCAAGAAATAGAACTCAGTAAGTTCAAGATTCATACTGTTCACATTTAACTCATTTTTTTGGTTACCCTTAGTAATTAATAAATATGTCTTAAAAAAAAATAATGTCATTAACTTCCGTTACTCCACTAAAAAAGTGAACCAAGAAGCATCTCTCTTCTGCTATATGGAATACTGCCTAATTCATGAATTGCTTAAAAAAAACCACATAGATGTTCAAATTAAAAAAAAAAAAGTGGGGGCTCCAGCGTGGCTCATTCAGTTAAGCATTCAACTCTTGATTTTGGCTCAGGTCATGAGACCAAGCCCTACGTTGGGCTCTGAGGTGGGTGTGGAGCCTGCTTGAGATTCTTTCTCTCCCTCTGCCCCTCAACCCTTGCTTGCTCTCTCTCTCAAAAAAAAAAAAAAAGGGGGGGGGGGAACCAGCATGCTACAGAACTCTGAAAGACCTTGGTTTCAAAATTTATTAGAAATATGAAAAACTTACTGGGTAAACTTTTAACCTCCAACAAAGTCCTGAAACTTGAAGAGGTGGACTGTAAACAGGGTCTGCTCTCTGACGCAAAGTGCTGAAGTAAAAGAAAACCAACCAAATCCCAAGATCAAAACGGTTGTGAAAAAACAGCAGGCAAAACCAAACTCCAAGCACATTTTTTAACTTATTTGTAGCCTTAAACAAGTAAATGAAGGTCAATGAACAAATCGAGATTCTGCCGTATAAATTTATATATACTTACATTCTGAAACAAAAGAAAATGTAATGATACTGAAATATTCAGCAGTATCTTCAGTTTCAGGTTTAAAAAAAATTCTCAAAACTGTAACATTCAAGGGGCACCTAGGTGGCTCAGTTAGTTAAGTGTCTGACTTCAGCTCAGGTCATGATCTCAGGGTTCTGGATAAAGACTTGTGTCAGGTTCCCTGCTCTGTGGAGAAATTTGCTTCTCTCTCTCTCTCTCTTTGAGATCGAGTCCCACTTTGGGCTTCATGCTCAGCAGGGAGTGTGCTTGTCCCTTTCCCTCTCCCTTTGCACCTTCCAGTTTGTGTGCACTCTCTAACAAAATCCTTAAAAAAAATAAATAAATAAAACTGCGGCATTCAAAGGAAAAGGAGAATATAAAAATAAAACCAAGTGTCCTGAATTTAATTACCACCTCAACAAGCAATCTTTCACCATTAAAGAAAAGAAAAAAACATGTCTCTTCTTCATATCCCTATAGTACAATTATCCTTTTCTTATATGGAAAAACTTAAGAAATGTGCTAACTCTTAATATATGTGGAGATATCCTCAGAAAGTTTATATATTTTAGTCACAAAATTATCCCATAAGACAAATGGGAAGTGGTAATAGTCTCACAGTTTGGCCTTATATTGATGGTTATCATCATCTGGAATTTCTCTCCCCAAGGAAAAGTGTTTTATTTCTTGGTTCTCCATTTCCATGCAAGGAGCCCAAGGTGGGACTCAAAGCGGTCTTTGAAGATAGGTCCCTTAAGATCTTTGTGTTCTAAGATCCTTGCTTCTAATCTTAGAGAAAATGCAGTAAACGCTAACAAAATAACTTGCAAGTTACAATGCCTACAAATTTCTTACAACAATGTCCTCTCATCCATAATATCTCACTTTCAGCTAAGATAAATGGGCTCCTTCCCACCCCTCTTATTTCTGAGGATGGGTGGTAGGGCTCAACGACTTTAATAATCCCTTTTGCCCCACCTTAGCAAAGGCTAAGTGGATCCTCAGCTTTAAAGAAATGGTTCCTTTTCCCAGACCAGAGAAGCAATATGTCCTGAAGGTATAATACAATTCAGACAAATGACCTATATGTTTCTAACATGAAACTTTTTCTTCTAAGATTACATATGGAGTGACACAGTTCATTAGGTTTGCATCCTACCCGGGAATGATACCCTTCCTGTATAAAACTTGAGTTGTCAAAAAAACTCTTACCTGAAATTTTCTAGAACAAAAGTTGCTGAATCATAAGATGGTACTAATTCACTAAAAAGCAAAAAGGAAAAAAATTATTTGGCTTATTAAGTTTAAAGTTTTACTTAGTTAAAAACCAAAGTTAAGTCCCTTGGTAAGATCTTTATAATGGTGTTAAACTAAGTCCCTAAGAAACAGTGTTAAATCCTTAAACCATTAAATCAGTGGAATTCATAAACCATCAAAAGCTGACATCAAAAGTTCACAATTAGAGACTCAACAAATACTTTATAAAATAGTTGGTTTTTTTTAGAAACAATATATGACTAAATATTAAAAAAGCATATGAAGCTTTCAAAAGTATTCAAGGAAACAGGGAAAGGAAAAAATGAGTGCCTAGGCTGGAAACCTAAAATATGAAACAGATATAAACAGGTTTAAAAAAAGTCAAAAGAAACACAATAAATCTGAAAACTTCCTTCTCTAGAACAAATTATGAGGAATATTGACATTCTTAAATATTTTAAGTCCTTACTATATTAAAAATATTTACTAGCAAATAAATCTATACGATTTTGTAGAGTAAGAATACATAATCACATGGGGGCAAACAGAGTGGATAAGCACATTAACAGTTTCTTGACACGGCAAGATTACCGCAGGCAACTTTAAGCTCCATACAGTCTTCTCCGAAGAGAACTGAGCTACACAAAACCACAGGATATACCCTTAGATCATGTGAATAGTTTTTTCTCAAATTGTCATTTGAACACCTCAAAAGTTAGAGTCAGTAAAACATTTATGATAAAAACACTATTGTAGATAATATACATAGTATTATATATTTAGTAAATAGAATTATAAATTTACCAAAAAGATCTACTGTAAGCCATCTCACTACATCTTCAGATATATCTTCTAAAGTTTAATTCATGAAAATTTATTACCAAAATAAGATATAACATCTATAGCATTTTCATACTGTGACAGTGCCTAAAAAAAAAATCAGTGATTTGCCAGAAAAACACAGCACAGATTTAAAAATATATTACTTGTGGGGGAGGGAGGGCACTGCCTAAGTGGCTCAGTCGGTTGAGCGTCCACCTCTTATTTTCAGCCCAAGTCATGATCTCAAGGCCATGTGAAGTTGTCTCTCTCTCCCTTTGTCCCTACCCCTGGTCCTGGTCCTATAAGCGTGCTTCTCTCTCTCTCACAAAGAAATAAAATTTTTAAAAATACATAATGTTTATTTCATGGTAAGTATGTACAGATAAATAGCTTGTATCTTTTTCATAGTAAGTAGATGAAGTTTATCCTGCAAGAGTTAACTATATAGCTACTATCCTACTGTCAAGCACCTCTTGGGGATCCCTGGGTGGCTCAGCGGTTTAGCACCTGCCTTCAGCCCAGGGCATGATCCTGGAGTTCCAGGATCCAGTCCCAGGAGCATTAAACAGGATGCATTATACAGCTGACCCTTGAACAACGTAAGTTTGAATTGTATAGGCTCACTCATAATCAGATATTTTTCAATATAACATGGTACAGCAAATGTATTTTCTCTTATGATTTTCTTTTCTCTAGCTTACTTTATAGTAAGAATATAGTATATAATACATACACCATGCAAAATATGTCTTAATCAACTTTATGTTATCGATAAGGCTTCTGGTCAGCAGTAAGCTATCAGCAGTTAATTTTTTGGAGAATCAAAAGTATGTGTTGGGATGCCTGGGTGGCTCAGTTGTTGGGCATATGCCTTCAGTTCAGGGCGTGATTCTGGAGTCCTGGGATCACGTCCCACATCGGGCTCCCTACATGGAGCCTGCTTTTCCGCCTTCTGCCTATGTCTCTGCCTGTTTCTCTCTTGCGAATAAATAAATAAAATCGTTAAAAAAAAAAGTTGTATGTGGATTTTTGTATGCTCAGGAACCAGCATTCCTACATTGTTCAAAGGTCAACTGTAATCGATTAACAAATATTGGATTTTTAAATACAACTCTCCACTATTTAATATGTTATGAATTTAATTACATATTAATATGTAATGTATATGCAGTAAGATTATTAGTTCTTCCTCTGTGTCCCCTGTGTAGCACCTACAACAGTGCTGAACATGTAGATGGTCTTAAGTAAATAACAGTGTACTTGTTCAGTGACTTTTATTCTCCATAATGGAACTTAAGGGAATCCAGGACCACAAACCTTAGGAACATTCACCACTGCCTTTGCACAACTAATATTTGATCCGTAAATTAATGTCAATAAATGTTGGCCTTTCTTATTTGGATCTCTACTATGCTGATACAAGGCATCAACAGATGAACACCTGCTTCCTGTATTTTGCAATCCATAAACTGAGTTTCTTTAACAACTACAGTTAAGTTACAAGCCAAACTCTCCAGTAAGGCAGTAATAAGCATTACTGGGGAGAGAGAGAGTCTTAAGGTGAACTTTATCCATGAAAAGCTCCTTAATTGTCATACATTTTTGTTTTTTAAATTTTTGGTGGGGGATCCCTGGGTGGCGCACTGGTTTAGCGCCTGCCTTTGGCCCAGGGCGCGATCCTGGAGACCCGGGATCGAATCCCACGTCAGGCTCCCGGTGCATGGAGCCTGCTTCTCCCTCTGCCTGTGTCTCTGCCTCTCTCTCTCTCTCTCTCTCTCTCTGTGACTATCATAAATAAATAAAAATTAAAAAAAAAAATTTAAATTTTTGGTGGTTTCCTCTTTATTGATGTTCCTCCTACTTTCCTCCCTTGCTCCCTGCCTCCCCAATTTCAGTCCATTCCATCTACACCCAAAAAAGAAGGTAATGAAAAGGAAGGGACTTGCTGGGGTTCTGAGCCACGTGGGCAGTTAGGAACAGAAAGCAAAACAATTAGAGGATATAAGAGTGATTGACAAGAAGTCTAATGCAGAAGTGCCTGCCTAATGAGCTGCTGCAAGCAGCATCAGCATAGGAGTTTATCTCTATCTACAGTTCCCGAACTTTAGCACAGAATTACTCAGGATGCCCAAGATTCATTTTTCAGACATCATCATCAAAGATGATCAAGGAAGAGGCCTACGAATTTGTATTTCGACAAACACCACGGGTGGTTCTGAAATAAGTGATCTATGCACCATACTTTGATATGAAAAACATTTATCTTTATGTATGGTATTTATGTCAAAACTTATATTTCATTCCACTAGTGATGGAATGGTTGAGAAAAGGTATTTTTTAAAACTGAAATGACTGACCGTGTTATCAAAGAGGCAGCCTTGAGATACTGGTGAACATCCTTAGTTCACCCAAATCTACTTAACAATAGTAAATACCAAGTCCTTTTAATAACATTTAGTACTTGATTAAAATAGGAGTATTATACCTGGTTTGTTAATTCAGAGAGAAATGAAGACTTACTGGTCAGTGAGAACTACCTGAGTTCTGGTTGTCAAAAGAAATTTCCCTTCTGCTTATAGGACTGTGGGTGGTCCAGTTACATCAGTGATTCTAAACCAGGGGCAGTTTTGCTCCTAGGAAGCATTTGGCAATGTCTGGAACTATTTTTGTCACAACTGTAAAGGAAAAGGTGCTACTGGGATACTGATAAACACCCTACAAGAAACAACAAAGTTTCCTCAACCCCACAAAGAATTATCCTGATCAACAATGCCAAGGTTGAAGAACCCTGGTTTGCACTATACCGTCTAGTAACATCAATGCCCATCGGAGGAGATCACATATTAAAGAAAAAAGAAAAAGCAGTTAAACACATATACCTTTTTAAAACAAAGGCTATTTCCTAAAGGTAACACAGCTCTCAACATGCTAGAAAGACGTGGCAATATTCCATAAACCATCTTTAAAGTCTAAGATGGACTAAAATCTGTTGTACTGATTTCTTCTGAGACAGTGGTTTATTAACCTTTCATCTTAGGAAATATGGAGATTTTAAAAAGAACAAAATACAAATGCCTTACTGTACCAAATGTTATGGACTGAATTTTGTCCCCCAAAATTTGTGTATTAAGGCTCTAACCCCCAACATATTTGGAGACAGGACTTTTAGGGCGGCAATTAAAGTTAACGGAAGTTATAAGGGTGGGAGGGAGCCTAACTCAATAAAGTTCATGTCCTTAGAAGAGGAAAAGACACCAGACACTAATCTCTGTGCTTGAAAGAAAAGGTCTTATGAGGATGCAGGGAGAAGGTGGCTGTCTGCAAGCCAGCAAGAGGCCTCATCAGAAATCTAATTTCTGAGCACCTTCATCTTGGGACTTCTTGCCTCCAGAATTGTGAGAGAATAAACTTATGCAGTAGAAACCATCCAGTCTGTGGTATTTTTGTTATGGCAGTCCAAACAGATTAATCCATCCAGGGATTTTATTTCAAGCAACCTGAGAGGTATGAGCTAGCACTTAAAATTTTCAAAAGAATCCAACTTAATCTAACATACTACATCTAATGTGAGGAACAACTGCTCTAACACCACATGCTTGAAAGAATGTGCTGTTCAAGAGAATTCTAAGACTGCTCAAAATAAAAACTAAAACTATGCATAGGATGCAACCAAGTATTTCCTCCCACTACCTTTTATGATCTGAAGGTAACATCATGTCCCCTTCAGAATCTTTTGGCATTTCATCCATTTTCTGAGTTTTGTTTCTGGCAACATACATGTAAAACAAGGTGTTACAGAGACAGAAGTAATCTCAAGAGGTAAATAAAAGAATGAACATACTACATCACGGATGGGCCTTGAGAGTACTATGCTAAGTAAAATAAGTAAGAGAAAGACAAATACCATATGATCTCACTTATATGTGTTATCTAAAAAAGGGGACAGGAGGTATAAACTTCCAGTTATTCTATAAATCACAGGAACACAGTGTACAGCATGGTGACTATAGTAAATAACACTGTACTGCATATCCAAAAGTTGCTAAGAAAAAAAAAAAAAAACCCCACAAAGGTTGCTAAGAGAGTACATCTTAAAAGTTCTCATTCCAAAAAAAAATTTTATAACTGTTTATAGTGAGAGATGTTATCTAGACTTAATGTCGTGATCATTTTGCAATATTTACAAAGATCAAATCATTATGTTGTACACTTGGAACTAATATGAGGTTACTGCCAATTTTATCTCAATTTAAAAGAATGAACAGATACTGATAAAACTGAATTGGGATCAATTACTTTTTCTATAGAAGGTGACACTCTGGGAAGAACGAACTCCTAATTCAAGATCTGCTCTTTGTAATCAAAAGCTAAGTCCACCAGAATTATTTTTAACCAGATTTACATGCATAACTAAAGTTCACCAGATGACATCATTTTAAGTAACACCCTGAAAACCATGGAGTTAAGAAAAATAATATTGTTTTGAAACAAGTATATGTATTTGCACATGAACTTCAAATGAAATAACTGTCATACCTGGTAAAGTCTGGTGGAACAGGAGTGGTAACAAAGGAAGCCATGGGCTTTCGATGAACTTGCTGAAACATCATGAGGATCTCTGAGCTCTTAGATATCAACTCACTCTTACTACAAGACCGCAGCTGTGTGAGAAAAAAAACTGAATAAACAAAATTAATATTTAATGGCATCTCAAATCCTTAATAAAGAATAAAAACAAATTATTTTGGTTAGTAGGGACTGAGTGGCTCTGCTGGTTAGGCAGCTGACTCTCGATTTTGACTCAGGTCATAATCTCAAGGTCTTGGGATGGAGCCTTGAATCAGTCAGCAGAGAGTGCTTTGTGCTCAGCAGAGAGTCTGCTTGAGGACTCTCTCCCCCTCTCCCTCTGTCTCTCCTCCTCTCACATGTGCTCTTTCTCTCTCTAAAATAAAATGAATCTTGGGATGCCTGGGTGGCTCAGCGGTTTAATGCCTGCCTTCAGCCCAGCAAGGATCCTGGAGTCCTGGGATCGAGTCCCACATCAGGTTCCCTGCGTGGAGCCTGCTTCTCCCTCTGCCTGCGTCTCTGCCTCTCTCTCCGTGTCTCTCTCATAAATAAATAAATAAAATCTTTAAAAATAATAAATCTTAAAAAATTATTTGGTCTATATATTGAAAAAATGAGATAAAGAAAAACAGAATGACTTTCAAAGTGGTTTTGAGAGTTAAGAATCTACACAGAATCTAGGTTATTTCCATTCTAATAATAAAGTCATTGAACAAGCATATTTGATTTTAATGCATTTTTTTCTCCTTACATATTAGCATAAATCCAACTTTCAGCAACCACAAATATATTTTAGCCTGGCATAGTAAAGCTATTATATATATTAATGAGAAAACCTCTATAAGTCAAGAGCCCTCAAACAAGGATTTCTCAAACTGCATTCCAGGAGAGAAAGAGATGTTAAGATGTCCCACAGATGTGGGACGCCCAGGTGGCTCAGCGGTTAAGCATCTGACTTTGGCTAAGGTCGTGATCCTGGAGTTCCAGGATCAAGTCCCACATTGGGCTCCTTACAGGGAGCCTGCTTCTCCCTCTGCCTGTATCTCTGCCTCTCTCTCTGTGTGTCTCATGAATAAATAATTTTTTTTTTTTAAAGTAACAGACACAAAGAAGTCTTAACCCATATCAATTTGGAAAACACTACTTTATCTAGTGCCAAACATAAAAACTGAGAAATTCAATTTTAGTAAAATAAACATGGTCGCTAAAAAGACTTTCAATTCAAGACAATCAATTTGAAGTCCTAATTCTGCCAAGCACTCATTATACGACTTTCAGAGTCTGTTTATCTGTAAAACTGGAATAGTATCTACTGCTGCTTGCTTCACTGGGATTGTTATAACAATCACAAAGACATTTGTGAGAAAGCTTTATGAACTGTTAAAGATTAAACTGTGTCTCCATCAAACTCCTATGTTAGGTCCTAACCCCTAATAGCTCAGAGTGTAACTATTTTTGGAGATAAGGTCTTCAGAGAAGGACAGAGAAAATAGCCATCTGCAAGAGACATCGCAGGGTAAAGCAAACCTGATGTCACTGATCTTGGACTTCCAGCCTCCAGAACCGTAAGAAAATAAATCTGTTGTTTAAGCCTCCTAGTCTGTGGTATTTTGTTATGGATGCCCTACCAAATTAATACACTATCAAATCTCATATAGATGATATTCATCCCACGACACTATAACTAGGCTTATATCTTTAAAATGATAGTTGCATATAGCTCATGAAGAATGATATGACCAGTATATTAAAAATATCAAAACTTATAGCTTTTGTTCAAATATTTATTGAATGCATATTATGAATATCCTTCCTTGATCCCACTTTCTCCAAAGGTAATTCATTCAACTGAAGTTAATTATTGCTATTCACGTGTTTCCACATGTATTGTTTAGCGATGTTCTGAATGTTTCTAAACTTTACATAAATACTATCAAGATATGTTAGTACGTAGCCTACATCTTCTATTTACTAGTGTTTCTGGGATTTGTTTATTGATATTTAAGCAGTTTTAACTCATTTCAGCAGTTTTAAAGAACATCATTGCATGAATATAGTATAAGTTATTTTTCTCTATCAACGGACATATGGGTTGCTTCCCATTCTTCACTATTAAAAGTAACTCTGGGGACACCTGGGTGGGTCAGCAGTTGAGCACCTGCCTTCGGCCCAGGGCGTAATCCTGAAATCCCAGGACTGAGTCTCATATTGGGCTCCCTGCATGGAGCCTGCTTCTCTCTCTGCTTATGTCTCTGCCTCTCTGTCTCTCATGAATAAATAAATAAAATATTTAATAATAAATAAATATATGTATGTATGGGTATATATATATATGTATGTAACTCTGGAGCGAAGACCCTTGTGCATAGTTCCTTGTACACATATGCAACTTTCTCACATTATGTCTTGATATAGGACAAGAAACACAACTTTTTTTTTTTTTTAATTCAGGAGTATGTTGGCTATTTGGGGGCCCTTTGCTCTTTTCATTTTATTTTATTTATTTATTTTTTTTAGTTTTTATCTATTTATGATAGTCACACAGAGAGAGAGAGAGAGAGAGAGAGAGAAAGGCAGAGACACAGGCAGAGGGAGAAGCAGGCTCCATGCACCGGGAGCCCGACGTGGGACTCGATCCCGGGTCTCCAGGATCGCGCCCTGGGCCAAAGGCAGGCGCCAAACCGCTGTGCCACCCAGGGATCCCTGCTCTTTTCATTTTAATATGGGAATTTTACCAAATTCTGAGAAAATTCATGTTGAAATAAAGACTGAACTGCACTTATAAGATTCAAGAGTCTAGTACATTTGTAATACTGAATTTTCCTCTAGATGAATATATTGTAGTCCATAAAATATAACAGACCATAGATCATTAAACATAACTGTTTGATATGCCTGCCATTAAGGAAAAAAAAAGTCAATTATGGCTGTGCTGTATCTACTGTTAAAACACATCTCATTTCAGAGATAGTATAACATACAACTGAGAACCAATGAAATATAGAATATTTCTTCACTCAATTCTTTCTTGTTTTATAATAGTGTCTACAAAGGTCTTCAACATCTTTTATTAAACTTATTCAAAATTCTTAGTTTTTGTTACTATGAGAGAGATTTTTTTTTTGAAAGATTTTTTTCAATTTTCTGATTATTCCTGATATACAAAAACACTACTGATTTTTATGTCTTAAATATACATCCAGCAACCAAGATAAACTCACTAAAAAGGTGTAAGTTATATACTTTCTACATAGATAACCACATCCTCTGCAAATAACAAATTTTATCTCTTCCTTTCAATATATTTATACTCCACTTACACTACATTTATACTTAATACAGAGGACCAGAGCCTGGGTGGCTCAGTCAGTTAAACGTCCGACTCATTGTTTGGGCTCAGGTCATGATCTCAGGGTCATGGGATTGAGCCCATGTCAGGCTCCGAGCTCAGTGAGTAGTCTGCTTGAGATTCTCTCTCTAAAGTAAGTAAATAAATCTTAAAAAAAAAAAAAAAAATACACAGGACCAGCACACTCAGAAGTGAAGCAACGAAAAGGAGACAAACCTGGATTCTATATCAGAGAGCTTCTCATATTTTACACCATTTAGATTATTTCCTATAGACCTTTAAAATAAAGTTAATGTAGTTCCCTTTTATTCCTAGTTTGCTAAGTAATTTGGCCATGAATGAGGGTCAAATATAATAATGTTGCTTTAAAAATTAATATTATCCCCCCAAAATTTAATATTACCCTATTCATTTCTACCCATATACTCATATATATATATATAAAGGTTTTGCCCTTTATTTATTTATTTTTTTTAAGATTTTATTTATTTATGGGGGGGGGGCAGAGGGAGAAGCAGGCTCCATGCAGGGACCCTGACATGGGACTTGATCTCGAGCCTCCAGGTCAGGCCCTGGGCTAAGGTGGCGCTAAGCCACTGAGCCACCCGGGCTGCCCCGGTTTTACCCTTTAAATTTTTATTTATTTATGATAGTCACACAGAGAGAGAGAGAGAGGCAGAGACACAGGCAGAGGGAGAAGCAGGCTCCATGCACCGGGAGCCTGACGCGGGACTTGATCCTGGGTCTCCAGGATCGCGCCCTGGGCCAAAGGCAGGCGCTAAACCGCTGTGCCACCCAGGGATCCCCTGGTTTTTCCCTTTAATCTCAAGTTATAATCAGGAAGATTTTTCTGATAATGAAACATTCCTTTGATTAACCCTGCCTGGTCTTGCTTTTTTTTTTTTTTTTTTTTTAAGATTTTATTTTTAAGTAATCTTTATACCTAACATAGGACTTGAACTCACAACCCTAAGATTAAGAGTCACTTCACCAACTGAACCAGCCAGGCACCCTGTTCTTGCTTGTTTTCATAAATAGTCTACTGATTTGTCTGATAGTATATATTTAAGATTTTGGCATTTATGTTTACAATAAAATTGAGCTTCAATTTCCTTATATTGTTCTTATAACAACTGATTTTTTTTTAAAGATTTTATTTATTTATTCATGGAAGACACAGAGAGAGAGAGAGAGAGAGAGAGAGAGGCAGAGACACAGGCAGAGGGAGAAGCAGGCTCCCTGAAAGGAGCCTGACGTGGGACTCGATCCTGGGTCTCCAGGATCACATCCTGGGCTGAAGGCAGCGCTAAACTGCTGAGCCACCCAGGCTGCCCATAACAACTGATTATTAATGTTACATCATCTCAAAGAATGATAGGTAGTACTTCTGTGTTTGCTAAAAAAAAAAAAATTACTTAAGGCAGGAGACTGATATTTAAAGATCTGATAAAAAAATTTTACCTTAGTCTGAATTTAATGCCTTTTGAAGAAGACTTATTACCAATAAAATTTACTTCATGTTTCTTGTTTAAATTATATACTTTCTATGGGTGCCTGTGTAGCTCATTCAGTTAAGTGTCTCTCAATCTCAGCTCAGGTTTTGACATCAGGGCCATTAGTTCAAGTCCTGTATTAGGCTTCACACAGGGCATGGAGCCAAATAAATAAATAAATATTTTTTCCTTAAAATTATCCTCTTCATATAGATTCTACTTCAATAAAGTTGCTCATATTTGTGTTTTACATATATATATATATAAACACAATGTAAACATTTACTTTTAAAAATTAAATTTCAAAAAAAATTTAAATTTCTACTATATTGGACACCTGGGTGGCTCAACAGTTGAGTGCCTCCCTTCAGCCCAGGATGTGATCCTAGAGTCCCGGGATCAAGTCCCACATTGGGCTCCCTGCATGGAGCCTACTTCTCTCTCTGCCTGTGTCTCTGTCTCTGTCTCTCTCATGAATAAATAAAAATCTTTTTAAAAATAAAAAATAAAAATAAGAAAAATAAATTTCTTCTGTATTTATACTCCAATTCTTCCTCCCAATATTAGACACTTACTTCATTTTTCTTGATAACCTTGCTAGAATATCATCTATTTATGTTTTTCAAAGATCCAATATTGGGTATACTGATACTTCCAACTATTTCATGGCACTCTCTTTTGTGAATTTCATCAGTATCTTCACAATTTCTTTTCCATTTTATGCCTCTACACTATTGTTCTTTTATAAAGGCTTCTTTAGTTGAATACTTAACCTCATTTATTCATAATTTTCTTAAACTGAATTTTAGTCTAAAATTCTCCTCCTAAATATCCCTTAGCTATGACTGGTATTTTTATAATTTATCATTTCAATTGCAATGTCCTCCTTAGTTCGGTAACTATGTGTATATTTAACTGAGTGCATACTTACATAAATTTTTTTTTTGTTTTTTTTTCCCCACATAAAATTTTTTAAATAATGTTTTCATTTTTGATGTCTACCTTAACTATATTGTGGTCACAGAACATGTTCTTTATACAAATTTGTGAAATTTCTTCAGATTTCTTTTTTTTTTAAGATTTATTTATTTATTTATGATAGAGAAAGAGAGAGAGAGAGAGAGAGAGAGGCAGAGACACAGGCAGAGGAACAAGCAGGCTCCATGCCAGGAGCCCGACGTGGGACTCGATCCCGGGACTCCAGGATCGCGCCCTGGGCCAAAGGCAGGCGCCAAACCGCTGAGCCACCCAGGGATCCCAATTTCTTCAGATTTCTAAATACCTTAGTACACAATCAAGTGTTGAAATGGTTTCATATGAACTGAAAAAGAATATGTATTCTCCATTCCAGGTTTCAGAGTTCCACACATAACTTTTAGATAAAACATCTTAATTTTTTTTCAAATATCCTCTATTCTTACATCTTGTTAGTTGGTGCGATCATTTTGTTAAATATTTAATCACTAGAGTGATTTTATCAGAACCTTATAATTCTGTCAGCATCTGCTTTTGGTATTCTGATTTTATCCTAGAATAGAAAATCATAACTGTCCTATCTTCTTTTTTTTTTTTTAAAGATTTTATTTATTTATTCATAGAGATGCAGAGAAAGAGAGAGGCAGAGACACAGGCAGAGGGAGAAGCAGGCTCCATGCAGAGAGCCTGACATGGGACTTGATCCAGGGTCTCCAGATCACGCCCTGGGCTGCAGGTGGCGCTAAACTGCTGCGCCACCGGGGCTGCCCCTGTCCTATCTTCTTAATCTTAAGGTAGACTGTTCCCTTTTTGTCAGTGTTCCTTTTCATCACTAGTAATGTTTTTCCCCCCACTTTAAATTCCTCATCATTCTCTAGATCTATGTATTATCAAGTAGATCACTGTGGGGTATCTTTATAAGTTCAAATTAATCTGCTTATTATTGATAGCAGTGTCATTCATTGACAATAATACTCAAAATTAAAAAAAAATACTCAATTCAAAAATAACCAGAACAGTAACAAGAAACTGATGGGACAAAGAGAATACAAACAGCAAGATGTTAGACTCAAACTTCACTATATCAGTAAATACAACGCATTTACAAGTAAAATATTGTCCAACCAGATTTGAAAGACCAGATCCAATTATATGCTATCTACAAGACACAGATTTTGAATATTTAGAAACAAATGCATTAAAAATAAAATAACAAAATAAGATATGTCACAGTAACACTAGTTAAAGATGAAGTGGCTCTGTGAAACCAAATAAATTTCAAAACAAAAAATGTTATAAGGATAAAGAAGGTCTTTTCACAGTGAACAGTAAATCAAGAGAACACAATTCTAGATGTTTAGGACCCAAACAGTATGACTTCAAAATACATGAAGCAAAAACTGATAGAACTGACAAAAGAAAAGACAATTATGTTGAAAATGTCAACAGCCCTCTCTCAATAATAAAACAGGTAGACAGAAAATTTACAACGTAGTAGACCTATACAGCATTACCACAAAACTGGACTTCATATTACATATTATTAGAAAAACTTCCTATCATGCAGAAACTAGGTAACATTTCTGAAGGACTCATGTTGAAAGGATATCACAAAGGAAAAAAAGCACTTTGAACACAATTTCTCAAATCAATAATGCCAGCTTCTGTGTTAAGATTTTAGAAAAAGAAGAGCAAAATAAATTCAAACTTAAGCAAAACAATGAGATCGAAACAAAAATCAATGAAATAAAAAAACAAAAACAACTGAGAAAAGCCAAAAGCTAAGTCTTTGAAAACATCAACAAAAATAGATATCCTCTAGCCAACTGATCAGGAGAAAAAGACACAAATTATCAATATAGGAAAGAAAGAGATGATAACACTGCATTCTACAAATTTTGAAAGAGTAGGAAGAGAATATCATAAATTTTGCACCAATATTTTTGTCAAATTCAAATGAAATGAAAAAATTCCCTGGAAGACACCAACTACCAAAGCTCACCCAGTTAAGCAATCAACCCTTGATTTTTGGCTCAGGTCATGATCTCAGAGTTGTGAGACTGAGCCCTGCATTGGGCTCCACACCAGATATGGAACCTGTTTAGGATTCTCTCTTCCTCTCCCTATGCCCCTACCCATGGCACTTGCTCACTCTAAAAAAATTAAATGAAATAAAAAATAAGAATATATCAATTAGGGGATCCCTGGGTGGCTCAGCGGTTTGGCGCCTGCCTTTGGCCCAGGGCGCGATCCTGGAGTCCCAAGATCGAGTCTCGCGTCCGGCTCCTGGCATGGAGCCTGCTTTTCCCTCCTCCTGTGTCTCTGCCTCGCTCTCTCTCTGTGTCTATCGTAAACAAACAAATAAATCTTAAAAAAAAAAAAAAAAAAAAGAATATATCAATTAAAGAAATTGAATTTGTAGTTGAAAATCATTCCACAAAGAAAACAAGGCCCCAATGTCTTCACTGGTAAATTCTATCAAACATCTAAAGAAATAATATCAATCCTACTCAACTTCTTCCAGAAAACTGAAGAGGGCATACTTTACAATTCTTTGAGGCCATCATTATTCTAATAACAAAGCCAGACAAAGATACTTCGAGAAAAATAAACTACCATCTAATATACCTCAGGTACAAAAATGCAAAAAGTCTAAACAAAATCTGATTTAATCAAATCCAATAATGCGTTAAAAGGACAATACATTGACCAAACCACTGTTTTTATCCCAGAAGTACAAAGTTGGTATAATATTTTTAAAAAAAGTTAATTCATTTAAAGAATGAAAAAAGAAAGCCATACGATAATCTCAAAACTTGCAGAAAAAAAAATGACAATATCCAACACTTCTTCCTGATGAAAAATCCCATTATATGGGAATAAAATTTCTAAACCTGATGAAGAATATCTATAAGAGAGCCGGCCTGGGTTGCTCAGTCAGTTGAACAACTCTTGATCTCAGCTCAGGTCTCAATCTCACAGTAGTGGCTTTGAGCCCCACCACAGGCTCCATGCTGGGCATGGAGCCTACTTAAAAAAAAAGAAAGAGAGAGAGAGAGAGAGAGAATATCTACAATAAACCCACTGCTATCATCATAAATTGACATTATACTAGAAGTTCTGGTCAGCAAAACCTGACAGGAAACTAAATAAAAAGCAAAAAGAAAACTGTCTGTATTCAAAGATAGCATGACTATCTGCAGGCAATTCCAGAAATCTACAAAATAGCTACTAGAACTAATAAATTTAGCAAGATTGAAGGATACAAGATCAAAATACAAAAATTAATTATAGGAGCACCTGGTAGCTCAGTGCTTGAGCATCTGCCTTTGACTCAGGTTGTGATCACAGGTCTGGGAAGTAAGTCCCACATCCAGCTCCCTGCAGGGAGCCTGCTTCTCCCTCTGCCTATGTCTCTGCCTCACTCTCTCTCTATCATAAATAAATAAAAATTAAAATAATAAATAAATAAATAAATAAATAAATAAATAAATAATAAATAAATAAATAATAAATAAATACACCAAAGGAATACTACCCACAAGTAAAACAATTGATATATGAAGGAGTTGCAAAAAATTTTTGCTGGAAGAAGCCCAACATAAATTAAGTACATAATATATATAATTCCAATTAAATACAATTCTAGAAAATGCAAATTTATCTATGATAGAAAGCAGATGAGGGGGTTGCCTGGGGAAGGAACTGTGGGGAAAAGCAGGAGAAAAACTTACAAAGAGGCACAAAGAAATTTCGAGGGATGATGAATATGCTTACTATCTTGATTACAGTGACAGTTTTATAGCTATATACTTTATCAAAATTTGTCAAGTTATATATTTTAAATACATGCCAATTATTTTTGTCAATTATTCTTCCATAAAGCTGTTAAAATAAAAGCACATAGATCCCCAGATCTCTGCCCCCACTCTACCACAGATGATTTAAATTTGTTCCAACACTTAGCAGAAACGTGCTAGTTTATTCTCTGGAGGGGAAAAAAATAGTCTCTGGACTAGAGACACACGCACAATTAAGAATGGGAATACTAAAGAGAAAAACAAGAGTCTTTCAATAAATATTTATGTACCAAATTTTATTAAACTGTCAATCAAGTATAAAAACTGAATAAAAAAAACTGAATAAAAATACTTTCAGACATCCAGTCTTAAAAAATTTATTCTGAAGGGCCACCTGGGTGGCTCCATCAGTGAAACATCTGACTCTTGATTTCGGCTCAGGTCAGGAACTCAGGGTTGTGAGTCTGAGCCCAGCATCAGAATCACTGTTAGGCAGGAGCCTGCTTAGGATTGTCTTGTTCCCTCTGCTCCCTCCTCCCCATGCTCCTCATTTGTGCTGTCTCTCTGTCGAGTGGCTCAGTGGTTTAGCACTGCCTTCGGTCCAGGGCCTGGTCCTGGAGACCCGGGATCGAGTCCGATATCAGGCTCCGTGCATGCAGCCTGCTTCTCCCTCTGCCTCTGTCTCTGACTTTCTCTCTCTCTGCCTCTCATGAATAAATAAAATCTTAAAAAAAAAAAAAAAGAAAAAAAAGGAAAGGGAAAGGGAGAGGGAGTGGCAAAGGCAAAGATTGATCAATCCTAATTAACCTTTCAGGAAAGCTAAGGATGATATGTGATACTAAAACAAGTAAAGCAAGAGAGTAGAAGCCATGGAAATCAGGAAATATGGACTTTAACCCAAGAAAGAAGTAAAAAGGGGTGTCCAGGTGGCTTAGCCAGTTAAGCATCTACCTTTGGCTCGGGTCATGATCTCAGGGTCCTGGAATTGGCCCTCGGTCAGGCTCCCTGCTCAGTGGGGAGTCTGCTTCTCCCTCTGCTCCCTCCTCCTCCCCATATCATGCTAATAAAGAAATAAAATCTTTTTTAAAAAATGCAAAGTAGTAAATGGAATCCCCAGGATGATAATTAAGAGAATAATCTGAGGAAACATCTATGTATCAGGCACTCAGAGGAATTCAAGAATTCCAAAACCGAATATAACACAGACTAATATATCAAATATGTAACACTATGCACTTTATTCATTCATCTTCAACATTTTTGCCATTTTGTCCACTGCTATGTTCTGAACATCTTTAAAAAATGCCTGTTACCTATTTGATACTTAATAAAAATTTCCTTAACAGGGAGGCCTGGGTGGCTTAGTGGTTGAACATCTGCCTTTGGCTCAGGTTGTGATCCAGGGGTTCTGGGATTGAGTTCTGCATTAGGGGAGCCTGCTTGTCCCTTTGCTTATGTCTCTGCCTTTCTATCTCTCATGAATAAATAAATAAAATCTTTTAAAAAAATTTCGTTAATAAATAAAAATGTTAATTTTACCATAAGAATTACTACATATAATTGGCAACATTTTATCTCAAAATCACCACTTAAGTCACAATGTCAGAAGATTTTCATCTTTTATAGATTCACAGATTTCTACAGGCTATTCCCTACAAAAATAATAGCGTTCTTACAAAACAGAATAAATCTTATTAAATAAATTTATTAAGTTTATTAAATAAATAACATAATATAATTTATAATATAGTTTATGTTACATATATTATATATATTATAAAATATAATAATAAATAAATAAATCCCAAACACGATGGAGAAACTTGAGAAGAATCTGCTGATTCCTAATTCATAAAAATGCCTAATATAGAACATAGATCTCCCAATCTTTTGGTCTCACACAATCCTGCCCCTCCCCAAATTTTTTTAAGCCTGTTGATAAACTTTTATTTCATTACATTTATTATTTCATTACCTGGTGCTCTACCTCCTGAAGTAAGGATTCCAAGAGCTCTGTTTCCTGTGTTAGAGATGTCTTCTGACCTATTTAAAAGACAGCAAAACACCAACACTCAGCCTCATTACTGGTTTAAAAATGAAATTAACTTTCACTGAACATAGTCAATAACAAGGAATTGATTTCAAGTAAATAAAAGGTCACTAAAGCTACCCTAAAAAATTTCCCCAGAGCTTTAAAAGGCCTAATCTAATATTGCAGTAGCTTTGACAAGGGGATTTCAGAATCAACCTTAACTACAGTTTTAGACAAATTGCAATTCAGATCTATTAAGTTCATCTAGGAATACACAATGACAATATATTCTCTAAGGAAACTGTTACTGCTTTTTCTAAAAGAATACAAACATATATAAAAGAGTACATTTTTTACTCAAATCAACTCTTCTGAAGTACTTCTTTCCCAGAATTTAAATGTGGCTTAAAAAGAAATACAGTAAGTTGGCCAAATGTTACACTACATGTCAACAAATGGTATGTTCTTTAAACATAAGAATCTGTATAAAAAAAAAAAAAGGCAAAGACAAAAACAAAACAAAAAGCCCAAACAGGAATAGTCTCAAGAAACTAGAAACACACAAGAATAAAGAACATAATAATAATTTATTATTACTATAGAGAATTCTGTATTACTAGTAATTCTGTATTACTGTACAGAATTACTATAGAGAAGGAAGAAACTGCTTTAGATGTTGGGAGAAAAAAAAAAAAAAAAAGATGATGACAAGGAAGCCATGGCTGCTGAACCAGGCCATTTTCATTGTAAATCACTAGCCTAAAGAACTAGAAGCATACATATCCATGGGGTTAATGGGAGTTATATTAATTATGTGTAACGTTATTTGATTCAGAGGGACATTTAACAGGTGGAACTTTTACTTTCAAAGGCCATCTTTTCCTAGCCTATAACAACTCACCAACCTTTACCCTTTCAAGATGGAACTTCAAGGAGGCTCAAAGCACCACATATTACAACAGCATAGAAAAACACTCACCCATTAGTGTTATGAGCTTATTCTTTAGCTGTGTGTCTAATCGTGCAATCATCATCTCCACTGCATTCCTAATTTCCCGAACACGCTCATCTTTTGCATTTCTAACAGCTTCTACATTTCGTTCCTAGAAGATAAACAGGTAAAAAAAAAATTGAATTTTTAAAACAGAAGCAGACATAACACAATCACTGCAATTATTCTTAAAGTAAGCTGATTTCCTCTTTAAAAATTGTAATACAATCATACTTTTAAATTGTTTATATATCATAGGCAACTCACTGCTTTAAAAAATCGTGCACTGAAATGAAGCAGGAACAAAATTCTTAAAAGTAAACAAAACAATAAAGTACAGGCTCTTTTAACAGTGAAAGATATGTAATTACAAAATTCTGGTTCAAATACCATATACAAAACAAATACTCAAAGCCCCAATCATATCTGATAAAAAAACCACTATTCAAAAAGAAAAAAGTATACTGATGCCAGGTTCACATCATGTAAAACTAAAACAAATGAAAAATTTCAAACACTGTATGTACTCTAGTTTACAAAGTTTAAAACATTTTTTAGAACAGAGAAAGAAAAAAAAAAAAAAAACCAGGATTTTCAAAGATTACAGAACACATTGCAGACTCTTAAAGCATACCACTAAAAATAAAAAGTAATCTTTCCTATGCTTATTAGAAATATAAGCAGTGAGAATTTCAAAGTTAGGACATGCTCCCTAAAGATCAAATTAAGTTGCCAAGAGAAAATAACAGTAAAAAAAGAGGAGTTAGATGAAGTCCAAAGAGAAGACATTCAAGTTATTTATATTCCAAGATTACTTTGTAGGTAGCATATATGCAACTCAGAAACTTTTTGTATAAAAAAAAATGTTATAAAATAATGCTTTGAATCTTGATTCCTGAAAGGGTTAAGTAAAGATATCTTAAATCAGAAAAGGCCCCAAACCTCACTAGCTACAACTGGCATTCCAGCAATTCCAAAAGTATATTCAGGGGACGCCTGGGTGGCTCAGTGGCTGAGCATCTGCCTTCGACTCAGGGCATGATCCCCCATCCAGCGATCTAGTCCTGCCTTGGGCTCCATGTAGGGAACCTGCTACGCCCTTTGCCTATGTCTCTGCCTCTCTGTCTCTCATGAATAAATGAATAAAATCTTAAAAGAAAGAAAAAAAAAAGTATATTCAGTACTTAAATGTTTGAAACTTGTGTCACATTTCCCCATATAAATAATAAGTGGTAAATAACTCAACCAAATCTGTTTGACCTATAAAGTATCTGAAGAGTAGTGTTAAATATCACTCTTGCAATTCTGTAGAGTTCTAATTCAAGACATCAGAAATAGTTCATTCATTGGTAGCAGAAACTCTCCCAAAAGCTGAGGGTCCAAAGAATGACTCAATGACTTTGTAAAAGTCAATACTATTTACAAGTCGATTATGGACTATATCAAACAGGCTTATTTAACTCATTCACAGATTTTCTGTTTCTGCATAAGAAAAGGCAATTATCTGGTTCCAAATGTGGAACAGGCCAGGGGTTTGGATGCAAATTCCTCAGCTAGTTTGAAGTTGGTGAAACTGACTATAAATATATCTTCTCAAATTTTTAAATCTCGATAATCTCGATTATCGATCGAGATTAATCTCGATTAATTTATTGTATTGTAAAAATACATATATTACATAAGATAGACTATACAATGGATAATGATCTTTCAGTCGTAGTCTTACCACTTCTTGAACTAAGCTGATCAGTTCCATGAGACGCCGACGAAGTTTAGCCACTTCTTCATTCACTTTAGTAACATGCTGTTCATAAATTTCTGCCAAAGGTTTAAAGGTATGTCCACCATGCTATTTAAATTAAGAATAGTTTTAGAACATTTTTTTTTACCTCAACCACTCATACTTCTTTATTAACACTTCGTGGATACTAAGAAACTAGTAAATATTTTCAAATGAATTTTTTTTTGGCTGTCTACTTTGTTAAAATCCACAAGAGCTTTCTCAAGATCACTTGGCCCATATAGGAAATCCTTAATGATTACAGATAAAGAATTTCAGGAAAACATTTACACTCATCTAGAAATCTGTATTCCTTAGAAAGAACCAAAATCTTTAACCATGGCTCAAACCATCTGACACAACTTTATTTGCCACTCTCTTCTTGGTCAGCACTAACTACCCTTTTTCATGTTTTCAAATTTCTTTTCACTAGGCCTTTGCAAAATTAACTCCTTCTGTCTAGGTAGCTCAGTTGTTTGAGTGTCCAACTCTTGATTTCTGCACAGATCATGATCTTGGGGTCACGAGATTGAGCCCCACACTGGGTTCTGTGCTCAGCGTGGGGTCTGCCTGGGATTGTCTCTCCCACTCCCTCTGCCCTTCCCACTTGTGCCCACTCTCTCTAAAATGAATAAAGCCTAAAACAAAAAAAACCACAACACCTTACTATTAACAGGTAAGTTCTTAGCATTGTCTTGTTTAACAAAAGCACCCAACCATGGTCTCTAAAATAAAAAAGATGTAGATTTTTGTATGTCCACTTAACATATAGAAAAGAATGTTCCCATTGCTTCTTACTAAATCCACATATTTAATTAAGTACTAAATTGTAAGAATTCAGTTTTTTCTACTCAGAACATTAGTACTCAAATCCTAGCAGAAAACTCTCTAAAATGAGCTCTACTGAACCATGTTGCCTGTCATTCTCTCCCTGAAATATGCTGATACCCAAAAAATGATCAATTCTTTTCTTTTTTTAAGTAGGTTCCAACTCAGTCTGAACTCATGACCTGAGCTAAGATCAGAAATCTGACACTTAACCAACTGAGCCACCCAGGTACCCCAAGAATGATCAATTCTTATTGCTAACAGCTATGTCTAGTTGTCTAGCAACTTCTGCTCCCACTACAACTAACTCTCCCCACCAAAAACCTATTGGGTTTGTTCTCAAGCCTATTTACATGAATTGCACCTAGTACATAGGTATACAATTTAAATATTAATTAAACAGTGAAACTGTGAAACAAAGGCTGTTTACAGGAAAACTGACTTGAGTGTTTTAGACTTGATAAAAGGTACAATGCCTTAAAAACTACTTTTGAATTAAACTGGAAAAAAGAAAAAAAAAACCCATAAGATCAAGATGTTTGCGTTCATATTGTTTCACAAATATCTAAAATTGTTTCATTTGAAACTGAATCTGGAAATTGTGGCCAGGACATCAGATCAACTGTCCTTTAATCAGAAATAAGACTTTGATCCTACAATAAAAGATTTACAAATATACATTTTCTATTTTTCCAACTAAAATAATGTATTTATGTAAGCAATGCACATTCCAAATCTATATCTCCCACAAAAGAAGTTTATGGTGTATGTGATACCTTCTGCTACAAATCAGATGCATTTAAATTTCAATCTATAAGCAGAGTAAAATAATATTTTCTATCTAAATCTAACAAGTATTTTGGTGCTTTCCAGTCTCTAGCTAAAAGTAATATGCTAAATTTTTTCTGCTCACCATTCCTCCCCAAAGTGCACACTGATGGCAGATACACTTCTTACAAGTCCAGCAAAATACACTAAGCTTTTCATGGTGATTTTCACATCTATATATTATGAAAAGAAAATATAGCTTAAATTAATTAAAATTATATGATAATTACTGAATAAATTCCTAAGTTTAGAAAACAAGTTAATTTTAAACAGATTATAACTCAGGAAACAATATAAAATGCATTCCATGCTTCTATAAGCTAAAAAAAATCATATGTGAACACAAAATCTTTTAAACTATTGTTTTCATTAATTTATAAAGACTCTATACAATTGTGACAAATGCAGATTAATTTTTTTTATTTTTTAAAATATTTATTCATGACAGATACAGAGAGAGAGAGAGAGAGAGAGGCAGAGACACAGGCAGAGGGAGAAGCAGGTTCCATGCAGGGAGGCCAACGTGGGACTCGATCCCAGGTCTCCAGGATCACACCTCGGGCCAAAGGCGGTGCTAAACCGCTGGGCCACTGGGGCTGCCCAGATTAATTTCTAAATAAAGTGTAAATATAGCATCATTTCCTAGCATCACTGTAAGTTCTATCTTATAAACAAATCACGAGTCCATACCTACATGAACACATATACATATAAAAATATTTGTCCCACATGTGGCCAATGCTAACAATCAAGACACACACATAATATCATACTCCCATGAGAAATGAGCACTTCAATTTTAAAAAATGAATTTCCCCTTAAAATGGATATCCACGTGTAAAACATTAATTTGGACCTGGTTATAAACTGAATTGCATCCTCTCCAAATTCCTATGTTGAAGCCCAATATAAATGTACTTGGAGAAAAAAAAAAAAAAAATGTACTTGGAGATAGGGTCTTTAAGGAGGTAAAGAAGGTTAAATGAGGTCCTAAAGGTGGAATCCTAACCGAACAAAACTGGTATCAGTCCGAGAAGAGGAAGATACCAGAAGTTTCACACACAGAGAAGAGGCCCTGTGAAGACACAGCAAGGAGGAACCCCACAATGTCAAAGAAAAAGGCCTCACCAGAAACCAAGTCGTTAATACCTTGACCTTAAACTTCCAGGCCCAATATTATGAGAAAATAAATGTATTCTGTAAGCCACCCAGTCTGTGATATTGTTATGGCAGCCCTAGCAGACAAAAACCATTAGCTTTTAACATGCAATATTTAACTTAAAATAGATAAAAGACCTAAAACTATGTAGCTCTTAGAAGAAAACATAGAGGAAAAGCTTTATGATACTGAATTTCAAAATTACTTCTTACTGACACCAAAAGCACCTGCAAGAGAGACAAAAATAAATAAAGTGAACTACATCAAAATTTAAAACTGAGGGTGCCTGGGTGGCACGGTCAGTTAAGCATCCAACTCTTGGTTTCAGCTCAGTTTGGGATCTCATTGTCATGAGATCCAGCACAATGCTGGAGTGTGAAGTCTGTATAAGAGTGAGTCTGTCTGTCTGTCTCATCTGCCTCCCCTCACTTGTGCACTCTCTCTAAAATACAGATCTTTTTACAAAATTAAAACTTCTGAGGGGATCCCTGGGTGGCTCAGCGGTTTAGCGCCTGCCTTTGGCCCAGGGCATGATCCTGGAGTCCTGGGATCGAGTCCTGCATCAGGCTCCCTGCATGGAGCCTGCTTCCCCTTCTGCCTGTCTCTGCCTTTCTGTGTGTCTCTCATGAATAAATAAATAAAATCTTAAAAAAAAATTAAAACTTCTGTACATCAAAGGACACAATAAACAGATTGGAAGGGCAATCTATGGAATAAGACTGTATTTGCAAAAAAAAAAAAAAAAAAGACTTATTTGCAAAGCATGTATCGATAAAGAGTTAATATCCAAAATAAAGAACTCTTACAACTCAACAAAAGAAAAAAAAAACTTGATTAAAATACAGGCAAATTGGGATGCCTGGATGGCTCAGTGGTTGAGCGTGGACTTCAGCTCAGGGCGCGATCCCAGTCTGGGGATAGAGTCTTGCATTGGGCTCCCTGCGAGGAACCTACTTCTCCCTCTATGTCTCTGCTTATCTGTGTCTCTCATGAATAAGTAAATAAAATCTTTTAAAAAATATATGGGCAAATGACTTAACATTTTTCCCCAAAGATGTGCATATAATCAATAAGCATTACAAAGAGATGTTCAACATCCTAATCATCAGATAAATGTAAATCAAAACCACAAGATATTTCCTCATACTCATTAGGATGGCTACCTAGGGCAAAGATGGAGAAATTGGAATCCTGTACACTGTTGGTGGGAATGTAACATGATGCAGTTGCCATGGAAAACAGTATGGAAGTTCTTCAAAATATTAAAAACAGAATTCCATATAATTCAGCAATATCACTGCTGGTTGTATTTCCAAAAAAATGGATGCCTGGCTGGCTTAACCAATAGAGCAGAGCGTACAAGTCTTGATCTTGAGCCCCATGTTGTGGTGTAGAGATCACTTAAAAATCTTAAAAAGAAAAAATTGAAGGCAAGGTCTAGAAAAGATGAATACCTATGGTCACAGTAGCATTATTTACAATAGCCCAAAAGTGGAAGCAATCCAAATGTCCATGAATAGATGAACAGATAAACAAAATGTGATACACATACACAATGGAATATTAATTATCCTTTAAAAGGAATAAAATTCTAATATAAACTACATTATGCAAAATCAAGGAATAGTAGCAAAAAGACAAACACTGTACGATTTCACTTGTATGAGTAATCTAGAGCAGTCAAACTTCTAGAAGAAGCAGGAAATAAAATGGTGGCTGCCAAGGTTGGTAGAAGGAGAAATGGGTAATTATTTTTTTTTTTAATTTTTATTTATTTATGATAGTCACAGAGAGAGAGAGAGAGGCAGAGACACAGGCAGAGGGAGAAGCAGGCTCCATGCACCGGGAGCCCGACGTGGGATTCGATCCCGGGTCTTCAGGATCGCGCCCTGGGCCAAAGGCAGGCGCCAAACCGCTGCGCCACCCAGGGATCCCGAGAAATGGGTAATTATTGTTTAATGGGTAGAGAGTTTCAGATTTGCAAGATGAAAAAGTTCTGGAGATTGGTATACAATATGAATATATTTAACACTACTAAAGTGTATCCTTACAAATGGTTAAGAAGTAAATTTTATATAAAGCGTATTTTACTATAGTTAAAAATTTTTTAAGTTTTTGGTTGCCTATTAAAGAGACACACTGTTGCATTTCTTTAAAAAATATATATTTGATTTACTTACTCATGAGAGACACAGAGAGAGACAGAGACACAAGCAAAGGGTGAAGCAGGCTCCCTAGGGAGCCTGATGTGGGACTTGATCCCGGGATCACGCCCTGAGCCAAAGGCAGACACTAAACCACTGAGCCACGCAGGCTTCCCCATAGTTGCATTTCCTAAAAAGCTTTTCACTAGGGGCACCTCTGGCTCAGTTGGTTGAGCATCTGACTCTTGATTTTGGCTCAGGTCATGATCTCAGGGGTGAGAGATTGAGCCCCATGTCAGGCTCCACACTTATCAGGGAGTCTGCTTCTCTGTTTTTCCCTCTCCCTCTGCTGTTCCTCCTGCATGCTCCCTCTATCCCAAATAAATAATCATAAAACAAAAGCTTCTCACTAATAAAGTACCCTGAACTTAAATGCATCAATAGGTCTACATTTTATATTTTTCATTTGCAAGTAATCTGAATACCAAATGGAAATAAAAGTGTAAAAAAATCAGCATGTTAGATACTATCTGGAAGCTCAATTAGCATGATTCCACACTACCAAATTTAGAACACCCCTTTTATAATATAGGAAATTTATCGGAACAATTCTTTATCAATGGCATATATGCACCTTCAGCAAACCAAGGAAAAAGGGACCAAGAGGTAACAAGACAAAGAGAGGGACGCCTGGGTGGCTCAGCAGTTGAGCTTCTACTAGGATCAAGTCCCACATCGGGCTCCCTACTGGGAGCCTGCTTCTCCCTCTGCCTATGTCCCTGCCTATGTCTCTTATGAATAATAAAATTCTTAAAAAAAAAAAAAAAAAAAAAGAGCAAAGAGAGATTAGCAAACATTAGCAGTTTCACTCCTTTTATGAGAGGCTCTCATAAAAGCAGCCAATCAAGAATTAGAAGCGTCTTTCAAAACAGTGATACCCATACCATGCCAGAAGAAAAATACTTAAATGTTCATCTATAAACTGAAAAAGAAACTTTCAATAGTATCATTAAAGTAACATATGGCAATATCTATGAAATATTTGAACAAAAAAACTGAGGGCATACTTGTCCTTTTCATTTTCTTCATGTTTGGTGAGACTGCAGAGTTGAAGAGTATCAAGTTGCTGTGTTACTTCTTCTGCCCAACGACAGTTCACTAGTTCTCTTAGCTGGAGTGGAGCACTGGAGAAAAAATATGTATATATATTCTAATTCAGAAATTTAAGACTATTTTTTAACATAAACATATTCCAAAGGTAATCATGTGAGATGATGAATGTGTTAATTAACTCAATGGAATCTTTTCACAATACATACATATGTCTATCATCACACTGTACACTTCAAGTATCTTACAATTTTATTTGCCAACTATACCCCAAAATATTAAAAACACAATTACCATATAATCCAACAATATCATTTCCAAGGTATATATTCAAAAAAACTGAAGGCAGGTCTAGAAGAGATGCACACCCATGATCATAGAAACATTATGCATAGTAAGCCCCAAAGTGGAAGCAATCCAAATGTCCATCAACAGATGTACAAATAAACAAAATGTGATACATATACGTGATGGAATATAAATCAGCTTTAAGAAGGAATTAAACTCTGACATATGCTACAACATGCATAAAACTTGAGGACACTATAGAGTGAAGGAAGATAGTTGCAAAAAAAAAAGAAATTATCAAATAAACACATTCCTCAAAACCGAGCTCACAATCATATTCATATCATATTACTATTAAAATAATAAGTCAATGAAAAGTATGGTTTGCAATTTATTCTTACCTTAATGTCATTACAAAAAGAATTCACATTATAGACTGAATTCTCAATTCCTCAGTCTAAAGTTACACTGTCCAAAATGATAGCCACCAGTCACATGTGACTATGTAAAATTCGAATTAAAATTAAATAAGAAAATTTCATTACATAGTCACTAGACAAATTTCAAGTGCTCAACTGCCACATACCTAGTGGAACTAGATAGCAAAGCTATGGAATATCTCATCAATACAGAAAGTTCTATGTGATAGTGGTTTTCTTAAAAGTTAATTAAAAAAAATAATACAAAGTGAAAATGGACAATCAAATAAGATGAAGAGGTAGTGTGAACAAAAGTGAAATATAAGTAGCTAAATATGTTTCAAAAGATGCTCAGTTTCAATTATTTATTTATTTATTTATTTATTATTTATTTATTTATTTATTTATTTATTTATTTATTCAGAGAGAGCAAGAGAGAGGCAGAGACACAGGCAGAGGGAGAAGCAGGCTCCATGCAGAAAGCCCGATGCGGGACTCGATCCCAGGTCTCCAGGATCACACCCCGGGCTGCAGGCGGCGCCAAACCGGCGCCAAACCGCTGAGCCACAGAGGCTGCCCTCAATCATTTTTTCAAAAGTGTATTAAAGGGATGCCTGGGTGGCTCAGCCGTTAAGCGCTTGCCTTTGGCCCTGGGCGTGATTTTGGAGTCCAGGGATCAAGTCCCACATCGGGCTCCGTGCATGAAGCCTGCTTCTCTCTTTGCCTGTGTCTGCCTCTCTCTCTCTCTCTCTCTCTCTCTTCTGTGTGTCTCTCATGAATGAATAAAATCTTAAAAAAAAAAGTGTATTAAAAACAAGATGTTTTTCATTTAATGGAATGACAAACAATAGATTGGTAATAATCAGTATTGGCAAGACTTTTGTATCTATTATTAGGAAGGTAAAATGGTAAAAATCTTTCTTTCAATGTAATCTGGCATCATTCTATGAAAAAACCAAAACTGGAAACAACCTAAATGTCTGAATATAAGCATAAATAAATCAACATATAGTCACACAATGGATTATTATTCATACTCTTTAAAAAATGACATATATGTTCACATTATCAAGGAAGGTCCTACCATATTTTATATTAAAAAAACCAAAATAGTATATCATTGGTTATATTTCTAGAAAAAAACTGTATGTATCAGTATACTCCTAGAAAAATGTCTAGAAAAATAGATATGAAATCTAAACATTTCTTTTGAAAGTGTTATTTAATGAAAAGATCAGACATGAAGTATCTGAAATAGAAGGTCTTTTCATTTTATCTGTATTAATTAGAAAACTTTTCAATTTTAGGGGTGACTGGGTGGCTCAGTTGGTTAAGCGTCCAACTCTTGATGTTGGTTAAGGTCATGATATCAGGATCATGGTTTGAGCCCCATGTTGGGCTCACACTGGGCTTGAAGCCTGCTTAAGATTCTCTCTGCCTCTCCCTGTGCCCCTCCCCACCCACGCAGGTTCAGGCTCTTTCAAATAAATCTTTAAAAAAAAAAAAAAAAAAAGATTCTCTCTCCCTCTCCTCTTGCTCATCCTCTTCCCTCTCTCTTAAAAAAACAAAAACCAAATCAAAAAAAAAAAAAAAACCATTTTAAACTCTAAAAAGTTACAGAATGAGTCTCTAAAAGAAGGTAAACAAAGTATCTTATAAAATTCTGAGTCAGATAAATTAGTTTGCATTTCTTTATCTGGACAGATTGCTTACTGTATTCACAAAGAGAAGAAATGTACCAGTTTGCAGAAAAACTGATTATTAGGGCATACTCTAACCCTATCGCTTTACTATTTTCCAGTCACAAATAATCATAGCAAAACCCTTACCGGCAATGAGGACATTGAGCTCTCTGCTCCGTCAGCCAGCGCTAAGGAGGCAAAAAATTAGATTTTGATTTTAGAAACATCATTACTTTAATTTGTACATACTGAATACTTACATACCAAATTTAATGAGTGTAACTCTCTAGTGCCTGTATTAATTATAAGGAACTTATAGAAATAGCAGGCAATCAATCTACTATCTCCTTCTCATTATCATCATGACGGGGACAAATTTTCAAAGGGACAGAACTCATTCCAAAGTTAAGAAGCTATTCTCCATAGGAAAGAAGTGATTCTAAGGCTATCTGGATCTCACAAGGAAGATGTTGATAATCTTGACAAAAACAATGATACAGTGACCATCACTGTAAAACCGGTTTTCTAAAAACAAACCAGTGATGATATACTAACCTCTCATAAAATATCTGAAAAAGTCTAAGGTACTATTAAATTCCTTTCTGAAAAGTGAACTTATTTTGAAGAATATAATATGGATATATAAATTAGACCTAAAATATGAATAAGAATACAAAGCTTTATATCTTAAAAGTTTTATAGTTCAGTAGTGGAATATTTGCATTGTTTGGTTTCTTTACAATTATAAAATGCTTTTATAAGAACAATATTTCTACAAAACTTCAAATTTTATTAATTTAATCCCTTTATTACTAGATAGGGAACAGCTGTAGATCATATAAAAAGGAGATGCTAAGGTTTTCTGAATACCCTTCCAAAAACAATAGCTTCACAGTTAAATATTAAATGTTTTAATTGAGCAGTAAACGTTTCAAGGCAAGTAACTATAATCCCATACCTATGTACTCCCTATAGCTGTTATTTCTATTTCTACAAAAGAAGATAAGCTTTAAAAGTCAAATAATTGACTCAGAAATGAAACTTCCAAGGAAACCTTAAAGATTAACAAAAGATAAAATAAGGAAAAGGGTACCTCACAGCAAAAAATATAAAGCTGGAAGAAAAAAGAGACACAAAAGGATTCCTCTGTTCTTAATAACCTTGAAGATCATTTCTTTGGTCCCTCTGCAAATGTAAGATTTGGGTCAGTATTCTTCCTCTCCAACAATGCTCTGCTAAATTCATAGCACTCTTGTAGGGCTGCCTTTAGCCCACATCTCTCTAGTCTCATTTTCTATGTCACTCTAAGGAACCCAACAAGGTTAAATCTTTAGGCATATTTCCTCTTTGCCCAGGATATTCTTTTAGAGAGAGAGAGAGAGAAACAAGTGGGGGGGGGGGGGCAAGAGAGAGGGAGCAACAGACTCCCCACTGAGCAGTGAGTCTTGATCAATTTGGGTCTTGCTTTCAAGACTCTAGATCATGACCTGAAGCTTAACCCACTGAGTCACCCAAGGTACCCCAAACCCAGGATATTCTTCAACTATATTATTCCTACTCATCCTTTAGATTTGTTTATATGTCACTTCCTCCTGAAAGCTTACCCTGATTCTCTACAGACTACCATAGGAACCTGTACTTCTACTTCATTGTGCCTGTAATACTTTATTTCACTGACTTAGTTGTTGGTGTTCTCTGCCCTGCTAGACTATAAGCACTATATGAAACAAGACACATGGGTGGCTGCAGGTTAGGGATCCAACTCTTGATTTCAGCTCAGGTTATGATCTCAAGGTTGTGAAATGGAGCCCCATGTCAGGTTCTGCGCTCAGCATGGAGTCTGCTTGAGTTTCTGCCCTCCTCATCCCTCCTCCTTGCTTATTTGTGAACTCTCTAAAATAAATAAAAACCTTACCAAAAAAAAAAAAAAGAGACAATGGCAGATACTGAACTGCAAAGCCACCCTGGCATCACTGAATTCAAGAGTATATTAAAAAGACTAGGGACGCCTAGGTGGCTCAGCGGTTTGGCACCTGCCTTCAGCCCACAGCAGTGATCCTGGAGACCCAGGATCGAATCCCACATCAGGTTCCCTGCATGGAGCCTGCTTCTCTCTCTGAGCCTCTCTCTCTGCCTATGTCTCTGCCTCTATCTCTCATGAATGAATAAATAAAATCTTAAGAAAAAAAAAGACTAGGCAGGGACGCCAGAGTGGCACAGCAGTTCAGCATCTCTCTTGGACTCAGGGCACATGATCCCAGAGTCCCGGGATCAAGTCCCACATTGGGCTCCTCATGGAGAGCCTGCTTCTCCCTCTGCCTATGTCCCTGCCCCTCTGTGTCTCTCACGAA
The DNA here is from genome assembly GCF_003254725.2 of Canis lupus dingo. Classification (NCBI taxonomy): domain Eukaryota; kingdom Metazoa; phylum Chordata; class Mammalia; order Carnivora; family Canidae; genus Canis; species Canis lupus. The sequence continues at coordinate 34,872,750 of NC_064251.1, forward strand.
TAAAGAAATAAAATCTTTAAAAAAAAAAAAAAAAAAAAGGACTAGACAGCATGACCAAGTGAGAGTTACTTCTGGAATACAAGGAAAGTTAACATAAAAAATCATTCAATACAATACATCACATTCTTAAAATGAGGGAAGAAACCCACACGATCATCTCAACTGATACAAAAAAAGACCTGACAAAATCCAATATCCTTTCATGATAAAAACACTCAAAACATGAAAAAGAGAATTTCCTCACTTAAGTCCATACATAAAAAAAAATCCAGAGTGAATATCATACTCAGTGGTGAATAATAACTTTTTTCTTAAGATCAGGAAAAAGACAAGGATGCTCATTTCACCACTTCTTTCTAACATAGTACTGAAAATTTCACAAGTGCGATTAAGCCATTAGAAGAAATGGAAAGCATCCCAACTAGAAAAGTAAGTCTTTGCTTGCAATGAATGACATAATCTTGTCAGTAGAAAACTCTAAAGATTCCACCAAAAACTGTTAAACCTAATAAGCAGATTCTCTAAAACTGCAGAACACAATTCTTAAAAACACTTACATTTCTATATGTTAGCAATGAAGAATTCAAATAATTAAGAAAATATATCTGTAACATTAAAAAAAAAAAAAAAGGTAAAATACCTAGGAACAAATTTAACCAAAGAGCTGGAAAATTTATATATGGAAAACACCAACAAAAGAAATGAAAGCAGCCCTAAATAAATGGAAAGACATCCCATGTTCATGGATTGAAGATATACTATTACTAAAATGACAATATCATCCAAAGCAAACTATAAGGGCATCTGGGTAGCTTAATCGTTGAGCATCTGCCTTTGCCTCAGGTCACGATCCTGGGGTCCTGGGATCGAGTCCTGCATCAGGCTCCCCACAGGGAGCCTGCTTCTCCCTCTGCCTATGTCTCTGCCTTTGTGTGTCTTTCATGAATAAATAAAATCTTAAAAAGAAAAAAAGCAATTTACAGAATCAATAGATGTCTTATCAAAATCCCAATGGTGGGGATCCCTGGGTGGCGCAGTGATTTGGCGCCTGCCTTTGGCCCAGGGCGTGATCCTGGAGACCCGGGATTGAATCCCACGTCGGGCTCCCGGTGCATGGAGCCTGCTTCTCCCTCTGCCTGTGTCTCTGCCTCTCTCTCTCTCTCTCTCTCTCTCTGTGACTATCATAAATAAATAAAAATTAAAAAAAAAATGGTGCTTTTTACAGAAGAAGAGAAACCCATTCTAAAATTCAAAAAGAAACTTAAGGGACCCCCAAATAGCCAAAACTATCCCAAAAAAGTTCATGTACACTTAAAACATGTTTTATGTCAGTTATATCTCAATTTAAAAAAAGGACTCATTTCCTACTTTGAAAATTTATTACAAAGCTACAGTAATCAAAATAGTTTGTTACTGGGGTGCTTGAGTGGCTCAGTCAATTGAGCATCTGACTCTTTCCAGATCATGATTTTGGGTCATGAGATCCAACCCCACATCACACTCCATGCTCAGCAGGAAGTATGTTTGAGATTCTGTTTCTCCTTCTCCCTTTCACCCCACTCACTCACACACCCTCTATTAAAAGTCAATTTAAAAAAAAGTTCATAGCACTTTTCTATATAAATAACAAAAATTATCAGCAACCCCTATATCCACCAACAGGTGACTGGATAAACAAATTATGGCATACACATACAATGGGATACTACTACTCAGCAACAAGAAGGAATACTATTGATCCACACAACATACATATATTTCTAAATAATTTTGCTGAGTGAAAAAAGCCAGACATGAGAGAACATAACATTCCATTTGTATAAGAGTCCAAAAAAATGCAAACTTATCTACAGTGACAGCAGTTTAGTGGTTTCCTGGGAACAAGACAAGTGGAGGGAGGGAATGAATACCAAGAGGCACAAAGAAACATTGGGGGATTGTAGATATGTTCACCACCTTGATTGTAGTGATGGTTTCTCAAGTATATACATTTGTCAAAATTTACCAAACTGTACACTTTAAATATGTGCAGTTTACTACATGTTAATTTTACCTAATTTTTAAAAACTGCAAAGTTAAAAAAAAAAACAAGAATCAGTAATTATAGGCAATCATAAAATGCTACCGATGCTGAAAATCAAGAGTCAAAACAACAACAACAACAAATACTGGGTAAGAAAAATGGAAGCAAAAAAATGGGAGAAAATACAAAAATAAGAACAAATAATGACAGAATCAACTGAGAGTAGCTGCAAGAATGAAGGAGACCTAGCCTGAAAATACAGCCAATGTTCCCATCATTTGGTTCCCATCATTGTGTACGGAGGCACTAGACAGTCATGGGTAGAGCAATGGCCTGGGAGTGAGTCCAGTCTTGGTATGTCAACAGCTACCATGGGACTTTGGACAAGTCTATTCATGGGTTTACACCACTTTGTTTTATCCAATGACACAAGTATCTGGCCTGTCACAGACAGTTAAATTTCCATAGTCAACAGAAATGGGATGGAAGAGAAAGAAAAGGCATACAATAAACAATATTACCATTTGGTTGGGGGAGTGCCCAATCACAAGAACTTTGCTCCTGTTTATTACCACCCCCCTCTTCCCACTCATCTCTCCAGCATCCTTGTTTTCTCTTTACTGGTTCAATCCCAATGAGACATAAACCTTCTCAACCCACCGCCTTTTTTTTCCCTTTACAACAAAATTCTGAGAATTTTTATACTTGCTGTCTCATTTGCCTCCATTCACTACCATCAAGTTTTTGTCTGCATTGTTCCACTGAAACTACTCAAGATTACCAATGACCTACACATTCTCAAATACAAGAGTCAATTCCCAGGCCAGAACCACAAGATACAGTTAACCTACTCCTCTCTGAAACATGATTTTCGCTTGAACTCTACGATGCCTCTCTTGTGGCTCCTTTTTGTTATTCATTGCTGAATCCTCCTCCTCCTCCTGATCTCTAAATGTTGACTGCCCCAGAGTTCAGACCTAAAAAATCTTCACCCATGAGGTAATCTGGTGATCTCATCAAGTGCCTTAAATACAGGCAGCCCAGGTGGCTCAGCGGTTTAGCACCACCTTCAGCCCAGGGCCTGATCCTGGAGACCTGGGATCAAGTCCCAAATTGGGCTCCCTGCATGGAGTCTGCTTCTCCCTCTGCCTGTGTCTCTGCCTCTCTCTCTCTCTCTCTCTCTCATGAATAAATAAATAAATAGTCTTTAAAAAAAAAGTGTCTTAAATACTATCTACATGCTGGGTACCTGGGTGGCACAGTGGGTGAGTGTCTGCCTTTGGCTCAGGGTGTGATCCCAGGATCCTAGGATCGAGTCCCACATCAGGCTCCCTATGGGGACCCTGCCTCTCCCTCTGCCTATGTCTCTGCCTCTGTGTGTGTCTCCCATGAATAAATACAATCTTAAAAAAAAAAAAAAACTATCTACATACTAGTAATTGTCTCTAAATCCCCTTTCTCCACTCCAGATTCATATTTCCAACTGCCTACATCTCCAGTTAGATGTATAATAAAAATCTAAAAACACAAAAACAAAAAACAACCCTCAAACCTGACATAACTTGGGAGTGACTGGTGGTTCAGTTGTTAAGTATGTAACCTTCAGCTCAGGTCATGATCCTAGGGTCCTGTGATCCAGCCCCATGTCAGGCTTCCTGCTGAGCAGGGAGTCTGCTTCTTCTCCCTCTGCCCTTCCCCTCTGCACATACTTTCTTCTCCTTCAAATAAAATCTTAAAAAAAAAAAAAAAATTGTACATCTATAGCCTACCCAACTTGTTCTTCCCCAAATTTCTTCTATCTCAGAATATTAGAAAACCATTAATTCATCCAAATGCCGTATAAAGGGGATCCCTGGGTGGCTCAGCGGTTTAGCACCTGCCTTTGGCCCAGGGCGCGATCCTGGAGTCCCAGGATCAAGTCCCACATCGGGCTCCCGGCATGGAGCCTGCTTCTCCCTCCTCCTGTGTCTCTGCCTCTTTCTCTCTCTCTCTCTGTCTATCATAAATAAATAAATAAATCTTAAAAAAAAAAATAAAGTCCTAAAGCCTATAATTAAAACAAAAACAAAACAAACAAAAATGCCATATAAAACTTTCCTCACATCCCTTCAATAAGCAAATCCACTGCCTCTACCTTCAAAACATATCCAGAATAGCTCTATTTTTCACCACCTCCACTGTTACACTCTAGTCTAAACCACCATTCACATCCCAACTGGTCTCCTCACTTCCTCTCCCACCTGCCTACAGTCCAGTTTCTACATAGCAAAGTAATAAACAAAATCTTAAAAAAAAAAAAAAAAAAAAAAAAAAGGAACCTCTTTATTTATGAGAGAGACAGAGAGAGACAGGCAGAAGAAGCAGACTCCCCAGAGCAGGGAGTCAGATGCAGTACTCAATCCCAGAACTCAGGGATCGCGACCTGAGCTGAAGGCAGATGTTTAACCAAATGGATCACCCAGGCACCCCAAGTGATAGTTTTTAAACATTAATTACTTCATATCATTCCAAAGCTTTCAATGGTTACCATCACAGTTAAAATTCAAAGTCTTTACCAAGGCTCCACATTATATCTCCAAACTTATCTCCTTTCCCTCTCTCCCTTTGTCCACTCTGCTCCAGCCACGTTGGCTTCTTTGCTATTTCTCACAGGGACTTTGCCCCTTCTGATTTCTCTGCCTGGGACTTTCTTCCCCTAGATATTCACATCATCCCCACATTTTATTCTGGTCTCTGCTCAAATGTCATCTCTTCAGAGATCTTTCCAAGACCATTCATCTAAAATAACTAACAACCTGCCCGTACCCTCCTCCAAGTCCCCAGGCTATACCTTACTCAGTTGCATTTTTCTTCACAGCACTTACTGGTATCTAACATATGTCTATTTACCTTTTTTGTCTATAAACCAATTATTAAATAAGTCAACTCCCTGGGAAGTCAACACTTAACTCCAAGTAGGCATGTACTTAGTATCTGTTGAATGAACAAACACGTGAGTGAACATTCAGGAACCAAGACAGCTTTAGAAAGAAAGATTAGAACCAGATTGTCCAATTTATTAGCATAAAGCTAATATTCTAAGGGATTAAGGCAATGAATCTGAGGCTTCTGAGAAGGAAAAAAAAAAAAATTACTGAAAAACACCAATATGGCAGCAGGATATAAAATGAAGCAAAGAAAAGACTCAACATAGATCAGTTAAAAGATAACTAATTATCTAAGCATGAGATAATAGATGTCTATATTTCTCTCCTAAGATGGCAATTACAGAAATAGGTAGGACAGACAGAAGTGACAGCAGGAGACAGTAACTGAAAACACTTAAAAATCATTGGTGTAAAAGGTTTCATTCAAGTTTGGCAAAACAGAAGAAAAAGAAGTCAAAAAGCCCATTTGAAAAACTAAAATCTGATCTGGAACAACATTCAAGATGCTAAGTCAATGCTGAAAGAATAGATTTAAAAGCCATATACACAGAGATCATAGTTAAATCTGCAAGAGTAAACCAAATTTCCCAAAGTAGATGAAATTTTCCCAAACATTTCTAACTATAGGATGCTAGCAGCAATATATTTTAAATGTATTGCTTTAAGGAGCAGGAGGAAGTAACAGTGGAGAAATAAAGGCTCAACAAGATTTAAAGAAATCCCACAGGTCATCTGTATGCTGGACCTTCACCACTGAGTTCAGACACAGACTCTACCACTTAATTAACTACAGTGATAGAAGACAATTACCTAATTTCTCTAGCTTCAGTTTCCCGGTCTATGAAACATAGTTAATTAGCTGCTATTTTAACAGTAAAATATTAATACAAGTGGATAGTACTCTGCAGTTTCTAAATCACCTTTTAACTTATCTCACTTAAAGCCACCATCATCCTATCCTGTAAGGCAAATCTTGCTATCTCATTCTATGGCTGGAGAAACAAAACTATCAAATAAAGACTGAGTTTCTCAGTTTATGAGTGGAAGAACTAGGATGATATGTAAACCTAGGTCGTCTGCACATGTGTAGTGTCAAAGACAAGCTTCAAAGCCAGACTTCCTGGATTCAAATCCAGCTCTATTATTTGCTAGCTGTGTGATTAGAAGCAAATGATTTAAGTGTTCCAGATATTACTCCCAAAAAGGGATATTTATTTTCCTTAGGCAGGAATGAAGAACCACAGAAAAATTTTTAGGTGAAAATCATGTTGGATGGCTTTGATTTTCTTGTAAAGGATATAATCTACTAGGACTAATGTGAGCAGGGCAATTTTCAACTATGATCTGGCAGATGCTGCTACTGAATCACCACACACACACCAAAATAAATTCTTCTGTTTCACATCTTAGGCTTCCTCACAACTTTGAGGGGCTCACCTACATTCAAGTTTTAAAGCCAATGGATCATATTACTCTCTCAAATCTCTTGTACATGTAAGATTATATGATTTTAATCTTAGCCTCTGGGGGCACCTGGGTGGTTCAGGGGTTTAGCATCTGCCTTTGGCTCAGGTCATAGCCCCAAGGTCCTGGGATCCAGTCCCATATAGGGCTCCCCCATGGGGAGCCTGCCTCTCCCTCTGCCTATGTCTCCGCCTCTCTTTCATGAATAAATGAATCTTAAAATAATAATAATAATCTTAGCCTCTGAACCTATTACTAGCTTTTTCTCATCCAACAGTAATAAGCTCTCCCTCGAGTCTCACAGCACTGTTACTGCCTCTTCATGACACTATACATTCTTCTATATAAACAGAGTCCATTCTCTCAGCATGCACTCCTTCAGGGCAAGCACTTCACCATTTATCTTAGAATTCCTCAAGCCTAAACACTATGCAGGCAGCCACTTTATAAGTATTAGTTAAATGATTTAATAACATAAATAAACTAAAATTATAGCGGGTTTTGATTTCTAGACATCTCCTGGCAGTTATCACTGGACTATTCACCTCCATAGTACTAAGCAGTATACTGATGAATGGTCTATTAAGGAACGTTTTACACAAAATATAGAATTTTTTAAAAAATAGTTAATTTTAGGGATGCCTGGGTGGCTCAGCGGTTGAGTGTCTGCCTTCGGCCCAGGGCGTGATCCTGGAGTCCTGGGATCGAGTCCCACCTCAGGCTCCCCGCATGGGGCCTGCTTCTCCCTCTGCCTAGGTCTCTGCCTGCATCTCTCTGTCTCTCTCATGAATAAATAAATAAAATCTTAAAAAAAATAAAAATAAAAATAAAAAATAGTTAATTTTTACAACATCTCCTATATCCACTAAGAGCATGTAAAAAGAAATACAACTTACTCTGATACAGCTGAAACAACAAAGCTTAGAGCAATGAGGACACAGGCGTGCATCCCGCAATTTCTCCATACAAATGAAACATCGGAAAACTTCGGCAATGCTCTGAAAAATAAAAGATCTTGTAAGGTCCACCAGGATTAGACTACTGAATCAAAAGTAAAAAGCATATTTAAAGTAATTCACTCAACATTTACATTTATTTTGAAATGATATGTTTTAATAAATTTCACATCAGTACTGGTTGGTCAAGGTCCAGTGTGCCTCAGAACATCTGGAAAAAGTGCATTTTTTCTAAGCTTCACAATGGTTCTATTCTAAGGAAAGGACACGAAATGCAAACACAGACTTATGCATGAATATTTTTACTAAAACATAAATTATAATGGCAAGAATGTTTCAATTATAAAAGTTGTAACAGCTGACAAAAAAAATTATGACGACACAGATTATGAGTCCCTAGAAATACTTCTTGAATTATGAAATTGAAAAATGCTTATGATGTATAACATTAAGAAAAAAACGCAGACTGTATGACAGAGAATAAAAACTTTTCCTGCTATTTCCACAACGGGGGCGGGGGTAGTTGGATTGCTTTACAATAAAAAAAAAAAAAATTAGAAAAGATATATATCCTAATGGCAGTATACTCTGACCAAAAAAGAAACTAAAACAGATTCCAGAGATCCAAGTTTCTGCCCTGATGCTCCAACCAATTAGCTTGAGCCTGAGCTGCTCCTACTGAGAATTTTAATGTTAGCTCCATGAAGGCTTTGCAAAAAAAGAAAAAATTAGATAAATACAAAAAACAGTGTTCTTTGCAAGCCCCAGGTGAATCGATTTAGGAAATAACTGACAAGAAAACAGAATTAAACGCAGGTTGTTGTATATTTCAAGTTTATTTTTACAGTACTCACATTTATTTATACTGCCTCCCAAGAGAATTAAACGCTCCTAAACCAAGAAAACGTTACAAAACCTTGTAACACTTTCGCATGGGGAATTAAGGAGAAAATTGTTCTTGAGTCTAATCATGACTCTGCAGAACAAGAACGAACCTGTGACATGCAGACGCCGGCCGGGAATGGACATTAAGACCACTGGGTGAACTACTTTCAAGTGAAGCGCCCAGTAATAGAGTTGCCGCTTACTAAGAAGAATTTAGTATTAAGATTCAAAATTTGACAACTACTAAATAATTATGTTCAATAAGCCATCTTTTTTTTTTCCTGGCCTTTACGTAAATATCCCAAACATCTGAAATCAGAACTCACAAGAGCAGATGTAAAATAATAGGTTGTTCTGGAAAATCACAAATAAAATCATAAAAGCCTATCTTCCTTCTATTTAGTAAGGGCAGAAGTCTTCAAAACGTACCGGTGGGAGGGAATGATTCCATTTGGAGGGAGTTTGGGATCCGCGCATGAACTCGCAAGAACTGGTAGCGAGTGCACGGCATGTCTAATGAATTTGCAGTTTTGCTCTACCCAGTTTGCAAAAACCCTCTGGGAAATAAGTACCGGTGCCAACACATCCAGAAAACGTCAGGATACGCACCACCTGACTTCGGGAACGGTCAGAACACAAGGCACCTGGAGGGCTGCAGACCGAGCACGACGTGCTTCGCATCGGGCCAGCCTTCACCACAGCGGCAGCGTCCGGGTGGGGGTGCCCTACTAAGAGGGAGGACTGGAGCAGGGCGCCCCAAATAAAGAACGCTCAGCGGGTGGCGGGGGGAAACTAACCACCACCCTGCTCAACCCCCTCACCTCCACGCTCTGTTCATCCATTGCCTCCGGTTCTCGGCGGGGCCCTCGGCGACCCGCGGAGTCCGTGGTCTGACCTACTGGGCGCCGGCCCGAGGTCGCCAGGTCAAGTCGCCGACGAGAACAGCCCGGCGTCCAAGTCAGGGAGCTCTGACGGCCGCCCCACCTGCGCGCCCCATCGCGTCGGGTTCGGCGCCAGCTACCCCCACTTCGCCATATTTATCCGCGCACCCGCCCTAGAGCGCAGTGGGAGGGCGAGCGGTGACCGCAGCTCCTTCCTCACGGCTCAGCCGCCCGCCAGCAACCGCGAGGCAGCCACGCGCCACGTGATGCGAGCGCGCGCGTACGGAACTGCTGCTAGAGCCCGGCGGCGCCGGTCTCCAGCTCAGAAGGTGCCGCAGGGAATTCGCAAACACTAACGGTAACCAGGGCAGCCGAAGGCGCGGCGGTGAGGGAAGGCGCGCTGCGCATGCGCGCAGGACGCTGCGTTAGGGGAGCGGAGTGGAGAGGCGGGCGACTAAGTTCCCGCGGTGCGGGGGCGCACACGAGATTTGGCTGCTAGCGAGCGCAGCGCTGCGTGCCTTTGGCGCCGGCCTAACGCAGGCGGCTGAGAACTTGGCGCTTGTTTCTGCGCAGCCTCTTCAGCCCCGCTGCCCGGGAAGAGCGGCGCTCCACCGGTCTCAAACGTTAGCGCGCCAAAGACCGGAACCACCTGGAGTGCTGTGGGAAACTTACTCCGAAGCCACACCCCTAGGTATTCAGACTGTGATTCTCGGGTGCGGCTCCACGAAATCAACGTCCTCGACAGCCGCGGTCGCTGATTTGGCTGCAGGTGGCCTGTGTGGCCCGCACCTTTGAGAAACCATGATGTATAGGATTCGTGGCTAGTAGTTCTTGCCCCGGAAAGAAGGCCAGAGTCTCGGGTATTGAGACTTCCGCCCCGGCTACTCCAGCAAAGCTCCAGATTTTGAAGCCTAGGGTTAGGAGAATGGGACCAGACTGTAGAGATCAGATCCACACCACTCCACACTGCATCTCTTGCCGCCTGAGGTGAGCTGTCGCACTGGGACTACGGAAAATGCAAGTGTCGCCTCTGTTCAGCTTTCCTATGTTTCTTCATGCAATTTTCTGCCAATGTAGGTCTAAGATTGCAGGAATTGAAGGTGTGAGACAAAGGGCTTACATCAAATTCTTAATTTGAATTTAAATTTTCCTCTGAAATACTGCGAACTATTTACACTTATCCCAATCTAGAGTGCACATGTAAAGAATCAGCAATATTCTTGAAAGAAGTTCTTAAGTATCAAGAGATTTGGACGATCTTGTAATGGGCAACAATTTTTTTTAAAAAGATTTTATTTATTTATTCATGAGAGACACAGAGAGAGAGAGGCAGAGACACAGGCAGAGGGAGAAGCAGGCTCCATGCAGGGAGCGATGCGGGACTCCATCTGGGGACTCCAGGATCACGCCCTGGGCCAAAGGCAGGGCCAAACCACTGAGCCACCCAGGGATCCCCAACGATTTCCTTTTTACTAGGTAAGCCATGGACAGGGATATAATTTAGTAGGATTAATTTGTGACTGAAAAGTTCTTTAGAAATTTTTTATGGTTGTGGTGTTTGCACATCACCATTTGTACTAAAATACCCTCAATTGTACACTTTAATAATGGTTTTACTTAATTTTGGTACGTGAATTTCACCTCAATTAAATTATTTGTGGAACACAGTATTGTACTTGGGATTCAAAGAGTAATGAGAAGTGAAAAAAATAAGACAAATTACTACATATAAATATTAAATTCTTGTACTAACATATATTTGCCCAAGAATCCAAAAATGTTTAAAGATTTATTGGAGTAGTTCGTTAATAGTGAAAAATTGGAAAACCTATACAATTAGTTAGGGGTCATTAGTTGCAACCACAAAGTCAGATTCTGGCTAACTTAAGCAAAAAAGTAGTTGGCAAGATGCTAAGCTACGGCATGGGAGTTGGGAAATCTGTGATATGCCTCCTTCGAATCCCTCTTAAAGGCCAGGATGCCTGGGTGACTGAGTGATTAAGGGTCTGCCTTTGGCTCAGGCCCTGATCCCTGGGTCCTGGGATTGAGTCCAGCCTGGGGCTCCCTGCTCAGCAACAGTGTGCCTCCCCATCTGCCTCTTTCCCCCTGCTTGAGCTCATTCTCTCAAACGAATAACTAAAATCTTAAAAAAAAAAAAAAAAAAAATTCCTTCAGGGCAGAACTTGGCTGCCTTTCCCCAACCCCGCAAATCTAACCTCTCTATTATAGTCTTATCAATGCGCATCAATAAGGAACTGGAAGAATCCTGATATATCCATATATTACAGCTGTTCAAAAGAATAGATGCGTGGCATGAAAATATCCACAATATATTTACAATGAAAAAAAAACTGCAGCTAGAGTAGGTATAGTATCATCTTATTTTTGTAAAAAAATTATTTTTAATTTTCATATATGTAGAAACATCTGAAGAGATTGCAGATCAATTCTGGAGAGTAGGAGTACTTATATTTTTAACTACCTAACATTAAATTTGTATTAAGGTATAAATTAAAATTAATTTGTATTACTTATAACTTAAGACGTAAAAACACTATAGTCCCATAGAAAATAATTACGATGAGAAGTAAAGGATCTAAGGGTAGTAAGAGTGAAGATAAAGTGGAGGTTGGATACTATGAATATTTCAGAAAGATTTTATTAGCTAAAGATCTAGGGATGCAAACTTTTTTTTTAATAAATTAATTTTTTATTGGTGTTCAATTTACCAACATACAGAATAACACCCAGTGCTCATCCTGTCAAGTGTCCCCCTCAGTGCCCGTCACCCATTCACCCCCACCCTCTCCTCTCCTTCCACCACCCCTAGTTCGTTTCCCAGAGTGAGGAGTCTATGTTCTGTCTCCCTTTCTGATATTTCCCACACATTTCTTCTCCCTTCTCTTATATTCCCTTTCACTATTATTTATATTCCCCAAATGAATGAGAACATACACTGTTTGTCCTTCTCCGATTGACTTACTTCACTCAGCATAATACCCTCCAGTTCCATCCACGTTGAAGCAAATTGTGGGTATTTGTCGTTTCTAATGGCTGAGGAATATTCCATTGTATACATAAACCACATCTTCTCTATCCATTCATCTTTCGATGGACACCGAGGCTCCTTCCACAGTTTGGCTATTGTGGATGCAAACTTTTAATTCCAGTAACAGAACAGTGGTCATTGACAAAATATATCAGTAAGTACTCTGGACATGATCAGTGTGAATATTCTAAATCTAATGGAAGAAGTTATATTTGGGAATTTGACAGAATCAATAAACGAAGCTTGGGAAACAAAAGAATATATAGAGAAGTGCACAGATAACAATTTTAAAGGGGCTGAGGGAAAGAACCAACATTTAGAAGATACCTGTATAGGAAGTTACAGAGGAAAAATTCCAGAAACTGGTTGTGACTTCTTTATGATGCTACATTTTTCAATTCTACCAATCAATATCACATCCCAGAGCCATTCCATGACAAAAACTTCCCCTTAATATTAACTGAGTACTGAAGAAAATGTTATTGAAGTATGACTTATTTCTAATTTTAAAAAGAGGGTTTTCTGTTCTTCAAATATTCAAACTACACCGCACAATTTTAACTGAAGCTACTCTCCCAGCCACTTGTCATGTATTACAGATTTGTTAATGGAAAGTAAGATGTTCATAACAAATTTTTAATTATATGAAAATATAATTCTATAACCTGCAGAACTAATATTTGATGCATTTTTCCTAGTCTTTTCAATGCTTCATTTTTACTATACACAGAAATATTCACTGAAGGATAACTAATTATCAAACTCAAACACTTTACCATCTCATTGTGCTTCCAGCCATCGTGACACCCAGAAGTTAAGTGATTTGCTCAGGATCACATAGCTAGAATTTAAAAACTGCTATTTACATCTCAGACTCCAAAGCCCAATCTTTTTTTTTTTTTTAAGATTGTATTTATTTATTCATGAGAGACACAGAGAAAGAGGCAGAGACATAGGTAAAGGGAGAAGCAGGCTCACCACTAGGAGCCCAATGTGTGACTCGATCCCAAACCTTAGGATCATGCCCTGAGCCAAAGGCAGACACTCACTGCTGAGCCACTAGCACAATCTTAATTATAAAACTGCAATCTCTGCTTTCCCCTCCCCCATTTAATATAGCTTCAGCATTTCCCAGAACATTAATAGTAATAAGTTACTGGGGCAGCTTGACTTCTTAATATATGGATACACCATGATTTATTTTCCTGTTTACCTACCATTAGCCAGGTATGTGTGTGTATTGCTAGTATAAATAATCCTGTGATTGACATCTTTGTATCCAGATCTATCCCTATGATGACCTTAATACCAATAGTTATTTAAAAATAGAGAAATTTAAAAACAAAAAACAAAAAACAAACAAAAAAAAAAATAGAGAAATTTGGGATCCCTGGGTGGCGCAGCAGTTTAGCGCCTGCCTTTGGCCCAGGGAGCGATCCTGGAGACCCGGGATCGAATCCCACGTCAGGCTCCCGGTGCATGGAGCCTGCTTCTCCCTCTGCCTATGTCTCTGCCTCTCTCTCTCTCTCTCTCTCTCTCTGTGTGTGACTATCATAAATAAATTTAAAAAAAAAATAGAGAAATTCACACACAAACACATATATACACAAACTGGCAAGTAGTAGTTGCCAGTGATCCTCTGATTTCAGTTTCTTAGCTTTCATACAGAATGAACAATTACAGTTAATACAGGCTGAAGGAGAACAAAGGTACTTTGATACACAACAGGGACAATCTCAAACAACATTTGAAAGCAGAGTTCACATTGCTTAACATTAGCAGGCAGAAGGAATAGGGAAAAAAAAAGTGAGGATGTCACAGAAAATCCAATTTATTATTACTAAAGTTAGCTTTTGTGGAGGTCTAGAGATCACATATTAGCAGTCTCATCAATAAAGTGACTATTATCTATAATCAGAATTTTCAAATATAAAATCATACACATAATGTAATACAAATATTTTTTCTATCCTTTAATTTCCAAAGCATGCTAATTCACATCTGACTGACTGATGGTACATAAATATCCTTTCATGATAGGCCAGGACATCAGTGTTATCCCAATTACACAAAAACAGATGCAAAACAGTGTTATGTGACTTCCTTGCCTGAAATTATAAGACTAAGTTTGTGTGCATATATATTTTTAAATCCCTTTATTCCTATTCCATCCTTTTGGCTGAACTTTATTCATATATTATCTGCCCTTGTGATAGTCCCTCTCTTACGAAAGGCATCATTATCCAATCACCCCAGACAAATCTTCTTCACCATCCCCCAATCAAGTGCTAACAAGACATCTTCTTAAATCTTTCTGGAATTAATCTCTTCTCCATTGGAATTCCCATTTGAAGTCAATTTCTTCATAAGTCTGACATGAAAGATTTTAATTGCTCTGTTGCAGTTTTTTCTTCTTTAGTCAGTGGTGACAGCTAGAAAACAAATGACAAAAATCTTTATTTCAAAATCTCTAAAATCTGTTTCATTTAATTAACTTCTTTTTTAGGTTTCCATAAACTCATACTATGCCTACGATCACAAATTTAGGAAGGCAGGAAAAAGATAAATTTTTGGCTGTCTATACATACTGGGTATTTTTAACGTTTGAGCTTTCAAAGAACTTGGAATTAAGTTGAAGAAACACGACCAATAAATCAAACAGTTTAAGGACTGTAATTTAACAAAACTAAAGAAGTCACGTTTGAATGCCATATTCTAAAAGCATTTTGAAAAAAATATGAACAAAATAGTCTGGAAGATTCCTCAGAAGTAGAGATGTGACTAAATTTTGAAGGATAATTGAGATGTTTTTAGCTGCAAGTAACAGGAACACATTTCAAAATGGATAAATAACAAAACATTATCATTGCACATTAAATACAAAAAAAGGGCAGACAGACTTCAGGTCTGGTTTATTCAGCTCAACGTAAGATTTGGTTTCTTTCACCTTCTCTAATAACCCTGCTGGTGGCTTTATCCTCAGAATGATAGGAAAAAATGGCCTGAGCAGTACTAGGCATCACATCTATACACAATGTTTAGGAGAAGTTTTCTCTTCCCAGGAGTCTCTCAGCAGTGAAAAAACTCAATTTCCTACTTCCAAACGTTTCCTCCTCACATGTCATATGGGTTACAAACCCATTCCTGAACTAATGTTAGTTAAAGGAAAATCCATTCCACTTGCCAATCAGATACAACCCCAGTAAGCTGAGGAAAGCACCAACTTTGCCTCAGGCACAAGTGAGGGATGGAACATGTCTCAAGAAAATCAGTATTCTATTAGGCAGCAAGGGAGAGAACAGAAGCTGAGAAAACCACCCAGCAAACAGTATCCACCAAGAGCAGGTAGGAACAAAAGCAAAGGGATGAAGAAAAGACAAAGGGAAGTTTATAAAGGACTTCCACAGAGTACTAACCAACAGGCTAGCTAAAACAAAGGATTAATGGGGAAATTATAGGAGGTACAGCATGAAGAATCAAATAGTTCTAACTATATAGGTCATCTCTAGAGACTACCAAATCTGGAAAACACCATACCTACAGAATAATCTCTAGGGCAGTGCTGTCTGATAGAACTTTCTGTGGTGCTGAAAATATCCTATATCTGTGCTATCCAATCAATCAGTAGATGAAAAACTGAATTTTTAAATTTAATTTCTTTACATTTTAATTTACATAGCCACATGTGGGGATTGGGCTACCTAGTTGGTTTGGCTGATCAACATTTACCAAAAATATTCACATGGCCTAAAAAGAAAAACAATCATATGCCTTAGTTCAATCCAAATAATTACAGAATTTTCTTCTTCTATCTCAAAAATAGAAATGGTTCTGGAGAGACTTTTTTCTCTGTGAGTCCATGTTTCTCTTTGTGATAACTATTCAAGAGATTTCAGACCACCTATTTCATAAACTTTCAAATAATTTGTCCAGGAATTAACCAATCCAAAACTCGTAGACAATTTTGTTCCTTAACACAAATGTTTCAGTAAAATACCACACACTCTGGGTTTTTAGGTTTTGTGTTTTTCTTTTTTTTTTTTTTTTAGAGAGTGTGTACAAAAGAGCAAGGTGGGCAGAAGGAGAGAGAGAGAGAATCTTAAGCAGGCCTCAGGCCTAATGCAGAGCCCAATGTGAGGGAGGGGGCTCAATCTCATGACCCCGAGATTACAACCTGAGCCTAAGCTAAGAGCTGGACACTAAACTGACTACACCACCCAGGTGCTCCATTCTATTTTTAATACCTTTTGAATTATATTTGTTTTGGGGGTTTGTTTTGCTAATTTTTATTTTGGAATAAATCTAGTCTTTTTTTTTTTTTTTTTGGATCTTTTGGTGGTCACCTTTATAATTAAGTGTATTTAAATCTTAATATCTTGGGGCACCTGCTTGGCTCAGTCAGTTAAGCATCCAACTCTTGGTTTTGACTCAGGTCATGATCTGTAGGTGGGGAGACAGGGCCCTACTTGGGTCTCCCCACTCAGCAGGGAATCGGCTTTCTCTCTGCTTCTCTCCCTGCTCACCTACTTTCTTTCTAAAATAAATAATCTTTTAAAAAAAAAAAAAAACCTTTAACATCTTCATATTAACTAAACAGATGAAGAAATTTATATATTCCCTTCCTTTCACCTCATTTTCTGTCCTCACTTCCCTATTTGTTTTTTAGTATTATCAATCCATGTGCTTTTTTTTTTAGTATTATCAATTCAAATATATTTTCTGTCCTTGCAAATGAAAAACTATGCATCTTGATAGATTATAGCAAAATAATATATGAACAGTTTTACTATCTGTTTTCTGTTGTCTATACATAAACAGAGCACTATTTGCCCTAAGTAGGCTTATCCCTTTCTTGTTTTTCATGTTCCCAAAATAATTTTAAAGGCCCTTTCGGTGATTTTAGAATATTTCAGAAGCCTGGACTTAATTTGACTTTCTTAAGTATCCTCACAGTACTGTCCCTATGAGTGATATGCTCCCCCCCTTTTAAATATTTTATTTCTTTGAGACAGAGAGAGAGTGCATGCTCATGCATGGACACACAAGTAGGGTGGTGTCAAAGAGAGAGGGAGAAGCAGGCTCCCTGCTCAGCGATGCAGGGCTTGATCCCAGGACCCGAAGATAATGAACTAAGCCAAAGGCAGATACTTAACTGACTGAGCCACCCAGGCACCCCTGATATACCTCTTTTAATATTTCCTTTATGAGGTCTACCTTACATGTCCTTTAAACGCTGGGCTCATAGAACTATTTCTGGTTTTATAACTCTCTACAGATGTCATCCTTTTCTTCACATTTTGATCATGAAAATTTTCTCTAAACTTTCTACTATCTCATTTTTAAAGTAGTAGATACAAGATCCACTATATCCAACATATTGCAATATGGCCATCATTGAATCTAAAATATGATCTCTTTTTTTCAAGGTTTATAACCAACCTTTCAGTCATTTCTCCTTATTTGTAATTATATGATTCAAAGTAAAAGCTCCCTATGCTAAGGTAGAAAGCTATCTACCTTCAATATAATTATTGTTCATTGCAGATACTACTTTTAACTGAATGAAGACCGTTATAGATGTTTAGATGATTAAAAATCATTATAACTATTTTCTGCACCATTTTTAAATCTCAGTCAGAAATATAGCAACTATTTATTGTATCCAATGGGGAAAATTTTTAGTTAATATCCAAAATATCACTTTTCTGGGACGCCTGGGTGGCTCAGCAGTTAGGTGTCTGCCTTCAGCTCAGGGCATGATCCTGGAGTCCTGGGATCGAGTCCCACATTGGGCTCCCTGCATGGAGTCTGCTTCTCTCTGCCTATGGCTCTGCCTCTCTCTGTGTCTCTCATGAATAAATAAAATCTTTTAAAAAACAAAACAAAATATCACTTTTCTCTTTTTTTCACTCACCTAAATTTATCCTGTGCTTCAATAAATTTATGGATTTCTATACTTATATGTTGATACGTACATCCAGAACTATATATACCTAATCTCTTCTCAAGATTTGTTTCCTTAGAACAAGTTTATGTGCCTCTATTTTCAAGTCCTTTTTTATTTTTTTCTAATAAAGATCTTATTTATTTATTCATTCATGAGAGAAACAGAAAGAGAGAAAGAGAGAGAGAGAGGCAGAGAAACAGGCAGAAGGAGAAGCAGGCTCCATGCAGGGAGCCTGACATGGGACTCGATCCCAGGTCTCCAGGATCACACCCTGGGCTGAAGGCGGCACTAAACCGCTGAGCCATCTGCGCTGCCCTATTTTCAAGTTCTGATTGCATACTATGAAGAGTATGCAACTTGAGTCATATTTATAACAGTTATATACATATTTTTTTGCATTATTAGTATATGTCACCACCTTTAATGTTTTAAGTTTCCTACTTCCTATTCCCTGTGCCCTTTTTAATTGCTCTTTCCTCCTCTACTATTCATCTCCCAATGATGTAATATATGAAGCATATAACATCTGAGATACATCTAAGATCATTTTATAATTTTAATCAAGTATTGTTCTCTTTTCTGCCATTTGTAATATTAAAGAATTATTGACCAAATTAACCTCGGTAATCAACCTTTGAGATTTCTCTCACTACAAGCCCATAATTCAAATATCTTAAACCAAATATAGCTCATGGTTGGCAAAACAAACAAACAAACATGTATGCTGCCCCTAGCTGCATGCCCACAGCAGATAGCTTTTGTGCAATGCCCAGACACAGTTCCTCAATTCAGCCCTCTAAATAGCTATTACCAGTTAATGATTACAGTTGAGGGCAGCCTGGGTGGCTCAGCGCTTTAGCGCCGCCTTCAGCCCAGGGTGCGATCCTGGAGATGGAGGATCGAGTCCCATGTCGGGCTCTCTGCATGGAGCCTGCTTCTCCCTAGGGCTGTGTCTATGCCTCTCTCTCTCTCTCTCTGTGTCTCTCATGAATAAATAAATAAAATCTTTAAAAAAAATGATTACAGTTGACACCAGATATAAAAATCTGTTGGCCATCTTTTGTCCATATCATTAAGTTCTGCTTTATGATTCCAACTACATACAGGCTATCTTTTCTTTTGAAAGCCCTCAACTTTGCCTTAATAATAAATGAAAATTTACAAATCCTTCAGTCAGCTATTTGAGATATAGTGCCTATGTCAGCAGCTCATATTGTTTTTTTTTTTACTCCATTATATCTGAAGAGTTTTACACAATCAGTGATAGAAGTTGATAATTTCAAGGATATTCACATGAAATCAGAAGAGTATAGGGAATGAAGGGAGAGAATGAAGGTCCATCTTACTAAGCTCACCAACCCAATTTAAGAAAAGGAGAATTTGAAAAGTCACTGGTATAGATGCTTTCCACATTTCTCAGTTTCACTAGTTCTTACAGGAACTACAAAATTGGTAGATTTAATAAGTATTAGCAAGTTTTCTCTTCTAACATGGCTATATAATTCAAGATAGCACACTTCTTTATTAACCACGTCAAGTCCATGTGCTTATTTTTTTATTTTTTAAGATTTTATTTATTTATTCATGAGAGATAGAGAGAGAGAGGCAGAGACATAGGCAGAGGGAGAAGCAGGCTCCCTGCACAGAGCCTGATGCAGGACTCAAGCCCGGACCCTGGGATCACGCCCTGAGTCAAAGGCAGACACTCAACCACTGAGCCAGCCAGTCATCCCTGCTTATTTTTTTTAAATCTTTTAAAAAAGATTTTATTTATTTATTAAAGAGAGCACGAGCAGGCTCCCTGCTCAGCAGGGCTCTCTACAGGGTTCGATCCCAGGACCCTGAGATCATGACCTGAGCAGATGCTTAACAGACTAAGCCACTCAGGTGCCCAGACATGCTTATTTTAAAACAAAAGAGCTATTTTATACTTCAGGAATCAAAAAAATCTCATTTTTATCAACAGTTAAACTAAGACTCCAGAATCTCAAAATGAAAGTTAACAGGGATTTATCTTTCAAAAAGACACTCAGAATTAAAAGTCTACAAATCCAACTTGTCAATTGAAAGCATTACCTCCAGGTCTGTTTGCTTTTGTAGTTCTTGTATCATGATCATAGTCTTATTGACAGTAGCACAAATGCGGTTCTTAGTTTCTTTCTGCTCTGCAGCTATTGGTTTAAAGCGTGCATGCAAAGTTTGATATCGAGACTTTACTGCTGACAATTCCTTTAAGAGTGTAACTGGATTTTTCTACATCAGGAAGAAAGTAATATATATATTAAATCATGAAAAGGAAAAATTAAGCTTCTTTTAAGGATTAAAATATATACAACACCATCCATTTAATTCTACCATCAATTTAATTGAACAGTATATAATTAATTATGTAACTATGTAACAAAGGATGGGAGGAGGGGAAAAAAAAAGCATAAGACCTAGATCCTATTCTCAAGGAAATTAAAGCTTAGGTACAGAAATAACCTACACATGCACACAAAATAGGAATATTAAAATAAGCAAATAAGTGACATTAAAAAAAAACTCCCATAAGATATATAACATTTAATACATATTTCACGATAATTACATGGTATTTTAACAATACAATAATAAATACTATTCAGAAGGTGACTAAAGGAACTATTTTGATTTGTTCTTAAACAATAAGAGAATTTAAAAATAAAACCACTTATAAAATTCTTAAACATCTATCATGGGGTTAAAGTATGTATTAAGTAACAACTGACCTCACCATACAAAATCATGCCAACTCAAGCAATTATATTTATAGGTTACATTGGTTTTTCAAATTCATTTTAGAATGTAAACACCATTCCATAAAAGACCTTTGTAAAAGGTCCTTTCCACCACTTGGTAATTTTCATTCCCTGATGGTTCCTTAGCAAGCCCTATAATATTCACTATTCTAAACTTTCTCCACTTCCTCCAATTCCCATGCACTCCCTTCTTGGCACATGACCTCACCAACTACTACACCAAGAAAACAGAAAACATTAGTAGAAGTTCCATCTTCCAAAAAAAAAAAAGAAGTTCCATCTTCCTGCCTTTTCATCCAAAAAGGAAAACATAAGGGGAATCCCTGGGTGGCTCAGTGGTTTAGCGCCTGCCTTCGGCCCAGGGCGTGATCCTGGCATCCCGGGATCGAGTCCCGTATCAGGCTCCTGCATGGAGCTGGCTTCTCCCTCTGCTTGTGTCTCTGCCTCTCTCTCTGTGTGTGTCGCTCATGAATAAATAAATGAAATCTTTAAAAAAAAAGGAAAACATCTATGGACATTCTCATCCCTGCTCAGCCTGTCACACTGCCAGTATTACTGTTGTTTGCTACCCAAATCCTCCAGAGCCTTTAATTTCCTATATTTCTATGACTTATCAATATCTCTCTACTTTTTGTTTTGTTTTGAAGTTTTTGTTTATTTATTTATTTTTTTAGTAATCCCTACATCTGGGATGTCTGGGTGGCTCAGCAGCTGAGCATCTGCCTTTGGCTCAGAGTATGATCCCGGTCCCGGGATCGAGTCTCACATCGGGCTTCCTGCAAGGAGCCTGCTTCTCCCTCTGTCTATGTCTCTGCCTCTCTCTGTGTCTCATGAATAAATAAATAAAATCTTTGAAAGAAAAAAAAAAAATCCCTACATTCAATGTGGGGCTCAAACTCACAACTGACTCATGTGCTCCTCTGACTGAGCCAGCCAGGTGCCCCGCATTATCTCCCTTTGTACACACTCCAAGTATGTATAGATCTTCCCTATTCTAAAACGAAATTCAGGGCAGCCCCGGTGGCGCGGCGGTTTAGCGCCACCTGCAGCCTGGGGTGTGATCCTGGTGACCCGGGATCGAGTCCCACCTCAGGTTTCCTGTAGGGGACCTGCTTCTCCTTCTGCGTGTGTCTTTGCCTCTCTCTCTCTCTCTCTGTGTCTCTATGAATAAATAAAATTAAAAAATAAGTAAATAAAACAAAATTCACTCCTTCTCTTGACTCTATTGTTGCTTCAAAACCAGTTTCAGAGACGCCTGGGTGGTTCAGCAGTTGAGTGTCTGCCTTAGGCTCAAGGCATTATCTTGGGGTCCCAGGATCAAGTCCCACATTGGGCTACTTGCATGGAGCCGGCTTCTCTCTCTGCCTCTCTCTGTCTCTGTGTCTCTCATGAATAAATAAATATAATATTTAAAAAAAAAAACTAATCTGATTCTTCTCATTCCGTTTCCACCAATCTTGTAGGTCTAATACACTTCCCCAATTTAACATCCCATAGACTAGTATCCTTTGCCAAATTATTGTAAACAATCAAAAGTTAGGTTTGCCCAATATCATATAATTTTGATACCCTTTCTTAGGCCTTATTTCCTTCTTGTTCCTACCTTAAAATGAAGTCTTGATTTTTATAAAACTATACTACCTTTGTTAGTTTCCTACTCTACAGATATTTCCTTCAGGGACCCTATCTCATGGCTATGGCAGAGACTCATTTTATGGCCCTGTATTCTCTATTTCCTTAGAGATGTTTCTGTTTTTAATGATGGAAATAGTAAATAAAGATGATTCTCATAGGAAGGGAAAAGAAGAGAAAATCTAACTTAAAGACTATTAAAATATTTCTGCAAGGACGCCTGGTGGCTCAGTGGTTGAGCGTCTGCCTTCTGCTCAGGGCGTGATCCCGGGATCCGGGATCAAGTCCCACATGGGGCTCTTTGAGGAGAGCCTGCTTCTCCCTCTGCCTATGTCTCTGCCTCTATGTGTCTCTCATAAATAAATAAATAAAATATTTTTAAAAGATTTTAAAATAAAATATTTCTGCAAGGAGTGATCAAGACCTATGGTATAAGAAATAGAAATAGGAAACGGACAACATAGAGACCTCATGAAAACATTTAAGAGATCTTAGTGGTATGTTTGTTAGGAACAAAGGAATAATAGATGACATCAAATGCATCATCTGGTATATAAAGGAATGTGTATATTAAGATGCCTTTTTGGGAATCTACTCAGTGTATACCCCAATAATATTGAGATCTGTCCTCTGACCCTCAGAGGTATTATTTCCCATCATGTTTCTAGATGGTAGAGACTGCAGTGGATCAAAGAAATACAGTAGAAAAACTGGAAAATACAGTTCAAAAAACTACTAAAAGATAGGAAAGAAACAATTAGAAAAATGGAGAATAGATCCAGGATGTTCAGTAAATCACTGATGGGATAAAGCATAAAAGAGGTTTTTCTGTGAAGTCTTTTCTTATGAATACAATAGCTAAGTAAAGTTATGAGATTTCAAATGCATGTGTTTTTACATGTAAAGGGCCCCACCAAATGATAGCACAATTAATGAGAAGGCCTATCCATAACCATAAAATGACCAAAAAAATTTTTAGAGTATGGATAAAATATTCTGAAAGTTCCAAGAGAAAAGGGTTAAGGAAGGGGGAGGGTAAAAAAAGGAGGAAGACACAATTAGTATGGCATGAGTTTCTCAGCAACAACACTGGAAGCTAAAATAACACAATTATGTTAAGAGAAAATAATCTCCAGTCTAGTATTTCCTATTCAACCAACTATCCATCATCTAAAGGATTAAATAAAGATTAAATAAAGACATTTCCAAACAGTCAACTTCTCGGAAAGTTGGCCTTTTATGTACTCTTCCTCAGGAAACTTCTAAAGGATATGCTTCACCTGATCAAGGAAATGAACCAAGAAAGAATGAGATGTATAATTCAAACCAGAAATAAAGCAAAAAGAATTACTGAAATGATGGTAAAGAAATCCCAGAAACAGGGATGCCTGGGTGGCTCAGTGATTGGGTGCCTGCCTTTGGCTAGGGGCATGATCCCGGAGCCCTGGGATCAAGTCCCACATTGGGCTCCCTGCATGGAGCCTGCTTCTCCCTCTGCCTGTGTCTCTGCCTCTCTCTTTGTGTCTCTCATGAATAAATAAATAGAAATAAAATCTTTTTAAAAATTTTTTAAAAAATAAATAAAAGAAGTCCCAGAAACAGGTACACAGGAGGTCTATACAGCAGGAGGATAGATAGCACTGGGAGGGATGTGGAAAAAAATGAAACTTAGGAATCATGTGATGTGTCTGACAATGTCAACAAGAGTTTTACCGTTCTGATAGAACCATCTGAGGCTAGGGTGCCTGGATGGCTCAGTCAGTTAAGTGTCCAACTCTTTTGACTTTGGCTCAGGTAATGATCTCAAGGTCATGAGATTAAGCCCCGAGGCAGGCTCACAGAGCCTGCTTGAGATTCTCCCTTTCTCCCTCTGCCCCACCCCTGGCTAGCTCGCTCTTTCTTCAATAAATAAATCTGGGATGACTGAGTGGCTCAGCTCAGGGCATGATCCTGGGTCCAGGGATCGAGTACTGCATCAGGCTCTCTATGAGGAGCCTGCTTCTCCCTCTGTCTATGTCTCTACCTCTCTCTCTGTGTGTGCCTCATGAATAAATAAAATCTTTTAAATAAATAAATAAATCTTTAAAAAGTCTGACTGAAATAATGATACATGCATAGAAAAATTAGGTAAATTGAAGGGAAAAAAGAAAATTATTAGCTCCAGAAAAAAAAAAAAACAACTAAAAAAAGCTCCAGGAAAAGCAGACATAGTATATTACATGACTGATAAAAGCAGTATTTGCAGAGTCCTAATGGCTATGGTCTGAATGTCTCTCCAAAATTCACTTGTTTATTTCTTTTGTTTTAGGGTTTTTTTTTGTGGTTGGTTGTTTGTTTTTTAGTAATCTCTATACCCAACATGGGGCTTAAATTCAAGACATTGAGATCAAGAGTCATATGCTCTTCTGACTGAGCCAACCAAGTACCCCTCAAAATTCATTCAAGTACCTAACCCCCAAGGTGATGTAATTTGGAGGTGAGTTATTTGGGAGGTGATAACTTCATGAGAGGAGAGCCACCATAAATGAGATTAGTACTCTGATGGAAGAGGCCCCAAGAGATCATCCCCTCTGCTCTGAGCATACAACCAAAAGTCTGTGACCCAAAAGAGGGCCCTAACTTATCTATGCTGGCACCTTGATCACAGACTTCCACCTCCAGAACTGTGAAACTAACTTTCTGTTGTATATAAGGTCCTAAGTCTGTGGTATTTTGTTGCAGCAGCCCAAGTGGAAGTGAATATGGATAGAGCAAGAAATTATAAAGTATTTAATCTTTATCTTCCATAACAAGAAGTTATTATTAATAACAGCAGCTAAGATATAGTGCATACTCTGGACTAAACTGTTCTAAATACATTATATATATTACTTATTTTATCCTCTCTCAACCTATGAGCAGATAGTAATATCCCCATTTTATAGACAAGGTAAGTAAGTTCACAGAAGTTAACTGATTTGCATAAATCACAGTACAGATCTTGGATTTTAACAAGAATAGCCTATATCCAGGAAATCAATTTCAGATTGGGGGAAAAAAATGGCAACACAAGCATATTATTTAGAAATAAGGAGGTAGGGACACCTGGGTGGCTCAGGGGTTGAGCGTCTATCTGCCTTTGGCTCAGGGTGTGATCCTGGAGTACCAGGATCGAGTCCTATATTGGATTCCCTGCATTGAGCCTGCTTCTCCTCCCTCTGCCTATGTCTCTGCTTCTCTCTGTGTGTTTCTTATGAATAAATAAATAAAATTAAAAAAAAGAGAGAAAGAAAAAGGTAAATACAAGAAGATGCTGAAATAAAGTGGTGACATGCTTGAGGGTGGTAAAGTATGAAACAAGGAATTACTGTTTGTACTTATATGCTTTGTGCTTCTGTGACTTTTCAAATTATTTACAAAACCTAATTTGATAAGAATAAAAGTTTAAAGTTAGGAGAAAAATTGGTATGAGGGTAGAGGAGATCAAATGTGAGATGATAGTGGATTATATAAATATGAATGATCTTTAGGTAACTAGAAATGGAGCTCAGTTGTGAATTTCCCAGAGACCTGTTCATATAAATCAGAAGAATGATAAATTCTCCAAACATAAATTCACGGAAAAAAGAAATGTGACAAGAACTAAACTCATAGAGGGAAAAATGTGGCCAGTATACTAATCCTTGATGACCCACCAATCCAGGTAAAGAATTGGTGAACAAGGCATCAAGATACGTAGATTTTTAAAACTTAGCACCATACAACAGAGGAAAAAAAGTATTGTGCACATAGCCTATTTTGTTGGAGTGATTAGCTTCTTGGGAGCCACTGTGTTCTTCTTTAGTGTTTATAAACTAGTTGCACTTTATTTAATTTTGTGCCTGTAACACTTCAATTCCTTTGGGCTCTTGTTTATTTTAAGTGGGTGATCATTTATGACAGGTCATAGAAGTATACAAGATGTGCTCAGGGGTACCTAGATGGCTCAGTCAGTTAAGTGTCTGCCTTTGGCTCAAGTCATAGTCCCAGGGTACTGGGATCAAGCCCCACATTCAGATCTCTGCTCAGCGAGGAGCCTGCTTTTCCCTCTCCCAGCCCCCTGCTCTAGCTCTCTCTTGCTCTCTCTCTCTCTCAAATAAATCCTTAAAAAACAAAAAAACCAAAAACAAGATGTGCTAGGTAATGATCCTGCTAGTGACGAGGGAAAAGAAAATCCAATAAGCAAAAAGCTCAACACATTAAGTCTTTTAAAAGAATCGAAAGGAAATACGCCATTAGTTGTATTACAAATTTAAAAGACTTACAGGTAAAATGCTCATAAAAGAAAACAAAATTACCTTTCTTGAACAAATACAGGTTAAAAACATTATAATAGAAGCTTGTAGTTTATTGTATCTTTATATCTAAGTAGATTCTGTTTAAAAATGTTGACTTTAAAAAAAAAAAAATGTTGACTTTGGGACACCTGGGGGGCTCAGCTGTTGAGCGTCTCCAGCTCAGGTCATGATCCCAGAGTTCTGTGATTAAGTCCCACATCAGGCTCCATGCAGGGAGCCGGCTTCTCCCTCTGTCTATGTCTCTGCTTCTCTCTCTGCGTCTCTCATGAATAAATAAATAAATAAATAAAATCTTTTAAATAAATATGTTGACTTTTATGCAGAATTATTAAGACTCCAAATCATAGTAGAATAGAATAAAGATAAAGCATCTAAACAAAATTTTATGTATGTATGTGAGTATGAACATACACAAACAGACACATCATAGTGGTTGGTACATAGTAATGTTCAATGAAAATGTATTGCCTCTATCACAATGTAGAGCTATTAGAAGTTAGTGTAACTGGTTCTTTATTTTCCTGTTCCTTGGTATATATATAATCATTAGAACTAATGTCAGTGAAATCTATGAACATTAAGATCATAGTTTTCTTCCCAAATGTAACACAAAAAAGGGTGAGTTAGGGCGCCTGGGTGGCTCAGGTGGTTAAGCATCTGCCTTCGGCTCAGGTCATGATCCCAGGGTCCTGGGATCAAGCCCCGCATCAGCTCCCTGCTCAGAGGGGAGTCTGCTTCTCCCTCTCCCTCTGCCCATCCCCCCCACCACCTTGTTCATGCTTGCTCTGTCACTCTCTCAAATAAATAAATAAAATCTTTTTAAAAAAAAGGGGGAGGTGGAGTTACTGGATAAATATGATAAGTGTTTGAAGTTATAGTTCCTCAAAACTTGGCAGAGAATTACCATATGATCAGCAATTCCACCGTTAGGGGGGTGTGTGCGCGTGTGTGTGGACAAAAGAGTTAAAAACAAGGACTCAAAAAGATATATGTATACCCAGATACATAGCAGCATAATACCCAAAAGATGAAAGCAATCCAGTGTTCAATGACAAATAAATGGATTTTTTAAATGACGTATATAGGAACACCTGAGTGGCTCTGTGGTTAGTGTCTGCCTTCAGCTTGTGCCGTGATCCTGGAGTCCCGGGACCAAGTCCCGCATCTGGCTCCCTGCATGGACCCTGCTTCTCCCTCTGCCTATGTCTCTGCCTCTCTCTCTCTCTCTCTGTGTCTCTCATGAATAAATAAATAATAAAATCTTTAAAAATAAATAAATAAATATGAGGTGTATATATATATATATGTGTGTGTATATATATATATATATTATGGAATATTAGTCAGCCTTAAAAAGGAAAATATTATACATGCTACACTGTGGATGAACACTGACATTACACTAAGTGAGATAATAAATAACCTAGCCACGAAAGCATAGATATATGGCTCCACTTACATGAAGTACCTACCTAGACTTAAATTCATAGAAAAGAGAGTAGAATGATGGTTGCCAGGGATTGAAAGAAGTTGGGAATGGAAGGCTATTGTTTAATAGGTACAGAATTTCAGTTTGGACAGATGATGACATCTTCAGTTCTGGAGATGGTGATGATGGTTGCATAACAATGCAAATGTAATTAATTGAACTGAACTGTACACTCAAAAATGGTTACAATGATAAATTTTATGTTACATGTATTTTACCACAATGAAAAAAAAACTAAGAATGTAATATGGAAAAAAAAAAGAATGTAAAATGGTACAACTGCTTTGGAAAACAATTAGGCAGTTTCTTAAAATATTAAACATAGAGTTACTATATGGCCACCAATTCCGCTCTTAGGTATAAACCCAAGAGAAATGAAAGGAAATGTCCACACAGAAACTTGTACATGAATGTTTATAGTAGCATTATCAAAATAGCCAAAGGAAAAAACAACCAAACTATTAACTGATGAATGAATAAGAAAATGTGATACAGCCATACAATATTTTTCAGCTCTACAAAGGAATGAAGTAGGGTGCCTGAGTGGCTCAGTTAGTTAAGTGTCTGACTCTTGATCTCAGCTCAGGTGTTGATCTGAGGGTCATGAATTCAGGCCCCGTGTTGGGCTCCACACTGGGCATGTATCTACTCTAAAAAAAAAAAAAAAAAAGGAATGAAGTACTGATTCATGCTAGAACATGAGTAAACCTTTAAAACATTCTAAGTAAGTAAGTAAGTAAATAAATAAATAAATAAATAAAACATTCTAAGTGAAAAAACCAAGACATAAAAGGCCACATATTGTGATTCCATTTATATGACACGTTCAGACAGCCAATCCATTGAGACTATACAGACAGAAAGTAGATTATCATTATAGCTGCAAAACTCTGAATCTAAAAACCACTGAACTGTACATTTTTAAAGGGTGAATTTTATGGTATGTGAATTATAGCTCAAGAAAGCAGCTTTTTAAGAAAATATTAATGAGGGTAGCCCCGGTGGCGCAGCACGGTTAAGCGCTGCCTGCAGCCCAAGGTGTGATCCTGGAGACTGGGATCGAGTCCCACATCAGGCTCCCTGCATGGAGCCTGCTTCTCTCTCTGCCTGTGTCTCTGCCTGCCTCTCTCTCTCTCTCTCTCTCTCTCTCTGAATAAATAAGTAAAATCTTAAAAAAAAAAAAAACATTAATGAAAGAAATTGAAGATAACACAAAGAAATGTGAATATATTCCATGCTCATGGATTGGAAGAATTAATATTGTTAAAATGTCCATACTACCCAAAGCAATCTATAGATTCAATGCAATCCCTATCAAAATGCCATTTTCACAGAACTAGAACAAAATAATCCTAAAATTTGTATGGAACCACAAAGACTCCAAATAGCCAAAGCAATCTTGAGAAAGAACAAAGCTGAAGGAATCATGACTCCAGATTTCAAGATATACTACAAAGCTTTAGTAAAACAGTATGGTACTGGCACAAAAATAAACATACAGATAAATAGTAAAAAAATAGGGAAGCCCAGGTGGCTCAATGGTTTGGCACTGCCTTCAGCCCAGGGCCTGATCCTGGAGACCCGGGATCGAGTCCCACATCAGGCTCCCTGCATGGAGCCTGCTTCTCCCTCTGCCTGTGTCTCTGACTCTCTCTCTCTCTCTCTGTGTCTCTCGTGAATAAATAAATAAATAATCTTTTTAAAAAATAGCCCAGAAATAAATCCATACTTATATGGTCAGTTAATCCAAGACAGAGGACTCAAGAATATACAATGGGGAAAAGACAGTGTCTTCAATAAATGGTGCCAGGAAAACTGAACAGCCACATACAAACGAATGAAAGTGGACCACTTTTTTA
Organism: Canis lupus dingo; assembly: GCF_003254725.2. Classification (NCBI taxonomy): domain Eukaryota; kingdom Metazoa; phylum Chordata; class Mammalia; order Carnivora; family Canidae; genus Canis; species Canis lupus. The sequence goes on from NC_064251.1 coordinate 34,902,958, forward strand.
TACCATAGACAAAAATGAACTCAAAATGGGTTAAAGACCTAAATGTGAACCCCAAAACCATAAAACTCCTAGAAGAAAGTATAGGCTGTAATTTCTTTGACACTGACTGTAGAAATATTTTTCTTGTGATGTCTCCTCAGACAGGGAAGCTAAAGTAAAAATAAACTACTGGGACTACACCCAATTGCATGGTGAAGGAAACTGTCAACAAAATGAAAAGGCAATCTACTCAATGGGAGAAGATATTTGCATAGGATACATCCAATAAGGGGTTAATACCCAAAATATAAAAAGAACTCATACAACTCCACACCAAAAAACCCCCACAAATAATCCAATTTTAAAATGGGCAATGAACCTAAATAGACAGTTTTCCAAAGAAGACATACAAATGGCCAATAGACACATGAAAAGATGCTCAATATCACTAATCATCAGGGAAATGCAAATCAAAACTGCAACAAGACAACACCTTATACCTGTCAAATTGGCTAGTATCAAAAAGACAAGAGGGGCACTGGGTGGCTCAGTTGGTTAAGTGTCTGGTTTTAGCTCAAGTCATGATCCCAGAGTCCTAGGATTGAGCCGCACATCAGACTCCCTGCTCAGTGGGGAGCCTGCTTCTTCCTCTCCTGCCCCTCCTCCCACCTGTGCTCACTCTCTCTCTAATAAATAAATAAGATCTTAAAAAAAAGGAAAAAAAAACCCAGACAGGTAACAAGTATTGGTGAGGAAGTAGAGAAAAAGGAACCTTCATGCATTATTGGTAGAAATGTAAATTGGTGCGGCCACTATGGAAAACAGTATGGAGATTCCTCAAAAAATTGAAAATCGGGATCCCTGGGTGGCGCAGCGGTTTGGCGCCTGCCTTTGGCCCAGGGCACGATCCTGGAGACCCAGGATCGAATCCCATGTCGGGCTCCCGGTGCATGGAGCCTGCTTCTCCCTCTGCCTGTGTCTCTGCCTCTCTCTCTCTGTGTGACTATCATAAATAAAAATAAAAATTTAAAAAAAAAAAAAATTGAAAATAGAGGGCAGCCCGCATGGCTCAGTGGTTTAGTGCTGCCTTGGCCCGAGGCGTGATCCTAGAGTCCCAAGATGGAGTCCCATGTCGGGCTCCCTGCATGGGGCCTGCTTCTCCCTCTGCCAGTGTCTCTGCCTCTCTCTCTCAATCTCCCTCTCTCTGTGTGTGTCTCATGAATAAATAAATAAAGTCTAAAAAAAACTGAAAATAGAAATGCCATTATGATCCAGTAATTTCACTACTACTGTGCATTGACCCAAAGAAAACAAACACATACACATACAAAAGAAAACACTCTTTGAAAAGGTATATGCATACCTATGCTTATTACAGCATTACTTACATTATTATAGCCATGATATAGAAGCAAACTAAATGTCCATTGATAAATGAATGGATAAAGAAAATGTGATATATATGTACAATGGAATGTTACTCAATCAAAAAAAAGAATGAAATCTTGTCATTTGGAACAACATGGATAGACCTAGAGAGTAACTAAGTCAGACACACAAAGACAAAGTCAGACACATGGTTTTGCTCAGACGTAGAACCTAAAAAACAAAACAAATGAACAAACAAAGCAGAAACAGAATGAGAACAAACTGGTAGTTGCCAGAGAGCAGGGGTATGAGGGGATGAGCAAAATGGATGAGGGGGTACATGGTATAGGCTTCTATTTATGGAATGAAAATATCATGGGATGAAATGTACAGCATAGGGAATACAGTCAATTGTATTGTTATAGTGTTTTAGGGTGAGAGATGGTAGTAGCTATTGCTGTAGTGAGCATAGCATAATGTATAGAGTTGTCCAATCACTATGTTGTATACCTGAAACTAATATAACAGTGTGTATCAACTATACTTCAATTAAAAGAGGATGTTCTCTTCAATTAAAAGAGGATGGGGATGTGAGGGGGGGGGGAACATTATTTTAATTTGTACTTCTACCAATCCAAAATAATTCTTAATTATATGAAAATTTTTTCAAACTATATGGTATTTCTTATCTGCTAGCAAATGCTGTCAAAAATAAACATTAATGACATTAAGTAGTCAATTAATGTTAACAGACAATGCTTAAAAATTGTTTGCTTAAAAAAATTGTTGGGGAGCCTGGGTGGCTCAGTCAGTTAAGCACCTGACTCTTGATTTTGGTTAGTCATGTTCTTGGGGTCATGAGATCAAGCCCCATGTGGGACTCTGTGCTCAGCAAGGAGTCTGCATATGGTTCTCTCTCCTCTCCCTCTCCCTCTCCCCCTTCCCCAGCTCTCTCTCTCTCTCTCAAATAAACAAAGAAATCGGTAAAAAAAAAAATTGTCTTTACCTCCATGGGCATCTGTACATGTAGTTATAATTTTATGGAATATAAATGGAGTTAATATTTCTAATCAATCTAAAGTTAGAAAAACTAAGTATATAATTTTATACAAAAATCACAGTTCATATAACAAATTTATAGTATATCATCATCTTCCTCAGAGAGTATCATGACTGCCATGGTTTCTCCCTCCTTATTTAACAACTGCTCTACAGTTATCTATATTCTCATTCAGAATTTCAGAGTTTTCCAGTGATTTGTACCTTTGGGTTCAATAATTCCTGATTAAGTGTTAAAAAAAAAGGTGGTCACAAATTTCCTTGACTATGGGTATAATCTCTCTAGCATGCTGTGACCAAGCTTCCAAACAAAAAGATTTTAAGATTCCATAATTTAGTACTTAATAATTTAACTCATAATATACTATTAGAAATACTATCAGAAAATCTTTTAATAAAATAATTTGTTAAAAATATATTTCTTTTGCAGATTACCTTGCTTGCTGTATCAGGATGATTAGTCTTGATTTCATATTCCAGCCTGTATTGAATGTAATCCAGATCAGAGTCAGCTTTCTGGAACTAAAGATCAGCACAAATAACATTTTGTGAACAAAAGATATATTAATAAACATGATGTACTGTTAATTATTCTTTCTTTTCTCCTTATATTTTTTAGTATTTTGATCACATGAAGTACACAAATTTTGGAAATATGGAAATAGAAAAGCATATAAAACCTCCATCATCTATAATACCCATGCTCTATTAAAAATTTAAAAACTAGTTAACATTTTAAAAGTTGTTTCTCTATACATCTCTCTTAGATTTAGAGCCAAAATTAAGAGTTCTACTTTGTGGGATGCCTGGGTGGCTCAGCAGTTTAGCGCCTGCCTTTCACCCAGGGTGTGATCCTGGAATCCCCCCATCTGGCTCCCTGCATGGAGCCTGCTTCTACCTCTGCCTGTGTCTCTGCCTCTCTCTCTGTGTGTCTCTCATGAATAAATAAATAAAATCGTTTTTTAAAAAAAGTACTTAAAAACAAAATAAAACAAAAAATGGCACTTAAAATGTCTTTCAGAAAGGGGCACCTGAGTGGCTCAGTTAGTTGAGCATTTGACTCCTGGTTTTGGCACAGATCATGATCTCAGGGAATCCAGCCCTGCATGGGGCTCTCCGAATTTGGCATTTATTTTCTCCCTCTCCCTCTGCTCCTCTCCTTCCCAATAAAATAAATAAATAAAATCTTTTTAAAAAAATGTTTTTCAAAAATGAAGTCTTTATATTTACTTATATAATTGTTAGATTAAATGCTATGATTAAATTATCCAATAATCAGACTTTGTTAAGCAGACTAATAATTACTACACATGTATATGTACGTATATAAAGAAAATTCCTGGGGTACCTGGCTGGCTCAGTCAATAGAGCATGCCACTCTTGATCTCAGGATTCATGCCACATTGGGCACGAATTAAAAAAAAATTTTTTTTAATTAAAAAAAAAGAAAGAAAAAATTCCTATTGGCTTAATTTCCCATATTGGAATATGCTCAGGGACAACATTTCTTTTACATTAAAAAAAACGTACTAACCTATATAACATTTGGATGGAGAGTATGAGGAAAGGGACAAGGGAGAGGGCAAACCAAATTAAACAAATTAAACAAAGACTACACATTCAAGACCTAATTTGTTTAATTATTGAAAAAGACTACAGTTCCACAGCTTTATATATAATTGATGATATTACTTAACAATCTAAGCATAATTTTTTTTTTAATTTTTTATTTACTTATGATAGTCACACAGAGAGAGAGAGAGAGAGAGAGGCAGAGACATAGGCAGAGGGAGAAGCAGGCTCCATGCACCGGGAGCCCGACGTGGGATTCGATCCCGGGTCTCCAGGATCACGCCCCGGGCCAAAGGCAGGCACTAAACCGCTGCGCCACCCAGGGATCCCCTAAGCATAATTTTTTAAGTAACTTCTATTATAATAAGATACCAAAGAGTGTGCTCTCAATCAATGATATGATGGAGTCAGCTAAATTTTCAAAAACGTTTGTAAACCAGTTGTTAAACACAGGCATAACTAAAAATTAAATTATAGGGATTTAATTTAATGGGTCCAGAGTTTGAGTTTGGAAAGATGAAGAAGTTCTGGAAATGGGTGGTGGTTGTAGTTGTACAACAATGTGAATGTACTTAATACCTCTAAACTATAAACTTAAAATGGTAAATTTTGTTAAATATATTTTACCACAATTAAAAATTTTAAAAAACAATGTGAGAAAAACAGCTTGGAAGTAGAATGTAATCCTGTGAAGAACTGAACAGAACATTTCATGATAAATACAAAGGGAAGTTTTTACTTATTAGTGAAGTCAATGGGCTAGGGAATAAGCAGGGGGGAAAAAGATAAAAGGATACAAATGTGATGCTGAAAATTAGAAAAACAAGATTTTCTGCTTTGAACCCTTCATTTTCATATAAACAAAGAAACTAAGTGATTTGCCTCTAGTTCTATTTTCATTACTATGTTTTTTATGCAGTTAGACCAAAGTCTATACACAATATACATGACATTAAAGCCAGTAAGAGTCTCAGAGATGGGGAAGGGGGGCAGTGTTAAGACTTTACCAAAGGTTTTTTTGTTTTTAAGTTTCAAACCTAATATCACAAGTTAGTCCTTTAAAAAATTCCCTCTGAGCATAACCTGGTAATATAGTCCAGAAAAAAGAAAGTAAAAGAACTGAGATATAATATATGGTAGAAGTTCTAGCCCTGGTATCACTAACAAGCTATGTGGCCTTAGGTTAGTCTTCCATCTCTCTGGGTCTCTTCTATTAAATAAAAGAGTTGGAAATCTAAGGTCCCTTCCAACACTAATATTCTTTTATTTCATAATACTAAAAATAAATCCAAGTTTAATTTATCAAAATATTAGAATTTAGAAAAGACGAATTTCCTTCTTCTAAGATATTAAAACTTGACATTTGAGTTTCAGATTTTAATGTTTATAGTTAAGATTTAGCTTCTACTATCTGTTTTCTTCCAAAACAAAGTTGACTGTCATTTCAGTTTCAACTATATAATTTCTGCAACCTGCCCATCGTTCTTCCCAAACACCAAAACCCTATAAGCAATATTGCACTACTCAGAGCTATTTACACAGCAGAGACAATATCGATAGGGTTCTAGGATCTGGTCATAAACAGAAAATTTTTTAGTCACATGGTAGGAAATTTGCTGACCAAATATTATTAGTCTCCAAAATTCATTAGTGGTCTAAGGGAACAAACTAATGCTGATAAACATTATTCACAGCCCTCCTCAGTTATAAATTAGCCTCTTTACGCCTTGTTAACAGTGAGGTTGCTCTTTAATTAACTTTAGCTACCTATCTTATTTTTAGTATTAGAATACTTAAAATTAGTGAAATTGGGGGGCAGAAATGCTGAGGGAGAGGGAGAGAAAGAATCTTAAGTAGGTTCCACGCACAGTGTGGAACCCAACATGGCTCTTGATCTCACAACTCTGAGATCAAGATCTGAGCCAACATTAAGAATCAGATGCTTAACCAGCTGAGTCACCCAGGCACCCCCAAAATTGGTGAATTTTTTAAAACCCAAGACATTCATATTTCAGAAACCAGTTTTCTTCTAAATCAGTAATAAAAATAAATGGAAACTTTTATACCCATCTTATGAGTGATAAATTAAATATGCAATTTAGCTGGGTGAAGTCCATTGAAATCAACATTAAAGCCCCCAAAACAGCCAAATTACATTCTGCCAATTGAACACTCCCCCTCCTTTTTAAGGATTTTATTTATTTATTTGACAGAGAAAGAAAGTGAGAGAGCACAAGCCAGGGGAGAGGCAGAGGGAGAAGCAGACTCCCCACTGAGCAGGGAGCCCAATGCAAGTCTCAATCCCAGGACCCTGGGAACATGACCTGAGCCTAAAGCAGATGCTTAACTGACTTAGCAACCCAGGTGCCCGCCAATTGGACATCACTGGAAACAGACTGGGACTGTAAGGAAGATACTATATAAACAGGAAAAGGGGGATCCCTGGGTGGTGCAGTGGTTTGGCGCCTGCCTTTGGCCCAGGGCGCGATCCTGAAGACCCGGGATCGAATCCCACATCAGGCTCCCGGTGCATGGAGCCTGCTTCTCCCTCTGCCTGAGTCTCTGCCTCTCTCTCTCTCTCTGTGACTATCATAAATAAATAAAAAAATTAAAAAAAAAAACAGGAAAAGGAATAGTTTAGGTAATAATTTTGAGTTTTAGAATATGCTACATATTTTCAAAACATATACTAGAATTATATAATTAGCTTAACACTTTAAGTAAATGGCAAAAGATATTAAACTCCATTCAAGGGGCACCTAGGTGACTCAGTGGTTGAACATCTGCCTTTGTTTGGCTCAGGGCGTGATCCTGGAGTCCAGGGATTGAGTCTGGCATCAGGCTTCTCGCATAGAGCCTGCTTCTCTGCCTATGTCTCTGCCTCCCTCTGTGGCTCTCATTAATAAATAAATAAAATCTTTTAAAAAATTTTTTAAAATTAAAAAGTTTATAAAAAAATAATAAACTCCACTCAACTATTTGGCAGCAAGGAGAAAAGAACTCCAGACCAATTTAAAACATGAGATGAGAGAAGTTGGTAGAGGTACATTCTAGACTCAGTAATTAGGCTTAGAAATACATTTTCCATAGAAACATCATTCTAAGAGAGAATTAGGCATTTTAATACTTCCAGATCTAGGTTAGCAGTAGTATCAAACAAAGAAACTAGTATTTAATAAACACACTCCTTTCTTTTCATTCCCCTCTCTCCAGTGCAGATTTTTTTTTCCCAGTGCAGATTTTAAAACACCTTTATCTCTTTCTCTAAAATAAGTAAATAAATCTTTTTTTTTTTAAAGATTTATTCATAGAAACACAGAGAGAGAATGAGAGGCAGAGACATAGGCAGAGGGAGAAGCAGGCTCCATGCAGAGAGCCCGACATGGAACTCGATCCAGAGTCTCCAGGATCACACCCTGGGCTGCAGGCGGCGCTAAACTGCTGCGCCACCGGGGCTGCCCTAGTAAATAAATCTTTAAAAAAAAAGTTAAATACATACCTGCAAAAAAATAAAAAATCTACAACATAGGCTTAATACTCATAAAATTGTAGGGTTTTATTTCATTTTGCCTGTCTTCTAATTAAATTACAATGAATATGCATTACATGTATAACTATTTAAAGTACATTTTTTAAGCATAAGTACATTCTATATACTAAGTCACTCTTAAAGATCATTGAGGTTTGGGCACCTGGCTGGCTCAGTCAGCGGGATATGTGTCTTTTGATCTCCGGGCTATAGTTTCAGGACTCATGCTGGTTATAGCGTACTTAAAAATAAAATCTTTATTAAAAAAAATTTTTTAAAGATCACTGGGGTTCCCCAATACCTATAGAATTAATTCCAACTCTTAGTATAATTCTTCACAAGATGACATTAACATACTCCCCACCAAGCTTCACATTTTATACCTCAGCCAGTGAATTTCACTGTTCCAAATATGCGAGGCTAATTTTTAAAATCACTGATCTCTGATAGTGCCTAGCAAACAGCACAGTTCAAATACTATATCGTGTAATACAGAGAATATTGTGAAATCGATAATATTTATAATGTGTGTATAAAATACTCATGATAAATCATCTTAAAATTATAAAGTTAGAATATGTCATCAATATGACAACACAGGTACATTCCCAAACTATAGAACACAAATAGTGGACATACTTGAAACAAAAACTTAGTATAAACTTGAGGGAGTACATGTTTGGCAGCAATTCTTACTTATGTATATATACTGAAAAAGAAGTATTAATTTCAAATACTTTCAACCTCTAAATAGCGAATATTCTTTCTTTTTTCTTTTTAAGATTTATTTTAGAGAGAGAGAGAGAGAGAGAGAGCACGAGTGGAAGGAGCAGAGGGAGAGAAAACTCAAGCAAGCTTCAGGCCAAGTAGGGACCCCAACACAGGGTTCAAGCGTAGGACCCTGAGATGGAACCAACAGTTGAATGCTTAACCAACTGTGTGACCCAGGTGCCCCTGGATAGCATAGTCTTAAGGGGCCTCTGATCCCATGGGGGCAAAGGTATACAAATCCCTGCTTACTAGTTAGCAAGCTAATGTATCTCTGTAAATTTTTCTGGTGAGGTGGAGGTCCACTAAGGATCTATGGCACAAAGGAAAAAAAAAAAAAAAGATTAAAAACCATCACTTTAAGAGAAATGTAGCTTCTGTCTTAGTGTCAATGACAAGCTAATGAACATTGGCAAATGAAATGAATGTCTGTACTCCTAGATGGAGCAGGGGGAAAAAAATGGAAAGTACAATAAGTACCAAGAGACAGTCTGATTTTTTTGTCATCCAAAAAAAAAAGTGTGATTGATTTGAAACCCAAATGCTAAGCATATCGCTAGGTACAAAAAAGGCAGACACTGTTATTATTTATTTATTTATTTATTTATTTTTATTTATTTATTTATCCTCTAGTGCCAGCCTGCTCTAGTAACACTGAAAGTTTGAAGTGCTGTCATTTACAATTAGGCAGATTGAATGGGGAAAGGAAGAATTTATAAAGTTACACATTTCCTAAGAAAAATAAATTGTTCTATAAAGTTAAATGTATTTTACAATCACTGTCACTACATGAAAATCTTAGTCAAAACTTAGATTTCCTCAATTATAAAATGAGAACAAAAACACTGAATCAAAGAATCAAGGATGGACTTTCTCAAACTTTTAAAATGTTATATATTGAGATAAAATAGAAGTAAAACCTGTTAAAGTCTGAGAATAGATTTTATCAGAGATATTCCTGGGGCCCCTTAGTGGCTCAGTCAGTTAAGCATCTGCCTTCAGCTGGGGTCATGATCCCAAGGTCCCTGAGTGGGCTTCTGCCTCTCTCCCTGCCCCTCTCCCCTACTCATGCTTTTGTGCTCTTTCTCTCTCTCTCTCTCTCAAATAAATAAATAAAATATTTTAAAAATAAGAGGGATTCTTAATATTGAAACTTTGTACTATATATTTATATATTTTTTAAAGATTTTATTTATTCATGAGAGACACAGAGAGAGGCAGAGACACAGGCAGAGGGAAAAGCAGGCTCCATGCGGGGAGCCTGATGCGGGGACTCAATCCGGGGACTCCAGGATCACACCCTCGGCTGAAGGCAGGTGCTAAGCCAGTGAGCCACCTACCTGGGTGTCCCTACTTTGTACTATATTTGCGTAACAAAGGAAAGATATTTTTTGTTTCAAAACCTAAAATTTCCCAATTGACTTTAAATGAATTCAAATGTATGGTCTTTCATGTACTATTATTGAAATTGAAGATGTGTTCATATCAAAATACAGTTCAAGGCAGAAGAAACCTTCCTTCTCCTCACCATCTGGTACATTTTTTTTTTTATTCTTATTCTACTAATATATAATCTTTTACCCAGAAAACTTAATGGTTGTAAAGCTCTGGATAGAAAGAAGACTCAAGGGGATCCCTGGGTGGCGCAGCAGTTTGGCGCCTGCCTTTGGCCCAGGGCGTGATCCTGGAGACCCGGGATCAAATCCCACGTCGGGCTCCCTGTGCATGGAGCCTGATTCTCCCTCTGCCTCTGTCTCTGCCTCTCTCTCTCTCTCTGTATGACTATCATAAATAAGTAAAAAAATTAAAAAAAAAAAAAAAAAGAAAGAAGACTCAAGTGATATATCTAAAAAGAAATGCATTACATTGTTAACAATTCACCTTTTTTTTTTAAGTGACTCCATGCCCAATGTGGGGCTTGAACTCAGGACCTAAGATCAAAAGTCTCATGCTGGGGCAGCCTGGGCCTGATCCTGGAGACCCACCCACTCCCTGCATGGGGCCTGCTTCTCCCTCTGCCTGTGTCTCTGCCTCTCTATATGGGTCTCTCACGAATAAATAAATAAATCTTAAAAAAAAAAAAAAAAAAAAAAGTTGCATGCTATACTGACTAAGCCAGCCAGGTGCCCCTCAATTCACTTCTTTAAAGAAATGAGGTCCTCAAATTAAGCAGTTTTCTTCCCTCAGTCCCTCACCATGTAATATCCTATATTATTAAAAAACACAAAATTCTACCCAAGTGCTTAAATAGCCCAAGAGAGAATGGTAGGAAATTAAAAGTCAAAGAGGAAAACAGCCACATTTAAGCTAAGAGAGATAACTCAGAATGTCTTTATATATAAAATTTGGGAACAAAATGGTTTTCTCCCAAGCAGTCATGTTCTTCATTCCCTACCAAATGATGTCCTTGAGTCCATGCCTAATATCTCAGATCCTTTTTTCCTTCTGGTATCCATTCTCCTGGCTTTTAAGGACATTTGCTTAACAAATAGCTTACTTTTTTTTAAATTTCTGTAATTTATTTAGAATATAACAGTTCTTGCTCTACTGTTAAGATATAGAGCAGAAATAGAAATCACACTAAGCAGGTTATGAAAAATTTATAAACAAGACCTATACACTAAAAACTACAAAACACTATTGAAAGGAACTTTAAAAGACCTAACAAATCGGGATCCCTGGGTGGTGCAGCGGTTTGACGCCTGCCTTTGGCCCAGGGCGCGATCCTGGAGACCCGGGATCGAATCCCACGTCGGGCTCCCGGTGCATGGAGCCTGCTTCTCCCTCTGCCTGTGTCTCTGCCTCTCTCTCTCTCACTGTGTGCCTATCATAAAAAAAAAAAAAAAAAAAAAGACCTAACAAATGGAGAGATAACGTTCAAGCATTAGAAAACTCATTATTATTAAACTATCAATTCCCCAAATTATTCTCTAGATTCAACATCAATCCCACCCAAAATCTCAAAAGGCTTTTTTTTTTTTTTTTGGTAGAAATTGACCAAAACCAAAACCAAAACCTTATTTGGAAATGCAAAATGTTAAAAAAAATAAAATAAAATAAAAAATAATAAAAAATAAATAAAATTAAAAAATTAAAAAAATTTAAAAAGGAAATGCAAAATAATTTAAAAGTTTCAGAAAACAAGGGCAAAGTTTGAGGCCTTACACTAGATGATTTCAAGACTTACCATACAAAGACAAACCATAAGAGACTCTTAACTTTAGTAAACAGATTCAGGGTTGCTGGAGGGGATGGATATCCAGTTATCATCCGTAATTGGATGATGGGCATTAAGAAGGGCACTTAGTAAAATGAACACTGAGTGTTATATGCAACTGATGAATCAGTTCTACCTCTGAAGCCAATAATTAAAAAAAAAAAAAAAAAAAAAGACTTACTCTAAAGCAACAGCAACCATGACAGTGTATATGACATAATGGAATAAAACTGAGCTCAGGGATCCCTGGGTGGCGCAGCGGTTTGGCGCCTGCCTTTGGCCCAGGGCGCGATCCTGGAGACCCGGGATCGAATCCCACATCAGGCTCCCGGTGCATGGAGCCTGCTTCTCCCTCTGCCTGTGTCTCTGCCTCCCTCTCTCTCTCTGTGTGACTATCATAAATAAATAAAAATTTAAAAAAATAAAAAAATAAAAAAAAATAAAACTGAGCTCAAAACTCAGTAGAGCATGTGACTTTTGATCTCAGGGTCCTGATTCAAGCCCCACATGGGGCATGGAGTCACTTAAAAAAAGGGTTAATTGTTAACAATGTAATGCATTTCTTCTTATTTATTTTTATTTATTTTATTTTTTTAAGGGGGCTGTAAGAAATAATCACTTTATTCAATATTATAGTTGTGGAAATGGGAGTATATTTTCTTTAAGAAATGAAAAACTAAGAAGAAAATGCCACTAAACATCATTGGTGTGTCAGTACAGGCCAGCAGGAGAAATACTGTGAGAAGTTTGTCTCTTTGATACCAAGAAGACATTCTAGTTCAAGCTTTAATATGATTCCTATTTCTCACGAGATGCTTCTTTTCTGCTGCTTCACTCTTTTTCCATATTTCACATCAGAGGATTGGTACAGCCTTTAAAACTTCATTAACAGGAGCAAATCCAATATCCACAGATTTCTTGTCAAAAGGCATTTTTTAACCCATCAGGTAGCCCGGCAGTTTCATTCTCATGAATACTCTAGCCATGAAAAAACTCAATAGGACACAGACGAATCCAATGAATAGAAGAAGAAATCTATTGAGTTTTGGAATATTTGGTGCATTCGATCGGTCCAGGATTATGAAACCTAAACCTCCCATTGTAAACAGGAAGCTGGATGCAAGTCCTTCCATAATATATTGTCCATTTACTCTGGAGGCCAAGAAAGCTACTGGTCTCTGATGTCCATGTTCATCAGTCATAGTACCAACACTTGGAGGTTCAACAATAACATCATAAATTATTCCTCCGGTGATGAGGAAGTAAGACACCACCACCACAGCATACACCGTCATGGCCGACCGCATGTGCACCCAGGGCGGCTTCTTCAGCTTCAGGTTGGGGCATTCGAGCACTAGGAACGCAACGCGGTACAAGATCTCCATGTTGGTGGCGGCAGGGCTGCATTTCTTTTTAGATATATCATTGAGTTTTCTTTCAATCCAGAGCTTTACAACCATTAAGTTTTCTGGGTAAAAGATTATGCATTAGTAGAATAAGAATAAAAAAATGTATCAGATGGTGAGGAGAAGGAAGGGTGTCTGGGTGGCTCGGCTGGTTCTTGATTTCAGGTCAGATCACAATCTCAGGGTTGTCAGCACAGTCTGCTTGAGGTTCTTTCTCCCTCTTTCTCTACCTACCCCTCCCCCCACACACATTTTCATGCTCCCTCTTTCTCTCTTTTTCAAATAAATAAAATCTTTAAACAAACAAACCACCCCATACATACATGTTCAAATGATTTGTTACAAAGGAACTAAGGGGGTATGCCTGGGTGGCTCAGCAGCTGAGTGCCTGCCTTCCGCCCAAGGGCATGATCCTGGAGTCCCAGGATTAAGTCCCACATCTGGCTCCCTGCATGGAGCCTGCTTCTCTGCCTGTGTCTCTGCCTCTCTCTCGGTCTCTCATGAATATATAAATAAAATCTTAAAAGAAGAAAAAAAGGAGTTAAGGGTAATTCAACAGGAAAATGATAGTCTTTTCAACAAATGGTACCAGAAAAAAGGAATATCCATATGCAAAACAAATAAATAAATAAAAAGACTTTCTACCCTCACTTATACCACATACAAAAATTACCTCTAAATGGACAGAGATAGGGCATCTGGGGAGGCTCAGTGCTTGAGCGTCTGCCTTCAGACTCGGGTCATGATCCCAGGGTCCAGTTCCACACTGAGATCCTCATAGGGAGCCACTGCCTATGTCTCTGCCTCTCTCTCTGTGTCTCTCATGAATAAATAAAATCTTTAAATAAATGAATAGAGATATAAATGTAAAAAATAGGGTGTGTGGTGGCTGAGTTGGTTAGATGCCCAACTCTTGGAGTCAGCTCAGGCCAGAATCTTGGGGTCCTGGGATTAAGCTCCATGTTAGGTTCCACACTCAGCAGGGAGTCTTCTTCTCCTGTCCCTCTCCCTCACACTGCTCATCCAATCTCTCTCTAAAATAAATAAATAATTTTTTATAATAAATGTAAAAACTAAAACTATAAACCTTCTAGAAGAAAACATTTGTGGACCTTGAGTTAGGCAAAGATTTCTGAGATAAAACACAAAAAGCATAATCCATAGCAGAATAGATGTATAAATTAGACTTCATCCAAATTTTTTATGTGAGAGGGCAAATAACAGAAAAAATTAAAAGACTTTTGTAATAGTTAAAAAGACAAACATTTCAATTTAAAAATAGGCAAAAGATTTCAACAGATATCTTACTAAAGAAGATATTCCAACAGCAAATAAGCACATGAAAAGATATTCAATATCATTAACCACTAAAGAAATGCAAATTCAAACTATAAGGAGATATCACTATACAACTATTAGAATAGTTAAAATGAAGTCTGACGTGACTGAGTGACTCTTGATTTGGCTCAAGTCATGATCTCATGAGTCATGGGATCAAATCCCACATTGGGCTTTATACTTGCTGTGGAGTCTGCTTGGGATTCTCTGTCTCTCCCTCTCCCTCTGCCCATCCCACTGGTGCTCAATCTCCCTAAGATAAATTAATTTAAAAAAAAAAAAAAAAAAAGGGATGCCTGGGTTGCTCAACAGTTTGGCGCCTGCCTTCAGCCCAGGGCGTGATCCTGGAGTCCTGGGATCAAGTCCCACATCTAGCTTCCTGTATGGGGCGTGCTTCTCCTTCTGCCTGTGTCTCTGCCTCTCTCTCTCTCTCTTTATGTCTCTCATGAATAAATAGACAAAATCTTAAAAAAAAAAAAAAAAGACTGACAATACTAAGATACAGAATGTTGGTAAGAATGTGGAGAAACTGGAACTCTAAATCATAGCTTTGGTAAAGATTTTAGTGATTTTTTATGAGATGAAACACGTATTTTTATCACACTAACCAAGAGAAACAAAAACATTATGTCCAAACAAACAGAATACAATGTTTATAACAACTTTATTCATACTAGGTAAAACCTGGAAACAACCCAAAGTCCATAATCTGGTAAATAGATAGTTTGTAATAGTCTATACCAATGAAATACCACTCAGCAATACAAATGGTCCAACTAGTAATATGCACAACAATGTGGGTGAATCTCAGAAGCCCTGTACTAAGTGCAGGAAGCCAGGCATAAAAAACTGTAAGCCATAAATGAACCCATTTACCTTAACTTCTAGAAATGGCAAAACTAGAGATCAATGACTGTTAGGGAGTTTGGGAAAAGGAGGTTGACTACAAAGGGGTACAGGGGACTTTAGGTGATAGAAATGTTCTATCATTGGTGGTTACATCACTGCCCACATTTGTCAAAATTCATCAAATCGTGCAACTAAAATTGTTGTAATTTTATTTTAAGTAATTGTAAGTTTATTGTATGTAAATTATATCTCAAAACTGATTACAAAAAAAGTAACGGATTCACATTTTATTCTGTTTCATTATTACAAAAAAAGAACTTTAAAACAAACATTCTTAGTTTGAAATTCAAGGATGAACTATATTGTACACAAAATTAACACCAATTAGGATTTGGAGCAATTTATCTTATGAAATATACAGCAGAGATTGTTTTCATTACTTACTAATTCATCTTAAAACTCAAAAAAAACTCAAGATTTGCCAGAATCTATCCAGATCTATTACAGAAAGAAGAAAAATACAACTACTCATTTAAACAAGGCATAACAACTTCAACTATAAAAATTGTTATTTTAATGCATTTCAGCATTAATTACGATAGTGAGTTTTTAACTAGTTAAAAGAAAAAAAAAGGTTTTGTTTTTGTTTTTGTTTTTAAATTAGGACTTCCTAAAACATATACTTTGGGTAATAAAATTATATACTTTTCAGCAACAAGGATTATCATAAATTACTCACAGATACTGAAGAAAGATGTAAAGCAAGAATCAAAATTCTGGTGTGCATTCTGCTTTCAGATGCTTTGACAATACTATTGCACTGCTAGCTGTAAAGTACAGTAGTGCAATAAAGTCAGAGCATTCGTTAGCAGAAATTGGTAGGAAAGGAACACAAAAGCATCTTGCATCAGTTGAAGCTTCAATGTGAAAAGAATTTAAAGAAGGGTTGCCATTTTGGACAGAAGACATCCAAAACCTAAGAACATGTATATCAATGTTAAAAAGAAAGAACTGAACTTAAATATCAAAATAATAGTTTTCTGATGACTAACTTATGATTAATATTCAACAGAAACATAGAGAAAGGAATTTTGTAAATACGTCCTAAGCTTTGGAAGTTATTAACATGGGTATTGTTACTACCTTAAGACTAGTATTAACAAAACCGGTTATAATTACTACTAAGGCAAAGTCGTGAAAACTACGTTTTGCTGAAATGTGTTGTTCAGCTCCCCCATTGAAACTGACTGATTAAGTAAGCATATCAGAGAAAACAAATGAAAAGCAAAATAAGTTTCCTCAATCTCTAAATAATCTATCTTTCTGGAATCTAAACTACAATAAACTAAAAAGCTCTTAACCATCTTATGGCTTCTTACCTCAAAAGTTTACAGACTCCCAGGAAATTAATGTCCTAAATAAGACGCTACCTAAGGGAATACTATGGAAGGGGATTTTAAGATTTCAATTAACCCCTAAAGATCTGAAATATAGGAAGAAATCATCTCTATTTCCTCATATGTACAAAAATCACGGAAGAAATAATAATGGTACAGAGGGAGGTTCTGAGATTTATGAATAAGGTTTTCTTGGATTCAAGCCAACTATCATTATCCTAACCTTTTAACTGGTAAGAAACCATTTAAATGTCAGATATAAACCCAGAAATAGAAATAGTATCACAGTATCCCACTGTACTTTTGTGCACTATCACTAGTGGTACCTTAAAAGAACACTAGGCAAATACCACTTGAACCAGTAAGTGAACGGAAAAAAAGACAACAAAGATTACACTAAAATGAGCTTATTCCTCCCTTAATAATGTTGATTGATGCAAAAATACTCTCCATTACTTTCACTAAACTAAATAGTCTAGTTCAGCTACTTAGATTCAACCCCCTAAAAAATAAACTCAAATTAAGGATAGCTGGAACATGAGTAAGTGACTTGACCTCAAATCCTAGGCCACATAACTCAGGTATTAGAATAGTTCAATTCTACTAGCCAAGGATCAGGTTTTAAAGACAAGTGCTTCAGAGACAAATGTTTAATTTTCTGGACTAGAAGTTAATTCAAACAAGAAAAATATGAAATATTTTAAAAATGAGAACCAGGCTGACTACAAAATTAGAATAAGTACTTTCTTTTCAAAGTTAAATAGTATCCACTCTCTTTCATTTATTAAACTTTTAACATTAGTTCTTCAACAAATCCTTTATTCGAGTAATGTAGAACCAAAACTCAGTGAAGTGTATAGTAAATCATTTCTTTCCAATCTTACAAACTAAACCATAAACCAGTTCATAGATAAGACATTTTAAAGCACATGGCAAATCTGAAGATGAGACATACCATCTTTTACTATCCAGTCAAGAGAAAGCAGTAACAACAAACTATAATAGTTCAAATACATTTTTTAAACTCCGATGATTATGGAAACAAACTAATAACTTTAAGGGGGGGGGGGAAGGCTACCATTAGGTTACCTGCAAATAATTTAAGACTTGCTTTCTTCTCATCTCTTAAAAAGAATTTTTAAAACTACCCCATTATTCAAACACCTAAAAGCTTAAGAATCTGGCTATCTTATAATTTTCTAGAACTTTTTTTCAGGATGTACACTCAATCATTTTCTTCTTAAATTAAAATGTGTTCAATCTAAAAAAAAAAAAAAAAAGTACCGTGAGAATACTGACTTTCATGCAAAGTCCAAAAAACTCTTAATTGGTACCTCAAAAATAAACAGCCAACTTGAAGGGGGGCGAAAAACTGTAACTGAATTACTACCATTTACCATCTTACAATTAGGCAGAAATATCCATCCAAAGGGAGGAATTCAGAATGGGGAAAGGAGCAAGACACTTAAACATTTATGCCTGTTGACAGAATCAAACTAGGATACTTGACATGTTTTTGGTTCTTTTGTTTCTTTGTTTAAAGACAGTTAATTATAAAAAATAATAATAATAATAACAAAACTTTAAGCTAAAAGTTCATTATTACAGGTTTGGAAAAGGGCAAAAAATTCTTCCTTCTTCACTGCCATCCCCGCCTCCATGCCATCCCCCACAGACTCTCACAAAGAAAATTAAAACTCAAAATTGTTATAATCAACCGAAAGCCTTCAAATCAAATTTATATATGATAGGCACTACAATTCATGAATACATCAGAAGAAAATAACATATATATCAAGCTCTCACATTTTCTAGAGGTGGGAATGGGGGTGAGTGTGATACTCAATTTCTTCCAGGATCACAAGTGTGGAGGTTAAAGTGACCCAAGGTTCAGCCTGGAGAGAACAGCACTGGCCACAAATGATACCTAAGCTGTAATGCCAGGGGGTAGGTAGGGGGGTAGCGGATTACGATGGAGGAGAAAGATTTGGGCTTTTTTTACTTAACTTTGTTATTTTTAACAACAACAAAACAAAACAAAACAAAACAAAACAAAAAACCCCGACAGGTGTTCAATGATGGGCGCGTCCTCCAAATTCCACATTTTAAAGAAAGCCAGCCCAATCCAAACGTAATGCAAGGGGCAAAGGGCTGAAGATAGAACAAGGGGAACTAAGAAGAAAAAAAGCGCGGGCGATCAAGCTGGTAGTCTAAGAATGGGAGGAAGGGAATAAAGAGGACAAGTAACGGAAGGATCCATAGAAGAAAACTAGGACAGCCTTCAGCTTGGCGCCCCCAAGCAGGCCTAGAAGCAGCGGGAGTCCTTTCCAATTATTCGCCTCCGCCCCCTACTTTCATAAATGAATGAAATTCGACAACTCAAAGGTAGGATGCCTTCCATGTCCCAATTCCTCCCATGCTTCAAGAAAGGAGCCTGAGGTTCATTCAGGTCCCCGTCGCTCACATCTCTCCCCCACCCAAGGAATGCCACCTTCAAGCCGAACAGAAATTGGTCTTGGGGCTTCTTTGGCCGCTAGGAAGTTATGCACTCAAGTCTAGAACCTTTCTCAGACTTTCTCAGCCCGCCTTGGAGAACGTGAACCGCTCTGCCCTAATGGGATTTCTCTCCGCCCCCCTCCGTTGATTCCCCACCCCACCCTCCATCCCCCTTCCTCGGAGTGTGAACCTCTCCCCTTCTAGGAGCGCACGGGGATCATTCCAGTCACGTCTTTTTTGGGGGGGAGGGGGGAATGCATAGAACACTGCCTGCACGAGCCACAGCTCCTTGACGCGCGGAAAGGTAAGAACAAGGAACAAGGAATTCCAAAGGCCCGGCTACCTCAGCATCTCCCGCCATTTCCCTCACGAGTTTCCCGGATGTAACCCCTTCCCCCGCGGCGGTTAAAAGAGACCGAGCAACGGTGACTCCCTTTGATACAGGAGGAAAGAACTTGAATATGGTCCAGCTTCTGCAGCCCACGGTTTCCGGCGACGCAAAATTGCCTCCCACCTTGGAGGCCATCGGGAGAAATAAACTACCCAGTAGATCTCCTTCACTTTCCACTCACCATCAGTTCCAGCTTATCGACCTCCGCCTCCATGTTGAATAGTTGACATTCCTCAGACCGCGGCGGTGCTTAAGCCGCAAACCGTACTAGCACTGAGGGTCCCTATTGGACAGCTGTCACTCAACGTCTCGCACTCATTGGTTCCTCTGCTTCACTGGCGCCCGCCCATTGGCGACTGGGTAACGCCCCTCCACATGAAACACCTTCTCCAGTTGGGCAGAGACACAAAACGCTGCAGGAGGATTGGCTGCTGTATACTTTTTCTTTTCCATTGGCTGCACCCTCATCTCCACTTTCAATTTCATAGTTAGGGCTCCGCAGAGAAGAGCTTCCGATTGGTACAACCGGAAGAAGAGCCAACCAATGACACAGAAGCTTCCACAGGCAGCATAGGGGACGTGACACACCTTCTTAGGTCTCCTGCTTCCCCTCCCCTTCGCTCCCGCCTTCCACTTATTCATACAAGAAGCGCCTCAGCTTTCATTGGCCAGTGCCCGGTGACCTCTTAGCCAATCAGAAACCAGGCTGTGCCCCTACTCTACCCAGAGAGCGAATCGTGGAGAGACGTCTGCTACCATTGGTCCCTCCGTGATAAGGTTTTAATTTTGAATCTTTCTTTACGGCGAAGGAGAGGCCACTACCCGGACTCCATCTAATCCCGGGCTCTTAGACTTGTAAGTGCAGGGAGATCTCCCTTTGTTATCTGGACTCGCATCTTCAGTAGCTCGGCCTGTTGCTGCTTGTGTTCTTAACATTTAACGGAGGTGGGGGCTTTGGCTGGACTCGGCAAGATAGAATTGGGAAGAGGAGGCTTGAGGTTGGGTAAGAAGTGCTCGGCCTGCCTCCACCCTAACCATACTTGTATTTAATTAACACTCTGCAAAATATGTTCTGGAGTGAAGCATCTAACTTCTTTTGCACATTCCTTTTTATCTTTGCTATTCGGCGTTGTCCGGGGACCAGCAGCATCTGCATCACTTGGGCACTTATTAACGATGCAAATTATCGGGCTCCACCCAGACCCACTGAATCATAATATAAATTTTAACAAGAGCCCCCACCCCCATAATTCTTATGCACGCTAAAGTTTGCGAATATACGTTTCTTGACATGCAATATTATTATATTCCTTGATATGCTTTTAATATCGGCTGACGTTTTACAAGAGTGTCAAATAGTGTGCCCTGTTTACTTATGCCTAATACTGTGCTGGACTACGTTTTAGGGAGCTGCAATCTATTTAGAGAATAAGACAGGAACTAAAAAAGCAATGTTGCACAGCGTAGAACAAAAGCAAATATAATCAATTTCCAGAAATAGTCTATGAATGTTCAAGAGTAATGAATTGAACTAGTAATGGAAATTGATTAATTGACTGGAAGCTGTTTATGGGAAAGTGTAAGAAACCTACATAAAAATGTGTTTTACAAGAGGGTAATGAAATGCAATTGTCATTTTCATTGCTGTCACGGTTTTGAAAATATTCCCTGACCAAAAGCACTTTTATCACAGAGAGGAGTTTTAATAGAAGCAGCAGTGCCAACTCCTGCAGAAGACTGTAATTATTATTACTCTATTATTTATTGCATTTTCCTAGAGGACATAGTTTTGGAGCCATCCTTTAACCATGTGAAGGTGCAGTATGATTTGAAGAACTAAAAACCTCCCTCACTAAGAGATTTTTCCAAAATGTACTTGTAGTAAAGCATATTCCTTAGGAGACCACTTGCTAGCTAACACTTAGCAAGAATGATTTTTTCATTAATTTATTGAAAGAAATTTATTTAGTGCCTGCTACACTCTTGGCCCCAAGGAAACAAAGATGAATAAAATTTATCCTAATCTTGAAAAGTCCCCAGTCCAGCTGGGTGACAAACATGCAAAAAAAATTGCAATGCAATGCAATAAATGTTATAATTAGAGTATGTATAAAGTGCTATAGAGGCCTAATCTTGAAAAGCCCCCAGTCCAGCTGGGTGACAAACATGCAAAAAATTGCAATGCAATGCAATAAATGTTATAATTAGAGTATGTATAAAGTGCTATAGAGGCACAAAAGGAATGACATTTTCAACCAGTATAAATTCCATAAGAACAGAGACTATGTTGGCCTTGTTTAGAATTGTATTCCAAAACCTATCACCTCTACCTATCATGGTGGATGATCAGCCCTCAACAAATACCTGTGAGAAAAAGTAACAGCATCTTGGAGCTATATAAGTTGACCTGAACGAGGATACCCCAAGCAGAGGGAAAGGCTGATAGATAACTATACAAGAGAATGTTTTTGGTGGGGGCGCCTGGGTGGCTTAGCCAGGTAGGTGTCTGCCTTTGGCTGGGGTATATCAAGCTCCACATTGGGCTCCCTGCTCAGCAGGGAGCTGGCTTCTCCCTCTCTGCTTGTGCTCTCTCTGTCAAAGAAATAAATAAAATCTGAAAGACAGAAAGAGAAAGAAATAATTAATTTGGTGTTTGGTATATCTCAAGTATAAACCGCAATCGCTAGAAAGGATGAAACTGCAAAGAGCCATCAGACTAAATTGTGACAATCTATGAAATGTATGGTAAGGAATTTAGTTTATCCAGGGCATAAAAAGGAATCTTCAAATATTATTAAGCAAGGGAATATCAGGATCTTTTTCTTTTTTTTAACTAACAGCTGTGTAGAAAATGACTGGCAAGGAGAAAGACTGAAGGCAAGAGGATCATTAGAGGAATATTCAGAAAAACACAAACTAAGGAACATTTTCCAAAACAACTGGTCTGGAGTTTTCAAAAATATAAATAGGAAGGAAGGCAGATACTTACATGAAGAGACTAGGGAACTGTTGTGAATTAAAGGAGAACAAAAAGACACAACAGTTAAATGCTGTGTGGAAAGGGAAAGGGAGTAGCTGTAAAAGATATTATTGAGATTATTGAGGTAATTATGGACTGCTTATTAGACAATATCAAGGTTAAATTTCCTGACTGTGATTGTGGCTTTGTAGGAGAATGTCCATGTCCATATCCATCTTAGGAAACTTAAGTATCTAGACGTGAAGTATGATGTCTGCAACTAACTCTGCTCAGACAAAAACTAAAAACTATTATCATGTATGTGTATATATGTATGTTATATATATAAATGCATGTATATCTATCATATTTTTTTATTCTGAAGAATTTCAAACTTTGTGAAAATTTACAAAAATAGTGTAACTGATACTCCTATTATTTACCTAGATTCATCAATTGCTGTCTTTCTATTCAGGGGTGTGTATGCGTGTGTAATATATAATATATGTATAATATATAAAATTATATAAAATATTAGTTTATATATTACATATACTTATACAGATAACATATAGTGTATAATACATATACACTCCTCCCTGGGAGGAGCCTGATGCGGGACTCAATCCTAGGACTCTGCGATCACAACCTGAGCCAAAGGCAGATGCTCAATCACTGAGCCACCAGGCCCCCTATTTGTTTTTTCTTGAAGTATAGTTGGCACACAATGCTACATTTGTTTCAGATGCTGATATATGAGTGTTAATTATACTAATATAAATTTTCTCAAAGTTTGAAATTTTTAAAAATTGGGACGCCTGGGTGGTTCAGGGTCTGATCCCCAGATTGAGTTCCCACATCAGGCTCTCTGCAGGGAGCCTGCTTCTCCCTCTGCCTATGTCTCTGCCTCTCTCTTTCTCTGTCTCTCATGAATAAATAAATAAATCTTTAAAAAAAAAACAAAAAACAATGGGATAAATAGACTATAGCAAAACTAAAAAGGGGGAAAGATGGCAAAGGCAACTGAATTTAGGAGAGAAAGGGGAGGGATGGTGAGAAGAGATAGGGTGAATTAATCAGATAAATATTTCTAATTCATGTATATGAATATATATATATATAAGTGGAATATATATAATATATATTTTATATTCTATAATGGAGTATCCTAATTTCCTCACCTACCTTTTTTTGGGTGTGGTAGTACAGATCGTTTTTAATTGGCTTTAAATTCCTTTCAAAACAAGGCAGGTACAAAGGAAGGAAAAGTACTTTTCAATTAAAAAAAAAGGAAAAATGCTTTGAGTAATCATGAAAGAAAAGGGGCACCTACGTGGCTCAGTTGGTTGAGCATTGACTCTTGTATTTGATTCAGGTTCTGATCTCATGGCTTATGGGATGGAGCCCCGCATCTGGCTCAGTGCTCAGCTGGAGTCTGCTTGGATATTCTCTCCTTCTGCCCTGACCCCTCTCGTGCCTTCTCTCTCTCTCTCTTTTTCAAATAAATTAATTAATCTTTAAATTAAAAAAAGAAAACATGAAAAAAAGAGCTTCTATCTAGTGCTAATAGTAGGAATCCCACCTAGCCCAGCAAAAAGAATGTGTATGTCTCATTACTCTTACGGAAAGGGGACAAGGATATGTGTTTTAACCTTGAGGAAGACTGCTATATATCCTTTCAGAGAATCATCCTCTGTGTAATATTTAATGATTTTAATAAAACAGTGATAATAGGGCAGCCCGGGTGGCTCAGCGGTTTAGCACTGCCTTCAGCCTGATGCTGGAGACCCAGGACCAAGTCCCGCGTCAGGCTCCCTGCATGGAGCCTGCTTCTCCCTCTGCCTGTGTTTCTGCCTCTCTCTCTCTCTGTGTCTCTCATGAATAAATAAATAAAATCTTAAAATAAAACCCAACAGTGATAATAAAACAGACTTTAGCTTGTTGAGTGGAACACTAATCTAAGAATTATCTCAGGTTGCACCTTTTTACCCTTATAGATTTGACATGTTCTATCAATTCTCTGCCTGTGCCAATTACTGTATTTAATTAGAAGTTTAGTAGAGTAACAATGACCCAGAGTCAAGGACACACACACACATTTACACACGGAGAGAAGAGAAATGAAAAAATATGATTTAGTTCTTTTTTTTCATTGAAAAATAATCTCCAAAATGACATACATCAACTTGTGTGTAGGACTCTTTAGAAATTCGAATGCATGGGCATGTCCAGGAAAGGGATAGAAAGAGAAGGCCCAGTTTCAGAATGACAGTATTCTGTTTTTCTAGCTAATAATATATACCAGAGTTTATATATATATATATAAAGAAAAATATATATATAAATATATATATATAAAGAAAAAAATATATATATATATAATTGGTGGCCTGTGTTCTGGGACTGAGCTGAGGAAAGGGATTGAGAAGTCTTACTTTTCAGTTCAGGATCATCCCCTATCTTCCGAATGATGATACAAATATGACCCTGCTATTGCTATGCCTGATGGCCTACAATTCAGCACCTCTATGGTTTGACTTATCCATCTTTACTGGAGAAGACATGATTGCCAGGAGCTGCCTGGCTAAGGACTGGAAGACAGACTCAAGAGGCCTATCTAATCCTTATAACGATTTAATTAGGGGCAGCCCGGGTGGCTCAGCGGTTTAGCACCGCCTTCAGTCCAGGGCGATGCTGGAGACCTGAGATTGAGTCCCGCCTCGGGCTCCCTGCATGGAGCCTGCTTCTCCCTCTGCCTGTGTCTCTGCCTCTGTGTGTGTGTGTGTCTCATGAATAAATAAATAAAATCTTAAAATAAGATTTAATTAATCCTATTTTTACCCCACCCCAAACTTTGAAAGGTACTAAGTGCTTTCAAGTCCAGAATCTTAAGATTCTAAAAATTGTCTTGCTTCCAGTTGATTGCCTATAGGCAGTCAAACCTCTGCTTTCTTCTTCTCTGCCAAGTCATTTACTACTCATCCACGTTCCATTTTCCATAACTTATTCTAAATTCATCATCTCCTATGTCTACTCCCGTTCTTTGTTTTATGGGTTTATGATTTTTTTATTCCTTTACTGACCTACCTTTCTTTCCTTCTTTCTGCCTTCCCTTCTTCCTTCCTTTCTTCTTTCTTCCTTTTTTTCCTTCCTTCCTTCCTTTACTTCTTTCTCTCTTTCTTTCTTTCTTCCTTCCTTCTTTTGTAGGCTCCATGTTCAGCAAGGAGTCCAGTGCAGGGCTTGAATTGAACCTGGGGTTAAGAGTTAGATACTTAACCAACTGAGCCACACAGGCGCCCCCACCTTTTTAAATTTAATTGAAGTGGAGCTGACACACAAAGTTACCTTAGCTTCAGGTATACTACATAGTGATTCAACAACTCTATACATTATGCTATATTCACCACTCCTTGGGACACCTGGCTGGCTCAGTCAGTAGAGTGTATGACACTTGATCTTGGGGTTATAAATTCAGGCCCAACTTGGGTGTAGAGATTACTTTAAAAAAAGTAAAAACTGGGGATCCCTGGGTGGCGCAGCGGTTTAGCGCCTGCCTTTGGCCCAGGGCGCGATCCTGGAGACCCGGTATCGAATCCCACATCAGGCTCCCGGTGCATGGAGCCTGCTTCTCCCTCTGCCTTTGTTTCTGGCTCTCTCTGTCTCTCAGTCTTTCATGAATAAATAAATAAATAAAATCTTAAAAAAAAAAAAAGTAAAAACTGGGCAGCCCGGGTGGCTCGGCGGTTTAGCGCCGCCTTCGGCCCGGGATCCTGGAGACCCGGAATCGAGTCCCACAGTCGGGCTCCCTGCATGGAGCCTGCTTCTCCCTCTGCCTGTGTCTCTGCCTCTCTCTCTCTGTGTGTCTCTCATGAATAAATAAATAAAATCTTAACAAAAAAAAAGTAAAACTGTTTAAAAATAAAGAAAAATATACTCACCACTCCTTGACTGTCTTTTTTTTTTTTAAGATTTTTATTTTTTTAAATTGGAGTTCAATTTGCCAACATATAACATAACACCCAGTGCTCATCCCACCAAGTGCCCCCCTCAGTGCCTATCACACTGTTGACTGTCTTTTTTTGTGATGTTCCAGAAGGGATTGGACTAATATGTGCTAATAAATGTTTAGTAGATATATATGCATAATTTTATTATAAATTAACTGCTATCTAGTAATGATACATTTATTATAAACAATAATAAAATATATACTGTTTTTTTTTTAAGACTTTATTCATGAGAGACACGGGGTGGGGGGGGGGGTGCGATGGGGGGGCGGCAGAGACACAGGGAGAGGGAGAAGCAGGTTCCATGCAGGGAGCCTGACGGGGACTCGATCCTGGGACTCCAGGATCACGCCTTGGGCCAAAGGCAGGAGCTAAACCACTGAACCACCCAGGGATCCCCTATACTGTTCTTTTTTATTAAGTAAGTTCTATACCCAACGTGGGATTTGAACTCACAATCCTGAGATCAAGCATCACATGCTCTACCGACTGAGCCAGCCAGGCACTCCTATAATGTTCTTTCTTATAAATTTCATAAACAGTTGATTCTTAAAGAGTACTATTGTTGATTTTTACAGACTTCTCGTATCTGTAGCCAAGCTACGGTTCCATTTTTTTTTTTTTTAAGATTCTATTTATTTATTTTAAAGAAAGAGAGCAAGTAAGGGGAGGAGCAGAGAAAAAGGGAGAGAATCTCAAGCAAACTCAGAGCTGGGCATGGAACCCACTTGGGGCTTGATCTCAGAACCCAGAGATAATGACCTAAGCTGAAACCAAGAATTGTACGCTTAATCGACTGAACCACCCAGATGCCCTGCTATGGTTCCAATTTATAAATAAGTATAGTTCTAATAGGAATGTCAGTTGATCTTTTCATTTACTCTATGGAATAAGATAAAGTGAAAAATTCCAATAAAGATTTTTATTGGAACTTCAGTTATGTAAGAATAAGCAACTTCTTTGGTGAATAAAACAATTGTTTTCAAATACTGGAATAGTGGGACACCTGGGTGGCTCAGTGATTGAGCGTCTGCCTTCAGCTCAGAAGCTGGGATGGAATCCCACATCGGACTTCCCTGTGAGGAGACTGCTCCCTCTACCTATGTCTCTGCCCCTCTCTCTCTGTGTCTCTCATGAGTAAATAAATAAATCTTAAAAAAAAAAATACTGGAATAGTTCTCAATTTTTTTATGCTTTCACAATGTAACAACTACAAACAAGATACTTTTTTAAAAGATTTTATTTATTTGTTTGAGAGAGATCCTGTGCACAAGCAAGGGGGAGGGGCAGAGGGAGAGGGAGAAGCATACTCCCTCCTTAGCAGGGAGCAGGTCTTGGGGATTGATCCCAGTACCCTAGGATCAAGACCTGAGCCGAAGGCTGATGCTTAACTGACTGGGCCACCCAAAATATGCTTTTTAATCTGCATCATTAACATTTTTTTTATCAGTCACTCAACAATCAACAATGTAATGAATCAAGCTCTGATTTGTAGTGTGTTGTAATATCCAAGGTGTAAATACTCCCATCATAGACAATTTCAAGTTTTTAATGTGAAGTCACTGAATGTGGAATTGGAAAAAAATGAGCATTTTATAGCATTTTCACTATATAGATACAATAAGATAACCTCAAGAGCATAGATAATAGTAAAATAATTAGGAAGTGATGAGTTTTGTATCATATTTATTACCACTTTAAATATAAATTATCTAATTATAAGTTTACATAATTTAATGGTGGATGTGTTTAACAACTTAACTCACAGACTTCCTGAAAATGTAACAGTTGGTGCCAACCCCAATACACCATTGGAGTAGAGACAAAGGTATAGCCAAACTACCAAGTGCCAACCCCAATACACCATTGGAGTAGAGACAAAAGTATAGCCAATCTACCAAGTTTAAACTGGAATGTCCAGCTCTTTTCTAAAATCTATTTTTATAACTGAAGGGTTGGTGAATATAAAGAAAAAAGCAGGAGGCCAGTTCTCTGTGTCAGTTTGATGTCTAACAAAAGATATCAAAAGGGAAAGAGGGAACAGAAGTGGGGAGGGCTGCAGAGGGGCAGATGGAAGACAAGGAAAAGGAGGTTACCATGGAAGTCTCAAATTCTGGGGATTTCAGCCAGTGAACTCTGGACCCTGGATAGAGGTTCTTAATGATATTTCTCCATAGAAAGTCATTGGCATGGATGTGGTGAGGTTTAATCATGTTTTAGGCAATGACAGGATTGCTGTCTTCCTCTGAGGTTTTCCTAAACATCTTCATTCAGAGTTTTTTTTTAAAGAAATGTCTTTTTTTTTTTTTAAGATTTTATTTATTTATTCATGAGAGACACAGAGAGAGGCGGAGACACAAGCAGAGAGAGAAGCAGACTCCATGCAGGGAGCCTGATGTGTAGGACTAGATCCCCAGGACTCCAGGATCTCACCCTGGGTGGAAGGGAGGCGCTCAACCACTGAGCCACCCAGGCTTCCCAAGAGTATTATTGTTTTGTGTTAAGTTTGTTTAAAAAAAAAAAAAATCAATCCTTTAGACATCCTTTGTATTTAATAATCCCTGCTTAGCCTTCTTTCATTATTTCATCAGGAAAGACAAGTGATATAATAAAAGTGAAGTCTGCTCCAAGTCTCTAAGAACAATTAAGAAAAACATTGTTAGTTTGAGACTTGGCATCAGTTCAATAAGATGCTATCAAGAACCTCTCCTTCTAGAAGGGCTGTTAATATATGCACTGTCACCCATTGCCATTAGGGGTGCCCTCTGCAAGACCAAAAGTCTTGGAACCACAGGCACTTCTGAATTTTTACAACCACAGTGAGTAAAAGGAGGTTCTTCAGCCAGTACCATCTGAGAGCTGAGCAAGCATAGAGCTGCATACCAAGTATTGAAAGGTTACTGGGTGAACAAAAATGGAATGAGTGTGAATTTTAAAGGCCAATTGTTCCTATTCAAATCAAAGTTTGAAGTGAAGGAGGCCCAGCCCTTGAGACCATTTTTAGTTCTGCTACTTGAATAACATCTTTGTTGCTCAGGTAGCAACAGCTGAGACCAGCAAAGCCCTTCTGTATATCAAACTAGCTCTGACTTAATTTTCTTCAGAAAAAGATCTACACTAAACTCTAAATACACTAGACAGGGTTTTTAAAAGCTTTAAAACTAATGTTTTGAAACATCCATGTCTTAGATTTGGGGTAACTGTTATTACCTTGTATATCACCTATTTAATTAACTGTTGCACCACAGAGTGTTAGAAAGAACTGGTCTTTGAAGACTTATTTATTTACTGAATTACATTGGGCAAACCATACTCTTTCTATGTCCCAGTTTATGCTTATGTAAAAATGGAAATAAAAATCCTCTTCTTCAGGGATAAAATCTTGCAAGGTGGTGAGGATTCACTGAGAAAATGTATTTGAAATTGCCTAAAAGCAAATGGACATTTAGTGGTTAAATTTGTTTCTTCCACTACCGACTCCACCTATCACAGTGGGTGCCCAGTAAATGTTACTGAAAAAAAATTTTTTTTTTAATTTCTTTTAATAACTAACCATAACCCAACTATAGCCATTTTTTCTGTTAGAAAAAAGGGAAATACACTTGACTTAATGAAGAAAAGCAAGACAAAAAGCAAAACAAAATTAGAGATAATGTAATGCCAAAGCAAGTCTCTCTAAAGATACTTTAAATCTGGGTTTAGGGGGAATCACTGGGTGGCACAGCAGTTTGGCGCCTGCCTTTGGCCCAGGGCGCAATTATGGAGTCCTGGGATCGAGTCCCACGTCAGGCTCCCGGCATGGAGCCTGCTTCTCCCTCTGCCTGCGTCTCTGCCTCTCTCTCTTTCTCTATGTCTGTCATGAATAAATAAATAAATAAATCTTTAAAAAAATAATACAAATAAAAATAAAAAATAAATCTGGGTTTAGGGATCCCTGGGTGGCGCAGCGGGTTAGCGCCTGCCTTTGGCCCAGGGCGCGATCCTGGATACCCCGGATCGAATCCCACGTCGGGCTCCCGGTGCATGGAGCCTGCTTCTCCCTCTGCCTCTCTCTTTCTCACTCTGTGTGTGACTATCATTAAATAAATAAATAAATAAATAAAAATCTGGGTTTAAATTTTTCTTTACTTAAGGGTACTTCTGGGATGCTGGCAGCAACCTATTTCCTAACCAAAGCAGTAGGTATAAGGGTGTGCTCACTTTGTGATGATTCATTGAACTGTATAGTTAAGATTTTTGCATTTTCTATATGTACATATTATTCTAAAATAAAAATGTAAAAAAAAGTTTTTTCTACAGAAATCATGCCCAAGTTCAAGCAACGGAGAAGAAAGCTAAAAGCCAAAGCAAAAAGATTATTCAAAAAAAAAGAAGCCTCTAACTCTCAGCCCAAGCTAATTATACCTCCTCCTCCACCACCCTCACCAGAAAGGTAAGGTGAAAGTGTGGAAAGACAAAATATTGAAAATCTGATCCATTAAGGATAGGGTTACCAGATTTCGCAAATAAAAATACAGAATGCCCAATTAAATTTAAATTTCAGATTTAAAAAATGAACATTTTTTTAATTGTAACATTTATAATATACTAAAAATTATTCATCCTTCATCAGAAATTAAATTTTGACTGGGCATTCTAAATTTTATGTAGTGACCATAGTTCAAGAGTTTAAATGAAGTAAAAATCACAAGAAATTGTACTGGAGATGCACAGTAATTATTTTCTCCTTCCCTAGTCAATTTAATTGTATAAATCTGGGAACTAAGTGATGAAAGAAGGGCATAGGATTGGAATTTCAGTTTTAGTTTTGGTAAGTTTGGTCAGTTATTCTCTGGGATGCAGGTTTAAACAAGTTACTGAAAGAGACTCTAAGTTATAGGAATCCCTAGGATACTGGTTCACGATGACATACTTTATACTTTTTGTAATTATAGCTCTCTTTACAGAAAAAAAATTTAAAATAAACAGGGCCTCAAAAAGCATTAACCATGATATTATCCTTAATGCTTCTCTGTCTTGAATATTGGAAATGGCCCCTGACTGGTCTTCCTTCTTCTGCTTTTGCCAACCTCTGCAGTGTATTTCAGTGCAATAGTCAGAGTGAGCCAGCTAAAAATCATGTCATATTGCCCCTCTGTTTAAAACTTTCCAATGTCTTTTCTAGGGTACCTGACTGGCTCAGCTGGAAGAGTGTGTGACTCTTGATCTCAGGGTCGTGAGTTTGAACTCCATGTTGGGTGAAGAGATTATATAAAAATAAATAAAAACTCTCCATGGCATCCTCTCTCAGAGTCAAAATTAAAATCCTTTGTACAACCCCACAGTCTGACTTGACATTATCTCATAATCCTCTATCCTTCAGTTTCTCCACCCTAATCATCCTGGCCCCCTTGCTATTCCCTAGACACTTCAGACAAGCTGCTATCTCAGGGCCTTTGCACTTACTATTACTGTTGCCTGAAATGCTCTTCTCCCAGATATTTGTATTGCTGGCTTCTTCACTTTTTATCTTTTTTTTTTTAAGTAGGTTCCACACCCAACCAGGGGCTTGAATTCATGACTGTTGATCAAGAGTCACATGTTCTACTGACTGAGCCAGCCAGGCATCCCTGTATTGCTAGCTTCTTTACTTTGTTTCGGTTTCTTTTCTCAAAAGTTGCCTTCTCAGTGAGACTTCCCTAGCTACTCTACCTAAAATTTCACCTCCACCCAACATTTCTTTCCTGCTGTATCCTTTTCCTCATAGTATTTATTCACTATCTAACAATCCATATATGTTACTTATTTGCTTACTTTTACCTTTCTCCCAAGACATGTAAGTTCAATGAGGGCAGGGTTTTTCTGTATTTTGTTCATTACTGAATCCCTGATGCCTCTTTATATTCCAATTTACTTACTCTAAAAAAAATAAACTGTTGCATAAGTACATCACGGAACTCTAGAATTTAATGAAGAATTTGGCATTATGTAGTCTCTGCTCCTGAGTCATACTATAAAACTAGCTTGTTTTTTTTTTTTTTTTTTTTTTTAAGATTTATTTATTTGAGAGAGAGACAGAGCGAGGAGAGGGGCAGAGGGAGAAAAAGAATCCAAAGCAGACTGCTGCCGAGCATGGAGCCTGACTCAGTACTCATTCTCATGACCCTGAGATCATGAGTTGATGCTCAACCAACTGAGCAACCCAGGCACCCCACAACTAGCTTGTTTTTAAATACAGGCTATTATTCCAACTCAGGAGTTTTTTATTTGTTTGGTTTTGTTTTTCCTACAGAGTGATTATTCTTTCAGCAGATACAGCCCTTAGCAGAAGCTTGCTTAGATCATCCTGGAATTTCAGATTTCCCAATATCAAAGATACAGTAAAACTTTGGACAAATAGAGTGTGGTCTATATACAAGTGGTGCCAGAACTGTATGGCCCAGGTATGTGTTTTACATACTGGCATGTGTTTGACATACTTGTTTTCAGCAATATGGTTTATCTACATACTTGGTATGTATGTTCACGTGTGTGTGCTCAGGTCAGCAGAACACTCAGGCTAAGCTCAGGTAAGAAGAAATTATGGAGTTATGTATGCCTTTGCTTCTGTAAAACATACATCAAATCACTTTCTTCTCTCTTTTTTCCTTGTCCTTATTGTGTTGCTTATAGAATTAAGGCTTGTTTATTTTTGAATTTCAGAGTTTAGAAGTATTGAAAGATACCATCTTTCCATCCCATTTCTGCCACCGAGAACTTCACAATCTAAGACAACAGTTTTGCATTTTGGAAAGTGAATTACACAAGCTCCAAGAAACAATGAAGGTTAGTATTGTTAAATAAAAAAAGAAATCCAGAATTAGGGAAGGAGAGGTACAGGCCAAGTGCTAGTCTGGGGCCTGTTTGCCCTCAGATCTGTTCCTTTGGCTTCAAGGCTCTGCTCTGTACTGTACTGGGGCTAACCCATGAAGGCTGTATGTCCCAAGCTCCATATCACCTGGTTCTGGTTGTACTTGGTTAATGGGAGTTGCTGATGAGAGACTGTCAGGGGTGTGGAGGGAGTGTGTTTTTCCTCTTTGTTCTCTCCATTGAGCAATTTCTCCAGGATGGTTGTTGTCTCCCTCACTCCAGCTCCCTCCAAGTAAATCTACCATTTTTCTTGATTCTCTGAGTTAACCCACCTCTAGAGATCTGGTTTACTGCTCTTCCCTTTTCCTTCCAGCCTCAAGGTATTCATGGCTTTCTGCAGTTGCTAATCTCTGGGCTCCTTCAATGTCCCCTGTGTCCTTTTCAGCTCTTTCATCATTAAAGTAACCAACTCCCTACGTTACATTCCACCTCTTTTAAATACTCAAGATGATTTCTATTTTTTTGGCCTGATAGAGGGAGAAAAAAGCTATAAATATCAACTCTTTCTAAACTCCCATAAGCGGGATGCCTGGGTGGCTCAGCAGGTGAGCATCTGCCTTCAGCTCTGGGTGTGATCCCAGGATCTGGCTTCGAGTCCCACATTGGGCTTCTCCCAGGGAGCCTCCTTCTCCCTCTGCCTGTGTCTCTGCCTCTCTCTCTGTGTCTCTCATGAATAAATAAATAAAATCTTTTAATAAATAAATAAATCTCAAAAAATAAACATTGTAGTGAAGCTTTTGGTATTACAACCCTTTTCCCAGAATTTGTACCTCAAGGTGAATTAGATGGGAAGAAAGGCAAATCACCTAATTCGTTAGGTCTGAGTTTCCACATCTAAAAATGAGGATGATACCATCTGTGGTGAGCTGAATCAGTTGCCTCCAAAAGATATCTCCAAGTCCTAATCCCTAGAACCTGTAAATATTATTTAATATTATTATTAAAGTGGGGATCCCTGGGTGGCGCAGCGGTTTGGCGCCTGCCTTTGGCCCAGGGCACGATCCTGGAGACCCGGGATTGAATCCCACGTCGGGCTCCCGGTGCATGGAGCCTGCTTCTCCCTCTGCCTGTGTCTCTGCCTCTCTCTCTGTGTGTGTGACCATCATAAATAAATAAAAAATTTTTAAAAATATGTTATTATTAAAGTAATCTCTACACCCAAAATGGGGCTTAAACTTACTACCCCAAGATCAAGTATTGTATACTCTACTAACTGAGCCAGCCAGGCCCCCCTTAAGTTAAGGATTTTAAGATGAGGAGATAATACTCTATTATCTGGGTGAACCCTAAATCCAATGACAAATGTCCTTATAAAAGAGATACAGAGGGATGCCTGGGTGGCTCAGCAGTTGAGCTCCTGCCTTTAGCCAGGGCGTGATCCTGAAATCCTGGGATTGAGTCCCACATTGGGCTCCCTGCATGGAGCCTGCTTCTCTCTCTGCCTATGTCTCTGCCTCTCTCTGTGTGTCTCTCATGAATAATAAAAAATAAAATAAATAAAATAAATAAAATAAATAAAATAAAATAAAATAAAATAAAATAAAATAAAATAAAATAAAATAAAAATAGGGCAGCCTCGGTGGCACAGCGGTTTAGCGCCACCTGTAGCCTGGGGTGTGATCCTGGAGACCGGGGATCAAGTCCCAAGTCAGGCTTCCTGTATGGAGCCTGCTTCTCCCTCTGCCTGTGTCTCTGCCTCTCTCTCTGTGTCTCTATGAATAAATAAAATCTTAAAAAAAAAAAAATGTCAGATCTATGAGAAAAAAACAATGCAGAAAAAAATAAAATACATAAATAAAATAAAATAAAATAAAATAAAATAAAATAAAATAAAATAAAATAAAAAAATAAAAGAGATACAGAGCAGAGCGCCTGGATGACTCAGTGGTTAAGCATCTGCCTTAGGCTTGGTAACAATCCCAGGGTC
Organism: Canis lupus dingo; assembly: GCF_003254725.2. NCBI lineage: Eukaryota > Metazoa > Chordata > Mammalia > Carnivora > Canidae > Canis > Canis lupus. The sequence continues at coordinate 34,938,108 of NC_064251.1, forward strand.
CTGGGATCGAGTCCCCCATTGGGCTCCCTGCTCAGTCTGCTTCTCCCTCTGCCCCTCCCCCCTGCTTATGCATACATTCTCTCTCTCATAAATAATCTTTAAAAAAAAAAGAGAGAGAGAAAAAGAGAGATACAGAGCAGAACATGAACAGAGGAAAAGAGGAGCAGTGGAACTACAGGCAGAGACTGGAGTGACGGAGCCTCAAACCTAGGAATGCCCTAGCTATCAAAAAGGAAAAGGCAAGGGTTAGAGCATTGGAAGGTAACTGTCAACGTGATTTTAGACTTCTAGCCTCCAGCACTGTGAAAAAATGAATTTCAATTGTTTTAAACCATCAAATTTGTGATAATTCGAGACTGCAGCCATAGGAAACGAATACACTACCTTACTTCATAGGGTTATTTTTCATTTCCTAGGGCTGCCATCATGAAGTAGCATGGACTGGATGGTTTATATAACAGAAATTTATTTCCCACAGTTCTAGAGACTAGAAGACTAAGATCAAGGTGTTGGCAGAATTAGTTTCTTCTTAGGCCTATCTCCTTTGGCTTGTCTTCTCACTGTGTTCTCAAACGGTCTTTTCTCTGTGCATACACATCCCTGATGTTCCTCCTGTAGGTTCAAATTCCTTCTTTTTATAGGAATTGTGGGGGAGGGTTTGAGGGGGGACACAATTAAACCCATAACATTTCTTATTCCTTTTTATCAGTACTTGAATATACTACTACATTCTTGGCTGCATTAAATTTTTTTCCTCTGTCAGGAACTTTCTTTCCCTATACCTTATCTCCCTTTCTCTCTTGAGATCTGATCAGTTGCAATTCATCTTTGAGATTATGGCTAAGTATCACTCCCCAGGGCATCTGGACAGCTCAGGCAGTTAAGAGTCTGGCTTCAGCTTAGGTCATGATCTCCAGATTCTGGGAACAAGCCCCACATCGGGCTCCCTGCTCAGCAAGGAATCTGCTTCTCTCTCTCTTTCTCCTGCTGCCCTCCCCACCACTCATTTTCTCTCTCTCTCTCAAATAAACAAATAAAATCTTTAATAAATAAATAAATATCACCCTCCAGTTTTCTCACTATTCATGCTCACAGCACACTTTATCATTTTCACTGAAGCATTTTTTTGTTTTGTTCTGCATGTGTGTGTATGTGTGTGTGTTTAATGTCTGTCTGCCTTCCTTACCAGACTGATGTAATAGACAAGGTTCACATTGTACCTATAGTGCTGGCATATTGCACACACAAAACAAATATATGAATGAATGAACTAACTTGTGATAAATGAGAAAATATTATAAAATGCATTGTATACTGAGAAAGCATTCAATACATGGTAGCTATTATCTTGATGACTCTGAGCCACAAGAACCAAATTAATCTGTTATTCATTTGCTAAATGTAATGTTTTCTTACAGGCTGTCTTAGAAAATTCTTCCTGCCCAAGCTGTGGTCAAATGTGTCACATAAGTGGTAAACTTACAAATGTGCCTGCCTGTGTTCTGACCACCCCTGGAGAATCTCAAGCTGTACTTCCTCCCTCGCTGCCACAGTCAGCCACCCATCTTCCTCCTCTTCCACCTCCGCCTCCACCCCCTCCACCTCCTCCTCTGCCTCCACCTCCACTACCTAGGGCACCTTTGCTGCTCAGAAAATTCGATCACACTAAAGCACTTCAGGTAGGAAAAAAATCTAGTAATGATGTGTTTTGGTCAGTGTATAATGGCATAGTAAAGTAAGGTGGCCTTTTAAGACTAGGCTAAGGGCTTTGAGAGGAAAGCTGCATTTTTTTCTGATTCCATATCTTAATTATGTCAATTTTTATGTTTTTAAAACTCAAGCTTTAGGAACTCACAAAAACTGGATTTAGAAATAAAAGTGATTTTTTTTTTTTTTTTTTTTTTTTTTTTTTTTTTTATGGGCAGCCCGGTGGCGCAGCGGTTTAGCGCCGCCTGCAGCCCAGGGCGTGAACCTGGAGACCGTGGATCGAGTCCCACGTCAGGCTCTCTGCATGGAGCCTGCTTCTACCTCTGCCTGTGTCTCTGCCTCTCTCTCTGTGTCTCTATGAATAAATAAAATCTTTTTAAAAATACTTTAAAAAAAGAAATAAAAGTGATTTTTTAAAAGGATAAATGAATGAAAGCCAGTAGATTGGAATATTCTTAATGGCTTCCCAGTATATCTTTTACCAAAAGAAAAGCCTCCCTGGGAAACCAAATTAAGAACAGAAGATGGCTTAGTGAGTAAAGTCAAAATAAAAAGAGTTGGGATGCCTGGGTGGCTTAGCAGTTGAGCTCCTGCCTTTGACCCAGGATGTGATCCTGGAGTCCCAGGATCAGAGTCCCACATTGGGCTCCCTGCAGGGAGCCTGCTTCTCTCTCTGCCTATGTCTCTGCCTCTCTCTCTCTGTCAATCATGAATAAATAAATAAAATCTTTAAAAAAAAAAAGAAAAAAAGAGTTGGTGGATACTAAAGTATAATGTCATTAAGCTAGAGGACCACTCTCTATTAATTCCTTATCTACCAAGGAGATCAGAATGTTTGTGAATCACTAAGGTAAGCATGACTCTCTTTAAAAATCTGCTGAATTTTCACTCCAGATACATTTGGTTTAAAATGACTGAATTAATTCCAGAATCTATTATGTTTGCCATAATGCATACTTCTCTGGCTATACATTCTTGTTGTACGGGAACTGAGGCAATTTTTAGGTTAATTGAAGCAAAAGTTCACCTTGATTTGAGGAACTCCTTCAACTTTTGTCTTATTATAATGACTCCTTAGGAAAATGCATAGTTGCAGGGAACTAGCCTATCTCACATTTACTTTCAAAGCCTTACATTTTGATGAATACTTTGCAATAGCATTAGCATCCATGGGTACTGAAAACAGAATCATTCTTGGTTAAATGAAAAGGATTTGACAGGTTCCCAGGGTAAATAAGAGTTAGTTTTTAAGTGAGTCTTTAAAAACTATATCTGGATTTGCATTTGACTAGATATCCTGGTTACAATTTGAATTCTAACCTCTCCATGTATTTTAAGGCTGGATCATTAAAAAAAGATGGACCCATGCAGATAACAGTTGAAGATCTACTCACTGTGAAATTAAAGAAGACACAGTGTTTTGACGAAAAGAAGAAGGTAAGATGTTACCGACCCTACACATGGTCTTTCAGCTTTTAACCTGGTCGTCCCTTCCTGGAAAACAAGCATGAGTCTTATGTACAGAAGCCATACTGAAGTATTTGATGTTTTATTTGTGTAGTTTTGGATCTCCTCAACAAAATATGTAGATCCCAAAATTATTTAATTAGGCAATTGTATCCACCAACCATTAGTCTAAAGAGGTAGAGACATACTTTGAAGCTCTGGAATAAAACTTGAGTAGTGGATATATCTTATACTTTAAAATACTCATTGTTTCAGCATGTTTACATTTTGAGTGATATTTTTAAGTGTGTCTTTTGATACTTTCTCATTTTGTGATTAAAGTTTGCGCCATCACCAAAAGCACGGTATCCACTAGTTACTGTCTCTGACCTCCAGCGCGTCACCCTGAAGCCCAACTCCAAAATGCTATCAACTCGAGTTACAAATGTCTTAATGTAAGGGACTGCACCGTATTATGCTCTACTGTTACTTAAAAGAATTTTTTTTTTGATTATCTCTAACTTTGAAAGTTATATATGCTCATTGTAGAAAACTGGAAATCCACAGAAAAATTTAAAGAAAACAGGGGCACGTGGGTGGCACAGTCAGTTAAGCATCTGACTTGGCTCAGGTCATGATCTTGGGGTCCTGGGATTGAGCCCCATGTCTGGCTCCTCACTCAGCAGGGAGTCTGCTTGTCCCTCTGTCCCTCCTCTCGGTGTTTCTCGTGAATAAATAAAATAAAATATTAAAAAAATTTTTTTTTAAAACCTAACATATCTTGGAATTGATGAAATTTGTGTGTGTATAGCATGTGTGTGCATGTATACATGTTTGTGTACCTGTATATGATCATATTGTACACATACATAGTTAAGGCTTTTCCAATTTAATGTGTCAAGACCTTTCCCCATCTTATCAAAAATCAGTGTAAAGCATCATTTTGACTTCTTCAGTATATACAGTTCATTACACGTAAACTTCATAAACTCCTGTTTTGAGACATTTAGGTTGTTTATGATCTTTTATTTCTAACTCTTCAGTGCACACCCTTGTCCATCATCTATGTGCATACTGAGTTTTTGTGCATAAGATGAATTCTTATATGGATAATTACTGAGTCAAGAAGTATTACTTATTAGGATGATTATATCACCTTATGCTCCTATCCGGATCTACTGCTTTTTTTTTTATTTTAAGTACGCTCCACACAAAAGTGGGGCTTGAACTCATGATCCTGAGATCAAGAGTCATATCTCTACTGACTGAGCCAGCCAGGCACCCCTCTGCTGCTATTTTTTAATGTAACAAATAGAACTAATTTCAAGGGCATTGCCTTTAGAAATGACTACTTTGCTTGGGGAAAAATGATAAAATCTGGCAAGTTCTAACTTTTATATCTTTATTTCATCAGTACCCCTGGTAAAAGCCAGATAGATCTGCGGAAACTACTTAGAAAAGTTGATGTAGAGAGGTAATACACTTTATCTCTATGCTTTCTAAATCCATTTGAAAAGTTGGCATAAAACACAGCTTCTGATATTGCCAATACCTTTGTAGGAGCCCAGGTGGAACCCCCCTCACCAATAAAGAAAATATGGAAACAGGAACTGGGCTGACTCCAGTAATGACCCGGGCCTTGAGAAGAAAGTTTCAGGTAAGCTTGGGAGGGGGAGGGGAGAGGTAGGTTCTTTTTCTTCAAAATCATTTATTTAGATGATTTTTTTTTTTAAGATTTTATTTATTTACTTACTTACTTATTTTAGAGAGAGTGTACAAGCAGGGACAGAAGGAGGTTGAGGGACAGAAGGAAAGGGAGAGGGAGAAGCAGACTCCCTGCTCAGCAGGGAGTCTAACCCAGGGCTTGATCCCAGGACCTGGAGATCATGATCTGAGCTGAAGGCAGATGCTTAACTGCCTAAGCCACCCTCTTATAATAAATGGTACCTTATGCTTTATAAAACACTTTCATATTTAGGCTTTATAAAATTCTGTGACATAGCTAGCATTATCATCTCTAACTATGAATGTCTAGTTTTATTAATTCCTTTAGTAAGTATTTATTAAGCATTTCCTAAATGCCAGGCACTGTGCTGGAGTACCAGGGATATGGTGGTAAGCAAAAACAGACCTAGCTTTATTGTCATAGAGCTTTCAGCCTAGTGGGAAAAATAGACATTAGTCAAATAATCACATATTGGTATTCTACACTGAGGTAAGTACTATAAAGGAAAGGGACAGAGTCTGTGGGAACCCACAGAGGAACTTCATCTAGCCTGGGTGATTTAGGAAGGATTCCCTTAGGAAGTAATGAAGTGAGACTTGAAGAATGAATAGGCATTAACTGGGAAGCATACCTGTGGGATAAGGGGGTGGACCCACCATGGCTGTCAGGGCAGAAAGAGCTCCAGGCAAAAAAAAAAAAAAAGAGTATATGCAAGGGTCTTGTGATGTAGGGATCAGATCATGCACACTTGATAGGAAAAGGTCCTGGCAGCTTTCTTCTTTGTCACCTGCATGTAGGATCCATACACCAAAATCTTGTTTATCAGTGGGGCCTGATGTGATTTCTTCCAAACTCTGTCATCATCTCCCTATTCACCTCTATTACTGAATCTGTGGGGAGTAGCGATCCTTCTGCCACTCCTACTAGAGTGCTGGGACGCAAGGCTCCTGGACTCTTCTCCATCTCCCTCTGGCAGTAGAGACACACCAGAGACTTCACTGCTGACACTTTGCCACCCCAACACGGTCCTCCATTTGTTTGCTCATTAAGAATCAGTACCTTTTACAGACAGCTTGGTATCCCTCTTGCCAATCAACTTGGTCCTCCTGGACATTATACCACCTTCTTTGGAAGTATGGCCACATTCCTCTTTCCTCCTTTTGGAACATCCAGTAGGAGTCTACCCCTAGATCACATTCTTTGGTCATATCACAAATTATGAAGGTCAAGGACAGAAGGCCGAGGCCTCACTAAAGGACTAAGCCCCTTCCTTTCTTTGCTCAGCTCTGGGATTCTTTTTTGTTCCTGTCCTACCCCATAATTACTGTAATGAGTTGAGTAACATGGAAATAAATGAAAATATGATCAATAATAAGCAGACATATTGAGCTACAACATCAAAAATCACAGAAAAGATCTCTGTCATATGAGGTATTTGCCAAAATCCACTTAGTAGGAGGAAGTTTTTTATTTTTATTTATTTATTTTTTTAAGATTTTATTTATTTATTCATGAGAGACACACAGAGAAAAAGAGAGGCAGAGACACAGGCAGAGGGAGAAGCAGGCTCCATGCAAGGAGCCCGATGTGGGACTCGATCCAGGGTCTCCAGGATCACACCCTGAGCTGTAGGTGGCGCAAAACCGCTGCGCCACCTGGGCTGCCTGAGGAAGTTTTTTAAAAACTGTTGTTAGGATAGCCTGGGTGGCGGCTCAGCAGTTTTGCACGCCTTCAGCTCAGGTTGTGATCCTGGAGTCCCCCGGGATTGGGATCGAATCCCACATCAGGCTCCCTGTGGGGAGCCTGCTTCTCCCTCTGCCTATGTCTCTGCCAGTTTCTCTGTGTCTTTCATGAATTAATAAACAAAAATTAAAAAAAAAAAAAAAACTGTCGTTAGACATAGAATGACCCTTCCTACTTAGCCCTTAGGTTTCCTTTTTCCTTTAAGTCTGAAACAATTGTATTAGTTAGGTTTTGCATTTGGTAACAAAATTTGGTTTTGCATTAGGTAATAAAAATCTGACCACCATGGCTTAACCAAGTAGGGGCTTACTTTTCTTACCTGCATATTCCCTTGGGAAGTAGGTAGGCCATAACTGGTATAGCAGCTTCATCAAGTCCTCAGTGTTCTTTCATCCTTAATGTGTGGCTTTTATCTTCCTGGTAAAGAATGCCTACACCTCCTAAAGCCTGGTGTCCACATTCTAGGCAAGATAAGGAAAAAGGCAAAGTGCAAAAGGATATCATAGCTAAGCTACCCCTCATCTCTTAAAACAGGTACTATCTAGGAACTTCTGATTATATCAGAGAAACTGGGAAAGTGGTTTTTAGTGGTCTGGCTGCATTACTGCCCTACACAAAATATGGATTCTGTTAGTGAGGAAGGAGATCTGTGTTGGCCATAGGAACATAATTCATATTATAACTGGGACCCTTTTTTTTTTTTCATAGATGGCTCACCCTAGAAGCCCAACTCAAACTCTGCCACTTTCTACAAGTAGCTTTGATGAACAAAACTGATGCCAAGCTTGCCTGACTCCATGTGATGATCCATAAAATATACAGATAAAACCACCCCAACCCTTTTTTAATATAGTAGGGTATGTATAAATAATTATGCTAATATATATAATTTCATTTGAAGAATTAAAGTATTGCAACCCCCCATACATACTGTGATATAAAGTGGGTATTGGGTATTTTTTAGTTGGCATGATCAATAAGAAAACAGATGGGAAAATGCAATCCCCAGAGTGATGTTTATCCTGGAATTACCCAATTTAGGTTCGAAAGCTTGTTCAAATTTAACTAGATAACAAATTTGTATTCAATAGGTACACTTAAGATATTAAGAAAATAACCTGATTTCCTTAAAAGTAAAATAAAATAAAATAACCTGATTTCCATTCTTGCATATTCTCAGGTAATTAAAAAGAAAAGTATTTCAGCCTGTCAAGCTAATACATTCACTAAGTACTGTAGACTTGGGATGCCTGGGTGACTTAGCGGTTGAGCATCTGCCTTTGGCTCAGGGCGTGATCCCCGGTGCGGGGATCAAGTCCCGCAGTGGGCTCCTCATAGATAGCCTGCTTCTCCCTCTGCCTATGTCTCTGCCTCTCTATGTCTATCATGAATAAATAAATGAAATCTTACAAAAAAAAAAAAGTACTGTAGATTTGATCAGTAAAAATGGTCCTCTAGATTTGATTTGTTTACTGTAAACAGTTAAAAGATAAGACCCTCCCCCATCCCAACCCAATTATTTTCCAGATGGATTTGAAGTAAAATATCCAATTTAACCATAAAAATTAGAATGTATCATGTCTAGCAGCTAGAAATGATATCCAGGTAGTCATATCTGGCTCTCTGAAGTCTGATATATTTTTTTCTTTGATATTTGCTGTCCACATTTGTGCAGCTAACTATGAATTTTATGGAATCTCAACATGAAGCTTGAATTCCCACAGTGGTCTGCCAGGTATTCAGATAATTCTGAAGTCCATAGCAAATCCTCTATGAGACCTAATTCCTATCCTCAACAGCCTGTAGCTTCAATCACTGTAATAATGCATACCTCACTGAATTTTTGTTCTTTGTTCTTTCCTGCCAGTCCAGACTTGCCAGATTTAGCAATTATAAACATATGATGATCAAATTTGAATTTCAGATAAAAAACAAATAACTTTTAAATATAAATATGTCCTATTAAACAACAGATAAAAAAAAAAAAACAGATAGGGTTTTTTTAGTATAAGTATGTCCCAAATATTGCATGGGAGTTATATATTTATACTAAAAAATTATTTATCTAAAATTCAAATTTAACAGGACATCCTATATTTTGGCTGGTTACCCTATCAGTCAGTCCTCTACAAAGTTGCCAAGTATTTATGGGAACTCCCAGCTTGTCAGACATGTCTACTTAGTGGTAGACACAATTATAGCTTCAGTCAGGATCTCCATTACTAATGTGTTAAGTATCATAGAGGAAGGGGAACTCTGATTAGGGTGAGTTCCTGTAACTGGAGGTGCAGTATTAGCTTTGATTCCCTGCAGTTCCAAGAATAAGGATCACAGATGCACATAGATAGGAAATAAGGTGTTTCAGATTGTCACTGAACTTCCTAGCCTGATAGGAAGCAGCTACACAGATGACATCCTTGAAATAGCATCATTTTAGCATAAGCTAAAAAAGATATTTTAGTAATTTCCCAGAAGTGCCTATATCTCCACAGATACATATTGCTTTGAGATGCCAAATAGAGTGTTGTGGAAAGTGAGCAGACTGGAAAGCAGACCTGGGGACCATGTTTTGTTTTATGAGACCCACATTTATATTTATAGACACATTTATGCATGCAAATTATAGGTAATAAAGTTAAGAAACATACCTGCTTCTAGTTAAAAAAAAAAAAAAAAAAAACCTTCCTAGCTACATTTATATTATATAAGGATAAAGAAGAAAAAAAAAAAAAAAGAATAAAGGGAATGATCACTGAAAATAAAACATTTGAGTATTTGTAACAATGTTTTATGGGACATTTATAATGCTTATTATATTAATAAACCACCATGTATTGTCTCAATTTAAATGATTTGATGATTTGATCATTGAAAAGTTCATTAAAAAATGCTCTAGAAATCCTATATATAAACATTTATAAAGCTGCTATTGCCATTGTACCAGTATTAAAATGTTTTTTATCTTGTGTCTTTTACTAATTTTTATGACAGGTTTTATACTGTACCCATTTGAGAATCCTGTAAATGTTATGGCTTCATTTAACTGTTGTTAATTATAAACTTCCAATGTTTATTTTCAGACTGAATAACAACCAGGCAATATAAACACCAAAGTACATCTGGTTATGTTTTTAAATAAAGCAATAAAAAACCTTTGATTTTTCCTCATTTAATTTTTTTCTAGAAACGTAACACAGAAAAGTACATAATACATAAATTAATAAATCATAAAGCAAATGCTTATGTAACCACCAAGAAAGAAAGAGACATTATAAATGTCTTTAGAAGCCCTATCTCCCTAACTATCTAACACGAGTAACTACTGATTTGCTTGTTATAGTAAATATTTCCTTGCTTTTATTCTCTAAGTATACATCCCTAAATGCTATGGCTTATTTTGCTTGCTTTTGACCTATATAAATAGAATCATATATTATATACCTTACTTCTGCCTTCTTTCAATCAACATTTATTTTTAAGATTTAACCATGTTATTGTGTAGCGCCACAGATCACTTACTTTTTATTGGATGAATATAGTTACCATTCATTCCATTGTTAATGGAACTTAGGGTTGTTTATAGTTTTTGGCTTTTATAAATCATGCATGCCATTATGAACACTCTAGATACTATTTTCTAGAAACTGTCAAACTGGTTTTCCAAGTAGTTATACCAATCCGTAGTCCCTTCAACAAAGTATGAGAGTTCTTGTTGCTCCTGTTTTCTTCAAGAGAGTCTTTTCTATTTGATTTTTCAACATTTTATTTGGGAAATCTGTACAATGTTTATCGTTAATATACACTTTTTTGCCTGGATTTATAAATCAAAGAATTGTTAAGATGATTTTATATCGGCAAAGTCACATACTAAACATAGCAAATTGGGGCACCTGGGTGGTTCAGGGGTTGAGCATCTGCCTTCAGCTCAGGGCGTGATCCTGGTGTCCAGGATCGAGTCCTGCATTGGGCTTCCCACAGGGAGCCTACTTCTCCTTTTGCCTATGTCTCTGCCTCTCTCTGTGTCTCTCATGAATAAATAAAAAAATCTTTTTAAAAAATTAAAAATAAAAATAAACATATCAAATAGTATACATGGTGAGGATCACAATATAATTTATATTGATAAACATGTAGAATTTCTCATTTTATTTTTTTTAATATTTAATTTATTTATTCATGAGAGACACAGGCTGAGAGAGGCAGAGACATGGGCAGAGGGAGAAGCAGGCTCCTTGCAGGGAGCCCAATACGGGACTGGATTTCGGATTCTGGGATTACGACCTGAGCTGAAGGCAGGCGCTCAACTGCTGAGCCACCTAGGCATCCCAAGAATTCCTCATTTAAGTTGGATTTTCAAAAAAAAACTAGGATCTGAACACATAAAGCAGAGAAGGGAACAAGTAAAAAGCAAATAGACAAAATTTTTTAAAATATGTTTAAAAACCTATTGCAACTCCTTTCTGAATTCTTGTTAGTAACTAAGAGTTGGTTGAGAAGCCAAATATAGCTTAATTTATTAAAAATATCACCACCATGACTTAGGGCTCCATCCTTCCTTTGAGAATTATATGAAATGACTCTTTCCCCCCTACATTTTTATTGAGACATAATTAACATATAACATTGTATTGGTTTAAGGCAAACATAATGATTTGATAAATGTATATGCTGAAAAACTATTTCTACAATAAATTTAGTTAATATCCATTATCGTGTATAGTTATAATTTTTTGTGATGAGAACTTTTTTTTAAGTAAACTCTACCCCAAATGTGGTGCTCAAATTCACCATCCTTTTTTTTTTTTTTTAAGATTTTATTTATTCATGAGAGACAGAGAGAGAGGCAGAGACATAGGCAGACAGAGAAGCAGGCTCCCCACAGGTAGCCTGATGCAGGACTTGATCCCAGGACCCCAGGATCACAACCTGAGCCAAAGGCAGACAACCACTGGGCCTCCTACGTGTTCCTCAAACTCACCATCCTGAGATCAAGAGTGCCATGCTCTACCATCTGAGCCAGCCACGTGCCCCGATGAGAACTTTTAAGATGTATTCTCTTAGCAACTATTTTTTCTGAGGAGGGGCAGAGAGAGACTTAAGCAGGCTCCATGCCCAGCAAAGAGCCCAATGTGGGGCTCAGTCTCACAACCCTGAGATCATGACCTAAGCCAAAATCAAGAGTCCATCACTCAACTGAGCCACCCAGGCGCCTCTCTTAGCAACTTTGAAATATACAAGACAGTATTAATATGTATAGTCACCATGCTATACCTGAATACTGGAACTTAATACTGGAAATATGGACCTTTTGACCACCTTCACCCATATCTGTACCTCTACCCCCTGGCCCAGCAACCACCACCAGGCTTTTCTCCATTTCTATGACCTAGGTTCTTTTAGATACCACATATAAGTAAGATCATACCTAAATGAGACAATTCTTGATACGGATTTAACACAGAGCCAAACTTACAAAGTAAATTATCTGTATTTATTATTATTTTGTCATTATTTGATATCCCAAGTAAGAACTCATTAAAAATAAATTATCTAATTCCATTTCTATCTTAAAAAAAAATTTTTTTAAATTTTTATTTATTTATGATAGTCACACACACAGAGAGAGAGAGAGAGGCAGAGACGTAGGCAGAGGGAGAAGCAGGCTCCATGCACCGGGAGCCCAACGTGGGATTCGATCCCGGGTCTCCAGGATCGCTCCCTGGGCCAAAGGCAGGCGCTAAACCGCTGCGCCACCCAGGGATCCCCGAAAAAAAAAAAAGATTTTATTTATTTATTCCTGAGAAACAGAGAGAGAGGCAGACATAGGCAGACAGAGAAGCAGCCTCCTTGCCAGGAGCCCAATGTGGGACTCGATCCCAGGACCCCAGGATCGTGACCTGAACCAAAAGCAGACGCTCAACCACTGAGCCACCCAGGCACCCCTACTCCATTTCTATCTTAAAGCCAAAAGTATTTAAAAATAAAATCTAACCATTCAAAACTCCAATCAACTAAACCAAATATTGAGTTAAGGCTTTCCACATTTCAAGAAAGAATTGTTCAATATTAGAAATTGGAGAAAGTGTTCATTGCAGAAAAATTAGAAAATAGATGAAAATAAAAGATATTGAAAAGTACAGCATAGGAAAGACAATCAATAATGTTGTAATAGGGACACCTGAGTGGCTCAGTGGTTGAAGTAGTGATCCCGAGGTCCTAAGATAGAGTCTCACATCGGGCTCCTGGAGGAGAGCCTGCCTCTCTCTCTTCCTGTATCTCTGTCTCTCTGTGTCTCTCATGAATAAATAAATATAATCTTTAAAAAAATAATAATGTTGGGGATCCCTGGGTGGCTCAGCGGTTTGGCACCTGCCTTCAGCCGAGGATCAAGTCCCACATCAGGCTCCCTGCATGGAGCCTGCTTCTCCTCTGTCTGTGTCTCTGCCTCTCTATCTGTGTCTCCCATGAATAAATAAATAAAATAAAATTTAAAAATAATGTAATAACTATGGTGACAGATGGTAACTAGTTATTATGGTGAGCATTTCATAAAGTATACAATTTTTTAATCACTATGGTGGACACCTGAAACTAATGTAATGTTGTATGTCAACTCTATTTCAATAAAATAAATTTTAAAAAATAATAAAGAGGGATGTCTGGGTGGCTCAGCGGTTGAGGGTCCGCCTTCAGCTCAGGGTGTGATCCCGGGGCCCTGGATAGAGTCCCACATTGGGCTCCATGCGTGAAGCCTGCTTCTCCCACTGCCTGTGTCTCTGCCTCTCTCTCTCTGTCATGAATAAATAAAATCTTTAAAAATAATAATAAAAAAGAGGACATCTACCACAAAACCTGCATACAGATGTTTGTAGCAGCTTTATTAATAATTTCCAATACTTGAAAGCAACTAAGATGTATTCTAGTAGGCAAATGGGTAAATAAACCATGGTGCATCTAGATAACAGAATATTCTTCAACACTAAAAAGAAATGAGCTATCAAAGCATGAAAAGATAGATAAAACTTAAATGCATATTACTAAGTGAAGAAGCCAACCTGAAAAAGCTATGTACTGTATGAGTCCAACCATAGGATAGTGTGGAAAAGGCAAAAATATGGAGATAGTAAAAAGATGGGTGGTTGCAGGAGGTTGGAGATAATGATGTATTAATGTAGGTTCATAGATTGCAACAAATATACCATTCTACTACAGGATATAGCGATGGGGGGCGGGGAGAATGTGCTCGTGTGTGGAGCAGAGGTTACCGTGGAACTTTCTGCACAACTAAACCTAAAACTTTTTAACCTAAAATAAACCTAAAACTTTAAAAATAAAAGTCTACTGAAATAGAAAACGAAAAAAAAAAAAAAAAAAAGAGGAAAAAGAAATAAAAGTGAATAAATTCTAAAACGTTTTAAACATTGTAATATATATTTTAACATTTTGGTATATAGTCTTCCGAGACTGAGAAATTATGTTTTTAAAGCTTGTACTCCATAAACTTTCCAAAACCACTGGCTTGCTTTCCCACTGATGTGAGTGAATGAAATCTTTTATGGAAAGTACACAAGAAAGGAAATCCGTTCGCCTACCTTGCTTTGCCAGATTATCTCTTGAGCTGTGTTTCTCAAACTGAACTGTGTACATTAGGATTTAGTTGAAATGCAGGCAGTGATTCAGTAGGTGTAGGTTAGGGCCCGAGATCCTGCATTTCTAAGTAGCTCCCACGTGGACCTGCAGACTACACATTCTGTAGCGAGGTTCCAGAGTTTAAACTGAACCACTATTCTGTTTTTCCAAGAGTTTGACCAGCTTCCTTTGCAGTGTTTTTGCATTCCTTGAACTGCAAACTAGCTGTTTCCAATTGTCTCTTTGATCTCTCAATTCCTACAGTCACCGGCTAAGGAGAAACCTAAACAAGGGGCGGTATCGCCGTAGGGAACCCGCGGAAAATTAGGAGGAGCGGGAGGCGGAACCTAAAGTGAAAGCAACCAGGAACTGAAGAAGCGGAGGAGGGATTTCGAAATTGGACGAAAGCCGGTTGGGTTTTCTGGGCGGACCGGAAAGAGTCTAGAGAAGTCTCTGCACCATGGCGGGTCCTGTCAGCTTGCGAGAGCTTCTAATGGGAGCTTCATCCTGGACCGGCTCTGAAAGTCCGGAGGGAACCCCTACAGAGGGCGGAGGGAGCGTGGCTGGCGGACCGGAGCCTCCTTGGCGAGAGGATGAGATCTGCGTGGTGGGAATCTTCGGCAAGACCGCCCTGCGCCTGAATTCCGAGAAGTTCTCACTAGTGAACACGGTTTGCGACCGACAGGTCTTTCCCCTCTTTCGCCACCAAGATCCTGGGGACACAGGGCCTGGAATCAAGACCGAGGCTGGAGCCGTGGGGGAGGCTGGTGGAGCCGGAGACGCTGGGGCGGGGACCGGGGAGTCGGTTCGGGGAGCTGTAGCGGGCGCTGAAGGTAACCGAACTGAGCCGGGCTCCCAGGACTACAGCCTTCTGCAGGCCTATTACAATCAGGAAAGCAAAGTTCTTTATCTTCTTCTCACTTCCATCTGTGACAATTCGCAGCTTCTGCGGGCTTGTCGTGCCCTTCAGAGCGGGGAAGCTGGAGGTGGCCTCTCGTTACCTCATGCAGAAGCCCACGAGTTCTGGAAGCATCAGGAAAAACTGCAGTGTCTCAGTCTCCTTTACCTTTTCTCCGTCTGCCACATCCTGCTTCTGGTCCATCCCACTTGTTCCTTTGACATCACTTATGATCGAGTATTCAGAGCCCTGGATGGACTGAGACAGAAAGTACTGCCCCTCCTGAAAACGGCCATTAAGGATTGCCCAGTTGGCAAAGACTGGAAGCTAAATTGCCGACCTTGCCCACCTAGACTCCTTTTCCTTTTTCAACTCAATGGAGCCCTCAAGGTGGAACCCCCTCGGAGCCAAGACCCAGCTCATCCAGACAAGCCCAAGAAGCATTCTCCTAAAAGGAGACTGCAGCATGCCCTGGAGGACCAGATCTATAGAATCTTTAGGAAGAGTCGTGTCTTGACTAATCAGAGTATCAATTGCCTCTTTACTGTGCCTGCCAACCAGGCTTTTGTGTACATAGTTCCGGGAAGCCAAGAGGAGGACCCAGTAGGCATGTTGCTGGACCAACTTAGGAGTCATTGTACTGTCAAGGACCCAGAATCTTTGCTGGTGCCTGCACCCCTTTCTGGGCCCAGGCGATACCAGGTGATGAGGCAACATAGCCGACAACAGCTTTCTTTCCACATTGACAGCAGCAGTTCCAGTTCTTCCGGGCAGCTAGTGGATTTCACTCTTCGGGAATTTCTGTGGCAGCATGTGGAGCTAGTCCTAAGCAAGAAAGGTTTTGATGACAGTGTGGGCAGGAACCCACAGCCTTCCCATTTTGAACTTCCCACTTATCAGAAGTGGATCTCAGCAGCTTCAAAACTGTATGAAGTAGCTATTGATGGGAAAGAGGAAGACCCAGGGTCTCCCACTGGGGAGCTAACATCTAAGATTTTAAGCAGTATTAAAGTCTTGGAAGGGTTTTTGGATATTGACACCAAATTCTCAGAAAACCGGTGCCAAAAAGCTTTACCCATGGCCCATAGTGCCTATCAGTCAAATTTGCCTCATAATTACACAATGACTGTCCATAAGAATCAGCTTGCTCAGGCTCTTCGAGTGTACAGTCAACATGCTAGGGGTCCAGCCTTTCACAAATATGCCATGCAGTTACATGAGGACTGCTACAAGTTTTGGAGCAATGGCCATCAGCTCTGTGAGGAGAGGAGTTTAACTGATCAGCACTGTGTACATAAATTTCACTCCTTACCTAAATCAGGTAGCTAAAATTTTCTCAGCATTTTGAAATCAGAATTAAGCTGTGTTTCTATTCTTGTGGGTTTTTTAAATTATTATTTTTGAGTAATCTCTTTGCCCAAAAAGGCACTCAAACTCATAACCCTGAGATCAAGAGTTGCATACATCACTGGTTGAGCCAGCCAGGCAACCCTTTATTTTTGTTTTAAGAGAGGCTGTTCACTATGTATTGATATTTTTTAAAGAGCCCTACAGAAATTCAGTTGCATCAAATTTAAGTTTTCTCTCTTGCTGTAAAAAGAAAATAACAGCTATGACTACTAATTATTTTCTTGTATTTAAAGGATGAACCATAGGAAATTGGTAAGTGAAAACTGTTAACATAAAGTTCAGAAATTACATATTCACATTTTTACCTTGGAGTTTTTGTTGAACTAAAAAGAAAATACAATGAAATGCAAGGTCACCATAATGAAAATAAAATTTACTTAGAAAGCCTAAGACTTTAGGTTGAAAATATATATCATTTTATGTATTTTCAGTTGCTTCTTGTGTGTGTGTATTTAGGCAAGGTTTTGTGTTTTTTTTTTTTTTTTTTATTATGGTTTTGTGTTTTTGATGGGTTTTTTTTTCCCTTTTCCCTTCCAAAGAACTGTTTGGAAAATTTGGGGGGTTAGATGTATAGAATGTAAAATAAATTTGACTCTGTGTTGTGTGTATGAAATTGTATTTTCCAGGAGAAAAACCAGAGGCCGATAGAAATCCTCCGGTGTTGTATCACAATAGCCGAGCTCGATCTACTGGTGCTTGTAACTGTGGAAGGAAACAAGCACCTCGAGATGATCCCTTTGATATCAAGGCAGCTAACTATGACTTCTATCAGGTAGTCTCTACATTTTTTTCTTCCTCTTTTTCCTCCTCCCACCCCCCCCCCTTTTTTTTTTGTTAACTACAATTTAAGTAAAAATACATATTTTCAGATGCAAAATATGTAGAAAAGTAAATGAGACTGGAATGTGATATATAGATAAGGGAAGGTTCTTTATATATATTTACTTACCCATTCATTGTTAACCTTGCTTTTTAGAGTGAAGAGTGTGTTATTTTAAATGAAAAGTTCACAAGTTTGTTTACTTTGTTTTTTTCCTGTATAGCTTCTGGAAGAAAAATGTTGTGGAAAACTGGATCATATCAATTTCCCAGTATTTGAACCAAGTACTCCAGATCCTGCTCCTGCCAAAAATGAATCTTCTCCTGCCCCTCCAGATGCAGATGCTGATAAACTTAAAGAAAAAGAACCTCAAACCCAAGGAGAGAGCACAAGTCTGAGTTTAGCTTTGAGTTTAGGCCAATCCACAGATAGTTTAGGTACCTATCCAGCTGATCCACAAGCAGGAGGAGATAATCCAGAAGTTCATGGTCAAGGAGAAGTAAAAACTGAGAAGAGACCAAATTTGGTTGATAGACAGGCATCTACAGTTGAGTATCTCCCAGGCATGCTGCATTCAAATTGCCCTAAAGGTCTCCTACCCAAATTCTCCAGCTGGTCATTGGTTAAATTAGGCCCTGCTAAGTCTTATAACTTTCATACAGGTTTAGACCAACAGGGCTTCATTCCAGGAACAAATTATCTTATGCCTTGGGACATTGTCATCAGGACTAGAGCCGAAGATGAAGGAGACTTAGACACAAATTCTTGGCCTGCTCCAAATAAAGCTATTCCTGGAAAGAGAAGTGCAGTTGTAACAGGAAGAGGAAGACGGAGAGATGACATAGCTCGAGCATTTGTGGGCTTTGAATATGAGGACTCTAGAGGTCGAAGGTTTATGTGCTCAGGGCCTGACAAAGTAATGAAAGTAATGGGAAGTGGGCCAAAGGAGTCTGCTTTGAAAGCCCTGAATAGTGATATGCCCTTATATATTCTGTCATCATCTCAGGGTAGAGGGCTAAAACCACATTATGCTCAACTTATGAGGCTTTTTGTTGTAGTTCCCGATGCTCCTTTGCAGATAATACTAATGCCTCAGGTAAGAAATACAGCCTTTTCCATCCTTAAACAAAAATGCTGATGCTTGTTTTGATTGTTTTTTAAAAGTACAATATAATATCAAAATAATTATTTCATTAAACAGGCCTAAAATTTAAATATCTTGTATGTCTAATATTCTAGTTCTTTGAAAATAAATCATGTGTTTACTAGTTTACACCATCAATTCATGTTGTTTAGTTCAAAGGCAGAATTTGAAGTTAAAAATCTGTAGAAAAGCAGGATACTGTTTGAGGCTACATAATGTAATACTGAGTATTCATTAGAGTTAAGAGTATACATTACCTTCTTAATCTTATATGGTCTTTGAACCTATTGCTTGTTTAGGCATTTATCTTTTAGGTGTTTCTTACTGAAAAATGTAAAAATAAGTACATTATCTTTATTTTTCAGGTTCAACCAGGCCCACCACCTTGTCCAGTATTCTACCCAGAAAAACAAGAAATCACTCTTCCACCGGATGGCCTCTGGGTTTTGAGATTTCCTTATGCATATGTAACTGAGAGAGGACCTTGTTTCCCTCCTAAGGAAAACGTGCAGTTAATGAGTTACAAGGTGCTCCGTGGAGTTCTTAAAGCAGTAACCCAATGAGTGTTTTACAGCCAGTTCAATCTTAAAGCTGGTGTTTGGTTTTGGTGTGTATGGGTTTGTTTTTGTTTTGGTATATGTATGCTGTGTTTTCTTGAATCCAAAATGTGTTTTGGTTACAGGAGTTCAGTATTAGGACAGTAGTTGTTCCATTATTTCATGATATTATTGATATTTATTGTAAATGGGCCTACAGTTTGCTAATAAACATTGGTTCTTCTAGAAAAGGACATAAAATGCCTGGTTGATACCTGTATTTTGTTTCTGTTTCACTGTCCATGATAAAACATGTTTCTATCATAACTGAATGTTCCATAATCATGTTGAGCCAAAACTTTGTTTTGGTTAAAATGATATTTTAGCTGGGATTTTCCTTAAGATGCCACTTCTGAAATTATCTTCAAAATAAGATCATCCAGTGGATTATCTGGTAATGGTATGAGGATGTAATTGCAAAAAAAACCCTATTGTTTGGCTCACAATTCTGGTACCTAAGTTAGACTGTTTTGTTCTTACTATTTTATTCCTGGACTGATGAGATATCATGTTTTATTTTTTTAATTTAATTTTATTTCATTTTTTAAATTTGAGAGATACCATATTTTGAATGAATGCTATCTGAACTAAAACTTTTTAAAAAATTTTTTTTTAAGATTTTTTTTTTTTAAGATTTTATTTATTGATTCATGAGAGATACAGAGAGAGAGGCAGAGACATAGGCAGAGGGAGAAGCAGGTTCCCTACAGGGAGCCTGATGTGGGACTCGATCCCAGGACCCTGGGATCATGACCTGAGCCATAGGCAGATGCTCAACCCCTGAGCCACCTGGGTGCCCCTATTTTTAAGTAATCTCTATACCCAACGTGGGACTCCAATTCTGGAAATTAACCTATGTTCTTGCATCCCATCCTTATTTTTCATCCTTTTTAATTTTTCATTCCTTGTATATCATTTTTTAACAATCACAGTTAACTTTTTGTACTAAGCATGGTTCTTAGTTTGTTTTATCAAGTATTGCACTGCATTTGGAAAATACAACTAGATTGCTCTGTAGGACATATATTAATAGTTGATTGTTCTTTTCCTTTTAAAGACTAACTTATTTATTTTAGGGAGGTGGTAGGGGCAGAGGGAGCCTGAGAAGGAGAGCAGACTGTTTAGGGTTTTTAAAAAAGATTTATTTATTTATTTTAGGGAGAGGAGGAAGGGGCAGAGGGAGTCAGAGAGGAAGACAAGCTGACTCCTTGCTGAGCCCAGAGCTTGATTTGGGGCTTGATCTTATGACCCTGAGATTGTGTTCTGAGCTGAAACTAAGAGTCGACCACTGGCCACTTAACTGGCTGAGATACTTAGGTACCCTTGTTTTGCTTTGTTAATAGCCTATAAGACTTGAATAAGGGTTGGGTAAACCCTTATTACAACCCTTGTTACAAGTTAAAGGAACTGTAACAAAGTAGTTTGTAAGAACAGATAAGGTGTTGAAAGAGAAAACTTGTGACTTTTTTTTGTTTCTTTTTTGATGTCATTCTTACATGGAACAATTTTACATTCCTGCTAAAATGAGAATGTGATTTTCCTTCATTACTTTTATTGACAGAAGCCATCCTAATTTGAACTTCTGTAGTTTTCAAATACAAAGTTTTACGCTATTTGTATTTATAGCCTGCTTAAAAGACAATTGCAGAACTTCATGTTTTTATTCATAAATTGGTTTATAGAGTGTTGCATTGGAGAAATATGGACTATACAATTTGTATTGCTTACTGCCTTTCACATCAGTAATATAAACCTTATTCAGCCAATTTCAAAAGTGATTTTATTAAAGAAGTTATATTTGTTCTGTAGCAGCACTTGCATTGCCTTTGCTTAGCAGATGCTTCTCTTTTTGTTGAGATATAGGCAGATGATTCAAAATGATTTTTTTTAAAGAATCACTAGGTCAGAAGGGACTTCACAGCATATCCTTTAGTCTGTTGGTAAGTCTGTTGTAACTATGAAAAGTTGTATAGAATTTTAGGAAGTGAATTATATCTTATTCAAGGAGTGCTTATTATTTAAAGGACTAATATGATAAATCTTTCTGTCATGTAAATTACATTATTCTGATTTTTTAAAATGGCTTCACATGTTGGTTTAAAATCATGTTGCCCTATACTACTTAAACAGGGAATCTGTATCTTAGTAGAAAAACAAACAAACAAAATCTTCCAAGAAACAGTTAAACAAAGAAAGTAGGAAAATGGGGCTGGGAAATACTGATTCACAAAAATAATAGCTACCCTTTATTGAATAGCATAGGATAATAATAGCTATTTCATGAATGTCCACTTGTTATGTACTTTACTAAACATTTTGGATACATTGCCTCAAATCTTCAAAACATTTCAAGATAAATCTATTTTGTAGATCAAGAAATTAAAGTTTCAAGTGGTTAAATCATTTGTCCAAGGCTGCATAGAGAGGGAATAGCAAAGTCGTAATTTAAATTGAGTACTCTGATTTTATTTTATTTTTTTAAAGATTTATTTATTTATTTATGATAGACATAGAGAGAGAGAGAGAGGCAGAGACACAGGGGGGAGGGAGAAGCAAGCTCCATGCCGGGAGCCCGACGCTGGACTCAATCCCGGGACTCGATCCCGGGACTCCAGGATCAAGCCCTGGGCCAAAGGCAGGCGCCAAACCGCTGAGCCACCCAGGGATCCCCTAGTACTCTGATTTTAAAGCTGTACTCTTCCTATGTCCTGCCTTCTTAAAAAATATAAAATTGAAAATTGCATGTCAGTTCCTTCAACTGCGTATTTGACTCTGATCTAAAACATGTGAATGGGTGAGTTTTTAATGTCAGAAAAATTGGGCATGATACCCCAAAAAGTATTAGTTTCTTTTAAGTCTTAGTTTCTTAATTGTCTCCAAACTGTATTGAATCTTTATATTATACCATCTCTCATTCCAGATTTTCTCCGGTGTAAAATAATACTATCATAGATTGAAGCCAAAAAAAAAAAAAAAAAAGATTCTATTTGCTTAAGAAACCTGGACAAGTCAGCAAGTCAGGTGGCTCAGTCCGTTGAGCATACAAACTCTTGGTTTTGGCTCAGGTCATGAACTGATGGGTTGTTAGGATCCAGCCCCAGGTCAGGCTCTATGGTTGTCAGGGAGAGTTGGCTTGAGGATTTTTCCTCTGTCCATACCCTCTCCTACTCACTGTCTCTCTCAAATAAATAAATCTTTTTAAAAAAGAAAAAGAAACCTGGATAATTTACTTAATTCTTGAATATTATTTTCTCTAAAATGGCAATGGTTAAGTAAATGAATGAATAAATTAATAAAATAGTAATGATAATCGCTATTTATCACAAAGGGTGTTTGTAAGGAGTAAAGGAGTATATATATAGGGGCACCTGGGTGGCTCAGTTAGTTAAGCATTTGCCTTTGGCTCAGGTCATGATCCCAGGGTTCTAGGATGGAGCCCCATGTTGGGCTCCCTGCTTAGCAGAGAGCCTGCTTTTCCCTCTCCCTCCAACCTGCTGCTCCCTCCTGCTTGTGCTCTCTCTCTCACTATCAAATAATTAAAATCTTTTTTAAAAAGTATATATATAAAGCTCCTAACAGACACATAAATAAGTTATTGAGAATAATTACAATTTATCTTGAATTTTCTTATTTATTTTACCTTTAAGGTATCCCATAAGTCTAATAGTTTTGGAGATGGTGAATAAATTTTGGTTTTAGTCCTATCTTTTATAATCAGGTAAACAGTACCTAGTATATGCAAAATCCTGTGGTAAATAAAACACCATGACATGTAGCTGTTTTATAGACTTGAATTTGTACCTTTACTCTTGTATCTTTGGTCTTTTAAACCTGATTTAATTTTTGTTAGTTTGTTTATGATTCAGATATGATAGCCTCTTAAATCCTTTGGCCATTTCTGTCTCCTTTCTGTCTCCTACAAGTTTGTGCCTGTCCTAAGATGCAGCAAACAGAATTGTACTCAGTTTTTGGAATGCTGCACAGTTGTGCACAGAGGCCAGCTAGTAGTTTATGTTTAATTTTCAATACTCTGAATTATTTTTATTGGCCTAAGTTGGCACAGCAGCTCACTGGTTTAGTGTTTTAAGGAACCAATTTACTGCATTTCCAAATATTGGATACCATCTAAAGCTTTAGTTTATTGGTCTTGTAAAATGAGGATAATAACTCTCTTATCTACCTCAAAAGATAACCTTGGTTCAAACTCTTAGTCTTGTTAATTGAAGTCCTTTACAAACTCTTATAAATAGAAGGGATACTTATTATTCTTTGTCTGTTTGTAACAGAACTTAGATCCTATCATATTCTAAATACAATGTAACTATTTTCCCCAAATCTTTCTATGCTAAAAATAGTCCTGCCCGTAGATATAGCAATAGAAATAATTTTTCTTTCTTTCTTTCTTTCTTTCTTTCTTTCTTTCTTTCTTTCTTTCTTTCTTTCTTTCTTTCTTTTTCTCTTTCTTTCCTTCCTTCCTTCCTTCCTCCCTCCCTCCCTCCCTTCCTTCCTTCCTTCCCTCCTTCTTGCTTTCTTGCTTTCTTGCTTTCTTTAGATTTATTTATTTATTTGAGAGAGAGTACATGTGTGGCAGGTGGGGTAGAGGGAGAGAATCTTCAAGCAGACTCTTCACTGAGTGCGGAGCCTGTTTCTGTGCAGGACTTGATTCCACAACCCATGAGATCATGACTTGAGCCAAAACCAAGAGTTGGAAGCTCAACCAACTAAGCCACCCAGGTGCCCCTAGAAATCATTTTCTATTTGAATAGAAATAAGACAAATTTCTAAAGTATAAATTATATATTGTGGTTCCCTTTTATTACACTCTTCTTAGAGGACTGTCTTATAACAGTTGATTATTACTTCCTTTCTCCTACTGAGTTATATGTACTTGAATTTCCAGTGATTTTTATTTTTGATTTTATCCTAGGTGTTTTCTCAATATAAATATGAGTACCCAGTTTAGAATCCCACTTAAAATCCCATTGTTTTTGTTTTTGAACATACCTGTGTTGTTTTTGTAAAACCAGTGTGTAGTCACTATATCTGTTATTAAGAATTTGTTTTAGTGGAGGGGTGCCTTGGTAGTACAGTCTGTCAAGCGGCTGACTTGGTTTCAGTTCAGGTTGTGATTTCAGGGTCCTGGGATCTAGCCCTGAGTAGTGTTCTGCACTCAGGCAGAGTGCTTAGGTTTCTCTCTTTTCCCCCTCCCTCTGACCCTACCCTTGTTCACTTGCATCCAAGCACTTTCTCAAATAAATTAATCTTAAAAACTTTTTTAAGATAAATTACCTGATAATCCACTGCTTTCCCAATACTCTGCTTGCAACATTTTAGTGAATATCCTTCTAGACATCTCTATGCATATATACACATGAAGATATGTTCTCAATTTTACATAATTGCAATCATAGAATACAAGAATATGAAAATACACTTGTTTTATACTGTACTTTTTTTTCCCTCAACATGTAGTAGACATTTTTCCTGTCAGTAAACAGAAGTCTGTTATTAATGGCTGCATCATTTTCCCGTATGATTTACACAGTCTTTGTTTGATATTTAGGTTCTTTCCAATTTAGGGCTCCTACAATGATGAAACACCATGATATATACATATGTCTTTTTTTTTAAGAATTTTTTAAAAGATTTAAAAAATTTATCTGAGACAGCGAACACAAGCAGGGGTAGGGGCCAAGGGAAAGGGACAGATAGACTCCGTACTGAGTGCGAAGCCCTATATGGGGCTTGATCCCATGACCCTGAGATCATGACCTGAGCCCAAGTCAGACGTTTAGCCAACTGAGACATCTAGGTTCCGCACATACATATATGTCTTTTATTAATACTTATGAAGTTTTCTTTGCAGGATAAACTGTTAGACTTTGGATTGACAGGACAAGGGATATATGCATTTTGTGTTTTGATACATATTGCTAAATTGCCCTACAGAAAGTTGAACCATGCTCTAGCCTAGTATCAGATTCCCATTATCATAGTTGGGAATCCTGATGGCAGTCCAATCCAATCAGCACTAGTTTTCTTATTTCGAATAGTATCTCAATTTAATTTGTGAGTTCCTTCAGAACTCTTGGGTAAATATTTTCTGATCCCAATGATATATGTTCCTAGGCAATTGCATCTGTTATTAGAGCACCTATGATTTGGGCAATGCAATTGTGGATGGGATTTAAATGACAGCCTAAGGAATCATTAATCTTTTATTTTTTAGAAGATCAATACTATCTTCTCCAACCAACACCTTGAACTGAATTGAGATTGGTGACTTGGTTATAACATCAGCTACTAGCTTAGTGGTCTTGGGTAAACTACTTAACTTCTACAGACATCAGTTTTTTTTTTTAATTTTTTTTAATTTTTTATTTATTTATGATAGTCACAGAGAGAGAGAGAGAGAGAGAGAGGCAGAGACACAGGCAGAGGGAGAAGCAGGCTCCATGCACCGGGAGCCCGATGTAGGACTCGATCCCGGGTCTCCGGGATCACGCCCTGGGCCAAAGGCAGGCGCCAAACCGCTGCGCCACCCAGGGATCCCCAGTTTTTTTTCTTTACAGTGAAACAAGCCAGTGATTTCTGATCCACTTTCTTTTTAACATTTTTCCCCTATGATACTTGATTGTACTAAGTTCCATTCTTGGTTTAAATAATGTCTTATTGGGATCCCTGGGTGGCGCAGCGGTTTGGCGCCTGCCTTTGGCCCAGGGCGCGATCCTGGAGACCTGGGATCGAATCCCACGTCGGGCTCCCGGTGCATGGAGCCTGCTTCTCCCTCTGCCTATGTCTCTGCCTCTCTCTCTCTCTCTCTCTCTCTCTGTGACTATCATAAATAAATAAAAAATTAAAAAAATATATTAAATAAAATAAAATAAATAAATAATGTCTTATTAACTTTGGTGACTCTTGTAAATTTGACTCCATCCTGGAAGACATCTCTGGTCATATTGGTATAATTTTTAAAAAAAACTACTTTTCTATTATCATTGCTTGCCTATTCTTTCATTAGTTTTAATTTTCTTGGGCCTCCAATAAGGTATATGTGGTCCTGCTTGGTTATTTGTATTCATAATTATGTATACTTTTCCCAAATTTGTTGCTGATATTTTAGAGAAAAAAATTTTTTAAAGATTTATTTATTGAGAGACACAAAGAGAGAGAGGCAGAGACATAGGCCAAGGGAGAAACAGGCTCCCTGCTGAGTAGGGAGCCCAATGTGGAACTTGATCTGGATCCCAGAGTTCTGGGATCACACCCTGAGTTAAAGGCAAATGCTCAACCACTGAGCCACCCAGGTGGCCTAAGAAAAATATTTTAACTTCTGACAAAATGCTTTACTTATATAGGATATTTTTAATGCTTTCATTTTACTTCATTAGATCCTCAAAATGCCCCATGAAATTAGTTACTATTATCTTCATTTTATAGAATGTAGAAACTGAGGCTTAAACTAAATAATATGCCCAGTCACTTAGGTTGTAAATGGCCTATGTCTATGGGTTCGAAGTTCAGAACTCTATCTACTAAACCAGATACCTCTATATAGGAGGGTTAAATATTCTTAGTTACATAGATTCCGCCCCCCCAGGTGATATTTAGCATATGCATGTGTGTATTCCAATCATAAATAGTAGTCATTGAATTTAGAGAAAAGTTGCTATCAGGTTAGATTTTGGTAAAGGGAAGCAGAATCATGCATATCAGCTGATCTATAGGATATGATCTGACAGCCCTAAACAGATACTTTCCTTAGTTCCTAATAAGGCAATATTCTTCAACTTATGAGTTGCTTTAAAATGTTTTGATTAGGGCAGCCTGGGTGGCTCAGCGGTTTAGTGCCACCTTCATCCCAGGGTGTGATCCTGGAGATCCAGGATCGAGTCCTACATCAGGCTCCTTGCATGCAGCCTGCTTCTCCCTCTGCCTGTGTCTCTGCCTCTCTCTCTCTCTCTCTCATAAATAAATAAATAAAATCTTTTAAAAAATGTTTTGGTTAAGGGACGCCTGAATGGCACAGTGGTTGAGCATCTGCCTTTGGCTCACATCGTGAACCCAGGGTCCTAGGATCGAGTCCCCCATCAGGGTCCTCACAGGGAGCCTGCTCCTCCCTCTGCCTCTTTCTCTGTGTCTCTAATGAATAAATAAAAATTTAAAAATATTTTAGTTTAATAAATGTCATATTTGGAATTTTTATTCTTAGAGCTTTTTTCTATAAAGGATTTACCATTTCTTTGGGTATTTTGATACTAGATCAAGAAATAGACTTACTATGGTGGTAAATTGATGCAAAAGTCTTTTTCGGCTACCTTTTATTTTAAAGATTTTATTTGTTTTTATTTTAGAGAGACAGCACACAAGCAGGGGGAGGAGCAGAAGGAGAGACAAGAGGGGAAAGAATCCCAAGTGCTGGGCTCTGTTCCACTCCCCTGAGATCATGACCTGAGCTAAAACTAAGAGTCTGACATTCAGTGGACCCAGGAGCCCCTTTTACAGCTACTTTTTAAATTTTAATGTAGGCCACTGTTTTCTAGAATCTTCTAAATTTGCAAGGACTTCAACTATCTCTATTTTTGACCTCAAACTTTCTAATTAAGTCCTTCTTCCAGCTTATCTCTTAACTCAGGCAAAGGATCCTGCAGGCAAAGCATAACCCAATGGGAACTGAAACTACTCCCTCAAGCAATAAGGACTGCCCTGAGCCAGCAATGCCCCACCCATGATTTACTCTAAGATAGTGATCAGCTTGACTTTCACTGCCCTCCTCCTAAATGTAGCCACCTTTGTCCCATATTTTCTTTTTATAAACCTGGAAGTATGGATGAAAGGAAAACTAGTTGGGTCTTCTGGGATTCAGTTTCCTATCTAAGACTTTTCAGTAATAACCTATAACCTTGCGAATGTTTTCTTATTTTAAGTAGACTTGCAAGTCAACAAATATATCTTGACTGCCTATCCTGTATAAAGCGTGGGGATTGCATTATCACAGTGGAATGAGAGAAGAATGCCTCAAATTTTGGCTGATAAATTAGGACCCCTTATGGTATGTGTAATGATAGGGAAAACTCCATTTTCATCAAATGGATGAGTTTACTATTTGTTTTAGCAAGCTTTAACTACTCCATTAGTAACAGTTCTTTGCAACTTGCTAGAGTCAGGGCTAAGATGTGCCCTGGAATCTTTTTTTTTTTTTTTTTTTTTTTTAAGATTTTATTTATTCATGAAAGAGAGGCAGAGACCAAGGCAGAGGGAGAGGCAGGCTCTCTGCAGGGAGCCTCATGCGGACTGGATCCTAGGGGCCCTGGGATCCCGACCTGAGCCAAAGGCAGACCATCAACCACTGAGCCACTCAGGGACCCTGGAATCTCCATTTTTGATGAGGATTTTCTAATTGTCAGGCCTTCCCTGAAGGCTATCTTGGAGCAGCCTTTTCTGCCTGAGTGATGGCGAAAACACTGGCAGGTTTCCAAGCTTTCGCCTGTTTGGAGATTTTCAGAGAAGCTGCGGGTTCTACCCCAGAGCTAGATGACAAATGCTCACTACCGGACCTCTGCAGGTTCCTACCCAGCAGCCAGAGCGCGCCTGCGTACCGCAGCTCCTTTGTTGCTCAGACGCCTGGGGTCTGCTGCGCCTGCGTGGAGGGCTGGCGCCGACAAGTGCGCTGCACCGCTGGCACCGGCTGGGGGCGAGCAGACCTCGAGCAGCTGCAGCTGCCGCCGCCGCCGCCGCCGCCGCCGCCGCAGCCGCCGCAGCCGTTGCGACCGCCGCAGCGGAGTTCAGAGGGCCCGGAGGTGGGAGACTTCCCACACGGTGGCTGAGATGTCGTCCACCGCGGCTTTTTACCTTCTCTCCACCCTGGGAGGGTACTTGGTGACTTCATTCTTGTTGCTCAAATACCCAACCTTGTTGCACCCGAGAAAGAAGCAGCGATTCCTCAGTAAACACATCTCTCACCGCGGAGGTGAGAGGGGGGTCCCCAGATCTCGTTGGCGGAGGTGGGGGAGGCTTCCCCCTCCAACTAGAGCTGAGCGCCCTTTAGAGCTCCGCAAAAGGCTGGCGGGTGGAAATGCTTGAGAGTTTGAGGAAGAATGGGGTGTGCGAAAGAGGGCTCCCTGGAGGTGAAGGCGATGTGAAGGGGAGGTCTCTTGAAGGGAGGAGGTAAGGGATCTTGAGACCGAGCCATGGTGGGGGGAATCTCTCAAGTGCAGCGGTGTCAGAGGTTCTCTGAAGGAGGGTGTGAGAATTAAGGGTAGATGGAGCGTTTCTCGGCAGATGGAAGGATGATTGCAAGGGGGGTGGGGGGGGAGCGCCGAGCAGAGCCAGGGTACCCCGCCGGGGAACCGGAACCGACTGTCCGGAGTGGAGCCGGTGGCTGAGCTTGTAGGAAGATCTGGGGCGACGAGCTTCGAGGGTTGAGGAACTGCGTGAACCTGGAGCGTGATGCAGCCTGGTTGTCTGCAGTCCCTGGGGGCTGGCGCCCCACCCCCAGCCTCCCCTTCTGAGCACTGATGATTAAGAGGAGATGGAAACCTAGTCCCTGACTTGGGGACACTTCCCAAGGTCACAATTAGAGCTTAGGTGGGACTGGGACAGAAATTAGAGCGTTCTCGTTCCCAAGGGAGCAAACCTTACACCTGCTTTGGTTTTTTTTTTTTTTTAGCCCCACCCAGCACCTGAGCAATGACACCTGGATTTCCTAAAGACAAAAAGATGATGTAGTTTATGACAGGACTATATTGTTTAAAGAAAACAAAGAAGGTGTTTCTTGGGAAAGTATCTTACTAAAAGGAGCCTAGATAGTCCATCCTGTAATTTCCCAAACAGCAGACCAAATCTTTGCCTCTTCATATCGCAAAATAATGAGTCTTTATTTCAAGTATGATGTGTAAAATGTTGTGAAATCTGATTTAGTCGATCAATTTTAACTGTTCTTTAGAGGTGAATGTTAAATTAGGTTAAAACTGCTTGGAATTTACAGGCCAATCCTTGAAATGGATTTAGTACTGTATTTTCTAACAAGAATTGGCCAGGAATACAGTTTTAAATATGACAGAAATACTTTGGCATTCTTCTGTATAACCTGTACAATTTTATGTTAAGCATAGTTCTGAAGAGTGACTTCAATAGTTATGCTAGTCCCTCTACTCATGAAAAGCATCAAGGGGTCACCAGCTAAATGCCCTGTTATTGCTTATTTGGTTTAATTAGATACATAGTTAAAGCGTAGGATGACATGACTGCTAATATGCCTTCAACTATTAAAACCCCAATCCAACTTTTAGTGTTTAAATTGTTGCTGTAGAAGCAATTTTCGATGGTAGTAGTCCTGTTATTCTGGAGATAGGCAGTATACATACTACAGTTGTGTTTACCTACTTTATTTTTTTAAAGACTTACTTGTTGTTGTTGTTGTTGTTTATGTAAGTAACTTCTACACCCAGTGGGGTCTGAACTCACAACCCTGAAATCAAGAGTTGCACATTCTTCTGACTGAGCAGCCAGGTGCTCTGTGTTTAATGATTAAACAAAAAAAAAGAAAAGAAAAATGTTCTTACTAAAAACCCAAACCAAAACAAAACTAGATTCTCTAAAAAGCTATCTAAACTGTCATTGTAGATAATCTAAATTTTATTTTAGAAAAAATGCATGTTAATTTTTTGAATTTTTGCGATGCACTACAGGTGAAAAAACAGAACTCCATAGAGGTTAGAAAAATATGTGCTAGATCAATTTAGTCAGTATTAAAACCAGGATAAGCTAGATCTACAATTCTTATTTACTATTGGAAATACTTTAAAAATATTTTTCCCTAGATATAAAGTCATTTTCAGTTGTTTCAGTTTCACCCCTTACATAAAAATTTCCATTCATTATTTGCAAATATGGGATCAGTATTTGTATATTCAAAGATATATAACTGAAACTGTCATGATAATCTTGTTAAATATCTGCAGATTTGAATCTATTTACTTATATGATGGTCCTAATGCACTGTAGTAAGTCCCTATGTTGTTAGTGCTTAATATGCTTTTGTTGAGTATGTGCTCCAAATAATACAATTGAATCCAGAGTGATAGAGGAGCTATTTACTAAAAAAAATACTTTGTAACTCAAGATACCAAGTTTCTGGAAAATAATAGTTGAGGAAGGAGTCACTTCCTTGCTACTTTTTATTTTTGTCTTGGACACTGCCAACAACAATCACTAGTCTCTCTGTGCTTATTACTAACATTTGGGCTGATTCTCTATTGCCCAAACTTCAAATACCTGCTATTTCATGTAAATTCAGATCTATGACCGTTCCAAGACTGAAACATTGATCAATATATCTTATAAAGTATATACCAGAATCGCTATAACTCGAAACCCTTAATGTGTACTATATTGTGTCTGTATTATCACCCGGGTCAGATTCTAGACCACTAGTTAGCCTTGGGAAGAAGACTTAGTTTCCTTATTTGTAAATGGGGACTCTTTGCCTTGTTTCTCTTTGGGTTGAGAGGATTAGGTATATAAAATGGACTTTGAAGACTGTAAAATTGTTTTTGAAATATAAGCATGGATATAGGGATCCATATATGTATTATGTATTAGAACTTTGAATTGAATGAGAAAGAATAAGATCAACCTATACTTATGTTTTCAAAATTTTAATGAACATATTGCCTTTTACTGAGATTATCCTTGAAAGAGGAAATTAATGTTTAAAAAATTATTATTATTAATTTTTAAAGATTTTATCTATTTATTTATTCATGAGAGGCACAGAGAGAAGGCAGAGACATAGGCAGAGGTAGAAGCAGGCTCCATGCAGAGAGCCCGATGTGGAACTTGATTCCAGAACTCCAGGATCACGCCCTGAGCTGAAGGCAGATGCTCAACCTCTGAGCCACCCAGGCATCCTAATGTTTCAAAAATTAAATTCTGTAGGTTTATTTTGTTCTTGCCTCTTTAGAGCATATACATTGTATTACATTATATTGTAATGGGCTATGTTAATACATCTGCCTCCCTTACTAGACTGTGAGTTCCTCAAGGGCAGGTTTCAGCTTTTATTAATGCTTCTGTCTCTAGCTTCTAGTGCAGATCCTAATATAATTAAAATAATAAATTATTATTACTACTATTTTAGATTTTATTTATTTGACACAGAGAGAGGGAGCACACAAGCAAGGGGAATAGGAAAGGGAGAAGCAAGTTCCCCATTGAGCATGGAGTCCGATGTGGGGCTTGATCCCAGGACCCTGGGATCGTGACCTGAGCCAAAGGCAGATGCTTAACCTGGGCCACCCAGGTGCCCTTAAAATAATAAATTATTGTCTTCTAATTATCTACTGCATGCTAGATCCCTCCTATGTGTCTCCTAAATTTATTTGACCAAAGAACACCTTTTATGACTACAGTGTACTGATGAAACACCAATAAGATCAAAGATACACCTTTTAGGGATCCCTGGGTGGCGCAGCGGTTTGGCGCCTGCCTTTGGCCCGGGGCGTGATCCTGGAGACCCGGGATCGAATCCCACGTCAGGCTCCCTGCATGGAGCCTGCTTCTCCCTCTACCTGTGTCTCTGCCTCTCTGTCTCTCTCTGTGTGACTATCATGAATAAATAAATAAAATCTTTAAAAAAAAAAAAAAAAAAAAAAAAAGATCAAAGATACACCTTTTGGATCAACTGGAGAGCAAGCAATACTCTCAAAGCCTATTTTCTTAATTTCTCTATGAAAGTATATCCATATATAATCCCTATTAACATTTTGAAGTATATCCTTTAAATACATATTTTCTGATACTTGTAATCATACTGTATATACATTTTTTTTTTCAGATTCCAATTGAGCTGGTTAGAGGTATGATTGCAGGGAGATAGGGAAATAACTTAGTCTAAGATTCCTCTATCTATCTCTATAAGCCAGTTGAATTAAGCAACAGACTTTTTTTTTTTTTTAAGATTTTATTTAGTTATTCATGAGAGACACAGAGAGAGAGGCAGAGATATAGGCAGAGGGAGAAGCAGGCTCCATGCAGGGAGCCCGATATGGGACTCGATCCAGGGATCACGCCCTGAGCCAAAGGCAGAGGCTCAACCAGTGAGCCACCAGGCATCTGCCAGGTGTCCGGCAACAGGCTTTTTTTTTTTTTTAAGTCTATGTATTAAGGGTTCAGTGGCCAAAGAATTAAAAAAAAAAAATCACCTTCCCTCTTAATCTTTTACCCTTGATCTTGAGAAAGAGTATTGTCACAATCTGGGTATCCTGCCACAGAATGATTTGGCCAGTGATAAGTTTGAGGGTAAGTTTACTATTGGACGCTGGCTGCTTCTGGGTTCCAAACTTTAATTGGACTTCCAAGGAAGAAATTGAAAAATCAATTTGAGTCTCAAAAGTATCACTGGAAGTGGTATTCTGTAGTTGCATCCTGAAACACATCCCATGTAGGGTATCAATTCTTTCTCTTCTTGTTCCCTCATTTCTATTTTCAGGGAACTCTTACTCACTTTTCAATGAGGACTTTTTTTTTTTCCTTTTATTTTTTAGTAATCCCTGCACCCAACATGAGGCTCAAACTCACAACCCTGAGATCAAGAGTCGCATGCTCTTCCAGCTGAGCCAGCCAAGTGCCCTTTCAACAAGGACTTTTCCTCATTCATTTCCTCAACTGGCTCACTCCTACTGATACCTTATTAGCAATGAAGTTGTTTATCATTTATTTAATGATAAGTTAATATCATTTCCTGCTCAAGAAAGCAAACTAAAATGTACTTATTTTCAGGAATGGCTGAAATATATATGTCTTAAATTGTATATAAATTTAGAAAAATTAAATATAAAAATATCATTATAGAAAATACTGAAATGACAATTTTTATAGAGAAATTATTGAAATAATTACAGGATACATAACAAAAACCACTTATCACTGAAGAGAGCATACATGTGGTAGTTGGTAAATGCTGCCTGTGTATCAATATAAAGTTTGAGTATCAGTATACAGTTTGCATATTCTTCTGTACTATTGATGTGTTTAGTTTATTTATACCTATAAATACAGATTTCACCAGTTTTTTGGTTTTTTTCCCCTTGACATAGAGAAACAAGTCTGCAGTGTTCCAGGGAACCCATATTGAGAAATGCTCTTAGAGCAGCCTGGGTGGCTCAGCGGTTTAGCGCTGCCTTCAGCCCAGGATGTGATCCTGGAGACTCGGGATCGAGTCCCAAGTCAGGTTCCCTGCATGGAGCCTGCTTCTCCCTCTGCCTGTGTCTCTGCCTCTCTCTGTGTCTCTCATGAATAAATAAGTAAAATCTTTAAAAAAAAAAATAAATAAATAAATAATTTAAAAAACTAAAAAAAGAGAAATGCTCTTAGTATACACCATCTTTACTCCTTACAAGCTCTTTATTCTCTTAGGTAAATCATATATACTATTTCCAAGGCATGCTATAAATATTGAACGAACAAATGAATTTAGAAATGAAGAAGGGATGCACTTGAGTGTCTCAGTTGGTTAAATGCCTGACTCTCTTGATTTCAGCTCGGGTCATTATCTCAGGGTCATGAGATCAAGCCCCATGTAGGGCCTCATGCTGGCTTGGAGCCTGCTTAAGATTCTCTCTCCCTCTCCCACTGTGCCCCCCAACCCCCGCTTTCATGCTCCCACTCTCACACAAAAGAAAGAAAGGAAAGGAAAAAAATGAAGAAGGAACTTAACTTTTTTGCTTGACTTATTGAATAATTTCATTTTGAGTTGAGATAGGATCATGTCTCAAACATTAGGATATGTTTCATTTATACTAAGCTATCTTTTCCAATATCAGAAAATATTTCATTTTGGAGGGCTTTTTGTTGTTTTTTATGTGTGTCTGATGCACATGGTTATATTTGTCATTGCTTTTGCAAACATCACACACACATATAATGTATACAAAGATGTTAATAATAGTGGTTGGAAATAACTAAAACAACTCTACAATGTTTATTGGTTTATAAAACATTTAGAGGTAAAAAGAAAACTGAACAGTTATTTCTTTACTTCACAGCATCTAAATCTAATTAAAGATACAGAAGAGAATGTTTCCTTTACTTTATCTGTCCTATCAGAAATTAACTGATCACGGGGTACCTGGGTGACACAGTTGGTTAAGTATCTGGTTCTTGGTTTCAGCTCAGGTTGTGATCTCAGAGTCGTGTGATTGAGCACCCTGTCAGGCTCTGTGCTCAGCACAGTGTCTGCTTGAAACTCTCCCTTTGCCACCCCCCCCCCCGCTCTCTCTCTAAAATAAATAAATAAATCTTAAAAAAAGAAAGAATTAACTGATCACAAAGTAATTATGAAGCACTATATATAAGAGGCTCAATGGTGAGCGTCTGCTTTTGGCTCAGGGCGTGATCCTGGAGTCCTGGGATCGAGTCCCATGTTGGGCTCATTGCATGGAGCCTGCTTCTCCCTCTGCCTGTGTCTCTGCCTCTCTCTCTCTCTCTCTCTCTCTCTCTCTCTCTGTGTGTGACTATCATAAAAAAAAAAAAAAGAAAACTTGGGAAGTATATAGTGAAGCTATGAATAAAGTGAATTGGGACTTTTCAGAGAAGATTTTCTCAATGAAGTGAAAAATGTGAACTGGTAGAGGGAGGCAGTATGATGTAAGCAGAAGAATTATAAACATATTAGGGCACCATGTAAAATCTGTGACATTCATTCTCTTCCCCATTTCATAATTTAATAACTAATTAAAATTTAAACATTTGTTTATATATATCAGATGGTGATTTGCAAAGCCAGGCATTCTTTAAACTGATTATTGAAGGAAAAGAAAAATTGGTGGCAAGTGTGCTTCTATAAGTGATATGATAACTGGAAAAAAAAGGAATTCAATAGGTCATGATCCTGGGGTCCTGGAATTGAGTCCCCTTGGGGAGCCTGCTCCTCCTTTGGCCTATGTCTCTGCCTCTCTGTGTCTCTCATGAATAAATAAATAAGTAATCTTAAAAACAAAAAAAGAAAAGGTATTCAAATAATTTCGTGAGACAAGAGCTACATACCAATAAATAATTCCTTGGAGAGGAATGGCATACTTTTTAATTAGTCCCTTAGTTACTCTCCAGGCTTTCACCATATGTATCTAACAAGTAATTTATATTATCATTATGGACTTTATCTTCAAGCTTTAGAAACAAATAGAAGAATATGGGAATAGGGACCAATATGTATAGATATAAAACTGAAATAAAGGCATTCCATGAGTGACAGCATAAAAGCTGCTACATAGTGATGGAAAAGATGGGATCTGAAATCATATAGCTTATTCGTGAATCATAGTTCCCCTTGTTAGCTATGTGGCTGTACCCATTTTTTTTTTCTGATTGTGAGTCTTTCTTTCTTCTTTCTTTCTTTCTTTCTTTCTTTCTTTCTTTCTTTCTTTCTTTCTTTCTTTCTTTCTTTCTTGTTCATGAGAGACACAGAGAAAGAGGCAGAGACATAGGCGGAGGGAGAAGCAGGCTCCCCATGAGGAGCCTGATGTGGGACTCAATCTCAGGACCCCAGGATCACAAGCTGAGTGAAAGGCAGATGCTCAACCACTGAGCCACCCAGGTGCCCCTGGTTATGGGAGTTTTAATAAAATGATATGTAAATTACTAAGTACAGTGTATAGCTTCTATTAATTTTTTAATATTTCAATTATCTTTTCATTGTTTTATTTAATACTATTAATTTCATAAACTTATAAAATCAAAGATCTTAAGTAATAATGTTTTCATGCTTAAGTTGTTAGGCTTAAAGATTATTTATATATTTATTTATTTATTTGAGAGAGAGAGAGATAGCACAAATGGGAGGGGCAAAAGGAGAAGTAGAGAATGTCAAGCGGACTCCATGCTGAGCATGGAGCTTGATGTGGTGCTTGATCCCAGGACCCTGAGATCATGACTTGAGCAAAAACCAAGTCAGATGCTTAACTGACTGCGCCACTCAGGTGCCCCAAGCTGTTAGGTTTAAATGAATAATAATTAAAATCAATATGGAAAGCAGACATAAAAAACAGATATGCACACTTGGAATGTAAATATTAGTGAAAATTGTATTAACTATGGGAGTTTATTTCAGAGTACTGAATCTCTGTCCTATTTTTGCCTAACTCAATTTCCCCAAGCCAAAAGATCATTTCAATTCAAATATATGCAAAAGTATTAAGACTCCATGAACCCATCACCTGGATACAAACATTGACCATCATGCACTCACAGTTTTTTTTTAAAAGGCAGTTTCACTTAAGAATATATTTGATGTATTAATAAAAATTATTTAATTTCAACCCTTGAGTACACATAACTTTTTTTTTAAGTAGATGTCTTTTTAAAATTTTTATTTTAAATAAGCTTTATTCCCATCATGGGGCTTGAACTCATGGTCCTGAGATCAAGAGTTACATACTCTACAAACTGAGCCAGCCAGGCACCCTGAGTACACATACCTTTTAATATTTTGTGTGACAAAATTGGAAGTGCATACAAAATATTTTTGTTGCATATCAGAGTACAATGGTGGTTGTCTTGAGGAAAAGCACTTGTGCAATCATTTGAATGGTGAGCTGAATTAGCCTTTATTTTTTTTTCTCACTGAACACCATTTTTACTTAAAAAAAAAAAATCTAGACTATTCAGCAGATATATTCTTGAAAATTATGTCTGTCATTAGAAGAAAAATAAGGTAGCTGCCTTCTATTAAGGCAGTACCAATGGTTACATTTGAATTTTCAAGCAAAAATTAGAAATTTGGAAAACTTATATCCTCCACTGTGAGCTTGATAGCTTTCTAAAGATTTTCCTGATGAGGTAAGGTATTAACAAATGTGACTTTATTTTGTTGTTGTTGTTGTTTGTAAAGATTTTATTTATTTATTCATGAGAGATACAGAGAGAGAGAGGCAGAGACACAGGCAGAGGGAGAAGCAGGCTCCATGGAGGAAGCCCGATGTGGGACTCAATCCCGGGACTCCAGGATCACGCCCTGAGCCAAAGACAGACGTTCAACCACTGAGCCACCCAGACATTCCCATATATGACTTTAAAAAATATTGTATAATGAGGGACACCTGAGTGGCTCAGTGGTTGAATGTCCGCCTTTGGCTCAGGGTGTGGTCCCAGGGTCCTGGGATCAAATCCCGCATCAGGCTTCCTGTGAGGAGGGAGCCTGCTTCTCCCTTTGCCTGTGTCTCTGCCTCTCTCTTTGTGCCTTTCATGAATAAATAAATAAAATATTTTTTAAAAAATTAAATAAAAAATATTTTATAATGAAATGTGTCAACATTTAGAAGATCCACATGATTCAGTGAATTAGTATTTTCTAAAAGAACAATGCGTGGTATAAAACCATGTATGACTGAAAGATCCATTCAAAGTTTAAGATGGACTTAGGGGTGCCTTGGTGGCTCAGTCGGTTGAGAACTGGACTCTTGATTTCAGGGTTGTGAGTTCAAGTCCTGTTGGGCATGGAGCCTGCTTAAACAAACAAACTACATTCAAGATGATTTTCATGTAATAGAGTATGAAAAAGTCATTCGTATGATTCAGATTCTACAGCGAAACTAACTTTTAAGAAACTACTACTTGTTAAAATTTGGTGCAGTATCAAAAAAGAATCTTTCTTTTCCAACTACCTATCTGAGGGTTGATATACATGTATGAAGCAGATATAAGAATCTAGCTACCTTCTATAAAGCAGTAAAGTGACTTGCAAAATGTAAAATAATGCCACTTTTTATTAAATAGTTTGGGAAGATAGTTAATTATTTTCATAAAATGATATGTTAACAAAAGTTATGTTAACATGTAATGGGTTTATTACTGCTATTTCAAATAAATAAATTAAAAATTTTGGGGATGCCTGGATGGCTCAGTGGTTGAGTATCTGCCTTTGGCTCAGGTCCTGATCCCAGAATCCGGGATCAAGTCCCACATGGGATCCTTGCAGGGGAACCTGCTTCTCCCTCTGCCTATGTCTCTGCCTCTCTCTGTTTCTGTCTCTCGTGAATAAAATATAAAATCTTTTATAAATAAATAAATACGTAAACAAACAAACATTTTTAATATTGGGGGTCCCTGGCTGGCTCAGTCAGTGGAACATACAACTCTTTTTTTTTTTTTTAATTTTTATTTATTCATGATAGGCACACAGTGAGAGAGAGAGAGGCAGAGACACAGGCAGAGGGAGAGGCAGGCTCCATGCACCGGGAGCCTGACGTGGGATTCGATCCCGGATCTCCAGGATCGCGCCCTGGGCCAAAGGCAGGCGCCAAACCGCTGCGCCACCCAGGGATCCCTGGAACATACAACTCTTGTTCTCAGGGTTATGAATTTGAGTTCCATGTTGGGCCTAGAGATTACTTAAAATTAAAAAAAAAATTTTTTTTAAATATTGAATTTTTTAAAAGATTTTATTTATTCATGAGAGACATAGAGAGAGAGACAGACATAGGCAGAGGGAGAAGTAGGCTCCCTGTGGGGAGCCCAATGAGGGACTCAATCCCAGGACCCCAGGATCATGATCTGAGCCAAAGACAGATGCTGAACCACTGAGCCACCCAGGTTCCCCAATATTCAATATGTAATTATTAATGATATAACCCACATAATCAAGGGGATCCTGGGTGACTCAGTCAGTTAAGCATCTTGATTTCAGCTCAGGTCATAATCTCAGGGTGTGCCCCACTTTCTGCTCCATGCTCATCGTGGAGTCCACTTGTCTTTCTCCCTCTGCTCCTCCCCCTGCTCATGCACATGTGCTCTCTCAAATAAATAAATAAATAAATCTTTAACCCACATCAAAAGCTCTTTGAGTACTCAGAAAAAGAATCCTGAGACCAAAATGGCTGGGAACTGGGGCACCTGGGTAGCTCAGTCAGTTAAGTGTCTGCCTTCCTCTTGGGTCATGATCCCAAGGTCTTGAGATCAAGCCCTGCATCAGTTTCCTTGCTCAACGGGAGCCTGCTTTTCCCCATCCCTCTGCCTGCCATTCCCCCTCCTTGTACTCTGTCAAACAAATAAATAAAATCTTTAAATAAAATAGTTGGGAACTAAAGTTTAAAGCATTGACTGTGAAAAGAATTGTAATCTAAAGTGATAAGAAAGTATTTCATGGAGGAGATGAGAATTGAATTCATTCTGGTGTTAAGATTAAAAAATATTGGGAGGCTGTGGTGAAGAGAACGTTGCAGGCATATGCCATGTTTTGATTTTGATTCTCCTCTCTATCTTAAAAATAGTGCATATTTATTGTAGAGGGTTTGTAAGATATAGAAGAATGCGTATTAGAAATAATTTGTATTTCAGCCACCTGGAGATAACTGCTATTTATTTGACTTATTAAGTTAAACTACTGACTGCTTTATTATGTCAAAAAAGCAAAGAAAATGGAAAGACACAAAAGTCAGCTTGAAGGAGCTATGATATTTATTGACTTTGGTCTCTTGGTGAAGGTGGAAGGTAGTATCTGCCAGGCTTTTTTATTTTGAAGCTACTTTTTTTTTTTTTTTAAGATTTATTTATTCATGAGAGACACACAGAGAGTCAGAGACACAGTCAGAGGGAGAAGCAGCCTCCTCCTTGATCCCGGATTCCAGGATCACGCCCTGAGCCAAAGGCAGATGCTCAACCGCTGAGCCACCCAGGCATCCCTGAAGCTACTCTTTACTTTGTAATGAATAATTACTTTTTTTTTTTTTTGAATAATTACTTTTGTAAGGAGGTGTTTGGGGCTTTTTTTTTTTTAAAGATTTATTTATTTATTCATGAGAGACACAGAGAGGCAGAGACATAGGCAGAGGGAGAAGCAGGCTCCCCATGGAGAGCCTGATATGGGACTCAATCCCAGGACCCCGAGATCAGGACCCAGGTGCCCTGTAGGGAGGTTTTTTGAAACTACATAAATATCCCATTCCTCATCAATCTTTCAGTCCATTTATTAAAATGGACTCAATATTTTCTTTCTTTTTGGGAGCAGGGGAGTCAACATTTTCTGTTTTATTTGAAAATGGTAAAAAAAAAGAAAAAAAAAAGAAAAATGGTTTAAAATCTATTACTGTTGGGGCGCCTGGGTAACTCAGTCAGTTAAGTGTCTGCCTTCAGCTCAGGTCATGATCTTGGGGTCCTGGGATCTAGCCACATTGGGCTCCCTGCTCAGTGGGGAGTCTGCTTATGCCTCTCCCTCTGCCCCTTCCCCCCCCCCCCGAACTTGTGCATGCTCTCTCTCTCTCAAATAAATAAATAAAATCTTCTTTTTTTTTTTTTTTTTAAGTGGATAAGCCAGGCAGCGCAGATGGCTCAGCGGTTTAGCACCACCTTTAGCCCAGGGCTTGATCCTGGAGACCCAGGATGAGTCCTACATCAGGCTTCCCTGCAGGGAGCCTGCTTCTCTCTCTGCCTGTCTCTGTCTCTTTCTCTCTGTGTGTCTCTCATGAATAAATAAAATCTTTTTTTTAAAACAGTGGATAAGCCAAACTAAAAAACAATCCGTTACTGTTATTATTTTGATGCTAACATTTTCCCAGGTTTGGCCAGTGAGAGCTTATTTAAAATGGCTTCTGTATCCTTTTGATTTCCTTGCTTTTTGGCACAACAGTCAGTAGCTTAACTTATTTAACCTGCTAATAACCATTTTTGTAGCACTCTTGTCTTTTTTGGTCATATTCCAGAGTGTTTTGTTCTTGAATATTGATTATTTGAATATAACATGTTTCTATAGTTTTTGACTAAAACAAATACCAACTAGATTTTTTATTATTATTATTATTATTTAGAGAGGGAGAAAGAGAGAGAGAAGGAAAGAGAGAGGAGGGGCAGAAGGAGAGGGAGAGAGACTCTTAAGCAGGCTCCATGCCCAGGGTGGAGCCCAACATGGGACTTGATCTCACCACCCTGAGATCATGACCTGAGCCAAAGTCAAAGGTTTAACCAACTGAGCCTCCCAGGGGCCCCAACACCAACTAGCTTTTTAAAAGTCATTTAACATATAAAAAAATTATTTAACCTCAAAGGAGCACTTACTTTTGACAAAAACTATAGTCTTCATATTTACTTCATCTGATTTCTATTGGGCATCAACTCTAGTAACTAAAGTAAACCTAAAATCAAAGTAGCCTTTTTCACATGGGTATTCCACTCTCTCTGCTAAACTATGGAACTCTAGAACATTCAGTTAATATATTCATTTCTTTATGCTTTGTGTTTTTTTTTTTTTTTTAAGATTTTATTTATTTACTCGTGAGAGAGACACAGAGAGAGAGGCAGAGACACAGGCAGAGGGAGAAGCAGGCTCCATGCAGGGAGCCTGTTGTGGGGCTTGATCCCAGGACTCCAGGATCACGCCATGGGC
Organism: Canis lupus dingo; assembly: GCF_003254725.2. Taxonomy (NCBI): domain Eukaryota; kingdom Metazoa; phylum Chordata; class Mammalia; order Carnivora; family Canidae; genus Canis; species Canis lupus. The sequence continues at coordinate 34,980,601 of NC_064251.1, forward strand.
CGAAGGCAGGCACTAAACCACTGAGCCACCCAGGGATCCCCATGTTTTGTGTTTCTATTGATTATTAAGTTGCCATAAAAGCACAATCTAACAATATAAAAGAAGAAGAAAATTTTAATACCCTCACAAATATGTCAAGATGGTATTGTATGTGAAACATTTTAATGCTAATACTTGAACAGTACCACAAACTTGAAGTGTTTCTTTTTCTTAAAAGAAATTGGCTATTTTTCTGAAGTATTTGGAATAATATTTCCTAAGTGTTTTTCCTGTGCCTTCCATTAATTTTTGTAATACTGAAATCTTTCAGTTTTAAAATATTTTAAAACTTATAGCTAGCATGTTATGTTAATTGATTCAACCAGTGTATATAATATTTTTTAAAAGATTTTATTTATTTATTCATGACAGACACAGAGAGAGAGAGAGAGAGAGGCAGAGGCACAAGCAGAGGGAGAAGCAGGCTCCATGAAGGAGCCTGACTTGGGACTCAATCTGGGACTCCAGGATCACGCCCTGGGCTGAAGGCAGGCGTTACACTGCTGAGCCACATAGGCATCCCTATATAATATTAGATACTTTTTATCTGTGTCATTTTTGTCATTGCAGTATTATTCTATTACTCATTCATCAGTCAGTGGACTGTCACCAAGCACCAGTTACCATAATAGTGGCAATATGATAATAATAGCAATAATCCTTTACTTTTACTGAATATTCATTATTTCATTGAATTTAATGCTGTAGTTATAAAATGCACATTTTTTTCTTTTTTGCGGTGGGGAAGGGATAGAAGGAGAGAGAATTTTAAGCAGACTCCATGCTCAGTGTAGAACCCAATGCAAGGCTCAATCTCGGGCCTCAATCTCATGACCTTGAGATCATGATCAGGGCCAAAAGCAAAGAGTTAGATGTTTAACTGACTAAGCCACCCAGGCACCACTAAAATGCACATATTTAATATGCTGATAAGAGAGAGCACATCTTGCCCAAATAAACTATTACACACCATCTGTTGTAAAATGCACACTAACTTATAAGATGTTAAAAAGGGAAAAACTATCATTTTTTGAATTGATGACATAAGGCACCTGACATGTGAATCCATTTAATTACATCAGTCCTGTGAGATAGGTGTTATCATCATCCTCATTCTTTTTTTTTCTTTTTAAAGATTTTATTTGGGGGGTGGGGGAGTACCTGGCTGACTCGGTCAGTAGAACATGTCGCTCTTGATCTCAGGGTCATGAGTTTGAGCCCCACGTTGGGGGTAAAGTTTACTTAACAACAATAAAAAATTTTTAAAGATTTTATTTATTCATGAAAGAGAAAGAGAGAGAGAGAGAGAGGCAGAGACATAAGGCAGAGGGAGAAGCAGGATCGATGCAGGAAGCCTGATGTGGGACTCAATCCTGGGACTCTGAGATCATGCCCTGGGCCAAAGGCAGACGCTCAACCACTGAGCCACCCAGGCACCCCCCCCCAATTAAAAAAATAATAATCTCTATCTCCCCCCCCAATCCGCCCCCCCCCCACCTCCCCCACCACCAGTGTGGGCCTGGAACTCACAACCCGGAGATCTAGAGTCTCACGCTCCATTGACTGAGCCAGCCAGGTATCTCTCATTCTTATAGATAAGGAAGCTCAGTCCCAGAGAGGTTATGTAACTTTCCTTAAGGTCATGCAAGTATCAGATAGATTTGAGAGCAAAGATCCTAACTCCACCTTCAACTACTACACTATACTGCCTTCGGCCAAGGTGATTAAAGGATTCACTTTTTTTTTAGTAATTTATAGGAAAAGGAGGAGTCAGTTTAATAACTTATGATATGATAAATGCCTTATTAGAGAGATGTATAAGAGAGTATGGGGATGTAGAGGAGATGGTTTAACAGTTTCTGAGAAGGTGTGTATGTACCAAGTCCTCTTCTTTCTTTCCTATGACAGGCTGATATTGTAGCTTTTCTTTTTTTATTTTTAAGATTTTATTTCTTTATTCATGGGAGACACAGAGAGGCAGAGACATAGGCAGAGGGAGAAGCAGCTCCCTGTGGTAAGCCCGACTGGGGACTGGATCCCAGGACCCCAGGATCACGACCTGAACCAAAGGCAGATGCTCAACCATTGAGCCACCTAGGTACCTCCCTGCTATTGTAGCTTTATTTATTTATTTTTAAAGATTTTATTTATTTATTCATGAGAGACACAGAGAGAGGTAGAGACACAGAGGGAGAAGCAGACTCCCTGCGAGGAACCCGATATGAGACTCCATCTCGGGCCTGGGATCATGCCCTGAGCCGAAGGCAGACATTCAACTGCTGAGGTACCCAGGCGTCCCAATATTGTAGCTTTATAGAAATGTTTAGGTTCTAACCTTTCTGTGTTGCTGTGGCTTTGTTGTCATCTTTAATTCTTACTGGTGCAGCCAAAAAGCAATTCAAAATACCATTACATTCTTTAAAACACTTGTAATGTCTACATGCCATATAAACATCAAGATTCACTAGATATATCTTTTTTTTTTTTAAGATTTATTTATTTATTCATGAGAGACACAGCGACAGAGAGAGAGAGGCAGAGACACAGGCAGACAGAGAAGCAAGCTCCATACAGGTAGCCCGACGTGGGATTCGATTCCGGGACTCCAGGATCATGCCCTGGGCCGAAGGCAGGTGCTAAACCACTGAGCCACCCAGGGATTCCCACTAGATGTATCTGATTAAAGTGAATTTCTGGAAAAATTAAAAAATTCACATTAGGGGTGCCTGGGTGGCTAAGTCAGGTAAGCTTCTCTGCCTTTGGTTCAGATCATGATCCCTGGGGTCCTGAGATCGAGCCCTGCTCAGCGGGAAGCCTGCTTCTCCCTCTCCCTCTGCCCCCGTCCCCCTGCTTGTGCTTACACACTCTTTAAAATAAATTTTAAAAAAATTTTTTTAAGATTTTATTTATTTATTCATGAGAGACACAGAGAGAGGCAGAGACACAGGTAGAGGGAGAAACAGTCTCCCTGCAGGGAGCCTGACTCGGGACTGGAACCCAGGTCTCCAGGATCATGCCCTGGTCCCAAGGCAGGTGCCAAACCGCTAAGCCACCCAAGTGTACTTAAAATAAATAAAATATTTAAACAAAATTAAAAATTTAAGAAGTTCAAATTAGCCAAGTAAATGAAGTTTAAATTTAATGTTTTCACAGGTGCTGGAGAAAATTTGGAGAATACAATGGCAGCCTTTAAACAGTAAGTATACAAAAAGGTATTCTTTATAGTTTATCTATGATGTGATGATGATTCACAAAGTGAGGATAGCATACGTGTCACATCCACTTGTGATAATTGTTTCTATTTTATTAAAATCACTTTTTTTATTTTTTATTTTTTAGCTAGTCTGAAGTGTTACAAAGACTGGCTTCTGCATAACTGAAAAACTAGATCAGAGTTGTGGGTAATCAAAAGATACTATAGTTCTAAAGCTGAAAGAAGGCATTTGTAACAAGGAACACACTGTGTGTAATGCTAATTAGTCTTGGAGAGAAAGAGAAAAGGAGAAAATGAAACAACTGTTAACATTGGTTGCTGTTTATGAATAGGATTATGTGTCTGCCCTGTAATTCTTCTACAGACCTGAAACTGTGATCTGGTCTTTCTTGTTTGAAGCCTTATGAGTATTAATCTTTTTTTTTTTTTTTGAATAAGGTAAATTAGATTTTCTCTAATGTTTCAATTATTCACATTTCATATAGATCTCTATTAGAATACCTCACAGAAAAGCAGCAGGAGAGACAGAAATGAAAGCTGACTGATACTTTGTTCTCTGTCTTAGAGTAAATGATCATCATTAGTCTGTGGTAATGGTGAGAACACTGTTTTCTTTTCCCTGAAAAATAAAGCAGAGAATATGAAAAGTTAAACCCCATGGAAGACCTTACCTTTCCATATTTAGTAAGAAAGGTATTTTCTTATATATTTGTTGAGCCATTTTTATGCATACAATTGGGGCTGAGAAATCAGAAGTTGGCTTGAGTTTTTGTTCTGTTTCTCATCATTCAAAGACACCTTAAAATTTAGGGGGCACCTGGCTGGTTCAGTTGGTAGAGCATGTGACCCTTGATCTTGGGGTTATTTTTTTTTTTAATTTTTATTTATTTATGATAGTCACACACAGAGAGAGAGAGGTAGAGACACAGGCAGAGGGAGAAGCAGGCTCCATGCACCAGGAGCCCGACGTGGGATTCGATCCTGAGTCTCCAGGATCGCACCCTGGGCCAAAGGCAGGCGCCAAACCGCTGCACCACCCAGGGATCCCTGATCTTGGGGTTATAAGATCGAGCCCCATGTTGGGCATGGAGAGTACTTAAAAATAACAAAGACACCTGAGAGTTTATTTTTCCTGTTATCGGGTCCAAATGTACTGTTTCTCCATATTCTAGTTTCATCTAAATCCTATTCTACTGTGCTCATCATTGCTCACTCTTCCTGTTCTATAATACAATGCCTTTGAGGCGCCTGGATGGCTCAGTCGGTTAAACGCCTGCCTTTGGATCAGGTCATGATCCCAGGGTCCTGGCATCAAGCCCTGCATGGGGCTCCCCACTGAGCAGGGAGCCTGCTTCTCCCTCTCCTGCTCTCCCTGCTTGTGCCCTTTCTCAAATAAATAAATAAAATCTTTAAAAAAAAAATGTCTTTGACTATAATATCCAAATTCTCTTATAGCCCTAAAAATGCAAAACTTTCCTCCTGTCTGTGGAAAGAACTTTACAGATTCTGAAACAAAATATTTTAAATTAAGTCAAAATAAGATAAAGTACGTTACTTTAAATTATCTTCTCTGGGTAGCCCTGGTGGCTCAGTGGTTTGGCACCGCCTTCAGCCCAGGGCTTGATCCTGGAGACCCAGGATCGAGTCCCACGTCAGGCTCCCTGCATGGAGCCTGCTTCTCCCTCTGCCTGTGTCTCTGCCTCTCTGTGTGTGTGTGTCTCTCATGAATAAATAAATAAAATCTTTAAAAAATATATAAATAAATAAATAATCTTCTCTGAGATCATATATATAACATTTCTTTCTCTCTCTATATATATTATATATTACATAAAGTATAAACCTAGATAATATAACTAGATATATATAACATACATAATGCATATATATAAAATTTATTTGTACAGTTTACACTGAGACACACACATACACATATGTCACCTACTACCACTGCCATATACTAGATTTATCAAATATTTGTTGCCTGGGATATAGTGATATATATTACCTGGGAAAAAATGCATATAATTTTGATTTTAGCATTCTTTATACTTAAGATCTATTATTTTGTAAGTTTTTCCCCATATTTTTTGTTAAATTTTTATCAACCACCTTTATTTATGAAATTAAAATACACGATTATATAATAAACTGTTTCTAAGGATGGTACATTTGTATAATAAATTATTTCTAAGGATGGTATGTAAATATTTTTATCTTTATTTTTTTTAAGAGATGGCATATACGTCGCCCTGTAAAGCTCTTGTTTTTCTTTAAAGATTTATTTATTTATTCATGAGAGACAGAGAGAGGCAGAGAGATGCAGGCAGAGGGAGAAACAGGATCCCTGCAGGAGCCTCATGCAGGAATCAATTCTGGAGCTCCAGGATCACATCCTGAGCTGAAGGCAGACACTCAACTGCTTAGCCACCCAGGCATCCCAATATTTTTATCTTTATAAAGTTTTCATTTATTTATTTGAGAGGAAGAGAGAGAAGGAGCAGGGGGAGGAACAGATGGAGAAGCAGACTCCCCACTGAGCAGGGAGCTCAATGTGGGGCTCTATCCCAGGACTCTGGGATCATGACCTGAGCCAAAGGCAGATGCTTAACTGACAGATACTGTGCTTAAGTATGATGTATCTTTGATAGGAAGAGTAGATGAGGGAGAGATAGTAAAAATATAATGAGCAGCTAAAAACTTAGATCTTATTTATGTGCATGTGTAGAGATATACTTCACAAAGCATACATATTATGAAATGGGGGTGAAGACAAGAGGATATTAGAAAATGCATAAATAGGTGGTGGCAGAAGCCTGGTTAAGATTAACCAGAAAATTGAAAAGCTACCAGGACTAGAAGAGTTATCATTTGGTATGGAGGAAGAAGCTATTTTTATTTTTATTTTAAAAATTATTTTAAGATTTCATTTATTTATTTGAGAGAGAAAAAGAAAGAGTGAACATAAGTTGGGGGAAGAGGTAGAGGGAAAGAGAGAAACAGACTCAATTCCGCGTCTCCAGGATCACACCCTGGGCCGAAGGCAGCGCTATAGGCAGAGCAGGGAGCCTGCAGCAGGGCTATATCCCAGAGCCTCCAGATCCTGACCCAAGCCAAAGGCTGATGCATAATGACTGGGCCATCTAGGCACACCAAGAAACTATTTTTAAAATGTGAAATGTTTGAGGTGCCTGGCTGGTTCAGTCTGCATAGCATGCAATTCTTGATCTTGGGGTTGTGAGTTCAATCACTATGTTGGGTGTAGAGATTACTAAAAAAAAAAAAAAAAGGAAAAGAACATGAAATGTCTGAGATTAAGATGTAAGGGTATGTAGATGAGATATGTCTAGGAAACTGAAAGGACTTTAGGAATGTGTGGAAAATTAATTCATTATGGCAGGGCTAAAGAACTAATTAGGAGTGACAAAAAATAATTGTATATCACAATTTCTTCCTTTTATTCTCTCTCTTCTTTCTTCTTTCTTTCTTTCTGTGATTCCTCTGAGAGTAAGAATCCTTCCATATTGGTCTCTCAATCCCTAATACCTAGCTCTGATGCTAATAGACTCTCACTAGTTACTTATGGAAGGAGAAATGGAATGGGCACTCAAGAACAAAGCAGGGGCACCTGGGTGGCTCAGCGGTTGAGCGTCTGCCTTCGGCTCAGGGCATAATCCTGGGGTCCTGGGATCGAGTCCCATATCCAGCTCCTTGTGGGGAGCCTGCTTCTCCCTCTGCCCGTGTCTCTGCCTCTCTCTCTGTGTCTCTATGAGTAAATAAATAAAATCTTTTTTTTTAAAAAAAAGAACAAATCAGAATATCAACAGAAAACAAATGGAGGAGACCGAACTCCATCCATAAAAAGCATAGAACCAAAGACTAAGGAATTGAACTACACACACACACACACACACACACACACACACACACAGAGTCCCTAAGCCCTTGAGTATGTAAAATCTGGCTCTTAAGAGCTAATAAAACTAGGTTATTAAACCAGGCCGCCTTTGTAAATACCCACAGGACAATTTGATCCCCGTGGTATTAATATGAATGGTAAAAGAAACAAATTGTTTTAGCAATAGCTGGAAGTATAAGTTGGCAGACAGTCAAAGTAATTAATCAGTGACCTGGTTCTCATGATACATTTTTCAGAATATCTAATTAATAGAATACTAATTTCTCATCTATGAAATGGGACTAATAATAAACCCAAGTAATGCAAGGAATAAGTGAGATTCAAATAAATTCCTTAATATAGGGTATGATATTTATTTATTTTTGGACTTACTATTTTTATTTTATTTTTTCCAAATTTTTATTTAAATTCTAGTTAGTTAACATATAGTGTATAGAGTCTCTTTAAAATTATTATATATTGTTTCTGTGGAATTCAAGTAATTTCACATCTTTTAGAGCTAGAGTTTTTATTTCTTCTTCTGGTAATATCAAAGCTTTGGTTCCTTTTTTCTGTTTGTAATCAACTTGTCAGAAAGTCAGCTATATTGGGGCATGTGAGTGGCTCAGTTGGTTAAGGCTGAGACTCTTGATTTCTACTCAGGTCATGATCTCAGGGTTATGAGATAGAGGCCAGCAGGCTCTGTACTCAGCAATCTGCTTGAGATTCTCTCTCTCTCTCTCTTTCCCTCCTCTAACCTCCCCCCACATGTACTGTGCTTGCTCCTTCTCTCTAAAATAAATAAATAGGGATACCTGGGTGGCTCAGCGGTTAAGCATCTGCCTTCGGCTCAGGGCGTGATCACAGGGTCCTGGGATTGAGTCACACATGGGGCTCCCTGCGGGGAGGCTGCTTCTCCCTCTGCCTGTGTGTCTCTGTCTCTCATGAATAAATAAATAAAATCTTTTTAAAAAATCTTTAAAAATTCAGCTATATTAAAAAAATTCAGCTATAAAATATCTGGTGCTTCAATTGAATTAGATGCATATTGTTATTTATGGAAAATTTTGAAAGCCAAAGTGATTTTAAAAATTCCCTTTTTCTAGCTATTTGTGTATCAAATTTGGGATAATTTTACTGGGATAATTTACAAATTGTCCTGGATGTACTTACCCTTGCTTTAATTTTTTATTAGCTTGATAAGAGATACACAATAAATAGAAAGTATTTTTTATATAGTTACTAAACATTTCTAAAAATAGCCAACATTTCAGCTGAGGCAAACTTCAAACTTAGATTTCTTAGGTAAAATGTATAATTTTTTATTTTTTTAAATTGATTAAAAAAATTTTTAAAGATTTTATTTATTCATGAGAGACACACACAGAAAGAGAGGCAGAGACACAAGGCAGAGGGAGAAGCAGGCTTCATGCAGGGAGCCCGACGCGGGACTCGATTCCGCGTCTCCAGGATCACACCCTGGGCCGCAGGCAGCGCTAAACCACTGAGCCACCTGGGCTGACCTATTTGTTTATTATTTTGGGTAGGCTCCATGCCCAATGTGGAACCCAAAGCAGAATTTTTTTAAAGATTTTATTTATTTATTCATGAGAGATACACAGAGAGATGCAGAGACATAGGAAGAGGGAGGAGAAGCAGGCTCCATGCAGGAAGCCCAATGCGGGACTTGATCTTGAGACTCTGGGATCACGCCCTGAGCCAAAAGTAGACCTCAACCGCTGAGCCACCCAGGTGTCCCAGAGTTGTGGGTTTTTTTGTTTTTTTTTAATACAGGACAATATAGATAACCCTTACTCTTACCTTCCATTCATATACTTATGTAAAAAAAAAAAACAAAAGAAAAAGAAAGTAAAATATGCACATGACCAAAAATCAGTATTACTGGGGTGCCTAGGTGGCTGAGCCCTGTATCAGGTTCCCTGCTTAGCCAGAAGTCTGCTTCTTCCTTTCCCTCTGCTGCTCTTCTTGCTTGTACTCTCTCACTCTGTCAAGTAAATAAATAAAATCATTTAAAAAAAAGAAAAGAAATCAGTAGTACCAAATTTTTTTTTAGCTATATGAAGGATTTTAGGATTTTATTTCAAAACTGTTTACTGGCTACATATATTGCTTACAGTTTCTACATTTCTTCTTTTTTAAAAAATTGAACACAATACTGTTTTCAACAACAATATTTACAGAAATTTAAAAATATGGAAAATATGGAAATATGGAAAAGTAATTCTACTAACCTAAAAACTTTTTATTTGCTTCTTGTTTTTTAAGATTTTATTTATGTGAGAGAGAGAGCAAGTGAGAGAGAAGAGAGAGAGAGGATGCTAGAACAGACTCCCCACTGAGATTGGAGCTAGACATAGCCAGATCCCAGGACCCTGAGATCATGACCCGAGCTGAAACTAAGAGCTGGCCACTTAACTAACTGAGCCACCCAGGCACCCACCAAATTAAAATTATATTTAAACTTTATTTTACATCAGTGGGATCATACCACACCTACTTTTTTCATTTAGATATACTTCAAAAATGTCATTCCATGTGACTATTTTATTATTGTAAGTATAGTACTTACTATGCCTGTAGATCATCATTTATGATCATTTAGGTGCTAGCTGGATAATAATTAAAATTTAAAATGTGAATAGAAAAAAAATAAAATGTGAATAGATATCTAATAGATAAGTAAAACATGGCTTCATTCCAGTCATTTAGAAATGTTTGATACCTACAATATGCCCAACATTATGAACATTAGAAAGCATGGAGCAGACATAGGCCTTTCTTCTCTAGGAATTTAATATCTAGTTATAGAGACCTGACTTGATAAAAAAAAAAACCACTGGTAAACAATTTAAGTGCATGGGAATATATTGCACAAACATAATTTATCTACTTTTGTATCGTCTCATCCTACTCGGCTCAACACAGCTCTTACTCTTTCCATTCTTGAATTTTAAAAAGAAAAAATATTTCTTTGTAAAACTTTCTCCCTGCTTCATCCATGTTTACTTTTTCTTCATCTTGAAATGTAACCATGGTGATTAGTGCATAAAGTGCTATGTGGGCATTTTACATATACAGAGTTTTTTTTAAAACAAATACTTAATGGAGTACCAGCTGTTCAAGGTCCTATGCCTAGGCACTAGAAATACAACAATAAACAAGACATAGTCCACAAAACTTTTACTCAAAGAGCTACTGTCTCATTTGGGCAGGGAGGAGATAAATGGATAAATTCAAAACAGTGTTAGTAAATACTATGACAGTAAACCTGAGGTGCTTCAGGAAATCCTGGCAATTTAACAGTATATAAACTGGTGACCTAATCTAATCTGTGGGGATTGGGTTTCTTCAGAAACCACCCGAAATTGTGGTTTCTAAGCTCAGAACTGAAGGGTGACTAAGAGTTAGCAGATAAGGAGAAAAATAAAAACTTAATAAAATATGTATATAATATACATTCCATAAAATGCACAAAGTGTATAGCTCAGTGAATTTTAACATATATATGTGTGTGTGTATTTATATATATACACATATATACCTTTGTAACCACCATCCAGTTAAAGATATAGAACATTTCTAGCACCCTTGAAGCTGTCCTTGCCACCTTTCCCAGCCCAGACCTTTCCCTGTCCACACTACTTGTCCCTAGATAGCCATTATTCTAATTTCTATTATAAATTGATTTTGCTTATTCCCAATAACATAAATGTAATCGTACAGTATTTACACTTTGTTTTTGGCTTTTCTTTCTTCGGTTTATATCTGTAAGATTCATCCATGATGTGTGAAATAACGTTATCTGTTTTTTAATAGCCAAATGCATTCATCCCTCTCTGATAGATACTTAGCAGAAATGGAATTGCAGAATCATAGAGTAGGTCTACATTTATACCTTCCAAAGTGATTATACCAATTGACACTCAAACCAGCAATGTAGAGTTCCAATGCTCCACTGTCTTGCTAATTTGTTGTCAGTCCTTTTAATTTAGCCAGTATAATGGATATGTAGTGCTATCTCATTATGGTTTTAACTTACATTTCCCTGTTGAATTTTTATGTTAAACATCTATCCATACACTTTTTTTTAAAGATTTTATTTATTTATTCATGAGAGACACAGAGAGAGAGAGAGGCAGAGACACAGGCAGAAGGAGAAGCAGGCTCCATGCAGGGAGACTGACGTGGGACTGGATCCCAGGACTCCAGGATCACGCCCCAGGCCAAAGGCAGGCGTTAAACTGCTGTGCCACCCAGGGATCCCTCTATCCATACACTTATTGGTCTTCTGGAAATCTTTTTTTTTTTAATATTTTATTTATTTATTCATGAGAGACACAACAGAGAGAGGCAGAGACATAGGAAGAGGGAGGAGAAGCAGGCTCCATTTCAGAGAGCCCAATGTGGGACTCGATCCTGGGACCACAGGATCACGCCCTGAGCCAAAGGCAGATGCTCAACCACCAGCTACCCAGGCGTCCCTGGTCTTTTGGAACTCTTCATCTAAAAAAAAAAAAAAAGGAACTCTTCATCTGTGATGTGCCTGTTCAAATTTGTGTTTATTATTTTATTGTATATTGTTTTTCTGCGAAAGACATTTAAGGCTAAGAGAGTATTGAAAGACCGTGGAGCTATTTGGAGTGTAAGGTGCAAGGTGGAGAGGAGGTATAGAGAGCTAATATTATCATCACTGCTTTGCAAATAAGGAAACTGAAGCATAAAGAAGCTAAATAATTTGCCCAAGTAAGTAATCTATGCTTTTTCCCTCAACTTTATTGAGGTGTAATTGGCAAATTATATTTCAACTTTACACTGTGATGATTTGATATATGTATACATTGTGAAAGGATTCTTACCATCAAGTTAATTAACACATCCATCACCTCATGTTTACCTTTTTTTTTTTAGCAGTGTTTGTGCTCCTAACCTCTGTGATATTCCCTTTGTAAAAGTCATAGGTTCTTGAATGTGAAAGGAACCTTAGAGATTGTCTCATCGATCTAATCCTTTCAATTTTTCCTTTTTTTAATTTAAAAACATTTATTTTATCATGGTAAAATACACATAACATTAAAGTTAACATTTTAACTATTTTTTTTTTTTTTACACTTTAACTATTTTTAAGTGCGCAGTTCAGTGTCATTAAATATATTCATATTGCTATGCAACTATCACCACTATTCGTCGCCAGAACTTTTTCATCTTTCTGTACCAAAACTCTGGATCTATTCCCTAACCACTTCTCCCCAGACCACCATTCTACTTTCTATTTCTATTAATTTGACTATTTTAGGTACCTTTATATAAGTAGAATCATTAAATGTTTGTATTTTTGTTTTCGCCTCTTTTCATCTTGCATAATATCTTAAAGATTCATTCATTTATGTTATGGCATATATCAAAATTCCCTTCCTTTTTTTTAAAGATTTTATTTATTTATTTGAGAGAGAGAGTCAGAGAGCCAGAGCACAAATGGGAAAGGGAAAAAGCAAGGGAGCCCGATGCAGGGCCCGATACCAGGATCCTGGGATCATGACCTGAGCTGAAGGCAGACACTTAACTGACTGAGCCCCCGGGGTGCCTCAAGATTTTTTTATTTTTAAGTAATCTCTCCACCGAACGTAGACCTCGAACTTACAGCCCTGAGATCAAGAGTCACATACTCTTACCAACTGAGCCATGTAGGCTCCCCAGAATTCCCTTCCTTTTTAAGACTGAATAATATTTGTAGGTATATGCCACATTTTATTTATCCATTCATTAATTGATAGGCAATTAAGTTGCTTCTACTTTTGACTGTTATAAATAATGCTTCTATGAACATTCTTGTGTACATGTTTCTTTAAGTCTCTGCATTCGGATCTTTTCTGTGTGTACCCAGAAATGGAATTGCTGGGTCATATGGTAAATCTATGTTTAATTTTATTTTTATTTTTTTAAGGTTTTATTTATTTATTCATGAGAGAGAGACACACACACACACACAGAGGCAGAGACACAGGCAGAGGGAGAAACAGGCTCCACGCAGAGAGCCCGACATGGGACTTGATCCCGGGTCTCCAGGATCACACACCCTGAGCTGAAGGCGGCACTAAACCGCTGAGCCACCCGGGCTGCCCTCTTTTTTTTTTTTTTTTTTTTAAGATTATATTTATTTATTCATGAGAGACACACACAGAGGCAGAGACATAGGCAGAGACGTAGGCAGACTCCTCAGGGAGCCTGATATAGGACTCCATCCCAGGCCCCTGGGATCACACCCTGAGCCAAAGGCAGATGCTCAACCACTGAGCCACCCAGGTGCCCCATATATTTAATTTTCTTGAGGAACTGCCATTTTATATTCCTGCCAACAATACACAAGTGTTCCAGTATCTCCACATTCTGGCCAATACTTTTTCTTTTTCTCTTTTCTTTCCTTCTTCTTCTTCTTCTTTTTGTTTTTTTTAGAATAATCACCCCAATGAGTATGAAATAGTGTCTTCTGTGGTTTTCTTTGTTTGTTTACTTATTTATTTTTATTTGTTTAAGATGTATATATTTATTTATTTATAAAGATTTTATTTATTCATTCATGAAAGACATACAGAGGGAGAGAGAGGCAGACACACAGGCAGAGGGAGGAGCAGGCTCCATGCAGGGAGCCCAACGTGGGACCTGATCCCGGGTCTCCAGGATCATGCCCTGGACCGAAGGTGGCACTAAACCGCTGAGCCACCAGGGCTGCCCAGATTTTTATTTATTTATTCATGAGAGACAGAGAGAGAGAGAGAGAGAGAGAGAGAGGCAGAGGGAGAAGTAGACTCCATGCAGGGAGCCTGATGTGAGACTCGATCCCAGGTCTCCAGGATCAGGCCCTGGGCTGAAGGCAGCGCCAAACCACTGAGCCACCCGGGCTGCCATTTGTTTGTTTGTTTGTTTGTTTGTTTGTTTATTTATTTATTTATTTATTGTAGTCTCTATATCCAGTGTAGGGCTCAGACTCACAACCCCAAGATCAAGAGTCACACACATCTCTTCCAGCTGAGCAGTCAGGTGCCCCTCTTACTGTGTTTGACTGGATTTCCCTAATGATTAGTGATATTGATCATCTTTCCATGTGCTTCTTGTCATGTCTTCTTCGGAGAAACATCTATTCAAGTCCTTTCCTTATTTTGTTGTTTGTTTCCTTATTTTGTTGTCAGATTATTTTGTTGTTAAGTTTTAGGGGTTCTTTATATACTGTGGATATTAATCCTTTATCACATGATGATTTGCATGTATTTTCTCCCGTTCTGTGGATTGCCTTTTTACTTTGTTAATGTCCCTTGATGCACAAAAGCTTTTAATTTTGATGAAATACAATTTGTCTTTTTTTTCTTTTGTTGCCTGTGTTTTTGGTGTCATAGCCAAGAAATAATTGCCAAATCCAGTGTGATGAAGCTTCTCTCATATGTTGCCTTCTAAGAGTTTTTTTTCAGTTTAGATGTTATGGTTAGGTCTTTGATCAATTTTTAGTTTATTTTTTGATATGGTGTTAGGTAAGAATCCAACTTAATTCGTCTACATCTGGATATCTGGTTTCCTCAGCACCATTTGTTGAAAAGATTGTCCTTTCCCCATTGAATGGTTGAAAATCATTTGACATAGTATATGAGAGGGTTTATTTCTGGATTCTCTATTCTATTTCATTGATTTATATTCTATTTCATTGATTTATATTCTATTTCATTGATTTATATGTCTGTCTTTATGCCAACACCATATTTCTTTGATTGTGGTAGCTTTATAGTAAGTATTGAAATTAGGAAGTATGAATCTTCCTACTTAGTTGTTCTTTTTCAAGATTGTTTTGACTCTTCGGGTTTCCTTAAGATTTCACATACATTTTATAGTTTTTTTTTTTTTTTTAGTAATCTCTATACCCAATATGGGGCTCAAACTCACAAACCCAAATTCAAGTCACATGGTCTTCTGAATGAGCCAGCCAACTGCCCTTCAGGCATTTTAGGATGGAATTTTCTTTTTCTTTTCTTATTTAGTTATTTATTTATTTTTAAAGATTTTATTTATTTATTCATGAGAGACACAGAGAGGGAGAGAGAGAGAGGCAGAGACACAGGCAGAGGGAGAAGCAGGCTCCTCACAGGGAGCCCAATGTGGGACTCGATCCCAGGACCCTGGGATCACACCCTGAGCCAAAGGCAGATGCTCAACCGCTGAGCCACCCAGACATTCCTAGGATGGAATTTTCTATTTTTGTAAAAAACATTTTGCAAAATCATTGGGATTTTGATAAGAATTGCATTGAATGTGTAGATCAGTGTAGCTTAATAATATTAAGTGTTGTAAGCCATGAACATGGGACCATTTATGTATGTCTCCTTTAATTTCTTTCATCAATGTTCTATAGTTTTCATTGTACAGGTTTGTTACTTCCTTGGCTAAGTTAATTCCTAAGTTATTTTGTTTTTGTTTTTGTTTTTGTTTTAGGGAGGGGAGGGGCAGAGGAAGCTTGATCTCACCACCCTGGGATCATGACCTGAACCAAAATCAAAAGTCAGACACTTGACTGACTGAACCATACAGGCACCCAATTTTTTATTCTTTTTGATGCTATTATAAGTGGATTGTTTTATGATTTTATTATTTCCCTTTTTACATCATTCATTGGTAATATATAGAATTGTAACTGATTTATGTGTGTTGACTTTTTTAAGATTTTATTTGAGAAAGAAAGAGCACAAGCAGGGTAGAGAGACAGGGAGAAGCAGACTCCCCACTGAACAGGTAGTCCAATTCAGGGCTTGAACCCAGGACCCCGAAACCATGAACCCAGCTCAGCCAACTGAGCCATCCAGGTGCCCCTCTGTGTTGATTTTTTATATTCTGCTGCTTTAGTGAGTTTATTAGTTCTTGCAGGTTTTTTTTTTATTTTTATTTATTTATGATAGTCACACAGAGAGAGAGAGGCAGAGACACAGGCAGAGGGAGAAGCAGGCTCCATGCACCGGGAGCCTGACGTGGGACTTGATCCCGGGTCTCCAGGATCGCGCCCTGAGCCAAAGGCAGGCGCCAAACCGCTGAGCCACCCAGGGATCCCAGTTCTTGCAGTTTTATTTGTGGGTAGAGTCTTTAAGATTTCTACATACAAGATCATGTCATCTGTGAACAGAGATAATTTTACTTCTTCTTTTCCAATTTGGATTCCCAGCTCCCTTTTTTTCTTGCTTAACTGCTCTGGCTGGAATTTCTAATCCTATGTTGAATTAAAGTGACAAAGATTGGCACCATTTTCTTGTTCTTTAATCCTACCATTTTTTAGATGTGAAAATGTGGGCCTAGAGAAAGACATTTACTTGCCCATAGTTACACAGTAAGTTCATAGCAAAGTGGGAATTGGTATCCAGACCTTTTTTAAATTCTGATCCAGTATTTTTTCTATTATATTGGGTTGACAGAAATATGGATAGCTGGTTATGGAAAGGGGCAACATGATTCTCTTATTCTGTTTAGAATATTTTCACATCAATATATTATAATAGATGACAGTATAGAGAAGTATCAGTGTTATGAGATTTTTTGCTATTTGTAACTCCTGATTTTTACATTTAACGCATATAATGTAAATTAAGTTTACTTAACTTTCAGAATGTCATTATTCTTCTTGCATTTCTTCAGTGCAGTTACAATTGGAACTGATATGCTGGAACTGGACTGCCATATCACAAAAGATGAACAAGTTGTAGTGTCACATGATGAGAATCTAAAGAGATCAACTGGGGTCAATGTAAACATCTCTGATCTAAAGTACTGTGTAAGTAAAAATGTATAATAAACTAATATCTAGTACATATTTGGGCCTATAAGATTTTTAAAAATAATGAATGCCAAAGAAAATTTTAAAAACTATTCTAACTTTCAGTGAGGATTTATACTCACTACAGAAATCTGTGGATACATCTTTGGAGACTTACTTTTATAAATATTTTAACAAAATTACCAAAGTCTTCAAATATAAAATGACTGGAGTTCAACTTGCTTCCTGTTTGATGTATGCTACAATTTATTTGATTCAGATTAAATATATGAATTAATTTTAGTCTTTAAGTATAGGAAACCTGATTTTAGTAGTTTACATGCCATTATAGTAAAGACTGGTAAATGGATGGAAAATAATGCTTTACTTTACCACCTAAAGAAAAGCTATGTTAACAGAATTCTATCTTTATGTGTACCCTGTATGTTTTTTGCATAGTTGTGATCCTACTCGATATTATATATATATTGTTTTTGAACACTTTAACATTATGGCATGATACACATTTTTCCATGCTTTTTTTTTTTTTAAAGATTTATTTATTTTTGAGAGAGACAGTGAGAGAGAGCATACAAGAGAGAGAGCATGCAAGAGACAGTGAGAGAGCAGAAAGGGAGAGAGAGAGAAAATCCTCAAGGAGACTCCCTGTAGAGCCCAATGTGGGGCTTGATCCCAGGACCCTGAGATCATGACCTGTGCTGAAACCATGCATCAGACCCTTGACCAACTGAGCCACCCAGGTGCCCCTGCTTTTAATTTTTTTAATAGACTTCAACTTTTAGAGTGGTTACTAGGTCATAGCAAAGTTGAGCAGAAAGTATAGAGTTCCACATAGCTTCTGACCCTCCACAGGTACAGCCGCCCCCTCCCCCACCAACATCCTGCACCTGAGGGGTGCATTTGATAAAATCTGTGAACCTATATTGACACATCATTATCACCTCAAAATCCATAGCTGATATTAGAATTTATTCTTAATGTTGTACATTCTATGGGCTTGAACATATAATGGCATGTTGTTTTTAATGTATAATGATGAAAAAAAATGTATAATGAGGTATCAGCTGTCATAGTGTTGTGCATAATAGGTTCACTGCCTAAAAACCCTCCGTGTTCTGCCTTTTCATCCTTGCTGCCCTCCAGCCCCTGGCAACCACTGATCTTTTTATTTTCTCCACGCTTTTACTTTTTCCAGAATGTCTATAGTTGGAATTGTATGAGATTTAGCCTTTTCAGATTCCATGCTTATTTTTCTTTTCTTTTCTTTTTTAAAGATTTTATTTATTTATTCACGAGAAACACACAAGAGAGAGAGGCAGAGACACAGGCAGACGGAGAAGCAGGCTCCATGCAGGAAGCCAGATGGGGTACTCGATCCCGGGACTCCAGGATCACGCCCTGGGCCAAAGGCAGGCGCTAAACCGCGGAGCCACCCAGGGATCCCCCCCAGGCATTGCCCCCCTGGCATCCCCACCCCCGGGCATCCCTTATATAGAGTTTTTAAAAGATATAAGCATATGGATCCCTGGGTGGCGCAGCGGTTTGGCGCCTGCCTTTGGCCCAGGGCGCGATCCTGGAGACCCGGGATCAAATCCCACGTCGGGCTCCCGGTGCATGGAGCCTGCTTCTCCCTCTGCCTGTGTCTCTGCCTCTCTCTCTCACTGTGTGCCTATCATAAATAAAAAAAAAGATATAAGCATATATTTATGAAGACACGCATATAAATATATTTATTAAAAGTATCTAATAAGGTTATCTCATAGTTTAGTATATATATGTAACCAAAGCAAGCAAGTTATCTCTGTTTTTAAAATTATTTCCCTAAGTAAACCCCCATCAGGGAAATTATTTGGTAAAAGATTAGGAGTATGATAGCATCTTAATATACATTGAAAGTTGTAATTGCCAGCTTGCTTTCTAAAAGTGTTTAAGAGTTCTAAAACTCTGGGGCATCTGGCTGGCTCAGTAGGTAGAACATGTGACTCTTTTCATTTTTTTATTTTATTTTATTTTATTTTTTTTAGCATGTGACTCTTGATCTCAGGGTTATGAGTTCAAGCCCCATGTTGCTCACAGAGATTATTAAAAAATAAAATATAGTAAAATTTTTTTTAATTCTAAAATGTGATATTTGAGGAATTCCCATTTTGCCATACCCTTACCATTATTGGGTATTAAAACAAAAATTCCCTAAATTTAAATTTTAGTTAGCATTTATTTGATTATTTGTGAGTTTAAAGATTTTTTTCTGGATGATTGTTAGTCATTTTTAGAAATTGTCTATTCTTGATGCTTGTCTATGGAAGTATTTATATATTATTATTAGAAAGGTCCATATTAGTGCAAATTTTTTTTTCTTGTAAGATGTGAAAGTAGTTATATAATTAATTTGCTGTTTGGGATGTTCTGCCAAAGAGTGCCCTATGCAAACATAGGTAATCATAGTTAATGTTTTTATTCTTTTGTTTTTTGAAGAAGCATATCTTTGTCTTACTGTAAGACACTAAAATGCTTTTAAATTTTGGGGAGTTAACTTTTTTCAATCATATCTTTTAAAGGAACTTCCACCTTACCTTGGCAAACTGGATGTCACATTTCAAAGAGGTAATATTTCCCATTTGCAGCTTATACATTTACATTAAAGTGTATTCATTTACACTGAGAATTAGATATACATGTGTGTTTTTATGTGATAGGAAGTTCCAGCTAAAAGTACTGCCCTCAATACTTACTCTCGCAGACCTACAAATCTGAAATCTTGACCCTGAGATGAAGGCTAGAGATTTAACTGGCTCATTCTATTTAAATTTATGTACAGTTAATTTAAGCCTAAATACTAATTACAAGAAACCTAGACATTATTGGGGCTACTTTGCATTTCTAAAGCTTCAAATTCTAGAAGATTACTATAACTTGTAGTAAAATCCATCATAAGTAAAATAAATGAAAAGACATTAGAAGGACACCTTTCAGATCCTTACTGATTCTATAACACGTGAGTTTATATCATTTCACTGTTCCCTATCTTAAATTATTAGAGAGAATTCTGTTACTCAGATGAACCACCCATTTCCTGGTCATTGTCACTTTTTAATCACTAGCATAGCAGTTTTCTCCCTTTTGAGGGAATATTTCTCACAAAGGAACGTGTTCCTTGGCCCCATTTGTTAGCTTTGTTACAATGGAACATGGTGATAAAGGTTGCTGAGCCAGTATAGGGTCCCACAATCACAATTCAGCCTCATGTTTTGAATCATCCAAACGTAGCCCAGTAGAACTACAAGATGCTACATGGTGTGGTCCTTGATGTGGTATGGTTTGCATATAGTTAAAACCTTAGTTAAATGTCAAGGATCTAAAGAACTGTAACTGCTCTGTGAACTAGACTTAAAATCGGCCAATATAATTTCTCCTTGACTGGAAGACTTAAGAAAGCCAAATAAAAATCAGAAAATTGTTTAAATTAGCTATTTCTAAAGGATGTTTAGATCTGAAGTTTTCTTGATTTTACTTTCCAGGTAAGTATCATTAAGCTGTATTGGTTTGCAGAAACATTTTTTTCATTTTTTATGATTAACAGGATTATATTTGCCAAGCTATTATAATATTTGTGTCAATTGCAGATTTGTGAAGATTAAAAATATTTCATTTCATAAGTGAAGGGTTTTTTGTTGTTGTTGTTCTTTGGGGGTTTTATTTTTTTGTTGTTGTTCTTGTTTAATTTTTCCTCTTGTAGAGCAAAGCCAAAGCCTCACAAAAAAATAAAAGATCCTTGGAGGAATAAAATGTTTTCATTTTTTTCTAAGGTTTATACCTTCCTTTCTTTTTTAAAAATTTATTTAATTTCTTTTATTTTTATTTATTTATTCATGAGAGACACAGACTGAGAGAGAGGCAGAGACATAGGCAGAGGGAGAAGCAGGCTCCTCACAGGGAGTTCGATGCGGGACTTGATCCCAGATCCTGGGATCAAGACCTGAGCCGAAGGCAGACACCCAACCACTGAGCCACCCAGGGGTCACCCTTTTTTTTTTTTTTTTTAAGTTTTTATTTATATACCTTTGTCATAAAGCCATAAAACTTTTGAATAGGCAGTGACCTTTGAGGCCATGTAATTCCATATCTCCTTGTGTTTTAGATAAGGAAACTGAGGCCTAGGGATGTAAATTAACTTTCTTTTAAAAAGATTTTATTTATTTATTTGAGAGAGAGAAATAGAGTGTATACACAAGACAGAGCACAAGCAGTGGGGAAGGGCAGAGGGAAGGAAGAAGCAGATTCCCTGCTGTGCAGGGAGCCCAACACAGGGCTTGATCCCAAGACCCTCAGATTGTGACCTAAGCTGAAGGCAGACACTAACCCACTGAACCACCCATTTTACACCCAGATGTAAATTAACTTGATTAAGGTCATACAACAAATAAATGACAGAGCTAGGACTTGAAACTAGGTCTCCTTCTAACCAGGCCAATGTTCAGCTGTACCTTACTGCCTCTCCATCTAAAGAGTCTCTCTCTCTTTTTTTTAATTAAGTAGGATCCATGCCCAACATGGGACTAGAAGTCATGACCCTGGGATCAAGAGTCTCATGCTCTCCCGACTGAGCTATCCAGGCACCCCTAACAAGCCTCTCCAAATGCCTTAACAGCAATGCCATGTACTCTCAAGTTTCAGACACCTAGAAAAATAATTTTTGTTCATATTGCATTCAGGTTTTTTTTTTAATATTTTATTTATTTATTCATGAGAGACAGAGAGAGAGAGGCAGAGACACAGGCAGAGGAAGAAGCAGGCTCCATGCAGGGAACCTTATGTGGGACTTGATCCGGGGTCTCCAGGATCGCACCCTGGGCTGCAGGCGGCGCTAAACCGCTGCACCACAGGGGCTGCCCATAGGTGTTTTTTGTTTGTTTGTTTGTTTTTTAAGATTTTATTTATTTATTCAGGAGAGACACAGAGGGAAAGGCAGAGACATAGGCAGAGGGAGAAGCAGACTTCTATAGGGAGCCTGATGCAGGACTCCATACCAGGACAGCGAGATTACAACCAGAGCCAAAGGCAGACGGTCAACCACTGAGCCACCTAGGTGCCACTGTGTTCAGTTTATATCACAATTAACTTGAGACTCTGCCTCAAATGTGAAGTTTACCTTAAATGTGAAGTTTATAGGCTAATATATAGTACTATAAAAACTTGACTCAGATTAGGCCCATA
The DNA here is from genome assembly GCF_003254725.2 of Canis lupus dingo. Classification (NCBI taxonomy): domain Eukaryota; kingdom Metazoa; phylum Chordata; class Mammalia; order Carnivora; family Canidae; genus Canis; species Canis lupus. Next base: position 35,002,786 of record NC_064251.1, read on the forward strand.
GTTGTTCCTTTCTTTTTTTTTGGGGGGGGGGTGTCCAATTCCCCTGCTCAGAACTCATGCTTACTTTTCTTTAAATGCTAGAGAAAGACAGACTACCAACTTTCAGGGGAATACAGATTTTAGCCCTCTTGCTTTTTATTTATTCATGAGAGACACACACACACAGAGAGGCAGAGACACAGGCAGAGGGAGAAGCAGGCTCCATGCTGGGAACCCAATGTGGGACTCAGTCCCAGGACTCCAGGATCATACCCTGGGCTGAAGGCTGCGCTAAACCGCTGAGCCACCGGGGCTGCCCCTTCTTGCTTTATGGTTCATAATTTTACTGAAATAATTGTTTTTTTTTAAGGTGCTTTGATGTGCCACAAGCTACATTAAAAAATAAATATAAAGAAATAATATAAAAATTTATTAACCAAAGGGTTATTATCTATCCTGCTTACTTAAAAGTAGCCTTTAAATGGAAAATACATAATCTGATAATCTAAAGTTGATCAGAATGATCAGTTTTCAAGTTCTAGCACATTTATAGAGGTAACTTCACTCATTCTATTACCTAACACATCCTCTGGCATACTCCTTGCCTGTCACTCTTGTTTTCCTATTTCCGTTTTTGTAGTATTTCACAGGTGGTTAACTTCTGCCCAGAACAATACTGGGGACAAACTTCTTTCCTCAACTGATTTTCTATATTCTATGCTGGCTGAGGCATCTAATGTAAATATCTTCACATTACTTTAGCATGCTTTTTTTCTTAGTTATTAGTATAACTTTAATTTCCTTGTTTGTCCCACTATTAGATGCAGTATTATCCTTATTGTATAATGCTCCAAAGTTAGTTTTATCTGTTTGACTTTTTTCTAAGTTGATTTTTGCAAACATTTTACCTGAGTGTGAGTAATTCTTTGTCTGTAGCAATTCTTTTGACTGCCAAATTATTTTTTCCACACTTAACAAGCTAACAATTTTTTTTACTTAACTAAAATAGCACTGTTTAAATGAAGTGTAGTGCTAGAAATGTTCTGTATTTGCACTGTCAGTTACAATAGCCAATAACCACATGTGACTGTTGAACACTTAGAAAATGTGCCTCGTCCAACTCAGGGACTGAATTTTTAGTCTTATTTAATTTGAATTTTAATAGCTCTATGTGGCTAGTGGCTACCATATTAAACTGTGCAGAACTAGAATATCATGTTCAGACTTTTTAGATTGTAACAGAAACTAGTTTATACTAGCTTAAGAGGAAAAAAAACCACAACAGATTTATTTTATCATGAACTGTCTATAATAGTGGTGGATCTGTGGTTAAACATTATTAGATCCAGGGGCACAAAAGGGACTCTTTTTTATTCATTCCATAGTTCTGCTTCTTTTGGGTCTTACCCTCTTCCAGTGTAGATGGATTTTGTCCTTATGGCAGGGAACATGATCACTGACAACTCATTCATATCCTGCCTGCACATTGACCCAAAGGTAAAAAAAAAGAAAAAAAAAAAAAAAAAAAAGCAATCTTCCCTTTAAGCTTCAAGGGAAAGTTCTAGATAAAGACACTGATTGGCCCAGCATGGGTCATGTGTCCATCCTTGAGCTATTCCCTGTGGACAAAGAGATGGGCTATTATAATGGGCCAGACCTAGGGCATATACCTCCCCATGAGAATAAAGGGGAAATGGGTCCTGTTTTTGAGAACCCAGTCAGAACAATGTAAAATAAGGGAGATGCAGTCTTCCAAGGGAAGAAAGAGTGCTGGATGGGTAAAAACAAGTTAAATTTTTAGATATTTACATAATTTTTACTGTTCAATTCAGTAGTCTACAATAAGTCTAAACTCAGTTATAAGTGCTAGAAATCCATCTCAAGATAGTTAAAAAAATTTTTTTAGATACTTTGGTTCTTAAAAAAAAAAAAAGAATTTGGTTCTTCTAACAAAAAAGTCTAGAGATTCTAGGTCTTCAGACATGACTAATTTCAGTTGCTTACACCGTAATTAGTCTCTATCTCTTTTTCTTGGTCCAGTTTCATTTATGTTAGCTCTGTTCTCAGACACACCTTCTACACATAAACAACATCTGACAACATCAAAGTACACCATCCATTCAGCTGAAGATTTCAGGAGACCTCTCCTCATGTTCACAGTGTTATGGTCCATGTGCTGTGGCCAAGGAGACAGAGCCAAATGATTGAGAGTCAGTCAAAATGATCCAGAGCTCCATCCGAGTTACAAGAAGCAGTAAAAAGGCAATAGGAATGGAACACAGAACAGACAAAACAGTAATACTTTTTTCCTTTTTTTTTCTTTTCTCATTTATATGCTGTCTTTACATATAAGTCTGTATTATAAATATTTTTTAACATGGCTTTAATTTACTGTGTTGATACACTTTGTATAATAAAGATGAAATAAGGGATCTTTTACTATTTTTTATTCACATAGTAGTGGGATTGAAGTTTCAGATGGGAGAGAGAATTTTATGATACTTATGCAGTGTGTACAGCATACTATGTAAATGATTCAAGGCAAAAGAGATTAGGAAAAATAAAAAATTAACCCTCAGGAAAGGTAAAAAATGATGAAAAGTCCTCATCTAATTTTTTTATGACTCTAATTTCTACTAAATTTTGCCTAGGAAAAGAATAAAAAAAGTTTTCTTTGAGTAGCTGTATTGATACAATTCTTTAACACACTCCTGAATTAGCATGTATTTCCCTTGCCTGAACATATATATTCTCAATCTCCAAAAATTTCAATGGTGATATCATAGCAAAACTTTCCAAACAACCAGTATCAACTAGTAGAGTATAGGGTTATTGTTTTTTTCCTTCTACCTCCTGGTTCTCAGGAAGGATCTGTAACAAAAGAGAGACTACCAAGAGAAAAACAAACAGAAGTTTATTAATTTATATGTGTCATTGGAGAAACTCAAGGATGAGTAACTCAAAGGCTGGTGAGAACTTGAGTTTATCTAGCATCTTAACAAACAAAGAAAATCCAATACATTTTCAGAGAAGTAACAAGACAAATAAAAAGGATTTTGAGGGGGTGGGGCAAAAAAAAGGATTTTGAGTTTCTAGGGTGGCAAATTGTGGGAACTTAAGTAGATGGGTGAATAATGGAAAATAAAGGCTAGTCAGTACTTTGTTGTGCAGAGTTCTGTGGTACTATCTGTAGATCTAAATTGTCAGTGATACGTTTCGTATGAATTTAAGTCTTGTTTCTAGGCAGATGGAAAAGGACAGAACACTTTTCTTATATCTGCCTCATCTCAGTTGCCTTCAGTTCAAAATAATCCTTATGCCAAAGTGGCATACTGTGGAATGGCAAACTCTGTTACCTTTCGGGGGAATGGTTAAATTAAAATAATGAAGTTGTTGCATAGCTACTCAATGGAGCATTTTAAAACCATTTAAAATAATAATTATATAATAAGTTTTTTTTAAAGATTTTATTTGTTTATTCATGAGAGACACACACACACAGAGAGAGAGAGAGAGAGAGAGAGAGAGAGAGAGAGGGAGGCAGAGACCTAGGCAGAGGGAGAAGCAGGCTCCATGCAGGAAGCTCGAAGTGGGACTCAATCCCAGGACTCTGGGATCATGCCCTGCACCAAAGGCAGACGCTCAACCACTGAGCCACCCAGGCATCCCCATAATTCTAAATTCTAAGTGTTTTAACATGCAACATTTATTTTTTACTTATGTAAAAAGATCAGGTTAAGGTCTGTAGGTACACTATATTCTAACTACTAAATTATGCCTAGGAAAAGAGTAGAGCAAGTATACTAAATGGTCACAATGGTTAAATCTAAGTTGTTGGATTTTAGATGAATTTCCTTTTCTTTATACTTTTCTTAATTTTGCTAATGTCCTATATGAATACATACTATTGTGAAAACAATAACTTTATCAATTTTTTTCTCCCTGATCATCAAAAAAGTAAAAGTTATCTTTTAAAAATACCTTCAAAAATCTTGCTTCCTCAGCATGCCAGTGTGAAGGAAAAGATAACCGAATTCCATTACTGAAGGAAGTTTTCGAGGCCTTTCCTAACACTCCTATTAACATCGATATCAAGGTCAACAACAACGTGCTGATAAAGAAGGTAGGCAGGCAGTGCCTCTTCTGGGTGTGCTGTGTCAGATTTCACAAACTAAATAAGGCCAGAGTAGGTGACTTCATAGATTGATAATGTTCAAGGAAATGTGATACTCTAAGGATCAGTATTGTCTTAAATAATGCCCTGGTAGAAGAGATCACTCTACTTACAGAAAAGCCTATTTTCAGAGTAAGTTGTCTTGTCTCAATCGTGGATAGAAAGTGAGCTCCTGTGAACCAATTGTTATGGCATCGATACAATTAGCCTCTTCAAATTCACTTGTTTCATTTGTAGTTAGCTTACATCAAGTGACTGGGCAGTCATATTCTATTAGATAAATCATAGAATGGCAAAATATAAGTAATTGCTTATGTTTTATAACTAATCTGAATTCACATATTGGTTCTTCCCAAAGTTTATACTATTTACTGGCAGAAAGTCAGTGGTAATCCATTTTTAAACTGAAGTAATGTAAGTGGATTTACAAATGTGCACATACATAAACTTTTGCATTTTCACACGTAGGTTTCAGAGTTGGTGAAGCAGTACAGACGAGAACACATAACGGTTTGGGGTAATGCCAGTTATGAAATTGTAGAAAAGTGCTACAGAGAGGTAAGCTTCAGAAATGACACAGAATGATCTTTCTTGCTGTTGTGTATCTATAAATGTTATCACAGTAATAACTTTTAAAAATTCTTATTTCAAAGCCTTGATACAAAGACAGATGGTAGAAGCACCTAACCAGAGGTTTACTGATAGAGGTAATGGATTTAATAGAAATAATATACTTGGGCTGGCTCATAGAATTCTTATTTTTACATGCTAATGTTAGTTGTTTGCCAACATTTTATTATGTACATTATGAAACAAAATATGATTCTTGTCTTTTTATATCTGTTCTTTTTGTTAGGTTATTGAAATTATTTGTGTAATTTTGAATTGAGGAAAGTATTCAGTCCTTCACTTCTTTAGTTGAAGCTTCTTGGTTCCCTACCTCCCAGGAAGAACTAATCAAATTAATCCGGGATCCTAATTATCAGGTGGTATATAAAAGTATGGCCATCTGAAATTTTTCTGTTTGAAGAAAATATATCTATAAAAAGTTAATTTGATATATTTTGACATGCTATGCTATACCTCTATAAGCAAGTTTTGCTATATACTATAGGTATTCTAAATATAGCATCTATACTTATATACTATAGCAGATATAGCTAGGAGAATATGAAATTTAAAATGTTAAAAAACCTTAAGCATTGAAGACGCTTTCAGAATACAAGTGATAGTGCAGAATAAATACTGCAACACAAGTAGCAATTCAAAATACAAGATTTCTTTTGGGAAGGTCTACCTTTCCTATCAAAGAAGGCAAAAACATAGATCTAGAATTGGCACCATTATAATTAAAAGTAGAGTTGTACATTAACTAGTACATCAAAGTACCTTAAAGCAAGTAAGTTTTGGGCATCCCTGGGTGGCTTAGCGGTTTGGCGCCTGCCTTTGGCCCAGGGCGTGATCCTGGAGTCCTGGGATCAGGTCTCGCATCGGGCTCCCTGCATGGAGCCTGCTTTTCCCTCTGCCTGTGTCTCTGCCTCTCTCTCTGTCATGAATAAATAAATAAAATCTTAAAAAAAAAAAAAAAGCAAGTAAGTTTTATTTATATGCCACAGGCTCTTTGAGATTCCAAGGTAGCTTGTGTACCAAAGGAGAAAACAGTAATCATTGGGATGAATGGCTTCAGATTGCTAAGAATTTAGGGCTGACTTTTCTAAAACTAATCATAGTTGTCTAATGGTATTTTCACATGTCATTAAAAGTGACTGTAATAGGATGCCTCACAACCTGCTAGCGGTTTTGGGTTTTTGTTTTTGTTTTTGTTTTTTTACATCATTCAAATACTTTTAAAAGTTAAAAAAAAAAAATAGCTGGCGCCTGGGTGGCTCAGTGGTTGAGCATCTGCTTTGGCTCCAGGGTCCTAGGATTGAGTCCCTCATCAGGCTCCCTGTAGAGAACCTGCTTCTCCCTCTGCCTATGTCTCTGTCTCTCTCTGTGTGTCTCTCATGAATAAATAAAATATTTTTTAAACTAAAATAAAAAATAGTGATAACAGTAAATACTGGAGAAGCTAGATCTCTCCTATATAGCAGGTGGGAATGTAAAGTAGTACAGCCACTCTCTTCATTAGTTGGTTAGTTTCTTATCAAGCTAAACATACACTTACCATATTAACCAGCAATCTTGCTCTTGGGCATTTATCTTAGAAAAATGAATTATGTTCATAAAATGAAACGAACTTATGCTCATAAAAACCTGTGTATTAATATTTATAGCAGCTTTATTTATAATAGCAAAATACTGGAAACCAACCAAAATGCCCTTCAGTGGGTAGATGACTGAATAAACTGATACATCCACATGATATAATACTATTCAGCCATGAAAGGAAATGAACTACTGATACTGTCCTCATCCTCAAAGACATTTTGCTTAGTGAAAAAAATTAACCGCAAAAGGTTACATCCTGGAATCACTATATTGTATCCCTGAAACTAATATAATACTGTATGTTAATTAACTGAATTTAAAAGAAACTTAAAGGAACCAAAAATAAAACAAAACAAATAGATTACATACTGTATGATTCCATTTATGTAATGTTCTCAAATTCTATTCTTCTATAGACATGAAGAGTAGGTAAGTGGCTGCCAGGGGACAGAGAGGGGGGTGGGGTAGAGTGCAGGAAAATACAAAGATTTAACAGGAAAGAGTTATGTGTGCTGGAACTGTCCTGTAGCTTGATGGTGGTGGAGGTTACATGAACTGATACATTGTTAAAACTGCACTAAACCAAACACATGCACAAATGAATACAGATTTTAAAAGTGATGACAACTGAATAAGGTGATAACAGTGATATACCGGCCCAGGAGGGAGGGAGGGAGGGAGGGAGGGAGGGAAGGAGGAAGGGAGGGAGGGAGGGAGGGAGGGAAGGAGGAAGGGAGGGAGGGAGGGAGGGAGGGAGAGAGGGAGGGAGGGAGGGAAGGAAGGAAGGAAGGAAGGAAGGAAGGAAGGAAGGAAGGAAGGAAGGAAGGAAGGAAGGAAGGAAGGAAGGAAGGAATATACCAGTATCAAGTCTTGGTTTTTATATTGTTCTAGAGTTACATAAAATATTACTATTTGGGGAAGCTAAATTAAGGGTACATGGGACTCTGTTTTTACAACTTTTTGTGAATCTAATTGTTTCAAAATAAAAGGTCCACTTTTGACCCAGAATTGCAGAACTTTTCCCTTGATTCACATATTTTTCTAGAAGCCTCTGGCTTTCTGTTATTTTAGAACTTAAAAGGTCCAAAACTTCCAGCAGTCATTTTCAAACATCATAGTAAAAATGTCTCAATAATAATTGTTGGTCATAGGGCAACCCCGGTGGTGGAGTGGTTTGGCACCGCCTGCAGCCTGGGGTGTGATCCTGGAGACCTGGAGCCTGCTTCTCCCTCTCCCTCTGCCTGTGTCTCTGCCTCTCTCTCTCTGTGTCTATGAATAAATAAATAAAATCTTTTAAAAAAATAATTGTTGGTCATATAATGAACATGTCATATAATTAAGTCAAGTATCTTTTATTCTTCAAATATGATTTATGAGAATTCTACATTAGCCCTTTAATTCTCAAATGCTAGAAACTAAGAATATAAAAGAAAAATGGGGCACACAGTGTAGAGGGGCAAACATGGCACTTATTCCCACTGAATGACTTTTAATTCATTCTTACTGCAGTGGTTCTTAAACTTGGCTGTATGTTGAAATTACCTGAAAAGTCTCAAAAAAACACTAATGCCTGGATCCCATTCCATAAATTCTATTTATTTTACTCAAGTATAATTGAACACAATGTTTTTTTTTAAAATTTTTATTTATTTATGATAGTCACACAGAGAGAGAGAGAGAGGCGGAGACATAGGCAGAGAGAGAAGCAGGCTCCATGCACCAGGAGCCCGATATGGGATTCGATCCTGGGTCTCCAGGATCGCTCCCTGGGCCAAAGGCAGGCGCTAAACCGCTGCGCCACCCAGGGATTCCTTGAACACAATGTTATATTAGTGACTCCACAAATCTGTACATTGTGCTATGCTCAGCACAAGTGTAGCTACCGTCTGTCAACCATACAACAGCATTACAATACTATTGACTATATTCCCTATGCTGTGCCTTTTATCCCCATGACCTATTCATTCCATAACTGGAAGCCTGTGTCTCTCCCTCCCCTCCTCTCTGGTAACCATCATTCTTTGTATTTATGGGTCTGTTTCTGCTTTTTGTTTATTCATTTTGTTTTTAAATTCCACATATAAGAGAAATCATATGGTCTTTGTCTTTCTCTGTCTGACTAATTTCCTTAGCATAACACCCTCTCAGTCCAACCATGTTGCAGATGGCAAGATTTCCAGATGTTCTAATTTAGAAGATACAGAGTGGCACCAGCCAGTCTGTAGGTCAGTGGTGTGCCAATATACCAAACTTTGCCCTCCCACCAGGGGCAGCCTTGCATGGTTTTCCAGAAGAACCAGTTATTGTTTTTAGTTCTCTGGGTCTAAAGTTGTGTGAGTTTTGAGGTTCAGTCCCAAGCCTATTTTTCCCATAAGCTCTATTATTCTTAGTGTATGAATTTGCAGAAATTAAATTTTTCAGGGGCTTGTACACTGTGTTATAGCTGAAACACTTGTATATGAATAAGCCTAAAATATTACAAAGTGGCATGTGAACATAGGGTCAAGAGAAATCCTCAAACTTATTTACTCAATTTTTTTTAGATAAAGAAGTGGGTAATTTAGACATGCTATTTAAAATAAATTACTTTTTGGCATGAAATTTTTATCTTTATTTTATTATTTTTTAAAGATTTTATTTATTTATTCATGAGAGACACAGAGAGAGAAAGAGAGGCAGAGACATAGGCAGAGGGAGAAGCAGGGTCCATGCAGGGAACCCGATGTAGGACTCGATCCTGGGACTCCAGGATCACACCCTGGGCCAAAGACAGGTGCTGAACTGCTGAGCACCCAGGGATCCCATTAATTTTTAAATATATTATAATTTTTAATATATTATTTTAAATATATAATATAATTCTTTAATTATATTATATATTTTTAATATTTTGTATGGAAAAAATCAAATTTACTGTAATTTCTGTTTATTTTAAAGACAAATATAGGAGGAACTAGGGAGATGGGGATATGAGGGGCTGTTTACTGAGCATAGAATTTCAGTTTTACAAAATGAAAAGAGTTCATATATATATATATATATATATATATATATATGAAGCTTGCATTTTAAGGGTTTTGGGATCTTGAACACATTTTCCAATAGAAACCCAAAATGGTGGCTAGATCCTTCGACTAGCTTATGAAATCCTATTTATATTTGATGCATAACATATCTGACAGGTGACATATTTGCAACAGTGTTTATATTTCATCTATAGTTGTATCAATATTACATTCTGTGTAACTATATATAGATAGGAACACATATATCTATATATGGATATATATGAATATATATTGATCTTTAGTTATATATTTTTAAGTGGGTATAAGGTTACTGAATATTTCATATCTTTATTTTTTTATCTTGTTCCATCAGGTTTAGTATTTTTAATCTCTAGTGATAAACACTATTACCAACAGACAGAAATGATATTGTAAAAGCAGAGAGTAAGAAATAGAGAAAGTTAAATATCATCAATTAACAGCTTAGGGCTCCATGATGGAACCTGACCCATTTGGCAAGGACTAGCCATTTTTAAGTGTGGTGTGTTTGGGGATAGATATTGATAATTCAGTACTTTTAACAAATGTCCACATACAGTCTTGGAAATTTTGAGGATGTGAAATAATCCTCATTATTTGACCAGTTGTAAAGTAATATAATATTGCTTGTGTCTTTTAGAATTCAGATATTCCTATACTCTTCAGTCTGCAACGTGTTCTGCTCATTCTTGGCCTTTTCTTCACTGGCCTCTTGCCCTTTGTGCCTATTCGAGAACAGTTTTTTGAAATCCCAATGCCTTCTATCATATTGAAGTAAGTGGTTGCTCTGTTTTCATCAGTTATCATTATAGGGGGACCAAGATCAAGGCTCCTTAATATCAATACCAATAATAAAGAATAGATTGCTATAGAGGCGGCTGGCTGGCTTGGTTGGTAGAGCATGTGACTCTTGATCTCAGGGTTGTAAGTTTGAGCCCCACATTGGGTATAGAGATTACTTAAAAAAAAATCTTAAAAAAAAATAGACTGTTGAAGTTATTTACATGTTGGATTAACTACCTATATTAATAATGCTTTTTGATATAATTAAGACATATTTTTCTAAAATGAATAATATAGGATTATAAATATTTCATCTTGACCCATTTCAGGTAACAGTGACTTTCTGTGCCCGTGTACTCAGAAGTCAGGTACAAAGAATTGAGCTTACTGTTGAAGCTTAATAATTCTTTTATTCTAACATGTAATAGCAATTGCTTTCCAACTTCCTTAACTTATTTATACTTCAATCACAATATGCAGCTGAAATTCCATTAAACTCCAAATTCATGGAGCACCTGGCTGGCTCAGTCAGAAAAGCATATGACTTGATCTGGGTAGGGGGGCTATTTTGAGTTTGAGCCCCATGTTGGGTATAGAGATTACTTAAAACAAAACAAAACAAAACAAACAACAACAACAACAAAAAACCACCTCCAAATTCACCAAAAGTAGTAATACATTGAGGAAGAAAAACAACTACTACCACCATAACAACAACCAGAAAAAAGCTTTGGGAGAATAGGAAAAAGAAAGGGATATTGTTAGTTTATTTAAATAAGATACTTCTATATTGATGTAACTTCTCTCCGGAGTACAAAGCCTTGCTTTTCACACACTACTTTACTACAAACATAAAAATATAAAACACTTACCACTGCCTGGCAGATAATAGGCAGTTAATAAATGAGAGCTTTTATTGTTCAATTATCTTTATCATCATTATTAGAAAAAGTTTCATCTCACAATCCTGCACTCTTAGAATGTGATTTCTAGCTGTGAACTTCTAATAATCGGTCATGACAAAGGAATTTGGAACTCCAAGGGAGATCATTTATTATTTTCCTTTATTTAAAAGATTTTATTTATTAATGAGAGAGAGAGAGACAGAGACAGAGACAGAGAGAGAGAGGAAGAGACACAGGCAGAGGGAGAAGCAGGCTCCATGCAGGGATCCCGATGTGGGACTCTATCCCAGATCTCCAGGATCACACCCTGGGCTGAAGGCGGCGCTAAACCGCTCAGCCACTTGGGCTGCCCAAGGGAGATCATTTAAATGTGATTTCACCTAGGGGCACCTGGCTAGCTCAGTTGGTAGAGCATGCAATTCTTGATCTCAGGGTTGCGATTTCGAGCCCTACATTGGGTGTAGAGATTGTAGAGATTATGTTAAAAAAATTAAATGGGATCTCACCTACATAGAAACTTTTTTCATCCCAAAACAGAACTTTATTTTTTTTTAAAGATTTTATTTATTCATGCTAGTCACACAGAGAGAAAGAGGCAGAGACACAGGCAGAGGGAGAAGCAGGCTCCATGCAGGGAGCCCGACGTGGGATTCGATCCCAGGTCTCCAGGATCGCGCCCTGGGCCAAAGGCAGGTGCTGAACCGCTGCGCCACCCAGGGATCCCCCAAAACAGAACTTTAAAAGATCAAGCTGAACATTAGAAGTAATTAGGAAATATTGGTAAGAAAAACAATTTGGTCGGTACCCTAGTATTCAGCATTTATGTTTCATGCTTGTTTTCCAATTTGAGTTTCTTTGTGATGAACATGTTTATTTTAACTATTCCCAATTATATTTATGGATAGTCTTTGTAGCTATTTCTTAGACAAAACAGAAATTACTTCTTGCCTATGAAGAAACTATTTATTCATGAGAGACAGAGAGCGGGGAGGGGGGGAAGGGGCAGAGACACAGGCAGAGGGAGAAGCAGGCTCCATGCAGGGAGCCTGAAGTGGGACTTGATCCCAGGTCTCCAGGATCATGCCCTGGGCTGAAGGCGGCGCTAAACTGCTGAGCCACCCAGGCTGCCCACTGATAGCATTTTTCACAGAGCTAGAACAAACAATCTTAAATTTTGTGTGGAACCACAAAGACCCCAAATAGCCAAAGCAATCTTGAAAAAAAAAAAAAAAAGAAAGAAAGAAAAACCCACAGCTGGAGGCATCACAATTCTGGACTTCAAGTTCAAGTTATATTATAAATCTGTAGTCATCAAAACAGCGTGGTACTGGCACAAAAATAGACACAGAGATTAATGGCACAGAATAGAAAATCCAGAAGTGAACCAACAGCTATATAGTCAACTAATCTTTGACAAAGTAGGAAAGAATATCCAATGGGAAAAAGAATGTCTCTTCAACAAATGGTGTTGGAAGAATTGGACAGCAACATGCAAAAGAATGAAATTGGACCACTTTCTAACACCATACACAGAAATAGATTCAAAATGGATTAAGGGGCAGCCCTGGTGGCTCAGTGGTTTAGCGCCACCTTCAGTCCAGGGCGTGATCCTGGGGACCAGGGATTGAGTCCCATGGCGGGCTTCCCGCATGGAGCCTGCTTCTCCCTCTGCCTGTGTCTCTGCCTCTCTCTCTCTCTCTCTCTCTGTGTCTCATGAATAAATAAATAAAATATTTTTTTAAAAAATGGATTAAGGACCTAAATGTGAGACCTGAAACCATAAAAATGCTTAAAGAGAACACAAGCAATAACTTCTTTGACATCAGCCTCAGCAACTTCTTTCTAGATATGTCTTCTGAGGCAAGGGGAACAAAATACAAAATAAACTATTGGGACTACATCAAAATAAAAACTTCCTCACAGGGCAGCCTGGGTGGCTCAGCGGTTTAGCGCTGCCTTCACCCCAGGGCCTGATCCTGGAGACCCGGGATCCAGTCCCATGTCAGGCTCCCTGCATGGAGTCTGCCACTGTCTCTCTCTGTATCTCTCAGGAATAAATAAATAAAATCTTAAAAAAAAAACACACAACAACAACAACAAAACTTCCTCACAGTAAAGGAAACAATCAGCAAAACTAAAAGGCAACCTGTAAAATGGGAGATGATAGTTGCAAATGACATACATATCTGTTAAAGGATTAATATCCAAAAAATATAAAGAACCTATAAAACTCAATACCCCCAACATGAATAATCTTTTTTTCACATAAAAACGTGATGTTTTGCCATTTGCAATGACATGGATGAGCTAGAGAGTACTATGCTAAGCAAAATAAGCCAAAGAAAGACATACTGCATGATTTCACTCATATGTGGAATTCCAGAAAGAAAACAAATGAGCAAAGGACAAAAAGGAGAGGCAAACCAAGAAACACACTCAACTATAGAGAGCAAACTGTTGATTACCAGGGAGGAAGAAGGTAGGGGGGATGGGAGAGAGAGGAGATGGGGATTAAGGAGTACACTTGCTTGATGAGCACTGGGTAATGTATGGAAGTGTTGAATCACTATATTGTACACCTGAAACTAATATTACACTGTATATTAACTAACTGGAATTTAAATAAAAACTAAAAAAAAAAAAAAAAGAAGAAGAAAGAATAGGGTCCACATCTTGAAATATTGAAAGGGGAAGAAAAAACACATGCTTTTAGCTTTTTTTTTTTAAGGGTTTTTTAAGTCACATTTTTACCCCATATATCTTTTAATTTGTAGTAAAATTTGGTTGTGTTTAAATGTACTGTATACCAGTGTTCACTTCAGCAGCACATATACTAAGTCTACTATATACTAAGTTATAGCAGACAAAGCAAGAGAAAGAGGCTTCCCCCCAGAAAAAGAGACATGAGCCCCAGTCACCCAGGGTCTGGAAAGATAACTTTCATTATTTTTTTTTTTTACCTTTCAGTAGTGGTAGCAAAAGGTTAGCTCAAAATCAATAGAAACAGAGAACCCAAATGGGCTTTATTTTAATTTGCTTTTGTGTTTTTTTACAAATATTTTGAGCACATACTAAGTGCAAAGAAACTGTTTTTGGTTTGAGGTTCATTTTATTTTATCACACTGATAATTTCCTGTGTTTCTAATTTATGATTCAAATTTTATTTTGCCTCAGGCTAAAAGAACCACACACTATGTCCAGAAGCCAAAAGTTTCTCATCTGGCTTTCTGATACGTAAGAATTTTAGTTTTTTTTTATATATGAGTTATTATTTTACCTGTATCTATTAAGTACTATGTTTATAATTTAGAGCAAGCTTCCTATATGTGATTTGTAACAAGGACATGTTGAGCACCTACTATGTTGGTAGTTGTATATGAATCATTTAGAACTACTTTAATTACTAGTCACAAACCTGAAGAGGAATCTTGAGAGATAATCTCATCCAGCTTCAGGATAAAACTGAGTGCCCTCCTACCTAAAGGTAAATGATTGACTTAGGGTTATCTAGCTAGTTAATAGCTGAGGTGGTATATAAAACCATTCCCTTCTACCTATTTGCTGTTTTCATGATGGAAAGAAGTGTGTATGGCATATAGCATATGTAAAAGTGTGTATTGACTAGCAGCACATTTCTCTGAAAAATCTGCACCAAAAAAAAAAAAAAAAAAAAAATCTGCACCAAGACTTAATAGCAGACAGGAAGCCCCACCTTTAGGATGGGCATCTACTTTAAAGAAAATACTTTAATTTGAGTTTAATTTTAGGTAAATACTACAATGTTACTGTGCTATATTTTGCTTTAAAATGGAACCCGGAATGCTTACATGATAGTCTTAATTACAACCTTTTAAGTTACTTAGCTCCTCTTTCAAAGAGTTGGAAAACTAGTTTTATCTTTTCTCTGTGCCACAGGGTTTATTCTTTTTTGTTTTATTCCTGATTTAATTTCTAGTTTCCAGGGATACTTTTTTTTGGTGTTACATGCATATGATTTTTAGTTTCTATTAATCATTTTAATAGACATAAACAAAATAGAAATAATATGTATAACTTTCCAGTACAGTTCATTCCCATTGTGCTCAAATGATTTGTATTCTAAGAGTTCACTTTTAGGTCAATTATTTAGAACTTTTAAAAATGCAGTTTTCCTATTTATAGTGTAGTTAAAGGACATTAGGTTTCTAAGACAGCACATGAAAGACTAACACATTAGGTAAATGAACTATGATATTATAGAACTTGACCCAAGTCCACTACCTTATTTTAACTTGGAAAGTTAGAGACAGGCTTCTCAGCTCTCTCTCACTTGTCAGAGTGTCAACAGGGAAAGTGAGGAAGCCTCTTGTCATCCATCAAGTGGCTTCAGTAAGAATGGGTCTCTTGAGGACCTCGTTACAGAAGGAATAGAAAAGAGGTGCTGGTCTTCCAGCAAGCAGCCAGCAGTGAAAGGAGAACCCAGCACTCAGAACATGAATGCATCCATAGCAGTCATTCCTTGAAGTCATTGTTTTATTGCTAAGGCATTAGGATTAAATTCAACTAGGAATAATAAACTCTAAATGGGCTAAATTAGGACTAAGGACTAACTTTAGTCCCTCGTTAGAGCCAAGAAGTATCTAAATTTGTTCTTCTCTTTTTCTAGCTTACTAATGAGAAAAGCCTTGTTTGACCACCTCACTGCCAGAGGCATTCAGGTAAGTTTCTGGAATGATGCATTTTGGGAACAGTATAGCTCACCAGTTTAACACTAGTATAAAGGGCAGGAACTTAATTTGGTCCCAGTTCTGATGCTGCTGCTTTACTGGTTCACAAATGAAGATATTAAGTTTTGCCTTACATTTAACAAGAAAGCATTGGCATTTTAGTAACTGGAGTCCACTTGTGTAGGTGAGAGTACCTAAAGCCAGAGAGTGGGACAGTGTATATTTAATGAATAAACTAAAATCTCTTTAAAGGGTTCAGTGATTTCTTAACATTACAGGTTTAAAAGGCTGTTTCTAGGTATGCTGAGATTGTAGTATATAAACGCTATTATAAAAATTATTTTCGCCAGCCCGGGTGGCACAGCGGTTTAGCGCCATCTGCAGCCCAGGGCGTGATCCTGGAGACCCTGGATCAAGTCCCACATCAGGCTCTCTGCATGATGCCTGTTTCTCCCTCTGCCTGTGTCTCTGCCTCCCTCTCTCTCTGTGTGTCTCTATGAATAAATAAATAAAGTATTTTAAAAAATTATTTTCTATTTTAACATTTCTTCTTATATTTCTAATGCTTCTAATTTTCAGGTGTATATTTGGGTATTGAATGAAGAACAAGAATACAAACGAGCTTTTGATTTGGGAGCAACTGGGGTGATGACAGACTATCCAACAAAGCTTAAGGATTTTTTACATAATTTTTCAGCATAGAAAAGGAGATACTCAGAAGCACTCAAAGAAAACATGAAAAGACCTAAGGAAAAAAAAAAACCACAACAAGTTTGCCATCATTTTCCTAAGCCATTTCCAGAATGGTAAAGGTTTAATCATTTAAGTTTTTATTACCTCATTTTTAAGCTTGTCTGAGAATGTAGAGACTATATATTGTATATTTATTTTAAACAATATTGCATATTTTACATTTCTAAATAGTTTGTTTAGAAAGATAACTGGTTATGAGAAGTAGATTATTGATCAAGAGTTCTGTATATGATGCAGTATTCTAAGTAATTGTAAAATCAAAGACTCTTGGATAAATTTGACATTTGCCTTCACTAGAATAAGATCAACTAATTAGTAAAGCAAAATTGTTGAAGGCCACTACAGCTATTCTGAGTTGCCTTGTTATTTCAGTACATGTTAGTTTAAAAGGAAATAAAATACAGTGAGAGGAGATCTTAGAAATCAGTGATATAGTTATCTGACAAGCTGTACCTTGTTAACAGAAGGGAAGACTCAAAAAAACTGAAACTTTATTACTTGATCAGAAATTAAAACTGTAGACATTTAGATTTCTTGGTTGCTGTTGTTAATGGGGACATTCTATTTGGAATCTTCTTCAGGTGTAACAGTGTTACCATGTCCTTTCTTTTTCATAAACATTAAAATTGGAACTATTAAATGTGAATTAAGACAAGATCCAAATAGTCATATATTTGTTTCCTCTAAAGACATGTAAATTTTCCACTTTTGGCAATGAATAACTGGGCCTATAACTAGATTTTAAATAACGTCTTGAATCCTAGTAATCATATGAAACTGACGAAAGTACATATCATTGTTTCTAATACTCACACTATAAACCGCCTGTTCCTGACCTGTAAGGATTAATTCTTCTGAATATTAAGTGGAAGCAGAATTGCTCAAAGCATTAGGTATCACTTTCTCAGCTTTTCTGATGTGACTCCCTGTAAATCTGTTTCTAATCTTTTTCACTAATTTTCATTATCTCTTTGGGAAGTCAATCTACTCTGGAACAAGGCTCTCTTACCTAGATTACATCTCTCACTTGGAATTTGCCAGCTAGCAACTATGAAGGATGATCATACTCCCACCTGTCCCTTGACGACATAAATAACATTTGCTTTTTTGTTTCAATTGAAATAAAGTTTTACAAGAACAAAATAAGTGTTCTTCATTGCTTTTTTGCAATTGTAATTCCAGAAATGCTTTATAGATTTTGGGGGGTGAAGAATTTAATGAGGTGATAAATTGATAACAGGAGTAAGCACACCTGAGATTTTTCTCTCGAGTAAGGAAAACAAAAAAATGTGAAACACTCTTATGGTAACAGAAGTTGCTTCTTGGCATTTGAACAAATAACTTGGGCAGGTAACCCATTAAATCAGTCATTTTTAATTTCACTTACTAAAATTTATTATACCGTTGCTATGGATTATTTTGATCACTTTGATATGACTCTTTTATTTTTTCTTTTTGACTTTTATTTTGTTATTATTCAGAGCAGCTCATATTACAGGGTCAGCATATTTTTTCTGTCAGTCAGTAGAAGATAAAGTGACCAATATGGTAAAGATGTTTAGAAAGTCATGTTTTAAAAGTTTGCTAATTTTGGGGTGCCTAGCTGGCTTAGTTGGAAAAGCATAGAATTCCTGATGTCAGGGTCATTAATTTGAGCCCCATGCTGGGAATAGTTTACTTAAAAAAAAAAAAAAAAAAAAAAAGATTTGTCAATTTTATATAGTCAAAGTAACTTTAATTCACTTAATATAAATATATAGTATTTTCAATAGGAGAGTTGATATTCATGATCAGATAACATCTCAATACTGGTTTTCTGATTGGAGCATCACATTTTTTCTATTTATTTAAAGTAATCTCTATGCCCAATGTGGGGCTCCAACTCCAAGATCCCAAGATCAAGAGTCACATACTCTACCGAGTCAGCCAGGTGCCGCCAGAACATCATTTTTTTTAAAAGATTTTATTTATGAAAGAGAGTGTGCACGTGCACACAGGAGCGGGACAGGGCAGAGCAGGAGGGAGAAGCTGACTCCCTGCTGAGCAGGGAGCCCAATGTGGGACTTAATCCCAGGACCCTGGGATCATGACCTGGGACAAAGGCAGATGTTTAACTGACTGAGCCATCCAGGCACCCCTGGAGCATCACATTTAAAAGAGCTTAAATACTTTTTCATTTTGAGATAGCTATTGCTAGGCATAGTGAACAGCATGGTGGGAAAGGTAGAGAAGTGGTCACAAGATGTGATTAGACCCTTATACTGGGTGAGGCTGGCGCTAAATGTGACAGGCCCAGCTATAAGTCTAATCCAGCATGCCAATAGTGGCCCAAGTGTATGGCAATAGGCAACAGTTGCCAGGCATTTTAGTAAGCAATTGGCATGAGGGAGGTTTTTTTTTTATTATTATTCATGAGAGACACAGAGAGGAGCAGAGACACAGGCAGAGAGAGAAGCAGGCTCCTCATGGGGAACCTGACGTGGGATGTGGGACTCAATCCCAGGACTCCAGGATCATGCCCTGGGCCGAAGGCAGGCACTCAACCGTAGGGCCGCCCAGGCATTCCTGAAGGAGTTTTAATATTGAAAGGGAAGTGAGAGCTTCCCTGTTGGACTAAAGTCCTGGACATGTAATAGAACTGAAGAGCGGAGTGATAACACTGGACTAATTAATTATAGGAGTAAGTTGGCACTGAGTTTCAGAACTATTAACCCTCTCATTTCTGGCCAGAACTAGTTCTAGAAATGGAAGTGGGGTCCTGACAACAGGTGAGCATCCAGAAGCCACAGCTGTGAAGAAAGAATGGCTACAATGGGTTGGGGGAAAACATAAAACTTAAATTGTGGTAGGTTGTAGTATGGGAAACCATTAACTTAGAATGATTCATAACAAATGATTCTGCTTAGAGTTGTGCTAAAAAGGTGCATTTAAAAATATATAGTGAATTTGCTGTAGATAAAAGCTCCAATTGAGGGCACCTGGGTGGCTTAGTCAGTTAAAGCATCTGCCTTTGGCTCAGGTCATGATCCCAGAGTCCTGGGATTGAGCCCCATATCAGGCTCAGCCAGCGACTAGAGCTTAAAAGGAGAAGGGAAAGTCGGCACTCATCTCAAAGCTGCAAGAAATGGGGAACTTGAAGAGGGGAAACCGTTTGGTGATAAAAATGATGACTGTGTTGTGCTCTTTAAAATGACAGAAGATTTGAAATAACAGATATTTGAGTGGCTGTGCTTTAAGTATGTTACTAGCCCTTGGAGGAAAGGATAGTTGGAGAAATAGATTTAGGAGTTTTATATGCTTAATAGGTATGATTTTGCAAAGCTAGTACTTTAGAGGCGGTGTTAGTTCCTTCTCAGTATTCTGCTTGCAATTTGAATAGGTTGCTCTGCCACCAAGTGCCTATGAGTAGCCATACGTTGGTCTTGCTTGTCCAGTAGTTTTAAAAAATTTAGATTTTATTATAAGATAACAGGATGGGGCCTGGACAGCTTCCGCTGGGTGAATGGGGATGATTATGCTAAGAGGAAGCTGAGCAGGTATAGCTTTGTATTACCCATTCCCAATTTGACCAGAACGGCTTTACTTTTTTATTTCACATGGGAATTCCACATAAGATTTGATTTAAAATAGGAGTTTCCTGCGAAAACAAAATTGGCCTTTATAATCTTTGATCTAAGATCTTTTTCCCTTTCAGGCTTGAGTAGAACCTCTTTCCTTCTTCCCTCCCTCCCTTACTTCCTAAATCACTCTAAGTCTTTTTCATTGAAAAAAAATTTTATATATATATATAAATATATATATTTATATATATATATTATATATTTTTATATATATATTATATATATTTATATATATATATATATAATATTTATTTGAGGGTCACCTGGTTGGCTCAGCAGTTGAGCAGATGTCTGCCTTGGGCTCAGGGTGTGATTCCAGGTCTAGGGATTGAGTCCCACATCAGGCTCCCTGTGAGGAACCTGCTTCTCCCTCTGCCTATATCTCTGCCTCTCTTTCTCTGTCTCTCATGAATGAGTAAATTTTTAAAAACTCTTTTTTAAAAAAGGATTTTAGGGCAGCCCGGGTGGCTCAGCGGTTTAGCGCCGCCTTCAGCCCAGGGCGTGATCCTGGAGACCCGGGGTCGAGTCCCACGTCGGGCTCCCTGCACGGAGCCTGCTTCTCTCTCTGCCTCTCTATCTCTCTCTCTCTCTCTCTCCCTCCCTCCCTCCCTCTCTCTGTCTCTCATGAATAAATAAATAAAATCTCAAAAAAAAAAAAAGATTTTATTTGAGAAAGAGAGAATATGTGTAAGGACAGGGTGGGGGGGCAGGGGAAGCAGGGCAGAGGGAGAGAATCTTCAAGTAGGCTCCACACTAAGCCGAAATCTGTTTGTTTGTTTTTTTTTAAGATTTTATTTGAGAGAATGTGAATATGGGCACAGGAGCAAGGGGTTAGGGGTGAAGGTGGGAGGGGAAGGGCAGAAGGAAAGGGAGAAGCAGACTCCCCACTGAGCAGGGAGCCCTACTTGGGGCTCAATTTCAGGACCTGAGATCATGACCTGAGCCGAAGGCAGACGCTTAATGGACCGAGCCACCCAGGTGCTGCAATGGTCCTTCTTCCTGGTCAAAAACTTCTCAAGGAAAATCAATGGGTGGGGGAGAAGCACAGGGCATGAACAGGTAACCCACAAATGTAAACAGTCAACAAACAAAAAATGTCTAATCTCCCTAGTCGTCAAGAACTATCAATTAAAACAACATTGAGTGAAATACCAATTCCCAACTCTTAGATGGGCAAGAGTGAAAGGCATGGAGAAACAGGCACTCATGAGTTGTTGGTGGGAATATAAATTGACAGAACACTTTGATTGACTTGACACTATCATTAAATACATCCTTTCATTCAGAAATTCCAGTGCTAGGATTAACATCCTAAGAAAATAATAGGATAGGGATGCCTGGGTGGCTCAGCGGTGAAGCGCTTGCCTTTGGCCCAGGGCGTGATCCTGGAGTCCCGGGATCGAGTCCCTAATCGGGCTTCCTGCGTGGAGCCTGCTTCTCACTCTGCCTGTGTCTCTGCCTCTCTCTATCTGTGTCTCTCATGAATAAATAAATAAAATATTTAAAAAAAGAAAATAATAAGATAAATGCTCCAAAGGTAACTATGCAGAGTAAAAAACTGGAAACAATCTAAATATGCAACATTAAGGAACTAGTTAAATTATAGATGCATACAATGATCTCATATTACTTTCATTACAGTAATATGAGATATTAATAAAAGATATTAAGTGAAAAGACTAAGTCATAAAGCTATATACTATGTGCACAAAAATATATACATTCATTTTAAAACAAATGATATCAAGTTTTCAGTTGTGGTTTTTATGATGATTGGATTATGAGTGACTTATTTTTACTTGTCTACAATGAATAGACATCAATTTTAATTAATCAAAATTAATGAAAAATCACTTAAAAATAAACACCTGGGGACACCTGGGTGGCTCAATGGTTGGGTGTCTGCCTTCAGCTTAAGGTGTGATCTCAGGATCCAGTATCGTGTCCCACATCGGGCTCCCTGTGGAGAATCTACTTCTCCTTCTGCCTGTGTCTCTTCCTCTCTCTCTGTGTGTCTCTCATGGATAAATAAATAAGTCTTTAAAAATAAATAAACAAATTAAATAAATAAATAAATAAATAAATAAATAAATAAATAAATAAACACCTGTCCAGCTACTATAGAATTGTGTGTGTCCAGGGTCTTAGCAGGTGACTCTTCTCCAAATCTGGGGTTCTTTCTTAAGGAAAGAAACCTTTGAGCAGACAGCCTGTCTACTGCCCTGCCCACCACTCCCTCATGATAAATTCAATAAACTTCTATCTCCTTTGGAAAAAAGAAAAAAGAAACTAGCCTTTAACTGCCAACTTGGAGTTAATCGAAGAATCCAGGTTTCCTGTTTAGTCAGCAAAGCAGGAAAGAGGAATTATGGCTTTTCTTTGGATGTGATCCAGAGATTGGAAATTCATAATTCCACAACTCAAAGAGATTTACTTGTTATTAATTTTTTGCTCTATTCCATTATT
Source organism: Canis lupus dingo (assembly GCF_003254725.2). NCBI lineage: Eukaryota > Metazoa > Chordata > Mammalia > Carnivora > Canidae > Canis > Canis lupus. The sequence continues at coordinate 35,025,430 of NC_064251.1, forward strand.
TTTCATAGTATATGGTTTTTGAGGTTTTAACATGGTTATGACATTATATAAATACTTTCACATCATGTTTTTTCCCATTTAACATGAACAGTTTCCCATTTTTAAAAAAGATTTTATTTATTTATTTTTGAGAGACATACAGAGAGAGGCAGAGACATAGGCAGAGTGAGAAGCAGGCTCCTTCTGGGGATCCTGACGCGGGACTCAATCCCGGATCCTGGGATCACACCCTGGGCCAAAGGCAGACGCTCAACCGCTGAGCCACCCAGGCGTCTCCCATCTTATATTCTTTTAAAAATATGGAATGCTGGAGGTGTCTGAGTGGCTCAGCTGGTTGGGCATCTGACTTTTTTTTTTTTTAATATTTTATTTATTTATTTATGAGAGACCGAGAGAGAAAGGCAGAGACATAGGCAGAGAGAGAAGCAAGCTCCCTGCAGGGAACCAGACGCAGGACTAGATCCCAGGAACCCAGGATCACGACCTGAGTCAAAGGTAGATGCTCAGCCACTGAGCCACCCAGGTGTCCCTGATAGCTGACTCTTGATTTAGGCTCAGGTCGTGATCTCATGGGTCGTGGGATGGAGCCTTCAGTCTAGTTGGGCTCTGAGCTCAGTGGGGAGTCTGTTTGAAGATTCTCTTCCTCTGCCCTTCCCCACACACTGTGCCTCAGGCACAAGAGTGCATGCTCTCTCTGTAAAATGAATAAATCTTTTAAAAAATATGGAATACTATTTAATCAAGTAGATGTGCCATGATTTACTTATTACCCTGTCATTAAAAATTTAAGTTGTTTCTAATTGTTTATTAGTATAAATAATGCTGTGATGGACATTCTTAGGTACACCTTATTCCCTCACACCAAATCATGAAATCCTAGATATTGAATATATTTACTTCTTTCCAACCCCACTCCTACCATCCTAGTACAAGCCACCATCATCTCTAGACTGAAACAGTACAACTGCTTTCTTCTTTCTAATTTTAATGTAATTTATTTTTGAAAAAGTAATATAGTTACTGGTTCATAGAGTACAAAAAGGGTAGACAGTGACATCTTTCTTTCTTTCTATCCTCCAATCACTGAATTCCCTCTCTGGAGGAAATAGGAAATCGATGTTATCATTCATTTATTCAGTCAATATTTATTGAGCACCTCCTGTAAATTAGTCACTTATTAGATCTGGAGGTATGGTATAATGGTAAGCAAGAGAGACATGGTATATAAGCTCTTGGATCTTACATTCCATTTGAGAATACAAACAAAAAGAATTGACAAATATGATAACTTCAAGTTGAAGCAAATATTCTGAAGGACATAAATAGGGGATTGAGAGAAAAAATAATAAAGTTAAGCTTATTTCAGGTAAATAGTCAAGGTAGGCCTGTTTGAGGAGGTGGCATTTACACAGATCTAAAGCAAGAGGAAAGAAACATGCAAAGAAAATGAGGAAACGTGCTTTAAGCCTCTGGAAGAGCTTGTGCAAAGGCCCTAAGGCAGGAAAGAGCTTGGAAGATACTAAGACTAAAACAAAGAGGAGAGAGAGAACACAAGTGGAGATATTTGCTTTCCATGGAAGAAGGACTTTTCCTCTATTGTAAATGAAAAGAATCAAGGTACAAATAAAAGCAGGGCTTATGGGTCTGCCTTCATCTGCCTTTAGCTCAGGTCATGACCCTAGATTCCTGGGATGGAGCCCTGCATCAGACTTCCTGTTCAATGAGGAGCCTGCTTCTCCCTATCCCTCTGCCTGCCACTCCTCCTGCTGTGCTCTCTCTGTGTGTCAAATAAATATATAAAATTGTTTTTAAAAATTCATTTGAATGATATTTAGAGTGCACCTATTTTGTGTCAGTCATGGGATAAGCACAAGAGATGGAAAGTTTTCATTTCTGTCTTTTTTTTAAAAAGTAAACTCTGCACTCAACATGGGGCTTGACCTCATGACCCTGAGATCAAGAGTCATGCTCTACCCACTGCTCCCCTCATTTCTGATTTCTGTTTTTAAAAACTTTATAATGATTTCAGTAGAAGGATAGTTCTATAAATAAGGAAGAGCAGTAACATAGTAGAGCTGCCTCCACAAATAGCCATGAAAGGAGGAAGTAAAAAAAAAAAAAAAAAAGGACAGAAGAGCTAAAGGTGGTATAGTGGTATATTAGTCTTCTCAGGCTTCCATGACAAAAATACCAGAGACTGCGTGGTTTAATAGCAGGGATTTATTTTCTAAGTTCTGGATGCTGGAAGTCTGAGATCAAGATGTCAGCAGGATGGGTGTCTGATGAGATCTCTCTTCCTGGCTTGCAGATGGCACCTTCTTGCTGTATCCTCACACTTACTGTATCCTCACATGGCCTTTTCTCTGTAGGCATGCACAGAGAGGGTTTTGTTTTGTTTTGTTTTTATAAGTAGGCTCCACACCCAACACAGGGTTTGAACTCTCGACCCTGAGATCAAGAGGATCAAGAGTCAGATGCTTAACTGAGTGAGCCCCCCAGGTGCCCTAAGAAAGGTCTCTTATTAAAAGGACATCAGTCCTATCAGAGTAGGGCCCTAACTTTAGGGCCCCATTTAACCTTAATTATTTCCTTACAGGCTCTACTGCCAAGTATAGTCACACTGAGGATTAGGGCTTCAACATATGAATATTGGAGGTACATTTCAGTCCCCCTAAAATTCAGAGGAGTCCATAACGTGGGGATGGGGAAAAGTGAAAGAGCTGGAGATTGATTATGTGTGGGACAAAGTAGAGATGAGAAGGATAAATGGAGGAAATCTGAGAGGTTTAGAGAAGGAAACACTATGGCCACCCATGGTGGGGCTAGGTTAGACAGAAAATCTAGTATGGCCCGGAATTATCAGAAAGAAGCTGACGTTAGGACACCTGGGTGGCTCAGCAGTTGAGCGTCTGCTTTGGCTCAGGGTGTGATCCTGTGGTCCTGAGATGGGAGTCCCACATTGAGCTCTCTTCGTGGAGCCTGCTTCTCCCTCTGCCTACATCTCTGCCTCTCTCTGTGTCTCTCATGAATAAATAAATAAAATTAAAAAAAAAAAGAAGCTGACATTTATTTATTTTTTTTAAATTTTTTTTAGAAGCTGACATTTTAAAAAAAAATGGTGTTATTGTTTTCTCTAGCAGTCTATGGGCTTGTTTGGTATCAGCTGTTTGTAAATCTCCAACTAGTTATCCTAGAAAACTAAGAAATAAACATCAGCTTGCTTTCTTTCTTTCTTTCTTTCTTTCTTTCTCTTTCTTTCTTTTTCTTTTCCTTCCTTCCTTCCTTCCTTCCTTCCTTCCTTCCTTCCTTCCTTCCTTCCTTCCTTCCTTTCTTTCTTTCTTTCTTTCTTTCTTTCTTTCTTTCTTTCTTTCTTTCTTTCTTTCTTCTTTCTCCTTCTTTCTTTCCCCTAAGTTTGAAAGTTTGGGTATTGCTGAATAATAGCAATAAATTACATTTATATAAGAATTTAGATTTTGTTCATTTTTACATATGTTCTCATGTATTTTTTACAACGACCTGTAGAGTAGGTTGATAACAACATTCTAATTTTTTAGATGAAACTGAGATTAGGGAATTGACATGGTCACCTGGCTAGAACTGGTATGGCTGGGTCTTCTTACCTTCCCACTCACTCTGTTATTTCTAATTTGTCTTCAACTCACCATTCAATACTATGAAAAATGAACTTTCTAAATAAAAGCTACAAAGGAGAAAATCTCCACATGTCAAATGCATTACTATTCTCTGACATGGCTTCAACAATATCGGTAGCACCATGGAGATGGAAATTAATGGTTGATATTCCCATCAGTAACTAAAACTATCGACAGTGAGAACAGGTGGAAAACATAACACTGCTTTGTTGGGAATGAAGGAATCTCAGATAAAAATGAAAAGTAAATTAAACATTTCTAAGTCTACCATCCAGAACTGACAACTATTAATATATTATTATATGATCCTTGGTTTTTTTCTCTTTAAGATTTTATTTTTACTTTTTAAATTAAAAAAAAGCTTTTATTTATTATTAGAGAGAGTGAGAGAGAGAGCATGAACTTGGGGGGGAGGGGTAATGGGAGAGAAAGAGGTAGACTCCCTGCCGAGCAGGGAGCCTGATATGGGGCTTGATTCCAGGACCCTGGGATCATGACCTGAACCCAAGGCAGACACTCAACTGACTGAGCCACCCAGGTGCCCCAAGATTTTATTTAAGTAATCTCTACACCCAGCCTGGGGCTCCAACTTATAACCCTAAGATCAAGAGTCACATATTCCACCAATGAAACCAGCCAGGCACCCTGAGCCTTTGTTTTCTCTAATGGAAAAAACTAAAATCCTACAGACAAATGTTATCTAAGTCCTATCACCAGTCCTATTCTCCTTCCAGTTTGGCTAATGGGGACCCTAGTATGAGATCAGAAAGAGGGAGAAGAGCGAGATTGGTATTGATTCTCTCTATAAAACTAAGTTCCAACTTAGTTCCAACTAAGTTCCTTGATTGAAAGGCAAGCTTATTTCAAGTTGGCTGTATTTCCAGGACTCTCTTTTAGGTTCCAGTAACAGCTCCCAGTCTTTCTACATTTTGTGAGTTGAAGAGTTGAAGAGTCTTGGCCATTTTACTATCCTTGTTTCCTCATACCTTTATAAATAATCTCTTATTAAGCAATATTCAAATTATTCTAATTTGAGTGTGCATCTGTTTCCTGCTTGTTCCTTGACCGATTCACATAGGAAGCTAGCCAAAATACAAATTTTTATTTTTTTTTAATTTTTATTTATTTATGATAGTCACAGAGAGAGAAAGAGAGAGAGGCAGAGACACAGGCAGAGGGAGAAGCAGGCTCCATGTACCAGGAGCCCGACGTGGGATTAGATCCCGGGTCTTCAGGATCGTGCCCTGGGCCAAAGACAGGCGCTAAACCGCTGCGCCACCCAGGGATCCCTTTTTTTTTTTTTTAATTTATCAAAATACAAATTTTTAAACCTTTTTTTCCCCAAATTAATTCACTTAATTATTCATTCATTCATTTAACAAATATTTCAAAAAAACCCATAAGTATTTGAATGCCCCAAGTGCCAGGCACTGGGCAAGGTGCTATGGTGGCTAAGTCAGTTGAGTGACTGACTCTTGATTTCTGCTGAGGTCATGATCTCAGGGTCCTGGGATCAAGCCCTGTGTTGGGATCTGTGCTCAGCAGGGAGCCTGCTTGAGATTCTCTCTCTCTCCCTCTGCACACTCATGCTTTCTCTCTCTCTCTCTCTCTGAAAGAAAGAAAGAAAGAAAGAAAGAAAGAAAGAAAGAAAGAAAGAAAGAAAGAAAGAAAGAAAAAGAAAAAGAAAAAGATAGATACAGTTCCTGTGTTTGGAAGAAGACTTACAATAAAAAAGCAACTTACATATGGCTAGTTATGATATAATAGAGGGTTAAGGGGGCAGCAGCAATTTTAGATTAAGTGGCCAGGGAAGGCCTCTCTGAGGTGATATTTCAGCCTAAAGTATGAGATAAAACATGAGGGAAGAGTGATTAAGGCAGAAGAAGTGCAATCAGTGGGAAAGTGCTTGATGTTTTCAAGGAGCGGAAGGGAAACCAGAGCAAAGTGAGCTGGGGATGCAGTGTAAGACTAGAGACCTAGGTAGGAATGAGATGTGTAGGGCTTTCCCCATAGGTCCTGGTAAAAAAATTTGCATTTTATTCTAAATGCAATCAGGAGCCACTGAAGGATTTTAAGCAGAGGAGTGATGTAGTACATTTGTAAAGATTATTCTTACTTCTGAGTAGAAATATACTGGAAAAGAAGCAGAAATACAGCAGTGGGAGTGGAGATGGTGAGATGTGGCTGGATTTCAGATCTATTTTGGAGGTAGAACCAATAGCGGAGAAAAGGGAAAAACTCTAGGTTGATTGGTAAGCTTTGCTTATATAACTGGAATAGTTGGATGGCAGAGCTGTTTACTAAAATGGGAAAGAAACATATTTCTGGAGGGAATATGAAAAGTTCTGTGACTTTTTGAAGTAAAAAGTAAATGACTTTGAAAAACACTATCCAAAGCCCAGGTATGGCACCCTTTAAGTTATACAACATAGCTAGACACCTCTGACCCCCCTTTGGAAAAAGGAATGAAGTGAACATTTATCCAGTATATTTCACACCTATCATCTTATTTATTCTTTACCACAGTCCTGTGAAGTAAGTGATACCATTTTTGATTTATAAATGAGGAAATTGAACCTCTGATGGGTTGAGTGGCTCACATAAGATTGCACAGCTAGTGAAGTGAAAGAACAAATCTGATATGCAAACCTAGTTCTTAAGAGACGAGGTTCAAAGCTCTTCAGAGGCTGGCTCTTTCTCCCTAACCATAAGTCACTGAATTTCTTAAATATGACCATAGGAAGAGTGTGGTAAAATGAACCTAATTAGGGGCACTTGGCTGGCTCATTCAGTAGAGCATGTAATTCTTGATCTCAGAGTTGTAAGTCTGAGCCCTATGTTGCATGTGGAGCCTACTTAAAAACAAAAACAAAACCAAAAAAAATCAAATTGGCTCTCATGTAACTGCTTTCCTTTATCTTCCAAGCAGAGGTTTGATTAAACAAATTAATATACGTCAGTGCTGGGCCTCTCCCAACTGTTGCATAGTGTTACACAGAGGGTATTTTTTCAATAGCTCATTCTTTTATTATTTTTCCTAGAGAGCACACATGCTTGTGGGCAGGGTGGGGAAGGACAGAGGGTAAGAGAGAATTTTTTTAAAAGATTTATTTATGTATTTATTCAGAGAGAGAGAGAGGCAGAGACACAGGCAGAGGGAAAAGCAGGCTCCATGCAAGGAGCCCGACGTGGGACTCCATCCCAGGTCTCCAGGATCACACCGGATCACACCCGGGGCTGCCCGGTGAGAGAGAATCTTAAGCAGGCTCCACACCCAGTGTGGAACCCAACACTGGGCTCCACCCAGGGCTCAATCTCACGACCCTGAGATCATGACCTGAGCAGAAATCAAGAGTCAGATGCTTAACCAATGGCACTACCCAGGTGCTCCAGGAATTTGTTTTAAGAAATCCAGGAGCTTCTGGGATCCCTGGGTGGCGGAGGAGGGATCCCTGGGTGGCGCAGCGGTTTGGCGCCTGCCTTTGGCCCAGGGCGCGATCCTGGAGACCCGGGATCGAATCCCACGTCGGGCTCCCGGTGCATGGAGCCTGCTTCTCCCTCTGCCTGTGTCTCTGCCTCTCTCTCTCTCTCTGTGACTATCATAAAAAATAAAAAATAAATAAATAAAAAAGAAATCCAGGAACTTCACCTTTCCTGTCCTCTTTGGTCTCTGAGCTCAAATATTAAAATGATAAAGCTATAATTTTGTGTATTTAAGTAAAATTCAGATGAACTATATAACACTTCACAAGTTCTTTCCTAGCCAATCCCTTCTCTGTGACTGATTCATTTCCTTTTTTCTTGGGTATATTCCTAAAGTCATCATTTTTAGGTCATGTGATTATGAAATAAGAAACATGTAGGCGGCTTTGCAAAATGAAACAGGATACACCTGGCCCTATTAATCACTTAGTGCAATCCGAATTTAACTTATCCAAAACTAGATAAATGATATCATCTTGGAAGAAAAATACCTCTTGGCTCAAGTGGGAAAGAAAGCTGAGAAGAAATACAGCAACATTTTTTCTTAGGAAAAAAGAGGTCTTTTTCCAAAGTCATTGGTTTTTGGAATAACTTCTCCCAAATAATTTGTTTTTAAAAGTTATAAGAACAGGGGCACTTGGGTGGCTCAGTCGGTTAAGCATCTGCCTTTGGCTCAGGTCATGATCCCAGAGTCCTGGGATCAAGTTCCGCACCTGGTTCCCTGCAGGGAGCCTGCTTCCCCCTCTGCCTATGTCTCTGCCTTTCTCTGTGTGTCTCTCATGAATAAGTAAATACAATATTTTTAAAAATTGAAGCAGGTTTTAAAGCAACATGTACACAATCTCATTTTGGTAAAAATGTATATATCTATATATCTCACCAAAGAAAAATATCTCAAAGGAATATACAGTAAGATAATCTTTGGTTATATTGGTATGTTTCTATATTTTCTAATTTTCTACAATGTCCACAAACTGGTTTTGTAATACGAAAGCTATTATTTTGTTTAGAAATAAAAACTAATTTCTAGAAAAATACAAATTTGAATTAAGCTCATTAAAAAAATGGTATTTCGGGCATCCCGGGTGGCTCAGTGGTTTAGCACCGTCCTCAGCCCAGGGCCTGACCCTGGAGACCTGGGATCGAGTCCCATGTCGGGCTCCCTGCATGGAGCCTGCTTCTCCCTCTGCCTGTGTCTCTGCCTCTCTCTCTCTGTGTGTCTCTCATGAATACATAAATAAAATCTTAAAAAAAAAAAAAAAGATGGTATTTCAAACCAATTAGAAAATGGGATCATGAGACGACTAGGTGGCTCAGTGGTTGAGTGTCTGCCTTTGGTTCAGGTCGTGATCCCAGGGTCCTGGGATCGACTGCCGCATCAGGTTCCCCGCAGGGAGCCTGCTTCTCCCTCTGCCTGTGTCTCTGCTTCTCTCTGTGTTGTTTATGAATAAATAAATAAAAATCTTTTAAATAAAGGAAAATGGGATTATGCATATGGTATTGTGATATCTGCTAATTATCTATGAAATAAAAAATAAGAAAGAATCCCACATACCTTTTTACAGAATAAATTCAAAGTGAAGTAAAGATTTAAATGTAAAAAAATGAAACCATAAATTTTTTTTTTGTAAAAATAGGTTAAATTGGGGCACCTAGGTGGCTGAGTTAAACATCTGCCTTGATGAAGCAGTTGAGCATCTGCTTTAGGCTCAGGGTGCGATCCCAGAGTCCCACAACAGGCTCCTCATGGGGAGCCTGCATCTTCTTCTGCCTGTGTCTCTGCCTCTCTCTCTGTGTCTCTCATGAATAAATAATATCTTTAAAAAACAACAATAACAGAAAACATTTGCCTTCAACTCAGCTCATGATTCATGTTCTCCCTCTCCCTTTGCCCCTTTCCTCTACCCCACCACTTGTGCTCTCTCAAATAAGTAAAATTTTTGGGAAAAAAAAAAAAGGCTAAATTAATGTTACATTGTAAAAGCCTTTCTTCTTCTTCTTTTCTAGATTTATTTATTTCTGACAGACACGGAGAGAGAAGCAGAGACACAGGCAGAGGGAGAAGCAGGCTCCATGCACCGGGAGCCTGATGTGGGACTCGATCCCGGGTCTACAGGATCGCGCCCTGGGCCAAAGGCAGGCGCTAAACCACTGCGCCACCCAGGGATCCCTAGCTGATGTTTCTATAGTAAAATATTCCTTCAATCAAAATTAAGCATCTTCTATGTACCAGGCACTGTCCTAGATGTTGCAGGTTTAATAAGGAATAAGATACAGTCCCTACTCTCAAGAGATCGATGGGAATATAACTGAGGCGCAAGGGTGTAAGAAAGAGCACCTGGCTCCTGGGATCCCAAACAGATCAGGTGTGGCCACTTGCTACGGATAAAATCCAAAAGCAAAGAAACAAGTGGTAGTGAAACAAGAAAGGAATTTATTTCTGTGAGGGCAACACTGGGAAGACAGCAGACAAGGGTCTCAAGGACTGTCTCCAAAGTGCCCTGCTTATATGAGGAAAATGTGGGACCAAAGGCCAGCGGGTACGAGCAGGTGGGCATTAAAGGTCAGGTCATCGCTGTCTTGGGATCAGTCACATGAGATCTTGGTGTTTCGGGGCAGTCTTTATTGCTTGAGGGGTAGATTCAGTTTCAATCATGGGATGCTTTGCCCCCAAGGGCAAAGAGATAAGAGATAAACTGGAAAGGAGAACTTAATTAGAAAGTATAGATTGAGGTCAAAATGGAGGTAGTTGAAGTCCTCTTTTAGGAACTTCTAACTTATAAGGCATTATTATTATTATTTTTTTAAATTTTTTATTTATTTATGATAGTCACACAGAGAGAGAGAGAGAGAGAGAGAGAGGCAGAGACATAGGCAGAAGGAGAAGCAGGCTCCATGCACCGGGAGCCCGACGTGGGATTCGATCCCGGGTCTCCAGGATCGCGCCCTGGGCCAAAGGCAGGCGCCAAACCGCTGCGCCACCCAGGGATCCCGAAGGCATTTTTATATATATTTCCTTCCTTGATTTTTATAAAAGTTCTGTGAAGTAGTCATGAAGAAACAGAAGCTCAGTGAGTTCTAAGAATTGCCCAAGGTTGACGATCAAGTAAATCAGAGTATCCAAACAGGTTTTCTCATGGAAGAGTTCATGATATATACAAGGATTAATATTTAGTATCTGAATTTGGAGAAAACCTAGAGATCTGACTTAATTCTCTGTATTTTCTTTCTTTTTTCTGGTAGGCAAAAGGAAATTTTCATTCTTAGCCAATGAACACATTTGTACTTAATATTTTAGAGAACCATTCATGTTCTGGCTATTTATCTCTTGAGACTACTTAAGCAATAATCTTTAAAAGATCTTAAATGATAGTGTGGAGGCCGAGGAAAATTAAGGCCATCCCACCTAAAGTTTAGCATTAGCACAAGTACAACCATCTTAGGCCCCTGTGAATAAGAGCTGAACTTTACCGGGGAAAACTGCAGAATGTCCTCAATGTCCTTGGCAGGGAATCCCATATCAGAAAGACAACAGAGCCCATGCCCCTGGTAGAAATTCCCATATTAGAATGAGAACTGAGCTCAATACCCTTGAAAGCCCCATATCAGAATGTAAACAGAACTTGAGAAATTCCCTCCACCCCTTCTGAAAATCCCCTAGACCAGCCTATAAAAAACCCAGCTGTAACCCACTTCGGGGTCCAAGTTCCTGCTCCACTGTGTCGGGTATACTTGGACCCAAGCTCGAGTTTGCAAATAAACCCTCGTGTGCTTGCATTGGTGTCGGCTCCTTGGTGGTTTCTCGGATTCGCAGTCTTGGGCATAACAATAGATAACAACTCCAAAGTGCTCTTGTAGGAATTTTTGTTTTTGTCATAAAATTAAATTTCCAGTAGAGCAGAGATTTCTTATATTTTTCTTTTTGTCTGCAATGTGTACTGTAGTTAAGTTTCACTTTCCCTTCGGGTGTTACAGTCATGTATAAAAAGCTTTTATTACATTTAGATTCTGTTGTGTAGGAAGCTCATTTTATTCACCTCTGCTCTTACCCCCTTTCCCATCTTGGCAAAATGCATATGAGGTACATGATAGATCTTCATTAAAACTTCAAGTTGAAAAGAGCAAGAAAAGACAAACTGAATTATGAAAATTCTTTTTGTATGGATTGCAACATTCTTCAGGGTTCATATTTTAGATATTGCAATATTGCAATTCATATTTGCAATTAGAAAAACCAGCTAAGGGACCTATGTACTTTTTTCAGTATTTAGCGAATGAAGATAACATAGCTTTCTTTGTGTAAAAGCATTCTGGTTTAGCTTTTGTTTTGTTTGGGTCAGCATTTTCTTCTCATGTAATCAGTAGCCTGAAAAACACTTGAAGGAGAAAAAAAGTTTTGACTGCAGGAAGAGGTGATCTGGACATTGAGCAAGATTGTAAACATTGGCTCTGCTTTTACTGTCTGATGTTGGCCAACCTGAGAGAGGACTTCAACCGCCTCCATTTTGACCTCAAACTCTCCAACTGATTAAAATTTTCCTTCCTATGTATCTCTTATTTTAGGCAAAAGACCCTGCAGGCCAAGCATCTTTTACCCCCCTCAAGCTGCCCTGAGCCAGCAAGATCTCCCCCATGATTGAGCTCATGATAATGATGACCTGACCTTTACTGCCCACCTGGATGTACCCACCGACCTTTGTCTCACATTTTCCTTATATAAACCTGGGAGTATTTTTGGCACTTTAGAGACAGTCTTTGAGATGCTAGTTCTCTGTCTTCCCGGTATGGGCCGCATTGAAATAAATCCCTTTCTTGTTTCCCTATAACCTGTCTCATGGCCTTTGGATTTTGTCAGTGGTAAGTGGTCACACCTAGTCTGTTTGGGATCCCAGGAGCCAGATACTCTTGCATCCCCATGCCCTGGCTACAATACCACAAAATCCTGTTCAATACCACAGCTTAAAGAAAATATGAGATACAGTAGCCAATTTTGTTCCTAAGTGTGTGTAGAGAGTTTATTATGATGTATTCATTCAACAAATATTTGAGCAGACTGTGGAGACTACAAGGACACAGTAGAGAAAAACGCATGCAGGTCTCTGTTCTGAAAATCCATTCTGAAAGGTTTAATCCAAATGCTTGTGGGTTGACTGAATCACCATTGTGTACTATCTGATTTTAAGCAGACTTTTCTCTCTTCCTAACTCTCCATGGAATAGAACAATCTATATGCAGGAAACATGAATAGCATCTGGTTCTAGCTGATTAAAGGGATTAGTATCCCTTTCCTTTCATGGAAAATCGTTATTCTTCCTACTGCCTGGAAAAAAGGAACACCAAATACTGCGGGTAAAGGCGATATATAATCAACATTAACCAGTTTTGTTTCTGTGCTTTGCCATCTCCAAGATGTGTCCTCAATTGCATTTTGGAAATATAAGTTCCTTCAACTGTTATTTCTATCTTTTACACTTCTATGTGATATCAAGCAGGGAGTTGAAAACATTGGGAAGGAATAGACAGTAAATATTTTAGGCTTTTCAGACTATGGGGTCTCTGTCACAACTACTCACGTCAGCTGTTAGAATGCAAAAGCAATCATAGATTCTACCTAAATTGTTTAAGTGGAACTATGTTCCAATAAAAATTTATTTATGGACACTGAAATTTGCATTTCACATAATTTTCACATATCACAATATGTTCTTCTTCATCTCCTTTTTTCCCCCAACCATCTAAAAATGTAAAAAGATTCTTAGCTTGTGGGCCATAAAGAAGTGAGATTTGGCCCATGAATCATAGTTGGCCAATCCTTCATATGAAGGACTGGTTAGTGCAGTTAATTAGGACCTGGTGATGCGGCCAGGTTGTAGATTTAATTTTCACATGAATAATTACATCAGTTTTGCATTAATGAACCTGTTTCAATTTTAACGTCCACCTTTAGTCCTGGCCAGTAGCTGAAGATGTGGGCCATTAGGAGAAACCAGTTGAAAAACATTACTTCCTTATGCTTTCGTTTCTAGCATAGATTATTCACGCTTTTTCTGTCACTTGAAAGTTTCTGAATTCCACTTTTTCAAAGTAAGGTGACACAAATTGTTGTGTGTTCTTCCTCTCTAAATAAGGCAGAAAAGGCAGAAATCTATCTTGTTTTCATGTAGAAAAACTGACTTGTTGGCTAATTCTCTGAGAAAGCAAAAAACAGTTGTGTTGAGTATATTTAATATTAATGTTGGGGATCCCTGGGTGGCTCAGCGGTTTAGCACCTGCCTTTGGCCCAGGGCGCAATCCTGGAGTCCCAGGATTGGACTCCAGGCTCCCGGCATGGACCCTGCTTCTCACTCCTCCTGTGTCTCTGCCTCTCTCTCTCTCTCTGTCTATGATAAATAAATAAATAAATCTTTAAAAAAATATTAATCTTGAACTTTTTATTGACCAGGATCATTTCATTCTGTGAATGAAGCAACACCCTTAGGAATTCCCTAAGCCATTCTGCTTTTGTATTGGGAAATAAGAGTATTTTGGGGCACCTGGGAGGCTCAGTCAGTTAAGCGTCTGCATTTGGCTCAGGTCATGATCCCAGGGTCCTGGAATTGAGCCCCAGTCGGGCTCCCTGCTCAGCAGGGAGTCTGCTTTTCCCTCTCCCTTTTCCGTTCCCCTTGCTTATACTCTCCTGTTCTCTCTCTCAAATAAATAAATAAAATCTTTTTTAAAAAAGTATTCTTGCTTCATGCTTAGGTCATTTCTAACACTTTTGCAAGACCTAGAGCTCTGTTGACCTTAACTAAGCATTCCAGATAGCTTTGTGCTATTTTCTTATGAGAAGACATTAGTTTTCCTAACCTAGATTCTCTTGCCTCTTTCACATCTCTTAATTCTCTGCTTTTAAAATGGCTTTGTTTTTGAGGTGAAGCAACTGGCCATGGTGCATTTGCAAAGTGTGTAGAGCCCTTGGAGGAAATTTATAAACGAAGCCAATCTTTGTCAGTTAAAATTATAAACTGGCTTAAATTCTTTCAGTAAGAATGATTTCTTGATTACAATATAACTAGGTTCAAGGCTATTCTAGCAAAGCTTTGTCACGTGGACTACTTCTTAAACCTGATATTACATTGAGGTTTGAAGGAGTGATTCCTGCTGGATTCTCTGTGTGATCAATCATACCAAAAACTTTGTACAAAAGACCTGGGTTCTGGATGCCTGGGTGGCTCAGTCGGTTAAGCTTGCCTTTGGCTCAGGTCATGATTGTGGGGTCCTAGGATGGAGCCCCACGTCAGGCTCTCTATTCAGCAGGGAGCCTGGTTCTCCCTCTCCCTCTATCTGCCACTCTGCCTAATTGTACTCTCTCTCTCTCTCATTCTCTATCAGATAAAGTCTTAAAAAAAAAAAAAAGGAACTGGGTTCAATCCCATCTTCATTAAGTCTGAAAACCTGGAATCATGCTTGATACTCTCTTTCTTGTATCCCAATCCCATCCAAGAACCCTATCATGTCTAATTCAAAACATATCCAGGATTGAATTCCTTCTTATTTCTTCCTACGATGCTACAACCCTGACCCAAGCCCAAACCATCTAGCTCCTGGATTACTGCAAAAGCTCTCCCTGCTTCTCCCTGTTTGCTTCTTCCCTTGCTCTTCCTCAGTCTATTCTTAACAAAGCAGCCAAAGTGGTCCAGTTAAAAACTTAAGTTAGATGACATCTGTCCTCTTCTTAAAACCCTCCAATGATTTCTTCTCTATTGCTTCATAAATCCAAAGGCCTTAAGATGGCTTACTTTATCCCCCCCAGTCCCCATATCTCTTACCTATTGTGTTATCTCTTATCTATTATCTCCTATTACTCTATCCATTGCTTACTCAGTACCAGCACTCCCCTCTTTACTTCCCAGACAACACACTTCTGCCTTGAATCCTTTGTACTGCTCTTCCAGAGGCGAAATATTCCAAGCAGAGCATACTTGTTCAGGTCTGTGCTTAAAATCACTAAACAAGCACAAAAAATGGATAAGATGAAAAAGACTGACGCAGTTAAGTGTTAGCAGGGCTGTAGAGGAGTTTGAACGCCCATACTTTGCTGGCAGGAGTGTAAAATGGTTCCATCACTGTTCATCATTAATTACTAAAGCTAAACATATACCTACTACATGACTCAGCAATTCTACTCCTAGGCAGATACTCAAGAGAAACGAGTGCATACCTATCAGAAGACATATACAAGAATATTCTGTTGTGCCCAAGATTGCGAATCCGAGAAACCACCAAGGAGCCGACACCAATGCAAGCGCACAAGGGTTTCTTAGCAAGCTCGCTTGGGTCCAAGTATGCCCGACACAGCAGAGCAGGGACTTGGACCCCGAAGTGGGTTACAGCTGGGTTTTTTACAGGCTGGTCTAGAGGATTTTCAGAAGGTGTGGAGGAATTTCTCAAGTTCTGTTTACAATCTGATACGAGGCTTAAGGGCATTGAGCTCTGTTCTCGTCCTTGAGAACAGCGTGTGGATCAGCTGGTCGGACGTGGGTGTAGTGGACCCAGGGGGTAATCCTGCCGACCTTGAGAGCAGTGGGAGCGGTCAGGATCATGGCTGGTCCTCCCCTGCCAACAGGATATCAAATGAGGGTCCTCATTTGGTGTTGGGCTTCATGCACAGCGGGGAGTCCGCTTCTCCCTCTCTGCCCCTCCCCCTGTTTGTGTGGTCTCTCCCTCTCTCTTTCTCTCTCTCTCTCAAATAAACAAATAAGTCTTTTTTAAAAAGAGGACAATGGTTAAATTGTGATATAATCTATGAAATGGAATACTACATAGCAATAAAGAGGATAGCTACTTTTATATGTAACAATATGGATTAATCTTACAGACATTATGTTGAGTGGAAGAAGCCAGATACAAATGGATACATACCTTAGGATCCCATTTATTTGAAGTTTAAGAACAGGTAAAACTCATCAATGGTGACAGAAGTTAGAACAGTAGTTTGCTCTTGGTGGACATTGACTGGGAAGGGGCACAAGGGAACCTTCTGGGATACTGTAAATGCTGTGTTTCTCAACCTGGGCAGTGGTTATATGAATGTGTGTAAAAATTCATCAAGTTGTGCACAGGTGTGTGGTTTACATGCTTTAGAGTATGTTTATTAGATAGTTAAAAAAAGAAAAAGCAAATTCACCTATCTCAAACAGCCTTTTCTACCTTCTCATCACTTCTCACTCTTATTCTATTTTTATATACAGCACATATCACCAGCTGATATATTTTGTATAATTAATATATTGGCTTATTTATTATCTTTCTCCCCCACCAGGATGTAAGCTCCACGAGAGGGAGAAGAGGGTTTCATTTACTGCTGTCTCTTAGAGCTTAGAACAATGCTTGGAACATAGGAGATCTCAGTAAAGATCTGTTAAATAAATGAATTGCTGTATTTTAGCTTTAGCTCTAGATGTACTTACAAATCAATTTTTCCCTGGAGCATGAGATACTCTTCTTTCCCTATAATCAGCACAATGACTCATTTACAAACTGCTTACAGATTGTGAAATGGACTTGGGGACGATGACGTCAATCTTTGGGCTGAGTTGCAGGTTTTTTTTTTGACAAAGATGTAAGTCGATTGACTTCTGGGCCCAAAGCTAAGAAGGCAAAAGAGTGGGGGATATCGGTTCATATTTCTCACTCTCCCAAGATTATTGACTTGCTCGGTATTATTTTCTCAGAAGCCAGAAAAGGAAAATAAATAAGCCATTGTCTCCCTAAGAAAATTGCTTGTGGGCATAGTCAAGATTTTTGACCCTGGAATCAGGTAGGAAAAATTAGCCAAGCAAATCTTAAGAAATGTAATACAGTGAAAATGGTCAGGGTGGTGGAGCTAGTCCCTCCAGATCTGGAATGCTCTTGTTGATTTGAAATGTAAAATTCAGGGAGAGGATGAGGAACATATAACAAAAAGATATTTGTTTTAGGGTAGAAGTGCAAGAATGTAGATATGAGAAATGAAATGAGTAGAGGATTTTGAGAAGTACAGGAGCATGGAAATAGTAATAAATGTGCAAACTTTTCAACTATAAGCTTAATCATAAAGGTAGAAACTGGCATGGTTAGAAATACATTTATTGAATATTTATAATGTGTTTAACATTTAATAGGTTTTTTTCACTTAGTCCTCACAACAGGTATTTAGGTAGATCTTTTTAGCTTTGTTATTTTATTAGAGGTCAGGAAATTGAGGTTCAAAGAGCTACAGAATTTGTTCACAGATGATGAGTGAAGGAACTCTGACTTCTGACACAAGATCATTTTCTTATGTGGTGATAATTCCCTCCTCTACCCACAATTATTACTATCTGTGCCATTCATCATCATAGCATATTTTACCACTTTATTATTTATTTGATCTCATAATTCCATTGCTAACAGGTTCAGCTACCTATGGCTTGTAACACCCTTCACAATCTGACTCCCCACTGTCTTTCCTGTCTTCTTTCTTCCCATTCCAAGCCATCCTTGGTGACAGAATAATTTTTGGTGAAAGCTATTTCTGATCAAAACTCCTTCAAGGGACACCTGGGTGGCTCAGTGGTTGAGCATCTGCCTTCAGCCTAGGGCATGATCCCAGAGTGCCGGGATTGAGTCCCATATCGGGCTCCTTGCTTGGAGCTTGCTTCTGTCTCTGCCTCTCTCTCTCTCTCTCTCTCTCCTTCTGTGTCTTTCATGAATAAATAACTAAAATCTTAAAAAAAAAAAAAAAACTCCTTCAAAACCTTTCTTACCCTGTTACTTTTCTGATAAAGTTCAAACTCCTTAACATATTTTCTTGCTTGCCTGCTTTTGTTTTTATTATTAAGATTTTACTTATTTATTCATGAGAGATGCAGAGACATCGGCAGAGGAAGCAGCGAGACTTGATCTCAGAACCTGAGCCAAAGGCAGACATCAACCACTGAGCTACCCAGCTGCCCCACATAGTATGTTTCTACCTACCATTCCAGAATCCACCCCCATTCCAAATAGCCAAAACTTCAGCTACACCAAACAAATGCACTGTTCTCCGTGCAAGCAGCAGTATTCAGCACCTCCCCAGCAATACCCATTTGCCTTCCCTCAACCCTTCCCCAGCAATCCCATTTCCCATACCTTTACACAAGTTCTTTCTGCTCCTTAGAATCCACTTTCTCCTTTCTTTGCCTGGTGAACTTTGTTTACACGGCATCAATTTTTGTTTACACGGCATCAATATTTGTTTACACAGCATGACAAATATTACCTCCTTGATGGAGCTTTCCCTGAGGTGTTATACTGCTTTGCTTTATATTTTTTGACCATCTATTTATTTTCCCAAGAGTCTTTCAGCTTCCCAAGGAAACACATAATTCATCCATATCTTCAGAGCCTGGCATAAGCATATGCTCAATAGATGTTGTGATGGGTGAAATTAACAATTCTTCCACAAGACTAGTACATCTCTCTACTAGATAACATGCTTTGTGCTTACTAAGAATAAATGGAGACGGATGCCTGGGTGGCGCAGCGGTTTGGCGCCTGCCTTTGGCCCAGGGCGCGATCCTGGGGACCCGGGATCGAATCCCACGTCGGGCTCCCGGTGCATGGAGCCTGCTTCTCCCTCTGCCTGTGTCTCTGCCTCTCTCTCTCTCTCTCTCTCTGTGACTATCATAAATAAATAAAAATTAAAAAAAAAGAATAAGTGGAGAAATAAACCATATATTTCCAAAGGAGAATACTAATTAGTATAAAGATATTATATCATCAAATAAATTCTTTTTTTTTCATCAAATAAATTCTTAGTGTGGACTAGTTTCCATCAAATCCTCAAAAGTTTTTTTTTTAATTTGTTTTTGTTTTTATTTGAGTTTTGAGACCAATTTTTGAAAAGTTCATCTGGAGGGGTTCCTGTCTGGCTCAGTTGGTGGAGCATACAACTCTCGCTCTTCGGGATCAGGAGTTTGAGCCCCATATTGGGTGTAGAACTTACTTCTTAAAAAGAAAAGTTTATGTGGAGTGTTTATTGTACAATTATTTAAACTTTTCTTTATATTCATAAATTTTCATAATTGTAGGGAAAAAAGAGTTTATTTGGGAGGATGAGCAGGCCTACCAGCAAGGAAGTGTTACAGAAGAATTGTGGATGTGGGTAAACGAGGTGCCTGGCTGGCTCAGTTGCTAGAGCATGCAGCTCTTGGTCTCAAGGTCTTGAGTTCAAGCCCCACGTTGGGCATAGAGATTACTTAAAAATAAATAAATAAAATAAAATGCTTTGCCAATAATCAAAATTAGAATGGAAACAAAGACAAATCAATGGAATACAAACAGATATCCTTGAAACAGATCTTAGGATAGATAACTCTATGACACTTTCATTGTATTTATTAAACAAACATTTATACAAAGCTTACTATGTGCCAAGCACTGTTCTAGATTCTTTACAAATATTGACTTATTTATACTTTAACTAAGAATGAGTCTCTGGAGCCATACTACCTATGTTCAGAGTCTATCTCTGCCATTCACTAGCTGTGTGACCTTAGAAAGATTACTAAAGTTCTCTGTGTCTGTTTCCTTAGTTATAAAATGTGGATAATAAGTTATTTATAAAGTTTTTAAGAGATTAAATGAGTTACTATTTTATAAAGGGTGCATCACAACAGATAAGAAATAATATCATCGGGGATCCCTGGGTGGCTTAGCGGTTTAGCACCTTCCTTCAGCCCAGGGCGTGATCCTGGAGTCCCAGGATCGAGTCCCACATCAGGCTTCTGCATGGAGCTGGCTTCTCCCTCTGCCTGTGTCTCTGCTTCTCTCTGTGTCTCTTATGAATAAATAAAAATCTTTAAAAAAAGAAATAATATCAATAATCTGAAGAAACTGGATATAAATATCTAGTTGGAGTTTTGCCTCAGACCATATATTGAAAATAAATTCCAGAATTTAAAGAAGTATATCTAAAAAAATGAAAATTGATGACTTTCTAAATATAAAGGGGAAAAGAAACAATAAACTTTAATATATCAATAAAAATTAAAAGTTAAAAAAGATAAGTTAACAAAAGAAAAAGATTTAGAAATAGATAATTGGGATAGATGACAGGTGAATACACTTTTGTATCAACTTTTATGAATCAGTAAAGTATTATAGAAAAAAGGAAAATTACATAAGCAATTTACAGAAGAAAAATACAAATAGCCTAAGAAGAAAAATACAAATAGAGAGGTATAAGCATGTGGAAAAAATGTTCAATCTCACAAATGCAGGTCGTTTAAACCAATGATGTATCATTTTAAACAAATGAATTGGTTAGGATTTTAAACAGAATGCTTAATGCTGATAAATGAATCATAAGATAGGCTCTCCTATAAATAATAAATTTGGTATGATCTTTTGAAGAGCATTTTTGTTTATTTATTACTTTAAAATTTTATTTATTTGACAGAGAGAGAGAGAGAGAGAGAAAGAAAGAGACAGAGCACAAGCAGGGGGAGCGGCAGGCAGAGAGCCCCGAGCGGGACTCAACTCCAGGACCCTGGGATCATGACCTTAACCAAAGGCAGATGCCTAACCAACTAAGCCAGATGGGCAACCATATTTTATTTATTTATTTATTTATTTATTTATTTATTTACTTATTTATTTATTTATTTGTTTGTTTGTTTTTAAGATTATTTGTTTATATGAGAGAGAGAGAGAATGGCTGGGGGTGGTGAAGGGAGAATCTCAAGCAGACATCCTGCTTAGCAGAGAGCCTGATGTGGGCTCCATGTGGGGCTGGATCTCATGACCCTGAGATCATGACCTGAGTCAAAATCCAGAGTTAGATGTTTAACTGACTGAGCCACCCAGATGCCCCTTGAAGAGCATTTTAGAAAAATGTACTGAGTTTGAAACTGTTTATATATGTTGATCTTGTGATCTATTTTTTTTTTAAGATTTTATTTATTTATTCATGAGTGACACAAGAGAGAGTGGCAGAGACACAGGCAGAGGGAGAAGCAGGCTCCATGCAAGGAGCATGATGGGGACTTGATCCCAGGACTCTGGAATCAGGCCCTGAGCTGAAGGCACGCTCAACCACTGAGCCACTACTTTGCAGTAGTTTGTTATGGCAGCCCTAGGAAAGTAATACGCTCTTTTGGGGGAATAATTAATATGAAAAAAATAAATGTTCAAGGATACTTATTGAATTATTTTTTAAATTTTATTTTATTTAAATTCAATTAATTAACATATAGTGTATTATTAGTTTCAGTAGAGTTCAGTGATTCATCAGCTGCAAATAACACACAGTGCTCCTTACATCCAAGTGCCCTTCTTAATGGCTGCCATCCAGTTATTCCATCCTGTCACTCACCTCCTTTTGATTTTAATTATGAAAATTTAGAAGTGACCACAATGTATAAACAATAGTGGAATCATTAAATGAAATATATTTATAAGGTGCCAATAAAAATAATATTTTTGAAAATCTAGGTAAATATTACACAATATAATAGAAAAGGCAGGAAATAACACTGTATATTCCATGATTCAAATTTCATTTTAAAAATAATAAATTACATATCTATAGAAAAAACTGGTGGCAAACACTCTAAAAGGCTAATAGCGGTTAGATTATTTTCCTATAATTTTCTACAGTTATAGCAAAGTATAGATGTTAGAAATGTCAGAAAAAAGAGATAGCATATATAAATTTGATGGTCTCAAGGACAGACAACAAAGACAAAAAGAAAAGAAAGAAGCTGCACCTATCCAATTTATACTATTTCATTATTACGTGTATCCAATTTATACTAGTCATTTCTCCACACAGCTGGGACTTGTTTTACTCTGGAAATACAGACTACTAGCATAGAAGGTGGCAAAGACTTTCAGGCCCAAGCCTTTGTTTCTTAATGCAGAACCAAAAGTAGAGGCTATCAATTTGACTCTTACGTTTTATTTTCTTTGTATTCTAGTTTACGCAACTGACGAGAAAGCACTTAGAAGATTCTAATGAGGGGCACCTGGCTGGCTCAATCAGTTAAGCTTCTGCCTTTGGCTTGGGTCATGATCTTAGTGTCCTGGGATTGAGCCCTGCCTTCCTCTTGTTCCTCTACCTGCAGTTCCCCCCCGCTTGTGTTCTTTCTCTCTGTCAAATAAATAGATAGATGGATAGATAGATAGATAGATAGATAGATAGATAGATAGATAGATAGATAGATAGATGATAGATACATAAATAAATTCTTTAAAAATTTTTTATATTGGAGTTCAATTTGCTAACATATAGCATAACACCCAGTACTCATCCTGCCAAGTGCCCCCCTCATTGCCCATCACCCAGTCACCCCAACCCCCTGCCCATTTCCCCTTCCACTACCCCTTGTTCATTTCCCAGAGTTAGGTGTCTCTCATGTTGTCACCCTCACTGATATTTTCACTCATTTTCTCTCCTTTCCCTTTATTCCCTTTCACTAATTTTTATATTACCCAAATGAATGAGACCATATAATGTTTGTCCTTTTCCGATTGACTTATTTCACTCAGCATAATACCCTCCAGGTACCTCCAGGTCAAAGCAAATAGTGGGTATTTGTCGTTTCTAATGGCTGAGTAATATTCCATTGTATACATAGACCACATCTTCTTTATCCATTCATCTTTCTTTTTTTTTAATTTTTATTTATTTATGATAGTCAGAGAGAGAGAGAGAGAGAGAGGCAGAGACACAGGCAGAGGGAGAAGCAGGCTCCATGCACCGGGAGCCCGACGTGGGATTTGATCCGGGGTCTCCAGGATCACGCCCTGGGCCAAAGGCAGGCGCTAAACCGCTGCGCCACTCAGGGATCCCCCATTCATCTTTCGATGGACACCGAGGCTCCTTCCACAGTTTGGCTATTGTGGACATCGCTGCTATAAATATTGGGGCGCAGGTGTCTCGGCGTTTCACTGCATCTGTTTCTTTGGGGTAAATCCCCAGCAGGGCAATTGCTGGGTCGTAGGGCAGATCAATTTTTAACTATTTGAGGAACCTCCTCACAGTTTTCCAGAGTGGCTGCACCAGTTCCCATTCCCACGAACAGTGCAAGAGGGTTCCCCTTTCTCCACATCCTCTCCAACAGTTGTTGTTTCCCGTGTGTGATGGTTTCCTGGTGTGAGGTGGTATCTCATTGTGGTTTTGATTTGTATTTCCCTGATGGCCAGTGATGCGGAGCATTTTCTCATGTGCTTGTTGGCCATGTCTATGTCTTCCTCTGTGAAATTTCATGTCTTTTGCCCATTTCATGATTGGATTGTTTGTTTCTTTGCTGTTGAGTTTACTGAGTTCTTTATAGATCTTGGATACTAGCCCTTTATCTGATAACGTCATTTGCAAATATCTTCTCCCATTCTGTAGGTTGTCTTTTAGTTTTGTTGACTGTTTCTTTTGCTGTGCAGAAGCTTCTTATCTTGAAGTCCCAATAATTCATTTTTGCTTTTGTTTCTCTTGCCTTCATGGATGTATCTTGCAAGAAGTTGCTGTGGCCAAGTTCAAAAAGGGTGTTGCCTGTGTTCTCCTCCAGGATTTTGATGGAATCTTGTCTCACATTTAGTTCTTTCATCCATTTTGAGTTAGATAAATACATAAATAAATTCTTAAAAAAAAAAAAAGGTACATTCCTTCACTGCGACTTCTCTGAGGAGTGATGAAATCCAAGGCCTTTCTCGCTTTCTTCCCTATACACACTTTTTCCTGGTTAAAGTGATCCCAAAACATTCTTTACCTATAGATTTACATTTTTAGGAAGATAATTTACCATGAAAGCGACATAACCTAATAGAAACTTATTCCTGGGGCACTTGGGTGGCTCAGTGGGTTAAGCATTTGACTATCGATTGCAGCTGAGGTCATGATCTCAGGGTGGAGAGATGAAGCCCTGCTTGGGCTCCACGTTCAATGGAAAGTCTTTCCGTTTGCCCCTCCCCTGACTCACACATGCTTTCTCTCTCTCCCTAGAATAAATACATAAATCTTTACAAAAAATGAAAATAAAAAGTTATTTCTAGTAATTAGGCTAACCTTAAAATGACTTGGGGAGTTGTAGTAAATGGTCACTTTTTTTAATGGTCATGTTTTGTATTGCCTGTGGTATTGGAAACTGGTAGTCTTTTAGAAAAACAACATGACAATAAATTTTTTTATGACAATAAATATTAAGAGCCTTAAGGAAAACAGAAAAAAGAAACAGAATAACAACAGTAATTTCTCTATTTACCATGATCTATACAATGTATTTGGCATACACAATTTCGTTTCATCATTATTACCACAGTCTCCAGAGGATCAGAGAGCTTAAGTAAATCATTCAAGTCACATAGGTGGTAATGGACAGAACTGAGTTTGGAACCCAGGCTGCTTAATTCCAAATTCTGTGTTCTTACCCATTCTGTGTTGCCATATACTGTTTACATTTTTTTACCCTGAGAATTGGACTCCTAGAAAGATATCTTTAAGAAATACTTTAAAGAAAAACACTATTGCAATGTTAGAAAAGAGAATGATTTGAAACAATATAATTGTCTAACAATAGAAGAATGACTATAGAATATTTTTCCTTCAAAATGGATTATCAGACTTTAGAAAAGCTAATGGAGACTCTAAGGATATGAAAAAATATTTCAGATACAATATTCAGTAAAAAAGTGGAATATGATAAGTTATATTTATTGTGCAAACATGAAAAAATATATATGTACAGGAGGGCAATTGAAAGTAGTAGATTGTGGTTGTAATAGACTGGATGTAATTTTTTCCCTCAAAATCTAGTTTATTTGTTATTATTTATTTATTTATTTATTATTTTGAGAGAGAGAGAAATCGCATGTGTGTGCAGGCAGAGGGGAGGGGCTGAGAGAGAAACTTTAGCAGACTCCATACTAAGTATGGAGCCCAAAGCAGGGCTTAGTCTCACAATCCTGAGATCAAGACCTGAGCAGAAACCAAGAGTCGGATATGCCACCCAGGTGCCCCCAAAATTTAGTTTTTAAAAAATTATATGAAATGAAGAGTTTTATCACATAATCATCTCAAATCTGGCCCCAGGCCAGTTTCTTTCTCCACTATACTTCTGCTCAGAACAGCATTTATCGTTTGTTTCTGTTCAGTTCCACAGCATGAGCTCTTGCCACTCGTATTCATGTGAACAAGGTTGACCCAAATAGAAATTGCACGTTCTCAGAAGTCACTTGTGACAGTGTTAAGCTGCACATTTTATTGGAGAATCTGTTTTCATAAAACAGGGTCTCCCCCCACCCCATTATAACATACTCCTTTGAACACAGCTACAACCTTATACACCTGTACACTCCCCTAACCACAGGGCTTCTCGACCTCAGCATCCTTGGCTTCTTATTACTAGTTGTCAGTAGCATCTCCTCCAAAAAGTGTGACAACTAAAGACATCTCCAGGTATTGTCAAATGCTCCCAAGGGCTGGGGTGGGGCGGGTGGCGAGGGAGTGGGCAAAATTCTGGTTGAGAAACACTGAATTGAAAGAATGTCAGTGGTCTAAGGTGAGAAATGTGTAGTTGGCCAGCTATGTCCTTGATTAACCACGAGAGGTCTCCCTAGACCTCATTATTGTTTTATTTATTTATTTATTTATTTATTTATTTTAAAACTAGGATTTTTTAAAAGTTTTTATTTATTTATGATAGTCACACACACACACACACACACACACACAGAGGTAGAGACATAGGCAGAGGGAGAAGCAGGCTCCATGCACCGGGAGTCCGACGTGGGATTTGATCCCAGGTCTCCAGGATCGTGCCCTGGGCCAAAGGCAGGTGCCAAACCACTGCGCCACCCAGGAATCCCCTCATTATTGTTTTAATCTGGAAAATATGGGGCTATGGCCACCACCAAATAATTAATTGTCTTGATTAGGTGGTAACAGCAAAAGATTTACAAAGAAGAGATCAATCTCCCATGCAGAATAATTCTACATAAATTATGTAGATATTCCATTCTATAGAGCAGGTGTGTAAATTCCAAAATTGTGCTGTATGCAGTGACTTCCCGCCAAAGAATGCAGTATGAAAGGGGAGTGGGAGTAACAATAGTGGAGAAACCTGACAAACAGGACCTCAGCCAGGTGTTCAAGGTCAACATCAACATTGATAAATCATATTAATAGATATGCCCTTGATATGATGTGATAAAAATGACACTTTACCTCCATGATCCTCCCCAAACTCCATGCTCTCAGTCTGATTATGAAAAAAATATCAGACAAATTCCAGTTCAGGGGCATCCTACAAATACCTGACCAGAACTCAAAGCTGTCAAGGTCATTAAAATAAGGAAAGTCTGCTCCACATTGGGCTCCCTGTATGGAGCCTGCTTCTCCATCTGCCTGTGTCTCTGCCTCTCTCTGTGTCTCTCATGAATAAATAAATAAAATCTTAAAAGAAAAGAAAAGAAAAAGGACATCAGGTAAATATTAAGGAAATCTGAATAACTATGAACTTAAATTAATCAAAAACATCAATACTGGCTCATTAAATTATAACAATATACCACACTAATATGAAATATTAATAAAGGGAAACTGTACAGGGGCAGGGTTATATGAGAACTCTGTACTCAGCTTAATTCTTCCATAAATCTAACACTGCTCAAAATTAAGTCTTTCATTTTTTCTTTTCTAAAGTTTACATTAATTTTTTCTTTAATTCTAATTCAATTTGCCAACATACAGTATAGCATCCAGTGCTCATCACATCACATGCCCTGCTTAATGCCCGTCACCCTGTTACACCCCCTCCACCTCTCCTTCAATAATCCCCAGTTTGTTTCCCAGAGGTTTTCTTTTCTTTCTTTTTTTTTTTTTTTTTTAAGATATTCATGAGAGGTATATATAGAGAGAGGCAGAGACAGAGACAGAGGGAGAAGCAAGCTCCATGCAGGAAGCCCGATGTGGGACTTGATCCCGGGACTCCAGGATCACACTCTGAGCCAAAGGCAGATGCTCAACCACTGAGCCACCCAGGCATCCCTGTTTCCCAGAGTTAAGAGTCTCCCATGGTTTGTCTTCCCCTCTAATTTTTCCTCATTCAGTTTCCCCTCTTTCCCTTATGGTCCCTTTCAATATTTCCTGTATTCCACATATGAGTGACCGCATATGATAATTGTCTTTCAAAAAAAAAAAAATTGTCTTTCTCCGATTGACTTCTTTCACTCAGCATAATACCCTCCAGTTCCATCTATGTTGATGTAAATGGTAGGTATTCATCTTTTCAGATGGCTGAGTAATATTCCATTGTGTGTGTGTATATATATATACATATATATATATATATATATATATATATATATATATATCCATTCATCTGTTGAAGGACATCGTGGTTCCTTCCACAGTTTGGCTATTGTGGATATTGCTGTTATAGACATTGGAGTATTGGAGTGCAGGTGTCCCATCGTTTCACTACATCTGTAACTTTGGGATAAATATCCAGTATTTCAATTGCTGGGTCACAGGATCGCTCTCTTTCCTTCATTCTATAAGAATGAAGGAGACCCAAATTCCTGTTTCTGTTGTTAATCTGCATCATATTAGAAAGAAGGAACTTCTTTTTTTTTAATATTTTATTTATTTATTCATGAGAGACAGAGAGAGGCAGAGACACAGGCAGAGGGAGAAGCAGGCTCCATGCAGGGAGCCCGATGTGGGACTCAATCCCAGGTCTCCAGGATCACACCCTGGGCTGAAGGCAGAGCTCAACCACTCAGCCACCCAGGCGTCCCTCTATTTTTACTTCTTAAGGAACCTCCATATTGTTTTTCAGAGTGGCTGTACCAGCTTGCATTCCCACCAACAGTATAAGAGGGTTCTCCTTTCTCTGCATCCTCGTCAACATTTTTTGTTTCCTGTCTTGTTAATGTTAGTTGTTCTTGATGGTGTAAAATAGTATCTCATGGTGGGTTTGATTTCTATTTCCTTGATGACAAGAGATGCGGAACATTTTTTCATGTGCCTATTGGCCATGTGTAGGTCTCTGTTCAAGTCTACTGCCCATTTCTTGACTGGGTTGGTTTTTTTGGGGGGGGTGTTGAGTTTGATAAGTTATTTTTTTTTAAGATTTTATTTATTTATTCATGAGAGACAGAAAGAGAGAGAGAAGCAGAGACACAGGGAGAGGGAGAAGCAGGCTCCATGCAGGGAGCCCGACGTGGGACTGGATCCCGGGTCTCCATGATCACGCCCTGGGCTGGAAGCGACGCTAAACCACTGAGCCACCCGGGCTCCCCCGATAAGTTCTTTATAGATCTTGTATACTAGCCATTTATCTGATATATTATTTGCAAATATCTTTTCCCATCCTGTAGATTGCCTTTTAGTTTTGTGGACTGTTTTATTTGCTGTGCAGAAGCTTCTTATCTTGATGAAGTCTCAATAGTTCATTTTTGCTTTTGTTTCCTTTGCCTTTAGAGACATGTCTTGAAGAAGTTGCTGCAGCCAAGGTCAAAAAGGTTGCTACCTGTGTTAAAATTAAGTCTTTTAATTAAAATTTTTTTAAGATTAAAAAAATTTATTTATTCATAAGAGACACAGAGAGAGGCACAGACATAAGCAGAGGGAGGAGAAGCAGGCTCCATGCAGAAGCCTGATGTGGAACTCGATCCCGGAACTCCAGGATCACATCCAGAGCCGAAGGCAGACGCCCAACCCCTGAACCACCCAGGTATCCCAAGTCTTTTTATTTTTTAAAAAGCATCTGATCAAGCATTGTCTTGGAAAAATAAATGAAAAAGTTTTGAAAATGGTGGATTTGCTAGGATTATGATTTCTGACCTAAAAGGAATCATTTGGTGACTATAATTAGAAATGTCACCATCATGAACCAGTCAAACCCCTCACTTTATGCAGTGTTAGGTAAGAAAAGCAAAAATTGATCCTGAAGACAATTTAATAGAATAAAGGAGCCCAAGTACTTAAAAAAAATCTTTGGAGATTATTTCTATACTAACAAACAAGTAAATGTGGCACAATCATCTAATCAGAATATCAACTATTATATCTCACTGATACCCCCTTAAGTTGGTACTATATTCCAGTACTATATTCAGATGAGAAAGATTGTCTCAGAGATTATATATTTAAGATCATGAAGCTAGTACGTAGCAAAACTAAAATTCAGATTTTTACATCTGACTTTAAAGTCTTTGCTTTTGACTCCTGTGTATTATTTTCTGGCTATATTTGGCAGCCAAGGTTATTAACCTCCACTGTAGGGGTAAGTATTGCATAATTAAAAGAGTGCTGAGCAAAAAACAGAAGTCTGGAACCTTAGTCAGCTCAGGATGTTAATTTCCTTACCAGAAAATTGTGGATAATAATACCTGTCCTGCTTACCTCATTGGGTTATTTTAGGAGTCAAATGAAAGAATATGTGAGAAAATGTCTTGCAACCTGTTAAGTGTGGCATTGTATCATTAACACGTTTTTACTTTAGCAGCTTTTTGCAAACATGTCTGTGAGCTAATTGCAAAATGGAATGTGAGCGGATGATTGAGGGGAACTTCAGAGCAGAAGGCTTACAAGAGAATTGTGTCAGCTTCAAATCCTTCTTTTGAATGTAAGATCTCAAGTCTGTGGTCTTCATCACTGACTGCACTTATCACCTGGGGAGCTTTCAAAGGCATCCATGCCTAGGTTGCTCAACCCCAGGCCAATTAAATTACAATTGCTAGGAGTAGGGCATGGTCAGCACTCTGTTAAAAAGGCTCTCCCGGTGATTCTAATATGCAACGAAGGCTGAGAACTTCCATCTTAATTGATCTAACGTCAGCCCAATTCCATGGGACCCACAAGACCCTTCTTGCATAGGCTGCTCCTCACTCCTGGAAATCGCTGGAATCGGAATATTAGCATGAGGCAATGAGGCTAAAATAAAAGTCTGGTCAGCCAAGCTGCTAGGACAGCTGATGATACTGTCATTTGACTAAAGGAAATGGATCATTTCAGTTTCATTCAAAGAAGGAAGAGTCCAGTCATGGGAGGGAGAATGCTACAGCGGCCAGCTATACAATTATTTAGCACTCTGCCACAATCACCAGCGAGGCTAGCAGAGAGGTTGCCCCAGGTCTTTGTAAACTTGGTTCTGCAGGTAAGTTTATCTTGTCTATCATGCTTTCTGAAGAGTCTTTGTTGGGATCCTTGGCCTTGGTGCCTGACAGACCAAAGCAGCAATCAGCTTATAAATTAGTGAATTAATACTGTTCAAAGCCTGGGGCCATAGAAGAAAAAGCTGTTGAGCAAGAATAACTTTAGGTGTGCTACAGAATTCATGTAACGCAGAGCTAGAAACCCCCTTCTTTTAGAAACAGGCCCAGTTTCCTAACTGTATTGTTCTTCAGGATTTTTTGGTGAAAGAATTTAGGTTACTGGCAACCACTGCCAAGAAAGAGTAACGAGATGGAGAGGTCATCTGGAGGAACTGAGGGTCACCATTGTGAGGGTCTCGGTATCACCTTGACAAACCCAGGAACTTATTATGTCATAACACTTAGAGGTGAGCAGTCTTTTGGGGATAAACCCACATTAACCAAGCTCACGAGAAGTCCAAAACTGAATTACACAATGACCAGACAGTAATACCAGATGGTACATCCTCTACTTGTAAGAAAGACAACATTGGGAGCCACATTTGAGCCATAAATTATAATTGAAAATCAAGGATATGATTGAGAAATTAGTTGGGTGATCACAAAAGATGGTACCATCAAGTTATAGTAGCGGGATTCATTCAGTCTCTCTCTGTAAGAGTGACCAGTTAAGTAAAATGAAATACCCCAGACTCTGGCTGAAGCACCTTCTGTCTGGATCATGTTGAAGAGTCACTGATGAATTCTTGCTCTACAGTGGTCATTTTTTCTTTCTTTTTAAAAAAATATTATTTATTTATTTATTTGAGAGAGAGTGAGAGAGAAAGAGAGCACGAACAAGGTGAGGGGCAGAGAGAGAAGCAGACTCCCCACTGATCAGAAAGCCCAATGAGGGGCTTGATCCCAGGACTGGATCATGACCTGAGCCGAAGGCAGAAGCTTAACCGACTGAGCCACCCAGATGCCCCAGGGGTCACTTTTTTGAACCAGAGAGCTCCAAACTTCTTTTCTGATTGTGTGTTCCTAACAGGAAAAAAAAAATGTAAGCCATTTTTCAAATAATTTGTAGATAATTTTAATTTTTTGGTATCATCTTCTTGTCAGAGCTGACAAGAAGAATATTAGCTGACAGCTAATATTAAAGGTAAGAGAAATGTCAGCCCTACCATTTTATTGTTTGCTTGTGCTGTAATTATTAGTATTATATTTAATTTGTGGTTTCTTTGCAGAAATTTTGTTAAGCCTTTGTCCATTTTGTGAGAGCCAATTAAGTGAAAACTGAATACTATAACATTATATAATCTGCAAATCTGTTGAACGGGGCTTGGTAAACTGCAAGGTGCCACAAGCTGTGCTGACAGGCAAGCACTGAGTAAGGTCGCCATTGTCAACCCTCCCGTTGTGGAATTCCCATTCTGGGATACATCAGTAATGAAGAAGGCTATTCTTCAGATGATTATAATACACTGCATTCACTCAGAGCCTAGAATATTTTATAGGTTTAGATACAATAGCAATATACTGTAGTTCTTAGAACAATACTTTTAACAATAGTTCTAGAAATTATGCCCTAATCCTGAATTGGATATGGCCACTCTTATTTTTTTTAATATTTTATTTATTTATTCATGAGAGAGAGAGAGGCAGAGACACAGGCAGAGGGAGAAGCAGGCTCCCTGTAGGGAACCTGATGAGGGACTCAATCCTAGAACCCCCAAGATCACGACCTGAGCCAAAGGCAGATGCTCAACCACTGAGCCACCCAGGTGCCCTGTACACAGTTTTATTTAAACTAGGAAGCAAAACAGGTGAACAGAGAGTTAATTTGGTTGAAAGAATCAGGATGAACTAGTTTTGCACCTCTCTCTTCAGAGACTTCACCTACAGGGCTTCCCAGGAACGGGAAGCCCTCTACAGAGTTTGAAAATTATAGCTCTAGAACATTAAAAAATTGGTTGAGATGGAATTTTGCTATAACTAGTGCTGTGTTATAATTAAGTCTTCAGGAACTAGAGACAAAGGAGATTCCATGTACAATTTGCATTGAATTAAGAACAACAGAATTCTGATCCATGTTTTATCCTAAAGTTATCATAGTACAGAGTTTTAGAATTTGGACTCTATAGTCAGACAGCATTGGGTTGTTCTTTTAATTTCCTCCACAGAGAATTAATTAATTAATTAATTAATTTATTTATTTACTTTTTCCTTTTTTTTTTTTTTTTAACACAGGTCTCATGGCCCTGAGATCAAGAGTTGGATGCTTAACCAACTGAGCCACCCAGGCACCCCCTCCACAGAGAATTTTATTTTATTTTTTAGTAGGTAATGCATACATATGATACAAAATGGTAAGATTCCCTCTCCTTCCTCAGCTCCCCTCCCTTAGTTCTTCTCCCTAGAAGCAACCAGAGTTACAAACTTCCTGTGTATTTTCCTAAAGGTAGTAAAGGCATATCAAAGCATACCTGTATATATATATATATATATACATATATACACTCTTTTAAAATATGTATTTACGTTTTATGTATATATATATATTTAAAAGTGTTTATATATACAGGTATATATATATTATATATTTAAAAGTGTTTATATATATATATAAAACGTAAATACATATTTTAAAACAAACAGTGGCAAAATTTATACCATTGTTTTGCACCATGCTTTTTTAAAAAACTGAATTCTTGGAATTTGTTCATTCTTTTTTCACTATATATTTATGGAGCACTGTGATAGATTGTAATATTGTTCTCTACTTCTCATGATAGGGTTATACATCTTACTTTGACTTTGGAGACTCTTCTAGTTAAGGAAGGTATAATATACTTTTCTCTCTTGTCTTTGGGTTTGGTAATATTTTCTTTGGCCAATGGATTGTGGGTAGAAGTGACAGTGTGAAATTCTAAGTAGAAGCTCTAAGGGCCATCCTATGTTTTCATGTACTTTTTGTACATCAGTGGTCCCTAAATGAGAAGATACTAGAAGCCAGTCTAAACCTAACCTGTGACCCTCAGCCTAGAGCAGTGCTCTACATGTCAATTAGGGAAAAAAATGTTTTGGGGTCACTTGTTACCACAGCCAGAAGTAAATTAATGCTACTATGTGCTCAGACACTTTTCTAGGTATTTAAGTTCATTAGGGAACCAAAGATCCTCACCCTCATAGAGTATCTACATATAGACCTGCCTCTTTTTTAATGGCTACATAGTATTCCTTTGTATAGAGGCATTGTGATGTATTTAATCTTTTATTGATGGATTTAGATTATCTCAAAGCATCAATCTCAAAAGATGAAAAGCATATTTCTAATATCAATGCATAGAAAGCACATATTCAAGTTTTATTTAACTTACAATGAATAACCCACCAGGATGACAAAGTTGGTTTAAAGGAGAATGTGTGGGGTTCCTGAATGGTTCAGTCAGTTCAGAGTCAGACTCTTGATTTTGGCTCAAGTCATGATCTCAGGGTTGAGAGATTGAGCCCTTAGTCGGGCTCATGCTGGGCATGATGGAACCTGCTGAAGATTCTCTCCCACTAGCCTCTGCCCGATCCCTCACATGTACTCTCTCTTTCAAAAAAAAAAAAAAAGAAAGAAAGAAAAAAGAAAAAGAAAAGAGAGGCTGAAAATTGAAAATTATAGTCAGAGGATAAAAATAAATTCTGAAAACAATTGTTAATTTTTTAAAAATATTTTATTTGACACACACACAGAGAGAGCACAAGCAGGGGGAGTGGCAGGCAAAGGTGGAGAGAGAAGCAGGCTCCCTGCTCAGCAGGGAGCCCAATACAGGCCTCCATCCCAGGACTCTGAGATCATGACCTGAGCTGAAGGCAGACACTTAACCAACTAAGCTACCCAGGTGCCTCTAAAATTGTTAATTTTTTAAAAAAGATTTATTTTATTTTAGAGAGAAAGAGAGAGAGAGCAAGCAGAGGGAGGGCATAGGGAGAGAATCCTTGAACAGACTCTTCATTGAGTAGGAAGCCCAAAGTGGGGCTTCATCCCACTGAGATCATGACCTGAGCTGAAATCAAGAGTCAGATGCTTAACAGAACAACTCAGATGCCCCTAAAATTGTTAATTTTGATACAAAATTGGATAATGGACTACAGGGTAAAAATAATTTTTGAGGTTTCCTTCTATGGTACAAAAGAAATAATCATCCCCCATTATCAGTTTTAGAGAGTTGTAAAATATCTGGGCTTTCATCAACTGCAAAGTTACATTCCCCAAAGAGAGTTTTGGCTAACACTAACCATGCTACAAAAACCTTTTATATTCATTTTTTTGTGCACATGTGTGAGTGTATCTTAAGAATAAGTTCCTCGAAGTGAAATTTCTGAGTATATTAATTTCTACTTTTGAGAGTTTACCAATTGCCCTTCATTGAAATCATACCAATTTACCTCACTGTGAACAACATACGAATGGCTGTTTCTTCATATCTTCTTCAACACAATGTTATCAAACGTTTTACTAACTCACAATCTGATAGGATAAAAATAACACCTCATCATAATTTAGATTTAAATGTATTCTTGTTATTTTATGATTGATTGAATATATTCTTTATATCTTTACAAGTTATTTCTTTTTCCTCTATCATGAATTGTTACTTCATATCTTTGACTTCAGAAAATGAGCCTTTACCTATCATATGTGTTCCAAATTTTGTTTTCATAGTTTTAGAAAGATTTTTAATCCTAGTTCTGATTACTAGCTGCATGACCTTGGGCAAATTAATTAACATCTCTGAGCTTAAGTTTATTCATCTGTTACATAGGGATAATAACATAGTCCTCAATCCCATATTTGAAACCCTGAGATAGAGATGTTTTAAATTCTAGGACTTTCAGTGCATATACTGTATATCACATAAAACGCTAGGGAGCGTGAGCTCTTTAAGCATTAGTATTCTCATGAGAAACATATGAATATACTAGATGGGATTAATAAAGCCAACGAATGACCTCATGTCAGTTGAAGTTTGCCATCAAATGAGCTGCATCAATTTTTTCTTGGAAGGTGGAGCATGGGAAAGTCTTCCATGGTTTATTATATTAGTTCGTTGAAAGTTAAAAATTGTGCAGAAGAGAGACATCCTCAATAACATTGCAACAGATTGGGAGATATAACCTATTGATTAGACAAATATTGAGATTAGCTCACGTGGGAAGGACTGGGAATGAAAAAGAGCTCCGTGAGAGTGCGATTAGTAGCTTGTGAAAATAAAGGAAGAAAAATACAATTGCTTGTATCCTGTCACGTTTTTTTACGCTACAGATTTTACATATTGAATACTACCGCTCTTTTATTGTTCCATATGAGCTGTGTCAAACTCACTTTTGATTTTCAGAGCTTTTTGGATTTTGAACTGTGCTTAGGGGACGTAGAACTATGGTATCTTTTGGGCACGTGGGTGGCTGTTAGTTAAGCATCTGCCTTTAGCTCAGATCAGGATTTCGGGGTCCTGGGATGGCGCCCCACGTCAGACTCTCTGCTCAGCCAGGAGTCTGCTTCTCCCTCTCCTTCAGTGCCTGCTCTCTCTCAAATCAATATCCCCCCCACCCCCGCGCCAAAGGGCAGCCCCGGGGGGGGGGGGGGGGGGCGCTTAGCGGTTTAGCGCCGCCTTCAGCCCAGGCTGTGATCTTGGAGACGCAGGATCGCAGGATCGCAGGATCTCAGGATCGAGTCCCACCATCAGGCTCCCTGCATGGAGCCTGCCTGTATCTCTGCCTCTCTCTCCTCTCTGTGTTTCTCATGAATAAATAAATAAAATCTTAAAAAAAAAAAAAAAAAAAAGACCTGTAGCATCTTTCTCCATAAGGTTCTTGTGAAGATTAGATTAAATGAAACAATGCATGCAAAGTGTCTATACCAGGTCCTAGAACATAGGAGGAGCAAGATAAATATTATTGTTATTTTCAAGGTTGGAAGTGTTAAGCCCTTACAACTCTTGTTTCCAGACCCTTTAGCTTGACATAGAGTTTGGCTTCGTGTGGTAATTTGATGTTCAGATGCCTTTCCTTGTAAAGGTGACTGAAATATTTGAAGAGAACAGGAGAGAAGCATTTTTATTCTTTGGTAGCATAGAAGAAAGAAAGTGAATGGACTTTGAAGCCATATAGATCAGGGTTCAAATTTCAAATTCTATAAGATCAGCTTTTTAAGAAAAAAAAAAAAGAGAAAATTACCTATCTTCCAGGTTGCTTTGCGGATTAAATATAACTAGATATAATATAAACTGCTCTGTGCACAATATGTACACAATAAATGATGGTGGCTGTTTTGTTGAGAGTATGTTTAGAAAGGCTTAGGTGCAACACTTACCCATTTACAGTCTGAAAAGCATATAATCAGCCACTTTCATGACTGAAAATGAGGGACTTGGACAAGGATCAGAGAAGGCATTTATTGTACATAAAGAAACAAAGCACTGTTACCATGATCTGTCCAGGGGAAGATGGCACCAGGCCCTCTTCCGTGATGTAATGTCATGGGACTTCACTTGTTGGGGGAGGAGGGGGAAAATTAAGCCTGGGAGGAGCAATTTCCCCTCCCCACACAGGCAGAAGGGAATATTTTCCCAGGTGATGATAGTGGCCTTTAGCCTCCAGGAACTTTCTATTGTACTGTGATTTTAAAATGGAGGTTTTATTATAGAATGTCCTTGAAGTTTCAGGTTTAAAGTTGTCATACTACAAAGTAAGATTGCTATCTTGATCAGTATACTCTGAGGACAGGCCCTATCCATTCTTACTTGGATCCCTACTGGATTCAATTCAGATATAAACCTTGAGAGAGGGCCTACCATGTGTCAGTGCTGAAAACACAAAGAACATCTGATAAGGTCCTAGCCTAGGAGGGACTGGCAGAAGGATGGATAACTGACAACTCCTGACGGGGAGTGCAGAGTGTGGAGTGAAATAACAGTGCTATGAATAAAGGGCTATGAGGGTACTGAGGAGAAAAATTAATTTTTCTAGGGAGATTAAGGGGAACTCCTCTGGAGAAGTGACATTTGATCTCATCTTTGGCCTGAGTCATTAAGCAAAAGGCTTTGAGATGAGAGGGAAAAAAGTAGAGGGAGGAGGAGAGGGGTGAAGGAGAGAATAACATTCCAACTGAAGGAAACTGTGGGTCAAGGTTGTGAGGCAGTGGGCATATTCATTCATTTGTTCACTCATTTATTGAACAAACAAACATTGGTTGAGGGGCAGATACTCTTCTTAGCATGAGGAAAACAATAGGAAGAAAGACAGACAAGGTCCTTGGTTCTTTTATGGAGTTGACACTTTAGAGAGTTGGATGGGGCAGACACAGAAAACAAGTAAATACGTGAACAAGGTAATTTCAGAGAGTGATATGTGGTATGAAGAATATGAGGTGAGAGAAGATATGACAGAGGGTACACTGGCAGGGAGGCATGAAGATTGGGTGGTCAGGGAGGCTTCTCGCAAGGAGGCATTTGACTTGGAGACCAAGTGGCAAGGAGGCAGCCTTCTGGGGCAAAGTGTTTCAGGTGGAGGGAACAGCAAATAAAAATACTATAACAGTCTAGGTAGGCCTGGTGCATTTGAGGAAAATAAAGGCAGCCAGCTTGACTGGAGCAGCACGAGCAAAGCGGCGATAGGCGAAGACCAGAGAGGTTGGCAAACTTGGTTAACAGTGCCTTATGGGCCATTGTAAGGAGTTTGTTTTGAAAAAGTACCATTTGGTGTGATGAGCACTGGGTATTATACTATATATTCGCAAATTCAATTTAAATAAGAAAAGAAAAAGAAAGAGTATCATTTGGTGTCGTGTAGAGAACAGATTGGAAGCCATAAGATCAGTTGGGAGGCCATGCTTCCTCTAGGCAAGAGATGTTGGTGGCTCCAATTAGCAGACAGACGTGTCTGGAACAAATATACAAATATACATTTTTGAAGTAGACCTGACATGACCTGCTGATGGATTAGTGTGGGGGTGAGGGAAAGGAAGGTGTAAACATATCAAATGTGGATGTAGCAACAGTGGGAACATGGGATCAGAGAAAAGATGCTGGGAGAGAATGGCTGTTAAGGCTTTGGAAATGAATGTTTGGCCTCACAGACAGACAATGGTACCAGGCCATTAACAAAGCCAAGCTGATGACCTGTGAGGCCAGGAACCTCTCAAACTTTTACTGCCAAGCCTCTTACTTTTACTGGCAGTAAGTGTTGTTTTTTAGAACTCTTTGGCTAAACTTGAACAAATTTGTGTCTTTCCCTACATTCTCTCCATCTCATTTTTTGCCCTACAGGATAAATATCTATTCTTATACACTCTCTATTGGTCCCAGTTTCTCTCGTCTGTAGATTCTTCAGAATAGTATCATCCGAGTCAAGCAGGAAGCTCTGTTCGTAATAGGGACTGAGTTTATATGTACCTAGGGGCAATGAGAGGTGCTTGCTTTCAGAGAGGGACAGAAGTTGCTTCTACTACTTTGTTCCACTTTTACCTTCACGCTTAGCAACTCACCATAGTTGGCGCTTTTGACTGGAGGAGGCATAATCAGTCTTAATAAATATTTTTTTGTTGTCCTTTGGCTGGCTGGTTGGTTCTATTGTCTCCTGGTCCTACCGACCTGTTCCCTTCTCCTGTCCCCGGCATACACACTGCAGGCCTGCAGGGGTCCTCAGATCTCCCTCTGAGCCACTGCACCAGGCTTGTCCTCCTTAGCTAACGTTATCTCTTATTTAAACAGAAACAGTAGCCACCAATCTTGTTACATAACATCCAAGTATCCTAGGTGTTAAACTAATGCAGCATCTACTGTCAGGGAATGTTGATCTGGCAACACAAATATTCACCGGGAGAATATTGCTGAAACGTTGTAGCAAGTTTGATTTCCTGGCCTTACTTAGAATTTTGGAGGCGAAGGGACTTTAGAAATCATGCTATCTCAATCTTCTTTGTTTTCCACTGTGAAATTTGCCCAGAAGGCACATCAGGGTTAGAAATCAGCCTCATGGTAATCTAAAGAGCCCATCACATTTTAGATAAAGGATTGTTAAACCTTTCTTGTTCATGATTCTTTCTTATCTGAAGAGCTTCCCCGCCCCCCCCCCCCCAGCTTTAGACTTTCCAAGTTTGTCAAATGTGAACAGTGACAGTGACATGGTGCTCCTGCTTACACCCAAACTGCAAATTTGAGATTGATATGTATGTATGATACTCATGATTTTTTGTTGTTTTTACGAACATTTTACTGACATTAGGACTGGATTCACATCCAACCATGCAACGTCTATCAACTGAACACAACATGAATGCGATGTATAGTAACTGTATAAGATCTATTTAAAGACAGCTGGATAGACTTGCAGGTGAAGTTAGAGTCACCTGGGGATCTACTACCCCAGTAACAATTCTCAGCTTCTGTGCAAACCAGTATATGGAAGGAGGTGGAGTCAGCTGCACCTCCAGGTGCATCTCACATCCTGAGAGCTGCTCAATAAAACATGGGGTTTCCTACAGCTCTCTGAGGAACTGCAGAACCTTGGTGGTGATGTGAAAAGGCCGGGCCCCTCTCTTCCCCTCACCCCTGCGGGCATTCTTTCTCATCTCAAACTGACCTGTTTTACTACAGGGACACTGCCCACTCCACCCACCTGGTGCCTTCCTGGATTTCCTGACTACCTGGGCTTATTTTTTAACCTTCTCTTTCTTGAAAAGCACTGATCCAGAACGTGGGCTTCTCCCTTCTGGTCACTGACCATCCTACTTTTGTAGGCTAACCATCCACATTTCCCTTCAGAAAACTTGGAAAACCAGCAGCAATAGGAGGCTGGGCGCCTTCCAGTTCCCCTACTACATCTTTCCTACTTTTAACTGGTTGGAATTACTGGCAGAACAGAGGGAAGTGGAGATATGCCTTGCTTCTGACTAGGGCCTGGGCTCGTTCGGCATTATCTTGCTAAATTCAACTGGCCCGGGTCCTGGGGACCTCTTCAGGTAACTTAGGCTCTGAGTCAGGAATGGCTAAGGTGCAAGGAGGCAGTTACTGTCCTGGCCCTACAAGTACTAGGCAGTCTCCCCACTCCTAACCCTAGGTTCTAGGAATCCCGGCCTTGACCTGGGGACAAAACCCAAGCGCAAATAAACGGTCTCCTTCCAGGCACTGAAAGCCAACCGTCCCCATCCGTCTCTCTGCTCCTCGGCCAGTGGCCCAGCTTAGCCTGGCACGGCAGGAGGAGCACGAGCCGCGGCGGGCCAGACCCGGCGCTCGCCGCACTCCCCGCACCCCAGCCGGGCCGGGGCAGAGGGGTGGGGGGTGGGAGGCTGGGGAAGCGGGGGGCGGAGTTCCGTCCTTCGCTGATTGGCTCGGGGCGGATGGGCTGCGGCCGTGCCGAGCCAACCCGCGACGTGTTGCTAGGTGCCGAGGCGAGGGGATAGGCGCGGGGGCGCGTCCGTCACCTGGCAGCCCCCGGCCCCGACCCGGAGGGATGCGGAGTGGCGGCGGCGGCCGCGGCGGAGACTGTGGCTTTAAGAGCGCGCCCGGAGCCCGGGAGCCAGCCGGGCGGTCCGCTGCTGCTGCGCACCCCGGCGGAGCCGAGCCCTGCACTGGCCGGACGGGGCCGCCTGCGGCCGGGTAAGCGAACCCGGAGCGCGGCGCGGGCCGGGCGCGCGTGGGCGTGGGGCGCGCTGTCAGCGCGGGCGCCGGGCACGGGTCCCGGAGTCGCCCCGGCCCGGCGCCCGCGGAGCCCGCGGAGCCCGCGGAGCGCGCGGAGCGCGCGGCGCCCTGTGCCCTGCGCGGCCGAGGCGGGGCCCGGCGCGGGGTCCCCGCGGGGGCTGCGGGCGCTAGGGGGCGGGCGGCGGGCCGCGGAGCCACGTGACCGGTTTGTTTACAAACACTGCCGGGCCCGGCGGCTCCTGCAAAAAACACCCGGGGTGCTGTGGGTCCCCGGGTCGCGGCCCGGGCGAGTCTAGGGCGCGTGGCTTGGCGGATGGGACTCGGACACCCGGTGGCTGTGGCTCCTCAGCATAGTTTCTGCGGGTTCGGGCTCCGTCGGGGCCCGGGGGCGGGGGGGGCGGGGGGGCGGCGGCGGAGTTGCTTCGGACGCTCTCTGTCCTCGGTGACGCTGGGTCCCGGGGCGCCGCCCTCGGGGCCCCCGCCTGTGGAGGGGGGGTGCTGGCAGCCCTCGAAACTCCCAGCGGCGGTTGGCCGGCCCAGGGCCGAGGTAACCGCAGCCGAGTTCCTGCCTGGCCGCTTCCCGGAGCCTCCGGCTGTCCTTGCCAAGGGGGTGGGCGCCGACTCTCTCCTGCCCGACGGGACCGAGGGGCCTCCCCAGCGGGCACCTCCCAGGACCTGGCGCCAAGGGGCAGCCCCGACCTCCCACTGCTTCAAGTCCACCCTCCTTGGCCGCTGACCTCCTGGGTGTCTTGACTCAAGTGGTGGCTCTTCCCCCGTTGGGGTAACCACCTGTTCTTTTGGACGAAGCCCAGGAGACTGCCACTTCTGACTTCACTCTCAGCTTACAACCGCCTAAAAAGCCAAGTGAGTGAGTGTCCTCCGTTTTTCTCTGCTGCATGTAGCAGACCCTCCCACAGCCCCACCGGTGTGAATGGCACACAAAACTGCTCCTAGCTTTGCTGGAGGTTTTGCTTTCTGGCCGCCTTGTCAATTTGCTGTCTTGGGGTCCTGAGGATCTTTTAAGCGAGTCCTTGCTTCTGGTGAATCTAAAGGCTAATGAGACCTCTAGCTATTTATCTTTTCTTTGCCCTTCCTCTCTTGTTCCTCTCTTCTGGTCCAGTAAGGTGGGCTCCTCTGTCCTAGCGCATTGGGCAATCAGGGTAATTGCTTCCCTGTATCTCATTCAGTAACAGAACATGGGGAGAGCAAGGAGTTAGGAAGTTTAGAAGTTAAGTGACTTGCCCAAGGTAACTCCTGTCACTGGCTCTGGGGAGGGAGATGACCTCACATGTTTGTTCTTCAGTACTCTCCTGGTTATGAAAACTCCAGGCCTTGTAGTCAGTAGGGTCAGATGACCACTCCCTGGCTTTGCTTTGACTTTGTCATTGCCACAGGATGCAAAGGTGGGCCGAATCTTGAGTTCTGTTTCTCTCCTCATTTCCTTAGCACTTATGCTAAGGCTAAATCTTGTCCCTGATGTGGAACATTTTAATTCCTCTGGGCTGTGATATGAATGGCTATAAGTTCTTTACTGAGAAACTGGTCTGGCCTGAGGAGAGTTGTGCAAACTTCCTTTTGGCACCATCCCTTATTCCCAGCTCCATGGTAAGGGTCTCAGGCAAGAGTGGGGGCCTTGGGCTCCTACCCCTCGAGTTATTTGCGTTATTGGTTTAGGATTTGGTAATAGAATTTCTGGGACCTGTCTTGGTATCTGGTCTTGAATTAAAATAAAACTTGCTGTTAGGGATGGAAAATGGAAAATAAACATCATGCACAAGAGTACTGTTTTCCTTCTTCCCTCTAGGAGAGTGGTTTTCAAACTTTGAGTGGGATCCAAAGTAAGGAATACCTTTTATATCACTGCACTGAGGTTCACAACTGTGATAAGTTCCAGGAAACAATTACCCTTGTTACCTGCTGTGTGCTCTCTAGTTTTTTCTTAATTAAAACAACAACAACAAACCAACTGCTGGTCA
Organism: Canis lupus dingo; assembly: GCF_003254725.2. NCBI lineage: Eukaryota > Metazoa > Chordata > Mammalia > Carnivora > Canidae > Canis > Canis lupus. The sequence goes on from NC_064251.1 coordinate 35,068,348, forward strand.
TGGGCTGCTAATTTGATTTATTGACCAAATGGGTGAATGGGTGATGGCCCACAGTTCAAGAAACGTTGCTCTAGGGCAGAGGTCCTCAAACTTAAATGTGTACAAAGATGACCTGAATAGTGTTGAGAATTGCGGTCTGTCAGTCCACTCTGGAGATGTTTATTCTCAATGGGGTGCATTTTTAATAAGTGGACTATGAGGTTGTGATGCAGGTGGTCAATAAGAAACCCTGGTCTAATGGGAATTTGGACAATGAACAATGAAAGGCATTAACTGGATATGAAGCATGCAAAGCCTTAGTCATGTATGTGACCCACTCTATGCAAATCCAAGATCATTCATCTGCTAGTCACACTAGCCTAGACTTTGATAGGTCTAAGGGTATAGCATTGTTTGCTTTCAGCTGCTGTGAAGCGTTGGCTTATAAGACCCCCATCCCTCCCATACCACCGTGCCCAATCCATTTGAGGGCTGCTGTTCAGTGTTCTGTATGGCTGGATGTTTTTAGGTGCGTGGGGTTGGGGTTGTGAGTAGTGTTGATGAGTCTGCTGTACTATTCATAGATTATGTGAATTTTCATGGTTTTAATGAATTTAATAGTTTTGAGGCAGTGACATAGTTATTATGCCTGGGGTATTAACAGTTGGTCAGCAGAAAATGTTGATGTTGTTGAATAGCTGAGTATTCCAAGCCATGTGGCCTGGGGGAAGGGCAGGCAAGCTGGTGATTTTTCTTGGAGGATGGGGGAGTCAGGGTTTGTCAACAGTTTAGTAAGAAGAGGCACAAGCTCACCTGACCTTGCCTACCTCAGGCCTGGTTCTTATGATACCATGGCTCCTGTGTGCAGGTGAATCTTGTAAGTTACCTCTATCTTTACCTTCAAGTACAAACATACAACACCTGATGCATCCACATGTTAGATGTTTCCCTCTCACTGTGTCTAAACATGTTGGTAGAAGAAATTTCCTTATTAATCAAAACTGCATTTAGCTTCAAATAGAACTCTATCCAAATTCAAATTAAACTATGGTCCTTCCTGCCAAAAGTATGCTTTATATGGGAACACTAACTGTAGGATTGTTTAATGTTCAGTTTGGTCAGCTGCTTACATTTAGGATGTTTAGTGTTTTGAGCCTACAATAAAAAAGAAAGCAACAAATGGATGGCAAAGGATAGGATATCCTAGTATAGAAAAGCAGAGGGAAGAGATGTCTAGATGGGACTGAAATGGAGGATCAGGATCAGTTTCCTTGGTAAATTATCTTGGCATTTCTCTAGGGTCCATCAACAAACCAGTAGGTGAGGGATTCCTAGGTTGAGCAGCGGTTTGGCGCCTGCCTTTGGCCCAGGGCGCGCGATCCTGGAGACCAGGGATCAAATCCCACGTTGGGCTCCCGGTGCATGGAGCCCGCTTTCTCCCTCTGCCTGTGTCTCTGCCTCTCTCTCTCTCTCTCTCTCTCTCTCTCTGTGTGTGTGTGTGTGACTATCATAAAAAAAAAAAAAAAAAAAAAAAAAAAAAAGGATTATTTAAAAAAAAAAAAAAAAACAAACAGGGATCCCTGGGTGGCGCAGCGGTTTGGCGCCTGCCTTTGGCCCAGGGCGCGATCCTGGAGACCCGGGATCGAATCCCACGTCGGGCTCCCGGTGCATGGAGCCTGCTTCTCCCTCTGCCTGTGTCTCTGCCTCTCTCTCTCTCTCTCTCTCTCTCTGTGTGACTATCATAAATTAAAAATAATAAATAAATAAATAATAAATAAATAAATAAATAAACAAACAAACAGTAGGTGCCCTGACAATTGCATTCCCTTAGCATGAAGGGGTATAAAGTTCTGGAAAGGGAATCATCTTATAAAATTGTAGCCTCCCATTATGGAAAGCCAGAGCCTGCAGGCTGAAGGTATTTTGTTAGAGTAGATAGTTTTCAGTGATCTATTCCTTAACAAGAGATGTGACTTGTATCTTTTAAGGACCACACCTATTTGAATTTCCCTGGGATTTGTGAATATAGCCCCGAGTTTTTAAAATAAATCGGATTATGCTACTCCCCTGTTTAAAGTTTTCCTGTGGCTTCCTATTGCCCTTTAGACATAATCCACCTTGGTTCCCTGTAGGCACTGCACAGCCTATCCCTTTCCCCCAACTTCTCTTGCCCGGTTTCCTACAGGTCCTTACCTGGTCCATTTTGCTTCAGTCTGCTCTACCTGCACCAGCTTTCCTCAGGTTTCTATAACGTTGAAGGTTTGTGTTTGTTTTTGTCATTGAGCCTTTCTATTGGTAGTTACCCTTTGCAGAATGCCATTCTCCAGACGTTTACATGATGGCATCTCACTTGGGTCTCAGAGAGCCCCTCTGGAACAAGTCTTCCCTTCTCTGCCCCTCAGCCTCTCTTAATCCCTTCAAGTCACGTTAATACCATCTGGAAATACATTGTCTATTCGATGGCCCATGGAAGCTTGGGAGCTTCTGTCTCGCTCACTGCTGACAGTCCCTGGCACGGGTAGCACTGGATAAATATCTACCCGTTGGTGGAATGAATGAATGACTAGAGAGCCAAGATTTTGAGTCTCTAAGAGTAGGAAATAATAACTTTTATTTTCAGGAAGAGAAGAGGAAAAGAATTTTACTCTCCCTTTTCCTGGAGTGTGACAGAGTTCCCTTGGAATTTATTTCAGGATTTCTGCTTTTCACAATATTTTTCACCCTTTCATACTTTTTTTAAAGATTTTATTTATTTTTTCATGAGAGGCACAGAGAAGGCAAAGACATAGGCAGAGGGAGAAACAGGCTCCTCACAGGGAGTCTGATGTGGAACTCGATCCCAGAATTCCGGGATCACCCCTGAGCCAAAGGCAGATGCTCAACCACTGAGCCACCCAGGTGCCTCAGCCTTTTATACTTTTTAATAGATTTCTAAAAGCTCCTTTGTCATTTTGTTATGGTTGTCAGTAAACAACTCTCGCAATCCCAGTAGCTTTATTTTGTTTTCACTGTTCTGACAAGCATTTCTATCAGTAATCACATTTTTTTAAAAGATTTTATTTGTTTATTCACAAGAGACAGAGAGAGAGAGGGGAGAGAGAGAGAGGCAGGCTCCATGCAGGGAGCCTGATGTGGGACTTGATCCTGGGACTCCAGGATCACGCCCTGGGCCGAAGGCAGGCTAAACCGCTGAGCCACCCAGGGATCCCTCACACTATAAGTAAAGGCTGAGAGCCTGGGCTAGGAACCAGAAAGGTCTGGATAGTTAGCTCTGTGACCTTGGCAATTTGCTAAAATTTTCTCTAATCTCTGTTCCTTATTTGTAAAATAGGGCTAATAGTTACTATCACACAGAATTGATGGGAAGAGTAAATGACAGGATGTATAGGAATGCAAGCACAGAGCCTGACACAAGTACTTGCTGTTAGCTTTTATTTGTTTTATTTTTAAAAGATTTTATTTGTTTATTTACTTACTTGAGAGAGAGAGGGCGCGCGCGCGAGCTGGGATGGGGGGGGCAGAGGGAGAGAATCTCAAGGACACTTGGCCAAGGGGCTGAGGCTTAGCCTGACATGGGGCTCGATCTCCCAATCCTGAGATCATGACCTGAGCGGAAACCAAGAGTCCCATACTTAACAGATTGAGCCCCCCAGGCTCCCTGCTGTTAGCTTTTAATAACAACAACACTCATAGTAATAGATTTCCCTCCTCTCTTTGGCAGGAATTCCCGATCTGTTGATTTGGGAGTGTGTGGTAAGAGGAAGATCTTAAATCAGTGCCAGTAAATGAAGACCAAACATGTCACTTATATCTATCAGAACTAGAAAGGAAGTTAGAAATCATCAAATCAGGGGCGCCTGGGTGGCTCAGTGGGTTAAGCCTCTGACTCTTGATTTAATCTCAGGTCATGATCTCAAAGTCGTGAGATCTAGCCTAACATGTGGCTCCATGCTCAGCATAGAATCTGCTTGAGATTCTCTCCCTCTCCCTCTCCCCCTCTCTCCTCCTCCTCTGCCTTTCCCCCATACTTTCTGTCTCTCTAAAATAAATAAATAAAAAACCCCAGAAATCATCTAATCACAAATTGATGCCTAACTTTTACTAACACCTCTGTGGAAGAAGTCATGGAAATTTTTGGAAGGATATGTTGTCTGGCTGTTCCTCAGGCCATTCTTAGTTTTATCCTTGGATTAAGCTGGGCTGACTGGAAGCTGCATCTTTGGGCCATATTACCTCAGCCCCTCCAGGATTATTTTCACTGAGATGAACTTTGGTGTCCTGCCCTTTGCTTTCATGGAGGGGCACAGTCTGAAACAGCTTTAAAACTCTACTACATTTCTCATAAGGGTTGATGATGTTGAGGCCTTAAGCTACAATTTCACTTAGTGTCCCCTTTAAGTGGTTAATAGGAGAAATTGCTTTCAGGAGCGAATGCCAGAAAAAGCTTTGCCTCTCTGAGGAACCAGTATGATATTTCTTTGTAGACAATTGGAAATGGATAACTGATCATGTTTCTCTTTGCTTTGCATGCCAGGAAGCACAGAGCCAAATCCCTCATCCTCATTTTTTTCCTTGTAATTTCTATTTTTTTCTAATTTCAGGTTAATGATTTATAATTCTTTTAAAATTAGGTATATGCTTATTTGGGTATTAAACTCATTTCAGATTTTACATTTTGGAGATACAAACACTGAGTCTTGAATAGGCAAAAAGGACCTGCTTAAGACAGCTAATTAAGTCAAAACAGAGACTATAAACCATACCTTTTGTTTCCAGGCTCTCTGGAAGTAGGAGTACAAAGTCAATATTCTGGAAGAATGTCGACTCATGAATAAAACCCCAAATAACCTGTAATGTCTTGATCCTAGGCAAAGCCTGCCTCCTCTGTGATGAGGCACAGGAACATTCTGCCAGTGAGGTAAACACTGCCACTCGCATTCCTGGTTGGGTCAGCAGCACTATGCTCTCCTGTTTCCTGAGCTATGGCTTTCTCCTGTGGTCTTGAGAATGTGGTATGTCCAGATTTAGTGGTTTTGATCTGAAACTAGATTGCCAGCTCAGAATGAAATTAGTCTCTGTTGTTGGAGTTCTCTTGTCTATATTTCTTGTTAGAAGGGGAAGGTTTGGTATCCAGATGGCAGATAGGTGCTACTGAGGCTCAAACAAGGTCTTCTGGCTGGGTGTGAACAGTAGCTCAGTTTGGTTCTACTGAAGAAAATGGCATCATTTTATCTGATAAGAAATTTAATCATAGGAAATATTGACTTTCCTAATGATTTGTTTTGTTTTCCCATGCTGTTTTGGTTGTGAGTACCTGGGGCAAGAGAGGATAGACTTGGATGGAGCACATCCTGCCTGAGTCAGTAAAATTTTGATTCCTATTTTGAGCTACAGAAGAGGAACCTCTGCCCTACGGCTGAAAATGAACCTTTGGTTTTGCTTTATTTTCCTGGCTAATAATAATTCAACAGATAATATATAAGACCTTTGGGAGATAAAGATGGATTAAGATAGGGCCCCTGCCCCTATGCATATACTCAAATAAGAGTGATTAAGGCATATGTGTCAATAACCAGAGCATAAGGTACAAAGAGTTTATAGTCCTTATGGAGATACAGAAAGAAGGGTAGGCATTTTGGAGATGTGGCTGTGAAGAATGATGAGGATTTAAACATGCAGAAATGCTCCAGGGGGAACAGTGTGTGCAAGGGCTGAAAGTGTGAACCTAAGTGGTACTGTATGGGGAATGTTCAGTAGGCACGTGAGATATTGGAAGAGAACATTGGGATTTTGCTTGGGCTACTATTGCTACAATTATTTTTTTCCAAAACTTTGTTTTTTAAACAATCTCTACATCCAACATAGGGCTTGTACTCATGACCCCAGGATCAAGAGTTGCATGCTCTTTTGAGCCAGCCAGGCACCCCACTATTGCTACAGTTTAGAGTAATTCCATGGAAATGTACTGTTGCTTCCATTCACAGAACTCTGAAACAGATAATAGGCAGTCTCAAACCTGGCTCCTATGCATAAGAACTTCTAGTCCAGCCAAAGGCCTACAATATCAGAATGTTCAGGATAGGGAATCTAATAAAAGAAAGCAAATAATAATCCCCCCTCCCCCCAAAAAAATTCCCAAGTTTTTCTGATGTAGCCCACCCATACATGTCTGAGGTCTGGAAATCCCTGAGGTTGATCGCCTTAGCAGAAACCAACTACTAAGCATCTTTGACCTTTGGCCTCCTTTCCCTCACTGTATTTTTGCCACTTCCTTTTCTTCTCTTGTTTGTATCGCTCCTGCATATGTCATCCATTATATTTGCCTCCTGTTTATCTCTTCTTTTGCTACTTTGGCCTTTTGTCCGTTGGGGGTCCCTCCCTAAATTCTAAATTGATTCTTGGCCAAATGGACCATAAAGTAGAAATGAATTCTTTCAGTATTTGTTGTATTAATGGTATAAACATGTTTATTATTTATAAATGCAAATTAAATAGGGCTTTTGGTTAGTTTTACTTATGGCTTAGTTTGTTTCCTGTAGAATTTGAGGGAAAAATTAATATGACTGCAGCCTTAAAGCTAAAAACCTCTTAGCAGGAAGATGCGACAGGAACTGAAAACTAGCTTTTTCTTGTGCCAAATGTGTTGTCCTATCTTCTGGTTGAGGTTATTCCCTTCTTTCATTTTTGTTTTCTCGTGTTTCTATAATTAAAAGTTGAAGTAGTGAACTTACCCTGAGAGTTTGTGAAGATGTTTTATGAGAATTTGACACTTTTGTTTGTTGACTTAGTCTTCCTCTGGAAGATAATCTGCTTGTTGCTTTAAAGGGCTCAAGGACCAAGGATGCCCATCTTCAGACTCTTCTCAGGCTCATCTGGGTTGAGGGATCCATGGTGGGTAGAAGGTTGTCCCAGGATTCAAATGCTGGTTCGGGTACTTTCTAGCGGAGTGATCTTGGGCAAATTGTTTAGCTTCTTGTGCTTTCTCCTCATCTTTCAAATAAGGGTAATCATAATAATGCCTGCCTCCCTGGGTTGTTATGAGGATTAATTGAGATAATGCGTGTCAAGTACTTGGTCCCTCATGGGACCATAATAGGAAATTAATAAACTGTAGAGTTCTGAAGGCTTACTGACAGTTTGCTGCAGGGCCTCAGATGACTCCTCCCTACCTCCTTCCCCCACCTTCTGCATTTCTTCAACCAACCTTCCTGAGCTCTTACAGCAAGCTGGGCTTTGCCCTGGGTATGAAGGATGATTAACCAGATGTGGTCTTTGGTCAAGAATGGCTTACAATCTAGTGGGAAGACTGACCCATAAACAACTAGCTTTGTGGATGTTTCTTAAATTATATGAAAAAGCTGCACTGGCAACGTGCATGATGCCCCTTGATGTGTGTGCCATGCCTAAAAGGAATAGAAGCTATAATTTTCACTAAAATCCCATAGCAGGAGAAGTCCAGAAATCTGCTCTAGAACCAGTCTTTCTCTCCCACCCTACTCCTTTTCTTCTTAATGAGATGGCAATACTAGGTGATAGTTTAATAATTGTCAGGACAAAATACATCCATCTTCGAGCTGGTTGGGACTTGGGACTTTAGACATGCAGGCATCCTTTTGAAAGAGCTTCTGCCCTTTTTTTTCTCTTCAGTTTTAAGTTCAATTTCCAACTTCCAATTGTGAAAAGGTGGGGAGCCCAGCCACAGATGTCAGAGTCTAGAGTTTTGGATTTATTTGAATCAGGAGATTAAAGTGAGGATGCCAAAGGCATGCTGACAGCTGAACAACAGAATTGTATTGGCAGATTTGGGATGGATGGTTTGTAACTAATTGGGACCCCAGCTGTGCCCTGAGGGAGCAGCAGTTAAAGAGAAATCAAGGTCACACAATGCCCAGGGTCCAAAGACATTAGTTTATTCAGTAAATAATATTTGATCTTTGAGAGAGTGTGAGATACAGATGACAATCAAATAATCTCAGCAAAAGTACAATTGCAGCTGTGAAGAATGCTCTGCATGCCTGTGGAAGAGGAACCATTGGTGGAGGCTAAGGGGAGGGTTCCCTGGTGAAGTAACTTCTAAAGATGGGCTGCATTGCTTACCCTACTTTCCAAAATGTTGTTTTCTTGATAGATCTTCTAAATGACTGTTTTACATTGTAGTTCAAGAGTAGCCCGGTCTGGGGGACAGACAAATGGAGCAAGTCCCTCTTTGGATTCCAGATCATGAGAAAAATGTATTTGTTTGGTTTTAACCAGGATTATCTTCTCTGAGCATGGCCAAACACAAAACAAAGTACTGATCCTGAGGGCGGCAGCTCTGGGGGCTGGAGGAAAAGAGCAAATGTGGCTTTTTACATGTGGAATAGAGAGGCAGCATCGAGGCACCCCTTTCCTTGCTGGCCGGAACCAAATCTGACACTTCATTTTTCTCATACTCAGACTGCCCTGGGGGTCTGAGGGCAGGGTCCCACCCTGGGAGAAAGAAGCTTCCTGGGTTGGAAGTCTGAGGGTTTCTCCAGGAGTCAGAAGTCAGTGCCAGTCTGGGGTCTCGTGGGAGGAGGCTACCCTGGGTGGCACACAGATGGTGTGAAGGGCAGGGGAGGTGGAATGGGAAATGTCTCTGCCATCAGACAGCACCCAAGTAAAAACCACCAGAGGATCTTGTTGTGTGTCTTCTCAGAGCTTTGGCTCTACGGTACCGAGTGAGTACTGTGCTCCATTTGCCAGCCCAAGCGAGTTAACGTCACAAGAGTTTGCTGGCTTTTTAACTTTGTGGAGCATTAATGGTGTGTGAGTCCCACATAGTCGCCAGAATTAGATATTTTAAATGTACTGGATAGTGTTTAAGATTAAAAATATCAGCTTTATAGGGTGCACAGTTTCACTGAAGGTCACTCATTTTACTCAGTTAATTACCATTTATCAAGACTCTGGAGGGATTTAAAAAAAAAAAAAAAAGACTGATGTGCCCAAGACTGGGAGTGCTGGGGAAGCCAAGGAGTGTTAAAGACTGGACTTGAGCTGCAGGAAGCTCCCAGTGTGGGAGACAGATGTGTGAACAATGTGATGGAGCACCATTCAGGAGAAAATAATTTCTTGCATGCTGGAAAAAGGGGGCTCCCACCTCTTCTTAGGGTCTTATTTGGTTATTAAGGGATGAGCAGGCATTTACCAGGCAGTGAAGATAGGTTAAGGCTTTGCAGGAGGCTGAACCAACTTGGGAAAAGGTAGTGAGTGAACGAGGTCGGTCTACTGGGGAAACAGGTTTAGAGTGAGCTGGGAAGGTGATGGTGAAGATAAGGAGAATCAGCCCCGTTTCTTGGTGCCATCTGAGGGGTTGGACCTTTTCCTATAGGCTGCTAAGAAACCACTAGAGGGGGAACCCTGGGTGGTGCGGCGGTTTAGCGCCTGCCTTTGGCCCAGGGCGCGATCCTGCAGACCTGGGATCAAATCCCACGTGGGGGCTCCCGGTGCATGGACCCTGCTCCCTCTGCCTGTGTCTCTGCCTCTCTCTCTCTGTGTGACTATCATAAAATGAATAAAAAAAAAAAAAATTAAAAAAAAAAAAGAAACCACTAGAGGTTTTGAAACATGAGAGATGTGATCAGAGTATTGTATAAATAGAATTCTAGAATGGGCTGGAGAGGTAAAAGCTGAGTCAGGGAGACCAGTTTAGGAAGTTGTCAAGTGAATTCAGGATGAGGGAGGGTAGGGCTTACACACATCCAGGTGTGAAGATGGATATGGGAGACTGGATTACAGAGCCAGAACCAACCGTCTAGGGCACTGATGCAGTGTGACATAGAAGGGAGAGAGAATAAAGGGTCGTTCCTGCTTTGGCAACTGGGCCTTTAGGAGAAAGGAACAGAATTAGAGTATAGGTGGTAGGAGCCAGGGGAAGGGGAAAGATGGTGCTGGCTTTGGATGCATTTGGTGTGAAGTGCCTTCCTAGAAGCCAGTTAGAGACATCTTTTAGAAAGGGATCCAGGTTTCAGGAGCAGGAGGCAGAGGTTTAGAAGACTTGGGTGTGGATGGGAATGTGCTCATCATGGGGAACAGGCGGTCAGGCACATGGTAGAAGCACTTCAAAGGAGAGGGAGGAAGGAAGAGCAGCCAGGGAGATTGAGGCTCAGAGAGAGAGAAGAGGCAGGAGAGGCTTGAAGAGGCAGAAGGGGAGTGTTTAACAGAAAAAGCAGGCTGAAGCAGCCACAAGAGAGCTAACTGAATACAACACCAAGGCCAAATTCAAAAGTATTAGTATTGGGACTTGGCATGTTGGAGGCTGCCCATGTTTTTGTAACTTAAAAGCCTGGTTGTGATAAATGATATTCGTGGAGCTTTGCCAGAAGGTTCTGTAGCTCTTCCATTCCTCTGGAGAATCTATATCACTGGATAAAGCCAGATCATCAGAAAGTCATGGTCTTGGGTTGCCTTGATTTGATTCCCATGTAGAATCCCTTTTACTGAATTGCCCTTTGGTGTTAACTGTTATGCCGTGCATTTTCATGGAGGGATCTCTAAGAAACAGACTTGTAAGAGTTTTATGGTAGGAATTATTGGTGTGTGCTGAAGGTCTTGTCTATTGGGTTCACTGCTCATCATCTCCTCTGCAATCATGCATAGGAGAAATGTATTAGAAAATCTGTAGCTTGAATAACCAAGATTTATAGGAATTATGAACCTTATAACTACTGATATTTTCTTTTCTGCTTTGCTTACTGGGGAGCTCAAAGCCAAAGATGCAATAGAAATTCGATTAATATTTCGCAACTTAAAGCATGCATTTCTCTGTCCTGACTCTCTTTGTGTTCTTACATTTTTCTTACCCTAATTTCTTTATTTTAAGGTATCATTTATGTTTTTGTAAGTTGCCTTAAGTTCTCTTTGGAGTTGGGAGTTGTATCAAAAACAGAAGGAAGTCATTGATGAACTTTAGCCAAGCGTCCTTGGTAATGAATCTTCAGACAGATCATTTGTGCTTTTTACCTGTTTTTTTTATGGAAATGTAGAAACAACCCAAAGTAATATCTGATCTCTACAGAGCCAGCTAGTAACAGTTACGTCTGATATCTAGTGAATTACATGCAAGTGTCAGGATGTTAAGGGGAAGAACCTCTTCTATGCAGATGTTCTAACAGATGCAGTCCTCATGTGGGACCTCCCCAGGCAGAGTGCTGAACTAAGGTCCATGTGGTAATCTATTGCTCTGCTAACAGATGTTGCAAAGGCACCGTCCAGCAGCCATTTCTGAGTGGACTCTGCACGACTGACATGTTCTGTGACCTCGCTGAAACCAAGGTCTTACCACAATGAAGGATGTTGGATGGATACTGTACTCTGGGGCAGGATTCGGCTGGCAGAGACATCATTACAACATGGAATCAGGATTTTAAGGTCCGAAGGAATCCTAGCGATCATGTAGGATTATCATCTGATAGATAATCCCTGTGAAATCAAGACTAGGCCCTGTGTCCAGGGTAGAGATGAATGGTTGGCTTTGTTTATGAAAGACCGTGGTTCCTTGAATATCCAAGCTGGCTTTTATTATCTGGATGAATTTGAAGTACCACCTGGGTCCGGTGCTATACACAGTAGGTAACTATGAAATGATGACCCTGATCTTGTGTGTCTTGATGGTCAGCTCCAGAGTAGTTATTTCAGTTATTTCAGGGGTATTTCAGTGAAGTTTTAGTGGTGGCCCCATACTGGGAGGAGTTGAGTCAGTGTGGGCTGCAGAGGTAACTTTTCTACTGTGTTACATGATGGCGTGGTTCATTGTTTGGAATGATATAGCAATAATTTCAGATCCCCAGCTAAGCTTAAACCAGTGTACCTTTAAGTGGATCACTGTAGGCCCTAACCACCATGAGTCAACGAGGGAGATAGGAACACTGCTCTTTTGAGTCCTGTGAATAGGAACAGTTCCCGTGCTTTTTTTCCCTTGCTGGTAAGGACAATTATAGCTAATCAAGGTTCTTGAATGTTAACTCAGGTGCCAGGTGCTATGCTGAATGCTTCACTTGCAGTATCTCATTTGAGTCCTTTATCTCCTCCATGAGGTAGGCACTATTGTTATTCCTTTTCGGGTAACTTGCCCAGTGGTGATGCAGCCAGTGAGAGAAAACGAGACTAGATCCAAGTCCATTGGCCTCTAAACCCTATAATCGCTCAGCAGTGGACTACACTTCCAGCCACTTATTTGATGGTCCAGGGAAACTGGGTTTCTCCACTCTTGGGTCTGGGTTCAGGATTCTGGTGAGATTAGGAGTTGGGAAGGAGGACCTTCCTTCTGGGATAGAAGCCTTCTATCCCACAGTTTATTTTTTCTGTTTCCCAGTCCTAGAAATGGCGCACCTGGTCCTTTTCCACTGCCACCTTTTATTGCCTCCAACTAGAACTTCTGTCTTTCTCGATACATGTATATATTTAACCTAGCCTCCCCACAAAGGCAAAGAATGGACCTGGAGGTCAATGACAGGCCTCTGATTAATACCCAGGACTTAGAAATCTCCTATAGCCCAGAAGAACCATAGTTCTTAGCATCTCTGCACAGGATCTAAATGGGGGCTGTCAGAGAATAATATTTCATGGGCCCTGGGGACCCAGAGTAACTTTGTTTCCTACCTCATTACTTGGAGGGGGAAGGGAAGGTCTTCAGTCACGTCTGCTACCACATGGGTTGGTGAACTGGTCTAGTCAGCAGCCTGACGGGAGGCAGAGGGAGGCAGTAATGGCTGCTACTGTGTGTTCTGTGCTGCTGAGTCCAGGCAGTACAAGAATGTGGTCCCTACTCTTGGAGCTTACCTCCAGTAGAGGATCCAGAGTCAGAAAAGGATAATTTTAGTTTCGATAGGATAAGTGTTAAGATAGTGAGCCCAGGGGAAGGACTAGTAAGCCCCATGTTAAAGGGCATTTGAGTGGAGCCTTTTTTTCTTTTTTTAAAAGATTTTATTTCTTTACTTGACAGAGAGAACAAGCTGGGGAAGTGACAGGAAGAGGGAGAGGGAGAAGCAGGCTCCTGGCTGAGTAGGGAGCCCGATGTGCGGCTCTATCCAAGGACCTGATCAAAGGCAGATGCCACCCAGGCATCCCTGAGCTAATGGGCAAGTTTAAGGGCCTAGTGAGGACAGGTAGGAAGAATGCATCAGGCCGAGGGAATGATATCAACAAAACTGTGGAAGGGTGAAATATAAGCATGGTCTTTTAGGGGATACTAAAGGAGTTTGGTTGCCAAATCTGAGCGCTTAGAGTCCCTGACACAAGGTAGACCCTTTAGTGTCAGTTTAAAAGATAGGAGTATAGAGAATGAAGTGGTAAAGATGAGTCTGAAGCAATTCGTGAGTGTCAGTGGTAGATGGTTGTCAGTGGTAGTACACACCTGGAACTTACTGTGTACTTACTATATGCAGGTGCACATGTGGGTATTAGCTTAGCTAATCCTCACAGAGCCTTATGAGGTTGATATTATTATTTTCTAATGAGGAAATCATGGTCCAGAGAGGTTAAGTAAACTTGCCTGTGGTCACACAGCTTGTATAGGATAAAACTGACATTTGAAACCCTTGAATAAGATTCTAGAACCCATCTTCTAAACCACTACCCACTATTGTCTTTCTGAAGGCCATCAGAGTGGTCATGGTTAAATCTGCTTTTTTAATAGGTAACTGGTTGAACTGCAGAGGGTGGATTTAAGGGGGGAAAGAGGCTCAGAAGAAGCCTGATAGGGCTGTGTAAATCAGAGATGTGTTCTTTGTACTTCTTTAGGGCCTGTAGGGAGTATGGCCACTGAGGAAGCCACCTCTTAGAAGGACCTCAATAGCAATTATGGAAACACTCCTATGGTTCCTCCAGTGTCATCATCTCTTTGTCTCATCTTGAGATGAGAAGTCTAGGTTTGGAGAGCCCTCACCCCAATAGTACCATCTCCTTTGGTGCCCGAGGACAAGCTAGAGTGTCCTCATGGAAGTGACAATGTAACTCAGGCCTCCTCTTCTTTTTTTAAGCAGCAGCATCTTTTTTTTTTTTTTAATTGATCACTAAGAGTAATAATAACTATAATTCTCATGTGTGTTGCATGCCAGCATGTATGTACTCTGACATAATCTCATTTGCTGTTTATAACCCTGTGTGTGTTGGTATCAGTTGGGGGAGCTGAGGGTCCAGTGGTTGAGCAACTTGCCAGAGGTCACTGAGCTAGAATGGAGTCGAGGTGGTTTGTGATTCCATGGGCCACTTCTTTTCCAAGCAGTCTTGGCCCATCCTCTACCAAAACACCTGATAAAAACAACAATGGGATGGTCCCCTCCTGTGGCTGGAGGTGTTACTTCCTCTAGTGAGTTCCCCTTCTGAGTTCTACCTTCCCTCATTCATTGAGTCCCTTCATGGCTTACCTGGAGAATCTGTACCTCCTAACCCTCCATCCTGGGGACACTCAGAACTTTCTCTTTTAAATTTCAGCTGCCTTTACAGCTCTTTGTGGAAAAGGTCCATCAGGTGGGACAGCCAGGTTTGCTGTGTGCTTCCTATGCCTTTGGCTCTCAAAGTAAGATATCTGAGGCCTTTGTTTTTAATCATAATAGTTCACATCTTTTCTTTCAATGTTGATCAGCAGGAGCCAGCTGGGGGTGGTAGCAAATCTTCCTTTAATTTCCACTGATGGATTATTGCTTCACTTAAAATGGTGTTTAATTTGTACGTATGCCCCGAGGCTTTCTAAATATCAAGTTTGTTTGATTATTGTTGGAAATCAATTTGGACTCCACAGTTTGTTGGACTCTATGGGTTGTACTTATGAAGCCCCATGGAGCTATGGCCCTATTATAAGTACCAAGGTCCAAAAATCAAAATGTGGTGAGTTCTGCAGCCCCATACCCTTAATTTTTTCTTTTAAAGAAAATTCAGGGCACCTGAGTGGCTCAGTCGGTTAAGCATCTGACTTCTTCAGCTCAGGTCTTCATTTCAGGGTCTGCTCAGCAGGGAGTCTGCTTGTCCCTCTCCCCCTGCTTCTCCCCCTGCTTCTCCCCCTGCTCATGAGCTTCCTCTCTCAAATCTTTAAAAAAATTTAGAAAGAAAGAAAAGAAAGAAAGAAAGAAACCATCGATTTTTACCCTCTTTCTGAGAATTGACCCAAAGAAGCAGCTTTTAAAATTTTCCCTCAGGAGGGAAGAAGACAATAATAGGTGATTATATTTCAGATCTAGCTGTTACCTCTTTTCTGTGACAACCTACTCTCTCTCTCTCAGGCACAAGGGCCCTCTCTTGATTCTGCTTCAGCGTGCTTTCTATTTACTCCTCTCACTGCTTCCAGCTTGCCCTGTAGCAGTTGGATGAGATGCATATTTCAACAAGCCACTTGTTCTTTCCTTGCTTTTTTGGAAAAGAGTCACCTTTTGGATGCCTGTAAATTCCTGTTAAAGAGGGAGAAGAGCAGAGTGATCCTGAAACAGCAAAGTCTTATGCGGCTCCTTAGGCACTATGAGGTTTCTCTAGTACCAAGGAGCCTGGGACATTGCTTATGGGGTCAATTTTTCTCTTGTCTAAAGTTCAGACCTATGGTGTGTGATAAATGTGTACATGGGTACGTATTTGTGTGTGACATGTTCACATTTAGTACAGACTATAAATGCTTATTCCTCAGAAGGTAGCTTTGAACAAGTTTTGGAATTTGGATTTGAAGCTGAGCATAACCAGAAACCCCTGCCAGCCTGCAAACTTCTTTTTCCCGCCCCTACAGAAGAGAAGTGAGAGAAGAAATAATTCTACTCTGGGGAAATGCATAATTTAGAAGCTGTCTGCATGTATAAGAAAACAGACTCTGTGGCTATTCTGTAAACCCAGACTGGCAGCCAGGGCTCGTTGTTTCCTTTTCTTTCTTCAGTGTTTGTATAAGACTGATGGGACCCGTGCTCTGAGTGCTCCCCACTGGGCAGCTAAAGCTGTGTGGACTTCAGAAGCTGGCCTGAGGCAAGCCTCCAGCTCATTTTGCTGCCTGTCTTTCCTAGTCCTTACCCTGACCTACCACCCCTTCCTTTCCTGGAGATATTGCCCTTCCTGAGAGCAAAACAGGGGTATTGGAAAGTTCAAGGGTATTTCAGGAAACCTCAAGCAGGATACTTGGCTCTTTCTACCACCTTAACACCTCAACACCCTGAACACCCAACACCATTGATTGACCATGGGTTTTTGTTTTGACCGCATTCATCTTACCTACTATCAGAGGATGTCCAGGGTGAGAAGGAGGGGCTCTGGATCTAAGGGGTCATGTGTCTTCCTTCCTCATCTCCTGTTATGGTCAGGCCTAACTCCCAGGAAAAGCTGGGGAAACTAATTCTCACCTCCATATTCTTCCAAGTACTTCTGTAATGTTCAGTTTCACCTGATTTCACATCTTTAAAAATAGTGGTGGGTGGATCAAGTAGGGAAGACACTGTGCCTGGGCTCTTGTCTGAATCCCTTTAGCAGTTGGACATCTTATGTGTAATTGGTCACCCTGAGTGTGGAGTGCTCTGTGGCTCAGGACTGCACAGAGGGACATGCAGTGTAAGAGTAGTGTGACCACTGTTGTCCTTCAGTCTAGAGCTGGCCAGTGCTGTTGGCAACTCAGGAAGATGTACAGAGACCCAGGGATACAGTACTTTCAGTGACTGCTATGGTGGGAAAGATGTCAGCATCCGTTTGGGAAAATTTGGTTAGTAAGGTTTAGAGGAAAAAGAGAACTATGATTTGCAGCTTTCTCTAACCATCCAGATGGATCCCAGACATAATCCAGCAAGGAAGATCTGATTTTGTTGGTCTTCCTCCCCCATCTCTCTAAATAATTTTATCTTCAAAGCATGATGCAGGCATTAATTAACAGTGTGACTCTCCTGGGAGGTAGGCAAGTGGGAACACCATCCCTATTAGTGAAGCCCAGGGAATAGGCAGGCCCAGAAGCTTCAGGCAGGGGAGCCAGAGAAGCAGAGTGTGTACTGGACCTTGGGGCTTTGCCCTCAGACCTTTATTTGGACATAGTCTGGAAACCACCCACTTTCTCAGTGCCCTGGTGCCCAATAGAATAAAATTACTGAGGCAATGGCAGGAGAGCTGTTTGGTGCTATGGGATGACTAATGGAAACTTTGAGGATTGAGGAGAAATTCTGGTAAAATTCACTGTCCTTGTGAATTTTGGTTGCAGAAGTCTGAGTATGCCATTTGTTTCATTCATTTGCTTGCTTTCTTTTTTTTTTTTTTTTTTTTTTTTTTATTTTTTTTATTTTTATTTTTTTTAAGGTTTGAAATAATACTTTTATTTTTTTTTTTATTGGTGTTCAATTTACTAACATACAGAATAACACCCAGTGCCCGTCACCCATTCACTCCCACCCCCCGCCCTCCTCCCCTTCTACTACCCCTAGTTCGTTTCCCAGAGTTAGCAGTCTTTACGTTCTGTCTCCCTTTCTGATATTTCCCACACATTTCTTCTCCCTTCCCTTATTTTCCCTTTCACTATTATTTATATTCCCCAAATGAATGAGAACATATAATGTTTGTCCTTCTCCGACTGACTTACTTCACTCAGCATAATACCCTCCAGTTCCATCCACGTTGAAGCAAATGGTGGGTATTTGTCATTTCTAATGGCTGAGTAATATTCCATTGTATACATAAACCACATCTTCTTTATCCATTCATCTTTCGTTGGACACCGAGGCTCCTTCCACAGTTTGGCTATAGTGGCCATTGCTGCTAGAAACATCGGGGTGCAGGTGTCCCGGCGTTTCATTGCATTTGTATCTTTGGGGTAAATCCCCAACAGTGCAATTGCTGGGTCGTAGGGCAGGTATATTTTTAACTGTTTGAGGAACCTCCACACAGTTTTCCAGAGTGGCTGCACCAGTTCACATTCCCACCAACAGTGTAAGAGGGTTCCCTTTTCTCCGCATCCTCTCCAACATTTGTTGTTTCCTGCCTTGTTAATTTTCCCCATTCTCACTGGTGTGAGGTGGTATCTCATTGTAGTTTTGATTTGTATTTCCCTGATGGCAAGTGATGCAGAGCATTTTCTCATGTGCATGTTGGCCATGTCTATGTCTTCCTCTGTGAGATTTCTGTTCATGTCTTTTGCCCATTTCATGATTGGATTGTTTGTTTCTTTGGTGTTGAGTTTAAGAAGTTCTTTATAGATCTTGGAAACTAGCCCTTTATCTGATATGTCATTTGCAAATATCTTCTCCCATTCTGTAGGTTGTCTTTGAGTTTTGTTGACTGTATCCTTTGCTGTGCAAAAGCTTCTTATCTTGATGAAGTCCCAATAGTTCATTTTTGCTTTTGTTTCTTTTGCCTTCGTGGATGTATCTTGCAAGAAGTTACTATGGCCGAGTTCAAAAAGGGTGTTGCCTGTGTTCTTCTCTAGGATTTTGATGGAATCTTGTCTCACATTTAGATCTTTCATCCATTTTGAGTTTATCTTTGTGTATGGTGAAAGAGAGTGGTCTAGTTTCATTCTTCTGCATGTGGATGTCCAATTTTCCCAGCACCATTTATTGAAGAGACTGTCTTTCTTCCAATGGATAGTCTTTCCTCCTTTATCGAATATTAGTTGCCCATAAAGTTCAGGGTCCACTTCTGGATTCTCTATTCTGTTCCACTGATCTATGTGTCTGTTTTTGTGCCAGTACCACACTGTCTTGATGACCACAGCTTTGTAGTACAACCTGAAATCTGGCATTGTGATGCCCCCAGATATGGTTTTCTTTTTTAAAATTCCCCTGGCTATTCGGGGTCTTTTCTGACTCCACACAAATCTTAAAATAATTTGTTCTAACTCTCTGAAGAAAGTCCATGGTATTTTGATAGGGATTGCATTACATGTGTAAATTGCCCTGGGTAACATTGACATTTTCAAAATATTAATTCTGCCAATCCATGAGCATGGAATATTTTTCCATCTCTTTGTGTCTTCCTCAATTTCTTTCAGAAGTGTTCTATAGTTTTGAGGGTATAGATCCTTTACATCTTTGGTGAGGTTTATTCCTAGGTATCTTATGCTTTTGGGTGCAATTGTAAATGGGATTGACTCCTTAATTTCTCTTTCTTCAGTCTCATTGTTAGTGTATAGAAATGCCACTGACTTCTGGGCATTGATTTTGTATCCTGCCACGCTACCGAATTGCTGTATGAGTTCTAGCAATCTTGGGGTGGAGACTCTTGGGTTTTCTAGGTAGAGTATCATGTCATCGGCGAAGAGGGAGAGTTTGACTTCTTCTTTGCCAATTTGAATGCCTTTAATGTCTTTTTGTTGTCTGATTGCTGAGGCTAGGACTTCCAGTACTACATTTGCTTGCTTTCTTTTCAAACAAAAAAGTACTAAGCATCTATTTCTGGGCAAGGTATGGCAAAGGAAATAATGAGCTTAAAAGAGCTTGCTAGCTGTGAGGGTCCTTGCTGGTTGGGAACCTTTGTATCATGCTTAGTCTCAAGCAAAGGGTAGTGTGAGGTTTGTGGCCTCTGTAGGTGGTGGTTTTAAGTGTTGGAAGACTCCTGGCATCTGGAGATTGATTAGAAATACATGCCTGTTGATATAATGATTTTGTAGAGGCTAAACTTTTCCTTTTCATTTAGTCCCTTTTCTTGGTTGGCTCAGAAGAAGAGGCTTCTTAGGAATCTTCTCTCTGGGGCTACAGGTGGCATATCCTTAATCCTGGCCTTTTCTAGGGTTCCCTAAGAATAGTGATCATGCCAGTTTCGAAATGTTGGTTGAGGGTACCTAGGGTAACTGCTGAGAACCTTGGGTTGATATTGAACCTCCAACTCTAGAAAAGCAGCAACACTGGGATCTTCAGTAGTTTCATTCTCATAATTGGACATCTTGGCAATGATGGTAAGAAACAGAGAAGGAGTCATTTCTTCCTGTAAATGTTGCCGTCTCTGTTGAGTGGTAGTTGGACTCTACTTGCTTTGCAGGAAGTCCTGTTCCATCAACTAATGATATTCCCCTTATCTTGGTACTGCAGGCTGCTGAGAACCAGCCCTAGACCTCTGCTTGAGGGTCCTTCCTCTGAAGACATCACCAGTGTGTGGAGCCTGCCCCACACCTACCCCCTGCCAAACCACGGCCTTTACCTGTGTCTTTCGGTGTTTCCCCTGCGATCCATCCTGTGGGAGTGCCTCGTGGGCCACTCCAGAGTTCACCCCACGATCAGCGGCGCCAATGGTGAAGATGACAAGATCCAAGACTTTCCAGGCATATCTGCCCTCCTGCCACCGGACCTACAGCTGCATTCACTGCAGAGCCCACTTGGCCAATCATGATGAGCTCATTTCTAAGGTATATGTTCTCTGTAGGCCTTCCTTGCCCTCCTCTAGGGTGGGGGGACACTTCTGGTTCATAAGGTTGTACAGGTTTATAGTTCTCCCAAAGAACCTGGGATATTTGTATTCTGGTTTTTTTTTTTTTGGTACAGGGAGGGCTAACCTGCATGGCTTTCTCACTCAACTGAGAGATAACTAAGTTGGAGGGATGATGTACTAGTTTAAAATTACAAACTAGTACTAGTTTGTAATTTTGGAAATTAGATGTCATCCCTTTTGGAGGCTGGGGGGCTGGTGGCTCATAGGCTGGAGGGGAGAGGGACTGAGGAGTGATTGGAACCTCTCACTTGGCTGGCTTAGCTAAGTTTGCAGCTAAATGCTATGTAGAGTGCTGCCTGCCTGGAAAATGAACTCTAAGAAAGGTGGTAGGGGCAGGGTATCTTGTAGGAGGGGCTTTTTTAGCTGAGATGAGAGGATTGCCTTCCAAGCTCCCTGGGAAGGTTATAAGACGGTTAGTTGAATTACTAAAATGAGTGGCCTTTGGGGAGGACCAAAAGTGGCTTGGTAAAGAGCTGACCCATTGACCTCAGGGATCTTTAGGGGTTCTACACTGTATTTTACCTCATGTAACACTTGGTCATAATCAGAAGAATAGAACCCTATCTTCCTGGAAAAGCTTTAGCGACTGTTTCCTACAATTGGGTTGGGGGGATTATGAATCAATAAACCCAACATCCCGGTGGGCAGTCCAGGAAGTGGCTCCTTCAAGGCAGTATTTTCAAGGGAACTCCCTCCTGGCCCTAAATTCCCATGGGAGGAGAAGTGGGTTTTACTAGGCTGCACAAAAAAGAGAAAGATTATGAGGACCTTTTCTCTTTAAAAAGCATCCTTCCTTAGAACTTGGGACTTCATAACATAAAAAAAACAAAACAAAACAAAAAACAACTTTATACATACCTAGACTAAATAAAAAATCGTGTTCTTGATCTGCTTTCAAGAGCTGTTAGAAAAGGTGGCATCATTTTCTCAGCCTCTGGCTTGGTACTACCAGCCAGAGAGGTATGAAAGATCAGTAGTTCTAGAACAGTCCTATCCGGCTGGCTGATTTGATAGGAAGTAAAGGAGGCTGTTTGAATAACTATGTCTGTGGTTGTGGGGCTTCTCAAATCAGAACTGAGGACAGAAGTCCTCCTCTTATGTCCATTCCAAGATCCAGGGTTACCACAGAGCTTGAACCCTAGAGCCCTCAGAATCTTAGCCTCTGGACCACTTTCACTTCTCTAGGTTTCTGCTAATTACTCTCTTTTATGCCATTTATGTTCCAGCCACCCTATAGCTTCCTTCTCTGTCGGCCTCATCTTGTCTCAGGTTCTTCTTGAATCTTTTGGGAGCGCCTTAAGTCTGGAATTTGTTGTTGTTTTTTTTTTTAATTTTTATTTATGATAGTCACAGAGAGAGAGAGAGAGAGAGAGGCAGAGACACAGGCAGAGGAAGAAGCAGGCTCCATGCACCGGGAGCCCGACATGGGATTCGATCCCGGGTCTCCAGGATCGCGCCCTGGGCCAAAGGCAGGCGCCAAACCGCTGCACCACCCAGGGATCCCAAGTCTGGAATTTGGATGTGGGGAGGCTGTGTCAGTGAGGGAAGAGAAGAGTCAGTCCCCCTTGCCTTGGAAGGGGGCCGGCAAGCTTGCAGGGAAAATGTAAGCTGTCCTATTTCTGGAACTCTCCAGAGAAAATAGAAGCCAAGACATCTTTTTAATACCAGGAGAAAGTGCTATGTATCATAAGAAACTGAGGTAACAATAAAATAAATGTATTTTAGCACCTTCTATGTACTAAAAACTGCTAGTTGACACTTTAAACTGTTATCTCACTTAACCCTCATAAGAAAACTTTAAGGGAGGTGATGTTAATCTTATTTTACGGATGGAGAAGTTGAGACTCCTACAGGCTGTCCAAGAATGCAAATTAGAGGCCCAAAGAAGAGAGAGCAGTTACTTTGAGCACTTCAGGAAGGATTTCTGGAAAAGGTGGTGTTTAAGCTGGGCCTTGTTAGATGGACAGAACATGTGGAGATGGTAGTGGCCTTCTACACTGAGATTTGAGATTTGAAGCTGGTATTCCGGGCCTCGGACAATCTGGCCTTTTTTGAATGAAGTTTCTTGCCAGTTCCTTGCTTTATGTTCCAACCACTTGGAACTAAACAACGTCCCTGAATATGCAGATGGAGGTATTTTAGGCCTCTGCACTTCAGCCAACAGCAGCCAGTTTTCCTTCACCTCTTTCCTCTCTCCCAGGAGCCTTTGTATGTTCTCTCTCACCTGGGACCTTGTCTACTAGTTTTGCATCTCTGGGTCAGAACCTGACCCATGGCAAGAGCTCAGGAAATTATCAAATAAACAGATGGGTGGAGCTTGAGCCTTGGGAGAAGACAAGTGATGAGCAAAAAAAGTCTTTGTTGGCCTCATGTCCTCCTTCCTGCCCCTTCTGGGGCAGAAAGGCTCATTCACAAGTCCAAGCCAAAGTCAGCACAGGCTTCAGTTTCATTGGCTACAACCGGCACACAGATGGGGTGCATTAGAGCTTGATGATTTAAAGAGTTGGGTTAAATGCCTGGCTGTGGGGAGGGAATGAGAGAACTGTGGCTGGCATCGCACAAAGATTCCTTTATTTCACTCCACAGCCACCCCCAGCGTTAAATAATCTATAGATTCTTATGCAGGTCCCCTTAACGGAAAGATTGTTGCCCCAGCCCCCTCCTTGAAAAATAGGCCTTTCTTTTCATTTTGTTTCTCTCTCCCATTTAAGAAAGTTCAGGGATAGAATGTTTCTCCTGTTCTCCCCTCCTGACACAATCTCCTATGCGGTTTTAGAATCTGCCCAGTGGGAGTTAGAAGCTGGAAAGCAGATAACTGGAGCAGCAGTGTAATTAAATGATACTTTGTACTTGTAACAGAGCCTTTCATCTGGAAGCTTGACATTCCGTTGTTTGGTTTAAAAAAAAAAAAAAAAAAAAAAGTGTGTCTGACTTCATTATGGAGATGGCAACACAAAGGTCCAGAGAGCTAAAACTCTATTCGGCTAGTAGAGAACTGGGAACAAAATCAGGACTTTGGGCTCCCATGGAAATGTGTGATTGTAATGTTTTGAACTATTAGGATCTATCCTAATAGGGTGCAAAGAATCCTCCACTAGTTTTTCTGCCTTCCCAGCTTGCTATAAGCCCCAGAGGCCTCATTGCTTGGAATCAACTGTCCAACCTCAAGTCTCAGTTTCTCACTAAAAAAATGAGTGAAGTAATATTTGCTGCTGTATGTAATGCCTAGTAGCTAGCACTCACTGTGTGCTTACTATGTGCCATCTCCATAACAGTCCTATGAGGTAGGCATACCTTATTTGAAGGTAGAGTGAGGAGGTTTACCTCACTGGGTTTTTATGAGACTGGATGAGATCATGGGTGTGTGGGTGGTTGGCAAATCACAAAGCTCCTATGCAGATAGAAAGTAGTCCCTTTGCTTGTCTTGGTTTGCTGTCCAAAGGAGGTTTGGAGGGGGTGGAGGGGATTGTTCTTGCCTGACACCAAGCAAATTTGGTCTAGCCAAGATAGTTTCACTTTAGAATGTAGAGCCCAGGAGTTGGATTTCTCAAAAGGCCATAGAAGCAAAGTTGTATGTGTCTGCAAAAAGGTAACAGAGCATTTTCTCTGTAGGATGGGGATAGGGGGCCTTTTTGAGTTGATGATGGAACTATCTAGGGAATGTGCTGAGACATCCTACATTTTCTTTCTTAGGGGGGTGTTGTGGTCTAAATACTGGAGTGTTTGCAGGCAGAGGTATTTTAAGTTGGCATGAGGAATTGCTCATATTGTTTTTTCTCACTTAATGGTGCAAGCCCCATTATGAAAATATACTTGGGTTATAAAATAATAATAGTTTCAGTTGGACCAGCTAGTTGCCCCAAGCAAGAAAAATCTAATGTTCATTTCAGTGGGAACTGGCTGTTAAAGAAAGCTGGATCGTCATAAGCTTTTCTGTGAAAATTTTCTGTCTGTGATCCTTCCTTTGCTTCCCTCCTGCTGACCCCATCACCCTTTGATGGCTTTGTGAAATAGGCTATTTGGGAATGGTGAATTGGATTAATCTCTCACAAACTCACTTTGGGAATGGTGGCTTCATTCCAAGACACAGTTTGCTCTAGTGTTCTAGGTGCAGTGGTGTCCAGTCCAGAGGTGAGGCAGAAATCTCTTCACCATCCAAAGCTATATAAATTACTATATCAAATATTCAAGTCAGATTATCGCCTGGTGACAAGTACAGAATTCCCAGAACTATGGGTCATCTAGTCTAGCCTCTTTTCCTGAGGAAAGAGGCCACAGACAATTCAGTGACTGGCCTGAGGTTCCACAGCCTTAATGCCAGACATCTCTATCTCACACCCCCTCAGCTGTGCTCTGTGTGAGGAGCACTGGCTGTTTTTCAAGCCCTGGGCCTCCCTCTGAGGTTGGGCACTTTTAGGAGGACAGTTCTTTTTGTTTCCTCTTGGGTTCCATCGGGTTTACAGTAGTAGCATTTTGGATTTACCTGCCTGCCTAGATGTAAGATGCAGCATTGCTTTGAGAAAAGTGGCAGAGAGGAAGATGTTCTGAAGCCATGTATTGGTCTTCTGGCTACCGAGAAGTCCACCCTGCCTGCTGTTTCCTACCTCTGCTTCTGAGACCTAGTGTTCCACACCAGTGATTCTCAAGAAGACCTATACCCCTAACACAGTGGCCTAGAGGTATTAGACTTGGAGGGGTGCTGGTATGGAGGTACAGAGATCTGTTCCATCCTTTCCGTTCTACTTATCGGGGATTTGTTTCTCTTAATTTACACTGTCCACCAGCTTGTCTTTAATGTCTAATAAATATCCTAGAAAATTGATGTAAAGAATACATACAAGAATAGGATTTCTAAAAATCCACTAATTTCTTTTAAGTGTCTTGAAAAATTATAGTGAACTTTGGATTGTATGTAGTAGTGTTGATGGCTGCTGTGTCACATCAAGTAGCATAATTCATGAAGAATATGTACAATAAGATATGTCTCTTGAAGATAATTCTGAGCTTTTCTAACTTGCAAAAAATATATGAATTCTAATTTTATTAATTGAAAGATTTTTGGTATCTAGTAGATATGTGAGAATGCCTTTTACAAAAACTATAATTCAATAAAATTAGTATTTCTATTCCAGCAGGAGGAAAAAACCTTAGATTGTATATAAACATATAAATGTCCATATCATAGAAAGTGAAAATTTTGTTTCTACAATACTGGGATCTATAATTGTACCAGAGTGACTGATTTAAGAAAAATGAGGTTGAGAAAAACCATGTTGGTAGGACCTACACCATAGTGGGTACCTTTACTTCCTTTGTAATGTTGATAAAACATCATTGAACATTTGTTGATTTCCTAAAGACCATTTCTGAGGTACAGCAAAGGCAGAAATGATAAATTATGAGAAGAGTTCCAGAGTAAGCCAATAAGCTCTGTTTAAAAACACATTCAATTAGTAGGCTCCATGCCCAGTGTGGAGCCCAATGTGGGGCTTGAACTCAGGACCCTGAGATCATGAGATCAAGAGTCGGACATTTAACCTACAGAACCATCCAGGCACCCCCACTTTCAATTTAGCTTTTGTAAAGAAAATTACGTATTTAATCTAAAGTTACTGACTTCTTTTCCCCAACTATCTGACATTTAAAGCCCTAATCTTCTAATGAAGTATTATTTCTGGAGGAGGGCAAAAATCTGTTGATCCCTCAGGAAGGGGTGACAGGTAAACCAAGTCTATACAGAAAATCTCCAAAGGGATATAGTTAAATGACAGTGTTCCTTGGTGAAAAGAAACCATTTGGAGCTTGTAAGATGTAATATTTTATGCTATCTTCTCTCCATAGGGAGGGAGATTGAATTACTTCAGGTGAGATAAAACATAAATTAGTCTGGGATAATTTGTTTGTATAGCATGATTGCTCAAATAGGGAACCACCTTACCTGGATCCAGAAGCCTCTGACATATGTGGGTAATGGCAGTGGGGACTGTGCCTATACTTGCTGTTTTGTCTCATTGGTTCTGTTCTGTCATTACACATTCACTAAATCTGTACTATGTGTGTATGTAGCACTCTAGTAGTATTAGAATATTACCCTCAGGGGTTTTATCTTCAAGGAACTTGGACTCTAGTTAAGAGATAATAGGTTCATAAGTTATTCTTTTTTGAAGTTTGTATTTCATCTTATGTTTATCTTAGAGCAGTTATCACAGTGTAACAGTGCATGTCTCCATTAGCTTGTGAACTGCTTGAGGAGATAATTGTGATACCATCTTTGTTTCTCTAGCACTCCACACAGCTCCTAAAGACTGGTAGATTTTCAGTAAATATACGAATGAATGACTGTCAGTACTCTGAAATAGAGACAGACATAGATGATCTTAACTTGGGATCCATGGACTGGCTTTAAGGGATCCCTGAAATTGTATGTTTAATTCTGTGTGCATGTCTGTTTTTCAAGGGAGGGTTCCATAGCTTTCTTCAGGTTCTCAAAAGGTTGTTGACAAAACAAAAACAAAAACAAAAAAACCCCTTAAGGTCCATCTGTCTAGAAATTGAAGTTCTGGGAAGACTTGGTAGAAGAAATGACATTGAGATGTGCTTTGAAGCAAGAATGTAGACACTTGGAAATGGGTGGGGAGGGGCCAGTAAAAAGAGCAGCATGAACAAAGAAGTGGAGGCAGGAAGCATGTGGGGAGCTTTAGGTCAGATACTGAAGAGCTATGAAAAGAGATCCAAGGAGTAGGTTGAAGCCAGATTGTTGGAAGAATAGAAGTCCTGATTTTATACTGCTGGCGTTTGGGTGCCATTGAAACTTTTGAGCAAGTAGTGACACGACCAGAGCTTTGCAGATGTTGTGGTGTGGTAGGTGAACTGCTAAAGAGGAGTTTGGAGATGGAGGAACTAGTGTGTATGCATTGCAGTGGTCTCTGGCTGTTTGGGGCACATGATAGTTATTCAGTGAAGATTTGTTGAGCATTGCTTGAGAAAGAAATACAAGCGTTCTAGGATTTTAAAAAACCTGCCATTTATAGTCACAAATAAGAGGGATTAAGTTCAGGAAGTCACACTCTTTGGATGGGAGGCAGACCTGTCCCATCGTCATGTCTGCTCCCTCTGAAAATGATATAGACACAAGTAGAATTGCTTACCGATTTATTATCAAAGGAGCTGCTAGGGACTAAGTCTGGTGAATCATCTGTGTTTTTTGCTGCGGACTGCAGGCAGCTGGAACATGAATCTGCTCAGATGTGATCCTTTCTATGTGGTTGCTTTAAATACCAAAAGGAAATGTTGACTTGAGCTATGAGGCGTACCCTGAAAACTCTGTGGTTTGCAAATGCCTGTAAGGTTCCAATCCTAAGATTGGTTTGTACATTAATGCCTTGGCATTCAGTAAGGATGCCGATGATTGCAAGCTTGTGTACTTAGTCAAAATCCAAAGAAACTCTTTTCAACAGAATGCCTTCTCTGGGAAACAAGAAGTAGGTGCAGGACCCTACCCCTATGTTTTTATTTGAATGCTGGCACTCGGTCTGTCTCTGGAATAGTAAAGCTGCACCATTGCTGGTTCTGCTGTTTTCTTTTTGGGGCCTGAACAGAATCCACCGTCATATTCTGATTGTTCAGTTTTTATTTCAAACAACATGCCAGGCTTTATGCTGGGTATTGGGGATAGGGATGAAGTCAGTGTGATTCCTGTACTTAGCCTATTATCTTTAGGGTACAAAGGAATGTGAGGCTCACTGTGGAGGGCAGAAGAATGTTTACATATGTGGTTGTGTTGTTGCCCTAAAAAACACAGGATGAAAAATGTACATTGCTGCTTAACTACTATTTATTGAACATATACTATGTTCCAGGGACTCCTTTAGACATTTTTCTTATTACTCCATCCCTTACTTTACAACAGCCCTTCACGGTGGGAATTAGGTGACTTGCCTAAGGACATAGGTTACCAAGAAGCTGTGTGTTGTGAGATCTAGATAGGTCTGTGCCCTCTTTACCATAGCTTGATAGTCATGGCCTTGGGTAGCTTTTTGGCATCAATTATTTTTCTTCTTTTTTTTTTTTTTCTTCTTCTTCTTCTTCTTCTTTTTTTTTTCTTCTTCTTTTTCTTCTTCTTCTTCCTCCTCCTCCTCCTCCTCTTCCCCCTCCCCCTCCTTTTTTTTGTTTTTTTGTTTTTAGGATTTATTTATTTGAGAAAGGGAGAGAGCACTCGTGCGTGCACACCCAGAGTGGGGAGGGGCAGAGGGAGAGGGAGAGAGAATCCAAGCAGACTTTGTGCTCAGCACAGAACCTGATACAAAACTTGATCTCAGGAGCATGAGATCATGACCTGAGTAGAAACCAAGAGTTGGACACTTAACTGACTGCACTACCCAGGTGCCTCAACATCACCTATTTTCTGGTCTCTCAGTAGTGTTGGTGGTAAACCCTACTCTACTGTGTTTCCCCTCCTGCCATTTCCCTTGCCTGAAGAGTCCTTCCTTCTCCCTCTTTCTTTTTTTTCTCTCTCTCTCATTCCTTCCTTCCTTCTCTTCTTTCCCTTCCTTCCCTTCCTTTTTCACTTTCTACCCATTCCTGAAGACTAGTTTAAGTATTTTCTAGGATGTCTTGCTGGACTAGAGGATCCTTTCCCTATGTTGAACTCCTAAGTTCACTGCAATTAATAATGACTGTCTTATAATAATATGGTCTGTGTTATTGTGGTTATATGCACTTTTTACATATAATTGTCTTCCTAATAAGACTCTAAATGACCTAGAGTCAAAGGCTCTTCAGAACGTTAGAGCTAGAGAGGCCTTTGAACCTGGATTTTTTATTTCAGCTCCTCATTTTATAGATTAGGAAACCAAAGCCCAGAGAAACTGAGTACTTCTTGACTTTGTACTTTGCCACCTCCTCTCTGCCACACCACCTACAGCCATGTACATAACTGGTGCTTGTAAATGCTAGAGGAAGGCCTGGAGGAGAAGGCTGACAGGGGCAAAGCAAAAGTATCAAGCTGTATGATCTTGGGCAAGACTGTTCCCTTTGGCCTTCTATTTTCTTCAGTCATCCAAATGAGGCATTAGATGAGACTGTCATTAAAGTGTCCCTCCCCTCCTCCCCCCATCTTCTGATTCTAATATATAGCAGCAACAGATGATACAAGGCAACGTAACTTAGTGGTTAACAATATTAATCTCTGAGCCAGACTGCCTGGGTTCAAAGCCTGACTTCACATAGTAGTTATGCAAAGCAAGTCACCTCTTTGTGTCTTAATGCTGTCATTGGGAAAATGAGAATAATATTAATATTAGATACCTAAAATATTTCTTTTTTTAAAAGATTTTATTTATTTATTCATGAGACACACACACACAGGCAGAGACACAGGCAGAGGGAGAAGCAGGCTCCATGCAGGGAGCCCGACGTGGGACTCGATCCCGGGTCTCCAGGATCATACTCCAGGCTGAAGGCGGTGCCAAACCTCTGGGCCATCAGGGCTGCCCTAGATACCTAAGATATTTCTGAGGAAATTAGGGGAGGTCATCAATATAAAGTATTTCTCACAGTGCTTGACATAATAGGAAATGCTCCATAAAGATTGGTAGTTGTTACCTTTGTATATTCACTAAGTAAAACTAAAGTGGCAAACATAACCAGATGCTGGCACCCCTAACTGTCCTGGTATATTGGCCCTTACTTCTTTCTGAGTCTCAGCTATTACCTATTGGCTATACCCTTGCCAGTGGTCTTCT
This sequence comes from Canis lupus dingo, assembly GCF_003254725.2. Taxonomy (NCBI): domain Eukaryota; kingdom Metazoa; phylum Chordata; class Mammalia; order Carnivora; family Canidae; genus Canis; species Canis lupus. The sequence continues at coordinate 35,098,455 of NC_064251.1, forward strand.
GAGACCTCTATAATCGCCGAATTTCTTGTTCCTTGTAATTCCGAAGGGATGAGCAGGTCTCTGAAGATAAATAACAGCAGCAGCCTCTACTCTCTGACAGCGGTGGGGTTTGGCTTCCCTGCAGGCAGCCATGAGGGCACTCTAGAATTTAAATGGAAAAAACTGCCCCTGCCCCTTTCCCTTCTAGTCTGTCAGGTGGTGATTTTTCCTCCGACTCACACTGCAACCAATCTGAGACCTTAAACTGCTCTAACAGCAGCCTGGATTTGACTTCATAGCCAAGAATTGCTTGTCAGTTTGGTTCACCCTGTGATGCTTCCTGGTATGGATGGAGTAAGGTTCTTTGAAAGAAGCCATTTTCATTATTTTTAAAAAACAAGGCCCTAAAAGAATCTCTGATATCTTTGTTTCCAAAGCAGTGGGCCAGCTCCTGAGGGGAGGGTTTGACCTGGTGACCCAGAGTATTGTCTCTGGGGTCAGGGCTGCCAAGCCAAGGAGAGCTTTAGCTCTCTGCTTCCCTCCCCTCCCTTGCCTGTTGCTAGTGTCTGGACTGTGACTCAGGGGCAGAAGGGGGAGGAGTGGAAGAGAGGAGGAGACAGCTCCACCAGCTGCTGCTAAAAACAACAACATCTAATCAGTCCATGAACTCCCTCCCCTCCAGACCACAGTGATGTCAAGAGGCGGAACAGATGGCACTGGCTCTCCCCTCCTCAACACCTTTGGGCCTTTGAAAGGACAACTTACATTGTCAAAACGAAAATAATTTAGTCTGGGGGACCAGGAGACTCCTTTTCCTCCCTGTTAGGGCTGGTCCCACCAATAGCATTTGCTTTAACTTTAACTCTCCAACAGATTGATGAGGGGATAGAAAAATTTTTCCTTGCCAAAACAAAAGATCCCAGAATGAAACTCCCTGCACTAAATCCTACCATTTATTCCTCTCTCTTTCTCTCTCTGTCTCTTTCTTTTCATGTATTCAACATTTAGTAAACTCCTCTTACATGTTAGATATTGGGAATATAGTTGCAAACAGATGTATGCTTTGTCCTCACCCAGCTTGTGCCCAGTACCTTTTGGTCACTGGAAAGCCCATCATCTGCAGAAGCAGCTGGTGGCAGAAGTAGGGATTCCCATCCTGAACTTGGTACCCAGGGTTGTCTGGGGCAGCTGAGAAACCAGCATTTCCATATTGCTTTCCATCCAATTTGCCTGATTTCATGAGGATGCCCACCTACGCACGGCTCTTTCCCTGACTGTCCCAGTCCTCCATTGCAGTGTCAGCCTCGGCTCTCCCAGCCCAGTAAAAACTGCCAGCTAGGCTCTTGAAGTTTGAGGTGGCCAGTGGATTAGACCCCCTGTTCTCTGATGTGGCTTTGGAGGAATGTCTGTTCTCAGGAACAGGCCTTCAACCATTGGGTGGTAGTTGTTTTGTTTACTTCTGAAAACTGTACAGTTCTACCCTAAGTCCCTCCCCCTTTAGATGCAGAATGTTCCAAATGACAGGTAGAGCTCTGGAGAGCCCTTTAAAGTTTTCCCTAGACAAATTTACCCAGGTAACCAAAGGAGAGAGGAAGCAGGAGAAACCAGACTTACTGGAGCTTGTTAAGCTCCAAGTCCCCATATTTCTTGATCCTCACTTCAGCAGGAGAAAGAAAAGGCAAAGTATATTTGTGGGGGAGGAAAGCTCCTCCCTGTCTGTCTCCTTCTCTGTAAAAACAACAGGCCAGTCTGCCCTGGGCACTGTGGGGGCAGGTGCTGGGTAAATACACAAGGAAGGAAAGCCGATAAGATAAGGTCTGACAAATCTAGGTCACCAGGCTGCTGCCAGGCACCTGTGTGACTGGTCACCTTGAAGCTGACAGGAGGGAGGATGGACTTTTGTTCGGGGCACAGGCTGACTTCCCATGCCTTTGTTTGTTTATTTAATAAACATTTGTTGAACACCATTATATGCCAGGCTATATGCTAAGTATTTCAGGCCCCTGTATGTCTCTGTCAGGCAAAATCTCCTTCTGGATCCCAGGCCTGTAAACAGTGCTAAAAAAAAAGAAATGACATCATGCAAAATCCAGTCGGTCCACTAACTTCCAGGGTGGGGGCAACTAGTCTCTTGGTAGAAGGGAGGGCTCTTTGGAGTCCTTATTCCGTCTTTCTTCAGCTAAACCAAGGGTCAGGCAAAATTTTCTGTGAAGGCTGGATAGTAAATATTTTAGGCTTTGCCGGCCATGTGGTCTCAACTGCCCAACTCTGCAGCCATAGAGAATATATAAACAAATGAGAAGGGCTGTGTTCCAGTTAAATACTTATGAAGCAGGTGAGAGGCTCAATTTGTCCCTTGTGCATCATTAGCTGATTCCTAGGCTATAAAACAAGAATTAGTGTTGTGAAGCGAATGTTGGAGAAATGGGTTTATGTGATTTCAGGAGGACTCTAAAACCAACATGGTGGTTACATTTGGTACGGATAATGTAGGAGCTGATGCAGTGTGCTCATTGACTAGTCCTGTTTGATATTCTGTGGTGTCAGCTACACAGGCCAAACTTTAGCCTCAGCCATCAAGCACCCCCAGATTTCCACTGAAGGTTACAGAGTGACTAAGCCAGACAGTGCACAAAGTTTTACACAATCTCATCACTCTCATGGGAAAACAATGTGGGGCCCTGCAGACACAGAGTCCGTGGCATCATTTTAAAAGCCCTGAATGCAGGGTTAAGATGCCTCTGCTCTAGACCTGGCTTTGCCACTAACCAGTGTGACACTGAGTAAATCATGTAACCTCTCTGACCATTCAGCATATATCGAATACTACTGTATGAGGCATTGGGGAAACAGCAGTGGACACATGAAAATGTTTGCCCTTAAATAACTTATGGTCTAGTGGGGAAGACAAATGGATAAATTATTATGAGATGTAGTGAAACACAGTCTTTGAGGAGGTGATTGTTCAGGATGCTATAGGGGCAAAGAGCAGGATGAGTTTTTTCTAAGAGAATGGGAAAGGGAGAGAGGTTCATTCTGAGCAGAGGCAGAGAAATGCCCTAGAGGAGATCATGCCTAAGGAATCACAGAAAGAGATGGAGAGGGTGAGAGGGGGAAGCAGGAGGTCAAAAAGAGTGCATTGCACTAGGTCCAGAAGGCTCAGCTAAGAAATTTAGATTCAGTTTTGTATGCTCTGGGAAGCCATGAAGAACACTTTAAGCAAGAGATGTTAATGTTTGATTGAGATTAGAATATTATACCATGGCCTATTTCACAAAATCAACGTATCCAGCTTCTAAAAACTGTATATCCATGAACTTTGTGTGGACAGGGATGTTGATATTGTATAAAGTTAATCAACACCGATAATTAAGCCAGTGCTATAATTCTCTGGTAATGCCTTCAGCTAAACAGCAGCCAGGTCAATCATCAGCAAACACCAAGCACCCATAACTTGGATGGGTTTTCAGAGGAAGGCCTTTCAGAGTTCCCTGCTTTGCTGGGCCAGGTATTCCCTTTTGCTTGGCCCTCTTGGCTGGCTTCTTGAAGCTCACTTAGTCATCATTAGGTGGCAATTGCAACCCCACGTTTATGAGTTTTTCTATTACATTAAAGTGAGAACTGAGTTGCAGAATTCACATGGCTTTTGGTGTAGTCATGGGGCTTGGGACAGTGAAAAGTGAAGGGAAGAAGTAGATGGCTTCTGCACTCTTCCCAAGAGTTCCCACTCTTCCCACTACTATGTCTGAACGTAGTGGAAGCCAGCCTTAGAAAATGGGGATTCTTGGCAGAGATTCTCAAATCTACAACACATCAGAATAATCTGAGACAAAAAAGCCTATCTTCAGGACCTACCTCCATAAATTCCTATTCTGTAGCTCTAAATGTGACTGGGAATGAAAGCCGTGCCAGGGGAAGGAAATAAGTCACTTTAGCCGCAGGATTTAAGGAGGCATCCACTCTTAGGGCTGTACAGGTGCAGGGGCAGCACCTCCTAGCGAGGCCCTCCTTAAATGCCATGTGCTAGCTTCCTGGCTTGCCTCACCCAAGTCCCAGCTTCCTCAGCACTTTGAAAGTAGCCAGGGCTTGCTGGCCCTACTGTTCCCTGTATGCCTTCTAGCCTTTTCCACTCCCTGAAGGTACAAAAGGGTTTTTTTGTTGTTGTTGTTGTCATTGTTTTAGATTTATTTATTTGAAAGATAGCACAAGTGAGATGGGGTAGGAGAGACCAGAGAGAGTGAGTCTCAAGCAGATTCCCTGCCAAGTCCTGAACCATACACCCTAATTGGGCCACCGAGCTACCTAGGCACCCCACAAAGGGTGGTTTTGACTAACATTTGTTTGAGAAAAGAAAGAGTTCTTTGGAGACCTTCTTCTAATAATGATGATAATAGTCCTCATTTTACTGAGTGCTAACTATATACCAGCACAAGTGCTGGGCACTATTTGTGTGACTCACATCTTTTGTCCTACCGACCAAGGGAGAGATGTACTACCATTGTTATCAGTTGGGGATGAAGAAAACGAGGCTTAGCCAAATTGAATTGGCCAAAGGGACTCAGTTAGGAAATGGTAGAACCAGAATTGGAATTCAGTTTGTGACCTCCAGTTCATACCCCTAAATGCTATGCCACTCTATTTCTTGTTTTTTTTTTTTTTTTTTTTTTTAAGGATGTTATTTATTTATTCATGAGAGACACAGAGAGAGGCAGAGACATAGGCAGAGAGAGAAGTAGGCTCCCTGCAGCAGCCCAATGTAGGACTCAATCCCAGGACCCTGAGCAGATGCTCAACCACTGAGCCACCCAGGTGCTCCTCTTGTTCTAAATTAGTAGGCTGGGCTGGGTTTCTCTGCTGTCTTAGCGCTTCCCAGGCTGTCTGCCTGGCTCTGAAATCTTTAGGTAACCCCCTGGGGTCTTGAACTTGCACCAAACATGGTACCCTATGGTCTATGTTTTCTTGTTTTTTAAAAAATAGGGTTTTTTGACCCATAGAGCCTTGGCAGACAGGGGAAGGGTTGAAGGAAGAGCATAGGTGATTCTCAGCAGAGGCAGAATAAGTTATTCTTAAGCTGTTTACTAATTAGCTCCTTTTGCTCCTGAAACCAGAAAGAAGAGGAACTCAAGAGTCAGCAGGGCTCGGAAGCCCTAATTAATTTGTGGTCCAACTGGGTCAGGGAGAGTGACCCTATGCAGTGGCTTTTTTTTTTTTTTTTTAATTCCCCTCAGGGACATGTGTGCCTCAGCTCACTAGAGCAGAGTTCCACAGCACTGAGGGGAGGGATTCCACTCTGGGAGTTAGATCTCCTGTGAAACACATGTCTGCCTATTCAGTCCCTTCCTCCCTAACCTTCTGGCTGGGTTCCTGCTGGTGTTAAATTGCCCCAAATACTCAGTCTCTTATTTCACATCGTCAGGCAAAGATCCCACAGCCAAGGTGCCCTTTCAGCTTAGCTTTCCCATTGGCTGCTGCTCTCTGACAGATAAGCTTCTCAGAGAGGGAGGAGGGAAGATGGAGAGGTGGGTAAAAACTGGAGCAGACCCCTTTGTCCCTTTGTCATGCGGTGCAATGGGTCCTGCAGCTCCCCAGGATTGTATTTGACGGGGCAGGCTCTGGGGTGGTGGCTAAACTTCCAGCCCTTCTTTTATTGACAGATGGAACCTCACTTGGCTGAGGCACTATTATACATATGTTTAGACTTTACCTTAGGGTCGAAATTGGAGGCTGAAAAATTTTAACTGTCAAGAGACAAGGAAACTTTGTTCAATGTGTGGGCTGGGAAGAATGCAGGGGCTCCTGAGCCAGGCTCTGTTTCTGCATAATCTGCTATGGCTGTGCCTGACTCCCTGTCTGTTCAAACCTTGAAATGTTTCATTCCTTGGGCTGGGTGGAATGGAGACATGAATGCTACTGCTAGTCAGGAGGGGGAAGAAGCCAGTGGACAAAATGTTCCTGTGCCTGGATGACCAGCCACAGCACAGGCTGAGTCCCTAGGAATTGAGATGAAACCTTGCCTCTTTCTTTAGCCAACCCATATCTTGAGTAACAGATGAGTTACTGCCAGATGAACTGGTTTTAATTTACCTTTTTGAAGAGATAGATACACTTAAAAATGAGCATGGGGTTTGCAGGGTTAGCTTGCCTGTCTCACTGCTGTGTGGAATGAACATGTACTCCTGGATTTACACATCTTCTCTCTTCCCTGTCATTTGCAACCAAAACAAGTCCCTGGAATCTAGTTATAGAAATTATCATGTTATGTGGAGTTAGTTGATATTTCAGTCAGGAAATTTCCTCAAGACAAGGTTCTCAACCATGGCCTCTAAACACAACCTTGAAGGTAGGTGATATCATGATAGAACCCAAGAACTGGGCATGTATGTATAAGTTGATCTTGAGTATCCAGAGACCATTTTAAATGTGTACAGAAAGGTAGCAATTAAATGTTTGTCTTGGAATAAGCCTGGCCTCTGCATTCTCCCAGGAGCCCTCTCCTAGGGAAGATGATTAAAAATAGATCTGAGTAGCACTTCCTGCTTGGCAGATGGCTGATAGCAAATGCTAGGGCTTGCAGCTGACCTTTCCTTTCTGAAATCTGCTCTATGTTTCCATGATGCTAATTGAGTCCCTCTCCAGACCTAATCAAAGAGCTGGCTGCAAAAAAAACAAGGTTTGCTGTCCTGGCTGGGCTCAGTTCATGGAGCAACTTGAAAGTGCTGGAATTTGCATGGAAACACCCACTCTGTGGTCCAACTGGCTGGTCCTTGTTTAAAAACTAACAAGTTCTGCTTTCAGATTTGCTGCCTGGTGCTGTTAAGGATTCCACACCCTCTCCACCCCCATCAATAAGAAAAAAATTAGTGGAAAGAGGAGTGGTAAGAATTCCCTGTGTTAGATGTGTACACAATAGACAATGCTTACACTCATCCAAAAAAGAGGCAGAGATTTCTTGAGATTTGGCTTCCAGGAGTGGTTCTGTCCCTATCAGCTGTTGTATTTCCTCACTTATAAAACACTGATAATACTTGAGACAATGCCCTGAGGTGGTATCCAAATACGGAAAACACAAGATATGGTTGCAAGCATCTGTGGATCGCTGCTGAGTTCTCATGGAGTTATTCACCTCTCCTGGAAGGGAGATGGGGAGGTAGATGGGTCTTGCTGAGACTGTGCTAAGTGCTCTTGTGTCTTCAGTGGCAAAGCACCCCCACTGTATCCACCCTTTGAGAATGTTCTCATCCTCTTCAGTTCCATTCTCAAAAACTCTTAATGTTCATAATGTGTCACAATGATATACATTGTTTGGTACACATTTTTTGTATTTTTGTCCTGTTTTCTAGTTAGCTAGAGATTACAAGCACCTTCAGAACAGAGCTGACTTTCTGTATTGTTCTTGATGCCTGGCAAGGTCTGGGACATAGCTCCTCATTAGATACTTGTTGATTTATAATTATGGAGGTACGGTATTCCTCATTATGATATATCACAAGATTTTAAGTAGACCCTTATTACTTACTATTAATATTTAGATTTCTCCCCAGTTTTTTAAATCATAGACTATATTCATGTGACACAAAACTGTTTTCCTTGGGAAATGATTTTCCAATGCCTGATATTTCACAATGTGCCTGGGGCTTTTGTGTTGGCCAGGGAAGAATGTTGAGCACCAGAATATGTGAAAAGAGTTTAAGTCTCTGTCTTGAGGATGAGAGCCCTAAAATAGGAATTGTTGGATAAGATAGGCCAGCTGATGAACAGAAAAGGCTTTTTATGCAGATAAACAGGAAGTTTAAAAACATGAGAGAAGAGGTCTAACTCTGAGTCAGAAATGCTCATCTAATGTGTGAGACGTTTACTCTCTTGAGAACGTGGACTCACAGAATGTTTACCCTCGGAAGAGACCTTACTCAACCCCCTCATTTCACAGATGATGCAACTCCCAGTTCAGAGGATCAGGATCTTGCCCAAGGACATCATGCAATTGGAAGCAGGCGATCTAGCCTTGCCTGGCAGGGGTGGGAGTGAGTTGGCTGGTTGTTCTGACCCAGTCATGTTCTGTTTCTAGAAGGAGTACCCTGAATCACCGGTGCCCAGCTTTTACACTTTGGCAAGCACCTTATCCTCATTTATAAGAACCCTTGGGCTGTGATTTCATCAGGCCCCACCAGGGCACTTTTAATTAAATAACATTGGCTCTTCCTTCATAACTATTTCTTATAACTCTATCCCTTAATCCAGTCCTTTGGGTTGTGGAGGTATATGAATCTAGGGGTTAAATGTAGATGTATACTACTATGTTCACTGGAAACATCAGGAAAACCTGATGCTTGACAGCTGCCACAGTGGCGGGGAACGCATTAGTCAACCTACTGTAGCGTGTGCAACCTGAAGTCCAATTGTTAAGGCCCTGTGCTATGATTAGCATTTCCAGGAGAGCAAAGTGTTGAAGGTGTTAGGGAACACCAAATAAGAAATGAAAAATGAGGTTTAGAAGATAGTGGTAAACTTGGTAAGGGTAAAACCATGCTATATACAGAAATTTGAAGGAACTGGTGGAAGGAAGGGTGCTGCCATTAAAAAAATTTTTATTGTTTATTTGACAGAGCGTGTGCGTAAGCACACAATTAGGGAAAGCTGCAGAGGGAGAGGGAGAAGCGGGCTCCCCGCTGAGCAGGGATTCTGACTTGGGGCTTGATCCCAGGATCCTGGGATCATGACCTGAGCCAACGGCAGATGCCCAACCAGCTGAGCCACCTCAACACCCTAAGTCCTGGCATTTATGAAAGGCTGTTATATGCCAGTGACTTTACTTTCTGCGAGGTGGGTATTGTCATCCTATTTGGCAGATGAGGAACTTGAAACCAGAAAGGTGAACATATCCAAGAACACATGGTAGAGAAAGTGCCACAACTGGGAATTGAATCTAGTTCATACAACTATATAATTCTTCCACTATACCAAGCTACTAAACCGGGAGAAATTCACCCAGTACAAGGAAACCTTGATGTGAGCAACATAACAGCTTGAAAGCTATCACTCGGAGTTTTATTTGGCACCAGAGAAAATAATGATGGGGCATCCAGGAAGCTCTCAGGAGGCGGAGTTCAGCCTATATGAGGAATTTGGTAGCATTGGAGTGACCAGCAGTAGAATGGGCCTCCTGCGGAGGTAGTGAGTTCCCTCTCCCTTAGAAGAGGTTTGGTAGGAATGTGGATAAAAGCCATGTATCAGATGATCTTTGGAGATCCTTCAAATCCCGGTGGCTTATGAAATTAAAACTGGACAAAGTCATATGCATATTGTTCTGAGATCCTCTACTATAACCAAACTATAGTCTACTGCATGAGATTCCTGCAGACTGCAATTAGTTAAGTCTTTCTTTTCTTTTCTTTTCTTTTTTTTTAGCTATCTCCCCAAACATTTTTCTGGGTTCTCTGCTCATTCTTTGCCATGGTGCCCAGGTGCCAAAGAAGAGATTTTAAGTGATTTCTTTTAATTTTTTTCCGCTTGTTGTGAAATGAGAATCATTCATTCAGTTGTGAACTGGGAAGGCTGTTTTCAGGCTGGGTTGCAGAGAACATTCCTACGGTGGTCCTCAATCAGCCTTAAACATTGTAGGCTTACAAATTTAATTTTACCTATTCACTCAAGAGTGGCCAAACTCTGGTGAAACAATTCACCTAGCACAGCTCACAGGAATCTAATTGATAAACCAGGTTTCTAATTCATTAATTTATAGTGGAACAGGTAATCCTGAAAGCTCAGACTGTGTGTTGCCTTCCTTGAAAGTAAACCCACTTGAGTGAGAAAATTAAATTTAGGCAGTTGCTAAATAAATATGGAATCAGAGCAGAGGAAGCTGAATAGCCTAAGAGATTTTCATCAATGCTGACAGCTTGATCCATCCTTCTTCATCAAAGAGACAGAATTTCCAGGTGAACACTCTCTAGAAAAATCTTGGGACTTTGAATCAAAAGCCAAGGATTTGTGTTCTGACCTTGACTTATAAACTATATGAAACTGGGAAAGTCACTGGAACAGCTCTGGGTTTCAGTTTCCTCTGCTGTGTAGAGAATGAATCATTTAATGTATGTGCAAGTGTTTTGTATAGTCTGATGTCCTGTATACATGTCAGTATTAGTCTAATTGTGTTAGGCTCCTTTTAGGGAGTCACTTGGGACAACACCATTGTTTTCCATCTTTATTCTCCCTTAGACTTTGGAGCCTACTGCCTGAGTTGTTGTCATCTGTTTGTTGTTTGACCATGGGCATAACCTTAAGACCCTGGTTTTAATCTCTCTCTGCCTTAATTTTCTCATCTTAATGGGAACAATGATCGTCCTACTTCATCAGATTGTTAGAGGATTAAATTACTTGGTTTATATAAAACAATTTGAATCTTGCCTGGCATATAGTAAGCAATATTTACATGGTAAGCACTATATACAACTGTACTGTTGTTATCTCAGTTTCCAGTTTAATGAGCCAACTTAATCTCATCTGTAAACTCTCCGATTTCACTATAGTGATTGGTTGTTAAAAATATTTTAAAGGGCACCTGGGTGGCTCAGTCAGTTAAGTGTCCCAACTCTTCATTTCAGCTTAGGTCATGATCTTGGGGTTGTGAGATGGACCCCTGCTTCAGGCTTCGTGCTGGGCATAGAGCCTCTTAAGACTCTTCTCTCTCCCTCTGCACCACCTACCCCCCAAATATTTTATTTTTTAAGAGATTTATTTATTTATTCATGAGAGAGAGGCAGAGACATAGGCAGAGAGAGAAGCAGGCTCCCTACAGGGAGCCTGATGTGGGACTCAATCCCCAGACCCAGGATCACACCCTGAGCCAAAGGGAGATGGCTCAACCGCTGAGCCACCCAGGCATCCTCCCCCCTGCCACCAAATATTTTAAAAGCAACCTCCTCTATAGTGCATGGTTTCAGTTTGGAAGCCTTTTCTGGCCTTTTTTTCTTTTTTTCTTTTTTTTTTTTTTTTGGCCTAGATTGGTTGCAGGGGAAGATTTACCTTGAGAGTCTGTAGGTTTTGCCCCCTGACATCAGATATCTTTTGTAGTGTAAAGATGTTTTATCTGCCAGTGTTGAGTTGGCTTTGGAAACAGAACTATAGATTAAAACAGAAATCCATGAAATTGTTATTTGTTCTTTCGTATATTAACTTGTGTTATCTTTTTACTTTTAGCAGTTTGTAGTGAATTATTTTAAAGGCCCGATGGTTTTGAGAGAAATTTGAGTTCCATTATTTCAGCTCCCTTAAAGTTTTAGTTTTATATTTGAACTGCAAAGGGCCCCAGTATTAATCACTGCCTGCCATTACATTCTGATTCTACTACCTCTGCTCTCTTTACTTAGAAGCCAGTCTCCCTGAACAGACCTAGATAGGGTGATCTGTGCAGCTTTCTTATGTAGAGGTTGGGCCTTGTCTGATTATGGGAATCCTCCACCCCTTTTCTTCCTGAAAAATGCCTATTTTCTGTGCCTTTTCAATGGAGAGCAAGGAGTGAATGCAGGATGTTGAGAGCTGGCAGCATTTGTTTTCCCACTGGCTGCATGTTTACATTGGCATCTACTGTCCTAACCCTTTGCCATCAACTAGGGTGTCTTATCTGCTCATGATTCAACAGAGAACAAACCCACGGCCCCAAACCACATCTGAGGCCCTTAGAACAGCTGGGAGAGGTGTGGGAGAGGAGTTGTGGGGATCTGTGGCAGGAGATTTGGAAGAGAGTCTGGGGAAGCTCTGGTAAGACAGTCCAGAGTAGTCTCACAACTCCCATTTTAAATCCGGAAGGACCGTGGTGGTGAAAGGAAACAGACATTTACTAAGTGTTGTTTCATGAGCCAGGACACTGTGCTTTATGTACGGGCATTTGTTTAAACAACATCCCTTTAGAATAGGGCTTTATGGAATAGGTGTTATGTTTCTCTCTTTTGTAGATGGGGCCCTGCGGCTCAGAAGGATGCAGTGACTTGCTTAAGGTGACACAGCTTGTTCCAAAACCTGCATCCTTTACACTGAACATCCAGCAGACATGGTAGTGAGAGGGAACAGACTCTCCAGCCTCTTTCTCTACTCCATCTTCCAGTTTCCTTTCCGTGTCTCTAGTTTAGGTTCATTCCTAAAAGCAGCCTGTTTCATGTAGGTCTACAGGAAGGTGAATTTGAATGGTCTGATCTTTAAGTGACTTAGATCCCAGAATATCCCCTTTAAGCAATAAAATGTGGCACCCAGATTGCTCAGCACCTTTTGTTTTTGCCATTCATTCCTTGCATCATTTGCATCATGTATGCTCCCATGCCCTTGGAATTTTATGACTCCACACAGCAGATATTTCCTCCTTGAGCCAGTCCCTTCCCAACCCCTCCCTTCATCTGGTTAGGGAATATGAGGGTGAACTGGAACCTTCCAAAGCTCAAAGCCAGGGGAGGAGGGCTCTGAGAGGCTATGCTTTTGTCCCAGGCAGCACACGTGGCTTCCTACCCCATCTCAAAGTTTCTAGACAGATAATGTGAAAGCTTTTTGTAAACCATAAACAAGTGTAAAAGACTTTGTTCTTTCCTCATCTTTCTTAGTGACCCATGTCCTCGTGTGGAAGTCCTACAGAGTCAGGAAATCCTTCCCTTATAATTAACCCAGGTCTCTCTTATTTCCATTTATGTCCATTTCCTCCTCCTCCTATTGCAGAGAAAATGGAAGAAATCTCCTTTAATCTTCTTTTCCTCTTAGCTAAAGACTCACTGTCCCTTTAAGTTGCACTTGGGTTCTAATTCTGGAAGTTTTTCATCATTTTCATTGTTCTGTATTATCACCCTTCCCACTTTTTTTTTTAAAGATTTTATTTATTCATTAGAGACACACACACAGAGAGAGAGAGAGAGAGAGAGAGAGAGAGAGAGAGAGAGGCAGAGACACAGGCTGAGGGAGAAACAGGCTCCATGCAGAGAGTCTGATATGGGACTCAACAAGATCAGGCTGTGAGCTGGAGGCAGGCGCTAAACTGCTGAGCCACCCAGGCATCCCCTTCCCACTTTCTCCATATGCTTCCTCAAGGGTGAAATCCAAACAGAATCCAGTATTACTTTGCATGGGTTTCAGCCCTTTGGAATGGAGCCTGTGGCTTACCCTGACCCTAAATGGGAAACTCTACTGGGCCTGACCATGGATGGAGAAAAGAATGAGAAAGGAAAAAAGACTGGGCCCTCCCCAGCAGAATGTCAGACCTGCTGAGGCAGGATGTTTAGCCAGCACTCCAAGGACAAGGGTTTTGCTAATCTTCCTTTATATATCTTACTAATACTCCTACTGTCTTCTTGCTGAAATGATGTATAGCATGGTATATGGTGCCTTCAGCAAACACCTGGAGACAGTAGATTTGTGGATGCCAGGAGCTGCAGCAGGGGACATGGAAGGTGACAGTGGCATGAGATTTTGGAGAGTGGAAGTGAATTGGTGATGATGATTGCACAACCTTATGAATATATCAAGAGCCACTGAATTGTATACTTTAAGAGGATGACTTTTATGGTAAAATGTATTACATTTCAGTTAAAAAGAACTCAACTTTACATTTGTACTAAGTTCTTCTATAGCTATCTAATAAGAAATTGTAACAATGATAGAAATATATAAAGCCTTGAAGTGTATGAAGTGCCTTCTTGCATACACAATATCTCATTTATTTCTCATAGAAAGCTGGTATGAGTGTGAGTACTGTTTTACTGTACCCATTTTGCAGATTAGGAAATCAAGTCTGAGAGTAGTTAATTGGCTTGCTCAAGTTAGTAGCATAGCTGGTACATAGCAAAGCCACAACTCAAACTCTGGCAGTTTGCCTCTTTGAAGCCCATGTAATTCACACTGCCTGTGGATGGTAGGTCAGAGAAGCAAGCACTGAGTGCTTTAAAGGATTCACGGTATATGACTGGAAAGGATCATGGGGAGTGTCAGTCTCCTGTCCATTTTTATGGAGACCTTGAGTTGCAAAGAGTAGAACACTTGCCCTTTGTGGTAATAGTAGAGAAAAGGGAAGATCAAAGTCACTAAAGAAAAGGATTTTGAAAATCCAAGTAGATTAGAATCAGCCTTTTCATCTCTTTCTTTTCTAGGCTCCTGAAAAGGTCAAAGAGGAAAGAAGGAACTGACCTTCCTTTTACTCTGGACTTCATTTACCTTGTTTTACTTATTATCTTTAAAACCCCTATAAAATAGGTGTGGTTTCCATCTACAGATGTAAAAGATGTCAAAGCTGAGAGAGGCTGAATATTTTCTCCAAGGTCAAGGAGCTAATAAGTTGTAAACCATGATTTCATCCTGATTTTCTGATACCAAGGCTAGATCATCTTAGTGTATGCAGATAGGCACTGAGCTCCCAGATACTGCAGCCAGATAGGCAGGTGACATCTGTTTTCCTTCTCTCTCTGTTCACCTCTTGAGGCACATGCTTCATTAAAAATGGTTGACCTTTGTTAGGGTGTCTGAGGGACTCAGTCAATTAAGTGTCAGACTCTTGGTTTCAGCTCAGGTCATGATCTTGGGGTTGTGAGATTGAGCCCTGCTTTAGGTTCTGTGCTGAGTGTGGAGCCTGGTTGGGATTCTCTCCCTTGCCCTCTGTCTGCCCCCCCCCCAACCCCCAATCCTTCTGCCTCACCTAAAAAAAAGAAAAAGAAAATGGTTAACCTTCCCAGTGAGAAGAGAGAGTGCAAGTTGGAGAGGTTCTGCTTCATGCTATGCTAGGAGGACTTCTTGCCTGACTCAGCTCAAGGGTGAGGACCTGTACCTTATAACCAGGGGAAGGAACCCATATGTTTGCTCTTGCCACCTCCCCCCAAAAAAGTATTCATTTTCCAGGGTCCTCCTACTTTTTTTTTTAAACATTTTTATTTATTTATGATAGTCACAGAGAGAGAGAGAGAAAGAGGCAGGGACATAGGCAGAGGGAGAAGCAGGCTCCATGCACCGAGAGCCCGACGTGGGATTCGATCCCGGGTCTCCAGGATCGCGCCCTGGGCCAAAGGCAGGCGCCAAACCGCTGCGCCACCCAGGGATCCCCTCCTCCTACTTTTAAACAGAATTGCTGCCTTCAGACTTTCAAAGGGGCCAGAAATCAGTGGTTTTGGATACTAAACAGGAAACTCAAAGCCTTTTCCGTTCCTTTGAGCTGGCTGGAAGGGCTGGGCCTGGAACTATTACTTTCCTTTAAAGGACAGAAGAAAAATATTGTGTAATTTAAAAAAAAAAAAAACAACAAAAAAAATAAACCCTTTCCTGGAGTCCTGAACACCAGCCTTGGTTGATACACAACATGGAAAAGAGCTGTCTTGTTGCCTGGCAGTAATGACAGCAAACAAATGTGTCTGACAGTCTGTTTGGGATCTCCTGGTCTGAAATTCTGTTTGCTTCATTCTAATTGCTTCCTTAACTTCCTTTCAGTCTCCCCACCTTTGGTACCACCCTCACTCAAGGGAGTGCCAGGCTGTGCCTGGTTATGCCAGGCTGGGCTGGGCCCCACAGGATACAGTGACCCAGCCGGGGCTATTCTTGTCTGTGTCTATTTGCAAGATGCCTGTTGTTTTCAGTGGCTGTTTTTCCCATCATAAATGTTGACTTGGCGGAGGCCCAGAGTGGAAGCCATGGTGGAAGAGCTTTCAGAGTTCTTCCCAGGAAATTCAGCTGGTCCTGAGTGCCAG
This sequence comes from Canis lupus dingo, assembly GCF_003254725.2. Lineage (NCBI taxonomy): Eukaryota > Metazoa > Chordata > Mammalia > Carnivora > Canidae > Canis > Canis lupus. The sequence goes on from NC_064251.1 coordinate 35,114,135, forward strand.
GCTGAGCAGACAGTTTCATGGTCACCCAGGAGGGTACCTCAGTGGATACTGCCTCCAACACACCCCTTTGCAGAGTGTGGGTATTGGCCAGGGCACTTTTGTAGAACAGGCCTGGAAGAACCATAGTGGCCCTGGGCAGCACCTCTGGGCCTGGCTGGCATTTCTCTTCTCTGCCATGTGTCCTCCCCATCCCCTACTCTCTAGGAATCCTAGGCTATGCCAGACTAGAGGAAATTACTTGTAGGCCCTGTCCTGAAGCAGACAGAAACCCCCAGAGTGGTCTCCAAACCTAAAATCGCATATGCCTATTAGTAAAAAGTTCGAGTATATACTCCTAATATATGGATACTTATATGTGGTATGCACATACTGCTATGTAATATATACATTATAAACATATATTCAAAGAAATTCTTCATTATTTAAAAGGAAGAAAAAAGTTATAAATTGGTTTTCAAATCTTATTGAAGGTATGTGATTTAATATGTTCTTTTAAAAAATTATTGGTCTATCACTTTCTGATATAGTAATTCTAAGGTATGTCCTAATGAGGGTATATTTCAGTACTTTGACAATTTCCCTTGCTGAAAAGCTCTTACAAAGAGAGGTAGGTTCAAATGCAACGTTGGCATGTTTGTACTTATGAAAATCATGATCCCCACGATCTAACCCATTTACCCAGTTACACAAAGGTTTCTGCAGAAATTTGCAGTTGCTCTTTGTTTGTTTTTAAGATTGATTGATTGATTGATTTGACAGAGAGAGAACTCAAGCAGAGAGGAGTGGAAGAGGAAGAGAAGCAGACACCCGCCACCCCCTGGCCCCCTGCTGAGCAGGGAGCCTGACATGGGCTGGATCCAGAACTCTGGGATCATGACCTGGGCTGAAGGCAGAGACTTAACCAACTGAGCCACCCAGGCGCCCCTACAGTTGCTCTTTGTTTGGAATACTTTTAAGTAGATTATGAAATTGTTTCCTAATTGTCCAAATACAGCGTACAGATGGGAGGTTGTAGAGATGGCTTATTTTAAACATTTTTATTGGATTTAAAATTTTTTGATTTTATAAAGTAACATTCACTCTTTGATATACAACCCTATGAGTTTTGATAAATACTTGGTTTTATAACTACTGCCATAATGAAAATAACAATTCTGTCTCCCCTGTTATGCCTTGTGGTCAAACTCTCCCCTTAGCAATGACCTTTGTTACCTACTTATCTTAGCCTGATGCATTTCAGATTCATCCATGATGGTATGTGTATCAACAGGTTGTTCCTTTTTTTATTACAGAGTACTGTAATATGTGAGGTATCAGTTTATCTACTCACCAACTGAGAGACATTTAGGCTGTGTCCAGTTTTGGACAATTATGAATAAAGCCGCTCTAAAACCATTGTCCTGCAGGTTTTTACATGAACATAAGTTTTCTTTTAACTTCGATAAATGAAACCATCAACTCTTGTCCAAAGTGGCTGTGCTATTTTGCAATGTATGAGAGAGTTCCAGTTGCTACACATTCTTGACAGCACTTGGTTTTGTCAGCATACAAAAATTCAACCATTTAACCACAACCATAGGTGTGTAGTGGTATCTCACTGTAGTTTCTGTTTGTTTGTTTATTTGTTTGTTTGTTTTACTTATGATGACCCTTTTATTACAAAGGATACAACTCAAACAGGCAAAGGGTAGAGATACATAGAGCAAAGGATGAGAGTAGAGGGGATGGTGGAGATTTCATGCCCTTTCAGGATACATCACTCACTGAACACTTTGAATTTTTAAAAAGTATTTACTTATTTATTTTTAAGATTTTATTTATTTATTCATGAGAGACACATACAGAGAGAGGCAGAGACGCAGGCAGAGGGACAAGCAGGCTCCCCCCAAGTAGCCCAATGTGGGACTCGATCCTAGATCCCAGCATCACGCCCGAGCCAGAGGCAGATGCTCAACCGTTGAGCCACTCAAGCGCCCCTTAAAGCTTTTATTTATTCATTTGATAAAGAGAGAGAGCACAAGCAAGGGGGGTGGCAGAGGAAGAGGGAGAAGCAGGCTCCCCACTGAGCATGGAGCCTGATGTGGGGCTTGATCTTGGCCCCCAGGATCATGAGCTGAAGACAGATACCTAATTGACTGAGCCACCCAGATGCCCTACTCACTGAGCACTTTGATGTGTTCACCAACCTGGAAGTTCTTAGAATGTGATTGTTCCAGATTTTTTAAAACATTTTTATTTAAAGTCAATTAAACATTTGGTGTATGATTAGCTTCAGAGGTAGACTTCAGTGATTCATCAGTCTTATATAAAATTACATCACATGCCCTCCTTAATGTCCATCACCCAGTTACCCCATCCCTCAAGCCCCCTCCCCTCCTGCAACCCTCAGTTTTTTTCCTATGATTAAGAGTATCTTGTGGTTTGTCTCCTTCTCTGAGTTCATCTTCGTTTTATTTTTCCCTCCCTTCCCCTATGATCCTCTGTTTTGTTTCTTAAACTACACATATGAATGAGATTGTATGATTGTTGTCTTTCTCTGATTAATTTCTCTTGGCATAATACCCTCTAGTTCCATCCATGTTGTTGCAAATGGCAAGATTTCATTGTCTTTGATGGCTGAGTAGTATTCCATTGTATATAGATATACCACATCTTCTTTATCCACTCATCTGTCGATGGACATCTGGGCTCTTTGTGGACATTGCTGTCATAAACATTGGGGTGCAGGTGCCCATTTGGGTCACTACACTTGTATCTTTGGGGTACATACCTAGTAGTGCAATTGCTAGTTCATAGGGTAGCTCTATTTTCAACTTTCTGAGGAACGTCCATATTGTTTTCCAGAGTGGCTGCACCAGTTTACACCTGCACCTACTAACAGTGTAAGAGGGTTCTCCTTTCTCCCCATCCATCATTTCCTGACTTGTTAATCTGAGCCTTTCTGACCAGCATGAGGTAGTATCTTATTGTGGTTTTGATATCATTGTGTTTTTAATTTGCATTTACCCCAGTGACTAGTGATGCTGAACATCTTTTCATGTGACTGTTTACCATCTGTTTATCTTTGGTGAAGTCTGTTCAGATCTTTTGCTTATTTTATTTTTTATTTAAACATTTTTTAAGGTTTTTTTTTGGCTGGGTACAGTACATTTTATGATACATGATAAGGTAGGGCTCCCTGAACCCCTCCTCTTCTTTAGGGGGTCTAGGATTGAAACTGTCTGGAGGTCAGGGGATTCTCAGTGTATTGAGGGATGCGTTGGGGCAAAGACTCCTCAGCAATTGAGGGCATCTCTCTTCCTCTTGCTCTCCCTGTTGCTGGTGGTCCAGGGGTCTCCTACTCCTTGAAAGCCATAAGATCACCACCTGGTTGCTGTAACCAAATTCATTGTCATAACAGGAAATAAGTTTGACACAGTGGTCATTGAGGGCAATGCCAGCCCCAGCATCAAAGGTGTAAGAGTGAGTATTACTGTTAAAGTTACAGGAGACAGCTTGGTTCTAACTGTATCCCAGAATGTCCTTGAGGGGGCCCTCTGATGGCTGCTTCATCATCTTCTTAATGTCATCGTTTTTGGCAGCTTTCTCCAGGCAGCAGGTCACATCCATGACTGACGTGTTGCAAGGTGGGGACAGGAAGTCCGTGCCAATGAGTTGCCCATTCAGCTCAGGAATGACCTTGTCTATAGCCTTGATGGTGCCAGTAGAAGCAGGAGTGATATTCTGGGAAGCCCCTTAGCCCTCACACCACAGCTTCCCAGAGAGGTCATCCACAGTCTTTGAGTGGCAGTGATAGCATGGACTGTGGTCATGAGTCCCTCCACAATGCCACGTTATCATGGATGACCTTGACCAGAGGGGCCAAGCAGTTGGTAGTGCAAGAGCCATTGCTGACAATCTTGAGGGGGTTGTCATACTTCTCATTGTTCATGCCCATCAGAAACATGAGGCATCCTTAGAAAGGAGCAGAGATAATGGCCCTCTTGGCCCCAGCCTTCAAATGAGCTCCAGCCTTCTTGATGGTAGCAAGGACCCCAGTGGACTCCACCACATACTCAACACTAGCATCACTCCATTTGATGTTGGTGGGATCTTGTTCTTAGAAGATTGAGATGAGCTTTCAATTCATGACAAGTTTCCTATTCTGAGCCTTGAATGTACTATTGAATTTGTCATGGGTGGAATGATACTGGAACATGTAGACCAAGTAGTTGAGTTCAGTGAAGGGGTCAATGATGGTGACAGTATCTACTTTGCCAGAGTTGAAAGCAGCCCTGGTGATTAGGTGCTCAGTACAGCCAAATCTATTTACTCTGACCTTCACCATCGTGTCTCGGGATGTGGCTGGCATTATACCAGAAGATGTGGCTGTCTGTCAAATGGGGAGGAACAGAGAGCCTCTTTGCTCATTTTAAAATTGGAGTTTTTGTTCCTTGTTGTTTGAGTTTTGACAGTTCTGTATGTATTTCAGGTACAAGTGCTTTGTTATATATGTGATTTCCAGATATTTTCTCCCAGTCTCTGGCTTACCTTTTCTCTTTGTTTTTTCAGAGAAAAATCTTGAAATTTTGATTAAGTTCACGTTAGCAGTCTTTTTCTTTTATAAATTGTTTCTGGGACAGGATCTAAGAAATCTTTTCTAACAGATTTCCACCTGCATTTTCTTCTCTCATTCATCTTAAGTCATTTTTTTATACAGTCCTATCCATTCCAAACTACAAAGATCATATAAAATGAACACATTGCTAGATACCAGTTCTCTCCATAGCCCAAGTTCCTTTTGAAAAAAAGTTATATTCTCATTCCCTGTTAAAACGTCACCTTTACTTTGAAGGGAGATTTAGTGGGCTTATTCTTTGGAAAATATTGCAGAATAAGAGTACCATACTACTGTCAGCTCCCTTTTACAGCAAAGGCCAAATACTTTGGAATGCTCATCTTTTTGCAAAAGAAAAAATTTAACTTCTGTACATTTTTAAGTACTTTGATGTAAATGAACTTCTTTGTGGTGTGCTATCCTATACAAAAAATTGCAAGGATCCTACTGTTTGAATATCCTGTTTTTTAATAATTTATTCATTTGAGAGAGAGAGAGGGAGGGAGAGAAAGAGAATGAGCAAGGGGAGAGGGAGAAGGAGAGGGAGAGAGGAAAGGAGAGAAAGGGAGAGAATCCTCAAGCAGACTCCCAGCTGAGCACAAAGCCCAGTGCAGAGACCAATGCAGGACTCAATCTCATGACCCAAAGATCATGATCTGAGTTGAAACCAAGAGTCGGAAGCTTAACTGATTGCCACTCAGGCACCTCAGGGAATGAGCTTTTGATAAAATACAAAATTCATCTGTGTTGAATCTTGAAAGAATTATGCCATGTGAGAGAAGCCAGACAAAAAGCACTACATACTGTGTGATTTCATTTATTAAAAAGCAGAAAATACAAGTGATAGTGACAGCAGTGGCTGCCTTTGGGTGAGTGGAAAGGAAATGAGGGAAGGCTATAAGATGGAGGAGGGACAGGAGGAGACTTTCAGGGGTGATAATCATGATTGTGGTGATGTTTTCATAGGTAGATACAAATAATGCACTTCAAATATGTAGAGTTTATTACATCAGTTATACACCAGTAAAGCCACTTAAAGAAAGAAAAAGAAATAAGAGGCAGTTCACCTCTGGAATAAATATTTACTAAATGCCTACAGATGCCAGATTCATGGGCTCTGTGCGAGGGGGTCAGAGAGAGTGAGGACTTGGCCCACACTTTCTGGGAGCTCACCATTGAGTAAGGGAGTTAGAAAATAAACCTATAACTTAGATCCAGTATGTGTTAAGTGCTAAGAAAGAAGAACAAATGGGGAACAGGAGGAGTCGAGAACATGAGTGCCAGTGGGTGCCTTTTCTGGGGGAGGTCAAGGAAGACCTAGGAAAGAGGAAGCTGAGCCGAGGCCTAGCATTGGTCAGGTGGATGAGCCTCCCCATCTGGGGGAACATCAGTGGCAAATTGGTGAAATGCAAGTTCCAGGAATTGCATGTGGTTTGTCCTGATTAGAGCAAAGGACACTATAGCAAGAGAAGAGATGGCAGAGGTTGGGGCCAGACCATGGAGCTTTTGCTTTCATGGCAGTGCCTGGGTGCATTTGTGCTCCAGGCTTGAACTAACAGGTTGTCCAGATCTCTGGTCTGTATCACAGGGACACTGTCTCTGCCAAACACTTGGCACAGACCTCCAGGCTTTTGAGGCTGGGACACTCATATTCATGCTTAGCTCTAGTCTGAGAGGTCTTATGTTCCTCAGGAATGTTTCAAAAGCCAAAGGAAACAAGCTGGTTTAGGTCTGAGCAGCAGCTGGGGAACATCTGCTTGCTTCTTACAGCTATACCTGGGAGCAAAGGTCTTTGGTGCATTTGTATGTTGGAGGTAACCAACAATCCAGCTGCCCCAAAAGCAGTTTTTCCACAAGTCAAGAATTTTGCCTTTCTTTCTGGCTGGCAGCACTGATCCCTAAAGTCCTGTATTTCTGACAATGGCTGTCTGGGGTGCAGTGATCTGTGTCCTGTTTGGTTCTCTCCTACCCTCTGGTCATCTGTTAACCAGTCACCACTGGATTTCTCCAGCCACTGAATAATAGAGGTCATGAGAGAGTCCCTAATTTATTTGTTTATTTTTAGAGTGGGTTTTTAGAGGAGACTAGGATGTTTGATTCAGAGTATGATTGTGATTGTCAGACCACATTAAAAATTCAGGCAGCAGTACAGAACATGGATAGCTCATGTCAGCCAGACATTTCAGTGTAACCAGAGGAGGAAAACACAGCGAGGGCCCATGTTAATGGAAGTAGATGCCAAACTGCATGGCAAGCACTGGCTCACCTTTCTCCTGTTACCTGCCACCCTTCAGCCGGAAGAAAGCAGCTCATATTTAAGCTAGAATTTAAAATGGGATTGCTGCTTAATGAGCATTCCTGTGATCTCAAGATCAAGTTGCTTATGCTTCAAAAGGAGAGCTCCTGTCCTTCCATTTAGGATTGTTACTGATATGGCAGTTAGGATCTACAAGAAGCGAGAAGCATAGGTGTGGTGGTTTATCTTTTTTCCTTGGGGAATTTGTGCCATCTTCTGCAGGGTTGGACCAAGAGGACGAGCAAAGGTGCTCACACTGATTTCCCTAACCAACTCGAGGAAAGCTGTGGCCACACAGATGCCTGAGATCAAGTGGGTCCAGCAAAGGCCAATGTGGATGATCTTGGGTGGATTAGTAAAACAGATGGTGTCAGGAGGGGAGAAGTTTTCAATGATATTGTGGACTTTGGTTTTTGTATCTTCTCACCTGGGCTGGAGAAAACAGTCCACATGTGGGCTGGCCTAAACTCTTTAACTCTGTTTATCCTGCCCTCCTGTCCTCTCCCATGCTATCTACCATCTGGACTGTTAAATGGCTGAGTCCCTTTTTTTTTTTTTTTTTTACTGTGTCAATCCTGGAAGGTCATGATTGTTGTGATTTGGGGCTGGTTTCTTGAATGGGTGGGTGAAATGGATATCTAACTATTGATTTGTTTTCTTGCATTTCAGTCGTTCCAAGGAAGTCAAGGACGAGCATACCTCTTTAACTCAGTGTGAGTATCTCTGAATGGTACACCCATGATTTGGTGCAAGTCTTGTCAAGTGGGGGGAAAAGCAGCAGTCAGTGATAATTAAACAATGGACCCTGTCCCCTCGGCGCCAATAAAAACCCTGCAAAGCATTGCTCTCCACGGTAGGTAGTCGATTATCTTTAGGGATTTTTTTTTTTTTTTTTTTTGCTGAATCTTTGGCTAAAAATAATACATTTACTACCCACAGTAGGGACATCAGAGGGCTATAGACTCATAGGGAAGAAGTTGAAGTGCTTCTGAGAGCCTCATCAGGAGGCTTCAGAACCAGGTATGAGATGAGTCATCAGGGAATAGAGGAGGTCAAACCAAAGACCTGGAGCTCTGCTGCAGGAGCGGAGACTGGAGGAAAGTCCTGGTTAGTGAGAAGCCTCCCCTCCCCCACTGCAGTTGTAGCCCGATAGGGCTCTGCATCACTGCTGGGAGCATCCCTGGGTGCCTGTAACCTGGAAAAGGAAGGTGAAGTTCACACAAGTATGATGAACTGTGAGAGTGGCAATCTAGCATGTTCAGCTTGATACGATACAGGGCTTGTTCATCCTTGTAATTAGGGCACGCCTGTGCCAATGTCATGTTTGACATCTTCAGCTGCATCCAGTCCTCAGTAAGCTCATGGTTGTGGTCTTCACAGTGTAGCCATCACTTAGTCCCCTTAGCTCACAAGATGAGGAGCATCAATCAGAAACATTCCAAGGAAAATTTCAAACCATAAAGACTGTATCAGTAGACTCACTGAATCAGAATTTGCAGATCTCAAATGCATTTCAATGGAGATGTTTCCATGTAGCTGCCTTTTTTAGGGGCTGTTAACACTTTTGGTCATAAACAACGCCCTTCTCAGTGTTGGCTTCCCTTGTGGCATCCATGCTCAGTTATTTTCTCACTGCAAGCTCAGCTTGAAAGACCAATGATGAGTGTGTGACTAACTACCCGTTCTCTCTGTCCCTTGGCACAGAGTTAATGTGGGCTGCGGGCCTGCAGAAGAGCGAGTGTTGCTAACAGGACTCCATGCAGTTGCAGACATTTACTGTGAAAACTGCAAAACCACTCTGGGCTGGAAATATGTGAGTACTAAGGAGTCTGGTTGGTGGCAAGAGGGCTGTGAAGGCAGTAGTTGAGAGAGCCTTCTGCTAGAGGATTGCTTTCTTCCACTGGCTTCTTCTGGCCCTGTGCGATTATCTTAGTTCAAGAACAGGCAGTTGAACCCAAAGAGCACTTCCTGGCACACTCCTGACTGCCATACTCATTCTTCCTTTTTCTCCTACTCATTCCTTCAGAGTTGCCCCTGAAACAGACAGATACACACATCTGCTTTTCAGCTTAATTAATAACAATAATAGCACATAATATTTCCTGATAGCCTACTGTGTTCCAGGCATATATTATCTTATTTACTCTTCACAGGGTCCCTAAGAGGTTAGGTCATATTTTAATCCCTATTTTATGGATGAGGAAACTGAGGCTAAGTGGGGTTAATCGTATTTCCAATCTTATCTAGCTGTTGTCTGGCCAAACCAGGACAGAGACGTCCAGGAGCCTAACTGCAGAGCCCATGCTCTTTGCTCCAGTAAATGTCCCCGGAACATCTCTCAGGTCCTAGGTCCTGTGCTAGGCATCATCAAACATATTAATGTCCACTGTTAGATACAGTCATGGCTGGACTCTCCGTATTGGATGTTCATTCCTTTGCTCTTTAACTCAACAAATAATTTTAACCTCTTCTTGACACCTGGAGTGAGCAGTTCTTTGCTAGGGTGAGATGAGGTATGGATGTTCAGTGAAAACAAACTTTTGTTGTTGTTATTGGCAGATATATTTATGACGGGCAGATATTTTCACGGGCTTTATCCTGCCCGTCATTGTGAGAATAATGGAAAATGAGTCTTCCGGTCTCTGGGAGGACAATTTCTTCCATGTAAATGCCACAAATTCCATGTCCTGTCAGTTGTACAGGGTGAGTGTGGGGCTGGCTCATATGACCTGTGGTTAGTTAGCTGTTAGTTAGCTTCGGAAGAGCCTGGAGGAGTAGTCAAAACTGCCTGCCGAGTGATAATGATGTGTCAGTGTAAGCTTGTTGATTGTGACAAACACACCACTCTGCAGAACTCCGGTAATGGGGGAGGCTGTGCGTTATGTGGGAGCAGGGAGTACAGGGGAAACCTTGCCTTCTGCTCTTTTTTTTCTGTGAACCTAAAACTGCTCTAAAAATATGAAGTCTATTTCAATAAAAATGATGCTGAATAAAAAAGCCCAGCATAAAAACATGATTCCGTTTAACCAAAGTTAAAAACATGCAAAACATAACTACCATAGGTGGAGTCTGCAATGGAGCAGCATTGCCTTTAGATTCCATCTTTCACATCTACTTTGAGATATTCATCTACCTAGATGGCATGTTTCATGATGCCAAGATGGTCACAGATCCCTATGGATGCCTTGATTGCTTCTAGTGGGAAAAACTATCCTTGGATATTCTGTTTCCTCTGTATGGCCAGTGCCCCCCGACCCCAGGTGATCTGGGGGCCACAGTTCTGGGTTTGATTATTCAGAAATGTTCTCCTCCTGTTCTTCCAACTTCTTGGTCATCTTGTTCCAATGAAGATGTACAGGATTACAGATAGAAGATAAATGTGAATTTATTGGTTTTGCTCCTTGAGGTAAAAATGAATCACTCCTTTGACTCAGGTTTATTAAAAGCCTTTGTGTTGGATACAAAAGTAAATGAGATCTAATACTTGCCCTTAGTTGGGTGTTTACAGTCATGTTATCAGGGAGGAAAGCTACAGGTAAACAGATAAAACAGCTTGACAAGCATACTGATATGTACACGACAGTAGAGAAACATCCATCTCCCCAAATATTTATTGATTACCTCTCATGTCCCAGGTCAGGACTCCAATCCTTCATTCCATTATTTCTTCAGACCTTCACAGTAATCCTGTGAAGTACTTTTAATTATCCCAGTTTTGTAAATGGAAAGTTGCAATTGTAAACAAAAGTGGTTAAGTGATGCTTCTGGTGCCAGGAAGCAAAAGCAGGCTTCAGTCTGGGGTGTTTCTGTAGACTCTAGATCTAGTGTTCTGTCCACTAGAGTCCAGTTAATGACATTTTTCAAGTGGCTTGGGGGCTGTTGAATTTTTTTTTTCTTTTGGCTTTTTTGCTTGTTTAATACAGATATACTCTTACTTTCCTAGTTTTCTTTTTATTTACCTCCCCCCCATCCTGAGCACACTGCCACAGAACAATAGGTCTTATTCTCGAACCACATTCCTTTGTTGTGTACACATCACACAACACACACACACACACACACACACACACACTGAGCTGAGGAATAATGAAGTGTCAGGGAAATTACTGCTGAGTCCACAGCTCTTGTGTGTGTGTGTGATGTGTTTGCACATTCTCTCTCAGTGCCCTTCCCCTCGCCTCTCCCCTTTCCCCTCTCCGCTTTGTGGAATGATTTGTCTCTCAACACAAGACTCAACTCTGAACTCTTGTCCCGAGACCCAAACCTCTGGAGCTTGGGAACAGAAGATACAGTTCATACAAATGCCTCCCAGAACCTATGGCCAGTAGGGTTGAGTTACTAAGTTGGAAGACTCCGAAAAAGAGTTGTTGTCCACTGCTTCTGCACATTGGACTCAGCCATCTAATGACTGTGATAACACATGTTTGTTTGTGTGTGTGTTTTAAGATTTTATTTCTTTACTCGTGAGAGACAGAGAGAGGGAGGCAGAGACCTAGGCAGAGGGAGATGCAGGCTTCCTATAGGGAGCCCAATGCAGGACCCATCCCAGGACCCCAGGATCATGCCCTGAGCTGAAGGCAGACGCTGAACCACTGAGCCACCCAGGTGCCCCTGACCTGTGTTTTTCATATAATACACCAGATGTTTTTATACCTCTATGCCTGGGAATACAATATCCGTTTGAGCCTATACCTATGCAGGGCTCTTTTTCTATGGGGCTTCTTAGCCTGCAAGCCCACACACAGCGTTATAAATTTAGGATGGTAATCTATCAGGTGATTTATATTGAGTTTTCTCTCTGGAGGCCTGGCAGCTGGGTGGGGCTTGAGGGCTGCCAGGTTCTTCAGCCTGGAGTTCACGTAGCTCTGATCTCCCTGGAGAAAGGCAGTGAAGGAAAAACAGACTTAATACACTTGACATAGAAATAGCAAGATAAATAAAAAAGAGACCTATTTGGCCTCACAATACTTTCTCTCCCTGAGTGTTTTTTCTCTAGGTGTAATAAAGTACAGTTGAGGATTATGACATAGAAACTTCATGGATACATCCACAGAGCACATTTCTGGTCAACGTCAGAAACCAAGTTCCCCTGATTTTACATGTGCATGTGCATGTGCCCACCCGCACACAGACACACATTCACTTATCAGTTATTTATTGAAGACCTATTAAGTGGCAGGCAGTCCTCTATGAAGTGAACAAAATGAATGGAAACTTCTGCCTGTCATGAAATTTGTCTTAGTAGTGAAAGACGATATGTAGAACAGATATGCAGCTTGTACTGTGTATTTGAAAATAAATGCTGTGGAGAAGAATGAAGCAGGTAGAGAGGGGAAAGGGAGTTCTGGGGTGGAAGTCATGCTATTTAAAGTAGAATAGGAAAGACCTTACTAAGATGGTGACATTTGGGCAAAGACTTAAAAGCAGAGATCCTGAAGAAATTCTGTTGTAAATATTGAGAAAATTTTTAGAATATTTAAATTGCAAAGTGTTTAAACTCTGTTGTAAATATTGAGAAAGTCTTGGTGCTGCCTCAGCACTGGAGCTCAGTGAAGAGGACGTAGCATGTTCGAGTGGTAGGAATTCTCTCAGGCTGGGCAAAGCTGGTCCTGATCCCTATCATTGGCCTGCCTTTGCTCCTGTGCTACAGAAGTCACCTATTTGTCTTTGGTCATTTGGTGTCTTTTCCTTTCTGTCTCCTAGGAACATGCCTTTGAAAGCAGCCAGAAGTATAAAGAAGGCAAATACATCATTGAACTAGCACACATGATCAAGGACAATGGCTGGGACTGATCGGAGGGTATCCACCTAACCCAGTGTCTACATGAACACCATCCAACCGAACATTCTACCCAAGCGTGAGAGAGTGACTGAACACTTGGTTCCATCCATTTAGGGGCCTTGCCATCTGGGGCATTCTCCCACCCTGACGCCGCCTTTCTGGTGACCGGCCTCTAAATTGCTGTCTCTCTGTCTCTTTGCTTTGTATCTGTTTGTGAGTTGATCCTGGCTTCTCTCTCTGTTCTCGTGTTGGCTGAAAACAAAACAACAAAAGGAACAGATGCTTGACCTCATGGCAGCAGCCCACCTTGATAAGGGCCCTAGGGCCCATGTAAGCGCTGCCCGATGGCCTCTTGTCAGGAGAGCAGTGGCACAGCACAGGGGTGTGCGGAAGAGGGAAAGGGGGAGCCTTTGAGGATCCCGGGGGTGGGCAGGGGATGGGACGTGAGAGGTAGGAACAAAATTGTGCTGCTCCTGGAGTCCTGGTAACTTAGGCTTGAAATAATCGACTTGTCTCAAAGGACAAAGAGAAAAAAAAATACCTCATGACTGCATTTCTCTCTGATCGGAAGTTTCTGTTCCTGACACCAACTGTGCCAGGTTAGCATGTGAGCGCAAGAACTGGTCCTAACTCTAGTGGGGGCAGGGGACTGGTTCTCCTGGGTTGAGTTGGGAGTGTCCTGAAAAGAGAGAATGAAAAGCCCAGGTGGTTTTGATAACTCTGATGCCTCACTGCTCCTTCTGGTCATCTTCACCTCTTCAGCCACTGTAGGTGAGAGGAGGGGGGTATTTGTAATGGGTGCAAGATCCAAACATCCCAAAGACCTTGGCCACCAACCAATTAAAATCAGTAATTGAGGACGACAGGGAACAAAGGGGACTGTAGTTTGGGAGCTCCTGTAGAGATGGCTCAGATATTGGGCCAGAAAAAATAAAAAGTAGAACCAGCTAGCAATTCTGATTGTCTAACCTTTTTTTTCCTGACCCCTAATAAGAGCATTATGGCAAAGAAGGGGGCGGGGTGGGACAATGCTGGGAATAGTTTAGAGTTGAACCGTTACAGGTTAGTGCATCTTCCCCTTTGGTATGCAATGGCTTCAGAGAGATCAGCAATTCTTTGTACATAGTTTTGGGTGTTTTTCTCCAGTTCTATCATTGTAGAGTGTGGAAAACAAAGTCCCAAGGCTTTGAGCTTAGAAGTAACCTGGCCAGTAGATTCCTCATACCCCTAGCTATTCTTGGATTTGAATGCGTTGTGTGGAGAGAAATTGTCAGAGTGGTCCAGCAGTAGGGAGGGCTTAGATATGATTGTCAAACATCAAGTTAAAAATTCCAATATTAGCCCCTGCCTCCCATCTCCCAAAACAAACCGAAGTTCATTATATTAGGGAAGCGGAGAACAAATCCTTAATAAAGCTCATGAGAGAGAAGAGTTTGTTACAGTTAACCAACAATGTGAAGTGTATTATACCAACAGTTCAGCCAGTCCACGGTGCATAACCGAAACTCATTTAACTGAGTTAATTTTATGGCTTAGACCGAAAATGTAATTATTAAGGTATGTGCAGGTTATATTAGGTAATTCTCAGCATCTCCTTCTCTAAGTAGGCTGATTCTGTAGGAAAATTCACTGTAAAGTCACAAAAGAGTGAGTTTGTAGAAGCAACAATCTGTAAAATTGAATCAAGATTTAAGCAGCCAACCCGGGACATTTCCAGAATTTGAATTTTCATAGGGAGTAGATCATGGTAGAAATGCCTTTTCATGTCTCTGTGCACTGATTGCATAAAGGGGACCTGAGCTAGGTGTGGTCCTGCCCTGGAGGTGATGGACAGCAGGACTGACAGGAAGCCAGGTGGCTCTAGGTTTAGCAATAGACCGCTTCTTTAACACAAAAGGATTCTTAGAAATTGAATCTTATTCCCAAAGGCTTTTTACCCACATCTTCTGGTACTTCAGCAACCCTGGAAGATTAAGTTCTCCCCACATTACTAAAAATCAGACTGAGGTTCAGAAGAAGCTTTTCATTTCTGCTCCCAGAGAAAGAGTTCTTCTGGCTTCCAGGGCCAAGATCTCAATAAAAAAGCATTTTCAACTTTCACATTCCTAAGCTGGCTTGCTGGCACAAAAATCATAGATCCCCCTTTCTGTCTGCCCCGAAGTAGTGGCTGTCACTTAGAGATTTTGATTAGCACCTTAGCTCAGGGAATGTCCTGGCTGTTGATGCTCCTTTCCATAGAAAGAAAATGGGGGTTAAACACAGGTAGGTGTTTTGTCTTTGAGACTAAAAATTGAGTGTGGTGACAGAGAAACCAGACACGGGGTGCCCTAAAATTTTCGAGGGGCAGAGGAGACCAATGTGCCACTGTTCTTCCTTGGGGATGAGGCCTCTGACTGCCGCATGGATCAGAACAGGCTTCAGTTAGACCCAGGTTCTAGTTTTTGGTTTGTGTTTTTTTTTTTGTTTTTTGTTTTTTTTTCCAGTTAACCGATTGAGCATCCAATGGGTGCGTGGCACCATACTTGGTGCAAAAGATCTGAGTAGAATGTTGGTTTTTCCACAACTACAGGGGAAAAAGAAAACAACTCATTAGGCTTTCCCTTTGTGTCAATGAAACCAAAAGTGCTTCTTATAACTTTAGCTCCATTCATGGCTTGTCTACCTAACGTCTAGCAGTATTGGATTGACCGCAGCTGAGTGATGAAGACACATCAACTCATGGCCTCAGTCAGTTCATTCTTTAATTTCTTCACCAAATTATTGACTCAGAGTATAACCAAAGACCTCATCTATTCACCCCTGACAGGTTCAGGGAATTGGAGTTGGATGGTAAAACCTAGGCAGGATGCAGGGAGGAGGGCAGGGGGAAAAGGAGAAGCAAGAAAGGGAAAGGCATGACGTTCTATACCTCAACCAGCAGCTGCCTTCATGTGCAACTGAAGTCCGGCTGGCAGACTCTCTAGGTCCATCTTCCCTGTGCTGTCTTAGGTCATGTGGCCTCAGTGGCCCTGGATTACACCCAGATCCCCGAATGCTAACCTTAGGCTGCTGATGGGTTGATTTGACATGAATCAAATACAGCCAGACTTGATGCCCACAGAATGTCAACTGGGCCTGATAGAATGCTGCCCCCACTCCAATGACAGCAAGACCATGGAGATAGGATGAGCAAATCTTTACTGGTGGGTCAGTGTGTGAAAAAGAGGTGTCCCCTTTATAAAAATATCTTCAAGTGGATATATATATATATATATATATATATTAAAAAAGTTGCTTGTGAAATATTCTTTTGTAAATAATATTTAATTTTTTAAATAATATATTTGGTGCTGTTTTCTCAGATCCCCTGAGAGCACTTTTTATTTTCATTTTTAAATTCTATGGTTTATTCTGCATTTCTTGAAGTATATTTTAAGGGAAACAGTGATCACCAATATAGTCTTCCTTAAAAAAAAAAAAATCTGTATCCCTTTAGTTTGGACAGAGGCAATAAGGCAATGCCTCTCTGCATTTTTTTTTCCCTGATGGAACAGACTCTGCAGTGCATTACCAGGTTGAGAACTGAAATATTTTCTTGCACCAATATTGACTAGAAAATAAAATAAATAAAATCAGATTTAGTAACAAATTAGCGATTCCTCTTGTTGGAAGAATTTCCAACAATTTGGAATCTTGTTTTTAATTTTTGTGCGTACGTGTGTGTGTAAAGCACTTTGTGTTGTGCCTCCTGTTTTCTTCTTTACTGAGGACACTATACAGTTTACACCTTGGGCACATAAGGCTTTCTTCTCTTTCTCTCGGCTGGTCTTGTTTCGAGTGGACCAATAGCACAAACCATGAGGATTTTGTTTTTCTGAGCATGGAGCTATTGCCAGTTTGCTCCTTTTTCTTTGTGTGCTCAACTTTCACAGATCGTAAAGGAAATCTGTTTGTGAAGATTAAGCAGAGTCAAATCTGTGTATTTCTGAGATGTGAGTGTACTCCTTACATACCCCAGGTTTCCACTTGTGGAAGCCACATCATTAACTGGTTTGGGTTGAAAGGACATCAGTAAAATAATTCACATACCTTGTAGGTAAAACAGTTTTATTTTAAGTTCAGATTGCCTCAGGTTCAGGAAGAGGCTGGGAAATCAAATCTTGAATGCAATCAAGTTACATATTTTAACAGAGTCTGCCTCGAATGAGAAAACACGCTAGTGGTCAAGGTAGAGGAAAGAGATGTTTAATTTTCTTAAGCAAAATACGGTCATGAAATCTGCCAGCAGTGAAAGGTAAAGCCAAGAAGAAACAAGCTATTCCCATTACCAAATTTAATCTGCCTGTATATTTTTATGTAACATTTTGGTGAAAGTGAGAGTCGGTTCCCTTTTCCAACCTGCAGAGACGATCTTTCAATACAGAATCTGTCTATGCTTGTGTTTACAAACTGTATTTGTTGGGTTTGGGTTTTATTATATTCCCTATTTTTTTTTTGTGGCATTTTTCAGGTCACTTTGCTTCAATAACAAAGATAATTATTTTCAAATAATTTGTCTTCACCTTTTCCTGTATTTGTACATAGTGATTCAGTATTAGAGAAAAGTGCATTGTTTCTGTCATATTTCCAATCTGTGTTGGTGCTCATTTGAGAAAATAAAGTTTTCAAATATTCTTTGGAGGGCTCATCTGTCTTAATTGACCCAGCATGTTTTATCTTGACTTTAACGTTTAAAGTAACCGAAAAGCCTGTAGGAGGTCATCTGTCTAACCCCATTCACCAAGCTGTCAACTGAGACCCTGCAGGATTGTTTTCTCCAAGGACAGTTGGCCAATTAATGAATAAAAATCAGGTCTCCTGCTTATCTGCAAATGCTTCTCTTATCTTTAGATATCAGAAATGCATGAGTGACCTTTAGGATTTTGGTCTACTAAACCCCATATTTTTAAACTGCAAACTTTTCTGTTTACACCAGTTGCTTTGGGGAAAATTGGATTGCATTAGGCAGAGAAATAAAAGAATCATAAAATAACAAAATTCAGTCACAAAGAGGCAGCATTATCTCTGAGTAATTAGCTAACGAAGGGAAAGAAGTATTCACAGTTATAGTATATGGAAAATCAGGTCTTCTCACTCACTAAACAAATATTTATTAAACAACTGTTAGGTTCTAGGCTCTGGGTGAGGCAGTTCGACCATTCTAATAAATCAGCTGTTTTTCCTCCAGTATCCTCCATATGCATAGCCTTGCATACATAGTTTTGTATTCTGGTGCCTTCATTTAACAGACTAAATATTTTTGCCTAGACATCAATTTATACCATAACTTTTTCAAAAGCTTGCCCCCACAACTTACAGGGTTCTCACCTTGTATAGGCAACTTTAGTGAAGACAGAGGATATTAAAACTGCACAAATGCGTGTGTGTATGTGTGTGTTTTCACACTGGTTAAAGTATTTTTAAAAGCCTGTTCTCTATAAAACAAATACCTTATCTTCTTCCCATGAATTTTCACCTATCCATTCTGGGCTGCAGTTGACTTTTATTTGTCCTTGAGCATATTATCTTATTCCTGTGACCTGTTTTGCTTCAGTGGATGTGTCTGTTATCATTTCCCTCTTGTTTGCCTTTGGCATACCAGGGGGAGAGAAAAGATAATATGTGCGGGAGACAACCAGTTCCAATCCAGCAATCCTTGGGTCCTCCTTTCCAAGCTCTTACAGCCTACTGGCTGTCCAGGAGATCAGGCCAGATCCTGGGTAGGGTCCGTTGCCTACGTGACCCCTCTTAAGATCCTGGCAATGAGGCATTATCTCACGTCATCCCAGGAGTCCTCACCACCCCAAGGGAAAGCGATGACAGATGCCGATTATACCCATTTTGTAGATGATGAGGTCAGGAAGGTTTCATGGGGATGACAGGGTCAGGAATCCTAGCCTGACTTTGCAGCCGTGTTTCCCTGCACTGTGTCCCAGATGTCAGCCTCTCTCTTCCTCTAGCCTTCTTAATTCTTCTGTGGCTTCATAGGACACTTTCTCAGTCTTCCCATCATGACTGCTTAAAAAGTAAGGATTCGGGATGTGAATCAGCAAATTATTGTAGGCAGAGCCACAAAGGTCACTGCTACCTGAAAAGTATTATGTATTTCATAGTTGAATGTAAGCAAGGCTTTGTTGGTTTTTAATACTTTGTAGTAGATCACATGTGTAATCCTTGGCCCCTTCGTTAATAGTAGGTACCTAACAACTGCTTGGTCAACATTGAATTGATGTGGATAGTGGAGAACTAACTGCTTTTCAAAATCCGTTTAATATGTTAGTATCCCTAAGAGGAGAAGAGAGGAGAATTAATCCGTTTAATATGTTAGTATCCCTAAGAGGAAACATTGAATGTTTCCTGCACAAGATAAATGGTTACATCAGGAACAGTTTACTATTTGCATTTATTTATTTGACAAGTGTGTATATATATATAAAATATGTAAGTATATATAATTATATATAATATGTACATATATAATTATGTAAGTGTATATATACTGTATATATTATATATACAGTATATATATACAGTATATACTATATTATATATACTATATATAATATATACTATATAATTATAATTATATACATAACTATATAACTATATATGTATATTTTTTGAACATCTATTATGTGCCTAGTCTAGTCAGGAAACTAACCCCAGGGAGCAGAAAATCAGTGGTACTAATTGTGCAGAGTGAGAGAACAAAGGCTTATGCATGATCCTCCCTAGTTGGCCAAATATCCCCCCACATCAGCCACCACCCTCACTGGCAGCTGTTTCCTGCAGAAGCAATTGCTCATAAATCCTTTAATCTGAACCGAGAGCAGGGCACAGGGCAATCTCTGGAGTTAGTGCACCTGCTTTCAAATTCTGGTTTCACTTAGTAAGAAGGTGATCTATGGAAACGGCTCAGCTCAGTGCCTGGCACGTAGTAAGGAGTCAGTGATAAAATAGTGGTGATGATTACCAAGTGTCATATTGAAGTGGGAGTGGGATGAAGAGGACTATTATATTTGATCTTTATGTACATTATTTGCTTAATTTAGCAACAACTCTATGAAGCAAATACTCCAATTTTCAGAAGACAGAACTGAAGTGCAGAGTGTAAATTATATGCTCGTGGAAAAGCTGGGATTTTTAAACTCTTGTTCTGATTTGAAGCCAGACCCCCTGCCCCAATCTGTGGCCCCAGCCTGCCATTCAGGAAGCAGGAATAACCACCAAACAGGAAACTTTCTGGCAGATCAGACCAAGAGTATAACCAAACTGTCATGGCTGTTTTGTTATCTCCTATTTTACTTTTTTTTTTTTCCATGAAATAGAAATTCTGCTTTTTCCATTGGAAGCCCAGAGCTCAGAACTGAGGAAGAGTTTGAGTTGTATCATTATTTTATATGGTTTCAGGCATGTTGATTGCAGGGCTATGATTTTAAGGAGGAAAAGTGTTGTTTCAATTGTTCAGACTGATAGAAAAGATGAAAATGCAAATCATGCCCATGTGGAAGTATCCTAACATACACCTCCATCTCTGTGGGGACCTTTTGAGGGTAACTCTCCAGGCCAGCTTGGAACAAGCCAAATATTAAAAGTTCATGTGGCATGACGGTACTTCTAATCACTGCCTTTCCCCGCCCAGGTGATAATGGGATCATTTTAATGACAGGATACCTGGGAAAGCTGAATTTACAAGATGTTAGCAAATCATTTGAAAACAATGACAGAACTATTGGGTTATATTTATTTTAAATTAAGATCATGCTAATGGTTTATTCCAAGCTCAGAAATCAGCAGGGTCAAATAGAAAGAATGTTGGCTTTGGAGTTGGACAGGTGGGGATTTGAAGCCTGACTGCTTATCTTTTGATCACTTTGAAGAAGTCACTGCAGTTCTCAGGACTAGTTTCTGTCTTCTGTAAAGCAGGGACCAGCAACCACACTCAAGTTAGTGTCAGCATCAGATAACAGCCATGAAGTGCCCAGCACATAGCCTTGATCACATAGGCCTTAGCACGTGTCACTCCCCGCTCCCCCCCGCTCCCCCCCCCACACACACACACAGAGCACTGCTCTCACATAGGATAGTTAGGATCCAAAATTCATCCTCCTAACACACCTCTACAAAGGAGGAGAGGAGGTTAGGTCATTAACCCCTGGTCATGGGCCTCAGAAGTAGCAGACAGACATTAGAACCCGGCACCCAGCTGGTGGCCCCTGCACCATGCTACTTGGTTTTAGTTCTAGGGTGTGTACATTTATGGGAAGAAAAAAGGACAGACAGAAAAACATCCCTGAATTTTGGAATCTTGCTTTAGAATTTTTTTTTAAGATTTATTTATTTATTTATGATAGAGAGAGGCAGAGACACAGGAGGAATGAGAAGCAGGCTCCATGCCAGAAGCCCAATGCAGGACCCAATCCCGGGACTCCAGGATCGCGCCCTGGGCCAAAGGCAGGCGCCAAACCGCTGAGCCACCCAGGGATCCCCCTAGTATTTTTATAATAACCATTTTTGGTGATCTTCAGTAAAGTATAATTTGCTCTTGATTGTTCCCCCCTAGTCTGATAGGCAACATGCAGAGGAAGCAGAAATCTTCATTCACCTCCCCAGCCTCCCTTGGACTGTCTGCCTCTAATTCTAGTTCTCCAGAGCAAGGCCATACAAGCACAGCAACCAAGCCTGGATGTTTTGTTTATGGCTTTAATAATGGAGTCTCTTGGGAAAATTTTGGTTTCCCATTCCCAGAAGCAAAAACTCATCCACAGAATGTTCTTAACGTTTATTACCATTTATGTTTTTCTCCTACCATGTTCTTTGAGCCACCTTAACAGACTTTAAAATGTCCCTTCAGGGCAGCCCCGGTGGCACAGCGGTTTAGCGCTCCCTGCAGCCCAGGGCGTGATCTGGAGACCCTGGATCGAGTCCCATGTCAGGCTCTCTGCATGGAGCCTGCTTCTCCCTCTGCCTGTGTCTCTGCCTCTCTCTCTCTCTCTGCATCTCTATGAATAAATAAATGAAATAAAAAAAATAATAAAATAAAATGTCCCTTCAAAAAAAGTAGTATAATTTGAGCTGCCGTTCATTTGCCTGGTATGTTCTGTACTAAACCAGCACAGTGTCAAAAAATTTAGAATATAGGTTGATAATGCCGCCGCTGCTGACATCATCCTTCGTTGAACATGCTGTGTATTACCAAAACTGCCACCGACCCAGCAGGAGCTTGTTTTAGCTTCGTCCAGTTCCCTGGACTGATTGCCACTGCCATTGGAAGAACAGCACCCACTTCTTCTGAAGGCACTCAGGCTTGAAGTTGTTTCCATGGTGATGAGACAGACCCAAGACCCGGGTTTCATTTCATTTTATATCTCAATGATATAAAGAAATAGCACCAGCAAGAATACCAGCCATCTGAGGGAGGAGGATGGAGGAAAGGAAGAGCCACTGACCTTCTGGGACCCTACCTATCAGAAGGACCCGTGGGAGTTTCTATTAGCAAGGGGGAGTGGGTAGTCATCTGGCAAAGGAGAAGTCAGAGTTACCACAGACCTAACTGGTTTGGACCTGTTGTGTCCAATGCATCAGGTGTTTCATCTTGCTTTGAGTAGACCTAGGTTTAGCTGGAGGGAGATTTGCCCAAAAAGGCTGTGCCATAAGGTAGGCAGAACTCAACAGAATGCCTGTAAAGATCCTTTCTGCCTATGGGCAGGACACTTAACTGGCATGTGGGCACCAAAAAGCAGGTTTTCAGGCTCCATTTAGCTCTGTGACCTTGGATAGGTTGGTTATCTTTTGAGGCTCCACTGACTCGTCCGTAAAAGAAAGTTTTGGTGGGGCGCCTGGGTGGCTCAATTGGCTAAGCATCTGTCATCAGCTCAGGTCATGATCTCAGGGTCCTGGGATCAAGCCCCACGTTGGGTTCCCTGCTCATCAGAGAGTCGGCTTCTCCCTCTGCCCCTTCCCCCACCCATTCCTTCTCTCTCTTAAATAAAATCTTAAATAATAATAAAATTTAAAAGTTAAAAAAAATAAAGTTGTGATAAGAACTAAGTGTGATAATGTACATCAAGTGCTGAGGGTGCCTGGCACCCTGGAGCTTAAGAAATGTCAGTTATTGTTGCGATAGTAGTGGTGAGGCAAGGCAGGGATGTGTGTTTTTCAAAGTGGAAAAATGCATGTGAATCACCAAATGGGAAGAATCATAGTAGGATGGTTTATAACTATCCTTTTTCTTTGCATGCATTTAACAAGGGGGAGTGGGTAGTTGCCCATTGAAGAAAAGTCAGAACCAACACTGTAGTTACTGGTTTTGACTGTAAAGCATAACTGTAGAAAGGTTTCCCACAGGCCCTTTGCTGCCTGCCTTCCACTGGGTCCCTCCAGCTCTTGATCTAGGCCTGTACTATGGTCCTTAACAAATTATATTACCTGTCTCCTTCCCTAGGATTCCTTCCAGGGTAGGAACCCAGACTTTTTACAGTTGACCGCACTTGCAGCTCAGTGAATGTTTGATGAACAAACATTCGTGTGGATATAAGGATGGTCATCAAACAAAAGAATTATTCCTTTCAACCCCAACCCAAGAGGAAATAGTAAAATTTATTGACTGTTGTGGGGGCGGGGGAAGGAAAGATTGTTTTAGCTTTCATCTTCATTCCATTGGAAACAATAAGGTAAATGAGAGAGAAGCTTAGAAGATAGGAAAGGTCACTAAAGCAGACCTGTGTTTCACATCTCATGGTGGGAGTGAAGGTTCTCAAATGGTTTCATCCACTTCAACCTAAGTACAAGGGGTGGGCAGCATGGGATGGTTGGTGGTCATTCATGTAATAGCAAGGGAAATGGGGTATGTTGGACACACCTGAGCAAAGTTTGGGGGGCACAAACATGAGTCATTTTAGCCGGCTGGTCAGAGAGTGATGTACTATCTGCTGCTCAAGGAAAGTCCTCAACAGTCTGGCCTGGTAAGACCATGTAATGGGCTCATTCAGTTATGGGTTGGGCAGTCAGTGAACATGGACTCTAATTCTTTCCATGGGGTCTTTCTAGCTTTAATCTTCTTGTCTCCAGACCTAATTAATCTCTCTGATCTCTTTCCCTCTTTCATCCCTATCTCTTTAAAGTCTAGGGAATCCCCTCCCCTTTTTTAAAGATTTTATTTATTCATGAGAGACACAGACTGAGGCAGAGACATAGGCCCAGGAAGAAGCAGGCTCCCTGTGGGGAGCCCGATGCAGGACTCAATCTCAGGACCCCGGGATCACAATCAGAGCCAAAGGCAGATGCTCAATCACTGAGCTACCCAGGAGCCCCTAAGGAATCCCTTTCAAGTAAGAGATAGAGGTGAGGAAATCTTGCTTTCTTTTACAGTAGTTTCTCCCAAATGCTTTGTTCTTGATTAGAATCTTTTTTTAATCTTTGATATCTTAGGATTTTTTTAAAAGAGTTTATTTATTTATTTATTTATTTATTTATTTATTTATTTATTCATGTCTCTGCCTCTCTCTCTCTCTCTCTCTCTCTCTCTCCCTCTCTCTCTCTCTCTCCTGAACAGAGAGTACCCCACATGGTACTCAATCCGGGGTCTCCAAGATCAGGCCCTCGGCTGAAGGTGGCGCTAAACCGCTGAGCCACCCGTGCTGCCTGGCTTAGAATTTTGAAACTCAAAAGCCCCCAAAATACAAAGTTTTTCAAGTCAGATATAGCTTACGGATTGCAAAATTCACCCTATTGAAGTGTATAGTTGAGTTTTAACCGATGTATAGTCATGTAACAACCATCACAGTTAAGATATAGAATATTTAAATCACCTCAAAAAGTTCCTTTATGTCCCTTTTATAATGTGACCCCTCCTATTTCCAGCCCCCAACAGCCACTGATCTATCTTCTGTTAATGTAGTTTTGCTTCTCCCAGAATGCCATATAACATGTAGCCCATTCAATCTGTCTTCTTTTATAATGCTTTAACATATACTTTGAGATTCATCCATGTTATTGCATGAATCAGTAGGTCATTCCTTTTTGTTGCTGAATAGTATTCCATTGTTTGGATATACCGCAGTATGTTTATCAGTGATGGACTATTTGTGTTGTTTCCAGTTTCTGGCTATTAGGAAAAAGCTGCTACAAATGTGTGGACAGTTTGTAGCATATTGTGTATATATTTTTACTTCTCTTGGGAAAATCCTTCAAAGTTAGATTGCTGGATTATATGGCAAGTGGTTGTTTAAATTTAGAAGGAACTAACAAACTTTTTCCAAAAAGGTTGTGCCATTTTGCATTTCTACCATCAATCCATGAAAATTCTGTTTGTTTATGTTTCAATTTAGCATTCTGATAGATGTGGATACTCTTTCTCTTTTTTCCCTGGTTTCTTTTGCCACATTCCTCCCATGTAATAAATGTACAAAAATTCCTATCTGACCAAACAAGGAAGAGAGTGCAGAAGAAATTTAAAAGTGACTTTACATAATAAGCAAAAATATCTCTTTTGCTTCATAAGAAAACAAAGACAAGAATGAAAAAATGGAGCCAGAAAGCAGGTGTTGGAAAGAGGGACCCAGGTATAGGATCTCATAAGCTCTCCAAAAGAGCTTTTTGTCATTCATCTAAGTAGGAAACAGTTTGTCCAAATTTTCTGATTTATCCATTTAGAAAAATCTGCTTCTGCTCTGGGCATAGATTATAAAACCAACTCCTTCTATTAACTCTTGTGTTCTAACCTAGTCTCCTTTAAACCAGAAATGGGAGCTTTTGCAGAAAGATGGCTGTGGTGACAGCATTGCTAAAACAGCCACACATAAAATAATTATGACGGATTGCACATTCAAAGGAAACCTCACCTTGATCCCAAATTATGTTATTAGTTCTTTAGAAAGTGATTTGCCACGAAGGCTTGAAATCTTTTGAGGAATCATCTTGTTCTTTTCCTCGTTACTCCTCATTCACTTCATTGGCACACACATTTACTACAAGAGAATCTTGCAATTTATAATCTTGGCCATTTAGTTCAGGGCCCTAGTGAAACTCTTACAACCTCTAAAAGAGGATGCTAAAATCAGCTTCTAGAACACTCAGACCAGAAATAGAGACTACAACCCCTTCCTTATACATGGGAATTGAAAGAAGGCATTTCTTCCAGATGTGTATGGAATACACACTGGGAGACCTGTTCCCAGAAGTTGTTTCTTGTACTTCTCTGTGGCCAACAGGAGGAACAAAATACCCCATAGTCTACCCTGAGAGTCTCTACGTCTTCTGCTTTTCCTCCTTCCTTCTTTTGCTATTCATAGTCAGAACTGCCTCTACCAATCACCTCTTTTTCCAAATTCAAGAGAGCAAGAAGCGAGACGGGTGGGAATTTTGAAGAACTGAGGTAATTTGCTGACTGGTTGGCAATGCTTACTTTTGGTTTCTAGGCAATAAATCATGACTTACAAGCAAAAGGCCACTCCTGGTTTCAGCTACCATCTGGATCCATATTCCCCAAGGCCCTGTATCCAGGGTGACCCAATACTTTGGTAAATGCAAAACCTGCTGAAATCGAGTGTCCATGTTTGAGAACCAGACTCTAGACATTTGGTTCAAAGAGTGATGGTGACACAATGGGGTCAAGTGAAGCTGTCAGGAAAAGAGCTACTAATAATAGCTCATATGTATTGAGCACTAGCTCTGTACCAGTCATCAAATGCTCCACATATTTTTTTCATTAACCCTCACTAACCCTATAATGTAGGTTCTATTATTAACTCAAAAAAACAAAAACAAAAACAAAAACAAAAACCCCTGAGATACCTGGCTGGCTCAGTCAGTGGAGAATGTGACTCAATCTCGGGGTTGAGTTTGAGCCCCACATTGGGCATAGAGATTACTGAAAAACTGAAAAAAAAAAAAACTTTAAAAATAAATAATAATAAGTTAAAGAACCCTGAGGCTTAGTGAGATAGTGATGGGCCCCTGGCTAGTAGATGATAGATCTGAGTGAAACCTAGGCAATGTGACTCCAGAATCTAAATTCTTAACCATTCTATATTATAACTACTATTAAAGCCCCATCGCAGTAAAAATCCCCAGGTAGATCAGTCTGACAACAGAAAAGTGTGAGAACAAGATGTTTCCCAGATTTTGAAATCTACTTTGAAAATCAATTCAACAGGTCGTACATTTATTTAACAATAATTTTTGAACATGTACGGATGCTGGGGATACAACACAGGGTGACTATGGTTCCTGCCCTCATGGACCTCAAACAATCATAAAAGAGAGTTTGTGAAGAGAAAATTGCAATTTAAAAAATGATGAGTTTAATCAGAGGTATGAAGAGGTAATGCCAAAGAAGAGAAAGAGGTACCTAAATCTGGCTGTGAGAGAAAGAAAATGTTTCGTAGAGGAGGCATGTAGGGAGCCGGGTCTCAAAGAATAAAGAGGAATCACGAATAGACAAGGTATGCGCACATACGTGCACGTATATAAGGGAGGGCTAGTGTTGCACCCAGGAGAGGAGGAGGAAGCATTGTGGGTAGAGAGGGCAGTCCAGCCTCACTATTCCAACCTGAAAGAGCATGTTTGGTGATGCCTGCCACACCGAGTTCAAGGTAAACAGCAGGAGAGGAGGAAGAGGCTACATAAGATGGGTGGGGCCAGGTCTTGAAGGGTCTTATATGAGTTTGGATTTTAACTCCGGCAGCAAGAAGCCATTCAAGGATTTTGAACAGACACATGACATAACCAGGTGGGCATCAGATTACAACTTGGTCAGTTCCAGAAGGAAGGCATGAGACAGAGAGAGGTGAGATGGGAACAGGGAGATAATTTAGAAGGATGCAGTATTATTGCAGATGAGAAAAGATGCAAAACCTTGCCAAGGGCAGTAACCGTGGGGATAGAGAGGAAAAGATGAATGAGGCTATGACTAAGAAGGCCAACTCCACAGGACTTGAGGATTGTTCAGTGAGGTAGCATAGGGGTTAACCGCCCAGACTGTGATTTCAGACTGCATTGATTCCACATACTTCCTAGCAGTGTGACTTGGCCAAGTTATTCAAGCCATCTGCCTCAGCCTCCTCATTTATAAAATGAGGATAATAATAATATTTACAGCATAGGGTTATGGTAAAGATCAAATGAAATCCATGTGCCTAGAACATGTGTCTGGCATAGTAAGTACTCAACAAATTTTCTCTTTTCATTATTTTAGTGATAGAAAGAGAGGGATCTGGGCTGGGTCCCAGGTTTCTAACCTGGGTCACTATACCAACACCAACTAAATGTAGGTTACTCTCTTTGAGAGAGCTGTAGTTTAATAGAGCACCTATTAGAAACACTGTGGAACTGATCCTAATAGACTACAACTTAAGTTTGCTGTACTTGTTTAGCCATGGAAGTAAAAAGTGACACTGCTGAGTAGTTCCAGGTTCTGGGCTGCCTGACCTGACTCACAGCAATATTTTCTGATTAAGTTTCAAGTTTTTTAAACATCAAAAACATTTCATGTGATCCTAATTTTCTAAAAGTCATCTCAGATCCCTGAAAAAAGTATTAGAAAAATGCTTCCTGAAAAGATAATTTCTTCAAATTTATGTATATGTATATATATGTATATATATATATATATATAATATATACATATTTTAACAAAGCTTTCTAGGACTTTCTATATGTTTTTCCTCTAGACACTGTCGTATAAATAATTTTCATTCAATAAGTATATTGCCCTTCCATCCATTCTTTGACCCACCTATCCACCCACCCAACCCTTCATCTACTCACCCATCCATCTACCCATCCACTATGTGGTGTAGTGATGAAAAGCATGGAATTTTGAGCCAGACACACCACTATTAAGCTTTACTACTTAGTAACAGTGAGACCTTGAGGCTATCCTGTCACCTCTCTGAACTAGTTCCTTGTTTGTAACATGAGGATTCAAACAAGTATCTCCTGGGGCGCCCTGGCACCAGTCGGTAGAGCATATGACTCTTGATCTTAGGGTCCTGAGTTCAGGCCCCATGTTGGGCTTGGAGCCTACTTAAATAAATAAATAAATAAATAAGCAAACCACCAAGTATCTCCTCACAGTTCTCCTGTGAGTATTAAATGAGACAATGAATATAAAGTATGGAGCACAGCATAGTGTATATACTAACACTTGATTACTGGTAGCTGCTTCTATTATTCTGCAAGCCAAGCATCATTCCAGACACTGAGCATACAGCAGTGAACAAGAGTTAGGGGCCCTGCCCCCATGGAACTTTCAGTCTAGAGGAGGAGAAAGGTATGGATAAGTGATTTATCCCACCAAACAATCCCATCTCATTATACAGCACTACTATCCTCCCAATTTTTTAGTTTCATAATTGAGGAGTCATCTTTGATTCCTCTCTTTTCTATCAACTCCCACCCCCACATGTAACCCATAGGAAAGTCTTTTTAGCTCTACCCCTAAAATATATCTCAAATCTGGCCAGTTTTCACCATCTCCAATGCTACCTGGTCCAAGCATTCATCTACCTTTCTGTGGTCTCCTGCAACAACTTCCTTAACTGGTCCCCTTACTTTCACTCATGCCCCTTATAGCACATTTCCAAAAATAGCCAAAAGGATCCTTTAAATCAGACTTTGCTGGTCCTCTGCCTAAATGCTGTAATTAGAATCAAATTCAACATTCAAGGCCCTACATACTCTGGCTCCTGCAGCTTCACTACCCACAACCATGTGGAAATTCTTTCTGTACCTTGAATGCATCAAGCTTGCACTGAGGTCTCCGCTGCTTAGGATACTCTTCTCCACATCCTCCCATGTCTGACTCCTTCTCACCCATCATTTCTCTGATCAGATGTCAGCTCAGAGGTCTCCTCTGGCAATCCTGTCTCATTACCCTTGCCCCCCACCACTCTATTCTCTTACCTTGTTTTATTTTCTTCATATCATTTCTCTCTCTGCCCTCCCTCCCTCCCTCTCACTCTTCCTTCCTCCCCGCTCCCTTTCTCGCTATTTTTCTTTCTTTCTTTTTTTTTCAATCTCTACACATAGCTGGTCTCATGAGGGGCGGAACTTTGTCTTCTCGCCTCCATATGCATGTGCCTTGGATAGTATTCAACACATAGTAGGTGCTCCGTAAATATTTTTTAAATTAATGATTGAATGAGTGAAGTAGTTCCAGTAAAATGTGTGTGATCACAAGAACAATACTGCTGGGGCAGCATGGTGACAGCTGCTCAACGATGTATTGGAAAAGATTTCCATCTGTCTGAGAGTTAAATTCAGTCCTGCCTGATAGCAAGAACTTGGACCAGAATTTTCTCAGGATTTCTTCCAATCTGAGATTCTGGGATCCATGCCCTTCATCATGTCCTGAAGTGTCCTTTTACCTGGTTCTTAGCAACACACAGATTAAAAAGCTATTGTGGCCAAGTGTTTGGTGAAATGAAGACCTGGCCACCATTCTTAACCAAGCAATCAATTCCCTTCCTAAAACATGCACTGCCGAAATTCTACACAGGTTATTTTATAGCTGACATAATAACAAAGACTCCTACTTGTAGTGCACCTAATATATTCCATTCATCTTATATATTCTTTTTTTTAATGGATATATTTTTTAAAGGTTTGATTTATTTATTCATGAGACACACACACACACACACAGAGAGAGAGAGAGAGAGGCAGAGACACAGGCAGAGGGAGAAGCAGGCTCCATGCAGGGAGCCTGATGTGGGACTCCATCCCAGGTCTCCAGGATCACACTCTGGGCTGAAGGCGGCGCTAAACCGCTGAGCCACGTGGGCTGCCCAATCTTATATAATCAACTAATTCTTTTATCAGTTCTGCAGAGTGTATTAGCCTCCTTCTGATCTTGAATATGTGGAACCTGCAGCCAGGAGAGAGATCCTTACTTATCTAAAGTCACAAAGTTGGTAAAAGGGGGAGCTGGGGTTCAAACCCAGGTATATCTGGCTCTAATGTCTAGGCTGGTTCTGTAACAGTCTAGGGGGCCAGTTCCTTAAAGTGAGGAATAGATGGTATGGATATCGCTAATGCTAATTTAGAAGAACAATCCTGAGATAAAGAGTCATAGAAAGAAGTCTCTGTAATTAGCCTGCTGGCCCAGCAGGAATGGCGAGTTTAATCTCCTATAGGTCAGAGCTATTGGGCATCTGGGTATTCAAGGGCAGGACTGTAGGGACCATGGAGAAAAGTGTTTTCAAAGACAAGAGGGGCTTCTCTTGCCTGTGTCAGGGAGGGCAGTATGCTCAGAGTGACAAAAACATGCTGGGGGACAGTAACACAGAAGAGGTTATAGGGAAGCAAAAGGTTTACAAAAAGGCCCTGGACAGAAGGCAGATGGGGGTGGGGGTGAGCTGGAGTAGAAAAGGAAGAGAAGTAAGTGCATCCACAGCAAGAGACTTGGAAGGATTTTGTAGCCCCTGCCCTTCTCCCAGAATATTCGTCATTGCATTTCTGGCTGAGATACACTTTCACTCTCATTAGAGCCTTTCACTAAGAGGCAAGGAAACTCTGCGGAGTGAGGGAAGACCTTCATGGGCAACTACCACCAAAATCCCAAGTCCTTAAATGTCACCACCTCAGAGATCCTTCCTTCACCTAAATGAGACACACACACACCCCATTCTCTATTACTGCACCTGATACTTCTCTCAATAGCATTTCTCACAGTTTATAATCATATTTATTCATTTTCATAGTCACTGTTCCCCTAGGGCAGAGACCGTCTTTGTTTTATTCACCAGTGTGTGTATTCAGAACCTAGAATGGTGTGAGGGAAATGTTCAAAAACGATTTGTTGAGCGTCTGAAGGAGTGAATGTTGTCCATGCAGCTGATCCTTAAATTGGGTGGTCTTCATGGCCTGTGAATAAATTACAGGGTTCTCATCCCCCTTAACATGTGCGTATTGATAAAATCAGGTTAGAGTTAATACCAAGGATAGGTTCAAAGGGTAATTAAGGATCACTATCCAAGAGGTCTCAGAGAAGTCTTGCTTCTTTGCCTACCTTGAGGTGAAGCGATTTCTGGGCTGCCTTTATGGAAATGAGCCTAAGTCATTTTAGCCCCAGCTCTCTCCCCCACACCCATCCCCAATCAGTGCCCAGTTGGGGGCAGATCACGGTGGGGCAGGTCATGCTAGGGCTTGCCCCACTTTGTGCTGCCAGAAGCTCTGGCTGGCTCCCATCAGGTATATGCCGGCTGTTGGCAAGAAGGAAGGAAGCAAGCTGTAGCAGGAATAAAGTCCACCACCCCTCAGACTCAAAGCCGTTGTTGGCTGAGGGAAGCCAGCTGGTACCAGGTTAAAGAGACCATTATTTGCCATCTAATAAGCAAGTATTTGGTGGGGGTGGGGGGTGCAGATTATTTCTCAGCAAGTTGGAAAACAGGGCATACATGATATTTTGTTTCTCCTTTGGCTTTGCTGATAGTAGAGTTCACT
The DNA here is from genome assembly GCF_003254725.2 of Canis lupus dingo. NCBI lineage: Eukaryota > Metazoa > Chordata > Mammalia > Carnivora > Canidae > Canis > Canis lupus. The sequence goes on from NC_064251.1 coordinate 35,146,274, forward strand.
CTTGAGGTTTGGTTGACCTGGTTCTTTTCAGGGAGACCTTGAAATATAGATAAGCACACGATAGTGGAACAGACATATGCCTTCCCTACTTGTCACCTACTCATTCTTCCTGATGCCACCCTTTGTTCATGAACTATGATCATGGTTACTAGGGAAGAGAAATGGAGCCAGGAGAGTCCTCACTGTGGCCTTGGCAAGATAAAGAGCGCCGGAGGCCAGATAGGGCCTCAGTTTGGGACTTCTAAGTGGTATGAATCTAGAGAATGAAACAAAGTTCTACTTGTTCCTGTGAGCCTTCATATCTGAGATGTTTACGTCATGAGTCTACAGTTAGAGATGCTGTCTTTTTTGTTCACTAGTAAGTATGAGAGGCTTGGAAGGCCTTGGTTTGCCCCATTTCCTGCCTTTTATTTTTCTGGAAAGAAAATTAGGAGTTTATTAATCACCTACTGTATCCCAGGTATGGTACTAGGCATATTTTTCAAAGTTGTCTCATTTCACTTGTATTATAATCATTTATGGAGAGGGCAGCCCCGGTGGCCCAGAGGTTTGGCGCTGCCTTCAGCCTGGGGTGTGATCCTGGAGACCTGGGATCGAGTCCCACATCAGGCTCCCTGCATGGAGGCTGCTTCTCTCCCTCTCCCTCTGCTTGTATCTCTGCCTCTCTCTCTCTCTCTCTCTCTCTGTCTGCATGAATAAATAAATAAAATATTAAAAAAATCATTTTGGGAGAGATTATTGTTCTCTTTATACACATGAGAAGATGGAGGTTTAGAAAAGTGGAATAAATTTACTAAGCCCTCTCAGCCAAGAGGCTGAGTCATAATTTGAACCCAGGGCATCTCACTCCTAAACTCGTATGTTTTTCTCATCCAGGGTTCACAAAGAACAAAAATGCTGGAACACAATACATGGCGGCCTAACTACGTTGCTTAACAATATGAATCTACACTAAACATTGCTTAGCACATTTGCTTTTACTGGGGAGAGACAGAGGAGGGAGAGACAGGTGTCCTGAAAGCAATTTTTTTGCTGGGGTTCAGTCTGCTCTCAGCACCTTGTCTCATCCAGACAATCAGAGCCTCTCTAAATAAGCCACCATGTTATTACAGCGTCAGATTACAGCATCGGAGAAAAAGCGACCTCGGTAGCTTGGATCAAACCCCAGCTTGGACCAGAACTTCCGTCCAGGGGAGCTGACTACTCTTATTGCAGAAGAGCCACAGTTTTGCAGCTCTGTCCAGGAATATCTGTGGGAATAAAGGCTCCAATAAAATGAAAGCTATCCTGCATGCTTGTCTCCTACCCTAAATCGGAGGCAGCCCAGCGAAACAGAAATCCCAAAGCAGTGACTTGTCCTGGAGGCCCAACCTGTATCCAGCTGTTCTTTTTGCAGAAAACAAGCCCCCAGCTCCGCCTTCCGGGACCGAGTGTGAGCTCTACACCCCACCTCCAGGAAGTTTGCTGCTTCCTTATTTGAGATGTATTATTAAACTGTAATCATACTGTGAGTGGAGCCAGCCAAAGCAGTGGCTATTAATAGGGAGGTGAAGAAAGCTGACTCAGGAGGAGGCTGACTTAGGCTGGAGGAGAGAGCCTGGCCACCTTGGCCTACAATCCTCAGCGAGAGGTCAGACAGAGAGACAGAGAGAGAGACCTGAGCTCATTTCGCTCCCAGGCCGGAGTCAGCACTCTCTCAATTTCTCAACTTTGGAAATAGAAGCCTGAAGCTGTCCTGAGCCAAGCTCTATGCAGCCATTTCCCCCAGGTCCTTGGGGAGCCTCAGAGTCCTGAACACAAATAGTTTGAATAGCTCTGCTGCAGCAGAGTTGTAACTCTTCCCTCACAACGTGACCTGGACTGGGCTGTGGGGGCTTTACCTCCTGCTGCTCCCCTCAACCCCGAAACCGTCTTCACCCAGCCCTGAGCTGGCCAGAGCTCCCCACTGGCAGAGATGTCAGAGTAGGGAGATTCTATTTCTGGCTTCTTGATGAGGCTTGGGGAAGTGGATATTTGGAGAGGTGGAAGCAAAGAAGTGAAGGTCCACGGCGAAGAAAGGGCATGGTGCAGAGAGGCTTGACATGTGGCAGGTCATTTTCAGTAATTTCTGTAAATGCAGTGCATTTCTCAGGGAGCTAAGACTCCAGCCATTTGGTAGATTCGCCATCACCTAGCAGCTGGGAGCAGGATAGACTCCAAAATCTGGCCCATGCTATGCCACAAGAAAAAAATAGAACTGCTCCCAGACACTGGGTTCATAGTATCCCTTACCACGTACCAGGCACGAACACATGCTCTATATGCTGCTTCACTGTGTTCTCACCAGCCCCAATAGGTATCATCACCCTCTTCTCAGAGGGAAAAAGTGAGATTCAAAAAGGTAAAGAGACAGTCACAGAGCTAGAAGGTGACAGAGAAGGGACGAAAACCTAGGTCAGCCTGAGGAAAAGTCAGGCTGCCGCAAGCGACCTTTGTGCCCAAGGCACTTCCCCATCTCTTGGGCTTCTTCTACATGGACCCAGTTGTCCCTCTGCTGCTACCCTGGTGCTCACACTGAGTCAAGGTGATGGCACTCTGTGTGTGTGTTGCTGGGAGGTGCTGTGATCTCCTCACTGTTCTTTTAGTTGGTTAGGCATGCCTACGTACATCTCCTCAACGTGAAAGATTCTGGATCTCTGAGGAAAGAGGGTCAGATGGAGATAGGACATGAAAGATTTTTTTCCTGTCCCTCCTAAAAACATTTACTAAGCACCTATTAGACTCAGCTCTGGGTGGCTTGGGCACATTCAGACTATGGAACAATTTAATGACACTATCGATCTGGTCTTTTTCTCCACTATTTTTCATATATCCTAGGAACTATCCGCTGGAGTTTATCTCTTCAGTTACACAGGTGTCGTAATAGACACCTTAGTCACTCAGAGGTATCTACCAAATACTTTGCCATGGAAAAGTGGGCTTTCCTTCCACTGATTGTCATATGGGTCACTTCCTAAACCTGAGAAAGATCCCCAGGACCCTGGACCACAGCTCCCAAGCTCTAGCAAGTTCATAAGGGAAGAATTTCAGCTCCCAGTTGTCAGGGAGCCCAGACACAGAAGTGGACCAGATCAAGCTCATGGGGATTTGTTGATCATTTTATAGCCATGGTATAGCCCATCCTGAGAGGGTTGGAGAGTAATCTTCATGCCCTCAGCAGTAGATAATCAAAGGTATTGGTTTTGGGTCTTATGAACTCTTATGGCCAATTCTTTTTTCTTCCTTTTTTGAAAGACAAAACTGTTAGATAACCTAACAGTAATAATGGTCAACAGGGTGGTGGCAGCATCCAGGTTCAGACAGCTGCCTCCTTTCACTATAGTCAAAGTTAATTAATTCCCATTGTACCTTGAACTAGGTCACCTGCAGGTCTGTGCTGAGTCCTGACCTGGCTGTCAGGGGAAGGCATTTCTAGTCTGGCTTTTGATGTGCTGTCTTGGGCAGACGGGTGGAAAAGGGGGTATTTTTCACCTTTGCGTGGGATTGTCTCTCCTCTTCTCCCGGGAGGTGACCATTTTCAGATCTGTGGGTGGGGAGGAAAATCTTCTCTTCCAAAAATAATCTCTTTCTGCAGTGGGGTTTGAAGCTGGACCAAGCTGCTAATGCTATTTTTACCCAGCTTGCAATTCAGGGTGTAAATAGCAACTCTGGCTGTTTTTTCCCACAGCTGACAACAGAGTCAACCTCTTCAAGGCAAAGGCATCCTGGCATTTTGCACAAAGGAAACAGAACAAAGTTAGCTCTCAGGCCTAGGGAGTGATCCTTGACCATTAGGTCGGTATACAAACAGGGGTGGCATCTCCATGGTTGTGTTATCTCAGTCACTGCTGTAAACACCAGGCCTCTTGATAGCTCCTCGGCCGAGACCAGTTTAAAGAAACTCCATGTGGAATCACGAGGGAAAGGCAGGCCCATAAATCTCGCCTGAGCATGCTGAGGGTTCCAGGAGCTTGAGCAGCTCTAGGCTCCAGCTGGCTGTCTCCCTTGCCCTCTCTCTCACATTAGCAAGCATTTCTTCCAAGGTTGCTGTCCCTGGAGGGTTTCTTGCCCCAAACTTACCAGATGTAGGAGCTGAATAAAGACAGAAAAAACACCTACTCGAGGCTATCCAGACAACAGGATGTCTCTAAAAATATATGCCTCCTGTCTCTCAAGTGATAAGAGACCCCACCATCTTCAGTATTAGAAATATCATTTAGAGGTCATGGTAAGAGGACTGGCTGCCTCCATGCTGCGTATGAGCAGAAGCTGCGAGAAGCTAACCAGAGCCCTGGAGTGTGTCTCCAACTGGCTTGGGTGAGGCAGGAAAGTTTAGTGTCACAGAGGACCCTTTATTGGGACTGTCCATGAGCGGGGTGAACCAGCAAAGACCGGAGTGAGTTCACGCCCCTTCCAGGCCAACTCTCTTACCCAAATCTTTCCCTGGGGCCCTTGGATTGAAATTAGAAAGGAGCTGTGAGTCAGCAGGAATGCCCTTCATTCTGAATTACACAGCAACTCTTCATGGAACCGCCCATTCCCTTCCTCTAGGTACACATTAGTCAATCATCAATAAGAGAATTTCTCAAATAACTCCTGCATCCTCCTAACTGGGCATTTAGGCACATGCTTCAAGTTTCAGGTTCTCCCAGCAGATGATGTGTGAGGTAAGAAAGGGATTGGAGGGCAGGTTAAGCAGTGGAGTAACCCCCAAATTTGCTTTTTTTGGAAGCGGTTTCTGTGCAGCTCCTCAGAATTGATTCTGGGCAGCTGTTAAATTGCAAAACTCGCTGCCAATTATCAATGGCTAAAGTGGCAGTGGAAAGCTCCCAATAGTTAAGAATAGGGGCAGGTAACAGATGAGAAAAGAGCTTTGCATTTGAAAAGAGAAGATGGGGACAGATTGTCTCACTCTGCCATGTTGTGGGTTTCCACTGATAGCTTGGGTTCCCGCCCAGAACTGGCCAGCAAAATCTACTTAGTGACCTCCAGCAAAAAGTCCACCAGGGAGTTGGGCAGGATGAGTTCAAAGCTTTGTCTTAAGCAGCCGGAGGAGGCCAGTGCTGGGTTCAGGGTATCCTGGTTCTCACTATGCTCAGTCACATGAAACAGCCAACACTACAGGTTCCAGTAAAACTTGTTGAATTTTAAATATACCCTGATGTACCAAATGTACCACCTGCCAAATGTCTAGTTGATCTGGTCTGGTAGTTCATTCGTCCGCCAAACTTCAAATTTACAAACAATGGTTTTTGGGGGAAATCCTCTTGGAGCCTTGATGGTAGATGTTTACCTTAAAGAACAAAAACCAAAAAAACAAAAAACGGAAGGAGGAAAAAGTGCCCTGGTGAGTGAAACTAAAAGCATGTGGCAGACAGTCATATTTGCTAGACTGACCGTTTGTTTTGAAAAGTGTTCCCAGCCCCAGCCTTGACACTGAGGAGATTTGGAACATGGTAGCAGACTTCCTGTCTAGTATTTCCCTAGATTTCCTGGAATCCAATTTGAAGTACCATTTCCCCTGTGTCACCAAGGAGTTAAACTTTGGCTCTGCTCTCCTGGTGACTAATAGGCACCGTGTGGCTCTGAGATCAGCGAGAAACTGACAGTCCGTGTGGGAAGCGTGTGAGGTTTCTGTGCTCCTCAAATGCCTTTGATGGGCATGGTGAGCAAGTACAAGGATGGTTGCCACTTAGTGCCCCTGATTGTGTAATCTCAACGTGAATTCTTATTTCTTCCTATGAATTTTTCATGATTTAATTTAATTTAGTTTTTTAAAGGTTTTATTTATTTATTCAGGAGAGGCACAGAGAGAAAGGCAGAGACACAGCAGAGGGAGAAGCAGGCTCCCTGTGGGGAGCCTGATGCAGGACTTGATTCCAGGACCCCAAGATCACAACCTGAGCCAAAGGCAGATGCTCAACCACTGAGCCACCCAGGTGCTCCAAATTTTTCATGATTTTAAATGAGAATCTTTAACTCCTTCTGGAGCTTGATATTACCGTGGCGTGTGGTTATTCCACAGAGAATGATACTTTAGACAGCTAATTTCTCTACTTTGAAAAATAATCTGTTTTGACTGAAACGAGGCAGAATCAACTGACGTGTTAGGAAGACTTGGTCTTTCTCCTCTTGCTGTTTTCACCCTTGTGAAAGGAGCGCAATGAGCCTTCTTCACCTCCTCATTCTTCCCTGGAAGGAGGAGTGGTGTCATATGACTGGTGAGTTTGCAAGGAGAAGCTGTGTCTTATACTTTTCTCTTCCTTTCTTCTTGGAGGTCAACACTGCTCCTCCAGGGTGGGAAGGGAAAGCCCTCCTGGTCCGGCTGCCTATTACTGAGTGGCCAAATCTGTCTAATTCTGAGGTTGAGTATTAGGAAGCTCATTTGTCTGACAGTATCAGCCACATTCTCTCTAATATGAGCTTTATTAGTAATAAAGTTTATTTTTGCTCCTCATCTAGCTTACGACAGTTCTCTACTTCAGTTCAAAACTCGCAGATAAGTGGGGGGACTGCTGTGTTGGGACCTCTACAAAGACCCCAACATATTTACTGGGAGACTTCCTGGTGGCTAGGAAAAGCCTTGTTTTGAAGTGAGATCCTGGTTTCTAGATCCAGGTCACTACTTTCCTGTAGAACACCAGGTTCTTTAGTAGTCAAGTAACTAAAAGGGGTTTATAGAAGGTGTTCCTCCAAGCTGGAATGTATCCATTCAAAACTTATTTATTGAATGCCTATTATGTGCCAGGGGTATAATGATCAAGATAGATACGGTCTCTGCTGTCGCGCAGTTTATTATCTAACTAGGGTATATCAATTAGAAAGTTTAACATTCCAAGTGAAATAAAACAACCTCAAACAGGCTTAAGCAATAAAGAGAATTTATTGGCTCTCGGGAATCCAGGCACAATTTGATCCAGGTTTCAAACAACAGGGATCCATTTCTTGGTTCTGCTTCCTCTGGGCAGTTTCATTCTTTTGTTACCACATGATGCAACCCCTCCTCTCTCCTGCCAGCTTTAAGCTTTTCACTATGGCTGCAGCAGAAATAAGCCATGCCATTAACAGGCTAAAAAGAGTCCAAGTCCCAACATTCTCTCCCAAAGTCCACTCTGATTACACTATTTTAGGTTACAGGCCATCCTTAAAGCCACAACTGGGCTCAGTGTGAGAGGATGCATGGATGAGCTTATAGCCAAAGGAACTCATCCCTAGATGAAAGAAAGTTGGGCCCTTCGCACGTGGCTCAGAAACTTGGAGACATATTAAGAAAAGAGAAGGTGCAGCAACCAATAGTTGTCCATGACAGAAGGAAAAGAAAATAAATAAAATAATTCTGCTCTGAGGGAACAATTCAATCTGCAGAAAACGTAGACATTTATTATTACCTGGTGAGTCAAGCACAATTCTGGGAATCCAGAGATTTGGGTTCCAGATTCTCTGCAGGATCCCTATATAGGACAGACCTGTAGAAAAGTTCTGGAGATTAAGTAGCCTTTGCTTCTTTTTTTTTTTATTTATTTATGATAGTCACACAGAGAGAGGGAGAGGCAGAGACACAGGCAGAGGGAGAAGCAGGCTCCATGCACCGGGAGCCCGACGTGGGATTCGATCCCGGGTCTCCAGGATCACACCCTGGGTCAAAGGCAGGCGCCAAACCACTGCGCCACCCAGGGATCCCGAGCCACCCAGGGATCCCAGCCTTTGCTTCTTGATCAGTCCCCTCAGGAACTGCGGTTGGGTTGGATTCTCCTATTCTGATTCCTTTTCTCTTTTTGGAAAGGAGGATGACACGTGTCTGAGAGGAATGCAAAAAGGATAATTGAGGTGCTTTCCACAAAGCACCTGTCACTAAATAAACCCAAGCTATCTATTAGCATGTGCTTGTTATTCTTTTAGTCTTAAGGATATTCAACCTGTGGTTTAGAGGCCAAACATTAACCACACTGGGGCAGATCAGCACTAAGGGAGCTATAAGCCATGAAGATGCACAGGCCTTCAGTGTTCTAAGTTCGAAAGATCTATGTGAAACAAGATACAATCCAAGTGAATTGAAAATGGACAGAAACGCAGTCAGACATGCAGGATAGAGAGGGTGTTTCAACTTACTACCAGAGCTAGTTCTCAAGAGATATGAGTGTTTGCCACGCAACTCAAAAGTACCAGCTGGCCTAGGCAATCCTTTAGATCTTCATTCAGCAAACATTTAGGTACCATCTATACAAGAAGCTAAAGTAGGAACCCATAAGCAGTTATGAGGTTGCCAAACATATCCTTTTTAGAAAAAAGAAGGGACCTCCATTTATAAATAGGTAAATTATTATGAGTCCAGATTATTATATGCAATATTATATATGTTATATGAACTAAAGGTCTATTACACCAGAGCCAGAAGGTAATTTTAGGGTCATTTTGGAGTGGAAGTTGAAGAAGGAGTGAGCCATGAGTGAATCCTATATTAAGACATAAACAAATATATAGGATTAAATTGAAAGATTACAATCAATTATACTTTTTTTTGTCTCCCAAATAAATATGACTCAGTACCCTGAGCACCCTATGGCAGCAGTTTACTTGTACCTTACTGCTCTTATTCTGACTCCTATCATAGTCACTTATTTATTCATTCAATTATTCAGTCATTCATTGAATATTTAAGACAAGCTTGACATGCACCAAGTACCGTGGCAAAGGCCAAGATACAAAACAGAGTGACACATGGTCGCTGTATTCTAGGAGTTCAATCCAAGAGAAGAGGAGGCATATAAAAGATAATTATAATATGACATGAGAAGTGCTCATAGAAGCAAGCACTGAGTGCCTTAAGGTGAAGTCTTCACAAAGGAGATGATATTTGAATTGACCTAAAGATAACAGGAGTTTTCTAGGCTGAAATTTTAGAGCATCTGGAAAGTCCCTGCATGGTGTGCTGAGAAAATGGTAAATGAGTTTGGTCTGAAAGGGTCTTAAGGTATGTAGGGAGAGTGTCAGAAGGGAAGTGGGGTTAAAGGTAAGTCACGTAGAACTTTGTAGCTCTCAATGTGGGCTTTGGACTTTATTTTATAGATAAAAGGGATTTGTTGAAGGACTCAGTAAAGGAAGGGCAATATTAGACTTGGGCTTTAGAAAGACATTCTAATAGCAGTCTGCAGGAAGGGTTATCCTGGGGAAGGACTGGAAGAATCAAAAGCAACAAAAAGGATATTTCAATAATCTAAATGAGAAGTGATAATGTCCTGATGGTTGAAAAAGAGGGAACAGAATGGGTTTAAGGAAGACTTAAGAGGTTGAACCAATAAGACTTGGTAATTGATTGATGGGAGATGATGTCGGAAAGGAAAAAGTTAAGAATGACTTAGGAATCAATAGCCTGGGTAGATAAGGAAATGAGGGTTCCATTAACCTGACTGTCGAGTAGAAGAAGAACAGGTTTGTGAGGAAAGATAAGGGCATACTGTGTTTAAGGTGGGTGCATGACATTCACTTGGGCAAGCTCCACTTGCTGTTAGAAACATCTCTCTAGAGTTGACGGGAGAGATAGAGGCTAGAGATTGACCAGGGCCTAGGTGGGTACTGAGACCATGAAATTAAATAGCATGGACCAGGCCACTAAAGGGCAAAGATTTTGAGGGCAGTAGGAATTTGATAATCCCCATAGCCCCTGGCATAGTACTTTGCATAAAGCAAGCAGAAACTATGTAAAAATCTACAGATACATACATAAATAAGCCAATTTGGAGGTTGCTAGTAACACCCAGATGCCCTGAGACCTCCAATTTGGAGCCTCTGCAATTTTATAGATTTATTTTAGGGTCAAACTGGCCATAAGAAAAATGCAACTAGCATACTAATATTCAAAGAGATTCTAGCCTTCCACTAAATTCCATTAAAAAACTACTAGTATCACCTTGTGTATTTCTTTGCATTTCATCTTCCAGAAAAGATACCATAAAATGAGGAAGCTGGAGTAATACAGCTTATAAGAATTAGGGGAGTTTAGTTGCAGTTGCTGGAACACAGAAATTGGTGTCAATGTGTTTGATCTTTAGAAAAGTCATTCTGAGGGCAGCTTCATGGTGTTTTAGGAACTAAGTGATGTCTTCTTCAAATGTCACTCAATGTCACAGTTCTTTTGCATTTGCTCATTCTTTCAACAAACATTGTTTGAGCACTTCCTATGTTCTAGACATTGTGCTAGGGACGAAAGACATCTTCCTACCTTTCAAAGAACTCAAGAGTCCAACAGTTAAAATATACTGGAAAGTATTATGATAGAGGTAAGCACTGTGTGCAGATGAAGGTAGAGAAAGACAACCCAACACAGAGTGGAGGAAATGAGGGTGGCAACATGGTTAGTGAAGTCTTTCAGAAAAGACAACATCTGAGCCAGATGATATGAGAGGGGTAAGGGTTCCAGATCAGGAACAGAGCAACTGTAAAGGCAAGGAAGAATAGAATTTATTCTCGTTGAACACGGAGGGGATTGGCAAGACATGAACTAGGAGTGGGGGGAGGGACCTCATCAGGCCCTGATAAGCCCCTCTATGGAGTCTGAACTTTTAGCTTGAAAACAATGGACAGTCACTGATGGATTCTTATGGAGGACTTCAGAACTCTTTGATTTTTAGTTTTTGTCTGATTTCCTATTCTCCCTCTGTCTGTCTGTTTTGACAGCTTATCTTCCTTCCTCCTTCCTTCCTTCCTTCCTTTCTTCCTTCTTCCTTCTCCCCTGTAAGCATGATTTTGGAAATTGCAGCTGCTCTGGCCAATGCCTAAAGTGTGAGTGATTTATTTATGTCTTGTCCATGCTTGGATTGAGGAAAAAGGAGTTGTAGATCCCTGAGACCTGAATTTTGATGGTAGTAAGAAGCAAAGTGAGAGGATCCCAGAAATAATTAATATCACCCAGAGAGTCTCCTTTTACTCAAACCTGGAGATACCTATATTCAGGTTTGAGGAAGGCAGGAGAAGTGATAGGTGTAGACAGGAATCTTCTTTTTTTTTTTTTTTAAGATTTTATTTATTTATTTATGAGAGACAGAGAGAGAAAGAGAAAGGCAGAGACACAGGCAGAGGGAGAAGTAGGCTCCATGCAGGGAGCCCAAGGTGGGACTCAATCCTGGGTCTCCAGGACCAGGCCCTGGATCAAAGGCAGCACTAAACCGCTGAGCCAAGTGTTTTTTTTTTTTTTTAAGGTTTTATTTATTTTTTAAAAAGATTTTATTTATTTATTCATAGAGACACACACAGAGAGAAGCAGAGACACAGGCAGAGAGAGAAGCAGGCTCCATGCAGAGAGCCTGACGTGGGACTCCATCCAGGGTCTCCAGGATCACACCCTGGGCTGAAGGCAGCGTTAAACCACTGAGCCACCCAGGTACCCTTTTTTTTTTTTTTTTTAAGATTTTATTTATTTATTCATGAGAGACAGACAGAGAGAGAGAGAGAGAGAGAGAGGCAGAGAGACACAGGCAGAGAGACACAGGCAGAGGGAGAAGCAGGCTCCATGCAGGGAGCCTGACGGGAATCTTCTCATGAGAGATTTACACTCTCGATACTTAAAATTGGGCCCCTGGACCAGAGAATCAGCAGTGACACCTGGAGATGTTTAGACAAGTGGAATTTCAAGCTTCAAGCCCAAGCCTACTAAATCAGAGTGTGCATTTTTTTTAACACCTAGGTGATTCTCACACACATGGAAGTTTGAAAAACCCTGATCTACAGGATAGGAAAACTGCATAGCTGGTAAATCTTATGTCACCATGTTGCAATCTTGTTGTTTTGCATGGCTGATTGATATGTAATCAGTTTGTCAACCTCTATGATTATAAATTTATGTCCTAAAGTAAACTTAATCAGGAGTTAAACCACTTGTACTCCACTGAACATTTCCAAGAAATCTCCTTGGAACCAGTGATGTTGAGATTCCTTTAAATAAAGGGTTTGCTGAATGATGGATAAAAGATTCATTTTCCCCCCTTATTGTGACAAAATATACATTAACATAAATTTACCATTTTAACTATTTTTAAGTGTACAGTTCAGTAATAGTAAGTTTATTCACACTGTTGCGCAACCATCACCACCATCCATCTCCAGAACTTTCTTATCTTCTTAAACTGAAACTCTCTGCCCATTAAATAGTAACTACCATTGCCCTCTCACCCCAGGCCCTGGAAACCACCATTCTACTTTCTGTCTTTAGGAACTCTACTCTAGGTGTTTCATATAAATGGAATCATACAGTATTTGTCCTATTCGTATCTGGTTTATTTCACTTAGCATAATATCTTCAAGGTACATCAATATTGTGGCTTGTATCAGAATTTCCTTCAGGAAAAGACTGAATCACATTCCACTATATGTATCTGCCACATTTTTTTTTTCACCATTCATCCATCAATGGACACAGGAGTTACTTATGTTTTAGCAATTGTGCATAATGCTCCTGTGAACATGGGTGTAGAGAGATTCATTCCTATCATCAGCATTCATACCAGGCATGCAGCTCCTCTTCCTGGCATCTCCACATTATTTCTAGAGGTGTGACACAATAAACATAAAATTCACAGTTAATGGATGTTCTCAATGAATTTTCTTTAACATATCTAGTCTCTAGTTGACTCCTCATTAAGAAAAGGGAATTTGCTATTGCTTGGAATGAAATGTCTGTTCCGTTTAGTGTCTCTGTCTGAGAGCAATGGCCTCCTGAATATAAACTCAGAGCCAGAGCCAAGACATTAATCTGTGAAGCTTAAGTATTGATTTGGTGACGCCATTCTCTTCCCCTGATGCTATTCCTATCAACTCAAATTATCTCTGTGAATGTAGGAACCATTTTTTTCTGGGTGCACTGGGCAGCTGGTGACAAGCTGTTTGCTGATGAGCTGTGACAGAGATGAGCAGTCAGCTGCTCCTGGGCATTAGACGTCCTCCCTCCCAGTGCTACTGGTCAAAGGAATTTGCAGCCCTGAAGCCAAGGGGCAAACACCCACTTGGGCAGACTCAGGGCTCCAGCCTGATTTCAGAAACCCCAATAGCTCTCAGAGAAAGGGGAAGAGTCCCTGATCTTGGTGAAATTATTCTAAGGAATTATATAAAGGGTATTATTTCCTCATATTGATCATATTTCTTTTGTGGACTCTCCAGTTTAGGTGTGCTGCTTCAGGGAGCTGGTGGGACTGCTTACCCTCAGGCATCCAGTGGGGGCGCTCTTCCACTTTCCATTTCATGCCTACTGTTTCACCCCTGGGTCAACTCTTTGGGTTATCAGATGTGTGTGTGAAGAAGAGAGGGTTACAATCACACCAGCTCATTTGGAAAATAAACACTGAAACTCTGGATTTCATTTTCTGTGCAATCACTTTTGCTTTGAAACTAAATCTAGACCTAAAGACAGGAACAACACAAGTTTCCAATTTTCATGTTAATTCCTGGCCCTCAAGGATGATTAACTTTATCTAGAAACTGAAAACACATTTGGGCTAATCTTTTATGAGATCTGATTAAGAGCTTTACAGCAAAGATTTGCACCACATTAGAAAGGCTCAAGCAATTTAGGAGAGTGCACATGTAAGGAATTTTCCTTTTACCCGATTATAAAAGAAGAGCTAGAAATCACAGCCAACTGCACAAGAAGGGAAAAGGTAAGGACCGGCCTGTTTGAATCCAAAGGAAAAAAGTTTGCATGTTGGTGAGCACATTTGAAGACTTTCCATGAGAACCACTGACAAAACCAAAAGGCATAACATGTGATGAGGTTATATGCATGCAGAGTCACAGGAGCATGTAATGTGCTATAAGGATTCAAGGAAAGTCTGGGGACATGCATAAGATAATAAAATATCTGTAGGCCACTGTCTAGAATTTATACTTTGCCTCTTCTGGGGTTTTATCCTGATCTCTCCACATCATATGCCTTCCCCTGTCTTTTGCCCTCCCCATTAATACATGCTTATCAAAATCTCACCACCAGACACCTCACAGATTGACACCTCTTAGCCATAATCGTTCTTTTGCGTCCTGTCAAAATGTGTTGTATATGCTAGGGCAGCCTATCTGGCATTAATGACACATTTCTTAGTGGTCACTTTCAAGACATTTTTTCACATGGGTGGTTTGTGCTCCTAAACCAGTCTGTAAGTTCTTTGAAGTAAGCACTATTTGAGGGTGTATTTATTAGAGTGTCCTAAAGCAGTGCTCCCTAAACTTTAATATTCATGGGCATCAATAGGGGATCTTACTAAAATGAAAATGTTAATTCAGCAGGAGTAGGTTGGGCCTGAGATTCTGCATTTCTAACCAGTTTCTAGGTATTGGTGCTGGTTGGAAGACCACTTTTTGAGTAGCAAGGCCCTAAAACACCCAGGATGGTGCCTCAACTAAACAAGTAATGCTTTATATTGGTAGTAGTTCCCAAATTCCTCTTGTGAGGCCAGATCCATTCAAGTAAGTGCTACCTCATGATCAAAGGGTAAGTCCTCTTCCTTTCGATCATGAGACTGCCCTCTAAATTAATTGAAACCTGAGGACGTAATTTTGTTATAATGCAATTGTTTGAATTTGTGTTTAAATTTGAGGAGTATGAGTGGTTTTACTAATGTAATTTGAGAGGACTGATGAATTATTTGGCTGTGCGTGGCCCAGCCCTGATGCTAGGCCACTCTTGATAAGAGCCACAATTATACTAGCTGATCCCAGAAACAAGAGCACCCACTAGCCTGCATAGTGTTGAGAGTTGTAACTCCCCTTCTGGACAAAGGGCCCTCACTTTTCTCCAGATGGGTTAAGTAGGTGGAGGCAGAAACAAAGCTTACTTTTGTTGACCGGGGTCCAGTCTATAGTCTCTGTTTCCTATAAGAAGTCCTGCTCTGTCAGAGACAAAGAACTCCATCTTAGTTTCACCTTCAAAACAAGGAAAATCGGTCTTCACTTTTTTTAAAAAAGACAATTTTTTTTAAGTTTTAAAGATTTTTATCTATTTATTTGAGACAGAGAGCATGAGAGAGAGATCATAAGCAGGGGAGGAGTATAGGGAGAAGCAGACTCTCCCACTGAACAGGGAGCCCGATGCTGGACTCAATCCCAGGACCTGAGCTGAAGGCAGATGCTTAACTGACTGAGCCACCCGGGCACCCATAACTAGTCTAACTATACAAAGCAGACTTCAATAAATGCTTTTTAACTAGGAGGGATAGACCAGAAGGGCTGGCAGCACAAGTGAAGCTGTGGAAATGTCTGACTGGTCTCATGGCCTAGTACCAATAGGTGGACAGGCCAGCCTCTCAGGACCTGGCTTTATTTGTCAGTAAAACCAAGGTGTGGGAGTGGAAGATGTTTACCAGCACCAAGAATCTGTGATTCTGATCATCATATCAGGGAAAGGCACAGAAGGAGACAAGAACTCCACACTTGGCTATTCGACAGCACAGTGGGACTGGGAGCCTCTTGGCATGTGCCTATCCTCTTTCTGGTCTCAGCCCCAGTGCTGGTCCTGACAAGACACTAAGTTGTCCTCTCCTAGATAATTCGGTGCCTCCCATCTGCCAGCCTGGTATAGAAAGACTTGAAAAGATATGCCCTGTGCTGCCACCTAATGGCTCTGATTCTATCAAGGTGATTCGTCAGCACCATTCGGCTATTACAGAATCTCTAGGCCCTTTATAAAACGTAATCCACCAGCTATGAGAACCTAGCAGGAAAGAATAAACATAGGGGATTTCCAGGTGCCATTGCATCCCCAGAATCAGGAACCATGATTGTTAAGGACCATAATTTGTTTTTTGAACTTTGTGATTTCCTCCTTGTCATTTCCTGTTTCCCTGTAATGATTAACAGTAAAACTCTAAAAACAGAAAGAGCCCGAGGAAGCAGGGGACTGGGGGGACAGCAGTCCAGGGGTTGGGGTAAACAACTCTAGGGGATGGAGTGGGTGGCAGGAGCTGAATAGCTGGAAGGAAAGTAGGTTGAGTCCTCAGGCTTGTTTGAAAATGGAAGGAGGGGGTGGAATAAAGTTGTGTTCTAGTGGGAATGAAGGTAACAGTCTTAAAAGCATTGTCATTCTTTCCTGTTTTGCCTTTAGATGTACCAGTCTCTTTTTCCATACAAGATGAAGCAATAGTAGTAGTCCACTAGTGTTATAGTTCAGGGGCCTTTGTAGGAAATGATTGTCTTAGAGTGAAGATCTTAAATACAAGTATCCACAAAAGGGCCAAGCAGATAAGGCTGGGGTCAGCCTTGGGTAAGTCTATAGTGAGTGGGGGACTGTGGTGGGCTGGACAGGACTTACCTATCCTGAGAGGCAACAGCTGCCCAGCCCTTGGTGGTCATGGCCCTAACCAAATTGTGTGCTCACATTGCTTGATCTTTCTAATTTTCGAGAGAAGCTGGAAATTTACATTAATATGTGAAGTCTCTTTAATTTTAAATGTTGGCAGCTAATGCTCCTTTGAAAACAAACAACAGCAACCTCATATGGGCCAAATAAAGCATGTCAATGAGATATTTTTAGCCCAAAGGCCAACTTTTTGAAAACTTAGACCTAGCAGTTTGCATTCTGGAATCTCAAAGCATTAATATGCTTTTTGTGAGGCATATGATCTGTCAACAATAGCAAACTACTATCAAACAAGCAAATATTGGATAAATCATATCTGAAGGGTTTGAGTATATTCATTCAATAAATCAAGAAGCATTGATTGAGTGCCTAATATATGCTAAGTAATGATAAATGAAACTTTTTCTATAACAGGCCATATAGCAAATACTTTAGGCTTTGAGGGTCAAATAGTCTCTATCATGACTACTCCGCTCTGCCAGTTATAATTACAAAGTAGCCTTAGACAATACATAAACAAATGGGTGTAGCTGTGTTCCAATAAAACTTTATTTACAACAGGCAGCAGTTCAGATTTGGCCCATTGGCTATAACATGCCTATCTCTGATCTAAAAAATCTCAAGCCAATTTGAAGTCTAATGCAGCAGCTTTCTTTAAGGAAATCTACATGTTTATGCTTGGCCTATTCAGACAAGGAATTAGGGTGGTATCACTAATATTTTTAAGTTATAGGGCAGCCCGGTAGCTCAGCGGTTTAGTGCCGCCTTCAGCCCAGGGCCTGATCCTAGAGACCGGGATCGAGTCCCACATCAGGCTCCCTGCATGGAGCCTGCTTCTCCCTCTGCCTGTGTCTCTGCCTCTCTCTCTCTCTCTCTGTGTGTGTGTCTCTCATGAATAAATAAATAAAATCTTAAAAAAAAAAAAGTAAGGGGTAAGTAGTTTACCCCAAATAGATCTCTGTTACCATTTAGTATAATGCAAGGTATCATAATTATTCTATAAACATAAACAAGTTACCATAAACGTTGGAAACAATGCTGGTCCAACTAAGCCACTGAAGTTAATTTGGCAAGACTGAATACGAATTTAATTTAGGATAATTTTTCAAAAAGGGAACCATTTATGTGAGAACATTGAACAGTTGACTGAGCTAGTTATCTTAATGGAGTAATTCAATTCCTTTTTTTTTTTTTTAATTTATTCATGACAGAGAGAGAGAGAGAGAGAGGCAGAGGAAGAAGCAAGCTCCGTGTAGGGAGCCGACATGGAACTCAATCCGGGGTCTCCAGGATCACACCTCCGGGCTGAAGGCGGAGCTAAACCGCTGCGCCACCAGGGCTGCCCCAATTCCTGTTTTGATTGCATTTGAAACTGTTGTGAAGAAGCAACGTAAAGCTGAGCACACCTACTTGTCCCCTGAGTCCTAGGACTCCCTTACTACTTGGAACTTTCTTTAAAAAAAAAAAAAAAAAAGGAAGAAGAAGAAGAAGAAGAAGAAGAAGAAGAAGAAGAAGAAGAAGAAGAAGAAGAAGAAGAAGAAGAAGAATAAAGAAGAAGAAGAAGAAAGAAGAAGAAGAAGAAGAAGAAGAAGAAAGAAGAATAAGAAGAAGAAGAAGAAAGAAGAATAAATAAGAAGAAGAAGGAAGAAGAATAAAGAAGAAGAAGAAGGAAGAAGAAAAAGAAGAAGAAGAAGGAAGAAGAAAAAAGAGAAGAAGAAGAAGAAGAAGAAGAAGAAGAAGAAGAAGAAGAAGAGAAGGAAGAAGAAAAAAGAAGAAGAAGAAGAAGAAGGAAGAAGAAAAAGAGAAGAAGAAGAAGAAGGAAGAAGAAAGAAGAAGAAGAAGAAAGAAGAAGAAGAAAAAAGAAGAAGAAAGAAGAAGAAGAAGAAGAAGAAGAAGAAGAAGAAGAAGAAGAAGAAGAAAAGAAGAAGGAGAAGAAGGAGAAGACTTCATTTATTTATTTGACAGATCACAAGCACCAGGAAGGGGGAGAGGGAGAAGCAGACTCCCCAGTGAGCAGGGGCCCTAATGTGAGGCTTGATCCCAGTACCCTGAGTTTATGACCTGAGCTGAAGGCAGATGCTTAACTGAGCCACCCAGGCACCCCCTACTTGGAACTTTCAAAAAGATGTTATGAAGAGAACAAATGAAGCAATGTATCACATCTATCTTTATATTCTCAGCAAAGTATTAATAGGTAGAAGATTCTCAAAAATTTTTGCTTTATGAATGGAAGGCAACAGACTCTGGCCATGTTAGCTTCTTTAGATGTCACTTTTATGAAATATTAACTAAAGATACCTAGCTATTTACATGCCTGTAGAGACTGTGTATTGGGTGCCAAAAGCTATTCGTAGCTCTCTTCTCTTTCACTTTCTTCTACCATAGACTGCCTTGCAGGGAAGGGGACCATGTGTTCCAATTCTGGCCAACAAGATATAAACACAAGTATCTGCTTGGGGCTTCTGAGAACATTTCCTGAGAGGGACTGATTCAGTTTGGCCTCTTATCCCTTCCTTTTTCTTCCTGACCTAGAACACAGATACAATACCTTAGAAGTTCAGTAGCCATCTTGTAACATTGGCAAAAGTGACACACTAAGAATGGTGGAGTAGAAAGAAAGAGGAAACCTTGACAATGTCATTGAGCACTTCATTAGCCCTGAACTGACCACATTTGGGTTTATTAAATGAGAAGAAATACAGTCCCCATAGGGTAAAGCCATTGTCTGGCTTTCTGTTACTTACAACCCAACCCAATACTATCTATTTGGGGGTTACTTAGAGTTTTCTTCTATTCTTATACTCCATCAACATTGCTCAGGATATGAAATTTCCAGCATCCAAAGCAGTTGTATTAATTTTCTGCCTCTTCCCATGCCACTTTGAAAAATTGGGTTAAAGACATTTAAAATCTTGTTGTAAACTCAAATAATATATAAAGATCAAAATTCATTGGTATTCTCAGGAAGAAGTCTTGTTATAATACATCAAGTTCAAAGAAAACATTCTACAACATAGCTTCTAAGAATATCAAAGATATTGTCAACAGATTCCTTCTGAACTTGTTTTACGAAGCAAATATATTATGCCAACAAACTGTCCAAAAAATATTTAATAAAAACTTTTAACAAAAGTATTTTTAATATTTAAAAGTATTAAAAGTATTTAATAATAATGAATATGGTCTACTTTTAAGAGTTTCATGGCCCCCAAACCATTGTATTTTGTGACATATACATTAGCTTATTATAAAGACCTTTCAAATCTTGGGTTTTAGGAGCACCCAGTTGCCAAATTTTGGGCAATTTGGCCATCAAAAAAATTAATGATGGTAATGGATTATAACATATTAAATGAAATGTAAAAAAAAAAAAATCTATGAGTTCACAGTGATTCAGAAGCATGCCAGCTAGTAAATGTAGATGAATAATGGAGTTTGTAAATAGTAATTGCTTTGGATACCATTATTAACAGACGCTAAAACTATTGAGTGAAGGATGTTAGGGAACGAGATAATCACATGGCTTCAAAGTAGCATCTCAGAAATCAGCTAATAATTCCAAAAGGAAAATGTGTCTTTACTTTGGTGAGACCTGGTAGACATGGTCTTAACCAATCAAACTTTGGCATCACCAATGATAAGACAGTGGGCAGTCTTCTGATTTTATGCCCTAAGAGGTACACAGTACCCTTTATGCAGAATTCTTGCCTGAATCTAAACAAGGAAATAGGCAATCCAGAATTTGAAAAAAAAAAACTGTAAGACAACTAGCTTATATTCTTAAAAAAGTTCAATGTCATGGAAACCACCAAAAGGCAGAGATTTTTCTTGACTAAGAGGGTGTAAGCAACCAAATGCAATGTGTAAATCTTCATAAGACTGCACAATAGAGGAGGAAAAAGTCTGCTTATAAAAGACATTTTTTAAGATCATTGGAGAAATTTGAATATAGAGAGTATATTATATTCAATTGTATTATTGAATTAATGTTAATTTTCTTAGGTGTGATAGTAGTGGTATTGTGGTTATTTATTAGAATGTCTTTTCGAGAAGATCAATATATTAGGCATTTAGGGGTGAAGTGTCATGATGACTGCATCCTGCTTTTTTTTTTTTAAAGACTTCATTTTTAAGTAATCTCTATACCCAAAATGGAGCTCAAACTTACAACCCTGAGATCAAGACTTGTATGCTCTGGGGCACCCAGGTGTTAGACTCTTGGTTTTGGCTCAGGTCATGATCTTGCAGTGGTGGGATGGATGGGATTGAGCTCCCCCACCCCAGGCTCCATGCTGAGCAGAGCCTGCTTCAGATTCTTTCTCCCTCTCCATCCCTTCATCCCTCTATCCTCCCTCTCCCTGCCCCTTCTCCCATGTGGGTGCACTCAGTCTCGTGCTCTCTCTCTCTCTCAAATAAATAAATAAATAAATAAATAAATAAATAAATAAAATCTTTAAAAAATAAAAAGTGTTGTGTGCCCTACCGACTGAACCAGCCAGGCAGTCCTGAATCCTACTTTTTTTTTTTTTTTTTTAAAGTATGGTGTATGTTTGTGTATGTGTAGAGGCAAGTGCGGCAAAATTAAAAATTAAAAATTGGTAAATCTATATAAAGGATTTAGGATGTTTACTCAGCTATTCTTTTAACTTCTTTGGAGGTTTAAAACTTTTCCAAAAAAAGAGAGAGAAAAAGTCTTGGACTTCATACTGTATCTAGGAATTTTTAGAATACTGTGAACAATTGTCATAATCACCTCCTGGTAGATACTAAGATATGCTAGCTAGACATCCTGATGCAAGGTCTAGGTGTCGCATAAGGATTATCAGTAAAAAAAAAAAAAAGAAAATAGTGTTACTACAAGCCAGACACTATTTCAGGCAGCTGGGATACCTGAATGAACACAACAGCAATCTGTCCTGTGGGGAGACATGGCATTGGGAAGCAGGCAGGTAGAAACAGTAAACATAATAAGTAAGTAAATTGTGCAGTGCTATGGAAAAAAATAGTAGAGAAGGGGTTGGGGAACATATATATTTTTTAATTTTTAAGCTGGGCAATATTAGAGACTTAGATCCGTAAATGAAAGGAACATAAGGATTGATTTAAGGGATATACAGATAATGTTCAAATTTTCTATACTATTCTAGAATATGCTGGTTTGTTTTCACATGAAGAATCCTGCACTCTTATGTCACATAAAACCATTTCAGTTGTATCACCCACCTAGGGTGATCACCAGTCCTGGTCACTTTTTATCACCAGGACCAAGGGATTTCCCAAGAACAGGACATTCAGTGCTAGAATTGGTACTGTCCTGGGCGAACTGGAATGTTTGGTCACCCTAATATTGCTACTTACCACTGGTGTGACCTCGAGCAAATCGCTTAGCTTCCCAGAGTCTGTTTTTGTTTCCTCATCTATAAAAAGGAGATGATATATGTGCTACAAAATGGATGAACCTTGAAAATATTGTGCTAAGTGAAAGAAGCCAGACACAAACATCACATATTTATTATATGATGATTCCATTTATTTATTTATGTATTTGTTTATTTTTTTAAGATTTTATTTATTCATGAGAGACATACAGAGAGAGAGAGAGGCAGAGACATAGGCAGAGGGAGAAGCAGGTTCCCTGCAAGGAACCAGATGCGGGACTCGGGACCCGATCGCAGACCCGGGATCACAACCTGAGCCAAAGGCAAGCACTCAACCACTGAGTCACCCAGGTGCCTTGATGATTCCATTTATATGAAATTTTCAGAATAGGCCAATCTGTAGAGACAGAGGGCAGATTAGTGGCTGCCAGGGCCTGGAGGGAGGGAGAAGTAGGGCATAACTGACTGCTCAGGGGTATGAGATTTCTTTTGAGGGTAATGAAAATGTTCTAGAATTAGATAGTAGCAATTGTACAGCTCTGTGAATATACCAAAAACCACTGAATTGTACATTTCAAGATATTATGATATATGAATTATATCTCAATAAAGCTGTTATTTTAAAAATTTTAGTAAAACAGTATTACCATATAACCAACAATTCCACTCTTAAGAATAGGCAAA
This sequence comes from Canis lupus dingo, assembly GCF_003254725.2. NCBI lineage: Eukaryota > Metazoa > Chordata > Mammalia > Carnivora > Canidae > Canis > Canis lupus. The sequence goes on from NC_064251.1 coordinate 35,168,690, forward strand.
TCTCTAGAGACAGAATCAAAATTAGTTGTTACCTCAGGCTGGGAGGAGTGAAGGAAAATGAGGAGTGATTGCTACTGGGAATGAGGTTTCTTTTTGGAGGGATGAAAATGTTCTAAAATTGATTGTGGTAATGGTTACATATCTCTGTCAGTATACTAAAAATAATTGAATGGTACACTTTATTTTCAATTTTTAAAAAAGACTTTATTTATTTATTCATAAGAGACACACAGAGAGAGGTAGAGACATAGGCAGAGGAAGAAGCAGACTCCCTACAGGGAGCCTGATGCAGGACTGGATCCCAGACCCCAAGATCACAACCTGAGCCAAAGGCAAATGCTCAACCACTGAGCCACCCAGGTGCCCTGAATGGTACACTTTAAATGGGTGAATTGACTTGCATGGCATGTGAATTATACCTTAATAAAGCCATGAAACAGGTAATATAGTAAAAGTATTTTAGGTTGAAAAAAGGAGATGATAATACCTTTATCATCTAACTCTAAATGAGTTTTTGCTCTCATAACACTCACACTCCCTCCCCAACATACACTATTTATCACACCAAATCATCATTGCGTATGCTTTTTTCTTGCCCAGTGAGCTGAGAATGCTTTGATGACAGAAACCTTCTAATTCCCTGAGGGCCAGTTTCCTGGGCACATAACCTACACGGTCATACAAGACCCCATACTCAGAAGAGCCTCACATTTGGTTTAACGCTCTGCTGTCACTGTTTGAAATTCTTACTTTCTGAGCCAGGTGCAGGTGCCCCTCATTTCCATTTTGCACTGGGCCCTGCAAATCTTGCAGCTGTACTGAATCCAACTTTGTAGCCCAGCATTTAGCATAGTATTGATGCTCATTGGGTGTTTTCTTTCCCAATCCCGGAACCCTGAGGACAGCGCATTGACCTTCAACACAGATTTATGGAGAGTCTCCTATGTGTGCCAGGGAGTGTGTCAACAGCTGGGGACACAGTGGGGGGTTGGGGGGGCGGCCAAAGCAGGCAGCAGGCAGCAGCAGGGGAACTGCTCAGAAGGAGGCTATTCACGCAGGTAAATGTGCCCACCTAACCACTTGTCTCAAATGGCAATGACAATGTTTGACTCATTTGTACTTTTAGTTCGAGAAAAACACATCACCTGGAGATCCAATTTTGTGAGTTCTGCTTTATTACAGGAAATAGAGGACTCTGATGAATGAGGATGGGACTTTAGTTCTTTTCCACAGTGTGAATAAAAAGTCAACGCTGCCTTTTTTGGTCTATCACTTTGTCATCTATTATTAAAGAGATCTGTCAGCACCTTTTAATCCAATTTAGTTTCTATGTACAAAACACTGTGCTAGGCACTGCTGCTCATGGGAAGATTGTAGTTGGATCTTTTTAAGCTTGTCACACAAGCTCTTTGGGTAATGATTACGGTGGGCTGCAACGTCGTGGAAAGTCTCAGTCAAAACTCTGAAATTCCTGATAGACCTGGCTTCTACCTGCTAGATCTTCTTTATTATGGCAAATTCCAAGGATGACTCCTTAATCTCTCTACATTTCAGTTTTCTAATTGGTTCATACAACCCTGGTGTCAAAGGGCTATGGTAAAGATTAAATGAGGTAGTGCAACACATAACTTTTGGCACAGTGGCACTTAATAAGAAAGCCACAGTAAAAACAAAACCTGAAACATCCTGTAAAACTGTGTTGCTCTACATCTTAATGTAGCCATCTTAATGGCTAACTAGGACTGTTCCTGGCATACAGCCATACGTCATAAACTACATCTGTCTGCAGCCACTGTTCTACTAGCTAGAGGTGAAGGCAGATGATTCTAACCAGTATCTACCTATTTTTTTTTAAGATTTTATTTCTTTATTCATGAGAGACACACACACACAGAGGCAGAGACACAGGCAGAGGGAGAAGCAGGCTCCATGCAGGAAGCCCGACATGGGACTCGATCCCAGGTCTTCTCCAGGATCACGTCCTGGGCTGAAGGTGGGCACTAAACCGCTGAGCCACCCAGGCATCCCTCTACCTAACTCTTTAAAGTCAGTAAGGTCCTCTTCCTCTCAGCCTTGTGTTGACCCCACACCTGGGTCCCATGCTCCTGGGCACAGTGTCTATTTGGAGGAAGGCTAAGTGATGGGGCTGGAATGCCTGCAACAGCTGGTGGGGCCACCGAGGGGTCAGTTTGGCCTGTCCTGGCATCTTTAGCTTCTTTAGAACCTGGAGCCCACACCTAGACTAGCACAATCTACTCACTGGGCACCTAAACACTTGGGTTCTCTCCCACCACCACCCCTCACTGGCCAGTCATCAGAAGTGGCTGCCACCAGCAAGAGGGGCAGGACCCCGCGACAAGGCAGCTTCTGCTGAGGAAAGGCAAGTCTTGGAAAGATGTTCCTCTGCGAGCTGTCAGCCGACTCTCCCAGCAGGCAGAAGGATGACTGCCACAGTTCTGAAGCAGGGAATTCTAGGAAGGCAGCACACCACAGAGTCCATAACAATAACTAAATGGTAAGAATTTCTGTTGTATATACCAATCATTTCTAGGATTTCCGGAATGAGGATAGGTTGAGGGGATGATAGAGAATCATGAGATATGCCATCAAACTTCACAATTATCTGGGAAAACTCACTGAAAACTATATATATTAGAGTTATGTGTACTTTACCAATCTTAGCATTGATCCAAGCAAAAAATTTCTAAACAGATCTACAAAAAGTACAAAGAAGTCTTTACCACAAAATATCCACCATTTACAAGATTGTGGTTGCTTTCTTTAAAAATCTTTATTGTTTACAGGCATAACATTTACATAATCAAAAAAACAGCAACAAAAGGACTTGGTTTCTGGAAATTGACAGGACTGTGTTTGATCCCAGCTCTATAATTTATTCTCTGAGTCACTTCTATTTAGTGACCAATGTAGTGAAAATAATATTACCGACCACACCGTATTAATGAGATAATGTACCTGGTGGACCCAGCACATTCAAATTTCTTAATCTTTCTTCTTCTTGTCCTCCTCTTTCTCGTTATTATTATTTATTCTGCATTTCTCTGTCTGAGCACAGGAAAAAATACTGGGTTCTTACTCTCTAATTACTATTCCAATAATCCACATGTGTAGTCTATGTTCTAGTACATTGATGTTGTTTTGTTTAGTATTTAATGAAATTCTTACCCTATATCCATTTTATGATGTTCCCATCTCTTAACCTAATTAGACAATGAAGTGAGGCCTCTTTGTTGACAAATTTTAGTGTCACTTGAAAAATATGTTCACTGGGAAATATCTGTAACTGAACTCGATTCCATGGGCTATTGTATCTCTTAACACTGAGTAAACAGTGGGGAGATTTAAACCACTTGGACCACTCACCAGGAAATTATTTTCAGAGATCGTCTTCATTTCATTTCCCCAGTAAGTCAAAACTATGTCGGGTGAAGATCATAGCCCTATTTGGGAATGTCCTTGAGATCTTATATATGGCAGGATTAACCCTAAAGGCAACATTCACTGAGAGGCACTCTGCAATATAAACAAATCAAACATAAATCTTATCTTCAAGGAGTTGGAAATTTTATAGAGATAAGACATGTATATACAGAAATTAATACAGTATAAAAAGCAGTAAATATCTATTATGGACTGAATGTGTTGCCCCAAAATTCCTATGTTGAAATCCTAACCCCCAAAGTGATGTTATTAGGAAGTGGACTTTTGGGAGTTGATTCAGCCCTTGTGAATGGGATTAGTTCCTAAAAAATAGTTCCTTATATATTAGTTCCCCAAAGAGCTCTCCCACCCCTTTTGCCATTTGAGAACACAGCAAGAAGGTGGCCATCTATGAACTAGGAAGCGGCCTCACCAGACCCTGAAGCTGTTGGCAGCTTGATCTTGAACTTCCCACCCTCCAGAACCATGAGAAATAAAGTTCTGTTGTTTAAGTCACCCCACCTATAGTATTTTTGTTATACCAACCTGAATGGACTAAGACAGTGTCATAAGACAAATACAGAAAAAAACACAGTAGAAATTCAGGAAAAGATTTATTTCTGACTGAGAAAGTTAGGAAAGGCCTTGAGGAAAAGAAACCTTCATACTGATCCTCATACTTGGGCCTGGAGAGATGGGAAAAAATTGGACATGCGAAATAAGAGTGTCATGGAAAGGGAAAATTACTATCAGTATTAAAAAAAAATGATGATGGCCACCTGGGTGGCTCAGCTGGTTAAGCGTCCAACTCTTGGTTTCAGCCCAGGTCATGATCTTGTGGTTATGGGATGGAGCCCCGCATCGGGTGGGCTCTGCACTCAGTGCAGCCTGCTTGAGATTCTCTTTTCCTCTCCCTCTGCCCCTTCCCATTCGCAGGCTCTCTTTCTCTTTCTCTCTATCAAATAAATAAATAAAATCTTTAAAGAAAAAAGTGCCAGTAACAGTTTCCACATCACAGGAAATGTTGCGATTTCCTCTTTATTTTAGGAAAAACAACTGATGGACCTTTTGGTTACTAAAAGCAAGGTCTAGGACGAAGAGGAAAAGTAGAAGTCAAGAAGCAGCTGAACTGCCCTGAAGAATCCAATAAACTAGTGTCTCCCTTGAGATACAGAGATTGTTCCAGAGTAAAATGATATTGACTTTCTTTTGAGAAGCCCCAGGGCAGGCCCCAGGGGCTTAGAACTTCAAGTAAGGAGGCAAGGAGATTGTATGAAAAGAGTGTAGTTAGCAATAGGGCCGCAGGTTGTGGGTCATAAGAAATGGCCAGTAACTAAATTCTCCATGGCTGGAAGGGCCAGTCAACTCCAGCATCAGCAGGACCTATTAAACACCTCCATTTTTCCCAAAACTTCAGTGGAGGTTATTGATTATTCAACTGTCTATTGTAAACAAAACCAATCAGGCTCTCATGGGCTTGCGATCTACTGGCAGACACAGATAATGAATAAATCATAAGAGAGCAACAATTGCTTCATACAGCTTTAACGTAGGTTGATATGATAGAATGTGTTGATAGATACTTAACACAAGTTAGCCAGAGAAGGTCTGTCTAAGGACATGATTTTATGCTGAGGTCCAAAGGACAGGCAGGAGCCAGTCAAGTGACAATAGGAGGAAAGAGCATTCTAGGGAGACAGCTCAGCTGGTGCAAAGGCCTTGAGGCTGAAACAGGTTTGGCTTGCTCAAGGAATCGAATGGCCAAGTGGCTGGAGCATTAGTGAGGAAGAGGCTGAGGAGCAGGCAATATAATCGGAGGTTGGTTTACCATAAAACCAATGGAACGGCATTTTGCAACATTTCCATAAACAAGTGAGAAGTTATAGATTCCTGATTTGGATGTTAGGGCACCTTCTCTTGAAATCTGTACATTTATTGATTAAGCAAATAAAGATTCAGATTAAAATTTAGTAGAATATAAAACAAAGTGAAAGATGAGCGATTAAGGCAATAGTAAATACTCTGACATTGTAAAGTGAATTCAACAACAAAAACTTCAAATCCTATGGAAAATACTAGTGTTAACAGAAGACACAAAACTTAAATAGAAGTAATAAACTTTTAGATTGTTTGATGATCCAGTTAATAAAGATGAAAGAATCATGGGTACTTAACAGCAAAAGATTTTGAGTTCTTGCTGATTTGACACAAACTATTGATGTCATGAAAGTAACATAATCCTCAGGATTTACCACTCAAAAAGGACTCAGACAACAAACCAGTTAGGTGGTTATTGCCAAAGAATATTTACGATGAACTTTTAATAAGAAAAAACAAAATGCCTTGAAATAATACAGCTCATCTGTGATAGAAACTTGATAGGTTTCACCAAATCTGACAACAGTCCTAAAATTTTACTGAAGAAACTCTGCTTCATAAAAACCAAATTCTTAACAACAATGTTGGAGGAAAGATGATCTTTCTTTCCTCTCCTTAGAAAATAAAATGATACTAAAAATTGTCACATAAGGAGACAAAGTATTTGCAGCCAGAAAAATGTAAGAAAAAGTATTATAGTTGTGAGCAGTTAATTCATAGAAATATGATACTCTGCTATTTTTCTGAATTTGATATTTGTAATATTTGTCAACTTTTGTAAATAGGAAATTTTGTGGTTGCTTCTCAGATTCAAAATAAATATTCATTTTCAATTTCTTTTTTAGAAATAAAAAAAGGACTTTTTTAAAAAAAGATTTTTATTTGAGAGAGATGAGCAGAGGGGAGGGGCGGAGGGAGAAGGAGGAGCAGACTCCCCGCTGAGCAGGGAGCCCGATATGGGGCTCTATCACAGGACCCTGAGATCAAGACCTGAGGTGAAGGCAGACACTTAACCGACTGAGCCACCCAGGTGCCCCTAGAAATACATTTTTTAAAATTTTTTTATTTTTAAAATTTTTATTTATTTATGATAGTCACAGAGAGAGAGAGGGAGGCAGAGACACAGGCAGAGGGAGAAGCAGGCTCCATGCACCGGGAACCCAATGTGGGATTCGATCCCGGGTCTCCGGAATCGCGCCCTGGGCCAAAGGCAGGCGCCAAACCGCTGCGCCACCCAGGGATCCCTCCTAGAAATACATTTAAAAAATAATTCAGAGTTAGGAGGTGAAAAGCCCCAACTGAGAGAATTCACCCAGAAAAGCTTTGGGTGAATTCAGAAATTTTGAGGAAGGGTTTGAATTTCCTCTAGGACCCGGGGGTGGGGGTGGGGCTCTAGTTAAGGGAACTATGCTCTGTGAGGGACATGGGGAGTTCATGACTGGCAGGAAGAATGAACACACTGAGGGAGCAAAACACAGGACACACCATGGTAGAGGGACAAGTGAGAAATTGGTTGGACTGAAACAAAGGTTAATAATAATAAAAAATAAATAATAATAATAATAAAAGGTAACACACCCAGAGTGCTCATTGTAGAGGAAGCACTGTTCTGGGCATATATGAACCCATTCATTTTAGAAAGATGGGCTGCAGTGAGAACATGGTACACTCTGTATGCCAGGCTAAGGAATGTAGACATATTTTACTGACAGTGGGGAGCCACTAAAGGTTTTTGCACAGCTGTTGTTATGACACAAAAGAGAGGAATCAGAATTGCTTTGATAGGAGAGCCTGAAGACCCCCACCCCCGAAATTTTGAGTAACTACTTGTGTGAATAGCCGTGTGTTTCTTTTCTGGGGAGAACCGATAACTTCCGTCCAATCTTAAAGGTGTCTGAGACTTCAAAAAAGGGCTAAGAATCACTGACTTAGCAATTTCAAGCCTCGATGACCAGCAGCATAATAGTAGCATTGAAGAAAAAAAAAGGGGTCCCAGGGAAAAGAGTAAAGGAGGTGAGGTTGGCTGGAAGAGTAGACAGGATCACTTCCCCCTGCAATTTCTTGCTTTTATGACACTGTAGGTGGATCTTCCGGTGGGCACCAGACATGGAGAACCCAGCCTTCTAGAAACTGTAAGCTGCAGCTGCAGGCTGGCACCTGACCTCCATCACAAGCTAGATGTTGAATGACGTTGTCAAGGAACACAGAGAAGAAGGCCAAGGACAGATCTTTGAATATATTTAATCTGTCTGCTGGGCTTTTTCCTAAGTGCTTTCTGACAGATTATTTTTCTCTACCCAGGAAATTCACATTTTGAACTTTAGTTCCTAAAATACATTAAATCACAATGTGGAGGGGCAGGAGGGTATGCACATAATGACTACTTATGTGGTTCACTTCTCATCTGAGGAAACATGATCAGGTGCTCCTGACCCTGTTAGAAAAAGTGTGGGTACTTTTGAGCTAAGTTAGGAAGTGTGTGGGATAATTGTTATCACTCAGATGATCTACTTCTAGCCCAGTGTTGGAATCTCAGAAACCCACAAAATTTCTCCTCTCCCTAGAGAGGAAGAAAAAGATACCTGTTACTCTTTTCCTGTTTATGCCACGAAAGCTACTTAAAATGTTTGAGCCGATCCAAATTGATAGCTTCTGTCCTCAATCAATGTCCCAACCCAGTTATTCTACCGTGTAGAAATACCTCGAAGAATAGCCAGCATTTTCCTATGAGTTTGTGGAATTTTGTGTGGGTATGTAATTTCAAGAAGAAAGGGGCAGCAGTTCTAATCTGTCATACCCAGAAACTACTTAGTTGTCAACATCATGGAACTTTGTAGAGGCAGTAAAATGTCTGTAAGTGGCCATCATAGTCACCACAGGTAATGTATACTGAAAGCTTACTTTTGACCAGACACTGAGGTAAGGCCATATATTCATTATTCATTTAATCACCACCAGATTCCCATAAGATCACTTCTGTTTATGGGTCTGATTTTATGGATGCAGAAATTGAGGCTTAGTGAGCAAAATTCATGTTCCTAACCACTCCTAGACTATTCCTGCTTTACTCTGGGGTAGGAGCCATCTGCAGACCTTCACATGGCCTTAATCCAGTCTGTGGGCCTGGGCCCATCCATTCAAGGGGGGCAGCAATAAGCACCCTAGATCTACTGAGGTACACTCTAACTCTGCTTACCTAGGCATCCTTCTACCTGGCTCTGAACTTTGCCTGTCTGGATGTAAATGTCCTCACTTCCATGAACTTCACACATTGCTGACATCCCTTATAAGGCAGCTAGGTTTGGCCCCACTACCTACAGAAGCTGGGGACACAGCTAAAGAAACAGGGACCTGGATTAAACACAACCCCTGAAGTGAGGCCAATTCTAAGAAAACACTCAGCTTTTGCTGGCAGACAGACAGTAAAAAATACCGGCAGATTAGAGATATAGAGGTGTTTACCCAGGGGTGAGAGGGAGCTAGATCACTGAAGGGGAGCATGTTGCTGGGCAAAACTGTTGTAGGGCTAAAGGCACAACCCAGAATATCAGAGCCTCGCTGAAAGGAAGGTAGTCAAATGGTGAGAACTTCCAGAAGGATCGATATTTAAGAACCAAGACAGGTGTCATGGGATGGACTTTCCCCACCTGCACCCCCTATTATGGGTTGAATTGTATCTTTTCAAAATTCATATATTGAAGTCCTAAGCTCTAGTACCTTAGAATGTGATCTTACTGCGAAACAGGATGCTTATAGATATAATTAGCAAAAATGTGGTCATTAGGCAAGGCGGGGGGTGGCTAATCCAGTATGACTGGTGTCCTTACAAAAAGGGATAAGTTGACATAGATGCACACACACACACACACAAAATGTCATGTCAAAGTGAAGGTAGAGACCAGAGTGATGCTTCTATAAGCCAAGGAATGCCAAAACAGGCCAGGAAACTCCAGAAACTAGGAGAGAGGCACTGCTGCCGACACCTGGGTCTCAGACTTCTAGTTTCAGGAACTGTGAGAAGATAAATTTCTGTTGTTGAAGCCACCCAATTTGTGGTACTTTGTAAGAGCAGCCCTAAAAAACAAATAAAAACGAATACATTCCCTTTCTCTAAAATTGTAGCTCTGTTCCATTCTGCTTCTGGCCAATCTAGTCCTGATTTCCCGAACTGAGTCCTCAGAGGAAACTGATTGAGGCAGAGGGCGTTTGGATCAAAATGGCTCCTGCAGAGTTTGCAAGGTAAGCAGAGCTCAGTGGAGGTCAGCAGGCAGAGTGCCGTGGGTACCTTCCACCCTGCCTTACACCGTGAGGAGCACTGTGGCTTAAGGGAGGGGTCCCCAGTGTGGGGCTGGGTGCTAACACTCCTAGGGATCAAAATATTCAACCCCAGGTCAGGAGCATGGGTTTTGCTTCACCTGGCTCTTAAAAGTCTTTGTTCTCAGTCTTTCTCCCCTTCATGTCATCAGGCTGTTAACCAATTTGCCTTTAGTCACCTGATGAAGGCAGCAGGTTTCCATGGTTACCTACAAGCAGGCAGCAAGGTGCCATTCCCAGGAGGTCGCAGGATAAAGCAAATAACAGGGTCCCTGGCACAAGAAAAATGACCTGGATCCGACGATCAAAATGGGATAGTGGGGACAACTGGGTCTCAGAAGCAAGTCAGAAGCCCAGGAATGAGAGCTGGGCATGAAGGCTGAGGCGGAACAGCAATCCTGTAGTACTACCGTCTGCCGGATATGGAACCTTTATCATGACCCAGGTGCTACACTATATATTTCATGTACGTTTTTTCCTTCTGGTCCTTGGTTACTAAAGTCTTCTGTTTTATCAAAGAAGAAACTGGGTTTCTGTGATCATGCAGCTGGTAGGGCAGAGAAAGGATTTGAACCCAGGTGCTGAGTATCTTCCATCTATCCCTCTAGATCTGCTTTCTGGTCTTCTCCATCCCACAGGTGACGTGCATGGGCTCCATCAACAGCCTCCCTTGCCCCTTGCACTACAGCTCTCTTTTGTCTATATTTTTCATATTGCATGGACACTCATCCCTTTATTTTTTAGGTTCATTTTTGTTTTTATACACGTGATACATGTATATAATAGTATTAAAGTTGTGTAAAGATTTCCAATAAAAAATCAGTCCCCTATATACCTCCCAGTTCTACTCCCCAGAGGCAATCACTTCAACTCTTTTAGCTGTTTTTTCTCTAATATTTATTACTTTTTTCTAAATAGTATATTTTATTTAACTTCTTAACTGACTGATTTTAGATATAGTCTACTGACCTTCCTTCCACCGTGGTAAATGAGGATTTTGTTTCTCCATACCACCTTTCCCATTTCCCTTTTTCCTATGTTCCCTGCAGAAGCACATCAACCCTTTTGTTATACCAAAGACAGTGTTTACATTAGTATGGCCAAGAAATGCTATTGACAGACAAGCCAAGCTGCCTTCTCAACCACACCTCCTTTCTTCAACAATTTTCATTTATCCTATGTTAAAAATTGCCTTGCATTTTCCTTTGATATTTGTCCATGAATCCATCCAATTTTCCCCAAGCATTTCAATACCCTGTCATCTACATACCAACCAACAATATTCACATATGTCACTTCCACAGTTTTCCCAGAGCTCTCTCAGAATCTTCCTTTGTGCTCCTATATAGACAGAATGTTCTCTGAAGCTGTACACACAGCTGCCAATTTGGAAATTCCTAGCCTTTTATTTTTATGTGTCGTTAAAGTGTAAAACAAAATACAAAAAAACCCAGACATGTCTTTTTCATAATAAATCCCTATTTAAATTTTAAATAGTAATCTAATAACCCACTGTTTTGAAAACTGGAAAATAAAGGAAATGAATGAAGCATTTATCATGCCATTCTGCTTTTTCTATTCTAACCATATCCTTGGATAACCACATGGTAGGTAAAGGGAAATTTCTCTTTGTGGAATTTCCACAAAGAGAACTTCCATAACAAATGATAAAAGCATCTTTGAAATAAAATACCACCATTTTGTAATTTCTCTCTCTCTCTCTCTCTGTCTCTCTCTCTCTCTCTCTTTTTAATGTAGACTCCACACCCAGCATGGAGCTCCAGCATGGGGCTTGAACTCATGGTCTTGAGATTGAGACCTGAACTGAGATCAAGAGTAGATACTTATGGACAGCCTGGGTGGCTCAGTGGACAGCCCGGGTGGCTCAGCGGTTTAGTGCTGTCTTTGGCCCAGGGTGTGATCCTGGAGACCCAGGATCGAGTCCCATGTCAGGCTCCCTGCATGGAGCCTACTTCTCCCTCTGCCTGTGTCTCTGTCTCTCATAAATAAATAAGTAAAATCTTGAAAAAAGGAAAAGAGTGAACCACCCAGGTGTCCCACCATTTTGTAATTCTTTCTAAGGTATTTATTTATTTATTTATTTATTTATTTATTTATTTATTTATTTGAGACAGAAAGAGTGTGCACAAGAGAGATTGAGAGCAAGTGAGAGAGAGAGAGAGTGAGCATGTATGTGCGAATGTGCAGGGCGAAGAGGGTAGGGAGAGGGAAAGGGAGAGAATCTCAAGCAGACTCCATGCTAAACTGGGAGCCCCATGCAGGTCTCACTCTCGCAAGCCAAGATCATGATCTGAGCTGAAACCAAGAGTGGGTCGTTCAACTGACTGAGCCACTCAGGTGCCCCCAATTTTGTAATTCTTAACAAATTAATGGATCTTTCATTGAGCATCGATTTCTGTTGATGTCACAAAAGGATGACCAGATATTATGTGCCTCCCAGTGAAAGAACTCAATATCACCTATACAGTAGTGTTAATTAAAATAAAAAATCAAACTTGAATCTGATTGAGCATTGATATCTAATTACCAATATATAGGAAATACAGATTTAAAAAAAAAAAAAGAAAACAAGTAAAATTACACCTCAGGGTGCAGGCAGTAAAATCCAGGTTATGTGAAATTTTAGGACAAATAACCTGGCTTATTCAACTAATAAATTGCAAGGAATGGAAAAATGGGAAGGCAAGGGAATTTAAAATTTAAAGAGATTTATAAGACATAATGGCACATTGCAATGTGTGGTTCTTATTTTGATCCCAATTCAAACACATTAAATATAATTATGACATTGGAAATTTAAATGCTAAATATTTGATTATATTGAGATCATTGTTAATAATTTGGATTGATCCGACTGCTTAAAAAAATTCTTATCTTGGGGATCCCTGGGTGGCTCAGTGGTTTAACACCTGCCTTCCGCCCAGGGCATGGTCCTGGAGTCCTGGGATAGAGTCTCACGTTGGGCTCCCTGCATGGAGCCTGCTTCTCCTTCTGCTTGTGTCTCTGCCTCTCCCTCTCTTTGTGTGTCTCTCATGGATAAATAAATAAATAAATAAATAAATAAATAAATAAAATATTAAAAAAAAATCTTATCTTTGGGGCACATGGGTGGTTCAGTCATTAAGTATCTGACTCTTGGTTTCAGCTTGGGTCCTGGTTTTTGGGTTGTGGAACCGCCAGGAGTTGGACTCCATGCTTAGCGGGGAGTCTGCCTGAGATTCTTTCTCTCCCTCTGCCCCTCCCCTTGCTCACACATGCACATTCTCTTTTGTTCAAATTTTAAAAATTCTTACCTTTTTTGAGACATATGAAAATAATTACCTAGAAGCTCTCTGAACCCTTTATTATTGGGGATTTTTGTGGAGGCTTCATCACAAAGACATGATGGATCTTCTTTGGATTGGAAAATGGGGAGAGAGAAAGGGCTAACATTTCCAAGACTCTAATCATGGCTTGGTCTTTCTGGGATCATCCAGGAACCTAACCAAAATCACCTCATTAGAACAAAAGATATTCCTATCACCAACAAAATGACAAAGATCTTTGGAGCTCTATGTCAGGAACCAAGGTCAAAGATACGTTAGAACAGAAAATTCTTCTACTACTCCCTATTTACAAGAATTTTAGGAGTTCTGTGCCAGGAACCAGAGACCAATATATATATTTCTTATTATTTCATGGTAGATTATTTCCATAAGATAGTATCTTACTTTTACCATTGTGATGCAGTCTCCAAGATTTTGTCATGATGATACCTTAATTAAACATAACAGCATCAGTGATCACAATAGTTAACATTTATGGAGTCCCAGGCACTGTGTTAAAAGCTTTCTATGCATTATCTCGTTCAGTGCTCACCACAACTTTATGAGGTTGATATTATTATTGGCTCTATTTCATAAATGAGGGAGCTAAGACCTTATTTCAAGTCAGTGGAAAGTCCCGGACTCCCACCCAAGGATATTTAAGTGCAGAGCCTGTGCTTTTAACCTCTAACCTCTCTTTCCTCTAAATTAGGAAATTAAGTTTAAGCAAGATCATTTATTTGTTTATACCCTTGCCTTGTTCCAGAAAGGATTTCAGGCATCTGGTTAAGTAACTTGTCCAAGATCACCCAGACAATAAGTGGCAGAGCCAGGAATCCAATCTCTTTCTCTCATGAACTGTATAAACTAAGTGAGATAATACAGATGTAGCTCACATCATATATTTCCTCATAAACATGAGAAGGGGAAATGGGGACATTTTCTTTGGCTGGTTTTCATTTTCATTCTGGTTAGACATGTTCTCAGCATTAGAGTTCCTTGCTTTATCTTTAGAGAAAGAATGAATAGGGCAAGAGGGATTCCAGAATAACAGGACTGGGCAGTTCTGACACGGGCTGCTCATGACAGGTAGATGGAAGGAAAAAGCTTGAGACTATGGTTATAAATATGCTTGGTACATGGCAGGCAACCTGTAAACATGGCTTAGTAATACAGATCTTCAGGAGGAAGGAAGAGAGAACAAAGAGAGGGTAAAACAAGGAAACAAAGGAGAGGAGCCATGTGTTGGGGGCCGTAGGGGGAAGGCAAAGTGGTGGTGGTAGGAGACACTTATACTTGTTCAAGTGTGAGAATAAAAATAATAACTGAATTTGCTTGTGCAGGGTTTCAGAGAAAAAAATGTAAAATGTAAACACCACCAAAACAGCCATTAAAAAAACACATATATCCTAAAAATCACTTATCTCAACTCAGGGAAAGTCCCTACAAGTCTGAGCAATTCAGAGTTTTGTCAATCCCTCTGGGTCCTTTCTTCTTGAGTCTGTAGCATTGTCCTTTTTAAGGCAAATACTTAATCCATTTTTTTACCCTAAGATTCAGTCCACATGGAGTTGTATAAAGAACTGTCTTTTCTTGGCATAACTCGAAAAATAAATAGAATGAAATATATACTCATTCATTTTTATATGCCTAAAAAGTAGAGCATTCATTTGCTTTCCGTTTGAATTATTATAAAAACATCACAGAACTTGTTCTTAATCTTTTTTTCCCTTTCTTTCTTTCCTTCTTAATTTCTTTCTTTCTTTTTTCTTCTTATTTTTTTTTTTTTTAATTTTTTTACGAAGGAGCTTGTCTCAACTTAGTACCCTTAACCAAACATGCTTTAGTGTCAGGGCAAGAACTGGCTATAAAGAAAATACAATTCTTTTAATAGCAGCTCTTTTGCCCTGGCTGTTCACTGAACGCTAACTATGGAGGCAAGATGCATTTGAAACTACTCATTAAGAACCATGATGTTTCACTTAAGTTGGACTGTGCCACTTGGATAATGTGAAACAGAAGTCACTTATTGAGAGGCAGGGACAGGAAGAGGAAATGGCTGACCTATAACTAGAGTTCTCCAAAGGTGGTAGGTACATTTATTAATCTCTTGGGACCTATATTCAGTCAGCAACTTGAGCTGACTAGCATGTGTGTTGAGTAATGTTTAAATCATTAGAGTGCACATATAGGAATTTAACATCAGACATTTATTATATTTCCCCATCCTTCCTTTCTAGACATTTCCTTTTTTACCTAAACTATGCTATTCAAAAAAAGCAACTCAATTCAGGCTTGTTGGACAGAATCTTGTGGAATATTGATCATTAGAATTTCTCTTTTGCCACCAGACATGGACAAAGAGTCCTCTGTTCTAAATAAATTAATCTAGGGCAAAGAAAGTTCCACATCTCTTGCATTTAATTTGGAATTATTCCTTCTTTTTCCAAAGGTGGTATAATGTATATATTTATTTTTAAATGTACGTATTATATTTTTTAAATGTAAGCAATTTAATCTTGTTTTAAGGATAAAAAACAAAACAAAACACTTCCCTCAGGTAATTGAAGGAGTTGCATATTCTACAAAGTAAATAACAAAACCATGATGTTCTAGAAATACATGCAAATAGTAGAAAATGTATCATTATGATAACCGATGGCTAAAAAGTCTGACCTAAATTAAATTTAATCCCTCACTGACTCAGGTCCAATGCAAATAACAGCCTTGACACAAATGCAACAGAGTCACAAATGTATTAGACCTAAATACCCAATAAAATGATTTGAGACCTAGAAGATAGGTGCCCTGATACTATTTTTAAAAAATTATGATTGATAAGACATTCTCAGCTCTGAGAAGCCTTGAAAGAAAAATGACTCACTCCATAGAGGCATTTTTATAAGGGAAGTGGATTTAGAATATAATGGTGACATTTAGTCATTATAAAGAAGATAACTTCATGGAGAGTAATTTGATATTTATAACAACATCATTGTCAATTAAATTTTGTAAAGAGTAAAAGTGAATCAAAAGGTCCTTGGTGAGCAAAGAAAGATGAAGTGGAAGCTCTATAATGGGGTAGTTAGTGGTTAGAAGAGAAGAAAAACAGAGGAAAGATTGTACTAATTGATTCAGGTTTTCATTTTTAATTCTACTGGTGTTTAGGTGGCATCGTGGCATCATAGCAGAATATATTAGTGTATATAAATCCAGGTTTCTTATGGCCAAATCTTCTTGTGGATTTCATTGTCTCCTTTATTTTTCTCTTTGAATTACTCATCTAACATACAATAGTTTTTCTTCTGCAAAGCTTCCTTAAGATTTTGTTTTGTTACAATTTTTGGTTGGTGACCCCCTCCTGAGAGACGGTTGTTTACTACATTCTAAAAAAGCCATAGGCGAGGAGTGTCTCCATTGTTCTTTGGTTACACATTCCAATCTATTCAAATTGTGAACCAACTTGTTTTTCTATTGTCTGCAGTCAATAGCTTCATATATTCCTTATTACCTTCTGAAGACAATACAGGTATTGTAAATGTCAGAAACATACGTAAGTAATCAAACTCCATTGTATAGTATATTGTGCCAAGAATGTATTTTTCACACATGGTGTGTTAGTGAAGAAATAAAACCTTAAAAGTAAAGTATTTACTATGAGGCTACTTAATACAGAAATGGTGGGCACCCTGGGGCAAAAATTAATTAATGTTTAGGAATAACTTAGTGACTTTTAATTGAAACCTCGCTTATTTTACAAGTGCAAATCTGGGAGCTAAATCACATTTTGAGTCTATGGATTTATGACTGGAATAAGTTTCTGCTGAATTAGGTCTTATAAAATGTGCCTTCTTAGAAAAGTAGCCCTAGCTCCAAAATACATGCTCTTTTGGTTGCTTTATTGCACCCAAAGCAAAATTCCTGAAATTTGACAATCACATAAAACATTTACCTTAATTAATAATAGCACATGTTTGAGAATAACACCTGTTCAATAATTGTTTCCTAAGATCACAGAATCTGGAAATGCGTTCACAACTTCACCTGCCCAGCAAACAACTATTTCATTTTTAGGATAGAAAAGATGAAGCTTTATCCCTTCATTTTGAAGGCTATGTTTAACTGAAATTACTTAGTGTCCCCCCCCCCCCCCCCCCCCCCCGCCCATATTGATGGTTTTGCTTTCTGCCATTTCAGTTTCCTGCAGTCAGCGGCAGGCAGGAAGCAAATGATTTTTCTGATAGATTCTCAGAAAGTCCATAGCAGCCTAATGCTATGTCGTTGCAATATCTATGTCATTCATCTCTCTTTGTCTCATCATGTAGGCATCTTATTTTACATTATCAGGAGAAGAAGGGTAAGTACAGTACAATATTTTGAGAGAGAGAGAGAAATCACATTCACATAACTTTTATTATAGTATAGTGTTACAATTGTCCTGTTTTATTTTTTGTTTTTGTTGTTAACCTTACTGTGCCTCATTTATAAATTAAACTGTATCCTAGGTGTGTGTGTAGGCAAGGTATCATAAACATACCTTGTTTTTACTGCACTTCACTTTATTACACTTCACAAATACAGTGTTTTTTTTACAAATTGAAAGTTTGTGGTAACCCTGTGGAGAACAAGTCTGTTGGCTCCATTTTTCCAATAGCATTTGCTCATTTTTTGTCTCTGTGTCACATTTTGGTAATTATCACAATATGCCAAGCTTTTTCATTATTATTATATTTGTTATAGTGATCTGTGATCAGCGATTACCTCACTGAAAGCTCAGATGATGGCTAGCTTTTTTAGCAATATTTTAAAATTAAAGTGTATATACATTGGGGAGGCCCTGGGTGGCTCAGTTGGTTAAGGGGCTGCCTTCAGTGCAGGTCATGATACTTAGGGTCCTGGGATGGAGCTTTGAGTCAAGTCAGGCTCTCTGCTCAGTCTGCATATCCCTCTCTCTGCATATACTCACACACACTCTCTCTCTCAAATAAATAAAATATTTAAAAGAAATAAAATATATATGTTGGTTTTTTTAGATATAATGCTATTGTACAGTTAATAGACTATAGTGTAAACATAATTTTTATATGCACTGGGAAACCAAAAATTCATCTGACTTGCTTTATTGTGATATTCCCTTTATTGTGGTGTTCTGAAACCGACCTCACAATATCTCCAAGGTACAGGAAAAAACAGTATATATAGGGTTCAGTACTATCTGCGGTTTCAGGCATCCACTAGGGGTCTTGGAACATAATCCCATGGGTAAAGGGGGTGAAGGGAAGACTACTGCAGTATATTGTTGTAAGGCCTATTTTCTTTGTGAGCATCTGCTTTGTATTTTCATTCATTCCTTGGGGTTTGTAGCTTGGTAAAACACAAATCGCAAATGTATTTATCTAAAAAGTTTAAAAAAAAATTTCATGACTCTTCTAACTCCCAACTGGAATTTTAGAAAATCAAAAGGAAAGTGATAAATGCTAAATTTTTAAAGGATAAAAGAACAGAATGCCTGGCTCATTTACTTCTAATTAAGACCTGCATGAAACCAGGGATCCCTGGGTGGATGGCTCAGGGTGGCTCAGTGGTTTAGTGCCTGCCTTTGGCCCAGGGCGTGATCCTGGAGTCCCGGGATCAAGTCCCACGTCAGTCTCCCTGCATAGAGCCTGCTTCTCCCTCCTCCTGTGTCTCTGCCTCTCTCTCTCTCTATGTCTATCATAAATAAATAAATCTTAAAAAAAAAAAGACCTGCATGAAACCATAAAAATGGAAATGTGTTTATGTAACCCATTTAAAATCTTACCAATCCAGAGAAAATATTAGCCTTCACTGGATATGTCAATACAGAGTTTTGCAATATAAGAAAAGAAAAAGAGATCAAAAGTATAAGATCCAGTGGTAATTTCCTTTTCTTAAAATAGTTTTTCTCTACCACATACAGCTCAGAAACCTTTGCTTAAACACCCAAATGAATTAAGTTAATATCCACAGATGATGGTTTGCCTTTTGATATTAAGGAAAAACATTGGTGAACATATTGCACAGAGACATTCATTTGTTTGTTCACCCACAAAGCTATTCAGCAGCTAGTGTGTGCCAAGCACTGTGCTGGGTTTATCCAAGTGCCAAATGCCTAACCAAGTAGGGTGGATTATCAAGACTCTCTGCAGTGAAATTTAAGTGTATCTGTAGGTTGTCTTTCATTTTCAACTCATTGTTTCATTGAAATTCATATTCTTTTAAACATTTTCTCTCATATTAATGGCTAAGTACAATTTTTTAGAAAAAATTTATTTTATTTATTTTTTAAAGGTTTTACTTATTTATTCATGAGAGACACAGAGAGAGGGAGGCAGAGACACAGGAAGAGGGAGAAGCAGGCTCCATGCAGGGAGCCCGATGTGGAACTCCATCCTGGATCCTGGGATCATGCCCTGAGCTGAAGGCATCCCAAATAAAGTTAATTTTAGATCTTCCATGGTATAGATTCAGTCTGAAAAATATTGTCTCTCACATTGTCTCAAGTGAATTACTCCATGTTTTAAGGTCTGTGTTCTGGGACGCCTGGGTGGCTCAGCGGTTGAGCGTCTGCCTTCCACTTGGAGCGTGATCCCAGGGTCCTGGGGTCGAGTCCCACATCGGGCTCCCTGCACGGAGCCTGCTTCTCCCTCTGCCTATGTCTCTGCCTGTGTGTGTGTCTCTCATGAATAAATAAATAAAATCTTAAAAAAAAAAAAAAAGACTTTAAGATCTGTTGAGGCTGTCAGGCCTCAATCAAAGCCTTGGCTAAACCACTGTTGTTGAAAAGCTTAGTAAGATAGCTGTGAATGTTAAGATCATTCAGGTCAGTGTGTTACTTTGATCAGAGATTTTTGCCCAACCAAGAGGACTGAATTTGACATCTATTCAAAATGATGGATCAGTTGGTGGCAATATATACTCTTCTTTCTAGGTTATCTGCTTATGTACCTGTCACTGCTAATCTCTCCTTTTGGCCTAAAAAAAATTGACTTCGTGGCATCCCCCTCGATCCTTCCCCTATTGCCTGTAATAGTCTCTGCTTGTTAGTATTCAGATAAGACTTTCTAGATTTGTTATTTTTTTTAGTTTAGAGTTAGAACCTCATTTTAGCTCCTTGATTTGAATTCTCTAATTCTGGTGAAATAGGATTCTCCAGTATTAAATCAAGATGTCTCCAGGGTAACAGAGCAGAGAAGTGGTAGGATATGCTAAATAAAGCTCTGAGCCATTTCAAACATTATGTGGAAAGCAACCAGAAATAATCAAAGGCACCACAGAATTTCAAAGAAGGGTACTCCTTGAATGAACATATATTGAAGAAATAAAAATGCATGTAGAACAGAGCCAGGCATATTATCTTTTGTGAAACAAAAACAGAGGAACTAAAAAATATACTCATATTTGATTATATTTGCATGAAAAAACACTGGAAGAACAAACCAAAAAGAATAAAAATTGTTATCCATTAAGTAAAAGAGCTGGAGGGGGCAAGTGAAGCAGTTGAATCTATTCATGTATACCATCTTATTTAGTTTTGACTTTTGAATCATGAAATACAAAATTAAGTTGAAATTAAAAAACACTTGGAAGATGGGGATCCTCAGTCAGTAGATCAAGATCTATAAAGTTATCTTTAGGCCTTTCCAGGGGCTCCTCAGGCCAATTGCTTCCACCAGGCCCATGAGTCTCCAACCTAGTCCCCAATCTTGCTCAAGTACTAAAGTTTCTGCAGCCTCTATTTGTTTGTATTCGATGCAGATGTCAGAAAACGCAACCCAAACTAATGTAAGCAAAATAATAAAAAATAAATAAATAAATAAATAAATAAATAAATAAATAAATAAATAAATAAATAAATAAGTAATTGAGTGAGGTAAGCCAAAAAGTCCAGGCATAGCTTTTCAGACACAGCTTAATTCAGGCATTAAACTATAGAACACTAGGATCCAGTCACCAGCACTACTTCCTGAGTTAGTTCCATTCTGTAGTTGCTAGTAGTCTCTGGCAGCTACAGGCAATCAATGCCACAACAACCAATTACAGAAGAAAGACCACCATGTCCTCTAGTAGCTCCAGTAAAAGTCCCAGAATTGAGTCTTAGGGGTTTTTATTGGTCTATTTCGAATCACGTGCTCATCTCCCAACACATCACTGTAACCAAAGAGTTAGCATTGTCTTAGTCGAGGTCATGTGCTTCTCTGTGAGCACAGGAGTGAAGTGTGCTTCCTATGAAGTGTGTTGATAGAGAGGAAAGACATAATCCCCCCAAGTGAAACAGGGGTATGTTGTCAGCCAGGGATGTTAGATGCTGGGTGGTGAGAACACTGAATGTCTACCAACCCACCGTCTCAGAAAGACTCCTTTATTCTTTAGGGACTTTACTCAGAGTGCTCCCTCACACCAGACATCTCAAGTTTTGTGGGGAGACAACCAAAAGTAGCTTTTTAAAAAGAGATGTGAGACTCCTGAGCTAAAATGAGTTTCTCACCCTACAACAAGCTATTCAGAGAATGTTTTAGTTTTGAAAGCAGGTCAGAAAAATTGCTGTTTTCATCAAGAAAGAGCAGAAGTTCAATACAAATTTTTTAAATCCCAAAGACTGAAATTTATGAAACAGTTAATGATGAGCAGTTTAATAGAACTGGTTTTCCTGAGTGAGACTAGACAATAAACTATTTTTGTGTTATTCTTTTGTTACAAAAGCTGGATAATTATTTGAGCCTTTAAACTCTCTTTGTATTTCTGAATGATGACCATAGCCAGGCTTTAAATAAATAAATATTCTCTTTGTATTTCTGAATGATGACCATAGCCAGGCTTTAAATAAATAAATATTCCACAAGGAAAAGACTGAAAGGAGACATTCTTTCCAGGGGAGTTTCTACTCTATTATTCCATGACTGGTCTCAATTAGCTTTCTGCCGCCGCCACGCATTAGTGAAAATGGCAATGGGCGTAAAGAACATGCCCATAGGTCTGTGGAAGATTTCCATTTTCTCTTCATTTCTGGCACCACTGTAACACTTCAGTCCAGCACACATAATCAGTTGGAGTGCATGAATAAAACTCTACTATATATAGTATGAGTGAATTCCAGGATGCAAACTATATATAGTTGAGCTAAATAACAAGTTCGGTCTCATGTTACTCAGCTTGTCAATGTTTAAAACATTCAACAGTTCTTTCCAGTCACTCCTTGTTGAATGCTGGTCCTTACTGGTGTCTCCTTTGTGCACTACTGCTTTCAGTGAGGCTGTTTTTACATCTGTTTCTGGACTTTTGCCAAGTAGTGGTTGTTTCTGTCTGACTCTCGTGGACAGAAATGGGCAGCCATGTGGTTGGGGAATTGCCTGAAATCTTTTTGGAGGCCACTTGGAGGATGCTGATGGAAACGGCAGATAGAGGGCTAAAGAACTCACCCAAAGCTATCTTTTTGTGCTACCACTCCCCATACACATCTTTTTGTTTTCTCGTGGAAATTGCTCGTTCTGGTAGGCACTTACCCAGCCAATTAAGTAAAGCTCATCTAACAGAAAAATCTCTTTTTTTTTTCTCTGAACTGCCAATTTCCATTAGCAGGGCATTGAGGGATCCTATGAACATTTATTTGGATGTTGGGGATGCCGACATGAACTAGATGGTTCCTTTCAAATTGTTCATGGTCTAAACTGGAGTGGAGGTAAAGGGACACACCAAAGCAAAAATAAAATATATACAATGACTGGTACTTTAATAGTGCTTAGTAAAAGTTAAATTGTGGGCACAAGGGAAGGTTCCATTTACTTCATATCTTAATCCCTATTTAAATATCCTCTCGTCTAGAGCAGCTCACACTTAGTATTTCTTCCATATTCAACTCATTTAACAAATATTTATTGCATATTGACTCTGTGCTCATTGCTGGGGCTGCAGCTGTGTTGGGCTTTTTTTCTAGTTTGGGAATAAGATAATAATAAAAAAAACCAAGATATTATATAGTGCTAAGACAGGCTAAGGGAGGGGCACCTGGGTAGCTCAGTGGTTGAGCAACTGCCTTTGGCTCAGGTCATGATCCCAGGGTCCTGAGATTGAGTCCCACATCAGGTTCCCCGCAGGGAGCCTGCCTCTCCCTCTGCCTATGTCTCTGCTTCGCTCTATTGCATCTTTCATGAATAAATAAATAAAATATTAAAACAAACAAACAACAGGCTAAGGGATAGATAAGGACAAGGGAGAAGGTATGTAAAGAGGGAAAGTTTGCAACCATAGCTGCAGAGATCACAGAAGATCCATGTGGAGAGGTAACATTTAGCTGAGACATGATTGGTAAGAAGTAATCAGCACATAGGGAAATCTGAGGAAAAGCCTTGCTCTCGGGTAAAACCGGAAGGGCAAAGACTATAGGAAGGAAAAAGTTTGGTGTTTCGGAAGTGGAAAGAAGGCCAGTGTGACTAGAGCCTAGAGTGACAGGGGGCATTGATGAGACTTGAGGTCAGAGAAATCAGTAGTGGCCAGATCCAGAGGTCTGGGAGATGTTGGTAGGGTATTTGAATTTTATCTTCAGTGCAATTTGAAGAAGAGGATATACTTTTCCAGTTATCAGGTATATGTGTTTCTCATCCAAGGTATCTGCTTCAGCATCTAAAAGAAACAGAATTAATAATTATAATATTGGCTGCTTGCTGAGCACAGAATTAGAGCAAAGGTAGATGAAAGGTGTTGAGGGATATTTTACATAGGCTACCGATAGGTCCATACCAGTGGGGATTTCCCCTTTTGGATGTCTGGACATTTGTGAGCACCAGATATATATACTCAATTCTCTTGAACAGATTTTCATTCTCCAAGTCTTCTTGTTTTTTAGGGTTGACAGGAATCTCTGTCCATTTGTCTCTCTCTATTTTTTTTTTATCACATTGTCACCTTTCCTTGCTTTCACAACTTTCAATACCTTGAGTATCCTCAGTTTATAAATAATAGTCTCCTCAAAAATCTAATCCAAAGCCTATTATATAATGGATCTTCATAGGAAATATATAGCTATATAATATCCCATCATGGTTAGTAAATGATTGTTAGAATTAGTCCTAGAGAGTGATACTTCCTGACTTGGTCTTTTGGTTTGGGGGTGAGTCTTCCTTTCAGACTTGTCACCCTATAATGACTGACCATACTATGAATGTGATTTTTACAATTAAAAAAAAAGATTTAATTCCAGTATAGTTAATATACAATGCTATATTTGTTTCAGGTATACAATATCGTGATTCAACAATTCTATACACTATTCAGTGCTCATCACGATAAGTATGCTCTTAATCCCCTTCACCTAGGCTTACCCATTCCCTGGTCCACCTCCCCTATGGTAGCCATCAGTTTGTTCTTAAGAGTTAAGAGTCTGATTTTGGTTTGTCTCTTTTTACCTTGTTTATTTTATTTTTAAAATTTCACATATGAGTGAAATCATATGTTATTTGTCTTTCTCTGAGTTATTTCACTTAGCATGATACCCTCTAGGTCCAACTATGTTGTTCCCAATGGCAAGATCTCATTCTTTTTTATGGCTGAGTAATATTCCATTGTATATGTATACCACTTCTCCTCCTCCTCTTGCTGCTGCTGCTTCTTTTATATACCACATCTTCTTTATCCATTCATCTACCCATGGACCTTTGGGTTGCTTCCAAATCTTGGCTATTGTAAATCAAACTGCAATAAATAGAGGGGTGCATATATCTTTTCAAATTAGTGTTTCCATTTTCTCTGGGTAAATACCCAGTGGTGGAATTACTAGATCATATGGTAATTCTATTTTTAACTTTCCTAAAGGGTTTTTTTTTAAGATTTTATTTATTTATTCATTAGACAGAGAGAGAGAGAGGCAGAGACACAGGCAGAGGGAGAAGCAGGCTCCATGCAGGGAGCCCGACGTGGGACTCGATCCCCGGTCTCCAGGGTCACACCCTGGGCCAAAGGCAAGTGCTTAACCCCTGAGCCACCCGGGCTGCCCTATTTTTAACTTTCTTGAGGAGACTCCATATTGTCTTCCACAGTGGCTGCACCAGTTTGTACTCCCACCAACAGTGCACAAGGGTTCCTTTCTCTACATCCTTGCCAATACTTGTAGTTAATATAAATATGTTTTGATGTGAAACAGAATCTTTACACAAAGGATCTGTCCACCTAGCAACTTTAAAAATCATATAAAATAAGTAGAGTAGTGATTCTTCTTTTGGGAGCTTGTCTGCTCATTCATTCAAGTACATGGAGCCCCAGGCAGTGAAGTGGGCACAAGGGATAGAACAGATGCATGATGTACACTTAGCCTCTGGGTCTGATAAAGCTTTTATGTGTATCTCTGGTCCTTAAAATGAACAAATTGTCCATTTACAAACTGTATAGTTATAACTGCCTGGGTTTAGACGGTGTGTTCTCCATGTAGCTTACAAATATCTGTCTTTAATGATCTTCCTAAGACTAACAGCCATCACAGCTCCTGCTTTCTTCTCTTCCCTCTCTCTTCTTCCTTCCTACCTCCAGAGTGGTTGCTGCTGTTGCCATGACAACCAGAATGAAAAGCCTTGGAACTGTATCTTTTACTATAGGTGCATGCCTCCCCATAAGGACATTATTGTACATCAGCCAAACTGGACTCTGGGGGCTCTTCTTTAAATATACCATTAAGTCATGTTGAAATTGGAACTCCAGAGGCGAGATTATGATGATATTTAATTAGGGACTTAGGAATTATCAAATCTTATTTTCAACTAGCCATCTCTTTCTTTGAGGACTTCAAAGAAAATATGAACAGTAATGACAAAGCAAGATATAGCATGCTTTTTGCTAACTGGGGCTTTATGTCTAAACCCCAGTTGGCTTTCTCGTGAGTACATTCAGGTCTAGTGGAGATGGCTTTTGGCCTAAGCCAGGTTGGCCTGAGCAACCTGTTTGACTAAGAAGCAACTCAGATCTGTCCTTTGAGCCCCAGGCTCTGATAGCCATCTGCCTGTTTAATATTTCCCCCTGGGTGACCCTTAGAAATCTTCACCTGATCAATCTTTCCATCCCTACTCTTCCCCAACCTGCCTCCTCTCAATAAACAGCTCCACCATTCGGCCAGTGGCCCAAGCCAGAAACCCAGGCGTCATCATTGAGTCTTCCCTTTCCCTGGCCTTGCCCCATACCTGATCCCTATCAAGTCCTGTCAGCTGTATCTCCAACACGAAACTCAAAGAGGTCTGCTTCTCTAATTTCCACTCCTACCTCTTTAGAACAAAATGTAGTCTGCCTGCATTGCAATAGCATTCTGACTCTTCTCTCTGATTCCACTTGTTTTTTTCTGAAGCTCTTCCCTTCCATACAGCAGCTAACCTGAGCTTTGAAGAAGGTAGATCAGACTGTATCACTTTGTGCTTTGAAACTCTCCATGGCTTCCCATTATACTTGGAATAAAATCCGTATTCTTCACACTGACCTAAAGGGCCCTGCCCTGAGCTCTCTGAGCAACCTGTTAAGCCTCATTTTGTGTCACTCTCCACCTGGCCTCTACTCCAGTCACACTTTTCTTCCTTCAACTCCTCATGTGGCTTGCAAGTATCTGTATTTAATTTACTTTGAAGTCAAATCGCTGCCACATGTCCTGGTTTTCCCACCATGCTCCTTTTCCCACTCTAAGCCTTTACACTTCCAGTCCTCTTGCTGGAACACGTCTACATCACCCTTTGCCAGCTCTTTTCTCAGTGGCTGCTTCCTCCTCAACCTTGAGGTCTCAATTAAATTTTACTTTCTCCATGAGCTCTTCCCTGACCACCCTATCAAAAATTGCCTTTACCCACCAATGATCCTCTACAGAATATTCTGTTTATTTCCTACCTAATGCTTCCCAGAACATATAACCATTTTGTTTACTTGTTTGTGTATTTACTAAGTTTGCCTTCCCAACTAAGAATGTCAATTCCTTGGAGGCAGGAACTAGATCTGTTTTATTCATAATAAATGGCATATAGGAAGGGCATAATTAGTATCTGTTAGATACATGAATGATTCTGTCTGAAATTCTAGCAGCAACTTGTGCAGCCAGTAAAGAAATAAGAAACTCATTTTCTTATTCTGAATTCTGAATTTTCTTATTCTGAAATAAGAAACTCTTTTTCTTATTCTTATTCATTATTAAATGAGACATGGGCAGGGTTATGAGAACCCAACACAGGATGTTGAGACACTGAAGACTAGCAAGAACATTGAGTGATTATACGCTCCAAAGGGGGTGTAGGGGGAGTGAACAAATGGTGTTCTCAGAGCCCAGTAAGAGCTGGAACTATGGAGGAGGGATCACCCAGCTAGAAATGTAGTCTGGAGAGACACCGCCACTATCAGAGTGGCAGCAGCCTAGCAGGACAGTAATAGAGGAAATACCCAGACAAATACCAATCCTCTAATTAATGATCCACACCCTTCTTTGGTTGAAGCCAACTGAAAAATAGCAGGCAAGGAAACGCTGGTGAATTAATCCATTTGTAGCTCAGCTTTTCAAAGCACAGAGTAGGTGATAAATGGAGCATAATAAGCAGAGGCGTTAACCCCTAGCAACTGGAACTCAGGCTGGTCTTGCTCCTATGACTTAGAGGTCAATCAAATTTGAGGTTTATGCTTGGAATTTAACTACCATTTATAACATTATGCCCAAGGAAAAACTATTTGGATTTCTAAACAACCAACTTACTAATAAACTTGGAAACGGGGATCCCTGGGTGGTGCAGCGGTTTGGCGCCTGCCTTTGGCTCAGGGCGCGATCCTGGAGACCCCGGATCGAGTCCCACGTCGGGCTCCCGGTGCATGGAGCCGGCTTCTCCCTCTGCCTGTGTCTCTGCCTCTCTCTCTCTCTCTCTCTCTCTCTGTGACTATCATAAATAAATAAAAATTAAAAAAACAAAACAAAAACAAAACTTGGGAACGGGGCAGCCTGGGTGGCTCAGTGCGGCTTAGCACCGCTTTTAGCCCAGGGTGTGATCCTGGAGACCCAGGATCGAGTCCCACGTCAGGCTCCCTGCATGGAGCCTGCTTCTCTCTCTGCCTGTGTCTCTGCCTCTCTCTCTCTCTTTCTCTGAGTCTCTCATGAATAAATAAATAAAATCTTTAAGAAAAGAGAAAAAGAAAACTCTTATCTTATTTGGCCACCTCATAAATCAAATTATGGAGCATTTTGACGATATGCATTGGATCCTTACAAAATACATGGGATCAGTATTTGGCAAATTAGATTTCTAGGTCCTGTCAAACAAGTTACAGAAAAAAATATGACTAGAATTTTTTTTTTCTGAGTCAGAAATCCTTAAAGTCTTTGAGTTCCAGTTTTCATCCTGCTCTAAACAGTTGCTATGCGAGAACATCCATTTCTGGCTTGTTTTGGTCTACAAATATGGAATTGTACCCTGTTGATTTTAGGGATATTGGTTATCTTGGAGTTTTCACAAGATCTTACCCACTATGCTGGGGGTGGGAAATAAGAAGTGAAATGCAAGCCTTCTGAAAAGCTGACAATGCAGCTTTGGGGAAAATGTTTCATCTTTGTAACTTCAGGCACTGGGAGTTGCGGCTGGCTTGCATAGCTGGTGGAATCACAATGTCAATATACAATTCCTCTCTAAAAAATCTTTATTTTAGAATATGACTTGAATGCTCAGCAGATATATTGAATATCTCAATAGGAGTGCCGGGTCCTTAGGACAAAGAGGCAGCTGCCCAATATAATGTATCTTTGTTAATTAAATGCGAGATCTGTGAATGGAGCTCCATAGCAGCAAACAGCAACCTCATTTCCAACTCATTTCTCTCTTTGCTTAAAATGTTCTAAATATTGGAAACAAGAACTACCAATATTTAATAAGAATGTCCTCCCACTTTGTCTCTCCTCTGCACTGTATAGCAAGAGAGCATGCAATATATTTATTGTGTTTATTGATTTCTTTACATTTACAAAATAATAGACTGCCAGTTTTTAGAGAGGCTTGATTGTATCTTTCCACAGTGTAGAAAAGAGGCAATTTATTCTAGGCTTTTAAATGTTTGAAACACAGAGGCTTGTAAGGAAAATTCAAATCTGCCTGTGATTTCCTTCTGTTCTGAGATTCCATAGACAGAAAATCCTCTCCTAAAAAAAACTACATACTACATGGCACAGATCCCGAGGGAAGCAAAGCAGGGTAGATGACAAAGAGAAACATAAACCCAGTGGGAAAAATACTTGGAAGGCCACTCTTCAACAATAAATATCTTAATTAAATCGCCCAGGACCTTATTCTATAATGCTATGCACCAGGTGTTTCTGCCTCCATTTCGATGCTTGGCATTATTCCCTTTTTGGAAATGGCACATACTGTTGGGGTGTATCCAGCTGAAACACACACAACATAATGTGCAATACTATTCAAATGTGGATCTTTTTCAGTGTAGATATTAAAATGGCCTCATTTCTTTCATTCTGTGGACTGACCTTAATGGGTCACCCAGGATAAGAGATGAAGTAGAAATAAGGCATTTTCACATTTATTGACACAAAAATACAATAATTGTAGGCTTATGGAAACTAAGCTTAAGAGATACAAAGCATTTACTGGTTTCTTTCAGAAACCTCTCAGATGTGGGAGAAATATGTGTGAGATTTGGGTTTTCATTTATCCAAATATGAGGATTTTTGTCTGCTAGAGTCAACCGACTGATAGTAGATAGAAAGGATTAGTGTGGATCTTATTTGGCAGGCTTCACGGTAGAAACCCATATGCTCTCTGACATTGATTATAATTATTTTTCTGTCATTCCCAGGTTAAGTTCTTAGCAGGAATGTGAGCCAGCTCTCTCCCTACGATGCCTCCTGCTGTGAAACCATCTTTGGCAGTGAATCTTTAACAAAAGATCAGGAACTTGACATTTCTTCTTAAGCATAAGAAGAAAACGTGTCCAATGCTGGAAGCAAAAATAGGGATAGAGCTTCTAAATGGTTGCAGGATGGAGCAATGAAACAGGAAGAAACATTACATGATATGCCAGTGGTTTTTTTTTGTGTGTGTGTGAAATAGCAACTGATGAATACATATGGAATATGTAGATTATATAATGTTATGCTTTAATATCTTTTTAAAGTAGAAGGGGATTAGGGGTGCCTGGGTGGCTCAGTTGGTCAGTTGGTCTCAGGTCATGATCCCAGAGTCCTGGGAGAGAGCCCTGCATTGGGCTCTCTGCTCAGGGGGCTCTCTGCTTCTCCCTCTTCCTCTTCCTCTGTGTGCTCTCTTTCAAATAAATAAAATCCTAAAAGAAAATAAAGAAGAGGGTGGTGGTCAATATGTTTAATTATTATTTTGGACCAGGTGTATCTTTATGATTTTATTTTTTTATTTTTTTATGATTTCATATTCTTTTTTTAAATTTTTATTTATTTATGATAGTCACACACAGAGAGAGAGAGAGGCAGAGACATAGGCAGAGGGAGAAGCAGGCTCCATGCACCGGCTGCCCGATGTGGGATTCGATCCCAGGTCTCCAGGATCGCGCCCTGGGCCAAAGGCAGGCGCCAAACCGCTGTGCCACCCAGGGATCCCTGATTTCATATTCAACTGATCTTCAAGGAGATTGTTAGGATAGTAATTGAAACAGAAATTTAGGATGATATTATGAGAAACAGAAAAGGTAACCATTGTTGTTCTAAATGACTAGACCCGCAAAGAGTTAAAAAAATTTTTTTCCAGAAAGAGCATGTACATTCAAATTTGTGAATTTATTAAACAGAGTTGCAAAGTCAGTTACTGGTGGGAAAGTTAAATAAAGTACTGAGGATACTTCCATGGGGTGAGAAATTTCCATCCTCACACTGTTCACCTACAGTAAGGAAATTGCTTCAAAATTACGTTAAATAGCAACAGATGGGAAAAGT
Source organism: Canis lupus dingo (assembly GCF_003254725.2). Classification (NCBI taxonomy): domain Eukaryota; kingdom Metazoa; phylum Chordata; class Mammalia; order Carnivora; family Canidae; genus Canis; species Canis lupus. The sequence goes on from NC_064251.1 coordinate 35,199,572, forward strand.
GGTGGGGTGGTCAAAAATGAACAAATTAGGGGCACCTGGGTGGCTCAGTGGTTGAGCATCTGCCTTTGGCTCAGCTTGTGATCCTGGGGTCCAGAGATTGAGTCCCGCATTGGGCTCCCTGCATGGAGCTGGCTTCTCCCTCTGCTGATGTCTCTGCCTCTCTCTCTGTCTCTCATGAATAAATAAATAAATAATATCTCTCTCTATATATTTTAAATTACCAAATTAAACATAAAAGTGTCAGCTTCTCTTCTAAAGGATGGCTATTTCCACCTCATGGCTTAATGCACTGTAATGATTGGTTTCCCCATTAAAATCAAATGAAGAATATAATTAAGTAAATCCTTCAGGTTACATGTCTTTTAAAATTCCACTAGCTGAAGGGCTTACCAGAGGAAGTCATAAGTACTTTAATATATGCCTTCTACCATAAATTTAGTTCAGATGTGACTTAAAGTCAGCTCAAACCTCATCATAGGCACTTTTAGCCACTGGACTGATAAATATTTTTTTTGCCTAACCATTTGGACAAAGTTCCTATTGGTATTTCTCTTCCTACCTTTGTGAAAACTTTAGCCAAAATAAATATGTACATGTTTATGCAGGAGAATGAGATTAAATGAAAAGTTTTGATTTAAAAAGGACACCACAGATGATTGAAAATGGTAATGGACTTGTGCATACTACATCAAAATTCATCGCAGGAGGATACATTACTCACCCTTGTAGTTTTTAGATATGGAAAATGTTTATTGTCCTTCATGTTTTAACGTGGAGATTTACATTCAGTTACAAAATCACTATTCAGGGGGATCCCTGGATGGCTCAGCGGTTCGGCGCCTGCCTTTGGCCCAGGGCGTGATCCTGGAGACCCGGGATCGAGTCCCACGTTGGGCTTCCGGCATGGAGCCTGCTTCTCCCTCTGCCTGTGTCTCTGCCTCTCTCTGTGTGTCTCTCATTAATAAATAAATAAAGTCTTTAAAAAAAAAAAACAAAATCACAATTCAATTTCTATCTCAAATCTTGATTGTCATTATTATATCAATAAAAAAATCATATCTCTAGAAATAATTATAATTACTTGTCCTTGGGGGTCCATTTTTACCTCCCTGGTTTGGCATAACCAATACTTATTTTCTTACTGCAGGTGAAGATGCTCATCATACTTGGGAAAAAAAGCTAATAACAATTCTCCACTGCTAGGCAAATGAACATATCCTCCAGGATGGTCTGCCTTATCTCTTCCATTAGCATAACTGCTAACACTTATCAAATGTGCAAGTCTGTCTGCTAAACATTTTACATGCATTCTCTTATTTAATTCTCATAAAATCTTAAATACTATTATTTAAGCCCCCACCACCACCACCACCACCCAGTGAGAGAGGTGATACCTTCATGTGTACTGAGGAAACTGAAACTTAGAGAGATTGTCTTGCACAAAGTCATGCAGGGAGGAAGCCATCTCTTGTGACCCTCTGTGTCAGTTGTGTCTTCCAGGAAGCAGACATTGAGATGGAGTTAAGCAGGGTACCTGGGTAGCTCAGTCGGTTGAGCATCTGCCTTCGGCTGGGGTCATGATCTCCAGGTCTTGGGATTGAGCCCCATGTCAGACTCCCTGATCGGGGAGAAGTCTGCTTCTCTTTCTTTTTTAAGATTTTATTTATTTATTCATGAGAGACACAGAGAGAGAGGCAGAGACACAGGCAGAGAGAGAAGCAGGCTCCATGCAGGGGGCCTGATGTGGGACTCGATCCTGAGTCTCCAGGATCACACCCTGGGCTGAAGGTGGCGCTAAACCGCTGAGCTGCTGAGCCACCGGGGCTGCCCTCTGCTTCTCTTTCTTTCTCCCTCTGTTCCTCCCCACTGCTCATTCTCTCTCTCTCTCAAATAAATAAATTAAATCTTTAAAAAAGAGAAAGAGAGAGAGATGGAGTTAAGAGTCTAAGGATTGATTTTGGTGAAATAGTTATAATAAAAAAAGGGGGGGGAGGAGGTATGATGGGACAGGGAAAGCCTCTGGACTCTGGTGTGAATCTGCCACTTGTGAAAGAAAAGTAGGGAGGAAACAGGATTGAACAAGGAGACACTTGGTACACAAGTTTTGGTCAACTCACATGGAAGCTCTGGAGCAAAGGTTGACAATGAGAGGAGATCCGTGCTGGCTAGAAAGAGTCAGGCCCTAGTACTTCCACCATGTTCAATTATTGTCTAGGGGCTATTCAGGAAGAGCATGACCTCAGCTCAAAAACTGAGGTAGAGTCTGAATATGGTGCTGCTGGAGATCATTGGCTAATTCCTCTCCTTGCCACTAGGTGGAAGTTCTTTCTTGAAGGGAGATCCAAGTAATGCATCTTCCTGACTGCCACAGTCTACCCTTTCACCATCCAGATCCACTACTTCATTTACATTTAGGGATCAGCTCCTCCAGGCTTCCAGTGGGTCTTTCTTCTTGCAGATAAACTTAGAAGAGGAAGATTAGTAAGATGAACTATAGTCCTTGTCAGTGCAGTTTTGTGGCCACAGGTGGTACTCATCCTCTCCCTCCTCCACTACCCACTCTAAATTGACTTGCACTTAGCTATCACCTCTATAGGCTTCAGTGACTTACTTGGTGGTGAAACACAACCTTCATTTTTAAGGGGTCTGAGCCACTGGTGACCATAACTTTCTCAGGCTTTGGTTGCTGCACTTGTCCATATACATTCTTAGTTGGGCAAGGGAATACCATAAAGCACCCAAGTGGATTGCCCAACTTCCATATATACTCCTCCTTGCCCCCATTTTTAAAAAAGATTTATTTGACATAGAGAGAAAGTATAAGTAGGCAGAGGGAGAAGTAGACCCTTCACTGAGCAACAGACTGATGTGGGTCTCAATCCCAGGACCTGGGATCATGACCTGAGCCAAAGGTGGATGCTTAACCAACTGAGCCACCCAGGTGCCCTGCCCTGCCCCCATTTTGTAACAACAGCCAATTACTTTTGCCAAGATGATGAGTCTTCTTGCTTGCTCATCATGGACACAGGGATTAAAAGTACCCAGACAGGAGCCATAGCTTGTAGTTCAAGCAGAGCTCTTGCTGGTTCCCCAATCCTGAATTTTTATTGGGGCAACTGCTCTCAGCCTCCTGCTCTCCATCCTTGCTTTCTTTGGATGATGTATGTTAAGCAATACTCATTTTGGCTGCCTATCTATTTTGTCCCTTGGTATATCATATTCTATTCACCATTTCTGCAACTCTCTTTAAGCAAGCCTCCTTGACTGTCATTTCATTTTGCTGGTCATTACAATAATTGTGGGATTCCCCCACTCACCCCCAGCCTCAGCTTATGGTAGTTAAGTGCTGCCGTCTCGTCTCTATTGCTTCAGGGCCCTATCAGGCTCATTTCTGTCAGTGAGCTAAGCCCTGTCACAGTCTCTTCTCCTACTAGTGGCCCTAGCCATCACTGAAATTCTTACTGATGCTGGTGTTTCTCTCACTAGCACGTTCCTTTTTTTTTTTTTTTTAAGATGTTATTCATTTGAAAGAGAGAGCATAAACAGGGGCAGAGGGAGAAGGAGAAGCAGATTCCCTTGTTGAGCAGGGCGCTCGACACAGAGTTCCATCCCAGGACCCTGGGATCATGATCTGAGCCAAAGGCTTAACCAACTGAACCACCCATGCGACCCTCACTAGCATATTCCTGATAGCTCTGACAAATGAAGAAGCATACTCTGGGTGTATGTACTATACATATATGTAATATAATTCTTCAATAGGTCATCTGGCCTGACAAAATATCTATTCCAATATGTCTACTTCCTTCACTTTCTTGATCCTTTACCATCTATCAGGGCAATTCAGACATTTTGACTTCATTCAGAGTGGACCATCACTTTCTTCATGCTTCTAAGAGTTGCACCATCCCCTTGGGCTCTTGCTAGATGTTAAATCCTGTATCCTGGGAGAGTAGAGATATGAGATTTTAATAAACTATCTTTTATCCAGTTTTAGGTTCTGGCCCCTTTGATCAAGCACCCTCGAAATCCCATCTCGCGAGTACTCTCAGGCTCCTGCTAGGACATGCTGGCTCATTCTTACAGTTCCATTGGGAGAATACTCTCTTTCTTCCTTTATCAAACCCAGCTGAATCATGCTGCAACTTAATGCAGTTGTTGACCTAACACCCAGGAGAGGAGCTTAGGCAGATGTTGAGGAGGATCCCTGTTGTTTTCTGAAGCTGAATATTCTCCAGTGTCCTTTCATACCCAGAGTGCTACCTCTTAATACAGATGGGACACCTCTGCAATCAGGAGCATGTGCCAGATGGCCCCATCCCATATGTCATGGTCCCAGGTTTCACACACCTGACAATGCCCTAATTATAGCATGACGGACAGACTCCTCTGAGCATTCAATCATATTTGAAGCTCTGCAATACTACTAATGTTTAAATTTGTAGTCTGTATTGATAGTTCCATCCTCAGCTCTAGGAGGGGCCACATGACTGGCACCTCATTAACCAGAGTGTTGCATTCTCAGCCACAGTGAAGGGTTTAGGGGGGACATGTGAGCAATCTGAGCCAGTGCATCTCAGGACTTTAGACTGATGGGAATGAGAAGGTTTTTTTTGTGCTTTGAGTGATAAGGACATTAGCCTGCAACTACTGGTCACCACCTTCCTACCATGAAATGAACATATGTCTGGAAATAAGGGACATCAAGATAGCTGTGGTCCTAATACCATCATTTGAATTCCTGACTCCAGGGATGCCTGGGTGGCTCAGCAGCTAAGCATCTGCTTCAGCTCAGGGCGTGGTCCCAGAGTCCCGGGATCGAGTTCCACATCGGGCTCCCCTTGAGGAGCCTGCTTCTTTCTCTGTCTGTGTCTCTACCTCTCTCTCTGTGCCTCTCATGAATAAATAAAATCTTTAAAAAAAAAAAAAAAAAGAAACCCTGACTCCAGATGTGCCTGAAATCAATATATTCCTGGACTTTTTAGTTACTTAGGCCAATACATTCTTTTTCTTTTAGATCATTTGAGCTTGGTTTTTCATCATTGAAAGTAGCTACCTCCGGATAGTCATTCACCTAATCAGTCAATATTACCTTCAGTGTGCCAGACATTGTTCCAGTGTAGGAATACAGCAGAGAACAAAATAGGCAGCTCCTTGTTGGCCTACGACTTATATTTGGAACTCATATTTTAGGAGAGAGAAAAGAAGAAGGAAAAAGGAAAATATTCAAACATTGTATATCAATTGATGACTAGTTTTGTGGGGGGTGGGGGGAATAAAGCTGGGTAAGAGGAAGGACATGTTGTAGGGTACTCAGGGAAGGACTCACTGATACAGTGATTTTGAGTAGAGACCTAAGGTATGTAAGGGGAATGAGCCATGAGATGATCAGTAGGAGAGTTCCAGGAAGAAGGAACTGCAAGCTCAAAGGTCTTGAGGTGGACATATGCTTCCAGAGCAATGAGGCCAAAGTGTTGGGAGTGTGATAATCAAGAAGGTGAAAATAGAATATGATATCAGACAATTAACAGGTGCAAACCATCCAAGCCCTTGATGGCCACTAGAGATTTGTCGTTTTACCTAATGTGGGATGGGAATCCAATGTTGGGTTTTAAGAAAAAGAATGACATAGACTAACTTTTATTTTAAAAGAATGAATTTGGTTGTTGAATAGAAGCAGGGAATCCAGTTAGGAAACTGCAATAATCCAGATGTGAGATGATGTGGCCAGGACAGGGTGGTCCAGTGGAAGTGGTGAGAAGTGGACTGATATGGGTATATTCTGGAGGTAGAATAGACAAAATTTGCTCATTAATTGGACCTGGGGATAGGAGAAAGGGAAGAGTCAAGGGTGACTCCAAGGTCTGTGGCCTGAGCAACTGGAAGTTTAGGATAAAATTATGGTCCTTTTTTTGTCAAGTCTGAGATCCCTAATAGATATCCAAGATCTGACATTCACATGTTTAGGGGAGCAGTCTAAGATAGAGATATATATCAGGGAGTCGTTAGTGCATAGATGATATTTAAAGCTGTGAGACAGAATGAAACATGAATACAGACAAAGGAAAGATGTGAGGGCTGAACGCTGCAACACTTCCATATATAGAGGTCAGAGAAATGAAGAGGAATGAGTAAAGAACACCAAGAAAGAACAGCCAGTAAGGTAGCTGATTTTGTACATTGTGAAGAAAATTATTCAAGGAGGAAGTGATCAGCCATGTAAAAAGTACAAATGGTGCTGCTTTCTGGGTCAAGAAAAATGAGGGCAGGAATTTTATTGCTGGGCAATGTGGAGCTATTTCAGCACTCACTGCTATGTTACTAACAATTGACTTTTATTTCATTTCACTCTCCTATTTAGATATAAGCTCTGCATCATTCTGTTTTGTTCACTAATGCATTCCTAGTGTCTAGGATAGTGTCTGGCATATGGTAAATGGTCAATAAATATTTCTCAATAAATATTTCTTGAATGTAAAAATTGTAAAAAATAAGTGAGTTTTTTCTCAAAATTTTTTGTGCAAAATATCTTGCATTTTATGTTTTGGTAGAGGAAGTAATTGCATAGCACCAGATTTTGAAATACACTGAAAACTTGACAAGAGATTTACCCTCACTAAGGTTTTGTTTCCTTATCCATAAAGTACGCTGAACAAAAATAAGGTATGTTTGTGAACATGCCCAGAACATAGTAGGTACTAATAAATGCTTTATAAATCTGGAGAAGATGGCCAGATCACACAGTGGCATACAAATATACTCCAGATAAAGAAGTCATTTGACATGGGAGATTTCATTTATTTGAGAATCAAAAAAATGTTGCTAGTAAGTTGCATTTCTAACTAAAAGTACTTGAGTGCATTTCAAAGTGGGGTAAGGGCCATGATACATTCAGATTCCTGTGGCTCTTATGGTTGTTTCACAGTAAGATGTAATAGTTTTGAGGTGTGTGTGTGTGTGTGTGTGTGTGTGTGTGTGTGTGTGCTCATCAAGCTAAGTGTATTTTAATCCCATCTTCCCACCCACCTCCCCTCTGGCAACCACCATTTTTGTTCTCTGTATTTAAGTCTGTCTCTGGGAAACAAACTAAGGGTTGCCGAAGGGGAGGTGGGTAGTGAGATGGGGTAACTGGGTGGTGGGCATTAAGGAGGGCACTTAATGTGATGAGCACTGGGTATTGCATGCAACTGATGAATCACTGAATTCTACCCCTGAAACTAAAAATTTTAAAAAGAGAGTCTCTTTATCTTTGTTCATTTGATTTGTTTCTTAAATTCCATATAAAAATGAAATCATGTTATTTGTCTTTCTCTGACTGACCTATTTCATTTAGCATGATACCCTCTAGGTCCAACATGCTGTTCCCAGTGGCAAGATCTCATTCTTTTTAATGACTGAGTAATATTCCTATTCCATTGTATATGTATACCACATCTTTTTTGCTTGTTTGTTTACCATCTTTTCTTTATCCATTCATCCAATGTTAAAAATTGAGTTGCTTCTATATCTTGGCTATTTAAATAATGCTGCAATAAAATGAGGGGTGCATATAGCTTTTCAAATTAGTGTTTTCATTTTTCCTTGAGAAAATACCCAGTGATCAAACTACTAGATAATATGATAATTCTATTTTTTACTTTTTTGAGGAGCCCCCATACGGTCTTCCATAGTGGCTATACCAGTTTGCATTCCCACCAACAGTTCACAGGGGTTCCTTTTTTCCCCACATCCTTGCCAATACTTGTTATTTCTTGTATTTTTTATTTTAACCATTCTGACAGGTGTAAGGTGATATCTCACTGTGGTTTTGATCTGAGTCTCCCTGATGATTAGTGATGTTGAGCATCTTTTATGTGTATGTTGGCCTTCTGCATATCTTCTTTGGAAAAGTATCTATTCAGCTTCTTTGCCCATTTTTAATTGGATTATTTGTTTTTTGGGTGTTGAGTTGTATAAATTTTTTGTGTATTTTGCATATTAATCCTTTATTGGATATATCATTTGTAAATATCTTCTCCCGTTCAGTAAACTGTCTTTTGTTTTGTTGATGATTTCCTTCACTGTGTAAAGGGCTTTCCTCTGCTGCTGCTGCTTCTACTGCTGCTTCTTCTTCTTTCTTCTTCTTTTTCATCTTCTTCTTCTTCTTTAGTACCTTGTGTCTTATTGTTGATTCTGTAGTTCAAGTCTCATTACATTATAGATCTAAAGTGGGTAGACTTTTAAAAAGTTTTTTTGGAGGGGGCCCTTGGATGGCTTAATTTGTTAAGCATCCAACTCTTGATTTCGGCTCAGGTCATGATCTCAGGGTCACGAGATCAAACCTCACTGCAGGCTCTGTACTGGGCCTGCAGCCTGCTTAAAATTCTCTCTCCTTCTCTTCCTGACCCCTCCCCCCAAATGAAATAAGTGGGGTTTTTTTGTTTGAGTGCCATTGACACACAATGTTACACTAGTTTCAGATGTGCAACATAGTGATTCAACAGCTCCATACATTGTTTACAAGCCAGATTACGGAAGCAGCCCAAGTGTCCATGGAGGTTTAGATGAATGGATAAAGAAGATGTGCTGTATATACACAATGGAATATTACTCAGCCATCAAAAAGAATGAAATCTTGTCAATTGCAATGACATGGATGGAGCTAGAGTGTATTATGCTAGGTGGAATAAGTCAGTCAAAGAAAGACAGTTACCATATGATTTTACTTGTATGTGGAATTTAAGAAACAAAATAGATGAGCAAAAGAAGAAAAGAGAGAGACAGACAGAGAAACCAAGAAATAGACTCTTGGCTCTAGAGAACAAACTGATGGTTATGAGAGGGAAGGTGGGTAGGAGATGGATGAACTAGGTGATGGGAATCAGATAGTGCACTTGTCATAATGAGCACTTGCTGATGCATAGAATTGTTGAACCAGTACATTGTATACTTGAAACTAATATGACACTGTATGTTAACTATGCTGGAATTAAAAAAAAAAAAACAACTCTATACATTATGCTCTGCTCACCACAAGTACAGCTAGCTACCATCTGTCATCATGCAGCATTACTATAATACCAGTGACTATATTCTCTATCCTATACCTTCTATTCCTGTGACTTATTCATTCTGTAGCGCAAGCCTGTATCTTTCATTCCCTTTTACCCATTTTGCCAATATCCTCACCTCCCTTCCCTCTGGCAACAGTCAGTTTGTTCTCTGTATTTATAGGTCTGATTCTGCTTTTTGTTTGGCTGCTTATTCATTTGTTTTGTTTTGTAGATTCCATATATAAATGAAATCATATGATATTCATCTTTTTCAGTCTGACTCATTTCACTTAGCATAATATTCTCTAAGATCTAGGATGGGTAGACTTTGGTGAGACCACTTTCCCTAGACCTATACCTTCCCCTAGATCACCCTGATCTGACTCTTAGAGAAGGCTCCAGAGTTCAGTGGAGCAGATCCCAGGCTTGGAAAAACTGCAGATTTGTTAGGATCAAAGTGTTAACCTCAAAATGTTAACTAGGAAGATCCTCAAGGATCTTGTAGGTTTAAAGTGGGTAAAGATTATATTTTAAAGAAGATTGGCCTTCAGTGGGAGAAAAATGTGCTGAATGAGAAGGTTTAAAAGGGGATGGGATAACTAGTTAGAGTGGAGAATTATTCTAGATTATTATTTAAGCACCCTGGGCTTGCAGCCAAATCTCGTGGGTTAATATTTTTTCTCCTTTTTTTCCAGGAGTAGGCAACAGTGTAGCCTTCTGTCATTTTGCTTTCTTTGTCCATTAAACAATCAATGGGTGATTACCCTCTGTCTCTTTGGACCTAGAATATTTGGCTATCCTCTTACCCTTAGTTATACCCATTATCAATGACGTTTTGGTATTGATATACTGGACATCTTGGGGATGCCTTGATGGTGATTGAAGTGCTGATCCTTTGGAAATCAGTGCTCATGGCCAGGTACTAAACATTACAAGATGCTAAGAACTTGAAAGTCGTATATTTAGAGAGACCCTCCAAGGACAGACTTCCAAATAGGGACAAATTTTATATTTAGTATGCCGCTCCTCTAGTTCTCTTGATGATATTATCTTTTGCCATGAAATATGGGTTATGGGGTGCCTGGGTGGCTCAGTCTGTAAATCGTCTGCCTTTGGATCAAGTCATGATCCCCTGGAGTCTGGGGATCGGGCTCTGCACTCATCAGGGAGCCTGCTTCTCCCTCTCCCTCTGCCCCCCACTCCCTGCCCCGCCATGCACACACACCCACTCTCTCTCTCAGATAAATAAATAAAATCTTTTAAAAAGAAATGTGGATTATTATAGTAATAGGGAAAGAGAGGCTGAATCAGAAAAGATTTTGAAACGTGACTACTGGAGGAGGGATTTTTAAGTCTTAAAGTATACCTTTCAAGGGAATGGCTCAAAGCATCACACTGCAGATTCCTATTTTGTACTAGGACGTTACTGGGGCAATAACATCTCCCAAGTTACTAAATCTGATTGATCTTTGTTCTTACTATCTCTTTTATTTAGCACTTCCTTAATATTAGATATTGTGCTTTGTGTTACATATATTATCCCATTTACTTCTCACAGAAATACCTATGAGATAGGCACTGTTAACATTCTCACTTCATTCAGAGAAAACTGAGGCATAATGTCAGCATCAGTAAGCCCTTGGTGGTGTGTAGCATCTGGATAGTGGGAATTAAGTGACTGGTGAGGACCTAAGAACAAACACCATTAAGAGTGACTTAACAAAGGCTAAAGCTTAATTACTGTGGAATAAGAGGATGCAGAATTCAGGAAAGTGCTTTCCTAATGTTTTTTAGGACTCTTATAAGAAATAGATTAGGGGATCCCTGGATGGCTTAGCAGTTTAGCACCTGCCTTCAGCCCAGGGCGTGATCCTGGATCCCACGATTTAGAGATCATGACCTGAGAAAAATCAAGAGTCACTCAGGTGTGCAGGAACTTCCTGTATTAATTCGAAGGAATATTACATACTCAGATGTCCTCTGCTCCATGTAAACTACTACCTTCTCTCCTTTTATTCCTAGTTCAGGCAACTCTCCTCTGGTCTTCCATAATATATGTGTTAGCACATATTGCATAAGCATATTACATTTATTATTGCATATTATATGCTCATTTGTCTGCATCCTTCACCTCATTGTGGATTATCTGAAGGCAAGGAATGTGATTTGTTGCTTTGTCTTCATAGGAATGAATAAATGTACATAATAAGTCCTTAGTGTTTTTTGAGTGAAAGAAAAAGGATTGAGAAAGAGAGGGAGAGAATACTACATTTATTCTTTGAAATCACATATATTATTATCAGGACTTCTGACTACTCTGAATTGAATTCAAGAATAAATGCCTTGTCTCAACAACTTAGAAGCCAGTGTCTGATGTGTTTTATTTTTATTTTTTTATGTGTTTTAAAAGCATAAAAATATGATCCTCTGCTTGTGTGAAATTAGTTCAGTAATTTAATAGCTGCAGTTGGTATACAGCACATTTAAGCTACATGGCTCAGTGAGAATATATACTGTTATCATGTCTGTTTTAAAGGAGAGAAAGACAAAAAATAATATTTATTTCTAGAAGCTTAACTCATTTAAGCTTTTGTTTCATTAAGAACAATTTTCAGGGCAGCCCGGGTGGCTCAGGGGTTTAGCACCACCTTTGGTCCAGGGCGGGATCCTGGAGACCCGGGATCGAGTCCCACCTTGGGCTCCCTGCATGGAGCCTGCTTCTCCCTCTGCCTGTGTCTCTGCCTCTCTCTCTCTCTCTCTGTGTCTCTAATAAATAAATAAAATCTTAAAAAAAAGAACAATTTTCACTTGAAACTCGTTAGATTTATATGTAAAATATACAAAAATCTAGAATCAAAAGATATTACTTTTTATTTTGTTTTGATATATAATCAATTCTCTCATTTTATTTTCAAAGATTTATTTGTTTATTTCAGAAAAAGAGAGAGCGTGGTGGGAAGGGGTGGCGGGCCAACTCCCCATTGAGCGCAGAGCCCAATGCAGGGGCTCACCCTGAGATATGACCTGAGCTGAAATCAAAAGTCAGACCCTCAACCAACTGAACCACCCAGATGCCCCAATTCTCTCATTTTAGATAGGAAGCATTTAAAAATATTTTCCACTTCATCATTTGGTTTACCTCTGATTTTGTAGTCTGACCCAATATCCCATGACTATTACATCAAGACAATGAAATGTTGCAAAACAATCCTTTTATAAAACAATTAAGTTTCTAGAAAAGTAACCCATGTTTTCCTTTTGTTTTGTACTTCGATTTTCATTGTTGAAAACTTTCTAATTGCTTTCTAATTGCTTTAACATTTACAGATTTATTATTTTAAAATAATTTAATCTAAAAATTATTCTACAATTATTACTTTAAAATAAAGCCTTGGATTAAAAACTTATTTGGACATTTATGACAACTAAAGCAGAAAATGTCAGATTTTAGAAAAAATACTCTTTGGAAAAGTAATATCTTGCTAAACGTGGACATATGTGTTCTTTATGAGAACACTTTATATTAGAATTTGTTATTTATGCAAATTTTAATTGAGTGGAGAATTGCATGTCCAGTGAGTTGTTGTTGTTGTTGTTGTTGTTGTTGTTGTTTGAGGATTTTATTTATTTGACACACAGAGAGAGAGAACACACAAGTAGGCAGAATGGCAGGCAGAGAAAGGAAAAAGCAGGGAGCCCTACTCCGGGCTTGATGCCAGGACCCTGGGATCATGACCCAAATTGAAGGCAGATGCTTAGCCAACTGAGCCACCCAGCTGCCCCTGTCCAGTGAGGTTTTGTGAAAAGATTAATTCATTTTAGGAAAAGAAGTAAAATTATTAAACAGAAAAAATAATAATTTAGAAAAAAATTAGTATGTAACTCCATTAGCAATTTGGATTCAGGCAACTTATCTAAGGAAGCAGTTATTTGTATTTGTGAAATTGGGGCAGAATGTGAGCAGGCTTCATTTTATCTTGTTAGGTCATCTTAGAATGATGAATGGTTGAAGTAAAACAGGAAAATCTCAAACATCATCCGGGTGAGGAGTGCTCGACTCTCATTGTGCATTGGAATTACCTGAGCAGCTTTCAAAAAATGCCCTTCCTCAGGTCCAGCCCTTTGCCCCCAGCCCCTCTCAGTCTGACTCAATTGGTCTGGTGAGGGGCCCAGCGTCAGTATTTGTGTGCATGTGTGTTAAAACACAAAGCTCACCACCTTTCTTTCTTTTAAGGATTTTATTTATTTATTCATGAGAGACACACAGAGAGGGAGAGGCAGAAACACAGGCAGAGGGAGAAGCAGGCTCCATGCAGGGAGCCCGACGTGGGACTCGGTCCCGGGTCCCCAGGATCACGCCCTGGGCTGAAGGCGGCGCTAAACCGCTGAGCCACCCGGGCTGCCCAGAGCTCACCATCTTTAAGTGTACAGCTCGGTAGCTTTAAGTACATTCATAGTGTCATGCAGCAATCACCACCATCTACCTCGAGAAACTCTTCATCTTCCCAAACAGAAACTGTACCTATTAAAACGTAACTCCTGGGGCGCCTGGGTGGCTCAGTTGATTAAGCATCTGCCTTTTTTTCAGGTCATGATCCCAGGATCCTGGGATCGAGCCCCACATTGGGCTCCCTGCTCAGCGGGGAGCTTGCTTCTCCCTCTCCCTCCACTGCTCTCCTTGCTTCTGTTCTCTGGCTCTGTCAAATAAGTAAATAAAATCTTTAAAAACAAACAACAGCAACAAAAAACCGCCCATAAGTCCCCATTCCCTCCTTCTCCCCGCTCTTGGTAATCCCTGCTATTTTCTGTCTTTGTGTTTGACTATGCTAAGTACTTCATGCAAGTGGAATCATACAATATTAGTGGGGTTTTTTGTGTGTGTGACTGGCTACTTTCACTTAGCATAACATCTTCAAGGTTCATCCGTGTTGTAGCATGTGTCAGAATTCATTCCTCTTTAGGGCTGCCAGTATCAGCAGTTTTAAAAGCTCTACACGTGATTTTAATGTGCAACTGGAGTTGAGACTGACTCACCTTGTCCATATCCCTCCTTATTCCAATGAGAAAATTGAAGTTCAGAGAGAGGAAGTGACATTCACTTGCCATCCACTTATTCATTACATATTTACTGTCCACCTACTATGTTCCAGGCATTGTGCTGGGTACGGTTAGGCTCACAAATGGCCAAGTAAATCTGAACTCAGATCTCCTGATTTGAACACTTTGGACAACTTCATAGGTTCTCCTGCTATAAGACACCCTTTCTCCTATGTTTAAAAAAACTACAAATTTCAGTAGCAGTAAGATATATTATTTTCCACTTTGGGGCTATTTCAGGAACCAATTTTTAATATGCTTTTATATAGACTTCTATTTACAATCACTTTATTTTCTCTAATTATAATCAAAGTAAAATATAGTAATCATGAATCAAGCCAAACTATTAATTTAGTTGGGAGTAGCTCACTTACAGTATCTTTAAGTTTACCCTCTATGCCAAGAACTACCTGGTAAATAAAAACATAGTATAAAATCCTTAAAATGCTATTTCTCTAAAAGATGGGTGGGAAACCTCTAGCTTTCAATTTTATTTCATCTGGCCATGGCACACACCCAAAGAATTTATGCTTAAGGCCGTGAAATTATAACCTTATTTTAAAATATATAATAGCAATATCCTAAAAATGTTTTCTTTGTGTAATAAAAATCAGCTAATAACGTCCAAAGAACAATTTTAAAAAGCACACAAAAGGAACGTTTCATATTTCTTTAGAGATAAAGTCATGAAATCATTTTACTTATATAAATTTTACATGGTAATAAAATATACATGACATAAAATTTACCATTTTAACCATTTTTAAGTGTATAATTCAGTAGCAGTATATACATCACCATGTTGTATAACTAGCACCAATATCTATTTTCAGAACTTTTTCATCATCCCAAACCAAATTCTGCACCCAGTAAATTATAACTCTCCATTCTCCACTCCTCCCTAATCCCTGGTAACCCACTTCATACTTTCTGTCTATGAATTTGTCTATTCTAGGTCCCTCCTATAAATGGAATTATACAATATTTGTCTTTGTGTCTGTCTTATTGGGCTTAGCATAAAGCCCTCAACGTTCATCCATGTTGTGGCATGTGTCAGGATTTCCTTCCTTTTTAAGGCTGAATAATATTCCATGATAGGCATATACCATATCCACTCATTTGTGGATGGACATTGGGGTTATTTCTACTTTTTGGCTATTACAAATAATGCTGCTACGAATGAGGATGTGCAAATGTCTGCTCCAGTCCCTGCTTTTGATTCTTTTGTGTATATACCTAAGTGAAATTGCTGGATCACATGGTAATTCTATGTTTAATTTTTTGAGGCACTGTCATACTGTTTTTGCATAGGAGCTAAGCCATTTTACATTCCTGCCAGCGATGCACTAGGGTTCCAGGTTCTCAATATCCTTCCCACCTTTAGTAAAATTTCAACCTTTTATGTAATTCTTGATATCAAAATGTTTAACCCCTTCATCTTTAATAAGTCTGCATTTCTCAGTTGCATGGTCCTTTCTCAGTCTAACATAAATGTTTAAATTCTTATTCTCTGTCTTAAACGTATACCTTCTCTGGTTATAAAACATGTTCTCACTGAAAACCTACAACTCATGTGGTCCATATTTCTCCAGGTTTCACCAAGCTGAGAATACTGTTAGGGTCACATCAATAGTAATATCTGAAATTCTCCTGCCTCTTGCTCTGGGCAAATCCTCCCTCTTCCTCTTCTGCCTTGCTTGAGGTTCTCTGGAAATCCTCAGGAAGCCTCCCTAGGAGCTTGGACACAGTCACTGGTGTAATTACTGGGAAAGCCGCTGGAGGGCAGCAGCTCCCTTTCACCCTTGACCCCAGTCCTGGAGAGGATGCCGCCATCAGGGCCGTAGCATTTCTAAACCAGAAAACTCTCCAAGTGTGGATGGCAACTCTATCGAAACATGGGGTGGTCGTCTTCCATACTTTTGGTCACACTGTCACCTAGGCTTCATAGAGTCCTGTGTGGAAAAAGGAGCACAAGTCTGAATCCAAGATTAATAACTGAGAAAAGAGGACAGAAAAAAAGTCCCTGACAGCCTGTAGCTAGCAGCTAATAGCTGCCCATAGTGTCCCTCCACTGAAGATAAACAGTTTTCACAGAGTAACAATTATTAGACAAGGTCACTCGGTGACTACGGTGGAACAAGACAATAACATGACCACACCATAATCAGATCTTGCCATGGACAGAATGAGGACATTAGGCAACCATGAAAATAAGCAAATACTCTCCTGGTCTAGCGATGTGAGTGACTCCGGCCTTCTAAGTAAAATTTAGAAACCCAGTCATGGAATTGTCCCAGCTTCTTGACAGAATGCAATCTAGAACAAGACTTGCTTTCCCAAAATCAACCAGCACAAACTCAAATTCTAACAAGACCTTCCCTACTGTTTCTTAACCTAGACACTCCCAGGTGTTTAAGATTGCTTTCTCCCTTGTTGCAACAAGTTTATAAACCTACACTGATTTGACAATGGTTGTATTACCTGTGGCTTTTGGCCTGCAGGCCATTGTGACCACTCTGTTTTGTATTGCCTTCATCCTCCCTCCTCTTCATTCTCATGAAAACTGATGCCTGTAAAATGGCTGGGTTAAATTTTTTTTTCTGTATTTTCTGAAAATTTTGCAATGAACATGGAATACTTTTATAGTAAAAGAAAGAATTACACCTTTAAAATAATAGGACTCGTTTTGCTCACGGCTCCATTGGTAGGGAAACTTTGAAGACCCCTATAATTTTCTCCTTGACTTACACATCAAAATTATGTACTGTACCCTTTCTCTTGTTGTCAGTTTTCTCTTTGCATTTCTCTTTACTTTTTTATCCTTTAAACGTTTTTCTTGGTTCACGCACATATTTTCACTCTTATTCCATTCTTCCTTCTGTAAGCTGTAATATAAGGATCTGTGAACTTTCAAAGGGATAGCAGCTTCTGGAAGAGATGGCACCACTTTCTCCTGCCCACTTGGAAAAATCACTACTTGACTACGACTTTCCTTCCCATTGGCCGTGAATGGGGCTTCAAAATGCTACTCTACACTCCAGGTAGCTACAACTGGCATCCAGGAGCTGACTTTCTAGATGAAAATGGTTTGTCATCTCCTGACATAGGTAATAGTCTTGAAAACTAAATCCCCCTCTTTCAAAATTTATGATCACCTCACCTAGGCTGGGGTAACACTCTTGAACAATCCTTAAAGAAAATTATATTGGAAGGATGATATTTAAACTACTTAGATTAAGGGGATGCCTGGGTGGCACAGTTGGTTAAGAGTCAGACTCTTGTTTGGGCTCAGGTTATTATCCCAGGGTTGTGAGATCAAGCCTTGCGTCAGGCTCCGTATTCAGTGTGGAGTCTGCTTGAGACTCTTTGTCCCTCTCCCTTTTCCTCTGCCCCTCCCTCCTTAAATAAATAAATAAATCTTTAAAAAAAAATCTACTTAGAAGAACAAATGTGTTCACTTTTCTTGTTCTCTAAATTACTCATAATTAGGAACATATGAGAAATGCTTCTAATTATGAATAGATCTATCTTATCCACTATAATGAGACTTTTATATAATAATAAACTGTTTTCCTTTATTAAACTTTTAATTATTAAATTTTTAATGAGTAAATTTTCCTTATTGCATACCCCCCCAATTAATTTCAACCAGTGATATTTTTAGAGTTTCTACAACTATGTTTAATATTTCAGAGTAATGCATATCCTTTTTTATGTTTCCCTAAATAAGTCGAAGTTAAAGATTTTGTAACTTGTCAAAGTTTTAGTCTTGGAAAATACATTTTCCAGACTAGCTCAAAGGAATGCATAGGAACCATTTTAGTTTTAGCACAGAGCTCCATACAATATGACCATTAGAGACAGTTTCATTTTTCATATCTTCATGTTCCTACTGGCATTAGATTTTTTTTTTTTAAACCACTGAAAAGCTTACCACTTCTCTCAGTGTTGGGGCCCAGATGAAAATCTTTGCAAGTTCAGAGAAAGCGAAATTATTATAAATAAAAACCTTTGGATACAAATGGAAAAATATTAATAAGATCAATATTCCCTCCATATTGTTGCATTCCTGAGGCATATCTTTGACAATCTAAAAATTTTTAAGAGGTACAGAAAGAGAAACAAGCAAATAAACCAGTTTTGCCTTTTCTTTTTACTTAATTGATAATATTCCATTGATACTTAATTTTGTATATAATCAAAGTAAACATTGTGTCACACCCTCTTTTCAGAGTGTATTAACTTGCTAATTCTGTAGACAATCCTGAGAGATTAATACTATTCTTTTTTTTTTTTTTAATTTTTATGATAGTCACAGAGAGAGAGAGAGAGAGGCAGAGACACAGGCAGAGGGAGAAGCAGACTCCATGCACTGGGAGCCCGACGTGGGATTCGATCCCAGGTCTCCAGGATCGCACCCTGGGCCAAAGGCAGGCGCCAAACCGCTGCGCCACCCAGGGATCCCGATTAATACTATTCTTATCCCTATTTTAAGAATGTGCAAACTGAGCCATAGACAAAATTAATAATTTACCAATGTTGCCCAGCTAAGTACAAGGTAAACTAATATGGAACTCCAGAAATCAGGCTATCATAGCAATAATCTCTCCTTTACTGGATATAATCTCCTCAGATAGCAAGTAACCCTCCAACCTTTTCCTGGATCTAAGGTGGGCCAACCAGTGCACATAGGAGGGGTGGGGAGAGAGAGAATCTTAAGTAGGCTCCATGTCCAGCCAGAGCCCCACTTTAGGACTGATCCCACGAAATCCAGTCAGATGCTTAACTGACTGAGCCACTCAGGTGCCCCCTGTAATTCCTGTGTTAAGCCATGGGACAGGGCTGTAAACATTTGGAGTCTGTGTATCCCAAGAGAGAGGATATCCTGACCATACCACCTGAGCCACAAGCTTTTCCTATAGTTCTTGCCTTTAACCCTCAAGACCTGCCTTGTTTCCAGTTGAATCCAAACCTGCTTTTCCAGCCTTCCTATAAGTTCTGTAAGCTTCTCACATTAACTTACAATAAACGCTCTTCTGTGTGAGTTGCCAGAATTAGTTTCTGTTTCTTGGACCAAAGAATGCTAATATTGTTGGAAGTTAGGGAAGATGTCTGTTGTTTCTTTCAATTCTCTCCAACACTAGTGTATACACAAAGGAGATACTTAGTCCCTGAGAGCACTGGCTCTGGAGCTCAGCTGTTTGACTCTGATCCCAGCTCTACCGGTTACTAGTTTCCTATCTAAAAAATGGAGATAATAATAGTACCTTCCTCAAAGGGTTGTTGTGAAGATTAAATGAGAGAAACATAAAATGCTTCAAAGGGCATCTGTCACATAGTAAGCACCCAGTGAATGTTACTTTGTTTCATTGTCATCATTCTGATTTCTGGTCTAATAAAATTATTCCAATTATGATGCAACATACAGTAATAATTTTAATCCACCATTAAAATTTAATTCTTTGCATTTTTAAGTAAGGTGTTTTTAAATTTAATGTAAAACTCTCCAGAGAGAAAATTTCTGAATAAACTTATATTTATGAAAAGATGCACTTTGGGTTCTGCAACAGCCTGTCATTTTAATACATATTATAAGTAGCAAAATAGTTCTTCTTATTTTAACCCCTTTCTGAGAGACAATGCTGCGAATATATTAATTTTTCATATAAGCTGGTATCTAATAATGAAGCATTGTAATAAATCTTCATTCATGGTGAAACAATAATCTTGAAATCTGTATAGATAAAGCCACTTCATTTTCGTTTACGTAATTAACGAAGTTTTAAAATATGAATCTTGAGTAAAATTAATAGGTTATTTTTTTTTCTCTGAGAAGAAGGTTGAATTCACTCTGGACTTTTTCGGTATAGCTATAGTAGATAAGTGATTATCAAATTTGTGAATTAGGCAAGTGAGAAACATACATTTAATTATTTTTTTCTATTGACCTGAATTATCTTCATTGGCTCCACTGAACTCGTTAGATAAATATTCAGCCCTCAAATTGTCTTTCCTGTTTAGAAGATCAAAGCATGCACAGAGATTGGTTCCTGTTAAAAATGCAGTTCCACCTAAAATAAAGGCAAGTATCTGTTAAATATCATACCATCAAAGTTAAGCCATCACTGCATATCATTGCTTTTAAAATTAAATTTTCAATTATGAAATTATTATGAATAGGTGAGAAAGTTCTCATCATGGAAAATAGAGACAAAAACAAATAGGACAGAGAAATTTAGAGGTGTAGAGATAATGCAAGAAACAAAAGAAAACATCAAAAATAAAACTATTGAGATGCCTGGGTGGCTCAAGTTTGAGCATCTGCCTTTGGCTCTCAGTGTGATCCTAGGGTCCTGGGATCAAGTCCTGCATCGGGCTCCCCACAGGGAGGCTACTTCTCCCTCTGCCTATGTCTCTGCCTCTCTCTGCCTCTCTCTGCCTCTCTTGAATAAATAAATAAAATCTTTATTTTTTTTAATTTTTTTTAAAATCTTTAAAAAACAAAACAAAAATAAATAAAACTATTAAAAACATTCTCAGAGAGATATGGGAGGATATGCACTCATGAAATAAATAGCATCCTGGGAAATTGAAAATATTATAGCAGAAATAAAAACTGTAATAAATTATATGGAAGGTAAAGGTGAGGAAAGAAAAGGGGGAACCCAAAAGATGGAAATTGGAGGGTGGGGGGGAAGTATAGAATCACTACAAAACGTTTAATTTCTTTCTTTTAAAAAAAGATTTATTTACTAGGTGCCTGGATGGCTCAGTTGGTTAAGTTTCCAACTCCTGGTTTTCACTCAGGTCATGATCTCATGGTCTTGGGATAAAGCTCTTTTTTTTTTTTAATTTTAGAGAGAGAGCACTCATGAATGAGGGAGGGACAGAGGAAGAGGGAGGTAGAGAATCTCAAGCAGACTTCATGCTAAGCAGAGAGCCTGACATGGGGCTCCAACTGACGACCCTGAGATCTTGACCTAAGCCAAAACCAAGAGTCAAAATCAACAGAGCCACCCAAGTGCCCCTGTCCAATTTCTACTTAAAATGTGAACACCTCCAGGGCAAGGATTTTGTAAGTTTCCTCCAGTATCTAAAACAAAGCCAGACACATACTAGGTCCTCAATAAGTATTTTTTAATGTAAGGGGTTGGAGAAATAGAAAGCAGGGAAAACAGAAAGGAGCAAATTAGGAAACTACAAGGACATTCTCAGTGTAGTAAGAAATCAATTTCCAGAGTGAAAAGATCCACTTAGCACAAGAATGCGGAAAGACCCACATCAAGATACATGATTGTGAAACTTTAGAATGCCAGAGAGAAACTTTTCAGAGACGAGGGAAAAAATCCATGTAAAAGATCAAGAATCAGAGCAGCTTTGAGCTTCCCAAAGTTGGAACTATGTTAGACACTAGTTAGAAGTTCTCATCATGTGATTTTTATACACTCTTTCAAATGCCCAATGATACAAAGAAACTTACGTCATTGATGCCCAGTGACAGATGGTAATCTACTTTAATATCATGCAAGATTAGTCCTAAA
Organism: Canis lupus dingo; assembly: GCF_003254725.2. NCBI lineage: Eukaryota > Metazoa > Chordata > Mammalia > Carnivora > Canidae > Canis > Canis lupus. Next base: position 35,221,242 of record NC_064251.1, read on the forward strand.
AAATGTTTTTAAATACAAATTAAAAAAAAGATTAGTCTTTATTTGCAAGCATCTACACAAGCTAAATTCTTTCAAAATATTGTCATCAAAGATGATCAGAGGGATGCCTGGGTGGATGCTTACATCTGCCTTTGGCTGAGGTCATGATCCCAGGGTCCTGGAATCAAGCCCTATGTCGGGTTCCCTGCTCAGTGGGGAGCCTGCTTCTCCCTCTGCCTCTCCCCCTTGCTTGTGCTTTCCATCTCTTTTTCTCAAATAAATTTTAAAAATCTTTAAAAAAAAGATTAGATGGGATATAAGGTTAATGGATGACAAAAGGAGCTATCAGAAATAAAAGAAATGAAATCACAGTTAGAGCACCAAAAAATGGAATGGGAACGAGAACTCTGCAGTTTGAGCATCTACCAGAGTTATTACTGACTAAACCTTACTAAGTGACATAATGCTTTCTCATTGCCTCTTTTCAACTATATTTGGAAGAGATTGAAGTGAGAAACAAAAAAAGATTAGAAAAACAAATTCATGTACTAAAAGTTTGTGGCTTGATTTTAATTCCCTGGTGCTAAATTAAAATTAAACACATTAACTATTCAATCTATTTTATATGCCCTCATAGCATGAAATTGCAACATGTAGACAATGGAGGCAAAAAGTGAAAATTAAATGACACAAAATTGATTCTCAACTGTCCCTCCAATGAAGTAGAAACAAATAATGCTTACCTCTGGTCAGTATTCATGTGGCAACCATTGTTAGCAATAGTGCCACAAGATTCCATGTTGTTGGATTGTTGTTTTTTTTTATGTTTTTGTTTTAATTTTTGGTTTTGGTTTTTTATTTTTTTTTGAGAGAGACTGTGAGCAAGCAGGGGTTGACGGGCAGAGGGAGAGAGAGGATCTCAAGCAGACTCCCTGCTAATCATGGAGCCCAATGCAGGACTCCATGTAAGGCTCAATCCCACAACCCTGAGATCATGACCCAAGCCAAAATCAAGAGTCAGACACTTAACCAACTGAACCACCAGGGGGCCCCGGGATTATTTTTGAATATCTGGAGCCTTAAAATTGTGACAAAAACTCCACTTAGTCTAATTTAAGCAACAAAGAGAATGCATAGGATCCCAGAAATAGGAAGTCAAAGGAATAGGATCTGCTTTGAGCATAATGGTTCTAGAAGGCAAATAATGTTTATTCTGTGCCTGAATCCCTGACTTAGAAACCAGCTAAGAACCACAATGTCTCTGGACCTGAAGGCCCTACCTTTGTTCTTATTATACCAGGGACTGAAGGTATGCACTCTAACCTCAGTCTGAATACTTGGAAATCTACCTGGAGAAACATCCAACATCTACCATCTGAGATCTTCCAACTTCTTTGTATTGAACCCATACTTTCTTGGATTGTAGCTTGCTGTCTTTTACTATACCTTCTGGAGGTAAACTTAGTACCAGCAATGGGAGCTCTATTTGTCCCTTTCAATGCTTTTTTTTTTTTTTTTTTTTTTAAAGTAGGGTCCATGCCCAGCATAGAGCCCAATATGGGGCTTGAACTCATGACTCTGAGATCAAGACCTGAGGTGAAATCAAGAGTCAGACACTTAACAGACTGAGCCACCCCAACACCCTTCAATGACTTTTTACTTCAGTGGGGGAACTCACTTCCAGTTCTTACCCTTCTTTACATCTCTGTGGAGAACAGGATTATTTCCTGTCCTGCTGCATTTTCTCAATATCCTGAGTTTTATTTCATGAGAAAATTGCTCTTTGAGAAGAGTAATTTAATCAAGTTCTGGGAGAGGAAGGTCATGCTGGATTGTAGCAATTTTTACACTTCTTTTGTGCTGCTCTTGTAAAAATAATTTATTCTTAATTTTCCTTACAGTTCTGAGTGTTGTCATTTTTTAAAAATTTATTTATTCATAGATACAGAGAGAGAGAGGCAGAAACACAGGCAGAGGGAGAAGCAGGCTCCATGCAGGGAGCCCGATATGGGACTCGATCCCGGGTCTCCAGGATCACACCCCAGGCTGTAGGCGGTGCCAAACCGCTGCGCCACCGGGGCTACCCTGTCATTTTTTTGTTTCTCCAGTATCCTTGGTGTTGGGAGAATTAACTCATTCTAGTTCATAGGACTTTGAATCACAATACTCTCCGATAGACTTGACCTCAATGGGTAGGACTATGACTAGGATCTGGCAAATTCGAGTCCCTCAGAATGATTGGTTCAGAAGTTAGGACTGACCAAGGATGGCCAACCAGATACTTTCCCTAGAATTTGATACATTCAAGTTTGGAGAGCAAAGTAACATAGTCATGCTGTGATGTAGGCCTGGACTACTGTGGCTATTCCCTATATCCTGATGAAAAGGTGAAGACATCAAGAATGAAGATATGAAGCCAAGATATGAAGTGAGAGAATGAAGACAAGCCAAATAGAGATGAGAAATGAGAGGCAGAAACTTGATTTAACACATTCTTCTGTTCTTCCCAATATGTGAGCCAATAAACCACTTTTTTTTTTTTTTTGCTTAAGCTAGTTTGAGTTGAATTTTGTATTTGTAATTAAGAGTCTGAACTAATAGAACTCTACTTCAAGATATTCACATGCCTAACAAAATCCACCTGCTGGAGGTCTGAGGCTGATTTCTCCCATATCTTTCTCTTCAAATTTCAATCCATTAGAAAACAGATCTTGGGAGGATTTCCTTGTAAACTGTGTAGGGATAATGTGGCTTTAGCCTGAGTCTAAATTAATGTCTCTCTCAATTCCCCTCTTATCTAGGCCTTCCAAATTATCTCTAGAGAGCGGAATCTGCAAGGAGGATACTTCCTCAGTCAGCAGTGCATAAGGTCATGACCTGTCTCATAAACTCTGTCACCAGCAGAGTGTATCACCCATAGTTGATGGTATAAGACTCTGGACCCCTTTTTTCAGTGCATTGTTCCTGCTTCCAATAGCTTGTCCTGATGTCACTAATCACAGAAGTCACTCTTACCTGATGGTGTAGAAAAAGATGGTACCTTCAGAGAACCTCAGGAAATCAATTTCTGCAAGTTTTTTTCTCCCTTCGCTCTTAGCACCTCACCCCAGTTCCTCCCATATTAATCACAGTATCTTACTCACAGGATTTACGGCTCAGAATGAACCAATCAGAGCCCATCTCTCAATTTTCTGAATTGAATTCCAATCTCTTCCTCAGGTACAATAGTCCCTTATTATCCTCAGTTATACTTTCCACAATTCCGGTTACCCACAGTCAACTGAGGCTCAGAAATAGATGATCCTCTTTCTGATGGGTAACCAGAAGGTCCATAGTAGCCTAAAGTTACATCACAATGCTTACATCATTCTGTAGGCATGTTATCATCTCACATTGTCACAAGAAGAAGAGTGGATATGGTACAATATTTTGAGAAAGACCACATTCACATAACTTTTATTATATTGTTATTATTCTATTTTATTATTAGTTATTGTGAATCTCTTACTGTGCCTCATTTATAAATGTATCATAGGTATGTATATGCAGGGGAAAAAAACATAGTATATATAGGGTTCAGTACTATCTGCCATTTCAGGCATCCACCGGGGGTCTTGGAAGGTATCCCCCACAGATAAGGAGTTATTGTAATGCAAACTTCAAAATCATTTTCCTTTCTCAAGGCCTTTATATAAGCTCTTCTCTTTAATGAAATTGCTTCTCCCAGTCATCTCACTTGACTAGTTTTTTGTCTTCCATTAGACCTCAAATGTGATTTCCTCAACTTAAATATTAGCTCCTCCTAGAAGTTTTCCTGCCAAGTCTATTCAAACTAGGATTGGCAGTGTGATCTCCATATCATCAATCTTTTGTTTCACAACAAAAAGGAAAAACCACTGCTCAACAAGCCTAGCATAAATGTACTCAGGTTTAACTGTTTCTTAGGGTCATTCCATATGAAGGATCCCATGTCACATAAAACTTATATGAAATGAACTCTGTGTCTGTGTCAGTTTAATTTTCAGATGTAGGCAGGGGCCCTAAGAGGGTTGGGGAAAACTTTTTTCTCCCTTATACTTGTATAAAATAAATATGAAAGAAAGGAGTCCCTTTTGCTCTCTCTAACCTGTAACATGAATGTACCTGACATTCTTTGGCCCTCTCTGACCACAGGGGCCATTGTCAAATGTCATCTCACCCAAACAACAGAAATCTTACTGTAGGGGTGCCTGGGTGGCTCAGTCAGTTAAGCATCTGCCTCCGGCTCAGGTCATGATCCCACGGTCCTCGGATTGAGCTCCGCATTGGGCTCCTTGCTCAGTTGGGAGTCAGTCGACTTTTCCCTCTCCTTCTGCCCCCTCCTGCCCCACCCCCAGCTTGTGCTCTCTCTCTCAAATAAATAAATAGAAGTCTTTTTTTAAAAAGGAAATCTTACTGTAAAAATATTGGTGAGTAATAATTTTTTACTGAAGGTTTCAAGGGAGACAGGGAAGTGGTTATAACAATACACCACTTGCAGCATGTTTTAAATATTTTCTTGAACATTTTTCTCTCCCTAAAGTTACTCAAACATCAGTCTCATATATTTCTCTTTCTCAAATCTATTCAACTTCCCACCCTGTCTTTGATACTCTCACTTCTCCTCCTCCTCTTTCTCTCCCAAGATCTTCCTCTTTGGGCCTCTTCACCTTCCTAAAGTAGAACAAGTGGTGTTCTTCTGGTTTCTTCAGTTTAGAACCTCACCTCCTTAGTAGGTACTCTGAAGAAAGAAAGGCTTTACCCATGATACACCAATAATAGACTATGGGAAAGAAAAGGGGATTCAATCATTTTTCTTTCTTTTTTCTTTTCATTATTATTTCTATTTGAAATTGCACAAGGGAGGAAATTTTTTGAGTGTGCAATACAGTAGAGAATATACCAAAATACGAAGCCTTCAAGGACAATCCTTTGCACCTAGACAGAGTGTCTGTTAGGGCACTAAAGGATTAAATTATTTGCCTTGGCTTTTGTACTTCCTTAGTGCCAAATGGCTAGTTTTAAATCATTTACAGCTCAACTTGTTAAGGCTTCTCTGTATACATCCTAAAAGAATGTATTGCAAATACTTTCTGTATGATTTTTAACCCACTCATGCTCTCTCACTTAAGGTGTCTTTTATGTCTTCCAGATACAGCCCATTTCTGATTAAAAAAAAAATGTGTTGCTGAATCTTTCTTTGAATGAGTAAGAGCTCAAGATGCAATAGGCTTCCTGCTAGGCTTCCTTCCTTTCGCCAGTGTGGGCTGTTAACTATATGAATGTAGGTCTAAGGAAACTGGAGAAATTTTCAGCATTACACCATTCAAACAAATGTTCAATGTCCAACCAAATAGCTAATTCTACATGAGACAAAAATAGATGAAAATGTGTTATTTGTGATTCAGCTTGACTTGCTTTTTTGACTTAGCAAAGAACCGATTTCATTTTTATATCCTGCTCTGTTCTCTACAGTGCCTTAAAAACATAGTATAGAAACTTAAATATATATATATATATTTATATAACAGATATATATCTGTTATTCCCAGTGGCCCAAAATGGATATTTTTAAGTCTAAAAGCAAAAATAGAATGGAATTCACTGTAGTGCTGCTTTCAGTGTAATTTAGGTCTTTTGAGGGGGGCAGGTGTGTTAAAGAATCATACTGTGTTTTCACTGGTTATAAAAGCAATATGTTTGTGGTGAGGACAACATAATGTATAGAGAAGTTGAATCACTATGTTGTACACCTGAGGTTAATGTAACATTACATGTCAACTATACTCAAATTGAAAAAAATGTTAAAGGTACTATTAGATAAAAATGTAATTCTTAAAAATTTTAATTCCAGTGTAATTAGCATACAGTATTATATTAGTTTCAGGTGTACAATATAGTGATTCAATAATTCTATAGGTTACTCAGTGCTCATCATGAGAAGTGTACTCTTCATCCCCTTCACCTAATCAGATCATTAATGAACAAATAAGCAACAAGCTAATAGATTTCAAATATAATGCAACATCTCAAATGAATCTCTATATAAAATGTTGGAAACTCTTGAAATTCTATGTATATGGAATAAAACTCAATTTATGACTATTTTCATAACACTATCCACTATATATTCTTGTCACCATAAGTCTAATTTTATCTTTTTTAACTCCACAACTAGGCAATTATGGCAGATTGTTACATTAGCAACCTCAGAAACTATATATTTTGGTATAGGCATCCTTATAGTCTACTGTCATCAGCTCAGTTTGGCCATGTGACTTAGTTTGATTAATGTGGCACGGGGAAGCATGTACCAAGAGAGGCTTGGTAACTGCTTACACTTTGAGACTTTTCCTCTGAATGCTGTTTTAGGGCTCTGAACCACTATGTACCTGAACCAGATGTCCAGCAACTCTGTTGTAGCATCCACATGAAAAAACGAGGATGCTCAATTAGCCCTCAGATGTCCCAGCCATCTCAGGTGAGGCTCCACATATGAAAGAAGGAACCATCTTGAACATTTCAATCCTATCAGACACCATAGAGAACAGAAGAACAGCCATCTGTGCCCAGATCTAATTGTAAAATAATTCAAAAAAAATTTGTTATTTTGCTTAAGTCTTTAAGTTTTGGGGCAATCCCATGCAGCAATAGACAACCAAACCAGCAATATAATTATTTTATAAGCAAATAGTTGTTTATGTGCATTTACATTTATACTAATTTATTTTATCACCCTTAAAGAGTAAATATAATCCTTTATTATAGGATAATTTTTCTTCTTCATGAAATAAATCCATTTGAATATTAAAAATATATATGTTTATTGTGAAAAATTATAAAAGACATGAAATAAAAATCATCAGTAAAAAAAATCATTAGTAATCCCCAAACCCAAAGATAATCACTATTAATATTTTGGGATATTTTCTTTCAGTATTTTTTCTATAGACATGGCTAGTTTTAAGGGCATGGAACCTTGTGCAGTCACATAGGACTCGTGTTCAAAAGGCCCTACATTTGGTTTAAGGCTCTACTAATGCTATCTTGGAATTATTAATAATTTTTGAACAAGAGATCCTATGTTTTCATTTTGGTTTAAGGCTCTACTAATGCTATCCTGGAATTATTAATTTTTGAACAAAAGATCCTATGTTTTCATTTTACACTGGACCCTTATGTAGCTAGTTCTGTCTACACACATTCATGTACAGACATATACAGATTTTATACACATATATTACATAGATATATAATGTATTCATAATCTATGTTGTTAAAACCCCAAAATTGGGGCACCTGGGTGGCTCAGTGATTGAGCATCTGCCTTTGGCTCAGGTTGTGACCCTGGAGTCCTGGGATCAAGACCCACATCAGGCTCCCCTCAGGGAGCCTGCTCCCTCTGCCTGTGTAAATGTTATTTTTATTTATTAATGTTTTATTTATTATTTTTATTTATTTTTTAATATTTTATTTATTTATTCATGAGAGACACAGAGAGAGAGAGAGGCTGAGACAAGAGACATAGGCAGAGGGAGAAGCAGGCGCCATGCAGGGAGCCTGATGTGGGACTCGATCCTGGGAATTCCAGGATCATGCCCTGAGCAGAAGGCAGATGCTTAACCTCTGAGCCACCCAGGTGTCCCTGTAAATGTTATTTTTAATACTTGCATAATATTTCATCATATGAAAACAATCATGTATTTAAATATTTTTCTATTTTGACACCTAAATTAGTCACAGAGAGAGAGAGAGAGAGAGAGAGGCAGAGACACAGACAGAGGGAGAAGCAGGCTCCATGCACTGGGAGCCTGATGTGGGATTCGATCCCGGGTCTCCAGGATCGCGCCCTGGGCCAAAGGCAGGCGCCAAACCGCTGCGCCACCCAGGGATCCCCATAAGGAACTTTTAAAATATTGTTTTAAAAATGTATTTCGGGCAGCCTCGGTGGCGCAGCGGTTTAGCGCCGCCTGCAGCCCACGGCGTGATCCTGGAGACTCAGGATCGAGTCCCACATTGGGCTCCCTGCATGGAGACTGCTTCTCCCTCTGCCTGTGTGTCTCTGCCTCTCTCTCTCTCGCTATGTATCTCTAATGAGTAAATAAAATAAAATCTAAAAAAAAAACTGTATTTCTAGGAGCACCTGGGTGGCTCAATTGGTTAAGTGTCTGCCTTTGGCTCGGGTCATGATCTCAAGGACCTGGGATGGAGAGCCATGTCTGGCTCCCTGCTCAGTAGGGAGTCTGCTTCTTCCTCTGCGCTGCCACACCCGCCCCCCCAACCCCCCCACTGCTCATGCTCTCTCTCTCTCTGAAATAAATAAATAAAATATTTAAAAAGTATTTCTAATTATTTCCTTAAAATAACATCTCAGAAGTAAAACTAAAGGGATAAAGGGACTTGAACATTTTTTGGAACTTTGTCTTTAAATTGCCAAATAGCTTTTCAGAAAGATTACTATTACCAGCAGTGTAAGAAATTCTCTTCATATCCTCAGCAGCAGAGAATATTATAATTAAAAAGTACTTGGTAATTGAGTAAGTTAAAATATTATCCAGTTAATTTCCATTTCTTTAACTACTAGTAAAGGAAGCTTTTAAAAAATATATTCATTAGTCATTTTTATTTCTTCTTGAAATTGCCCAAGAGTGCAAATTTCTCTACATGGTTTTTAAGGTCTTTTGTGTCCTACCACTCCAGCTTTATCTTCCCCAGGCCCCTCCTTCTCAACACCCCCAACTCTATTCTAATTTCCAACCATACTGAATTTTATTCAGTTCCTAGAATTTGTCATGCATTTTCTTGCTTCTGGCCCTTTAAATATCCTACATACTCTTCTGGACATCTCTTCCAATATCTGTGTCTGGTTAATTTCTATTTGTCCTTCAGTTCTCAGCTTACACATTTCTTTCTTTGAAAGCCTTCCCTGAACCCTAAATTAAGCTGGGTGTTCCCAAATCACCTTGGTCTTCTTTTTCTCCTCCTCCTTTTTTTAGTAAAATTTTTATTTTGCGATAATTTTAGATTTACAGAAGAGCTGCAAAGATGGTATAGAACACCCATATATACCTTTCACCCAGCTTCCCTTAATGTTAACATGTTCACAGCTGTGACACATTTGTCAAAACTAAAACTGAACATAAATGCTATTACCTAGACTTTATTTGGCTTTCACTAACTCTTCTGCTCCTGTTTCAGGATCCAGTCTAGATACTGTATTGCTTTAGTCCTGTCTCTTCAGTTCTCCTGTACTTCTTATGTTATAGTACTTCATTCTAGTTGCTTCCCCTTGTAGAATACAAACTTTGTGACAGCAAGGACTAATACTTTTTACCATTGTCTCCCTAGTTCTTATAGTATCCATAGTAGCAGGTGCTGTATATGACTGCATATAAGGTAAGATTTTAAAAAAGAATATCTTGGGGTACCTGAGTGGCTCAATTGGTTAAGCATCTGAGTCTGAGTCTTGATCTCAGTTCAGGTCTTGATCTCAGGGTTTTGAGTTCAAGATTGGCATTGGGTTCTATGCCCAGTGGAGATTTTCTCTCTTTTTTTGAGAGATTAAAAAAACAAAACAAAATAAAACAAAAACCTCTCAAAAAAATCACATTCCATTTAAGTTTTTACAAAATCTGGAGATGCCTGGCTGGCTCAGTGGTTAAGCATCTGCCTTTGGCCCAGGGCATGATCCTGGAGACCTGGGATCGAGTCCCATGTCAGGCTCCCTGCATGGAGCCTGCTTCTCCCTCTGCCTATGTCTCTGCCTCTCTCTGTGTGTGTCTCTCATGAATAAATAAAATCTTTAAAAAATAAGTTTTTACAAAATCTCTTGTATTATGGTACATTTTCTTATTTTATTTAGAACAATAAAATAACATTCAAGGCTAAAATGACCTCATTGAGAGCCTGGATGTTTGTAGAGATCATCTGTTGGAATGAGTAAAAATGGAGGCAAAGACATTGAAAAACATTTAGTTATCTGCATTTTTAGTATTTTAGGGGTTTGACCTCACAGTTATAAGGACGGGATGTCCTTATAAACAAGGGTTTTAAAAAACAGGGAATGGAGACAGAAGGAGAAAGCCTTTTTATAAAGTTCACTTAATGTTTTTAATTTAAATTTTGTTAGTTGCCATATAGTGCGATATTGGTTTCTGCAGTAGAATTCAGTGATTTAACATTTACACACAACACCCAATGCTCATCACAACCAGTGCCCTCCTTAATATCCATCACCCATCTGGCCCATCCCCACCCACCTCTCTCCATCAACCCTGAGTTTTTTCTCTCTAAGAGTCACTTTTGGCTTCTTTCCCCTCTGCTTTTTCTTCTTTTCCCCCTTCCCATATGTTCATCTGTTTTCTTTCTTAAATTCCACGTATAAGTGAGATCAATGGTAATTGTCTTTCTCTCTGACTTATTTCACTTAGGATAATACACTCTAGCTCCATCCATGTCATTGCAAGGGGCAAGACTTCATTCTTTTTGATGACTGAATAATATTCCATTGTATATGTATACCATGTTTCTTCTTTACCTATTCATTAGTCAAGGGACATTTGGGCTCTCTCCATAGTTTGGCTATTGTTAATAATGCTGCTATAAACATCAAGGTGGATGTACCTCTTTGAAACTGTATTTTTGTATCCTTTGGGTAAATACTTACTAGTGTAATTGCTGGATTGTAGGATGGTTCTATTTTTAACTTTTTGAGGAATGCCCAAACTGTTCGTTCTCCAGAGTGGCTGCATCAGTTTGCATTTCCACCAATACTGCAAAAGGACTCCTTTTTCTCCACATCCTTGCCAACATTTGATGTTTCTTGTGTTGTTAATTTTAAGCATTATTACAGGTGTGAGATAGTATCTCATCATGGTTTTGATTTCTATTTCCCTGATGATGAACATCTTTTCATGTGTCTGTTAGCCTTCTGGATGTTTTCTTTGGAAAAGTGTCTATTCATGTCTTCTGCCCATTTCTTACCTGGATTATTTGCTTTTTGGGTGTTGAACTTGGTAAATTCTTTATAGATTTTGGATACTAACCTTTTATCTGATACATCGTTTACAATATCTTCTCCCATTCCATAGGCTGCCTTTTAGTTTTGTTGATTGTTTCTATTGCTGTGCAGAAGTTTTTTTTCTTGATGAAGTCCCAGTAGTTCATTTTTGCTTTTGTTTCTCTGGCCTCTGGCAATGTGTCTAATAGGAAGTTCCTATGACAGAGGTCAAAGAGGTTTCTGCCTTTGTTCTCTTCTAGGATTCTTTTTAAATATTATTTATTTATTTATTTATTTGAGAGAGAGTGAGAAGAAGAGCAGAGGGAGAAGGACAAGCAGGCTCTGCACTAGCACCCAGGGTGAAGCAGGGTTTCATCTTAGGACCCTGAGACCATGATCTGAGCCAAAATCAAGAGTAGGAGACTTAACCCTCTGGACCCCCAGGCACTCCTCTCCTCTAGGATTTTGATGGTTTTGTGTTTCACATTTAGGTCTTTCATCCATTTTTAATTTATTTTTGTTTATGGTATAAGAAAGCGGTCCAGTTTTATTGTTCTGCATGTTGCCATCCAGTTTTCTCAGCACCATTTCTTGAAAAGACTGTCTTCTTTCCTGCTTTGTTGAAGGTTAGTTGACCATAGAGTTGTGGGTTCATTTCTAGATTCCCTATTCTGTTCCATTGATGTGTGTGTCTGTTTTTGTACAGTACCGTACTGTCTTGATGACTACAGCTTTGTAATATAGCTTGAAGTCTGGAATCGTGATGCCTCCAACTTTGTTTTTCTTTTTTCAGAATTGTTTTGGCTATTTGGGGTCTTTTGTGGTTCTATACAAATTTTAGAATTGTTTATTCTAGCTCCGTGAGAAATGCTGTTGGTGTTTTGATAGGGATTGCATTAAATGTGTAGATTGCTTTGGGTAGTGTAGCTATTTTAACAATGTTCTTCCAATCCATGAGCATGAAAAAGAAAAAAAAATGCAGCTATTCAGGGGAGAAAGTGGAGTACTTCTTTAGTCAGATCTACCGCATATTACCTGGAATTGCTACAATACCTTCCTTTTTTTTAAGATTTTATTTATTTATTCATGAGAAACACACAGAGAGAGATGTATAGACACAGGCAGAGGGAGAAGCAGGCTCCATTCAGGGAGTCCGACGTGGGACTCGATCCCGAGACTCGATCCCGAGACTCGATCCCGAGACTCGATCCTGAGACTCGATGATCACACTCCGGGCTGCAGGCGGCGCTAAACCGCTGCGCCACCGGGGCTGCCCCTACAATACCTTCCTAAACGTATCTCTGAACCCTCTCTCATCCATCTACAATCTGCTCTCCATCAATGTCTAGAGTGATCGTTTCAAAATTCAAGTCTCTCACTTAAAAAATTATAATAGCGGCTTCCTGCTTGGCTTAGTCAGTAAAGCATGCAACTCTAGGGTCATGAGTTCCAGCTCCACGTTGGGAATAGAGTTTACTTAAACAGACAAAAAATGCAATGGTTTTCCAACTGGTCTTCAAAAAAAAAATAAAAATAAAAATCCTTAACAACCTACAAAGTCTTGAGTGCTCACTATCCTGCTTACACTTTCAACCCACCAACCTACAAATCTCAGTCCAAGCCTCACTTCTCTGACCATGTCTATCTTCCAGATACAGACTTTCAGCATTTTATTGAGCTTTTTAAAATAGCCCTTGTTAGAGTTATGGTTGTAATTATAAACTCTATGAGGTCAAGACCCAGGTCAATTTTTGCTCACTTTTGTATCTCCAACATCTAGCAAAGTACCTGGCACAGGTAGTTTGTAAGTACCTGCAATTAGCTGAAAAACATGAATGAGACCTTTCAGCAAGAGTAAATTATCTACGTAATGGTCTAATGGGGTAACCTTTAATATTTGTACTGTTTGGTTTCTGGGCATCCAAACATTACTCTAAGTCCTGATATCATGAAACTTGACCATCTAACCTGATTAAGACCATTCAACTCTGCAATTCTGACATCAAATACATGTCTAGCTTAAGTGAAGTTTTTTTTTTAAGATTTTATTTATTTATTCATGAGACACACACACACACACACACACACACACACACAGAGGCAGAGACAGAGGCAGAGGCAGAGGGAGAAGCAGGCTCCATGCAGGGAGCCTGATGTGGTACTCAATCCCCAGTCTCCAGGATCACACCCCAGACTGAAGGCGGCACTAAACCCCTGGGCCACCAGGGCTGCCCTTAAGTGAAGTTTTATTTGGAGATCCTCATTTTAAATATCAAACTAGTAATCAATAACTGACATCTGCTGTCTGATTCTCTGAAAAGTCATTTCCATTTAATTTCAACCTAATAATTATTACACAGGAGTTATTCCCCAAGTTTTCTTGGCTGAGGTCCTTCTTCAGACTTTCCAAGGTCCTCCCTTGTTAAGGACCTTTCAGGGATCCCATTTGAAAATGAGGGCTCACATTCCAGTATTTGTATCTGACATAGAGAAGGAACATAAAACTCCATGCAGCATGTACTTCATAAAATCTCCGTGAAGAATGAAGTTTCTCTTCTCTGTATCTTATTCAGTTCTGTAGCTGGTATACCTTTTATAAGCATGAAGAGTAATTAGGAGTTACAGGGAACTGTATCTGGTTATATAGAAGGCATTGCCAGATTACAGTTCTGTGTACTTCATATAATCTGTGGAGTAAGGCTGAGTTAACAGCAATTGTATCTCCCCTGGATACAGTGCTCTGTGCAATGTGTCCTGCTTATAATTTGCATGGATAAAGTTATTACAAGAAGTTGTGTTTTGTAGTTCTCAAGGGGGAGGAGTAGATGAAACAGGTGAAAGAGATTAAGAGGTACAAACTTCCAGGTATGAAATAAATAAGTCACAGGGATGAAAAGTACAATATAGGAAGTATATCAATAACATTGTAATTGGGCAGCCTGGGTGGTTCAGCAGTTTAGCACCTATCTTCAGCCGAGGGCGTGATCCCAGAGACCCAAGATCGAGTCCCACATCGGGCTCCCTTCATGGAGCCTGCTTCTCTGTCTGTGTCTCTACCTCTCTCTGTCTCTCATGAATAAATAAAACAAAACAAAACAAAACAAAACAAAACAAAACATTGTAATCACTTTGCATGTTGATAGATGTAACTACACTTATCATGGCAGATAATGTATGGAATTGTCAAATCAGTATGTTATACACCAGAAACTAACATAACATTGTATGTCAAATACACTTCAATTAAAAAATTAAATTAAATTAAAATGATGCATCAAAATATTAAAGAAAAATAAAGGTGTTTTACACAGAGAAGCCATGATGCTCTACATTCCCCAGGCTACTTCCTTACTCTCTGCCTATAGGCCTAATCCAGAGTTCCAATCCCACAGAACTCTGTTCCTGAAATGCTCCATTCACATCTTCTTTCTCTTTTTCCCTTATTGTCTTTTCAAATGATCATTGAATTAAAAAGAAAGCCTTCCTACTTTATTTTTCCATAACGTTTATCATCATCCAACATGATAAATATTTTATTTTATTTAAGATTTTATTTATTTATTTGAGACGGAGTACAAGCAGAGTAGCAGGCAAAGGAATAGGGAGAAGCAGGCTCCCTGTTAAGCAAGAAACCTGACTCGGGCTCAATCCCATGACCTGGGGATCATGACCTTGAGCCAAAGGCAGATAGTAAACCAATTGAGCCACTCAGGCATCCCCCATAATAAATATTTTATTTGTTCCCATGATTTATTGTCTGTTTCTCTTCCTCTCACTAAAATGTATGCTGCATGATGCAGGAATCTTTGACTATTTTATTTACTGTTGATGGTCCTCATGCTTAAAACACTGCTTAACGCATTGTAGGTGATTAACAAAGATCTGCTGATGGAATTAATGATGCCTAATCTACAGAATAAAGAACATTCTAGGGATGCCTGGGTGGCTCAGGGGTAGAGCGTCTGCCTTTGGCTCAAGGCATGATCCAGGAGTCCCCGCATGGAGCCTGCTTCTCCCTCTGCCTGTTTCTGCCTCTGTGTGTGTGTGTCTATCATGAATAAATAAATACAATCTTAAAAAAAAAAAAAAGAACATTCAAGACTAACTATATTATACATAGGGTTAAAAGTTCTTCATTTCAGTTGCTGAGCAAAATTCTCAAAGTTAAGGAAAAAAAAACCCTACTACTTTGGAAGAGAATGTAGACATGTGGAAGAAATGAGGTGCAGAATTAGGGAATTTAGACTGGAAATAACACCAAGGAGTGAGCACTTGGAGACAGACTAGATATAGCTCTATATAACACACGCGGCTGGAGCCTTGGTTGCTAGAAATAACTGCCCTGAATAATTCCTGGGAGTTTATATCATCACGGCTCTGCATGGCTCCACCTGCCCTCAGGTCTTGACCACTTAACTTGCTTTCTTGCCAGACAGGTGTAAAGAGATGAAAGCAGAGTCAAGGACTTTATAGTCATGGGAACAGGGTAAGGCAAATTACTGGGGGTGAGGACTAGGCTTCTACAGCAGTTAAAGGAACCTGGTCCACCTGACCAGACCCATACAGGCTCTGACTTTCCCAGGGCCTCCTTGGAGAAGCCAGTTAGCACAACTCAGAACGAAATTTTTTCTCTTCTTTCCTGCATTCCAACAGATTGTACAGAGATCCATACAGCCTCTCCAGAGATGTCTCATATGATCAAGCAACCAGCTGTGTCTCTTCAAGAAGCTGTACCCCTTTTTTCCTTATTCTTCCTTCTCTGAAATTATAGTCATCACCCCTCTTCACCCATCCCCAATACACAATAAAAATTAGCTCTCTAAACTTTGTCTTTAGGGTTTTGTTTTGTTTTTTGTTTTTTGTTTTTTTCTAGAAAACTGGGGCTAAGACATAGAGGAGTTATCACAATTCAGAAAAATTGTGCAAAACATAGACATATTTTTTTAAGATTTAATTTATTTATTCATGAGAGACACACAGAGACAAGCAGAGACATAGGCAGAGGGAGAAGCAGGCTCCCTGTGGGGAGCCCAATGTGGGACTCAGTCTCAAGACCCCGGAATCATGACCTGAGCCACCCAGGTGTCCCATAGACATATTTTTGAGCTTAATTTCTTGTGTGCCTTACTGCAAAAAAGTATGTTTCTACATCAAAATAGTTATAATATTAATATCTAGCAAAGTTCAAATAACCGTAAAGTGAAAGATTGGTAGAATTTCAAGTGAAGACCACAAGACATGGAGATGAGGTATTGTAGTCAGAATGACCTGTCTAAAATTCCTTTTCATTCATTCATTTATTCATTCAATCAACAAAGAATATGAATATAGGTGCTAGAGACAGGACAGTGAACAAGACACATGAGCCCCTCCCCAAGGATCTTAAATATTCCCAGAGGAGGTAAATGATAAACAAATGTTTATCATAATATCAGATGGCAATAATTGATATGAAGAAAAACAAAGAGAAGAGGATAAAGAGTGATGAAATATTTTTTAGATAGGATGGTCAGGAAAGGCCTCTATGGGGAAAACCGAAGCAGATACCTGAGTGAAGTGAGAGAGGTATTCAAGTAAACACCTAAGGATTAGCACCCAACTATGCACACATATAAATTGTTAGATTAGGGATCCCTGGGTGGTGCGGCGGTTTGGCGCCTGCCTTTGGCCCAGGGCGCGATCCTGGAGACCCGGGATCGAATCCCACGTCGGGCTCCCGGTGCATGGAGCCTGCTTCTCCCTCTGCCTGTGTCTCTGCCTCTCTCTCTCTCTCTCTCTCTGTGTGTGACTATCATAAATAAATAAAAATAAAAAAAAAATGTTTAAAAAAATTGTTAGATTAGCTTCGAACTAAGAATAAATAAATAGAATGAGGCAAAGAGAAAAGTGTTTGCTTTCTTTTTTTATCTCAAAATCATCTAAGCCTGAAGCTCTCCTAAATTCCTCTTGGTGACTGGTTATATTTTTAAAATTAATCAACATAGCAGAAATTGAAGATACTTCTTTCTTCCTCAGTGTGAGGTTATTTCTTATCTTATGTTAGCTCCATGCTTTGCCTGGTATTATCACTGTTTATTCATGCATCTCATATCAATGTAGTATGCTATGTACTTTGAATGCAAAGTCTATATATTTTCAGCATTACATTTCCTGAAATATCCACCACAGTGTCTGTCATAGAGTAAGCAAATAATTATTTGCTGAATTAAAATTGTTAATTCTACTATATAGTAATTACTACGATTACTATAGGTAATTTTTGGATTAAATCATCTGACTCCTCAAAAGTCCTAAATTACAAATAAATGTTTAGTTTTAGTCTCTTTGAAACTATGTTTATGCATGCACTGATTTTTTTTTTTCTTTAGAGAGAGAGAGAGTGTGTGTGCACATGTATCCTGTGCGGGCAGTGTAGGGAGCCAGGAGACAGAGGGAGAGGCAGAGAGAGAATCTTTTTTTTTTAAAGATTTTATTTACTCATTCATGAGAGACCCAGAGAGAGAGAGAGAGAGAGAGGGATCACGCCCAGGACCCCAGGATCACGCCCTGGGCCGAAGGCAGGTGCCAAACCGCTGAGCCACCCAGGAATCCCTGAGAGAGAGAATCTTAAGCAGGCTCCAGGCCCAGCACAGAACCCATGGGGCTCAATCTTACAATTGAGATCATGTCCTAAGCCAATATCAAGAGTTGGATGCTTAACCAACTGAGCCACCCAGATGTCCCTGCATGCACTGATTTTTAAAAAAATAAAATATCTTGCCTTGGACAAGTTTACCTAACTTCTCTGAGCCTTAGTGTAGAGCCAATAGGAATAACAGTTCTTATTTGATAGTACTTGTTGGTGCAAGAATTTTAAGAAGGACATAGTATATAGGGCCAGACACATGGTAGTATTTAATAAATTGTTGGTCATTCAATCAAGAAATTAGGAATTTTCAGGACATCTGGGTGCTCAGTGGTTGAGCATCTGCCTTTGGCTCAGGGCGTGATCCCAGGGTCTAGGATCGAGTCCTGTATTGGGCTCCCCGCAGGGAGCCTACTTCTCCCTCTGCCTATGTCTCTGCCTCTCTCTCTCTCTGTGTCTCTCATGAATAAATACAATCTTTAAAACAAAAACAAAATTAGGAATTTTCAAGGTTGATGTAAAACTAGGTTATTTGATCATATGCGCTAGTTATTTGTTAACAGCATGTGTCATTAGTTATTTCCTATGAAGATACCATGATATTATCACAAAATACTTTCTTTAATCAGTCTTATTGAGATTATTTACATGCAACAAAATTAATCAATTATCAGTCTATAATCTTTGATGAATGCATACAGTTGTATAATTAACTCTACAATCTGTAGAATATTAATATTGCTGTAAAAAGTGTCCTTACATTCACTTTGCAGATAGTTCCATCCTTCCACCCCCAGACCTAGCAATCACTGATTTGTTTTTGCAAAAGATATTTTTTATTTACTAAGCAAATATTTATGAAAGCCTTCTATTTGGAAGTCCTTGAGTTAAGATACTTCATAGAATACAAAAATAAGTAAGACACAGTTTGTGTCCTTAAATAGCTTAAAATCTAGCATAGTTTTATATAATTCTGAGATTACTCGTCTACAAATAAAATGGGACTAAATTTCAACATGAACTATGCCTACGAACAAGGAACAAGAAGAAAAAGTATTGCAAATGATCACTAACTTTTAGAACACTGAACAAAATAATGTACCTTCATGATGCCACTAATTATGATTTCTTTTAAAAGGCACAAATTTATGATTGCATGATGTTCTGGATAATTATTAAAAAGTAAACTATTTTTAAAATCAAGTGACATACATACAGAAAAAAAGTACAGAAATCCTAAGTGCACAGCTTGATCTTTCCAGGATATTTAATGTCAACTTAGACCAGCTTTCTGACCAATACAGTAAAAAGACAACATCCTAAAGCTTTTTGGTTTAGATAGAATAACTGCATCATTGGAAGAAAGAAAGAGATAACAGAATGATGCCCTGTAAAGGCTCACATAGAATTGTGGGGATAAATAGTGAGAAAATGGATGGTACATTAAAATTCATGAGGAGATGCCATTTAAGTTCCATGAATAACAAAGTGATTATTATTCAGGATCAAGTTTTTCTTTCATCATTACAGAAAGACACAAAATCATTATCGTGATCTGCCATGTGTTTTTCCTTTGTTATTGGATGCTGGGACAAGCCTATTAAATGTTTTGTGTTACCCAGGGGAATGGTCACAGTGGTGAGTAATGGTGGTCTCAGGGCACATGGCCTTCTACGGTTCTCATTCTATGTATATTTAGACCAGAGGAAAGGAACAAGTTAAAAAGATGGGCAGAATGGCTAGGTGGGCATTTTCTTGTGGTTATAAAGAACTGAGTCTATTCTTAACCTTATTGCCTCTTGCTGCATGCTTTACTCTTTCCAATTCGAGAATAGACGAAGCTGGTATTTGCATTTGGAGCCTCTTTAGTCAATACAACGGGACTACAGTTCTTTTGAAAAGGGGTAATGTATGTGAATTGAGAAAGGGTAATAACATCAGGAGAAGAAACAATCTGGAAAGATACTCCTATAAACATTCATATAGGTGGGTCAAAAATTTACCTACATTATAATTCCATAAACAAAGAATATATTGCTCTTTATTTTCTTCAGTGAACATAATTTTCCTTGCAAACTTCCATAGTGGGAGCAAACGAACAAACAAACACCCCCTAAACTTTAAGCTTGTCAATTCAAGGTAACAATCTTTCCTGTTTAAGTAATCACTACTGAATAATATATTTTCTTTTGGATAGGTGCAAAATCTTCCATGTTACTTCCTCCTTACCCTTGCTTCTTTTCAAAATAGTGTCCGGCTGTAGTAAAGGATTTGTGATCTCATGGTGTCAGGGAGAGAAGAGGCCTCAGGCCAAAAATACATCCTTGTGGCAGAATGGCATCCCTGGACTGGTGGCCATTGAGGGCCCCTTTGAGATGTGGCAGGTTTTACCCTGCCTTTAGGTAGTGTGCTGGTGTCATCCCCTGGGTTGGTGGTTCAAGCCGTTCTCTCTAAATACTGTAGCCTCTTAGTTTCTGCAAGACTCTCCCCAATTTCTGTGCTTTCTCACCAGCATGCTCTGTAGGCCACATAGGAGCCTTGACCACTGCTTCCAGCCAATCCATCCATGCACTTCTCTCTGTCCCTACTGAACAATCACTAGACTCGATGTTGCACCAAGTCAAATAGAAACAGGGCATGATTTATTTTTTCCCTTTGACTTTCTCTTCATGCTATTTAACTTAACTCCCTTCCCTAGAAAGTTGCCCGTTGGAAGAAATTAAGTCACAGGGATCTAACTCCTCTTTCCCCTTTCAGAGTCTCCCTCTACCCTTTACTTCCTCTTTCTTTCTTTTAAGATTTTATTCATGAGAGACAGAGAGAGAGAGAGAGAGAGAGAGGCAGAGACACAAGCAGGCCCCATGCAGGGAGCCCGACATGGGACTCAATCCCAGGTCCCCAGGATCACACCTCGGGCGGAAGGCTGCGCTAAACCGCTGGGCCACCGGGGCTGCCCTTCCTCTTTCTTTCTGAAAAGGCTTTCCCCATATCCTCCGCTTCACTAGAAGGGGGTGGGCACTGTATGGCTCCATATTAATGGCAGATGGCATCTTTTCTATGGCACTTATGAAAGACATCATTAAGAGTGGATCCTGATAGAATAGGGTAAGTTGTCTTTGCCTGAAAGACAACTGGGAACTGGGGTTTAGAAAATACTGTTCTGGCTTCCTTTTTTTTTTTTTTTTTTTTTTTTTTAAGATTTTATTTATTTTTTTCATGAGACAGAGAGAGAGAGAGAGAGAGAGAGAGAGAGAGAGAGAGAGAGAGAGACAAAGACACAGGCCAAGGGAGAAGCAGGCTCCATGAAGGGGGCCTGACGCGGGACTCCATCCCAGGTCTCCAGGATCACATCCTGGGCTGAAGGCGGCGCTAAACCGCTGAGCCACCCCCCCCCCCCGCCCCCCGCCGCCCAGGGCTGCCCTCTAGCTTCTTTTTGAGGGAGCATTAATTAAATGTTCCCTAATTATATTGCTATGGTGTGTTCAAAAAATCGTGACCATCAAGGAGAGAAAGATGAAATTTATGGTTTCATATTTTAGGCTGCTCATTATTTAGGCCTTTTTATGAAAACAATTTCAAAATTACTTTCTTTTTTTTTTAAAATTTATCTATGATAGTCACACACACACACACACAGAGAGAGAGAGAGAGAGGCAGAGACACAGGGAGAGGGAGAAGCAGGCTCCATGCACTGGGAGCCCAATGTGGGATTCGATCCCAAGTCTCCAGGATCGCGCCCTGGGCCAAAGGCAGGCGCTAAACCGCTGCGCCACCCAGGGATCCCTCAAAATTACTTTCAAAAAAATTAGTATTTGAAGCTTGAGATGGGTTACATTGAAGACAAGTGCGTTCCAATTCTTATTTGGAGGACTTTGATCCCATTTCTTTTTTATTTGGCTTGTCTTTTCTTCTCTGTCTTCTGAAGCATCAGAGAAAGATTAATATTCCCAACGACAAAAGACACATGAATGTGTTTGAGCGACGGTTTGAAATATAGACTTATTATTTTCTGTTAACAATATGGTGATGCCTACTATTCTCTTTTTTCTGCTCGATGTTTATCGATGAGAAATCTGCTGATAATGATAATGATAATAATAAAAATAATATTGTTGTTCCTTTGTAGGAAATCTTTTTTATCTTGTTGCTTTTAAGATTTTCTTTCTTTCCGTTGTGTTCTGTGTTTTACTTTGTTTAGGTGTATATGATTTTTTATTTTTTCTTTCATGGCAATATTACTTTTTTCCTACTCTGTCTATTCCATCACTCTGGAACTCCATTTAAATGTATCATGGACCTTTTTATTCTATTCTCTATATCTCCTATTTTTTCATATT
Source organism: Canis lupus dingo (assembly GCF_003254725.2). Taxonomy (NCBI): domain Eukaryota; kingdom Metazoa; phylum Chordata; class Mammalia; order Carnivora; family Canidae; genus Canis; species Canis lupus. The sequence goes on from NC_064251.1 coordinate 35,243,200, forward strand.
TCCCATGTCTTCATAGTTAAGTGCTACATTCTAAGTGATTTCCTCAGCTTTGTCTTCTACTTCATCATTTTGCCTTCATTTGTTTAAACTCTATTGAGTGTTTAATTTCAACAAATATTTTTTTGAATGTTTAATACTATTATTTTTTCAAATATGCCTGTATGTTCTTTTATTTCATTATGGTTTCTATTCTTTTACCTTTTTAATATTTTAAAACACTTATTTTATAATCTCTTCAGGATTATCTTATTATTTCTAGTTCTTGGGGTTCCGTTTTCCTGTTTGCTGGGTTCCTGATATCTCTAACGATGGTTCATTTCTTCATGTGCTGTGCATTTTTGTTGTTGTGAACTCATCTTACTCTACAGAAATTATATTGCACTTTGAAAATATCCTTGCAGGAGACTGTCCCCATATAATAGTTTTTAATTTTCCTATAGATTTGCATTTCCTATCTGTTTCTGGTATCTAGTGATTTCTTTTTCTTAGATTTCTTTACATGTTTTGTTGCATAAGGCAAGACTAGACCATTCAGATTTAATTCACCAGCTTGCCCATGTAGTGTAAAAGATTAATTTTCTGTCTAATTTACAGTTGAATGAAGAAACATAGCTAATTTAATGTGAAATAAAAGTTATGTATAAGTGTAAAATCCTAGAATTATCAACTAAAATTTCAGTATTTTGGTAATCCTTAGATTAATAAATTAGATTTGTTTCCTTTGTCTAGATTATGTTTCCTTTGTGTGTGTATTTACTTTGTGATGAGATTTGTAAAACCCGTGGATTGGATAAAGCTTGGCAGTATTTTGTAAGGATTGGGTTTAATTTTGTATAGTCAAATTTTATGTACTAGATTGAAAAGCACTGAAAATGAAATTTTTTTAAAGATTTTTTATTTATTTATTCATGAAACACAGAGAGAAAGAGAGAGAGGCAGAAACACAGACAGAGACAGAAGTAGACTCCAAGCAGGGAGTCTGATATGGGACTTGATCCCAGGACTCCAGGATCATGCCCTGGGCCAAAGGCAGGTGCTTAACCACTAAGCCACTCAGGCATCCCCAAAAATGAAATCTTAGATAAAAGCCTACTGTTGCAGCAGATATTCACATTTAATAAGAGGAAATGAAGCTAGTGACACATTTAATAGGGGATCACACACAGTTGGCAGAAAGAACAATGGCCTGGAGATTTGGAAAACTGTACCTTGGGCTTTGCTCTGCCTCTTTCCAGTTATATGATCTTGGGCAACTCACTGAAGATCTTTGCGCCTCAGTTTCCTCATCTCTAAAAAAGGGGGGCTGGAGTTTAAAATCTCATAATTCTAGACAGTGCAGAGATAGTATCATTTGAAAATGCTTTGAGTAAAAAAAATGAAAATGCTTTGAAATCTTAACATTGCCAAGTAAAATAAAATAAGAGGTAGAGAAATCCTGACACAAATTGCTCTTTTTAAAATAGTGTGCAAAAATAAATAAAATAAAATAGGGTGTAATATTTAGAAAATAAAGTGAAAAAAAATCTAAGAACTAGATTTGAAAAAACTCTCCAACAAGATTATCTCAGATTTTAACCTCATAATTTAAAAATGTAAGTCCTGGGACACCTGGGTGACTCAGTGGTTTAGTGCTGCCTTCAGCCCAGGGCGGGATCCTGGAGACCCAGGATTGAGTCCCACTTCGGGGCTCCCTGCATGTAGCCTGCTTCTCCCTCTGCCTGTGTCTCTGCCTCTCTCTCTCTCTCTCTCTTTCTCTGTGTCTCTGATGAATAAATAAATAAAATCTTTTAAAAAACAATGTAAATCCTGTTCTTTGCTAATTTTTTCTGGTATAAAGAAATGGCGCTTGAACAATTGCACAACCATGTGAAAAAATAGAACCTTGACCCATACACAAAGTCAACTCAAAATGGCTTAAAACCTAAATGTCAAACCCAAAACTATAAAAACTCTAAAAGGAAACATATGAGAAAAATCTTTGTGACCTTGGATCAGGTAGATTTCTTAGATATGACCAAAAGCACAATCAAAAGAGAAAACATTGATATATTGGACTCCATCAAAATTAAGAACTTCTCTTTGGATGACACAATTAAGAAAATTAAAAGACAAGCCTTAGACTAGGTCAAAATATTTGAAAGCAAATATATCTGATACAGGACTTGAATCTAGACTATAAGTAACTCTTAAAAGTAAATAATGAGAGGCGCCTCGGTGGTGCAGTTGGTTAGGTATCTGCCTTGGGCTCAGGTCATGATCTCAGCGTTCTGAGATTGAATTCCGCATGGGGCTCCCTACTCAGTGGGAGCCTGATTTTTCCTCTGCCCCTCCCCCACTCGTTCTCCCTCTCTCTCTCAAATAAATAAAATCTTTAAAAGCAAAAAACTAAATAACAAGAAAATAAGCAACTCTTCTTTTACACAAGTTGACAAAGGATTTGAATAGACACTTCCTCAGAGATGCATGGACTACAAAGTAAATACAGAAAAAGATGTTCAACATCATTGCCATGGAGGTATGCAGATTAAAACAGTAATGAGGGATCCTTGGGCGCCGCAGCGGTTTAGCGCCTGCCTTTGGCCCAGGGCGCGATCCTGGAGACCTGGGATTGAATCCCACGTTGGGCTCCCGGTGCATGGAGCCTGCTTCTCCCTCTGCCTATGTCTCTGCCTCTCTCTCTGTGACTATCATAAATAAATAAAAATTTTTAAAAAAATAATAATTAAAACCATAATGACATACTACTGTTACCTGTTTGAATGGGAAAAACAAAACAAAAAAACCTGATATACCAAGTCCTAGGAAAGGTGCAGGGCAACTGGAATTCTTATACATGCTGGTAAAAGTGCAAAACGCTCCAGTCTTTTTGGAAAAACAGTTTTGAACTTTCTTATAGACATACATTTATCATTTAACCCAGCAATTCCACTTCTAGGTACATACCAAAGAGAAATGACAATATACAGTCATTCACAAATCTGTATGTCAATGTTTATAGTGACTTTTTGCATGATCACCAAAAACCAGAATCCACATAAATGTCCAACTAGTGAATTGAAAAACAAATTATGGAATACTACTCAGTAATAAAAAGGATTGAATTATTGATGTACATTACAACTATAATCAACTCTAGATGAAACTAAAGGTCATTATGCTCAGTGAAACAAAAAACCAGACTTAAAAGTTCATTCATCTGACATTTTGGAAGAAGCAAAACTCTAGAGGCAGAAAACAAATCAGTGGTTGCCAGGGCTTAGAGGTGAAGAAAGAGTTTGACCACAATGGGGCACAAGGAAATTTGTTAAAATGATGAAGTGCTTTGTGTCTTTATGATAGCAGTGGTTACAAACCACATGCACTTGTCAAAATTCATAAAGCTCAAAACTCAAAACTAAAAAAAATGGATGAGTTATACCATTTGGAAACTATGCCTCAATAAACCTGAGTGCTCTCAAAAGATTTATAAACAATGATAATCACAGATTTTAATGGTAATACTTAAAAGTACAACCTCTTTTAAGGGGCATCTCATTGGCTCAGTTGGAGGACTGTGTGATTTTTGATCTAGGGGTTATGAACTTGAGCCCCACTTTGGGTGAGAGATTACTTAAAATAAATAAATAAATAAACTTTAAAAAGGTATAATCTTTTTTTCCCTATCTTTTCAAATGAAAAAAAATGTATCATAACTGAGAAATCAACAAGGAAAATAAAATCATTAAAATTTAAAATATCTGGGATCCCTGGGTGGCGCAGCGGTTTGGCGCCTGTCTTTGGCCCAGGGCGTGATCCTGGAGACCTGGGATTGAGTCCCACATCGGGCTCCCGGTGCATGGAGCCTGCTTCTCCCTCTGCCTGTGTCTCTGCCTCTCTCTCTCTCTCTCTCTCTCTCTGTGACTATCATAAATAAATAAAAATTTTTAAAAAATTTAAAATATCTAAAATCTATGTGCCTTAAAATAAGTAATTCTAGGGGTGTCTGGCTGGCTTCATTGGGGGACATACAACTCTTGATCTCAGAGTTGTGAGTTCGAGCCCCATGACGTGTGTAGACATTAGTTCAAAATAGAACCTTAAGGGGGATCCCTGGGTGTCTCAACGGTTTAGCACCTACCTTCGGCCCAGGGCCTGATCCTGGAGTCCTGTGATTGGGTCTCACGTGGGGCTCCCTGCATGGAGCCTGCTTCTCCCTCTCCCTCTGCCTATGTCTCTGGCTCTCTCTCTCTCTCTCTCATGAATAAATAAATAAAATCTTAAAAAAAAATAGACCTTAAAAAACCAATATAAGTAATACTAAATATATACAGATTTTAAATGATTGCGTTAGTTATTTTTTTACCTTTTTCACTTTTTAATTTTACAAGTAAAATGTCAATAAAAATTGTTTTTCAGAGAAATACTGTTTCATTTTTCTTTCAAAATAATATTGATTAAAAAAAATAATATTGATGCTGAAGTTTCTCAAACCCAGCTTGCCACCTTCAGGCAAGTGAAAGATTTACAGAGACTATGACCAGAGATAGAACATTAATTTTGTAGATTTCTCAATAATCCATAATTAATCATATCCTGATACTCTATTATTAGTGCCTTTGTGAGATTTCCTCTATCCAGGATCTTTCCCTGACATTTACAGGAATATTCCCAACTTTCAAATCTCAGTTCAAATTCTACTAACTCCAGAAAGCCTTCCCGTGATCACTCCAGCTAGTTTTTCCTCTTCTAAATATTTTATCTCCTTGAATACATGCAATAGTATTGAACGTAGGGATCATGCCTTACACATATTTTTATGCTTCTGTATGGCTATTAAAAAGGATACATATAAGAGTTGTGTATTCTAATATTTGCTGAATGAATAGGAAGTTAGAGTAGTCAGTGAGCCTTCTTTGGAAAGGGGAACTACTTTAAAATAGAATATGGAATTCTACACATTTATTCAAGATTATATGCATACATGTAAAGCATCAATTTTAATTGACAAAAATTAGAAGTGTCTCAATCCATATTAATCTCTCAATTAAATTATATCACTGATGAATGATTTAATGACTGCTTGGTGAAGGGTGTGTGATACTAAATCAGATCTTAATATCTGGACACCAGAGACATGATTACAAAGAGAAGAAAGTGTGATGATTTCTCTCTCTCTCTCTTTTTTTATATGAGACCGACTTACCTCTGATTCTTTTCTTTTTTTAAGATTAAAAAAAAATTATTTACTTGAGGGAGAGAGTGAGCAAGCATGAGCGGGGGTGGGGGCTGGGGGCAGGAGGAAAGGGACCAGCAGACTCCCCATTGAGCAGATAACCCAACCTGGGCTTGATCCCAGGACCTGGATATCATGATCTGAGCCAAAGGCAGACACTTAACCAACTGAGCCACCCAGGCACAGTGCCCACCCCCCACGTTTAAAAGATTTTAGGGCACCTGGGTGGCTCAGTGGTTGAGCCTCTGCCTTTGGCTTGGGTCGTAATCTGGGAGTCCTGGGATCGAATTCCTCATCCGGCTCCCCGCAGGGAGCCTGCTTCTCCCTCTGCCTATGTCTTTGCCTCTCCCTGTGTCTTTCATGAATAAAAAATAAATAAACAAAATATTTATTAAAAATTTTACCTGAGAGAAATTTACCTGAGAAAGAGAGAGAGAGAGAGAGAGAGAGAGAGAGAGAGAGAGAAAGAACACACGAGCAGGGGGATGGGCAGAGGGAGAAGCAGACTCCTGCCTGAGCAAGGAGGAGTGTGATGATTTCTTTTACTTTGGACTGAAAGGTGGATACTTCTCCAAGTTCCATGATATGTCCATCTATTATTTTTTTCCAAATTGCTGACATCTTACAGGCATATTAATAGAATATATAGCAGTGGTATGGGGTCCACCACCACATCACTCATAGAAAAATTCTCAATTGTTTCTAATTCTACCTGATTTAGGAAATGAGGTTCTTCTTCATACTTCCATTCCCTCCAGAATGTACAAGCTTCCCTCCCTCTCTTTCAGTGCTACATGTATCCAACACTGCTAAACAAACTGGTCATAAGTTTTGGGTTTTGGTGTGTGTGTGTGTGTGTGTGCGCGCGCGTGCGCGTGTGTAGTGCCCTTCAGTTACATTTATTCATGCCACAAAGGAAAAAAAACATGTCTACAAGTGCACAGTGATGCTCCATGTTCCCAACTAACAGAGCTTGCTGAGATTTACAGCCAGACTGGCATTCCATCTGATGTGTACTCCAAGTAAAGCTGGTTAATGACCCAGAGCAGGTGCAGGACTGACTTGAAACTTTCAAAGCTTTACTTCTTTTATCAGCATTCCTGGTTTTATAAATGATGAAGCCCATCAACTTCATTCCTACCCAAATCTCCTGGTAAATCTGGGTACAGTGAGGTCTCATGGGGTTCCAAAGATTTTATTTATTTTTTTAAGATTTTATTTATTTATTAATGAGAGAGAGAGAGAGAGAAAGAGAGAAAGAGAGAGGCAGAGACATAGGTAGCGGGAGAGGCAGGCTCCTTATGAGGAGCCTGATGCTGAACTCGAGCCAAAAGCAGATGCTCAACCACTGAGCCACCCAAATGCCCAGGATCCAAACATTTTTTAACAAGGCTTTGAATCTGAGGCATCTTGACTCAGGATCCCTGGCTCTGATTAGCATGGCCAATAACTTGGAAAGGTCACCTGGATTGATTGATTGATTTATTTGAAAGATTATTTTTAAAATGTGTTTAAATTTTTAAAGATTTTATTTATTTATTTATTTTAGAGAGAGAGAGAGAGAGAGAGAGAGAGAAAACAAGCAGGAGGAGTGACAGGCAGAGAGGGAGAGGGAGAGCAGGTTCCCCACCCAGTAGGGAGCCTGACTTGAGGCCATCCCAGGATCCAGGAATCATGAGTGGAGCTGAAGGCAGACCTTAACCGACTGAGCCTAGGCACCCCTCACCTTGATTTATTTTTATTTTTTAAAAAGATTTATTTATTTATTTATTTATTTATTTATTTATTTATTTATTTATTTATTTATGATAGACACAGAGAGAGAGAGAGAGAGAGAGGCAGAGACACAGGCAGAGGGAGAAGCAGGCTCCATGCACCGGGAGCCCGATGCGGGACCTGATCCCGGGACTCCAGGATCACGCCCTGGGCCAAAGGCAGGCGCCAAACCGCTGAGCCACCCAGGGATCCCCGATTTATTTTTAAAGGAGGGTTCCACCTTTGAGGATGGTTCATCTTCTTGAATTCCTCCCATTAGAACTTTCAAGCCTTTTTCCCTTGCCCACTTTGAGGGCTCTATTCCTTCTATTGTTCCTCTTTTCTCATTACATTCTTCATTCTCTCTTCCCTCTCCCTAGGTCCAGTCCTATCAGTCTTGTGAAGAAAAAATAACCAGTTCTTCATGCAGAGGACATTCTGGTCTTGGTCCTTAGGTCAGCAGTGTCCTTGGATCTTTGTTTCTACTCTATTGAGGGCTGGAGAAGAAGAAAGGTCCTTGGTTTACAAGTAAGATAGAAATAGGGAAGGAAAATACAGAGAAACAATCAGATTCATATTTTGGTATTCAAAGCTGCCACAAATGCAGATTTATAATACTACCTTCACTAAAAGTTTGTTCTGCTTCTTCCAACCCTGATCCTTTCTCAAAATATGAACTCACTTTTCCCCCCTTCATCAGTATCTCTGTGTTTCCACTTTCCTAAACATACCTTCTAATTGTACCTCAATGATTTCATCATCATTCTTTAAAATCATCATATATACGCTGTAGCAGTGGCATCTCGTTCTGGCTGTTCTTTTCTTTCATTTCCTTTAGTTGATTCTAATCAAACATCTCCAAATGCATTATGTACATTTTCAATTTGGTCTCTAATTCCCTTCTCACTCACTTACAATCTGCTTTCTCTCTGCCTCTCTTTATCAAGACAACTATTGTTTTGGTCAAATTCATGAATTAGAAAATATGCCTGTACTTTGACACCACCACTCACTCTCTTGCTGTGACTTCTTGTTATGATTAGCTTTTTACGTATCATCCCCTGCCTAGGGTTGTAACTTTCTGGATTTTGTTAATTAATATCTTTGATAATTTTTCTTATGCTCCAGTTATTTCTCTTAAGTTGTAACACTGATTCTATACTCTCCTTTCTTTCCTGAAGATGATTTTAAAATTCTATTCCATTTTTATAAATCTCTAATATTGAGCCTCCTTCCTTTCTTTTGGATGTTCAGAGGCAAATTGCTTGGATTCAAGAACATTTTGAAAGACTACCTATAAAATAGCACAGTGCAGTTTATACTTCTCACACTTCTTTAAATATCACTTCTTTCAGGTTTTTCTTGTGACCCATAGATAACAGGAAATAGATTCAATGTTGTTTGCAACACTAAAATTTCTTCTTAGATTCAACCCATGTGTTTTCTATTTTTACTGTCTATTTGTATCTTGTTTGCCATTGTAATCTGCAAACTCACTGGGCAGGAAATAATTGTTGATCTTTTAATTTGGAGTAGCTTGGGGCATGTGGCTATTAATGGTAACGTGTTTTAAATGTCCTTGGTTTTAAAATTAATATTAAACAACATTTGAGTTTTTCACTTTTACTTTTCTTCATTCTTGGTTTGAGGGTTTTTTTCTGGATACTCTCATGAGGTGATTCTCTATCAAGAATGAAGTCATTTTACAATAGCTGACTTGCAAACATTGAAAGAAAACATATTAGGCACCAAGATTTAGATAATTCCATCTCTCATTACAGTATAGTGGTTATTAATATGGCAAATCCTGGTCCTATTGCCTCTTTGTTTTGTTATCTTGGGCAAGTATGTGAGCCTTGACTCTCTCATGTGAAAATTAGATATAATAATCTATCTCTCTGATATTTTGTGAGGAATAAATGAAAAATTCACATTAAATATTTGAATATTAAGTGCCTCAAAAATGTTAACTATTCTTGGTCTGAAATGATTCTGTTCATTTTCTTATGATGTGACTTTGATAGAGGTGCCATATACTAAAATACCTTGCCCTGTACTCACCAATACCTTGCCTGTACTACAAATGTATTTTTCTTTTCTTGGTTTGTTTTTCTGATTTGTAATATTTTGAATTTCTAACAGAATCTAGAAGGTTGAGAGAATTCTTGAATGGATAAGAGAAATCTGAGAGGTACTTCTATTGCCAGGTTTTTCCTGTAGTACCCAGGCTTTGGATACCAAGCTGTTAGCTGCATTTCATTTGGTATCATTCAAAATCCAAAAATTTGCATTTTAGGAGTTGTTAATCAGTCCCCTGTAAAAGCAGTTGGTACATTTTTAATGAGCACAGAGAAATCTTGGAGTCCAATGATATCTTTTGAGGCCTGATCAGATAGGAGCAGTCTGGCCTTTAGTTCACCATGAAGGGGCAGTTTGAGTTGTCTTCTTTGGCACTAAGTATCGGTTAACTCTAGTAATAGGAATGTTTGAAAAGCTCAAGAAACAATCTTCATCTAGTATTGATTTTGTTACAATTGACACTACAAAATTGGAAGGTTCTATACCAGTAAGATCTGCCCACCAAAATACCTCTTCTGAAAAAGTTGCCCAGCTTCTGATAGTTGCATATTTGTTTAATTTTTTTCTGATAGTGCGACTTCCAAGGAATCCATATCCATTAAGTGAACTTAATTTCTCTGAAGACCAATAATTTATTCACCATCCAGAAAACTCAACAAGTATTGATGGCCCATTTTGAATCAGTTTGCTGAGCTGAGGGTACCGTGGTTTTCTGAAGTTCTTGCTCTCGTGTCTAGTAGGGGGAAAGGGGAATAAAACAAATTGAAATGTAGGGTCCTGTGAAAGAAATGAACAACGTGGGGGACGTAAGCTTTGGACACGACAGAACTAAAAGTTCAGCTCTGAAACCCAGTAGTTCTGAAATGAACAGATCAGGAGCAAGGTGAGAATGTGTTGCGGAATGACGCACTCTAGGAAGGCTCCAGCTTCTGGCAAAGGGTCACATCATGTTAGGTGTGCGAAGGCAGAACAGGGTTACAGTGCCCACAGTAGCTTAGAAAAGGCGGTGTCACTGGGCTCTTCTGCGCACAAGTAGCAAGGGGTCCTTCCGGACCTGGGGGATGGCATCAACGCCCTACGCGCAGCGCACACCCGCATGTGGCGGGAAACCCTCGGGTCTGGGCCATCCGCCGGTGGCCTCGCCGGGTCGCGTGGGTGGGGAAAGCTTTCCGGCGGCGGCGCGCCACGTCACCTAACAGCTCTCCCTCCCCTAGTTCCTAGTCGCACGCGCGGAAGTAAACACCTTGACGTCATCAGGGCGCGTCTCCTCTTTTCCCCTCCCATCTCCCCAGATCGGTGGACGTGCTCACCTCCGCTCCGGGCCAGGTCTATGTCCCGGTTTCCCGCCGTCGCGGGCAGGGCGCCAAGGCGGCAGGAGGAGGGCGAGCGGTCAATAGACCTTCAGGAAGAGCGGCCTTCGGCTGTTTCCATCGCTGATAGAGGTGCGGTCCGCGGGACGCAGCGGAGGCCAGCGGGAGTTTCGGCAGGGGGGGTTTGGGGGGGATAAAAGTCCGCCTTTGCCGGGCAAAGAAAAGTTGGAGAGGAGACCGCATCGTTCTCTTCGCCCTCCAAGCCGGAGGCGAACTTTGCGTCCAATGAGCACTTTGCTCTAGAGGGGGGCGGTCCCAGATCCAAGTTGGGTGAAAACCTTGTTGGGGGACAAAAAAGTGAACCCCAACGCCTGGACGCGTTCTCCTCGTAAAGAGGCTCATAAAGCCTTTGTTCTCTACCCATCTATTCTCCCCCCCCAACCCCCACCACTCGTCGGGCCGCCAGCCTGCCTTTGGGTATGGTATGAAGGGAGCCAGTTTCCAGGAGCCAGTTTCCATGGTTACCCACCACTTGGCCTTCTGGGATATCAGTCACTCTGAACAGGGACCTAACTTGAACCATGAATCAGAAGCAAACACAGGTGGCTCTTTTAAATTCAGCTGAGAGTTTCCTGCAGTGTTCTAGGTTTTGGTCTATTGTTTAATAAAATTGGGGTTTTGCACTTCTATATAGGTGTGCTTGCGTATACATTGGCTTGTGCTAGGCTTACTTTGGCAAGTACTCTGAGTCATGCATTAGCAAATGCTCATGTTGTTAGATTTTACTAAAAAGTTGTTCTGGGCTTGTAAACCATCACATACAAATTGGACATAGATGATTTACCTGAGAAGTCATGGATTGATCCCTTCCAGCCCTAAGATTCTGTTGTCTTTATTCAGTTGTGGGAAATTGAGTCAAATGTACCTTTACAGTCCTTTTAATTGTGCAATTGTTTTTCTGTTATTACAGAAGAGAAAGGATGCACATCACAGGAGGGAGGAACTACTCCAACTTTTCCTATTCAAAAACAAAGAAAAAAGCTTATTCAAGCTGTGAGGGACAATTCATTCCTTATTGTTACTGGAAATACAGGAAGTGGTAAAACAACTCAACTCCCAAAATATCTGTATGAAGCAGGTAATTTTATTCTGGGATAATATTGGGAGAATTTAAAAATATGTCCTTTAAAAAACTAATAAGACTTCTGTATTGCACAAATAACCACCATTTGCTCTACAATCCCAATTCTTCTATTGGCACAACCTCCCTATATCCTCCCTGCTTTTATACGGTCTTATTTCATATTCAGGAATTAATTCAGATGACGATTTTTCTACTTTCAATACCATAATCTCAAATACAGTTATAGATAGATATTGATTCTCTGCTATAGAATGAAATTGTCTTGCAGTAGACTATTAACCATTAGGTATTGAAATACTTTTCAGAAATATAGTGATATCTGTTGGTGACATTAATATTTCTTGGTTCTTTCTCCAGAGTATTATCAGGTAAATATTTATTCCCTGACTCTGTAACACCAAGCCAGCTAACAAATTGCCCTTAAAGTGTCTTTTCCTTCGATATGATAAAACTTTCCTATCATAAGGTTGGTGCAGAGCAAAATTATGTTGGATATTATATAAAAAATAAAAATTTCTTAGCTGATACGGACTTACTCTGATGCATCAAATCTAATGTGCCATTTACTAAGACATACCACTATTTTACATCCTATTAATAAAGAAATACCATAAGTTGTAAGATACATCTTTCAGAGATACTAAAATGGTAAAAAAAAAAAAAATAAAAAAGAATCTAAGAAAGGTGATATATTTAAACTTCTGTGGCAAAAATAAATCTTTAAAACAGTGTGTTTTTAATTTGCAGAGTTTTCTTTTGGAAACCTTTAAACAGTTTGTGTTGATTGGTCAGAAACAGTTTAGCTCTAAATGGAAGCAATTACTAACAATTTTGTGTTTTTTACCTTTGGTTTTGATAGGGTTTTCACAACATGGTATGATTGGTGTGACTCAACCACGAAAAGTAGCTGCTATATCAGTTGCTCAGAGGGTTGCTGAAGAAATGAAATGTGCTTTGGGATCCAAAGTAGGGTACCAAGTTCGTTTCGATGATTGCAGCTCTAAGGTACAAAAGTTTTATTGCAATTTAAGTTCTGTAAACTTACAGAAAGATTGGAGAAAGTTATGAAAGATTTAACTTCAAATCTGCATTTATATTTTAAAGAAATAAGGACTCATATTAGAAGTAATTTTTGATGCCCTTTGTTAAATGATTTAGCTCTTAAGTGTCTAGTAGTTTTACTATTTTCTCCCTTCTCAATTAATTTTATAAGGGACAGTTAGGTATATATTTTTTAAGGATTCTCTTATTTTAAGTTTTTTTTATCTGAAACTTACATTTGTATTCTTTAGAACAATATTTTATTGTACTAAAACAATTTTTTATTGTACTAAATGGTAACTATTTTAACCATTTTTAGGTGTTACATTTCATTGGTGTAAAATATATTCAGTTTGTGTATCCATCACCACTATCTATTTTCAGAACGTTTTCATCATCTCAAACAGAAACTGTATTTACTAAACATTGACTCCCCCATTCCAGCCTGTGATAACTTCTATTCTACTTTCTGTCTTTACAAATTTGCCTTTTCTAAGTACCTCATATAAGTTGAATCTTACAATATTTTCCTCTGTGTCTAGATTGTTTCATTTAGTATAATGTTTTCAAGGTTCATCCATATTATATATTTGTATTCCTGAAGTCAGTGGAAAACAGATAACTTAGCAAAGTCAGTAAGCAAGTATCATCTGTGTTATAAGCAAGTATCATCTGTATTCATGACACAAGTTTAAAATTGTTTTCTTTTTAATAGTTAATGGTTATAGTTAGTGTACAAGATACAAAACAATCCCTATTTAAATACAGTCCCTAATAGGAATGGCCATCAATTAAGGCACACAGTGACTCCCCAAAATGCTATATTTGCATTCCTAGTGTTACTGCTAGGGAATTTTCTTTCTTTTTTCTTCCTCTGTTTTATGTATATACTGTTGTTAACTTCTAGCCTTTGGGCCTTATTCTCACCTTGTTTTAATGCTAATTGGCTGACACTTTTTAAGATAAGCAAAGCATCAGGAAGGAAGAGAGTGAGAGGAAATTGCACCTGACCATTTCTTCTACCTTTTCTCCTGAGTCCTTTAAAACTGGCTGAGACAGGGAGATGGATCCCATTTCATTGTGTTTCTCACAACTTGCTCACAGGAAGAAGCTATTGCATTATCTTACCACTTTCCCTGACTACTTTATATCTCCTTATTGATTAGTCCCTTTTGTTGCTTTATCCCAGAACATTCACCTTAGTTCCTTATCTCTGTCCCTGTATAGATGACAAATTCTACAATGTACTATTCTTGTTATTAGAAGATTTTATGTACTTTTTTATTTAGTCAGATTAGTTGGATCATTTAATGTCTGTACACTTGGGGGGAATTTAGTCTATGAAGCAGGGGTGAATTTCTGTAACACTCTCTCTATATAAGTTGATATACTCTGCTGTTTGAACATTAGGAAACTGCAATCAAATATATGACTGATGGATGTTTACTGAAACATATTCTGGGAGATCCAAATCTTACCAAGTTCAGTGTCATCATTTTAGATGAAGCCCATGAGAGAACTCTAACTACAGTGAGTATTTTAATATACTGGTTGTTTGTTAGTTGACTTATCTGGGGTAGCTTTTACCCTGTTGAGAATTGCCTGGTCTTACTTACATTTTAATGTATTGAAATAGGAATTCTTTGGTTAGGAAAGCAAAATATTTCAAATAAGTTGGTTGTTAGGTATACTTTTGACTTACTAGAAATTTACTTCTTTTTCTAGGACATCTTATTTGGTTTATTGAAGAAGTTATTTCAAGAGAAGTCTCCTAATAGGAAGGAACATTTGAAGGTCGTGGTGATGTCAGCAACTATGGAATTAGCCAAGCTCTCAGCATTCTTTGGAAATTGTCCAATATTTGATATACCTGGAAGGCTTTATCCAGTCAGAGAAAAATTCTGCAATTTGATTGGCCCACGAGACAGAGAAAATACTGCATATATTCAAGCGGTATTATTTGGCATCCTTTTTATGTCTTTTTTTATATTTGTGATTCTAATTGAGTAGTTCAGTAAGTCCTTTTTTCCCTTTTATTTTAATAGTAGCCCTTATAGGTCCTAGAACTTTTTTTTTTTTAAGATTTTTAAAATTTGGGATGCCTGGGTGGCTCAGCAGTTGAGCATCTGCCTTTGGCTCAGGGCATGATCCTGGGTCCAGAGTCAAGTCCCATTATCTGGCTCCTCGCCAGGAACCTGCTTCTCTCTCTGCCTGTGTCTCTGTGTTTCTCATGAATAAATAAATAAAATCTTTAAAAATAAAAGATTTTAAAAATTTATTTATTTGAGAGAGAGATTACAAGCACAAACAGAGGGAGCAGCAGGCTCTCTACTGAGCAAGGAGCCTGACAGAGGGCTTGATCCCAGGAGCTGGGATCATGACCTGAGCCAAAGGCAGACTCTTAACATACTGAGCCACCTGGTTGCCCGGTTCTAGAACTTTTGACACTCAAATTTCATTTTTCTGTGGAATAAGGGGAGGTGGTTGGGAGTGGCGGACTGCATTTCCATCAATGTATTATGCTTGTTTCTTGCTTTAGATTGTGAAAGTGACCATGGATATCCATTTGAATGAAATGGCTGGAGACATCTTGGTTTTTCTAACTGGTGAGAATTCAGTATCAGGTTTAAATGTTACTATTTATGAATGCAATGTGGCACCAAAATAGAGTGTTACCTTTGTTGGGAAATCTGGGCTTTAATTCATATTGCCTTAGCTTTGTATGATTATCTGAATAGTTTGAGATATTCTATCTTATATAAGATATATAAGATAATTCTATACTGCTGTAAAAACTGCCAGTCTCATTAGTAAAACATATATAAAACACACTGACCTTTTAGTAAAAAGATATTAAATGGTAAACTATTAATTTTTTTATTAGTCTATCTTCTGTAGAGCTATTCTAACACTAAATGGTCCTGGGTCTGAATGATTAATTCCTTTATGTCAAAAGACATCCTACTAGTTCCTTTTTTTGAGTGGTGGGATGGTACTGTGTGAAAGCAGTACATAAGGTGTTGAATCCATGTCTCATAGACAAGCCTTTTTTGGAAGTCAAAAATAGATTAGTTAAATCCTAAACTGGTGTGATTCTTCAATTAGCAGCATCCCACTAACAGAAATGAGTCATTTCATGGTTCACCTCCTACTCTGCTTGTACAGATGTCAGAAGTGAGACATTGTAGCAATCTCTGCCTTTTTCAGGTTACTTAAGTATTTTGAAATACACCTAAATGCAGTATCTCCTGGACTAGATTCTCCTATATTTATGATTAGCTTTACTGAGTCTTCCTCAGATAATGTATTAGCAAAATGAGAGAAAGGCTTGAAGATTATAAACATTTTTATTTCTATAGATGTTTAAATTCCTTGGAAAGTAGTGTTCTATTAATTTTATTGTTGAGATTTTTTTTTTAAAGATTTTATTCATTTATTCATGATAGACATAGAGAGAGAGGCAGAGACACAGGAAGAGGGAGAAGCAGGCTCCATGCCATGCCAAGAGCCCGACGCGGGCCTCGATCCCGGGACTCCAGGATCGTGCCCTGGGCCAAAGGCAGGCACTAAAGCGCTGAGCCACCCAGGGATCCCCCATATTGTTGAGATTTGTTACAATTATGTGTTCATCTTTTTTAGATAAAATGCAATTGAAAATAACTAGTATGCAAAAATAATAATTTTAATCTAGAATGCTTTTTTTTCATTCTTAAATTAATTTTGCTGTTCAATTGCTGATGTTACTTTCCCTCCGTCATTTCAGGTCAGTTTGAAATTGAAAAAAGTTGTGAGTTACTTTTTCAGATGGCAGAGTCTGTTGATTATGATTATGATGTTCAAGATACAACTCTGGATGGTTTGTTAATATTGCCATGTTATGGATCTATGACAACAGGTAATTCCTCACTAGAATAGAAAATTTGACTAATTTTTTTTAATTGATAATCACATGTACAAATAGTGTACAGATCCTAAGTGTTCAGCCAGTTAATTTTATAAACAACTCATTTTTGTAACCAATACCCAGATCATGAAATAGAACTTTAAGGGAACCAGCATTCCTTGAGAGAAGTTATTTTTTTTTTTTCCAGTCTTTCCATATTCACTTTTTTAGGAGCCTTGGACATCCTGTCTTGGTATTGTTTAAGAGTGGGCTGTGTCCTCTCCCAGCAGAACAAACATATTATTGGTAATTTCTTGAAATTAGGAGTATAATATCTTGATAGTAGTGCCGTAAGTTAAAACTAATTTAGCATTGCCAAAGAATTTCTAGAAATTATATACATCCAGGTACATCTGTGACTAAACACTGTGTTTGTTTTCTTTTGAAGTAGCACACATTAGTCTACTTTTCAAGAATGATGGTGTTCTTTTGTGATTTCATTTTTTTTTAAAGATTTTATTTATTTACTCACAAGAGACACAGAGGCAGAGACATAGGCAGAGAGAGAGAAGCAGGCTCCGTGCAGGGAGCCCGAATATAGGACTCGATCCTGAGACCCCAGGATCACGCCCCGGGCCAAAGGCAGGCGCTCAACCACTGAGCCACCCAGCCATCCCTCTTTTGTAATTTATTTTTTTTATCTTTTATTTATTTATTTATTTTTAATTTCTTAATTTATTTATGATAGTCACACACACAGAGAGAGAGAGAGAGAGAGAGAGAGAGAGGGGCAGAGACATAGGCAGAGGGAGAAGCAGGTTCCATGCACCGGGAGCCCGACGTGGGATTAGATCCCAGGTCTCCAGGATCGCGCCCTGGGCCAAAGGCAGGCGCTAAACCGCTGTGCCACCCAGGGATCCCCTATTTTTTTTTTTAAGATTTATTTATTTATAATTCATTCAGAGAGAGAGAGAGACAGAGGCAGAGGGAGAAGCGGGCTCCATGCAGGAAGCCCCACGCAGGACTCGATCTGGAGTCCCCAGGATCACGCCCTGGGCTGCAGGCGGCGCTAAACCGCTGTGCCACCGGGGCTGCCCCCTCTTTTGTAATTTCAAAGAGCAAATGCAAACTCGTATTTGGATATTTGTTCATAATAAATATTGTTGAATTAGGTTTAGAATATGTTTAGTAAAATGATTATGGAATTTGATATGTAAAACTAAAGGGAAATTAGAGTTTGGTGGTGATTAGCATTTAATATAATGTAAAAAGCATTTGAATGTTTTTATGTTTTATATGTGTTTTTATTTTTGTTGAGTAGAGGTTCTTAATTTTACATTAACAAAAAACGTTTAGGAATATGTGTTTTGGTAAATATAGACAACATGCTATTTTTGAAATCTCTTATTATTTTGAAATCTATTTTTAGGTTTTTATATCTTTAAGGGAATTCTTAGAGTCATTATTAGATAATTAAGGTTCTCATTGTTTTCTGGAATTTGATCTGGTGGCTCCTTCATAATTTACTTTGTTAACTGCTAAGGTAATTCAAAACTCATTACAGTTGCTTTGTTATTAACCATTAATAATATAAATATATTTTTCTATATAAATAATTTCATTCTTTCCTTTGTTATTGTCACATTGAAAATAACATGCTGAGTCTGCTATTGAGTCTTGTTTAATGTTCTAAACCCCAGTTTTTATATTATTAAAGGTTGCTAATGACCTCTTCTTTCTCAAATCTCATGTGTTTTTTTTTTTTTTTTCAATAGTTTGTATTTTGGTTTTGTGATGATAAGTGTCCTTGAAATGCTGTCCTCTGGGATAATATTTAATTACCTGGTTCTCCTGACCACTCTTTCTCTAAGTATGTTACCCTCTCACCCTTCCCAGCCTTTGTTCCTCTCTAAATGTGACTACTTTTTTAAGGTTTTATCCTTAGCTTGCTGTTTCCTTGGAATTCTTTGTTTTGGAGAGGTTGACTCCCAGGACTCACCCTATCACTTCTGTATGGATGACTATCTCTATTTAAGTCTCACTCCTGTAGTCTAGAATTCCTGGATCTCCTCACAAGGCTTTCTAGACTGTGCATCATATCATCTGTGATCATTCAGACCAAATAAGTGACAACTCCTGCAGGTGTTTTTATTTTTGTTTTGTCCTGTCCAGATCATTCATTCATTCATTTTCGTTTTTCATTGTCATCATTAGAGTTGGGATCCTCAATTTCCTTTCCTGAGTTGTTAACATAACCTGCTAACCTGTTTTCCCTGATGTAACTTACCATCCTACCTGCAGTGGTAAGCATAATCTTTCAGAAGCACAACTCTGATCATGTCAGTTTCCTGTTGGGTATCTCAGCCATTTCTTATTACCAACAATTAAAATACTGACTTAATAACTTGGCATTCATTATCTTTCCAGTGTGATTTCAGCCTGCTTTCAGCCTTAATTCCCAGTGTATGAGATTTCTGTGTTGGTGTATATATGTGAACGGTAAAGATGTAGAACTGGGTATTGGTAGAGCCATTACTGAAGGGCTTTGTTTATTTTAGTTTCCCTTCTGGTTCCAAGGGCTCTATGAGGGCCAGATACTGGTGATCCATCATGAGCATAGTAATATTTACTGGAGCAATTTATAACAATGCAAAGAGGCATTCAAATGGAGCTGATAAGGTACTGAGTAATGGGTGAAATGAAGTTGGGAGTGGTAAGTTCCTGGGATCTTAGGCTTTTTTTTTAAGCCTGGCTAATACAAGACAGCACTTATTTTCTTTATTATTGCTACTTTGGGTGGTGGGGATATGTTATTTCCTTTATTTCCCATTATTTTTTAGGAATAGAAAACTTGTACTTGGGAGTGAGGAGAGGGAAGAAGGGTTTCCTGCCTGTAGCCTGTTGTGAAGGGTGAATCAAAAATGACTCAGATCTAGGTTTAGTAAATAAGTGAAGATTATGAGGTGAATATGTTGTATTTGCTTTTATTTCTGTTAGCCATGAGGGTGGCTGTTTTAAAGGGACATCTTAAGATACCTAATTGACATAAAAAATTTTCAACTGTCAAATGTGAAGAGGTGCTCTGGTATCCCTTTTACTGCCAAGATTATATGATCCTACTCCCTGGGCTAAACTCCTAACCCCTACCCTTTGTGGTAGTTTTCTCAAGCTCATAGTGTAGGCAGTATTTTTTAATCTGAGTTCCAGATTTTTCACTTTCTGTTAGACATTCTGTGAAGTCTTATATCAAGTGCTAGCTGTGTCTAGGACCTTATTCTTGTTTCCTCAAACCTTTTTGCTCTTCTGTCTTCCCTCCTTTGTTTAAGATTTTGCAGTTCATCAGGTTTACTGAAATATACCTGTTACTTCATAAGCAAAAAATATTTGCATGGAATTTGACAATTTTAGCACTGAAAGCAATTATCTAAACTCAGTGCTTCTTAGCCTTTTTAGAGGGTGGAGTCTCATATTCTTTTTAAAAGATCATGAAAGCCATGGTTTCTTTCTCTAGAAAAATGCACACATACCCATATTTATTTTTCTTGCATAATTAGGCCTCTTTTTTTTTTTGGATAGAGACTAAGTAATGTTTCTGAGGTCACATGGTAAACCTGCATTTGATAACTGGTTATTCAGTAGGGGGTGAAAAATAGTACTTGTGTTTTCAGAATATATGAGGAAAAGGAAAGGAGCTTTACCTTGTATTGTATATAGTATTTTAAAAGATTAATACTTTTGTATTAATCCAAAAGTAGTTTGCTTGCTTGCTTGCTTGCTTGGTTTCTTGCAAAATGAAGACATCTCAATTCGGCAGGTATCTAGAATTTGAATTTTCAGTGATACTTTCCTTACACGTTAAGATTAAAGATGAGAGAAAATAAGGCTAGTGAGCTTCGCATAAAAATTTTTACTCTACATGGAGTCTCTCCAAGTGGGAAAAATTTTCTTTTGTCTTAAAAGCATACATAGTTGTAAAGAGCACATAGTTGTAGAGTATGTAGTTGTAAAATAAAGTCAGAAAAGTAAGATAATTAAATCTCACCAACATGGTTAAGTGATAATCACTACTAGTATTCTGAGGTATATTGTTCTAAACTTGTTTTATATATTTAAGTGTATATTATTGTTAAGTTTTTCTAAGAAAAATGGCATTTTGTTATACATGTTCTTTAATGTTTTTCTCTTTAAAACATTAAAGTCCTTTCTCTTTTAGCCCTTCTAAATTTCTAAAAATTTAGAAAATTTTAAAGAATAGAAAAGTACAGAAACAATCCATTTGCCACTGTGCAGAATTAACACTCTTAGTGTCTCCATATTTTTGCTCCAATTTTCCTTTAAGAAAAATTATTCAAAGAAAAATGATATAATTTCATTATAATGAATTCAAGCAGTGTCCAAAGTTACAAAGGTGAAAGTAATCACTTCAAGTTCCTTCATATAAAAATAACCGTGTGTGTGTGTGTGTGTGTGTGTGTACATGCAGAAGGATAAGCAAACAAATAGGTGGATTGATAGAAATACTTTTTAAAAGTGAGATTATACTGTTATTTGCTTTTTTAAAAAGTTTTTATTTTTTTTAGTGTTTTTATTTATTTTTTTTATTTTTTAAAGATTATTTATTCATGAGAGACACAGAGAGGCAGAGACATAGGCAGAGGGAGAAGCAGGCTCTTCACAGGAGCCCAGTGTGGGACTTGATCCTGGATCCCGGGATCACAACCTGAGCCGAAGGCAACTGCCTAACTGCTGAGCCACCCAGGTGTCCCAAAACGTTTTTAATTTTATGTAAATATACTTGAAGGAATTATTAAATGTCAAGTAACTCTTTACCACTTGAGAATATGATATAAAATGTTCCTTTTAAAAAAAAAAAAGGTTGCTTTCAAGTTTAAAAAGATGAAAAATTTTAAGAGGCTGAAGTTAATCACTTCTTTTTAGAAGATTGGAGATCTTATCTGCTGATCATCTGACTTGGAAGATAAAGATTTAAATACTTTGATTTTTCTGTATCTTTCCCTTCTGATTTTTGTTAGTTATTTTTACATTGTTTAGGTGTTTATCATCAATCCTGTTGACCATGGTTTTTCCATTCTGAAGTTACTTTTGGCTAAGGGTGCCTATGTGGCTCAGTCAGTTAAGTGTTTGCTTTAGGCTCAGGTCATGATCCCAGGGTCCTGGGATCAAGCCCCACCTTGGGCTCTGCTCAGCAGGGAATTTGCTTCTCCCTCTCCCTTTGCCTGCTGCTCCCCCTGCTTATGTTCTTTCTCTCTCTCTCTCTCTGTCTCTCTCTCTGCCAAGTAAATAAAATGTTTAGGATAAAATAAGTTACTTTTGGTTAATTTTCAGTTTCCTGGGTTTTGTTCACTTTTTTTTTTTAATAGAAGAGCTCTTGAGTATTATTTTTGTTATTACTCTTTTATGTTTGAGAATATCTGGCTTTTGCCTGTATACTTGAACTATATTGTGACTGGATTTTATGTTCTTGGGTCACACTTTCTTTTCCTTAGAACTTGGTAGATATTGTCCACTTGTCTTCTGACTTATAATGTTGCCACAGTTCGGAAGTCTGAGGGCAGCCTGATTTTTTTTTCCCCCTTCCTAGTAAGTGATTTGCTTTTTTCTGTCTGATTGCCTGAAAATTTCTCTTATGTTTAAAATTCAGTGGTTTTAATTAGGAAATTTTTGGTGTTGAGCGTTTTATATCAGAATTTCCTGGAATTTGATGTGCTTTTTTAAAAAATCAACTTTATTGGGGTATCATTTATATGTAACAAACTATGAGCGTTTCAAGTTCAATGAGTTTTGACAAATGTACATACCTGTACAATGACCACCACAACCAAGATGAACTTTTATATATGTTCTTTTGATCTGAATACTCAATTCTTTATTTCAGAGAAACTGTCACGTTGTATCTTTGAATATAGTTTTTATCTATTTATTGGTTTCTGTACTTCAGTTATTCTTATGTTGGATTGCCTGTGTTCTGTGTTTTTTAGCTTCCTTCTAGTTATTTTTTTAATTGCACTTACTGATTATCTCAAGCCTTTTCTCTGTGTCAGGAATTTGATTTTCAGTTGTGTTAGTGAGAATTCTTAAGACATTTTTACTCACCCAAAACTAACTTCTTGAGGGAAGCTGGGTACAGTTTTAGCAGTGTTGTACCTCTTTCTTCTCAAAACTGTCATCTTCCCCCCCGCCAAGAAACAGTTTCTGTTTACTACTTTAAGTTACCTTCTTTTTTTTCTTCTCTTTCTTTTTCCTTCTCTCAGAAATAGTTCTTTGGAATCTTTATGGGGGACCTTGGAACAAGAAAATTTTTTAAAAAAGATTTTATTTGGGGGTCCCTGGGTGGCTCAGCGGTTTAGTGCCTGCCTTGGGCCCAGGGCATGATCCTGGAGTCCTGGGATCCAGTCCCACATCAGGCTCCCTGCAGGGAGCCTGCTTCTCCCTCTGCCTGTGTCTTTGCCTCTCTCTGTGTGTCTCTCATGAATAAATAAATAAAATCTTTTTTTTAAAGATTTTAAAATTAAAATTTAAAATCTAAATAAAAAATTTAATTAAATTTTATTTAATTAAATTAAAAATTTAAATAAAAAATTAAATTTTAAAGATTTAAAAATTTTTAAAGATTTTAAAGATAAAAAACAATTCTTTTTTTAAAAGATTTTATTTATTTGTTCATGAGAGACCGAGAAAGAGGCAGAGATAGAGAGGGAGAAGCAGGCTCTCTGTGTGGAGCCTAATGGGGCATTCGATCCCAGGACCCTGGGATCATGACCTGAGCCAAAGGCAGATGCTCAACCACTGAGTCACCCAGGCATCCCAGGACAAGAAATTAAATTAAAAATTTAAATAAAAAATAAAATTAAATTTTAAAGATTTTTAAATTTTTAAAGATTTTAAAGGTAAAAAAAACAATTCTTTTTTTTAAAGATTTTATTTATTTATTCATGAGAGACCGAGAAAGCGGCAGAGAGAGACTGAGAGAGAGGGAGAAGCAGGCTCCCTGTGTGGAGCCTAATGGGGCACTTGATCCCAGGACCCTCGGATCATGACCGGAGCCAAAGGCAGATGCTCAACCACTGAGCCACCTAGGCTTCCCAGGACAAGAAATTTTGTGAGGAAGTTTCAGTTAGTCTTAACATATAATATGCTATATGTATATATCTAGGAGTGTCCCTTCATTATGAGTAATATCTCATATCCTTATTTCTTTGTAAACTTTGGAACATCTTTCTTAGCTGTTAGCCAATCCCCTGCTCCCCTCACTGATAACATCCTAGGACTTTACTACATCTTAATGAAAGTATTCCGTTTCCCCTTTCCTTCTTGAAGAGTGAGAATGTGCTTTAGGATATGTTTATTTAACTTTTTTCCAAATCTTTATAAACAAACATAAAACTGGTATGTGTTGGAGCTCCTGGCTGGCTCAGTCAGAAGAGCATGTGACTCTTGATCTCAGGGTTGTGAGTTTGAGCCTCACACTGGGTGTAGAGATCACTAAAAAATAAATAAATAAACTTAAGGAAAACTGGTATGTGTTTGTACTTGGGGAATATGGTATTAAACTGGGAGTGAAATGTAAATGAAATAAACATGAGTCTTGTCAAAACAGCAGTTTCAAGACTTTTCAGTTGATTATAGTGAACAAAATGGTAAATGAAACGGAAATTTTGTTTGACCTGAACACTTAAAAAATTAGATATTTTTAGAAATGAGTTGATTGAAAAATGGACTAGATAAATATGTTCAGAAAGGCCATTTTTAATGTATGCAAATTTTAGGGTAGTGTGGAATTTTAAAGGTAGAAAGGGTCTTAACTTATTTATATAATGCATTTTTTATTTATCAATTCATTGAACTCTCTTGGACACTTTCTGTGGTCTAGATATTGTTCTAGGTAGTGGGGATATGTCTTGAATAAAAGAAAGTCCTTGTTCCATGGAACAACACTGTGGTAGAATAAGTAGATCATAAATAATGTATAAACATAATGTGAACTACAAAGTAGTATAAAACTCTTTTGAACCATTTGGAAGAAATGAGCTACCTAAGTCTAATACTTGAAAAATAATTCTTAACACTTAAGTTTTTTGCCAAAAAACTGTAAAAGAAATAGGTCTTTTTGGAATTATTTTTGTATTCACCTTAAAGCTTCTCCACAGATCTTTTATAAACTGCCTTTCTAGCACTTTTTTACTTGTGAAATTAATTTCTGAATAATGTGGAAGAATAGCAGCATTACTCAACTTGGTTTCAAACTTGTCCATCTGTGTGTAAATCTTAGCAAGTCATTGACCTCTCCGGAATTTAGTTTTCTCATCTATAAAATGAGATGATTGGCCTAGTTCCCTGATTTTTAACACTATGCTCATCTGTGCCACTCTTTTTCTCCCTTACAGTAGTTCAAGCTTGTTCTGTTATATATACTGGGAACACTTGGATCTTTTTAAGATTTTATTTGGGAACAGGTTTTGTTAAGATTTTCTCAGCGACTGAAAAGAAAACAATTTGAGATTGCTTATGTAGAAAAGATGAATTTTGTAAGCAAATATGGGCATAATTGTGGAAAATAAATATATCCAGGCATTTAATTATTTTTCTTCTTACATATATACTTACTCTTCTAATGTACAATAGTAAATATATAACAGTTTAAAAAGTTATGAAACATATAAAAATGCTATTAATTTCTTTTTATACCCCCAATAGATTGACTTGTGTACTTGATGAAATGATCACTCCTAATTTTTGGAGATTATTGAAGTACTGTGATCCGTCCAAACAAATCTCTTGCTTTGAAGTTCCTTGATCTCTATAACTTAAATGATCTTTTGCTTTGTCCCACTTGAGCCACCCGTCCAGAAGCTTTCCATCCTAGACTTTGTCATTACCATCATTTCTGATCTCAGTTTTAAACATCTTTCTGATGATTACTTTCTGTTTTTGCCTAATACTCTACTGCTTGTAATTCAACAATTTTCAGAATGCATTGACACATGTCCTTTATCGGGCCTTTACTTACTTTCTTTCACCTATACTGTAATCATTTCCTTGCAAACATTCTTAACCCTCTTGTCTTATTTTGTGCTTAACCTGGCAGAGAGCAAGTCTGGCTAAATCTGTCTTACTACTTATTTTACACCCAGTCCTCTCAAGTGCTGGGAAGAGCCAGGAACTCAGAAATACTCTGTCAACTTTCATGGCTTTCCTCCATGTGCATTAACCACTTCCCTAGGTTCACAAGTTCATTTTTCCTCTTTGTAAGAGACTAGCCAATCAAATAGAGCATCTCCTGGATCTTACTCCAAATTTCAGGAGAATCAGATTGCTCCCACTTTGGGGAGATGTTTATCTTTAGTGCCATAAACTATGGCTGGAGCAACAGGGTACTATAGTATAAGCATTGCTTGTTGGGGTTCACTCTTCAGAATGTGTGGGTAGGGGAAATGACTGTTGTGTTACTTGCTTAGAGAGGTGGGCATTAGAAAAATATCCCAAAAAGTAAAAACCATTTAGCTAATCAGTTTTTGAGGTAGAGAGAGGTCCTGAATGTGTAGTCATTGGATGGGCTTCAGAGAGTCCCTGAACACCCTGAAGTTATTTGAAATTTGTGTATGTGTGTACATATGTGCCTTTTAATGGAGAAGAGGGCCACAGTTTTTAAATATACTCAAAGGGAGCCATAGACCTATATAAATTTTGTTATAGGGTTTATTTTAGCAATAATAATCTGTGGTTTAATAGATCTAAAAAAGTTAGCAGTAAAAGGTGAGCAAAGATAAATTTTGCTATTTTGAATTCAAGATAGTTAAAGAGGTGAAGGAAACATAACTTTTAATGAAAAGAAAGTTTTTCAAACGTGGAATTTGATAAATGCATGTTGTAAATTAACATTTGCTCTTTACATGTATTTTAGATCAACAGAGAAGAATATTTTTGCCACCTCCACCTGGAATTAGAAAATGTGTCATATCCACCAATATTTCTGCAACATCTTTGACAATAGATGGAATCAGGTACAACTTTTAAGCCACTTAGCTTTGAGTTTGCTCCTTGGTGCCTTCCACTAATTTCCTTCTCACCTACTTGTAATCACCTACCATTTTTAATAATTATTGATTGCCATGGTTAGGAAATGGAGTGGGAGGTACACATAGTATTCCCCCCCCCTTTTTTAAGGTTTTATTTATTTATTCATGACAGATACACAGAAGCAGAGACATAGTCAGAGAGAGAACCAGGCTCAATGTAGGGAGCCCGTTGTGGCTCGATCCTGAGACTCTAGGATCACGCCCTGGGCCAAAGGCAGGCACTTAACTGCCGAGCCACCCAGGTGCCCTACACGTAGTATTCTTGATCATACTTTTAACTACTTGAACTTGGCAATTTGTAGCTTTCTTTTCCCAAATTTAAGATTATGTGTCATGCTTTATGGGTTTCATTATTCATTGAATAGAAAGCCAAAGCTGTTTTTCTGGGATCCCTGGGTGGCACAGCGGTTTGGCGCCTGCCTTTGGCCCAGGGCGCGATCCTGGAGACCCGGAATCGAATCCCACATCGGGCTCCCAGTGCATGGAGCCTGCTCCTCCTTCTGCCTGTGTCTCTGCCTCTCTCTCTCTCTGTGTGACTATCATAAAAAAAAAAAAAAAACAAAAAAAACACAAAGCTGTTTTTCTATACTCATTATCAGCATATATCTAAGATGATTTGATATTTCTTTCTCACCTGGCACCTGCACTTGGTGGAGTTAAGTGTTGTATATCCAAGTGTTTAGCTGAAGGTACTGTTGCTCACTTTTCTCACCTTTTTGTGAAATGAACTATGATGTGAGTCTCTTATTTTTAATGTAATCAATGATGCCATCAAATTTTTGAGTATACTTAATGGAGAAACACTGGGAAATTTTAAGTCTAGACTGATAGTTAATGTGAAGTTCTTTTGCCCTATTGAACCACAGTCCTTTTGGATATTTATCTTTTATCCAGTATATTTTGTGTCTTTAACTAAAAGTCTGTCTGTTTGCCACAGGAAGACTAGACCTAAATCTCAAAGATCCTTTATCTTTCTTTCTTTTTTTTTTTTTTTTTAATTTTTATTTATTTATGATAGTCACAGAGAGAGAGAGAGAGAGAGAGGCAGAGACACAGGCAGAGGGAGAAGCAGGCTCCATGCACTGGGAGCCCGATGTGGGATTCGATCCTGGGTCTCCAGGATCGCGCCCTAGGCCAAAGGCAGGCGCCAAACCCCTGCGCCACCCAGGGATCCCTCAAAGATCCTTTATCTTTCTTTTGGGTAAAATGATCACCTGGATCTGAGAGGAAATTTAATTTCCTTTGCTTTTCTCCTTTACTTTAAAAATAAATATTTCACTAAGGGCTGTCATTTCTTCAGAGTAGGTTAACCTCTTAATTTTCTGTTTCCAGTAAAGACAAAAGTCATTAAATATTTTTATAATATATTATAATATATATATATATTATTTATAATAATATTCCAAATAATATTTGGAATGTTCCTTTAGTGAATGGTAGACTTACTTCTATTCCTAACTTAGTTGTTTACCTGACTTGTTCTCTGTTTTATTGATTTAAATGCTATTGTTAAAGGCTACCTGGAATTAGGTTCTGAACCTATTAGAGTGGTCTAGATGTGTCTTGTAAGTTTGTTTTTTAGAGGAGAAATTCACATAATGTAAAATTAACATTTAAAGGTGAACAATCAGTATTTAATACATTTATAGTGTTGTATAAACACTAACACTATCTCTACTTCTAAAACATTTTTATTGCTCCAAAGTAAAACCCTGTATCCTTTAAGCAGTTATTCCCTATGCTCCTCTCCATTCCAGCCTTTGGCAACCACCAACCTATTTTCTGTTTTTATGGAGATTTATTCTGGATATTTCATATGAATGGTCATATAGTATGTGACCTTTTGTGTCTGGCTTCTTTCACTTATGCTTTCAAGGTTTATCCACACTGTAGCATGTATCAACACTTTATTTGTTTTAATGGCTGAATAATATCCTATTGTATGTGTATACCATAATTTGTTTATCCATTTATCCTTTAATAGTTAATAGACATTTAGATTATTTTTACCTTTTGGCTCTTATGAATAGTGCTTCTACAAAAATATGCCTACAAATATTGGTTGAGTACTTGTTTCAGTTCTTTTGAGACACACTTAAGAATGCAATTTCTGGGTCATGTGGTTCTGTGTTTAACATTTAGAGGAAGCTTCAAACCATTTTGCACTTTGGCTTAATCATTGTACATTTCCATTAGTGATGTACAGGTATTCTCATTTCTTGACTTTTAGGCTTTACGTTTAATATAAAAGTCATCATGTAGTTGTTAGTTTGGTAGAAAAGGAGAATCCAAAGTAGCTAAAAATCAAGTCTTATTTTCTAGAAACTTAACTGGTTTTCGTTTTTCTTAGATATGTGGTAGATGGTGGCTTTGTGAAGCAGTTAAATCACAATCCCAGATTAGGGTTGGACATCCTGGAGGTGGTTCCAATTTCAAAGTAAGTTTCTATGTCAAGCTTTTTTTGTTCAAAAAACAACTTGATAGATAATTTTTAACTGTTTTAGGGGTATGATGTTAACTACTTAGGAAATTTACAGTATGTTTTGGGGACTTCTCTTTTTCTGCTTCTAAAGGAGTGAGGCGTTACAGCGAAGTGGCCGAGCTGGCAGGACTTCCTCAGGAAAATGCTTTCGGATCTATAGTAAAGATTTTTGGAACCAGTGTATGCCTGACCATGTGATCCCTGAGATTAAGAGAACTAGTTTGACATCTGTAGTTCTGACCTTAAAGTGCCTTGCCATACACGATGTTATAAGGTATGTAGACAATTTGAAAAAAGAAAAATTTGTTAGGATGGAGCCATGTTATTCCTCAGAATTCATTTGAAGTATTTGACTCTTACATCCCTTTCATTTTGAGGTTTAGCTAAACCCAAATAAAAGGCTTCTTTGCAATGCTTTCCTGTGATTTGATTCCTTGTTCTTGTTTTAACCTTGGCCTAAATATTCATGCTGATGTTTATTTGGATCATTTAGTGACCACTGTTCATCTGTAATGGAAGATATATAATGACCTTTATTCCAATCAGAAACTGGTTTTCTGGTAGCATCTTTTGTATGACCAGCATTGTACCAAGTACTTTGAGAGATAGAGTAATACTCTGTGGTAGTATTTTGCTTTTACTAAACTTAACTTATGTTAGGGAAATAAGATTCAGACACATGAAACAAAGAATGGAACAACTGTTAAATTACTCAAATGTTAAACTATATAATTAATTGGCATAGGATAGAACATTGTTGTAGGGGCTTGAAATTTCATATTATACATGGTAAAGGAAATGATGAATTTTAATTTAATTTAATTTAATTTATTATTTTTTAAAGATTTTATTTGGGTCTCCAGGATCATGCCCTGGGCTGAAGGCATGATGCTCAACTGCTGAGCCACCCAGGTGTCCCTGAATTTTAATTTTAGTCTAAATTGACTGCGAATGTGAAACTGTCAGGAACCTTAGAAGGTGACCATGCATTCTTTAAATTCATAAGTAGGAAAATAATTACTAGGCGTACCCAAATATGTATTGTATACTCTTGGAAAGCCAATTAAAATATATTTTGGACAGTTTAAGAGTAGATATTTTCTAAATGAGAACATAGATTTTAAAAAGAGGAAACCATATAATATATGAAATTCTAACTGTAATCATGAATGATTCCAATGAGAAAGAAGGATCATTTGAAGAAATCCAAATCCCTAAACAGAAAGCTTTCAGATGAACCTAGGTTTTAAAATAACATTCATAATATTATTATTTTTGTGAATAATATAATTACAAAGCAACATATAATCAAGAATAAACATGTATTAGAAAAAAAGAATATTGAGAGTGGCATATAATTAAGAATATATTTAAAAAGTAGGAATCATAATTACTTAATATCATCTGCATTGAGTTATTTTTCCATCTTAAGTTTTAAGACTTAGAATGTTAACTAAAAGTTCCAAAATGCTAGAAACAAACAAAAGATTTCTTTCTCTTTTTTAAAAGATTTTATTTTTAAGTAACCTCTACACTGAGTGTGGGGCTCAAACTCAAAACTCCAAAATCAAGAGTCACATACTCCACCAACTGAAACAGCTGAGTGTCTCCCTCCTCTCTCTTTTTAATATGTGTGTAGTATAAGGAAAAATAGAGCCAGTATTTGGGATATATGGTAGAGTACTCATAGATGACAGAAGGAAAATGGAGCTTTAGGGGTGCCTAGGTGGCTTAGTTGATTAAGAGTCTGCCTTTGGCCCAGGTCATGATCTCTGGGTCCTGGGGGTTCAGCTCTCTGCTCAGCAGGAGTCTGTTCTCCTTCTCCCTCTGTTTTCTCTCTCACTCTCTCAAATAAATAAATAAATAAAATCTTAAAAAAAAAAAAAGAAAATGGAGCTTTTCAATTATTGTCTTGCTTCTTTTTTCTCTATCAAGAATGTTTTTAAAATCAGAAAGATAAGAACAAGTCTAGGTAAGGAATTGATGACCACGATGGATTAGGAAATAAGATAAAACCTAATGACCATAAATGAGTGTCTTGAGGCTTTATACATTATTTCCATAGTACTAAAAACTTGCAGATTTAGGGTTATCTAAGAGAAATTATGCAGAATAGGTTGCCAGAAAATTGTGAGAAATACAATTTTTGACGTCTTTATTTAGGAAAAGGGTGGAATCTGGAAATAATTACCCAGTATGTTTGAAATTGATCTTTAGCAAATTCTAGCTTAGTTTATTAGAAAAATGGTTTTAGAGAATTTGATGGTGATTTATAATAATCTGTATGGCTCAAACTGGTTCATGAAGAATATGTTAAAATAAACGATTTTCTTTTCAGTTTGAGGACAAAACTAGTCCACATAATGGGTGTACCATAAGAATTTATTGAACAATAACCTAATATATCTCTTGTTTTCTACACAGTATATAATAAGATTATATTTGACATCTTTGTGAATAAGATGACAGTACTGCTGATTATAGTTGCCTAATAGCTAAATCCAGAATGTATTGATTAATGGCTTAGCATAGCCTAGATGGAAGTTTGGCTGATAGTATGCTGAACTTTGCTCTTTCCTCATGACCATTTCAATAAAACTATTAAAGATATTAAAATCATGGTTATCAGATTTTTGGAAAATGTCTAGATATCTAATTAGTAGTTGATTAAAACCGGAAGATTTAGAATGATCTCAATAAGCCAGAACCTTGGACAAAAATCAACAAGCAAAAGTCTGAAAGATTACATTTTATATCCTGTGTTTTGGTTATACATTAAGGAAATTCACGTGGGAAAGATCTGAAATTATCAGATCACCAGAACTTAGTATGAGCTTGCAATTACTATTCTGTTAAGAAAACAATAAAAAATTCCTACTGGCATAAACTTTAATTAATAGATTGCAATATCCAGATGACTGGAATTATAGCATTCCTGTTGGTCACTCTACATTTGGAGTTCAGTTTTGGATATCCTCACATTTTATGAGAATTTTGACAAGCTAGAGTGTTTCTGAAAGATGATAATTAGGTATGTTGGGTCTCTTAGAAAGCAAATATTTTTTAGTATATGTGCTGCCAAAGGAAGCACTCTTAGAAAGCAAATAATACAAAGAGTGCTTGACAAATTTGGTAAATAAGGGAGAAAAATAATGATAGGTTTTTTGTTTTTTTGTTTTTTTTTTTTTTTTAGCAGATCTGAAAGGGCTCTCATATAGAAGAGGAAGCTGACTAGTTTGGTATTGCTCTAGGACAGGGGTCGAAAACTATGGTCCAGGCTCACTGGCTGTTTTTGTAAATAAAATTTTATTGGAACACAGCCATGCATATTCATTCAAGTATGGCTGCTTTTGCTACAACAGCAGAGCTGAATAATTGTGACAGAGACCATATGGCCTACAAAACCTAAACTATTTACTATCTGGCCTTTTACAGAAAGTGTTTGTCGACTCTTGCTCTAGAAGATACCAGGACTTGTTGGTGCAAGTTGTAGGAAAACTGATTATAGAACAGTCTACGAGATTTTTGTTTATTTGTTTTTAAGTAGAGCTGTGAATCCTTGGATGGACTTTTGTGTAAGGTATTGGACCTTTTGTCCTTTGTTGGAGTTTTTCAAGGTGAGAAGTTGGAGTAGATGACTTAATCATCTAAGACTTGCGGTGGAAAAAGTAATCCAGTGCAGAGAGTATTAAGTAATTATTGTTCTTAATAATACAATATGTATGTAAATGTTCATGCTTGGTTATATGCCACCCTTTGTGAATATTATTGTCTTATGTTCACTAATAGTTTTGTGGTTATTAAGAGAATATCTTTATCTTCAAAGATATTTATTTAAGAGAGAGCTAGTGTGCATGTGGGTGAGGGGAGGAGAAAAGGGGGAGGGAGAGGAAGAGGGAAAGATTCCTAAGTAGATTCCGTGCTGATTGTGGAGCCAGATGTGGGCCCCATCTCAGAACCCTGAGATCATGACCTGAGCCAAAATCAAGAGTGGGATACTCAACTGACTAAACCACCCAAATGCTTCTAAATTGTCTATTTTCAGAGGATGCATGCTGAAGTATTTTGGGGTGAATTGGCATTGTATTTGCAACTTGTTTTCAGATAATTCAGGAGAAAATAAGAATATACGTAAAGCAAATATGGTAAAATTAATCAGCTATACTTAACCATTTTATTAAAAGCCATGCTAAAGTACTGTTAATTGTAATGTTTGCCCACATTCAATTGATTTTTCTCCACTGGTTTATAATAAAATTGTATAATAAAAGCTGTGGTTTACAGAACAGAGTAGATTTGACATTGGCTATGAAGAATGGGGCAGGATTAGAATAAGCAGAGAAGAATGAGTGAGTGTTCTAGCTAAGGGGGAATCAAAAAGAAATGCTTCTTGAATTAAATAGAAGAGTGTGATTCAGTACTGAATTCTACTCCTGAAACTAATATTGTACTGTATGTTAACTAACTAGAATTTAAATAAAAATTAAAAAAAAAAAGAGTGTGATTCAGAAAAAACAGTTTCTTCCTTTGTTGAATGCTGCTCATGATCAGAATGCTTAGGAAAAAAAGAGAGAAGAGGGCTTGAAAATAGATCAAGTAAAAATTTTTAAAGAAATTTTCAAGTCTGTATAAAATCTTACAGTGGTCAAAAAATGGAATCTCACTCATATCTCATTTAAACACACAGGTTTCCCTATTTGGATCCACCTAATGAGAGACTTATTTTGGAAGCTCTTAAACAACTTTACCAGTGTGATGCTATTGACAGGTAAAACAAAAACAAAACCAACCATAGCAGATCTTAATTTCTTTGTTTCATTTTATTATTTTTTTAATTTTTAATTTTTATTTTAATTAAACTCTGTGCCACACATGAGGCTCAAACTCATGACCCTGAGATTGAGAATCACATGCTTTACCTACTGAGCCAGTCAGGTACCCCAGTTTCTATTTAATTTAATTTAATTTAATTTAATTTAATTTAATTTAATTTATTTGAGAGAGACACACACACACACACACACAGAGTGTGTGCACGTGGGCACAAGCCAGGGGAGCAGAGGGAGATGGACAAGTAGACTCCATGCTGAGTATAGAGCCTGATGCAGGGCTTGATCCCATGACCCTGAGATCATGATCTGAGCCAAAATCAAGAGTCGGATGCTTAACTGACTGAGCCACCCAGGCATCTCCTCAATCTTTTTAAAATAGGGTTCTTAATAGTTTCCTTTATCAGTAGAAAATGATTTGTTTAAATTGAATGGATTATTTTATATGAAGTTAGCATTTTTCCTCAGTTTTTCTTTGCCATAATTCTGAATTTAAAAATTACATGGTAAACTATGTTATATCTGGTATTATTTAACAGTAATTTTTTTTTAAAGCTTTTATTCATTTATTCATGAGAGAGACAGAGAGAGGCAGAGACACAGGCAGAAGGAGAAGCAGGCTCCTCACAGGGATCCCGATATAGGACTCAATCGCTAAATCAGGATCACACCCTGAGCCAAAGGCAGATTCCTAACCACTGAGCCACCCAGGCGTCCCATTTACAGTAATTTTTGAGTATAATTTCAATGCCAGGCATTAGGCTGAGTATATATCTAAATAATAAGAGAGCCATAGTCTTGGTTCTCATGATTGTGTGATGGGGAAAGATTTGGTAATTATTCTCTGATTTCTTGGAGGACATCTTCTATGCTTCTGTAGCATTTTGTGTCTTTTTTTTTTTTTTTTTAATGTACTTTATTCTGCCTCACTGCTTATTTTTTGGATGTATTGGCCCTTGAAAGCAGGGAACATATCATCTTAACGTTTTCTTTTACCAATGATCAATGTGTCATGTTTCTTATATTGAATTGAATTTCTGGATTTGATTTAAGGTAATATAAACTGTATCTGATCTTTCTGAAGATGAACATTTCCTTTGTACTCTCTCAAGGTAGAAAGACTTAAGAACTTTTTCTTTCTTTTAAGGAGTGGCCATGTGACCAGATTGGGTTTGTCTATGGTGGAATTTCCTCTCCCTCCACATCTGACATGTGCAGTAATAAAGGCTGCTTCTCTGGATTGTGAAGATCTACTACTTCCAATAGCAGCAATGTTGTCTGTGGAAAATGTCTTCATTAGACCTGGTAAGAAGTTTATTTAAAAAATAATGGACTTTATTTTTTAGAGCAGTTTTAGGTTTAAAGAAAAATTGAGGATAAGTACAGATGCACACAGTTTGCTCATTATTAACATTTTTTTGTTCATGTAGTACATTTGTTATTATTGATGAGCCAGTATTGATACATTATGATTACTTAAAGGGTCACTGTATTGTATATTCTTTGGGTTTTGACAAATCTGTAATGAAACATTTCCACCATTACAGTAATATACTAAATAATCGCACTGCCCTAAACATCCCTTGTGCTCCACCTATTTATCCCTACATCCCTTCCCCCAAACCCCCAAACCCTCTTATAAGCAATGAGTCTGAGAATTCCTGTTGCTCCACATTCTCACCAGCATTTGGTATTGTCATTGTTTTGGATTTTGACCATTCTAATAAATGTATACTGGTATCTTGTTTTACCATGCAGATCCCTGATGACATACGGTGTTAATCATCTTCTTCTTCTTTTTCTTTTTTTTTTTTTAATATTTTATTTATTTATTCATGAGAGACACAGAGAGAGAGAGGCAGAGACACAAGGCAGAGGGAAAAACAGGCTTCCACTCAGGGAGCCTGACGTGGGACTCGATCCCGGGTCTCCAGGATCACACCCTGGGCCGAAGGTGGCGCTAAACCGCTGAGCCACCCGGGCTGCCCTAACCATCTTCTTATATGCTTGTTTGCCATTGTAGATCTTTTTCTGGTGAAGTGTCCATTCAGGTCTATTCATTTTCTTATGTTATTTTATTTAAAGATTTTATTTTTAAGTAATCTCTGCACCCAACATGGAACTCAAACTTAGAACTCTGAGATCAAGAGTTGCATGCTCTACTAACTAAGCCAGCCAGGTGCCCCCAGATCTTTTAAAAATTGGATACTAATAAATAAATAAATAAATAAATTAATTAATTAATTAATTAATTTTCTTATTGTTGAGCTTTAAGAGTTCTTTGTACATTTCAGATACCAGTTCTTTATCAGGTATGTCTTTTGCAAATATTTTTCTGAGTCTGTAGTTTGTCCTCTCATTCTTTTGATGTTGTCTTTCATAGAGCAGAAGTTTTTAATTTTAATGAAGTCTAGTTTTCAGTTACTTCTATCACAGGTCGTGCCTTTGGTGCTGTATTTGGAAAGTTATCAGCATCCTCTATCACATCCTCTAGGTTTTCTCCCATGTTATTCTCTAGGAATTAGATGTCCATTTGTTCTAGCCCCATTTGTTCAAAAGATTATCCTTTTTCCATTGAAACGCCTTTCTTCCTTGTTAAAGATCATTTAACTGTATTTGTGTGGGTCTGTTTCTGGGTCCTGTATTCTGTTCCATTGATCTCTTTTCCTGTTTTGTCAGTACCACACTGTCTTGATTATTGGAGCTTTGTAGTAACTCTTGAAGTTGGATAGGGTCAGTTCTCTGACTTTGCCCTTCCAAAACAGTTCAATATTGTTTTGGCTATTTTCCCTTTCTATATAAACTTTACACCCAGATTGTTGATATCCATAAAATACGTTGCTGGTCCTTTACCTGGGTGGGATTATGTTGAATCTGTAAGTCAGGCTGGAAAGAACTGATACCTTGACAGTTATTGAGCCTTCTTATCCAAGTACATGAAATATCTCTCCATTTATTTAGATTCTCCAGTGATTGACTGGCATTTTTTATTCCCATATATCTAGCCCTATGAGGGATGGAACTGAGGATAAACGAATTTTACATTTTGTTATCCTTTAACTGAGCTGCTTGAAATAGAGAGTTGATAATGTTCCTGGCTGAGAGTTAATTTCCTTTCACTGGTAAAGGAAGATAGTATAGTGGAACTTTGCCCTGTTATAGTACATTAGTAATATATTAACTTTTCTTCCCTAGACTCAAAAGAAATGGAAGTTCAGCCGTTGTATCCAAAGAATTATTTTGAGATTTCTAATGTCTTTAAACTTCTACTTCTTTCCTTTCTTGGTGTGTCAGTATGGGACACACCTTACTTCATCAGCTTTATTTTCTCCTAATGGGAGTGGAGAGGATCACAATTTTTTTTTTAAAGAGCCTCTGGGGGGAGCCTGAGTGGCTTAGTGAGTTAAGCTTCTGACCCTTGTTTTCAGCTCAAGTCATGATCTCAGGGTTGTGAGATCAAGCCCCTGCATATGGAGCCTGCTTAAGATTTTCTCTTTCCCACTGCCTCTGTCCCCTGCCCCCAATTAATTAATTAATTTTAAAAAAGCTTTGGAATAGACAGTGTATCTTGCCTGCAGCCAAGGCTAACAATAGTATGTGCTATCATACTGGCCATATCCCTTTATAGGCTGAGTGTTGTGTCCAGATTGGTTTATTTATTGCTAAGACGATAATGGAGGATACATTTTTCTATAAAAGTACTCTGGTTTAATCCATGTGCTGCCTATCTCAAATATATTGTAGTCTTTTTTTTCCCTCTCACTTTCTAGATTGTAGTCTTAAGTGTCAGAATTTTGGTTCTAGTAATATACAATTATTTTTTTTCTAGCGAAGACTATATATGCAGTAAGTAAGGTTGGCTGGGTGGTGGGTAGGGGGGTGGGTGAAATAGGTGAATGGAATTAAGAGAAACAAAATTCCAGTTATAAATAAATAAGTAATGGAGATGAGAAGTACAGTATAAGAATACAGTCAGTAGTATTATAATAATGTTTTATAGGAAGTATGCTTACTGTCGTGCATTGAATAATGTAAAGAATCGTTGAATTGGTATGTTGTGCACCCGAACCTAATGTAGCATGTTTGTCAGCTATCCTTTAATAATAAACTTAAAAAGTGAGTAAATAAGTAAGTTTGGCTGGTTTTCAAAGCCAAAGATGCTCTAAAAACTATTATAGAGTGTTGAAGTGAGAGTCAAGAGACCAGGGTTCTAACCTGACTCCCTGAAACCTAATTATCTGACTATTGGCCTAGTTTTTCTGGACTTCATTCTTCATTTGTAAACTCAGGGAATTAGATTAGATTAGGGTGATCCAGTCTAATAGTCTTGTAAGGCCAGAAAAAGGAGCTGTTTTTCCTCTTTGGAATTTTTAAATAGATGAAACCACTCTGGTGTTAGTTTTTTTTTTTTTTTTTTTTTTTTTTAAGATTTTATTTATCTATCCATGATAGACACAGAGAGAGAGAGAGAGAGAGAGAGAGAGAGAGGGAGAGGCAGAGACACAGGCAGAGGGAGAGGCAGGCCCCATGCTGGAAGCCTGACATGCGACTGGATCCCTGGACTCCAGGATTGCGCCCTGGGCCAAAGGCAGGCGCCAAACCACTGAACCACCCAGGGATCCCCTGGCGTTAGTTTTTTAATTTTTAATTACCTTTATAAAATTTAATATTATAAAATTTTAAACTTACAGAAATGTTGAAAGAATAGTAAAGAATTCCTTTATATGTTTTACCTTGTTTCAGCAGTTTTTAGTATTTTGCTATATTTGTGTTATTCTTTTCTTCTTTCTCTATCTCTATATGTATGCATTTTATTTCTTTTTTAGAATAAAAAAGGGAACGTTTTGAGAATATTACACTCTCACCACAAAATATTGATATGCATATTTACTAAGAATTAGGGCAATCTCTTATTTAACCATAGTCCATTTACCAAAATTAGGAAATTTAATATTGACACAATACTATTATCTAGTCCAGAGTCCATATTCTAATTGTCCATTGTCACTAGAATATACAAAAGTAGTTTTAGGATTCCTCAGATATACCAATGTCTGCTAACAGTTTTTATTTTGAGGTAAAATGTACATGTCTTGAAACGTATGAAAGTTGTTAATTCAATTAGTTTTGCGAAGTGCACACACCCATATAACCCATACTCCTGTTAAGATATGGAACAGTTTTAAAAAAAAAAAAGGTATGGAACAGTTTTATCACTCCAGAAAATTTCCTCAATACCCCTTTGCAGTCAGAATCTAGCTATCCCACCTCCTCCCAGTTAGCCACTTCTCGATTTTTTTTTTTTTTAAGTTTGGCTTTTCTGAGACTTCATGTAAATGGACTTACATAATATGTACTTTTTTTGTGTTTGGCTTCTTTTGGTCAACATAATGTAATGAGATTCATCTATGTTGTATTTATTAGTGCTTTGTTCTTTTTATTGAATAGTAATTCCACTGTATGGACATACTACAATTAGTTTTTACCAATATTCTATTGATAGACATTTGAATGGTTTCTTATTTGGTGCTATTTATGAATACAGCTGTTAAGGGGTTCCTGGGTGGCACACTCCATTAAGCCATGGACTCTTGGTTTTGGCTCAGGTTGTGATCTCAGGGTCTTGAGATCGAGTTGGAGTTGGGCTCTGGGGCTTAGCACAGAGTCTGCTTGTCCCTCTCCCTGCTTCTCTACTCCTCTCACCCTCACTCTCTTGCGAGTGTATACACTATCTCTCAAAAAAATAAATCTTAAAAAAAAAAAAAGCTGTTTTGAATATTCCTGTCTAGGTTTTTTATAGATGTATATTTTCATTACTCTTAGTTAACTACCTAGGAAACAAATTGCTACAGTATTGAGTAGGCATGTGTTTCCCATTCAGCTTGAGTTGTGGGATCAAGCTCCTCCTCCCTCCCTCATGGAGCCCTGTGTTGGGCTTCAGGCTCAGTGGGGAGTTGGTTTGGGATTGGGATTCTCTTTCTCCTTGTGCCCCTCCCCCTGTTTATATTCTCACTTGCTCTCTCTAAAATAAATAAGTCTTTAAAAAAAAGAAAAGAAATTGCCAACCCTTTTCTCAAAATGGCCATGCCATTTTAAAATTCCATCAGCAGTGTTTGAGAATTCAGTTTGTACTACGTCTTCCTCAACATTTGATGTTGCCTGTCAGTTAATTTTATACATTCTATTCTATTTTATACATTCTATTATATATTGGTGATCCCTCCTTATGGTTTAATGTGCATTTTCCTGCTAACTAATATTTTTATACATTCATGTGATTATTGGCCATTTGTCTGTCTTCCTTTGTGAATTGTCTGTTAAAATATTTTACCCATACTTTAAATTTATTAAAAAATTATGGAATCTCAGAGTTTTTAATTTACTCTGGATACAAGTTATTTGGTAGGTATGAGTTGCATGTAGTTGTTCCTACTCTGGGCTTTTCTGTTTACTTTCTGAACAGTGGCTTTTGATGAGGGGCTGCTTTTGAATTTTGAGAAGTTTAATACATCTGTTACTATTTTTTGTGGTTACTACTTTCTGACTGCTAAAAGATCTTTTCCTTCCCCAAGATCGTGAAAATATATTTCTCTCTCATATTTCTATGGATATTTACCTAAAAGCTCTACAGTATCTAGCTTTTAATAAAGTTTAGTACAGTGATCCATCTGAAATTAAGTTTTGTATATGGTATGAGGTTGAGGTCTAGGGTACTTTTTTTTCCTCTGTGAATATACACTTATTCCAGCACATTTATGGAAAAGATTTCTTTCCCCCACTGAACTGCATTGTTACCTTTGTAGAAAAATCTATGGGTATATATATATGACTCTTTCTGGACTTTATTTTATTCATTTATCTGTTTGTATATCCTTATGTCAGTGCCACTTAGTGTTGATTAAATAGCTTTATGATAAATTTTGAAATCAGACATTGTAAGTCTTTCAACATTGTGTTCCTTTTTTTTTTTTTAAGACTTATTTATTTATTCAGGATAGACATAGAAAGAGAGAGGCAGAGACACAGGCAGAGGGAGAAACCGGCTCCATGCCAGAAACCCGACGCGGGACTCGATCCCAAGTCTCCAGGATCGCGCCCTGGGGCAAAAGCAGGTGCCAAACCGCTGAGCCACCCAGGGATCCCATTGTGTTCCTTTTTTGATACTCTTGTGGTTATTCCATATTCCTTGCATTTCTATAAAGATTTTAGAATCAGCATACCAGGTTTTTCTAGAAAAAGTCTGCTAGAATTTTGATAGGGATTGTGTTGAACCCTTTATTCTTGTTGCTAGTCTCCTTGCTGAGGGCTTATAATTTACATCTTTAATCACAGTTTACTCAATGAATATTTTATTGCTTCATGTAAAATATAGAAAACCTTGCAACAATTTAGTTCTATTCATTCCTCCATCATGTGTGCTATTGTTGTCATATATATTACATTTAGTACCTTATAAACTTCAAATACAGTATTATAATATTCCTTTAAACTTTCATATGTCTTTGAAAGAAGTTGTGAAGAAATGAAAAATTAAGTCTATTCCAGTACTGGAAGTAGAAGGCCAGGTATTGGCTTTAAATTTTTTTTCTTTTTAAGATTTTATTTATTTTAGAAATAGAAAGCATGTGGGAACAGAGGGGAGGGGCAGAGGGAAAGGGAGAGAATCTCAAGCACAGTCTGCACTGAACACACAGGCCATCACAGGGCTCACTGGATTCTGTGGTCCTGAGATCATGACCTGAGCTGAAACCAAGAGTCAGATGCTCAACAGACTGAGCCACCTAGGTGTCCCTGATTTTAAAATTTTTATTTAGAATCTTCTGTGTGTGGATGGATTATTTTCTCAACTTTTTAACTTTTTAGGTTGTTCAGGTCTTAGGTTTTAATTATGTGTTCTTTGTTTTTTTTATCAGGTCATTGAATTGGTTTTTAGTATCTTGAAGGCCTTTATTTGGGACCTACACTTTAGGAAAACATTATTTGAAAGTGACCTATATTTGTAGGCCCTCAAGGAAAAAGGAGACTTCTCTTTGTTAGTCTAATATTTGGCTTTAGGTATCTATGAACATAGGTCTTACTCTTTAGAATATTCAGATAATATAGCCAACAGGAATATATCTTATATTCTTTGCTTTGATTTGGTGAGATATTTTTGATTAAATCTTGCCTTTGTGAAGCACTTGATGTTAGTCATGTTAATGGATATGAAACGTGAATTACCCCTGAAGCACTGAGGTGTAGCTAGGAGATTTAGCAGTGTCTCCAAATTCCACATAATGAAAATGTAACTATAAAATAGCAGTGGCCTTTTCTATTGTTATGTCAGGCACAGGTTTGAGGGTTTTTTTTCCTTTAGATACTGACCTAGGTCTCTTTTTATTTTTTTTATTTTTTTTATTTTTTTTTAATTTTTTATTTATTTATGATAGTCACAGAGAGAGAGAGAGAGGCAGAGACATAGGCAGAGGGAGAAGCAGGCTCCATGCACCAG
This sequence comes from Canis lupus dingo, assembly GCF_003254725.2. Taxonomy (NCBI): domain Eukaryota; kingdom Metazoa; phylum Chordata; class Mammalia; order Carnivora; family Canidae; genus Canis; species Canis lupus. Next base: position 35,285,523 of record NC_064251.1, read on the forward strand.
GAGCCTGATGTGGGATTCGATCCCAGGTCTCCAGGATTGCGCCCTGGGCCAAAGGCAGGCGCCAAACCGCTGTGCCACCCAGGGATCCCCTAGGTCTCTTTTTTAAAAAAATATGTAATACATGAGGTGTTATTGTCAAATCTATTACATTTCTCTATTAATACACCCAACAATACAATTTTATAGGTAATATTTCATGCAGTTTCTTTTAAATCACTAAAGGAACATAATAGAAGAAATATTTTCTTTTCCATTTACCTACATATTTACTTTTGCCAGTGCTTTTTTTCAGTGTCATTCAAATTACTGTCTGGTGTCACTTGCCTTCAGCCTGAATAACTTCCTTTATTATTTCCTGTAAATCAGGTATGCAAGCAATTAATTCTTTTAGGTTTTGTTATCTGGGAATGTCTTTATTTTGCCTTCATTTTGAAAGATTATTTTATTGGATATAGGATTCTTAGGTGGCAATTTCTTTCAAGACTGTGAATAAATAAATCATTCCACAGTCCTCCAGCATCCATTACATCTAATGAGAAGTCATTTGTTAATTTTATTGGGATTCTTTTGTGCATAATAAGTCATTTTCCTTTTGCTGCTTTCAGTATATTGGCTATCATGTGTCTGTGGGTCCTTTTGCTTTTATCCTACTTGGAGTTCATTAAGCTTCCTCAATGTGTAGATTAATGTTCTTCATCAAATTTTGGAATTTTTCAGCTATTGCCTTAAAAATGTTTCTGCCTCTTTTCTTTCCTTCTGGCAGTCCTATTATACAAATAAATGTTCGTGTGCTTAATGGTGTCCCACATTTCTCTGAGGCTGCTCATTTTTCATCATTCCTTTTTTTCTTTATTCTTCAGATTGCATAATCTCTCTTGATCTATATTTTGATTCTTTCTTCTTCCAAAACCATATCTACTATTGAGCCCCACTTAGTGAAGTTTTCATACTTTTTTGTACATTTCAATGCCAGCAGTCAGCTACTGGTTGTTGGCTGGAGGTTGTACTTAATACTTTTAAGTTAGTGAATTTTTTACCTTTTACTGTTGGATATGTGTTGTGTAGTTTAGAGACTGTTTTCACAGTTCAGAGTTTATGAGTTTGTCCTGTGTTCAACCATAGACTGGAAGCTCAAATGTTGCCTCTCCTTTTTGTACCTTTTGTATCTCCTCAGAAGGTATAACCTTGGGCATCTGCATAGTCTTACAGAACATCAAGACAATTATGGGTTTAGCACGTTTCTCTGATCTTCCTATTAAGTTTTTGGCCTATCTGCCTCAATTTCTAATGGTAACACTTTAAGCTGTTAGTCTCCACTGATTGGTAGCTCATTGCTCTGCTGTTTTTGACAGTGCCTTTGGGGCATTAATTATTCATAGTCTGATCCAAATAAAGTTAGGTACCTTGGCAGGGGTAAAGTATTGCTGGTTTTTAACAATGCTTGTCTCTTTCCTCTCATGGGTAGAACCTCTGTGCTATGGAATAGGAGCTGGGAGTTGATTGGGAATCTGCTCTTCACGGGCTGCCCCAACAAGATCCTCCCTGTAGAGCAGAAGCTTGAAGTGGGAGATAGGGAACTGGTGCTTTGGTTACCACCACTGCCCAGTATACATTTTCCTCAGCACAAAGCTTGGTGAGATGGTATCGGTGGATATTCACTGGCTGCCAAAAACAAAAACAAAAACCCGGTATAGCTCTCTGAAACTGAGAGTGGTGGGAGGTACCACTCAGCTGCTGAACTCACTAGAACAGCACTTCTGCAAAACAGAGCTGTAAGCACTGCCATTACTGTTCCTCATTCATTAGCTGTTCAGCCTTGATTATTCTTATAGAGCAATGAGCTGGAGGTAAGGGAAAGGCTGCTGTGTTCAGGCTGCTAAGCCCTCTTCCACACAAAGCTATGGGGGGGTTGAGTGTAGTTCCCACTCAAATGTGATCCTTCATTCTGTTCTTTTTTTTTTTTTTTTTAATTTTTATTTATTTATGATAGTCACAGAGAGAGAGAGAGGCAGAGAGAGAAGCAGGCTCCATGCACCGGGAGCCCGACGTGGGATTCGATCCCGGGTCTCCAGGATTGCGCCCTGGGCCAAAGGCAGGCGCTTAACCGCTGCACCACCCAGGGATCCCCTTCATTCTGTTCTTATTGAATTCTATAGATTCAGTCAGTCTCCAGAGACTTTGAATGATTGTCTTTGGTGATTGACTAGTTTAACAGATGTCTCTCTGGGAGAAAGGTTTCACCCACTCCTCACATCACCATTTCCAATATATGTATATAGTTAAAAATTCAATTCAAACACTACACAGAGAACTAAATGAAAAGTAAGTCTTCTTCTCATCAGACCCAAGGACTAAACATGTCCTAGAGATAACAATTGCTATCAGTTTTTTGTTCATGTTTAAATACTATGGTTTTTATATAAATATATAATTAATTTAAAAACCTGAATCATTAAGAACTTTAGCTGCTGCAAAATGCAGCTTCAGCTTTTGAGCATGTGACTTGTTAAGATCTTGTTACACCCAAAATGTATATTGGCTTTCCAGCTGCTTCTAACATGCATTTGTAGTCTTTATAGGTTAAACAGTCCTTTCTGGCTTGGGTCTTTGTAGATCCACCTAATTTAGTTTTTTATATACTTACTGGTAAAACTGGGCAGTATTCTAACATCTAACATTAAGATTATAAACATCAAAATGATCATACTGTCAACATTTTTAGTGATGTCTTTTGCTATAGTAAACTGTATACAACATCTGCTAGAATGCTAGTATAGATATTGCTTTAGAAGTCACACAATGAAGTAAGAGCTGTTAAATATTTTTTTAGGTGATAAAAAGCGTTGCCTCAAAATGGAACAAATTTAAAATAACAACACTGGGTTGTTCCTAAAGTGTTTATTTTAATTGTGATATTTTTGAAATAAAGGGCACTTCATGTGTTAGCTCCGAGGACTGTTATTATTATTGAAATCTTCTGTGGAAAAAAGAAAAAAAAAGAAATCTTCTGTGAAATGGTTTTGTTTTCTGATGGAGTGCTCTCTAGAAAAGTACCAAATTATCTTCCCAAATGGAGAAGTTCAGCTGATAAAACCTTGTTTTGCTGCTTCACCTTGTTACTTATAGTTCTTGCTTCAGTATCATCTACCTATTTGCATGATGTAAAACTGATAATAGAATTCCATCTGGGGAAATAGTAATAAATTAAAGACAGTGATATGTCTACTGGAAAGTAATTAAAGATGAATAATCAGACTGTTGTTTAAAGGACAGACTTGCTGAGATTGTAGGAACTATGTGTGACATGGGTTTTGACTTTCCTAGACATATCCTGAATTTACTGTGGGACTTCTGCCTCTTTTAATTTCAATTAATTAGGTTATTTTAGGGGAGAATCAGGGAAAAGGAACAAAAAAATGTTATTTGTTCTCTTGACTTTGAGAATAATGGAAAAAGAGAGCAGAGACAGAGAGAAGCTATCAATGTGAGGTGGACAGCCAGGGAAGCAATATGCTTCTACATTTTTTTTTTTAAAGATTTTATTTATTTATTCATGAGAGACACACACAGGCAGAGACACAGGCAGAGGGAGAAGCAGGCTCCCTGCTGGGAGCCTGATGTGGGTCTTGATCCCAAGACCCTGGGATCACACCCTGAGCCCAGGGCAGAAGCTCAATCTCTGAGCCACTCAGGGGTCCCAGTATCCTATGTTTTTTTTTTTTTTTTTTAAGATTTTATCTATTTATTCATGATAGACAGAAAGAGAGAGGCAGAGACATAGGCAGAGGGAGAAGCAGGCTCCATGCCAGGAGCCCGATGTGGGACTTGATCCTGAGACTCCAGGATCACGCCCTGGGACAAAGGCATGCGCTAAACTGCTGAGCCACCCAGGGACCACCCCCCCTTATTTATTTATTCATGATGGACATAGAGTATCCTACATTTTTAAAAATGTGAGCAAGTAGACACTAAACAACAAGGATCCAACACTAACCAGGTAGAGTTAATCTTCACAAAATATGAGCTGAGCTTAACATTGTGATCTACACTAAAAGTTGGTGCAGTTACTCTGACATTTTAGTAAGAGATGGTAAGCTACCTGTGTAAATTATGCTGGTGCCAAATTGAATGGTTGTCTGGGGCAGAGAAAAGAACTGAGCCAAGTGGGAAGCTTCTCTGTGGCTTTATAGCCCAGGGGTTCAAGGAATCTGGTGCTCTACATTTCTATAGCATGAAACACAATTCAGGGACCCTAGAGCCCCTGCCTGATAAATAGGCGTGTCTCCTAGTGTTGGGAGCCAGAACACGGTGATGAGTGTAGTGCAATTTGAATTTTGGCATAATACCTTTTGGGCAGTGGTGATTCAGTGCTGGAAATGAAATGTTTTGGCTTAAAAATCAGTTTCCCTAAGTGGTTCAGGAAATGGGAATTGTATTTTCATCTTGGTAAGGCTGTTTGTATGGCCTGTAATTAATCATATTGTTACTACTTTTGTCTCTAGCTGCTTCCCTCAGTTGTTACCTAGGTAACAAGGGTGGAAAGCTACTTAAAGCCTGGGATGAAAGACTTTTTATCTTCATAAGTGTTTTCTTTAATCAGATTGCTTTCCTCCTAATACCAGGAACTGCTGCTTTGCAGATTTGCATCGTAGTAGTCTATATAAGTGCTGCTCTCTAGTATCAGGCAATATGGTGCTTATGCTAAATTTAGTTGTGATGTGTATATTAAAGCAATAGGAATTGTGGTATGATGTGGTAGAATGAATGAAGGAACCCTAGGAAATTTTGAAAAAAAGTGAGACTCTCAAATTTAGCTTGGGTAAAGTATTACGTGGGGAACTTGGGCAGTCAGAGAGCATATGAATCCTGAGTGGGATTGGGTCAAAATCACTAACAGATAAATCTCAAAAACAACGTTGAACTAAGGAAATCAAACACAAAGTACATTTATACAAAATTTAGAAACAGGAAAACCCTTCTATGAGGTCAGAAGTTAGGATATGATTACTTGTAGAGGGTATAGGTAGTTATTGCAAGGAGAGCAAAAAGAGGGCTTCTGGATGCTAGTAATACACTGTTGATCTGAGTGTTGAGTATATTGGTATGTTATGCTTGTTAACATTGAACTGTACAATTATAACCTGGTTGTTTTCTGCATACATGTTTTACTTCAATATAAAGTTAAAAAAGGAAAGAAAAGGCTTTTAGTAGTTCAGTTCTGCTTATAGGATAGTCCTGTCTAATTGCCCTTAATTAGGAATTGGATAAATAGGGACTGGTTAAATTGTGTTATGTTCCTTATACCCCTGGGGATACAATGTAGCTATTTTGAGAATGAAAAATTCTACAGGTACTGACAAGAAGCTATTATTAAATAAAGGAAGTTTCAGAACTTATAACCCATTTATGTAAAAATAAACCACTATATACATATGCTGGTATATACTTAGAAAATATCTTGAAGGACACACATTCAATTGATACTTAACAGTGGTTAGCCTTGAGGATTGGTTTATGGGTAATGTGACAGAGTGGGGGAATGCTGAACTCCTGCATACTTTCTTTTTACTGTGAACATGGGTTACTCTTATAATCAAAACAAACTTAAAAAATAAATTCTAAATTCTATTTTAAAGGCAAGCATATTGGGAGAATTATTGTTACTATTCTGGTTAAATCTCCAAAGTATGGTGAATTGCTCCAAAGTATTGCTTTTTTATACATCACAAGAAAAGAAAAGAAGAAAAGAAGTTATGGGAGTAATTAGAGGTGTTCCCCTCACCCCGAAGAGTTAATATAGTTCCACCTTATTCCACTGTAGATGATGAAGCAGATTCTGACCTTGAGTAAACAAAGCGAATGTAGGCATTTGATATAAAGTGTAACTAAATTGTCTCTTCAATTGTCATTTTAGTTGATCCAGAGTACCAGAAGGAAGCAGAACAAAGACATAGAGAATTGGCAGCTAAAGCTGGAGGATTTAATGACTTTGCAACTTTAGCTGTCATCTTTGAACAGTGCAAATCAAGGTATGTGAAATAGTTCTATGTACTAAGAAATTGTCTGTTTGAAATATAGCTCCAATGCATATTTATTATGTAACTTTAGACAGTAAGGTTCAGTGGGGATACTATTGACCTCAAGTTATTTTTGTGAACATAAGTGAGATTTATCTATGCCAGGTAACTGTTACTAAGTAGGCATTTATTATATAATATTAGTTATCTTCTTCATTCTCTTCCTAAACCTTTCCTGAAGGTGACCTTATAGAATTTTGGTTCTGTAGAAGTAGCATGGATGAGAAAATAATTGGGCATTTGTTAAAGTATATATGTATAAGAGGAAATTCATTTACAAATTATTTTAAAAGATTTTATTTATTTACTTGACACAGAGAGAGAAAACAGCAGAGGAAGGAGTAGGCAGATGGAGAGGGAGAAGCAGGGCCCCCTACAGAGCAGGGAGCCTGATGCAGAACTTGATCCCAGGACCCTGGGACCATGACCTGAGCCAAAGGCAGATGCCCAACAGACTGAGCCACCCAGGCACCATACAAATTATTTTTTAATTCACTCAGACACATTAGTTTTTTCAAATTCTTTAATTCTTTAAAGTGCTTTCTCAGTAATTGGACAGATCTCATTAAAAAAACTGACTATTGCTTATTTGTTTCTAGCTTTGTAATAGGTATGAGAATGTTAAACTATCTTTTTTTTTTTTAAGTAAATTCTGTGCTCAATGTGGGGCTTGAACTCATTTTGAACCCAAAATCGAGAGTCACATGTTCTACTGACTGAGCCAGCCAGACGCCCCTGTTAGACTTTCACTTATAGAAGGTATTTTCAAGATACCATTATTTTTGTTTTGCAGTGGAGCTCCAGCTTCGTGGTGCCAAAAACATTGGATTCATTGGAGATGCTTATTTTCTGCATTTCGTGTTGAAGCTCAACTTCGGGAACTAATCAGGAAGCTTAAACAGGTAATTATTATAATAATCTTTCCTTGAGTAGCATTTTAGCAAGATTCTCTGAATACCGTACCCCAAACTATAGGAAATTATGAGATGTTCTGATCTCTGGTTTGTAGGAATAGGCCCCATTCCTAGCTGCATGTAAGTACCAAGCACTATTACCTCTTATCCTTTGGAGAGATGCTTTTCCTTGTCTTGGGTAATTTCCTCACTTTTATATGCTAACCAGTGCTCAGCTGAACCCTTGTGGAGGCCTATCTCTGTCAAGTTCTCTTCTCTTCTGAACTCTTGGCCTGTAAATTCTAGCCATCTTGGTCTTCCTGGATTCTCGGCCCTGTTTCTTTAGCTGGGGGAATAATGCTCCAGGTTCCACATGGATTATTCCTTCCCTGAGCCTTCATCCAGAATCTCTCTCAAGGTTGACTGTAAGCAGGGGCAGTCATTGGACTTATTTCATTTATTTCTTACACTTCATTTATTTCTCATGGATCACTATTCTTATTGCTTGATATGCAGTGCTTTGGAAATCATTATTTCATATATTTTTGGTTGTTTCAAGCAGAAGGGTAAATCTGATCTCTCTTTTTTTAAAAGATGTTATTTATTTATTTGAGAGAGAGAGAGCTAGCGATTAAGGGGAAGAGCAGAAGGAAAGGGACAAGTAGACTCTGCACTGAGCACAGAGACTGTTGTGGGGCTCAATCTCACGACCCTTGAGATCATGACCTGAGCTGAAATCATGAGTCAGACGCTTAAACAACTGAGCCTTCCAGGTGCCTCAAATCTGATCCCTCTTACTTCATTCCGGCCAGAAACAGAAGTCTTTAGAAATGTATAGTTTTCAGAATGAAAGATTATTTCATATTATTCTGTGAGATTACCACTATATATATATTATTTCTATAGCAAAGTGATTTTCCAAGAGAGACCTTTGAAGGCCCAAAACATGAAGTACTACGAAGATGTCTTTGTGCAGGCTATTTCAAAAATGTAGCTCGAAGGTAAGCAATATGAACTTGAGAAATGAATAAGAAATACTACTGTATTTGACTACAGTGTTGAACTATTTAATATATTAAAGATTGATGATTTATTTAAGCTCCGTGATTATGATGACATCAATTACAGTGACTCCATAATTGTCACTTGTGAAGGGAGAGCTGCAGTGGCTCAGAGTGGGATATTGGACCTCAAGTTTGGTAGGAGGGAGTTTGTAGGACAGCTGTCTAGAATGGGGTATCAGTACCTAAGTTGAATGACAAGGGTTTCCTTGCAAGGGGTAGCTCTGTGTGGAGGTTGAAAGACAAACAAGTTGAGTGAGCATGCCATCTCTGAGGAAGGAGAGCTCAGGGTAGAGTGTCAGCAGTTGAGCAGGATGGGGAAGGCACTCATATGGGAGGTGTTTGGTGTTGCATTTAGAGTCTGAGTGTAGTGAGAGAGGGCATCTTCTTAGGGGAAGGGGTAACAATAGTGATGATGGGAAACTTATTATATACAAAGGAATTGATCACATAATTTAATATATTAAGGAATGGTGAATGGAGTTAGAAATACTGAAAGGGAGAAAATAGAAAATGAGAATGAGCCCTGTAGTGTTGGATTGGAATTTTAGGGTATCATTGTGAACTTAATGGTTTTCAATATACTTAGATGGATGGATAGATAGATATAGGAATAAAAATAGATGTTACTGTATATATTTATAATATATATTTATATGTATGTGTGTAAATATTTACATTTATACAAGATCCTAGCTCTGAGATGAAGTGAGAGCAGTAACATAATAGTAATGAATATAGTTAGTGCCCAGATTGTGACTTGAAACAACCATCTGCCGCCTAATGGACTGTTTGGAGAAATAGGGGTAGGAAAGTACAAGATGAGCCCAGAACATCTTATTTTATCAGTAAGCAAGAAGAGGTAAATCAAGTTTGAGGGCATGTTAGAAGTATGCTGGAGCTACTTGCTTGAATAGTCCCCAGCTGATCCAATATAGGACATTTTAGCATCAAAATAAATAATGATAGTAATGGATTATATAGCCTACTAAGTAAAACATGAAATCAATGGGTCTGTAGTTATATAAATTAATAAATGAATAAATTAAAAGTTTAATGACAAATGGAATTAGACGTGCACCTCTCTACAAAACTCTTATTAATTACAAAGAGAAAAGGAAAAAAGTAACTTTTTTCATGGAGTAGCCTGGCAGATGCTACCCAAATCAAGCCATCAAAGTGAACACTATCAGTCATGAAACAAATTGAAATCATATTCTTCCTGAAAGGATATAATGAAAAATACAACTTCACTTTTGTGATGTTTCTGCCAAAGATACATAATCTAAATCTAATCATCTTGAAACAAACAAACTCAAATTGAGGAGCATACTACAAAATTATTACTAAAAAAGCTGTCAAGATCAGGAAGGTCAAAGACTGGGGAATATACCAGAATGAAGGAGACTAAGGGGACATGAAAAATAAAATTAATACTTGATTCTGATTTGGATCCTTTTGTTGTAAAGGATATTATTAGGACATTTGGATAAAACTTCATTGGGATCTGAGGATTAGATGTTAATCATCCTTCAGTGTTAATTCTCTGGTTTTGATGGTTGTATTATGTATTACATTTATGTAGGAGAATGTTCTTTTTTTTTTAAGATTTTATTTATTTATTCATGAGAGACACACAGAGAGGCAGACACGTAGGCAGAGGGAGAAACAGGCTCCCCTCAGGGAGTCTGATGTGGGACTGGATCCCAGGACCCCAGGATCATGACCTGAGCCAAAGGCAGATGCTTAACCACCTAGCCACCCAGATGCCCAAGAGAATGTCCTTGATTTTAGGAAATGTACACTCATGTATTTGGAGATGATGGGGCATAAGGTTGGCAACTAACTCACATAATTCAAGTTAAAAAGATTTTTGTACTGTACAGTATGTAAACAAGTATAATGCAGTCTGATCTGTGTTACAATGGGACTATATACAAAGTATTATAGGAAATCATCTGTAGTGATAATTGAACTAGGGCTAGTATTTTGACAAGTCTTTCAAATAATATTTATGTAGGGAAGTATAGAAGAGGATAGGAATTATTTTTAAAGATTTTATTCATTTATTTGAGAAAGAGGTAGAGAACAGGAGTGGGAAGGAGGGGCAGGCAAGTAGGGAGCCCAATGTGGGGCTCAGTTCCAGGACCCTGGAGTCATCACCTAAACCAAAGGCAGACACCTAACCAACTGAGCCACCCAGGCGCCCCAGAAGAGGATAGGAATTTGAAGTTAAGAACATGAATTAGAAAAATGATAGGTGCAATGTTCTAATTATCAGATTTTAGAATAGTGAAAATTATCCCTTTAAAAAGAGATGTAGCATACTATATAAAGAACATTGTATTTAAGTCAGAAGACCTATGTTTGGGACTTGCTTTCACTATACATTAACTCTGTGATCTTTAGAAGACTAGTTGATTTATTTGAATCTCAGTTTTGACTTCTAAATAAAAGTACTTTGCTCTCAAAACTTGCAGGTTGTTTTGAGGCTTTATTATAAAATCATTCTAGAAACTTTAAAGCACAAATATGATATTACTGTTAATATTACTAATTATTGACCAGAAATGTTGTACTTAACTGAAATGACTGTTTAGTTTATATATAATGAGAAGTTGTATCATTATTTAAGAGGAGTTGGTAGAGAAGTTATAGTGACAGTTGAAAAAGTTTAAACTTCTGTTTGTAGCACTCTTTGTGGTAAAACATAATTGTTCATTGTTAGACTTGGTGGTCTATTTATTTCATTGTTTTACTGTTCTTTATCCTTTGATTTTGTTTTATTTGTTTTGGTTCTTAGATCTGTTGGGAGAACGTTTTGCACAATGGATGGGCGTGGAAGCCCAGTTCACATTCATCCTTCCTCAGCAGTAAGTGCTTATTATTATTATTATTATTATTATTATTATTATTATTATTATTATTAAAGTGTCCTATTTTTAATAAAGGAAAGAAATTTGTAAAGGTGTAGGAATTAGTAATGCACAAATGTCTTCTACTTTTCACTTTGAGGTTAAGTTTAGCCTATATCTTTATTACATAAAACTGTAAGGTACTGGTTGGCCCATACCTCCTGATTGAAGAATATAGGAATTAATTCAGAAGAATTTGGGCTATTAGTATGTGGCTGATCAAATGTGGAATAAGGCGGCTTACTGAGTTATCATCCTTAAATGAATTATTTTATATAGCTTCATGAACAAGAAACCAAACTTGAATGGATCATTTTTCATGAGGTATTAGTTACCACCAAAGTCTACGCAAGAATTGTGTGTCCAATCCGTTATGAATGGGTGAGAGACTTGTTACCCAAGTTGCATGAATTTAATGCACATGATTTGAGCAGTGTGGCCCGACGTGAAGTGAGAGAAGATGCAAGGAGGAGATGGACAAATAAGGAAAATGTAAAGCATCTAAAGGGTGAGTCAATCACTTGTTCTTGTGATAGAAGTCCAAGAAGCATAAATATTGTTACATAGCATAGTTTCGGGCTCTGTCCCCTGAGAAAGCAGAGTTGTCATGAGTCTCAGACTTTACTTTCACTTCTGTCTTTCCTTCCAGTTAATCATGTTTCCTTAACCCCTCTGTCTACAACATTATTAATAACAACAGTATCTGTTGAGCCTTTGTCATGTGCTAATAACTTGCATTACCCCATTGAGTTTTCACAATAACCCTATGAGTTAAGTACATGTAAGTATATATCCCCGCTTTATAGATAAGGAAATACTTAGCATATAATAATTTGCTGAAAATTCCATAGCTAATAAGTTGTGAGTCTGGATTTTTGAATCCAAGGAAACTGACTTGATGTGATGGCCTATACTGTTAATTATAATGACATACTGTTTTTCAGTAGGTCTTTGCTACTTTTATTTTGCTTATAAAATTTTGTGAACTATTACTTCAGAACATCTTTTTAAAATTTTTTCTAGGGATCCCTGGGTGGCGCAGCAGTTTGGTGCCTGCCTTTGGCCCAGGGCGCGATCCTGGAGACCCGGGATCAAATCCCACATCGGGCTCCCGGTGCATGGAGCCTGCTTCTCCCTCTGCCTGTGTCTCTGCCTCTCTCTCTCTCTCTCTCTCTCTGTGACTATCATAAATAAATAAAAATTTAAAAAAAAATTAAAATTTTTTCTAGGGGATTTTTCTGTGAAATGTTAGGTCCCTAGTTGAGAGACATAAACAGTTATACTGAACTAGGACAGAAAGTTTAATTTTCACCTCATAGGTACAAAAGGCTTTTCAGTAAAAAGCTTTCTGAGGCTGATTTTTAAATAAGATTTTATTTTTATTTACTTATTTATTTTTGAGATAGAGAGCACATTCTTGTAGAGTGGGAGGGCAGGGAGGGGCAGAAGGCAGAGAGAGAGAACCTCAAGCAGCCTCTGTGCTAAGCGAGCACTCCATCTCTCAGCCCTGAGATCATGACCTAACCCGAAATCAAGAGTCGAATGCTTAACCCACTGAGTCACCCAGACACCCTTAAAATTTTATAATAAAGGTCAATTTGGGATGTGAAAACCAATACCTTTTAAAAAATAGATCTGTTGAGATAGATCAGTGGTTGTGAGAAGCTGGGGGTGAGAGGAGGAGTTGACCACAAAGGGACAGGAGGGAATTTGGGGGGTTGAGGATTCTGTCTCCTGATTTTGGTCACAGACTGTATGGAATAGTAAAAATTCATAGAACTGTATGCTAAAAAGTGTATATTTTACTATAGATAAATTATACCTTGGGGATCCCTGGGTGGCTCAGCGGTTTCGAGCCTGCCTTTGGCCCAGGGCGCGATCCTAGGGTCCCGGGATTGAGTCCCGTGTCGGGCTCCTGGCATGGAGCCTGCTTCTCCCTCTGCCCGTGTCTCTGCCTCTCTCTCTCTCTATGTCTATCATAAATAAATAAAAATAAATTTTTAAAAATTATACCTTAATTTTTTAAATGAAAAAATGTATAAACTATACAGCCTCATACAAAAATTAATATATATAAAAAAGAAATGTAAGTATAGATATCTGCTGATGGATTTTCACAAGCATTACCATTCCCCCCCACAATGTATATTGTCATGAAGACCTAACTATATACACTTGGCCAGAAGAAATACAGTAGCAGAAATGAGGGTCATGTCCTCTCTACATTTAGTAACATTCATTTATGTCCTCAGCTAGAGTTATGTCTAGTTCCAAGAACCCATGTGAATACTCATACCAATGCAAGAACTTAAGAGTCTAAGGCATTGGGGCGCCTGGATGGCTCAGTCAGTTAAGTGCCAGACTCTTGATTTCTGCTCAGGTCATGATCTTAAGGTTGTAAGATTGAGCCCTGCACCAACTGTGCACTGAGCGTGGAGCCTGGAGCCTGGATTCTTTCTCCTACCTCTGACGCTGATTGATGGAGCAAATTGTATTATCCTTTTTTAACATCATGAGAAATAAGTAGGGGTGCCTGGGTTGCTCAGTCTGTTGGGTGTCTTCGACTCTGGTCGTGATCCCAGGGTCCTGGGATCAAGCCCTACATCAGGCTCCCTGCCTGCTTCTCCCTCTCCCTCTGTTGCTCCCCCTGCTTGTGCGTGCGCTCCCCCCACCTGCAAATCAATAAATAAAATCTTTAAAAACACCATGAGAAATAGAGTGGTAAGGAATTTTGCCCAAGATCTGGAAGAGTCTAAAAATGTAGTGTTTCATTGCATTGTATAACTCTACTACATGTTTGAATTAGGGTCAGTTGTTCTAACATTTAGGTCTCCATGCTTGCTTTCTCCCCTTCCTTCCCTTTCCCCTTCTGTTTCCCCTTCCCTTCCCTTCTCCTTTCCTTTCCTTCCCCTTTCCTTCCCTTCCCCTTCCCTTTCCTCCCCTCCCTTCTTCCTCTTCCTTCTCCTTCCCTTCCTCCTTCCCCTTCCCTTTTTTTCCCCTTCCCTTCCCTTTTTATTTTTTAACTGTAGACTACACTGTTTCTTTTAAAAGGACAAATTTTAATTTACTTTTTTTCCCCCTTAACATTGAAAAATCAGGGCATGTCCTTCTCCTAATATTTCTTGTACTGATTTTCACAACTGAAGTTTTACTGGACTAATTTGTAACGTTTTCAGATGGAATCTCAAAAGAAGTCCTAAAGAAAATGCAAAGAAGAAATGATGATAAATCCATATCAGATGCACGTGCTCGTTTCCTTGAGCGAAAACAGCAGAGGTCCCAGGATCACAGTGACACACGGAAGGAAACAGGCTAAGTGGTGAACCTCCAATTCAGGAAGTAGGAAAAGCAGCCAGGAAATGTGCTTCTACTTTGCCATTTATATCAGACAGCACTACCAAGAGGAAGTGGTCAGCAGCTGTTATTAGCATATAAGCTAAAAGCAAATCAAAGTTCATCAGTACCAATAAATGGAATTTTCAAAGAAAAGATTGAGTTGCCATTGTCCTAGGCAATGATATATGAAACCAATGAAAGACAATACATGTAATATTTTCCTCACGTCAATTTTGCTGGCCTTAACTGGTATCAAATGCTGTCATTGAAATATTTTCAAAGAACACTGAATTGTATTTAATCAGCGTGTATTCCATTTGCATTTGAAGTATTAAAAATTATTTTCCTTAAATCTCTTTAAGGCCTTCTTGTTGCTATTAGAATAGTATTATATCAGGTTATCAGGTATGTGACCATTTCCTTCAGAAGGCTGAATATAAGAGGTTTTTACTCAGCAATACTTAGATGTCTAACTGTTTAATTGCTACAGAGCTTTATAGATATTTAGAGAAAAGACTTAATCACTTAGTAAATAAGAAAATTGCCTATGGCAAGTTTCTTTGTTGAATTAATATTAATCCTTAAATTGATTTTTCTGGGATTATACAGATTCCTTTTTATATAAAAATATATTGTTTAAGACAGTAGCTATAGCCATTAACCAAAGGACAGATGATATATATATGTTGTTGTTTTTTTTTTTTTTTTTTTTTTTAGCTGTCCCTACATACCTGTATCAGCATCATGTATGTAGGTGTGACAGTGTTTCAAACAGCCCCTCTACCCGGCCTACGCTCTTGGCTCCAGCTGCTTGGGTAGGACCAATTAAACATCTGTTACGCTCATCTTGAAATGGGATTTCTTCAAAGCAGCCAACACTACATCACCAGTGTTTCAAATTGGAACCTTGAGGCTAGTTAGTATAACACTCAGGCCACACTCAGCACTTGCCCACTCTGTGTTTACTGCCTTGTATTCTAGTCATTTGTGTATCTGTCTGTCTCCCCCACTAGATTATACGCTCCTTGTGGGCAGGGACTATGTCTTTTTCATCTTTGTATCTTTTATGGCACCTAGCACAGTGCTTTGCACATAGTAGTCATCAATGTTTGTTAAATAAAGCTATTAGTGTCATTAAAATTCAAAAGGTAGTATAATGTGTGTTTTTAGATATTTTTTGTGAAAATTAAGAATCTAAATTTTTCATAGGTAAATAACTTTTCTTTGCTGTCTTAACAGTTTTCTGTTCAATACTAGAAACTTGAGTCTTTATTGAAAAAGCACATCAGGACCCAAATCTGTGTGTTTGTTCTTAAAGTAAGGTGAGTGATGATGGCTCCCTTAAGATTCCCAGCATGGTTAATTTGTCTGTTGTAATCTTCATTGCTCTTGACCCTATTTTAGCACATTGGTCTTACTAGGTTCTCTTCTCAAGTATATGTATCAGTATATTTCCTTAGATGTGGTAGGGATATATGTGGGTTCTTAGAATGAATACACTCTTTCATTTCGGTAAAAATTAAGCACACATTCTAAATCTATAATCCCTAGTCACATTTCATCAGTTGTCCCAATAATGTCCTTCCTTTATAGCATTTCCCCCCAGTTCAGGATCCAGTCAGAATTGTGTATTGTATTTAATCTCTTTTAGTCTGGAAAATGTCCTCAGTCTTCCTTGGTCTTTCCATTTAACATTTTTTAATAATATTTTTGACATTTTTTAGTAATACCGGCTATTATTTTCTTTTAGAGAGGGAGAGGGGGAGAGAGATTTTTAAGCAGCACTGAGCTTAATCTCATGACCCTGAGATCACAACCTGAGCCAAAATCAAGAGTCAGATGTTCAACCAACTGAGCCACCCAGGTGCCCCCAGCCTAAGTTATTTTATAGAATGTCCTCAGTTTGGATTTCTCTACTGTTTCCTCATGGTAGGAACACATGGTTGGAATTTCATGACTGGAAGACTGCATAAATAATACCAATGTAATTCCTAAGGCATCAAATCTGGAGGTATGTGGTATTTAACCCCTATTAGTGACATTAATTTTGATTACTTGGTTAGGGTATTTTGACTTCTTCAGTGTAGTTACCCTTATTATTAAGTAATTTGGGAGAGGGATATATTGAGATTATGTTTTTTTGGTTTTGTTTTTGTTTTTAAGGATTTTATTTATTTATTCATGAGAGACACAGAGAGAGAGAGAGGCAAAGACACAGGCTGAGGGAGAAGCAGGCTCCCTGCAAGCAGCCCGACGTGGAACTTGATCCCGGATCCCGGGATCACGCCCTGGGCCAAAGGCAGATGCTTAACCGCTGAGCCACCCAGGTGTCCCGAGATTATGTTAAATAGCCTATTCCTAATAAATTATCACTCTCTGGATTTCTCATCAATTGATGATTCTTGCCAAACCTGTTTTATTTTTATGGTTGCAAAATGGTGATTTTTTCCCCCTAACTTTTTTTTTTCCTAAAGATTTTATTTATTTATTCATGAGAGATACACAGAGAGAGAGAGAGAGGCAAAGATATAGGCAGAGGAGAAGCAGGCTCCCTAGAGGGAGCCTAATGCGGGACTTGATCCCAGGACCCTGGGATCATGCCCTGAGCCACCCAGTGCCATTTTTCCCCCTAATTCTTTCCTATATATATTTGTTGGCATTATAAAAAATAGCTTTCTTTGAAGAAGAATTTCCAATAAACAGATGGGTGTTAGGAATAGCATAGATCAAGACAGAGAATTAGAACGCCCAGGGGCTATTTGAGAAGTATGGCAAACAATCCAGTTTATTCGGTGCAAAGAGTACATGTAGGATAGTAATGGGCTGAAAATATTGGTTGAGAATAGATTATGGAAGGCTTTTAAAGCCATCCTATGGACTTTGGACTTATTTTTTACTATATCAATTTATTAAAGGAGAATGACATCATTAAAGCTTTAAGGTAATTGTCACCATAGTTCCTATAAAAATAGTTGATTTCCTCTGAGAGGCTATCAATAGGATGAGAGGAATACTAGATCTAGTTAAGAAGGTAGAAAGAACCTTGGAGGAACAGTGGTGGTAATGGACAAATTTGTTCTTAAAAAAGTGAAGATTCACCTTCAAATTACTAAATGAAAAAAAACCAAAACAATGAAAACAATGTTATCATAGAAAAATGGCCAACAGACATGTTTTCTCACAAAAGAGGAAACATGAATGGTAAAACAAGATACTAGTAATTAGGGAAATCAGTTGAAAACAGTGAGATGCCATTCGTTTTCATCAGATTGGCAAAAATCAATATGCCTGAAAAGTGTTGGCATAGAATAAGATGCTTTTATTTTAGGGAACATTTTGGCAATATCTAGTAAAGCTGAAGATGTGCATAACCAATGACCCAGCAACCCAACTTTAGATCTATATCCTAGGAACTCCTTGGGATTATATAAAATACTCTGTTCCTCATGAAATTTGACTCATGTAGACTTAGCATCAGTTGATGATTAATGTTAAATACATAAAAATGTCAAATACATCATTCATTAAAATATATGTATTACATTGTTTCTAATAGCAAAAAAGTCGAAAACCATGTATGTATCAATAGGGAAATTGTTAAATAATTGTGATATGTTCTTATGGTCAAATTCTTTACACAGTGAAAGTGATTTTTGAGACTCTTGATGCCTACTCTTAAAGGGCTTTGCAGAACAGGTGAACCAGTTTCCATTCCCAACAGCAGTGTAGTAAAGTACCTCAAAAATATTCTTCTAGGGTACCTGGGTGGCTCAGTTGGTTAAGTGTTTGCCTTTGGCTTAGGTCATAATCTCAGGATTCTGGGATTGAGCCCTGCATCAGGCTTCCTGCTCAGTGGGGAGCCTGCTTCTCCCTTTCCCTCTGCCTGCAGCTGTCCCTGCTTGTGCTTTCTTCTTCCTGTGTCAAATCTTTAAAATCTATATATTCTTCTAGTTATAGACAAAAAAGGTGCCTAGTTATTATGTTAATTTAGATATTCAGCTCTTTTCCTTTATGTTCAAACTGAAATAACTTTTCCCTTATGTTCAAACAAGAAATAATTGATTTGAATTTGATAAGGCCAGATAATAAATATTTTAGGCTTTCAGGACATACAGTCTCTTTGGAAACTACTCTGCTAAAAAAAAGGGGGGGGGGAACTACTCTGCTGTTGTAGTATAAAAGCAGCCACAGACAATACATAAACAAGTGGGTATAGCTGTGTTCCAATAAAAACCTTATTTATGGACAATGAAATTTAAATTTCATATAATGTTCATATCAGGAAATATTTTTTTGATTTTACTTTTTTAAGTACTTGCACTTTAATCCAGGAAAGCTACTTTTCACATAGCCATTCTAATTCAGATTACTTCATTTGTAAGAAAAGATCTTAATTTCATAAAGTATCTGAGATCTTTCTGGCTTTTATTTTTCTTATAGCAGAGTTGATAGGATTGAGCATAATGTTAGGTATCAATAAATTTAAATTATCTTTATTCTCCCCAGAATTTTCAGAGTACTCTTTTTACTTGTTAGCTGTAACTGTAACCCGAAAATATTAATAATACAAAATTCTCTTGGGAAACTATTAAATATTTTCAACTTTTTTTTTTAAGATTTTAAAAATTTATTCATGAAAGACACAGAGAGAGAGGCAGAAACAGGCAGAGGGAGAAGCAGACTCCATGCAGGGAGCCCGATGTGGGACTCAATCCTGGGACTCCGGGATCACACCCTGAGCCGAAGGCAGATGCTCAACCACTGAGCCATTCGAGCATCCATTTTCAACTCTTTTTTAAAAGATTTATTTATTTTAGAGAGAGTGAGTGGGGAGAGGGGCAGAGGGAGAGAATCTTCAAGCAGACTCCCCACTGAGTGAGGAGCCCAATGCAGGGCTTGATCTCATGACCCTTGAAATCACCACCTGAGCTCTGAATCCAAGAGTTGGATGTTTAACTGACTGAGCCCTCCCCGCTTTTTTTCCACACCGAATGTGAGGCTTGAACTCAACCTTGAGATCGAGAATTGCATGCTTGGGTGCCTGGGTAGCTCAGTGGTTGAGCATCTGCCTTTGGCTCAGGTTGTGATCCTGGGGTCTGGGGATTGAGTCCTGCATCTGAGAATGAGTGGCAAATTATTCATTTGACCTACTTAGTGTTAGCTCAACTTACTGGAAACTGAAAAATACTTCAAAAAAGCCCCCCAAGATGACACTAATAATCTTTCCATAGTATAGCTCTGATTCCTCTCCCAATCACACAAGCTCCATCTCCTTTCTTATTCTAGTCCAAGTCCTACTCTGCCTAACTCAGCTTATAATCTATTTATCCTACTTCTTAAGCTATTATAACATTTATTGACTATACCAGCTATTTAATTCAAGGCTCAGGGCCAACTTATGTTGTCACTAGTCATACCAGGAACTAGCACAACAATCATTTATAAATATCTGTCATATACAAAAGGCACCAAACTGGGTGTTATGCTGTATTTTGGATTAATCTATCTCATTTCCTATAGATTAGCTGAGAACCAAGTAATATTAGGTTAAGAAACATGTAGATTTTATCTGGACAAGTAATGTGATTCTTTTCTTTGAAAATGCATAATAGGGATCCCTGAGTGGCGCAGCGGTTTGGCGCCTGCCTTTGGCCCAGGGCGCGATCCTGGAGACCCAGGATCGAATCCCACGTCGGGCTCCCGGTGCATGGAGCCTGCTTCTCCCTCTGCCTGTGTCTCTGCGCCCCCCCCTCTCTCTCTGTGACTATCATAAATAAATAAAAAATTAAAAAAAAAAAAAAAAAGAAAATGCATAATAGCTGGGGTGCCTGGCTGGCTCAGTCAGTAAAACATTCAACTTTTTATTTTTTTAAAGATTTTTATTTATTTATGAGAGACACCAAGAGAGACAGAGACACAGGCAGAGGAAGAAGCAGGCTCCCTGCAGGGAGCCCCTTGTAGACAAAAAAATTTGAAAATGAGGGTTTTTTTTTAAAGATTTTATTTATTCGTGAGAGGCATAGAGAGAGAGAGGCAGAGACACAGGCAGAGGGAGAAGCAGGCTCCCTGCAGGGAGCCCGATATGGGACTCGATCCCCATCCCGGATCTCCACGATCACACCCTGGGCTGAAGGCGGTGCTAAACCACTGAGCTACCCGGGCTGCCCTGAAAGTGAGTTTGGACTTGGGTTATCCTTTTATAGCATATAGTACTTAGAGATTGACATTGTGTGCCATTCTGCTATTCCATTTAATTACCTTTCAAGAAATGAATTTTTAAGCCTTCTTGAGAAATGAGTATAATCTCATCTCTACATCTGATTTGATGGCTTAGTTAGCCTCAAAATAGAATGTAAAGGGCTGTCTTTATCAAGTTTTTTATTTTTACCTTCAAGAGGCATTTCATGCCTCTTGGTGCTAACAGAGCTGGCTCCAAAAAGGAAAAGATTTTAAAGATTGTATTTATTTATTAGAGATTAAGAGGGCACAAGCAGGGGGAGGGCAGAGAAACAGGGAGAATCAGCCCCCCAGCTGAGCGGGGAGCCTGATGTGGGACTCTATCCCAGGACTCAGGATCATAACCTGAGCCAAAGGCAGAAGCTTAACTGACTGAGCCACCCAGGTGCCCAAGAAAAAGAAACTGAAATCAATAAATGAGGTAGGCTTGTATGAGTGCTATATATTTTTCTTTACTGGAATGTTACGGAATGAGTAGTTCTGTAGTTGTACACTGTACAACATTAAACTCACAGTTACTTGGAATAAAAAGCAACCAGGAAAAGGAAATAACCAGGTTTTTGTTCATTTTATATAATCCACTTTTATCAGTCATGTCATATTAAGGTAAGTCATTTTTTAAAAAGTAATTCGTAGTGTATCCTAAATTTGGCACATACTCAGATCAGGCTACATATGTAGGAATACTTATAAAAACTCACAGTGATGAACCTGAGGACTTTAAAATTCAGAATTGCTTTCCTCATATAAAAAATTGTTGGGACGCCTGGGTGGCTCAGTGGTTTAGCACTGCCTTCAGCCCAGGGCATGATCCTGGGGTCCTGGGATCGAGTCCCACGTTGGGCTCCCTGCATGGAACCTGCTTCTCCCTCTGTCTGTGGCTCTCATGAATAAATAAAATCTTTTAATAAATAATAATAAATAAATAAATAAATAAATATTGCTTAATCAAAAGATTTTAACATTATTTAATTTTTCATTGTATATACTGAAAGGCATTTGTTGATCAAATAAATTAGATTATACTTCCTTGAAATTTTATTATTTTTTTTGAAATTTTATTATTGAGTTAATCAAAACCTTGTCTACCAGATTTTGGTTTTTAACCATTCTGTTCTGAGAGTTTACGCTATACGTGCTGCATACGTGCATTGCTATTAGTAGAACTATCTGGAGTGTGACAAAACTTTAAGATTGCTAAGAGATGGGTCATGCTTTTCTTTGGAGACAGTAATAACCCTAGGAAATGAATAGAGACAGTTCTGCGTATTTAGAAAGGAAGGAAAAAGTAGTTCATAAAAATCATTCCAACACCCTGATCCTCATCATTCCTTGATTGTATAGGTCTTCTCAAGCTTGTTGTGACTTTAATTTTTGGATATGAAAGGGATATTGTGACATGACACCTGACTCCCTATTGATCAGCAGGGTTGTAACTCTTCTGGTTTTTCTATCCACAATGTTCTGTATTTGAACCAACTTTTCTGAGATGACTTAAGGTAATGTTATGAGCCAACTTCATTCTTTTGCTGGAATCTGATTTAACCTTTAGACAACATGGGAGGGGCCTATATGACTGAATTCCAGATTGTAATCCCACAGGGCTAGTCTGGGGTATTCACTTGGAACATGCTCAATCCTGACACAGAATAAAGATTCATTATAGATCTTATTTGCCATCCACGATACATTATAAAACTTGTCTACATAAATTAGATTTAGAATAAGCCTGAGTAGTGAATGATACTGAGTATAAATTTAGGTCCATCTCACACTAAAAAGGCCATGAAAAATTGTTATGGCTTTGTAAATGTTTCTTTTCAAGTGACCTTTGACCTAATCAGTTTCTTGTCCAGGGCCAAAATAAAGCGGGCACTATAGGTTGATAACCTGAGTCAGTGTATTTGATATGCTGCTTTTTACATAATCCTGTGGGATTCATATCAGTGGCCTTTGGGGGCTGAGATGTTTCAAAGCTGCTGTTTAAGTGGCAAAACCACTTATTGGATAAATGCTAAAGTATATCCCTCTTGGTTCATTAAAATCTGAATTTTAAATCATTGGTACAGTGGGTTAGGCTTGAAGTTCTGCTTTAAAATTAATCTCGGGCAGCCCAGGTGGCTCAGTGGTTTAGCGCCGCCTTCAGCCCAGGGTGTGATCCTGGAGACCCAGGATCGAGTCCCAAGTCGGGCTCCCTGCATGGAGACTGCTTCACCCTCTGCCTGTGTCTCTGCCTCTCCCTCTCTGTGTCTCTCATGAATAAATAAGTAAAATATTTTAAAAAATAAAAAATAAAATTAATCTCATGATGTTTGAGAAATACCTTTACTTGGTGGCTCATGCTGTTTTTAAAAGGTCAAGTTAAAAGGCAGGGGCCTTAATTTGGGGGCTGCTTAAACAACTATCAAGGAATCCAATGAATGTTCTGAGGTGTCATTCTCACTGGTTGTTTTATATATAATTTTTTTATATAAAACATCATAATATTATATTTTACATTGTATATACATGGTATTTCCTGGCATTAAATATAAAATTAGGGATAGAATAACAGTTTCTTGTTACAGGTTTTGAGAAACTGACACTCCTCAAAATAGCATATGAGCAATGCAGTTTTTGCTAATGGTACTTGCTGTGACTCAGAGTGAGGAACTACTATTGAATATTCTGATTAAAATAGCTTAAAATCGGAAGAATTTGACCATTTATTTGTATTAATATGGCTACTTAGTAAAACATTTTCTGAAACTAATAGCTGGGATGATACTACATTAATAGCAGTAGATATAGGGGTGCCTGTGTAGCTCAGTTGGTTAAGCATCTGCCTTCAGCTCAGGTCATGATCCCAAGGTCCAGGGATGGAGCCCCACACAGGCCTCCCGTCTGAGCAGGAAGCCTGCTTCTTCCTTTCCCTCTGTTGCTCCCCCTGCTTATGTTCCCTCACTGTCAAATAAAATCTTTAAAAAAAAAAAGAAGAAGATACATTAAAAGACTTTGTCATAGTTAGGAAAACGCCCCCCCCCCCCCCAAAGCCAGCATTTTTGTTATCTGATTTACAAGTTTATCTTCTCTAACTTAAGATAGCACCTGAAAACAAAGCCATTTGGTTATTGCTCAGGTAAATGGGAACAGTGACTCAGCCTTCAGGACTTCTCAACCAAGGAAAACCTTTCCTGTCTTGATACCATTAGCAGGAACAGCTTACTGCCATGAAAAGCTCTCTTTATTACCTCAGCCCAAATTATTGATCTTTAGAATGCACAGGTTTGGGTTTTAATGTTTATCCTCTGGATCATTTTTCCTCTTGAAAAATTTTGGATTTATTGATTTGAAGGATACAGTGTTAAAAATGAACTGGTAAATTGTAATCTATTTTTCTTCTGTCTAAATGACTTCTGAAAACAATGCATTTATTATATTTCTATGTGTGATGACACAGCAGTCATTAACAGAACCTCAGTGCACTTTCGGTTAGATAGTCCAGTCCACACATTCAAAGATCCAAGCTAAAATCAATTGCTTTGGGAATTCTAAATGTACTTAAAATTACAGGTCTCTATGAAAATGCACGACAATTATTAACAAATTAAAGAAAATTTTGGTGATCCATTCAAGATACAGCTCTTGTATCCCAGATTTTGAGATTAGATATGTAACCTGATTAAGCTACTACTTTTACTGTAGTAAAACAATAACACCTTTAGATTTTTAACTTAGAATTTTTCTAATTCCAAAAAGGATTGAAAGCAGCTATTAAACTGAAATTAGAAAGGTTATTTCAAATGTCGCAGAATACAGAACATCTTGAAGCATTTGGCCTAATAAAACAAAACGCAATTTTGCCTAGCATAAATACTCTTACTCTTTGCAGAACAGTCTTCTGTCTCCTCTCTTACCTGCCAAACATTCTTCTCAATTCGTGTGATATATTTTGGGAAAAACATTAAAAGCAATTTAAATGATTAAGCAAACCTCTCTAAGCAAAATTGCTTAACACACAAAATTATTTTACACCTAATAGGGTTTTATGTTTAATTGAAAAGGGCACTAAAAAGGATTACAGTGGAAAAAAATAAATAAATAAAAAGGATTACAGTGTACTTGTTTTTCCTCAAGATCTTTCTGGAAAAATAACATCTGTTATAAAGATGAAAGGCGCAGAACTAAATTCTTGTATTCTTTATTGCATTTGTGTTAATAATGAAATACTACAGCTTACACCTTAGAAATAAAGCACTGGAAAGGTTATTAATTGATAATGAATATTGTAGTTATCTTAATGCTGTTGGAAGACAAGATTCTCCAGCTTTGAAGTACTTACTTTCCCAAATACTGCTAATTAACTGGCAATGTGAAAGTGGTCCCACTGAAATACACCGCTAATAGTTAACCCCGTTTTCCAAAAATGTTTTTAGCCACACCTTAGAAGAACCTCAGAGGTTTCAAACCACCCCCTTAAACTCATTATCGAAATCTCTGACTCCTTATTTGCTGTCGCTAAAAAACTTTGCCTGCCACAATTTTGGCCCCATTCTGTAGTATTTACGAGGTACTCAAGGTCTCTATACTAACCTAGACCCGTATCACATACATGTCGGCCAAAATGTCCGCAGAAATAAGAAAGCTATCGCCAAGCCAGCCGAGACACCTCATAAACGGCCTTCACTGTCCTTTGAGCCAATTATTTAGGTAACATACAAAGAGACTGCTGGTTCTAGTTAGAATCCCACCGTCAGCTTCTCTAAGCGTCAGAAGGGTGTGCATAAGGGCAGGGGAGATCTCCAACCCCATCTCATTCCTCCACCCTGAGACGTAAGAAACCACCCACGGTACGAAAGCAGGCGGGGGAGGAATGCTGCAACCGGCTGCCAGGAAAGCGCTCTGCTAGGAGGCCGTTTCCCTGAGTCACGGAGAGGGCGGGCGGCTGGGCCCACCTGCCCAAGCCATGTCCTCTTCGTGAGGGGCTCCGCTTAAATAGGCAGGGCCCACAGGGTATGGGAATAGCACCGCTATGCCCCGACGCGGCCCAACAGCCACAGCCATTCCCGAGAGACTGCCTCTCCCCCGAACTCGCTCTGTATTCTGGCAGCAGTCAGCCGACCCTTCCCGACCAGCATCACGTGCACGCGGAAGTGCGTGGGTGGGACCGAAGCGCCCACGGAAATGACGTCGCTCACTGCTAGTCGCATGATGTGGCAAAATGCAAAAAAAAAAAAAAAAAAAAGCGGGGGGAGGAAAAGCAGGAGGCTGGGGAAAGTGATGAGTCCAAAAAAGTAGTCCCTTTGAGTCCTCTAATTTACCCTCGTAGCGCAGCAGCAAGCGAGGTTCTCGGCGCACTGCGCCCCGAATTCCTGCGCCCCACTGCACCGCGGCACTCCGTGGAGGGGTACATAAGACGGAGGGGGTGAGGTGACTTGGGCGGAGTTCTGTCGTCGGGATCCCTCCGCAAGGCTCAGCCGTTTCCGGAGTCTGCGCTGCGCCCGGTTCCGCCATTGCGGCTCTCCCGGACCCTGGAGCCTCCGCCCCCGACCCGAGCTCTTTCGTCTGCCTGCCAGTTTCCTGCGTCCCCGGAGAGTATCCTGCTGAGCCCAGCCTCCCCCCTCCCCCTTCTCCTCCTCTCCCTTGGAGAGCCCGGGCAGCCACTGCCCCGCAGCCCCAGTGACAGGAGGAGACCATACACCCCGACAGCGCCATGGCCCAGATTCTGCCAATTCGTTTTCAGGAGCATCTCCAGGTGCGGCCGGGCCCGGGCCAGTGAGGGCTGTGGAGAGGGTGATAGGAAGGAAGGAGCCGGAGTTTGGGCCCAAGTAGAAAGAGCAGGATGGGAGGGGTGTGGGTATTGGTGCTTGGGGTAGGTGGAGGACGGGGGCGCTATCTTGGAAAGCTTAAGGGTTAACGACGTGGGGCTTGGATAGAAAGGACGAGAGTCGGGGTGCAAAGGGCAGCGAGGCCAGGCCTGGGTTCGAGGGCCTCTTTTCACTTCCTGGGTGATAAGAACTGCGCATTCTAACTCCCTCCCCTTTCGCCGTTTTATTCAGTTCATTCATTTGTGTAGATTGGGCGGGCGGGGGCAATTCTTCCGCATGTCCTCCAGAGCAAGGATTTTCATCCTCCTAGGCCAGTGCAGAGCTGTCACCTACCATTGCTCTTCTCTTACCCTTTCCCCTTCGTATCTGCACCCAACAGTTGTGGGGCGGGTGGGCTGGGGAGGAGCAACCTTTTTTCTTCCTCCCTCTGCGGCTCTCTACTGGGAAAGGCACCTTCCCCTGGGGGCTGTGGGTACGGCGGCGACTAGCCTCTTGCCTTCCCCGAGGCAGTAGGAACAGAAGGTCACTGAAGGAACAGGAGGATAGAATGGGGGAACTTATTTCTCAGGGCGGTGTCAGTCTCAGAGTGCGTGGGGTCAAGGTCCCTAGGGGTATTCTTTTTTTTTTTTTTTTTTTTTCCCTTATTTCTCTAGGGATGGTGTGGCTTTTATTCCCTCTTTCGTTTTAGGAGGTAGGAAAGAGTTATCAAGAGGTTATCTCGGGGTCTGCTGGAGTGTACTAGATAGTTGTGGGCTTGGTGTAAGTACCTCCCTCAGGATTGCATGGAATTGAACCGAGCCCTGGAGATAGAGCACACCTGCTCTGAGACATGCAAAGTTATTTGGTCTGTAATTGGCTTCCTTTTAGTAGGTTCTAGAGTTCTTTCCCATGGTGCATTTTCCTGTAGGCAACATACTGTCTTATCTGGCAGTGTGCCTGCAGCGGGCCGAAGCAGATGATCATTGGAGGGCTTGACTGAATTAAGCCTCTGTGAGCTTCTGATTTTTTCTTAGTTCACCAATCCTGGTTTTACTTTGGCTGCAGTAATTTATTCATATTAATTTGCTTTCTTCTCAAATATTCCCTTAAAGAGGCCAGCCTCAGCTCAGTCTTCTGAAGGCCTAAATTCATAATGATGAAAGATGCAACGATTTGACATAATATTAACATTAGTGACCTATTGGACACCTTATCATTGAAGACTATTTACTTTCTCCAGGTGATACACATAAAGGATTCTTGTTAATAAAAAGGTTGAATATGAATATTCAGACTATGGTAACAACCTCATTTCTTTACAGGTATTCTCTTGGCTTGCATGAGCAAGAAAATTTTTTACCTTTAAGTCTTAAAATGTAAGGAATCTAAAAAATAAGTAAAGCACTTCAGTCATCTGTAGTTTTCAGATAACTCGTCTGAAGTAATGGAGCACTTAAAAAAGGTTTAAAAATGTTAAATGAGGGAGTGGACACAGAAGTTACTGTTTTTGCTCAATTCAGGTTTTAATTGCTGTGGTTATTTCTGTTAAAGTGGGGTGTAAATGAACGTAGAAGGCTAGAAAGATATTTTTGGGTGTGAGGTGAAAACAGGCTCATCCTCACATTAGAGTGTTTCTGAAATATCTTTCTGCAGACAGAATGTTTACAAATTATAAATGGCAGGTACAGTTGTGTTTACAAGGCAGAGGTATATCCCATTAGTAAACCTTCTTTCTTGACTAGTGGTGGTTTGGGCAGTAGCTTTTCATTTTTATTAAAGAGGAGACAATTGTTAAATAATCCCAAAGATTGGAATCCAGCCTTGTCACTAATTGAAGACAGATTTAATATGGGTGTGATTTCTGAGTTTCTGCACATACTCAAGTGAGACCATTTTCTTCTGAAATAATTTGAAGATTTGAGTATAAAGCAGCTTTGCAAATGTATTTGAAAAATTCAGCCATTTTTTGTAGTAATACGTCATGCCCAAAGTTAAGCTTGCTACTCCAGATGATGATTCATTGCTCAGAGCCCCAATCAGTAACCTCTTCCAGAATATCTCCTAACTTCTCATTTTTATCCCTTACAAAATTAATAAAGATGATTTTAATTGATATCTCAGGGTTTTTTTTTTTCTGAGTCCTGCCAGTTCAAATAGCAGAAAACTTCCGAAACACTTAGAATAAAAATTGGGAACAAGAATTGAGGAACTTGAGTGTAGAATTAGCTTTTGTGAAAGTTTCTAAAGGTGAACGGTAAATTTGTTTTTAACTACTCTGGCCGACTGAAGTATCTGTCAGCAAGGCTTGGAAATAATCAAATGAATGTTAATATTTAAAGTTATGAAGTATTTTGCTTTTTGGGTTTTTTGTTTTTTGTTTTTTAGGATAGGCTGATAGTCAACAGATGAGTGCCTATTTGAGCAAGACATTGCTAGAGTTGCAGATTCTAAAAAAAAAATCCTAGACTACACATAAAATGTTGCTTGGAGTTCTCACTTCTTGGCACATTAAGTTTCTTTATGCCATTTGCACATTCTGCTGTATTCCCAGGTTCTTAGGTTCTGCAATAAAAAAATCTCCCCACTTTTTTCTTTTCCCTTTGATCCATAAATGCCAGCATGGAATGTGTTGTGAATTATATGGTAGGGGTTCTTACTATGGTTGTTTTGATTTGAAAACAGTGCTCAGTATCACTGTGATATGCTATATGCTTAACTGTACTGCTTGGAGAGGCATACTGCCTGGAATTCTGCTACAGACTAACCTGGGAATGACCCCCAATCTTAAGATACATCACGTTTTTCAGAATTTTCCTAATGGTCAGTTTACTTAGCTTAAAGGGGTGTGGCTAATTCTAGTGAATATACTTTCACTCTATTTAGGAAATAATTTAAGACATGGAACTGTGTGCGTGTGTTTATAGAATCACGATCATTTTCATTTTAGTGTAATACATGATTTTAGAAACCATAACCTATGATATTTGAATTATATTTAACAATATATTTTTCCTGTCACTGATGTGGTTTTTCCTTTGGAGTATTACTGTCCAGTAGAACTTTCTTCCAGGGTGCCTGAGTGGCTTAGCTGGTTAAGCAGCAGACTCTTGATTTTGGCTCAGGTCATGATCTCAGGGTTATGAGGTGGAGCCCTACTTTGGGCTCCACACGTAGCATGGAGCTTGCTTAAGATTCTGTCTCTCCCTCTCCTTCTGTCCCTCCCTCCCTTAAAAAAAACAACATTCTTTCATGATGAATATTTATACTAGGTACATAGGGATAGTGAAATGTGGCTTGCTGACTGAGGAGCTAAGGTTTTACTTTATTTCTTTTTAATTAATTTAAATGTAAGTGGCCACATGAGGCTCTTGTCTATGACATTGGACAGCACAATTACAGGCCAAACTGATGGGCTTTGTAAGAGTGAAGATTTATCTGATTATCCACATTTACATTTTATTAACTACAATTAAAACATTATTTGAGAGTAGTAGTTGGAAAAAAAGTGTTGGTTGAATACTGTCTCTTTTGGGATGTGGTAGTGATGAACAATGATTAATGAATGGAGAGAACAGCAGACTTCTCGTGAGAGCCTGTTTTTCCCTATGACTGTGGTTTGGTGTTTTCAGGTCTTCACTTAATCTCTCCAGACATCCTTATTAAATAAAGAGAGTGAAATTCTGCCCAAGGGAATACTGTCAGAATAGAATTTGATCCTGGGTCTTCAGATACAAAATATTTCATGAAAATAGAATGGCTGTGAGAGAAGTTATACAATATCCTACTGTACTTTTTTTCTGTTGAACTTTGCTCTGAGAGTGTTATAATTTGACCCAGAATGTTGTCATTTCAGTGTGTAAGGAGTATAACATTTTCTTTTCTTTCTTTTTTTTTTTTTTTTTTTTTGTAAGATTTTATTTATTCATGAGAGAGAGAGACACACACACACACACACACCTGGGGGGGGAGGAGGGGGCGGGGGGGGGGGGGGGCGGGGGCGGGCAGAGACATAGGCAGAGGGAGGAGCAGGCTCCATGCAGGGTGCCTGATGTGAGACTCGATCCCGGGTCTCCAGGATCATGCCCTGGGCTGAAGGCAGCGCTAAACCGCTGAGCCACCTGGACTGCCCAACATTTTCAAATGAGATATTTTACCTTCCTTTTTGAGGATACTGATTTTTCAAAATCTGGTGTGTATTTTACACTTAGACCACATCTTAATTCAGACCCTATTTTCATTAGAAATATTTGATCTGTGTTTAGCTTTCATAATATTTGCAGTTGAAATAGCAGATTTGCATATCTAGGTTATTCCAAACATACTTAAGTTTTCCATAATTGAATCAATTATCAGTTACCATTTTGTTTTAATTATTTTAATTTTAAAATCTGTCACAGTAACCACATTTCAGGTGCTCAGTATCACATGTGGCTTGTTAAATGTGACTCCACTATAGAAGAACACAAGGTTAAGACTAACCTCTTCTTTTTCTCAGTAAAATAGGCCTACTGCCTCAAAAAGTTACCATAAAGGCCTGAAATCATTTATGTGGAAGTATTTGGTGTAGCACTTTAGGAACATTGTTAGCTATATAGTTTTTGTCTAGTGTATTTTATTCCTGTATTTCACAACAAGTGACACAGTATTTTTTTTGCAGACCTAGATATTTATGATTTATAAATATTTGGTACCTAAGATTTGAGTACTTACCAGCAACTGTGTTAGACTAGGGATAGAGTCGTGAACAATACCGACTATAGCTTACATTGATGAGTTGGCAAAGGCTGTCAACACATGGTTGCAACCATGGATGTTATTCAATGTTAGATGCTGTGCAGGACTTAATACAAATATTCATATGATACAAAATCGATCCCGGTTTGAAACTGTGCGCAAAAGAAAGAAATCTTTAAATCACTTTTTTTTTTTTTTTTTTTACGGCCCATGAGCACTTGCTGTCTGCCATTGGTACATTTTTAATTAGTGTTCCTTGGTCAGATACATTTGTTAAACCTGATCATATTTGATAAAATACCCACCTGGAATGCCAGTCAAACCCATGCTAGTGTTATATATGTTCTTCTATAAGATGGTAGTGTTAGGGGCACCTGGGTGTCTCAGTTGGTTAAGCAGCTGTCTTTTGCTCTGGTCATGATCCTGGGGTTCTGGGTTCAAGCCCTGCGTTGGAGACTATGCTCAGCCAGGAATCTGCTTTTACCTCGACTCTCCCTCTGTTCTCTCTCTCAAATAAATAAAATCTTTTTTTTTTTTTTTAAAAAGATGATAGTGTTAAAGTGAATGTTCTCATTTAGATGGGAAATGAGTTCATAACTGATATTTCAATTTTTTTTTTTTTTTTTAATTTATGATAGTCACACAGAGAGAGAGGCAGAGACACAGGCAGAGGGAGAAGCAGGCTCCATGCACCGGGAGCCCGATGTGGGATTCGATCCCGGGTCTCCAGGATCGCGCCCTGGGCCAAAGGCAGGCGCTAAACCACTGCGCCACCCAGGGATCCCGATATTTCAATCTTTTATATTAGAATGAGGTTATTTTTCTAAACTTATTTACATATATACCATGCTAAAGCTACTTTACAAAGTCAGCTTGTAAGTCATAGCAAAGTTTATGGCTCTTGATGTTTTCCCCCCTTTCTTGGCCAAATGCCTGTGGCTAATGCCCTTAACCTGAAGGGATGGCAGGATGCTTGGATCTGAATACATTATACATAACCCATCTGTCAGTTTTGGATTTTATGTCTCCTTTTTTTTGTGTTATGAGAGACATAATTTATTTTGTCCTAACTTAAAGGGAATAACTATTCATCAAATCTTAATTGTCCTGACATCCATAATATCAAAATTAATTGACCACTATAGATTTTTGAATACCTACTGTGTGTCAAGAAGGCAGGTAAATATTTTATGTTTATGATCTCATAATTAGCAAGAAAATCCCGTCAGGTAGGTAGGGTTAGCCTTATTTTGCACATGAGGAAACTGAAGTTCATAGCAGTTAAGTTGTAGAGTTACATAGTTGGTGAGTGGGTGGTCAGGCTTTATTACTTGGTCTTTTTGCATTGTGGCACATTGCCTCATTTGGTGAATGATTGTATAATTTGAACTGCAAAATATAGTACAATTTGTTTGCATCTGTGCTGTGGTGTTCTTTGATGTACACATTTTACCAGTGATTTGTTTTTAGGTCAGTAGGGTTTTTTAAAATATTTATTTATTCATGAGAGACACAGAAAGTGAGAGGTAGAGAGACAGGCAGAGGGAGAAGCAGGCTCCATGCAAGGAGCCTGAAGTGGGACTTGATCCGGGTCTCCAGGATCACGCCCTGGACCAAAAGCAGGCCCTCAACCCCTGAGCCACCCAGGCGTCCTGGTCAGCAGTTTTTATATTAACAGAAGAGTAGGGGCCACTTAACCAACATTTGATTTTCTGTGCTTTAAATGGTTAGATGATTTCTTTTTTCTTTTTTCTTTTTTTTTAAGGTTTTATTTATTTATTCACGAGAGACAGAGAGAGAGAGAGGCAGAGGGACAAATAGGCTCCATGCAGGAAGCCTGACGTGGGACTCGATCCTGGGTTTCCAGGACTTGGACTGGACTGGACTGAAGGCGGCGCTAAGCCGCTAAGCCACCGGGGCTGCCCTGATGATGTTTTTTTTTTTTTTTTTTTTAATTTTTATTTATTTATGATAGTCACACAGAGAGAGAGAGAGAGAGAGAGAGGCAGAGACACAGGCAGAGGGAGAAGCAGGCTCCATGCACCGGGAGCCGGACGTGGGACTCCGATCCTGGGTCTCCAGGATCGCGCTCTGGGCCAAAGGCAGGCACTAAACCGCTGCGCCACCCAGGGATCCCTGATGATGTTTTCTTTATTCAAGTTCCTACTAGAAAATTGTGCAGAATGATTGGGATCAGGTTAACTTGTAACGAGATTATCTTTATTCCTCTCATAAAGCTGAAATTCTCAAATGTGTCTATGGCGTTTATCTTAATGAAAAAAGTGAATGTGTTCCAGTCTGAAGCCACTTCAGAAAACAGGAAACTGCTACTTTATTATTCACGATTTTGTATTTATACTGATACAAAACTTGAATAGGAAAACATGGTGCTGGAGTTGGGGGCAGGGTAGAAAGTGGAAGTTGAACATGTTTGCTTAGTGTGAATAGCATAACCATAGAGGGAAAAATGGTTACAAACTTGTAGGGTTGTGCTTTGGAGGTAGAACTACCCAGTAATATTAGTACTTCCTGTTCTGAATCATTGGGTAAATAGGGACTTTTTTAAATGTTCTGAAGTAAAGCTGATTTTAAAGCTTATTTCTGAAAGAACAGGGATTGAGTACATTGAAACCATTTTTGCCACATTAAGAAATTTTAGCTGTGTGCTATTGTAGAAAATGTCTCAGCTATTTAAGCTCTTTTTATTCTTTTTCAACTTCCTCATTTATTAAGTTAAAATAATACTTTTTGAAAAAAAATAATACTTTTTGGCCATTGAGAAGTTAGACTGTGGTGTGTTTTTTGTGTTTATGTAGTAAGACTTGGCTTATATAGACACTCAAATGTTAGTTTTTTGCCCTATGCTAGAGAGGAGTCTCCCTTTATCTAGTAAAGTGGAACATACATGCCAAGCTAAAGGAAAATACCAGCTATGTGGTTTTTGAAGCCAAAAACTTATTCTTTCATTTTCTTCATGCAGTCCATTTCTTGAGTAGGAAAGGGAAGAACCCTAATTAGTGATACATGCTGGGGTTCCTAGAGATTGCAGTTTCTGATGACCTTGATCTATATCTATATAGGTAATTTTGTTTGTTTTAACAAAACAAACTTATTTTAAAGTTTTAGAGGACAGAGGCTGAAATGAATCCTGGAGGAGAAAATAGGGTGTTGGCAAGGGTTTATTATTTGTGGAGGCTCTAGAGCAGAATCCATTTGACTGAGAATCAGAGTAGAATCAGAAAATGGGATTTGGGTTGAGAGTTGCTTTCATCTGTTTCTGACTAGCTGAGAAAGAGGACTTAAAAACCACCATTGTGGACACAGTGAAGCCAGAGACTATCTGTGTATGTTCGGTTTGGCAAACAGCTGACTTTGGATCACTTCTTATTTGAGGATGAATAATTAGAGGGGAAAAAACCCGTAGGGAGAGCATGGCTTAAAAAATTCATGTCTTTCCCCATTCTGCAATACTATATATTCCTCCCCTTTGAACTGTGCAGATCTAAGGTAGTTTTCTTTTTTTACCAGAAAATATTCTTCAAGAAAGTGTTTCCATATATATATATAATATATATATATAATATATATTACATATATATAATATATATATTCTTTAAAATGTGTTTCTCCTTTTTTTTTTTTTTTTTTAATTTATGATAGTCACACACACACACAGAGAGAGAGAGAGAGAGGGGCAGAGGCAGAGGGAGAAGCAGGCTCCATGCACCGGGAGCCCGATGTGGGATTCGATCCCTGGTCTCCAGGATCAAAGGCAGGAGCTAAACCGCTGCGCCACCCAGGGATCCCTCGTTTGTTTGTTTGTTTTTTTTTTTTTTTTTTAAGATTTTATTTGTTAGAGAATGAGCAGGGGAAGGGCAGAGGGAGAGGGACAAGCAGACTCCCTGCTGAGCAGGGAGCCTGACTCAGGACTCCACCCCAGGACTCTGAGATCCTGACCTGAGCTGAAGTCAGATGCTTAACCAACTGAGCCACTGAGGTGTCCCAAGAGTTTCCTTATATTATTATTATTATTTTTTAAAGATTTTATTTATTTATTCATGAGAGACACAGAGAGGCAGAGACCTAGGCAGAAGGAGAAACAGGCTCCTCACAGGGAGCCTGATGTAGGACTCCATCCCAGGATCCGGGATCAGGCCCTGAGCCAAAGGCAGATGCTCAACCGCTGAGCCACCCAGGCATCCCGTTTCCTTATATTAAAAGCC
The DNA here is from genome assembly GCF_003254725.2 of Canis lupus dingo. Lineage (NCBI taxonomy): Eukaryota > Metazoa > Chordata > Mammalia > Carnivora > Canidae > Canis > Canis lupus. The sequence goes on from NC_064251.1 coordinate 35,320,785, forward strand.
TTACTAAGTCTCCACTTTTTTTTTTTTTTTTTAATGTAACTTCTCCATGCTTTCCCTATTTCCTTTGCTTTATTTTTCTCCAGGACCCTCATCTCAATTTAACATGTTTCACTTTTTTTTTTTTTATTCATGAGAGGCACAGAGAGAGAGAGAGGCAGAGACACAGGCAGAGGGAGAAGCAAGCTCCATGCAGGGAGCCCGATGTGGGACTCAATTCCGGGTCTCCAGGATCAGGCCCTGGGCTGAAAGCGGCGCTAAACTGCTGAGCCACCCAGGCTGCCCAAATCTCCACTTTTATTGAGTCCTCTCACAGTTACTTCTGTTTTGAATACTACGATACTGTTCATTGAAAGCTATTTTAGGCTTGAAATTATCTGGATTGATAAGAGGTAAATGTAACATCTAATATGTTTTCTGGCCTCACAACTACAACTGCTGGATGTAGCAAAGAAACATTTTAAACATCCCTCAAGAGGCATCTTGGTGGCTCAGTTGATTAAACATCTGCCTTCAACTCACGTCATGATCCCACAGTCCTGGGATTGAGCCCCACATCAAGCTTACTCCTTGGTGGGGAGCCTGTTTCTCCCTCTTCCTCTGCCACTCCCCTTGCTTGTGCGCTTGCTCTCTTGCACTCTCTCTCCCTCTCCCTCTCTCTCTCTCTCTGTCAAATAAGTAAAATCTTAAAAAAAAATCCCAAGACCCAATCCATCAGGGATATATTTCTGGGGACATAATCTAAGAACAAGTGAAAAAAAAACCAGCTCTTTTAATATGCAAATGGAAATTTTAGACATATTCTAATATTTCCATGATTGTTCCATAATAGATTTTTTTATAAAGCACTTCAGTGGAATGGAGATGACTTTCCAGTGTTAATGAAAACACTGATGTAAAAAAGTGCATATGAAGAGTTAAAGTGGTTTCTGAAATGTAAAGAGTAGAAAAACATTTTCAAGTAAATTATAATTTTATTTATTTTTAAGTATGCTATATTCCCAAAGTGGGGCTTGAACTCACAACCCTGAAATTAAGAGTCATGTACTCTTACTGACTGAGCCTGCTAGGTGCCCCTGTAAATTATAATTTTAAATATATTTGTAAACTGAGTCAAATGACTACATGAGCTATGTGTTAAGCATATCTAATCCCTATATTAACAGGACCAAAGTTCTTTTAAAATTGAGATGAAGTTCATATAACTTAAAAGTAACCATTTTAAAGTGAACAATTTAATGGTATTCAGTACATTCACAGTGTTTTGCAACCATTATCTGTATCTAGTTCCAAAATACTTTCATTGCCCCAAGAGGAAACCCCAAATTCATTAAGCTATATCTCATTGCCACCCCCACTCCCATGTCCTGCAACCACTAACACACTTAACGTCTTTATGGATTTACCCTTCAATAAAATCTTAAAATATGTGACCTTTTTTGTCTTTTACTAAGCATAATGTTTGAGGTTCATCCATGTTGCAGTACGTATCCGTACTTCATTCCCTAATGGCTCAATAATGCTCCATTGAATAGATACACTACATTTTATTTGTCCTTTCCTTAGTTGATGGACATTTGGATTCTTTCCACTTGTTGGCTATTACAAATGAATGGTGCTGCTATGAACATTAAAGTTTTTGTTTGAATACCTGTTTTCAAGTTCTTTTGGATATATACCTAGGAGTGGAATTGCCAGGTCATATGGTTTAGAACTGTGTGTTAAATTTTTGAGGGATTGTCCCACTGTTTTTCATAGTAGCTGCATCATTTTACATCCTCCCCAGCAATGTATATGAGAATTCCGGTTTTTCCACATTCTAATATTGGTCAAAAGCTTTTTTGAGTATCCAGGGAATCGTTTACTTGCCAAAATGAATACCCTATTTGGGCACATATGATATTCTTAGTTCTGTCTGTTCTCTCCCAGGTTTGTAACTCTGTCTTCCCTTAAATTGTATGTCCTGCTTCAGATTGTATTTCCATTTCTTAGACATTGTGTATACCCCTGCATATATCTGGGCCAAGCATGCATCCTTGTAACCTCAAGGCACCCTTATAATTATTGTGTGCAGCTTATGCACTGAGTAGAGAAGGCCATAGTGCTTTTACTGTAGAATTCTGTATATTAGTGTAGTGTCTGGCCTACAGTAGCTGCTTATTAATTGTTTATGTGATTATTGGAAAAATACTATAGAACAAGGAAGAGATCTAAGGAAATAAGTTTTTTTTCTACTGTAGCTAGAAGAAAACTTCAGAAAATTGTTGGCATCATCTGTGGCATATTTAAAAACTTGATATAATATGAATAGAAAGGCCTATGGAGCTAAAAGCCTGCAGTAATAAAATATATACAGAAACAGTTGATCCTGGATACAGGAACAGAATTGCCCCTGTGGAAATCAGCAAGGTGGAAGATTAACTTGAATTTTTTGAAAATTCTGAATTTAGAAATCACAATTAAAACAGGAGTTGTGACAGACTAAGTTACAAATCTAAGAACTATAGAAGCCAAAATAATTGGAATGAAAGCTTTTTCAGATAGTGGAAGAAAATTTAACAGATACAAAGTAAGAAACAGGATTTTTAAATTAATCAATTAATTAATTATTGGAGTTCAATTTGCCAACATATAGCATATAACCCAGTGCTCATCCCCCTCAGTGCCCATCACCCAGTCACCCCAACCCCCTGCCCACCTCCCTTTCCACTATCCCTTGTTTGAGCAACAGGATTTAAAGAGTTCAAGGTTTGAGACAGGCCTGGGGAAGTTTAGTCCCATGAACTCAATTAAAAAAAAAAAATCTGCAAGCATCAAAAGCTTACCGTTTCCCTGACCAAAAAGCTAAAAGGTAGTCTTAAGTGTTAATTCTGAATGTCAGACAGTGAAGCGGTATTTATAGGGTTTGGGGATGGAAAGTTTTTTCCACTTTTTAGAAGATATGAGCTACAAATTGTACACTCAAAACCCTCTGAACCTAAAATCTGTTATTTTCCCTATAGGTTGTTATCTTAGTAGTAATGAGAAATTTGTAACTTAATACAAAGGTAAAGAAAGACGATTTCACACAAAATTTATACTTCAATAGTAGGTTATAAAATATTGATGTTAAATTGCCACATAATAGATACTCAATGGGTATCAGAAAATAAATCCTGGTCATTTAGTCATTTTAATGTTTCAGACTCCCTGAATTTGTTAATGTTAAATGATATTAAAAAAGATTGTAACTTTTTTTTCCCCAAAGATTTTATTTATTTATTTATTCATGAGAGACAACAGAGAGGCAGAGAAACAGGCAGATGGAGAAGCAGGCTGCCTACAGGGAGCCTGATATGGGACTTGATCCCAGGACACTGGAATCACATGACCTGAGCCAGAGCCAGATGCTCAACTACTGAGCTACCCAGGTGCCCCACTTATAACTCTTCTTGCTGAGTGTTATTCACTGTTGAACTTGGAATTTTTGGCATTTAGGTTCACAAGAAAATATTTCAGTGACTCAAATGTAAAAAAAAAAAAAAAAAAAAATGGTTTCAGTCTTGTAACTTATATCACCTACATGCTGATCATGCTTTAAATGATTGCTCCAACTAGAAAAATGAGCAATAATTGTATAATGTCTAATTTCCTAGCAGGTCTATTGGTATAGGGTAGAAAAAGACATGAATATGTGCAGCAGTAACGGAGTTGACCGGAATCACTGGGCTCCCACTTAAAAATAATTTTGGGAAGTTAGGTCATAGAATGAAGTTTCCTTGGAACCTTTACAGTTTTAATAGTAAGGAAACTGACCAGATGTTGTAGTTATCTATACCAGGAAACCAAGCCTTTGGTGTCTGCCTAGGGACATTTTAATCATCTTTTGAAGTTTTTTTTTTTTTCTTTTGAAGTTTAATGTTAAGTCAGCACTAGGTATTTATTATAATCTTGAACCCTCATAGTAGCCTCATTTCTAGTTCTTTGAAAAGAACGTTTGGACGTACTATGACCTACCAACCCCATACCTGCCCCATACACACCTATCATCAGTGATGGCTTTGGTGGCATTCTTGTTTTGTACAGCTGAATGGCATGCAGAAAAGGGTGGAACCTTGGAGAGTCTGCAACATATAGGGCATAAAAATTTCCCTATATTCCCTTGCAGCTTGATCAAAATTGATGTGTGATATTCCATGTAATTATTGGATTGTTTTTTAATAATGAGTCAAATTTGAAGTTTTTTAATTTTCCAGTCGGTAATTGACTATAAGTAGGAAAAATTCTCTTTGAGTTTCCTGATAATTTCTCAAAGCTAATAGTCTTACAGTCCTTCTTGAATGTAGTACTTAATTTTGGAGCAAGTGACCAGGGTCCAGTTCTTAAGAGACAGTGATTTCCTCAAAGGCTAAGATGGAGTAGAAACCAAAGGGTCAGCAAGAGTTAAAGGCATTTTTACTTGCTTGAAATGTGTGGAGCACACAAAACAATGGCCAGTATCCTGTTGATGGAAGAACTAAAGGAATCCTGCATTCTCAGCATTTTTCTTCATTTCCTGTAGAAGACAGCAACTGCAGCTTTTATGTGACATTCTGCTGGTTTCATGGCTAATTTCAAGGGCTCCATGAAGTGGCTACTATCAGCATTTTTTGTCACTGTGATTGATATTAATAAAGGCTGAGAATGTTTAGGGACTTTAAAAGGAAATTATGCTGAGTGAAATACTTGGGATAGGAAGTTAACCAAATCTTTAGGCACTTAACTTCAAAATAACTGCATCAAGTGATGCCCAAATATCAGCAGGTCTCTCTCAAATTGTTTACTTCTTAATAGGCGTTACCACTACAGAGCTAAGTCTTTATCAAGATACCAGATTCAACTACAGAAAAGGTATCTGAAATAGGACTGTATACATAGAGCACTTACAAAATAGTCTCATCTGAAACGTAGTAGCTCATATATACTTCCTTTACATTCTAACTATTCAGATGAAAGGAGGAAGGATCTGGAAAGTGTAAAGCCAAGCACTAATTGTGAAACATAAGTTCTTAGTAATACTGTCATAAACACAAGTTTTAAGGTATTTTGATTTTCAGCTGATAAATGAGTTTCTGTTCTGAGTTTACTACTCATTCATTAGGAAGCTGTCTGTCTCCCTGAGCATGCTTATAAAGAAGGCTGTTTGCAGTGAATGTTCCTATTTGATCAAATGTAACAACTGCTTCTTGAAATTAGTAGGCTTAAAGCAAGACTAATATTTCTTTAATTGTATAATGTTTGTAGGCACACACAGTTGTGATTTATTGCTGAGAATGGAGATTGTGCTAACAGTCTCCTTTTCAGTCCAAGAATTGGGCTTGAAAAGTAGCATGGTTTTACTTTGTTGTACTGCCCTTTTTAATAAATGTATACTATTGGGTTACATATATCCATAGTCCATCTGGTCCCTTTAACAATATTTTCTAGGAAAAAAACAAAACAAAAATTTTCTAGGTTGATCACTAATATATTCTCGTAAGATGCTGACTCACCATTGCTGGGTTCCTAATTCCTTGTTATATGGAGGTTTTCCTAAGCTGTCTTTAGTACCATGTGTTTTGAACAAATTGGCACACCCTAGGTTTGACAATGTCATGGTGTCAGGGTCCCTGAGGTAGATAACTATAAAATGACAGAAATTCATAAAACACAGAGTGCTTACGTGCTAACTCGCTTTAACCTTTCATGTAGCACCTAGGCATGCTGTGCTCACCCTTGAGCAAGCATGGACACTTTCTCTTTTCTATTTACCACACATACAATCAAATCAAGTCTAGTTTCAAAACCAAGCTTTTAAAGTGTTAAAAACTGATGAGTCTTTAACTTAGATTTCTTAATCTAGTATTTTTGAAATTGTTTTTTTCCATATTTCTTTGATTTTTCAGTATGATCTCTTTCACACTTAGGGTTTTTTTTTTTCTTTCTTTCTTTCTTTCTTTCTTTTTTTTAATGATAGAGAGAGAGAGAGAGAGAGAGAGAAAGAGAGAGAGAGGCAGAGACACAGGCAGAGGGAGAAGCAGGCTCCACGCACCGGGAGCCCGACGGTGGGACTCGATCCCGGGTCTCCAGGATCGTGCCCTGGGCCAAAGGCAGGCGCCAAACCGCTGCGCCACCCAGGGATCCCCCACACTTAGGTTTTTTAAATTAGGGTTTCATCATAGAGATGTGTACTCTTCAAAAGCTTTATCATATTGAGAAATTGACACAGTGGTAGTTTACCAAGCATAGAGATGGCTTCTCTTTTTTCGTGTTCTCTGAAGAAAGTGCATCTTATTATATCTGCACATTCTTAGTCTTTTATAATGTTGGGCCTTTGCTATTTGAAAGCTTAGTGATTTCTTTTTTTAAAGATATTTATTTTTTATTAATGAGAGAGAGGCAGAGAGAGAGAAGCAGGCTCCATGCAGGGAGCCCAACACGGGACTCGATCCCGGGTCTCCAGGATCACGCCCTGGGCTGAAGGCAGGCGCCAAACCACTGAGCCACCCAGGCGGCCCAAGCTTAGTGATTTCGTTAGGGGAAAGAGGCACCCAGATTGAGGAGTTTTTCTTGGGTTCTGACTTCTGCTAGTATTGAACTTTGCAGATTTTTTCTCCAAGCCTCCTATAGCTATCTGGACTCTGAAACTTGAAAATTTTACTTTTCCCTGCTTCTCCCATTTTGTTTGAAATTCTTGTGTAACGTTACCAACTGTCTTTCATATTTTGCTGGAGTTTAATGTTAAGTAAGTTTTCATTTTCTCCTTATTAGACTTCCAAGAAAACGTCTGAAAACCGTGCTCTTCCTTAGACTGTGGTGATGGAAATATATATTTTGTGCTTTCTAATACAGTAGTCACATGTGACTGTTGAGTACTTGAAATGTAACTAGTGTGACTGACGAACTGGATATTAAATTTTATTTAGTTAAAATTGAATAGCTGAGCAGCTTGGGTGGCGCAGTGGTTTAGCACCACCTTCAGCCCAGGGCGTGATCCTGGGGTCCCAGGATCGAGTCCCATTTCGGGCTCCCTGCATGGGGCCTGCTTCTCCCTCTGCCTATGTCTCTGCCTCTCTCATGAATGAATGAATGAATGAATGAATAAATAAATAAATAAATAAATAAATAAATAAATAAATAATCTTAAAAAAAATAAAATTGAATAGCTGCATATGAACAGTGGCTACTATCTTGGACAGTATAAGTGCAGCAAACCTCTTAGTTCTGATTGGACAGACATCTGGTGTACAACGCCTTTACAGAACAGCATAACTCTTACACTTGAATTACATCACTCTTTGGTTTGATTATCATCTTTACCTTTTGAAAGATGTATTGTTCCTTCCTGCCCCATAGGTAAATTGCCTAATAAAAATCTATTCCTTATAATTTAATTTTTGGGATGCCTGGGTGGTCTTTGGCTCAGGGCATGATCCTGGAGTCCTGGGATCGAGTCCCACATCGGGCTCCCTGCATGGAGCCTGCTCCTCTCTCTGCCTGTGTCTCTGCCTCTCACTCTCTCTGTCTCTCATGAATAAATAAATAAAATCTTAAAAAAAAAAAAGGACTGGCTTTTATACAATTTAATTTTCAATTTCTCTAACCTTATAAGAGAATATAATTCCTTTTTAAAAACTTTAAAAAATAAATTTGCAAGCTTTCCTATAAGACTGGGGAGAGCTATATCCCAGTCACTTAGATTTTTTATTTTTTGCAATATTTGCTTTTGTTTTAAACATTTTAAAGAAATTCAAGCTGTCATGCCATTTCATTTCTAAATAAAATGCTCCAGCATGCATCTTTAGAAAATAAAGAAATACTTCTTATAATTATGAAATTATAGCTGCCTAATACTTAATAATCCTTTAATATCTTAAAAAATAGTCCATATTCAAATTTCTGATTGTCCCCAAATATTATTTGGTTTGTTTAAATCCATATTCAGGCAAGATCTACATGTTGCTTTCAGTTATGTCTCTTAAGTTTCTTTTAAACATTTTTCTTTTTACAGAGTTTCAAATTTACAGAAAAGTTAAAGAATTCCCATATACATTCTTTTTTTTTTTCCTTAATAATTTTTTTTCTTAATTTTTTTATTCGTGAGAGGCACAGAGAGAGAAGCAGAGACACACACAGGCAGAGGAAGAAGCAGGCTTCTTGCAGGGAGCATGATATGGGGCTCAGTCCTGGGACCTGGGAACCTGGATGATGGCCTGAGCCACCCAGGCACCCTTCCCATATACATTTTTTTTTTATTCTTTTAAGATTTTATTTATTTATGAGAGAGACGGGGGGGTGGGGTGGGAGGCGGGGCAGAGACGTAGACAGGGGGAGGAAAAGCAGGTTTCCATGCAGGGAGCCCGATGCTAGACTTGATCCAGGGACTCTGGGATCACGCCCTGAGCCAAAGGCAAACACTCAACCACTGAGCAACCCAAGCATCCCTCCCATATACATTCTTAACCAAGATTCAGCAGTTCGTCACTTTTTTTTTTTTTTTTTTTTTTACTAGATTTATCCTCTTTGTCTCCATACATACATTTTGTACTGAACTGTTTGAAGGTAATTTGCAGACATAATACCTCTTTATCACAAGTATACTGTGGGGTATATTTATTGAGAATAATAAAATGGTCTTACATAAGCCACTACAGTTAAAAGGGAAGAAACTGGCTGATAGAATCTTGTTATCTAATCTCAGGCCTTATTTACATTTCATCAGTTGTTTCAGTAACATCTTTTATATCAAAAGTCCAGGAACAAGAGTTGCTTTGTGTTGTTCTGTCTCCAAGGTTTTTTTTTTAAAAGCTATAACTCTATATTTTAAGACTCAGATATGTTTGAAAAATGCAGGTCATTTGGGGGGCTTGAGACTTGATCCCAGGACTCTGAGATCATGACCTAAGCCAGAGTCCGATGCTTATCCAACTGAGCCACCCAGGTGCCCCTCTCTTCCCTTTTGTAGTAAGAAGTATCTTGGGAAGACTATGTAAATATGTATGTGACCACATATGTAATAACCACACTACAGTTACCAAAGGGAGGAAATTTCATCTGTTAATTTTAGTACAGGTTGATGAATCTTTCCTGAATCAATTATTGTAATACTTGCAAAAGAGTGACTTTTTAAAAATTCCATTGGTCTTTCACCATTTTAAAGTTTGCTTTCTTTAAGGAACAGCTTTTCATTTTTTGTTACTTAAATTTTTATTTATATTAGTGTGAACTCCTGATTTTAAAAACCTCTTTTAATCTGTAATTGTCCTGAAAAGTAATTGACTGTATACATATAGCAAAAGGAAATGCTATCACTCTATATAAGATGATTCTCACCTCTGTAATATTAGTTAGGCATATTGAAGAGCAAAGATGGAAGAGGCTTGGATAAGTTGACCTGGAATTATGTAGGTATGTGCTGACTGGGAACCTCTGGTTTTGGAAAGGTATAGTATAGGTGTGTACCTTAAACTTTTCTGTATGTTGAAAGAAATTCTATGCTTGCTTTACATTTTACCGTCTTTTTTTTTTTTAGTCTTGAGCTCTTTAGGGCAAAGAGAATTTTTTGATGATACTGACCTTATGCCATCTGTTTGCATTAGGTTTCCCAGCTTGCTCTCTCAGCACAGGTGTTAGAGGAATATTTGCCAAGTTTGTTTGAAAGCCTTAGCAATGTTCATGGTGCACCTAAAGAAAAGAATTAAAATAGGGTTACTTAGTATGAAAATGTTATGTGGTTTTGAAGATTCTGGTCTATCTAACTTTAGTCAGTCAAATTAAAGAACAGAATTGAAAGATTTTAAGTATAATTTCCTTTTTTTTTTTTTTTTTTAAGACATTTCAGTGTCTGAGTAAGTTAAGCAGCCAGAGACCATTACTCTGTTATCAGCAGTCAAAAGATATTCACGCCCAGGGTTGCGAACAACCCAGACAGCTGAATTAAACAGATAGTAAAATGCAAATACAAAAAAAAGCTAATTTTGAACTGGCCTTATATACTAATGTGTTGTGTGTTCCAATAGCATCTGTCAAGCCTTTACTACGTGTCAGAAATTGTTCTAAGTGCTTTACATTAAACCCTCACAATTCTGGGGTTAGATCCTGACATTTCAGATGTTTCAGAAGAGGAAACAGATAACTGATTTCCCCAGATCATTTATGTGGCAAAACTGGGGCTAAACCCAGACATATTTTTCTTATGAAGAATCCACAGAACCAACTAAATTTGGATAGCACTTGTACTTCATAATCAAAGTTATATATTTTTATAGTAATTGTCTACTTGAATGAACAACCTGTGTTCTCTAGATAATGCAGAATCTGAAATACCGCGTCACACTACAAAAACTGAGAATGTAGTGGTTTTTTTCCCCCCCGGCATGTTTTTTTTTTTTTTTTTAAGATTTTATTTATATATGAGAGAGAGAGAGAGAGAGGCAGAGACATAGGCAGGGAGAGAAGCAGGCTCCATGCAGAGAGCCTGATGTGGTACTCATTCCCGGGACTCCAGGATCACACCCTCGGCCGAAGGCGGCGCTAAGGCGCCGCTAAACCGCTGAGCCACCCAGGGATCCCTCCCCCAGGCATGTTACTTGAAATTGGGATGTGGAGGAGAGGAAAAGGAAAAAGAAACACTTTTTTTTTTTTTTTTTTTAAGATTTTACTTATTAGAGAGAGAAAGCACGAGTAGAGAAAGCATGAGTAGGGGCAGAGGCAGAGGGAGAAGTGGAGCAGGGAGCCTGATGCAGGGCTCAATTCCAGAACCCCAATATCATGACCCAAGCCAGAGGCAGACTTTTAACCAACTGAACCACCCAGGCACCCATTTTTTATTATTTCTAACCTGTAACTCCAGGACTCCCCAGAGTTTTGGGCTAGCTGATTAACAGTAAATTTATTAAGCTTTTTGGAAATTAAACTGGGCTTAAATGTCAAGTCCTATAGTAGTACCATTTAAGGACCAGGACCCAAAATGTAGTATGGAAATCAAAATAATTGCAACATTCGAGTTTTTTTTTTTTTTCTTTTTCTCAAAAGGGAGCAGTTGATAATTCATATGGCTTCGTGTATATACCATTAGTGGGTTTTTTTTTTTTTTTTTTGGGAGGATGCAAATCTATACTTTCATATACATAGGCTGTCCCTAAAATGGAAAAGTATCTCTAATTGCTGGGGAGAAAAGTATTACTGGAAACATAGGTGGGTGACTTTTCATAGTATACCTTTTGTACTGTTTGAGTACTTTGCCATACATGTAATAACAATTCAAAAAAATACATAACCCCTTTTCTTGGACCTACGTTTATTGATTCCATATTCTTTTGAATTTTTAATCAAAAGTTAGAAGATTTTTGAAGTTAAAAAAAATTTTACTAGAAATTTCCAAGTATATAGCAAAACAATATCCCCAGCTTCAGTAGTAGCAATATTTTGCCAAATGAAACTATAAAAAATGTAGCCAGAATTTGAATATTATTGTGTATTCTCTGAAAATAGCTGCAAGTTTGAAGACTCATATATCCTCTGAATTTATTAATGGGTTTTGCACAGCTTCTTTGGTTGGTAGCTCATATACTATCACACGTTTACAAATAACTAAGAATTTTTTATGGGTAGTTTGTGCTGTTTGAAAATAAAACCTTTTTAAAGACATTGTTGCATTAAAATTTTTTTTATCTGTACAGATATTAGTAGACATAGTTCCCTAGTATAACCCTTTTATATGATGATCTATTTTATTAAGGATGTACCTAAGCCAAATTGCTATTAATGATGGTGTCTTGTCCTGTTACTTTGTTTTGGGATGTTTCACTTTTAAATATGTTATAGGAAAATATGGGAAGAATTGGTGAGTGTTCTGAGCACTTTCACTGAAAAGTATCACTAGTAAGGAAAAAAATCTCACTGACCTTACTTGAAGTCATCAAATGTAACTTTCTGTTAACTGATAGGAATATGTCTCTTAAAGTTCTGTCACTTATCCTAACAACTGGGAGAGGCTTTTTATTTAGGAAGGAGCAATTTCCTGGATAGTAGTGTAAATGGGCATCACTTCAGTATGCTTTTTTAAATGTTTAAGCATAAAAAAAAATAAAACATTTAAGCATGTGGAATTGGTGAGAGCTTGACATTTGCCTCTTGTTTAATTTTGTTTTGTAAATAGAATACGTATGTCTATTTCACATGGAGTATTTTGAATAGCACTAGTACATTCATGGTAGAGAAGATAAAAAATATATATGCATAGCTTTCTTGGTAGAATGTGTAATGAAGAATGAGAAAAGAATGTATGATTATGTAGATTGCAAGGAGCACAAGAACCCCATCCATTTGTAACCAAGTCTGTTTTTTCTGCAAATAGCCCTGAGGCCTAAGGTCCGTGCTGTTGACAGCATGCTTTTCTGATTGCATTTATTTGAAGGGACTTTACTATTTTCTTCATCTACTATCTTTCCTAATAGTTTTCTTTTCTTATAGTTGTCTTGCACCTGACTCTGAGGAATAATTTGGGATTCAGTTAGTTGCTATTTGACTAACACTATTAAATTTTTACTCTTTCTCAACATTGTAGAATTTAAGCTGTGAGAATTGAAATTCAGAATTGTCCTATGTGCATGTTTGGTGTAGTGACTTAGAAACATAGAATTCTTTTTTTTTTTTTTTTTTTTTACAGAATAGTTAAGATAATGTGTTGCTTTTACACATAGAGTTCTAGGGAGTCATTGGAATTTTTTCTCCACAATTATTAGAAAGGTAGCTATGGATTAAATTTACAAAAGTTTGAGGATCATCCACTCAGAAAAATAGATGTGTATAATAAACCTCTGACACTGGGGATCCCTGGGTGGCTCAGCGGTTTAGCGCCTGCCTTTGGCCCAGGGCGCGATCCTGGAGTCCTGGGATCGAGTCCCACGTCGGGCTCTTGGCATGGAGCCTGCTTCTCCCTCTGCCTGTGTCTCTGCCTCTCTCTCTCTCTCTCTCTCATAAATAAATAAATAAATCTTTTAAAATAAATAAATAAACAAACAAACAAACCTCTGAAACTAGATGGACAATTTGGTTCATTGAGGTCCCCAGAAGCCCACCCACAGACCCTTTATATGCAGTTGGAGTCCTCTTTTGTTTATCTTCCTTCATTAGTTCATAGGAATAAATGAAAATTAACTTTAAATTTTTTTTTTTTAATGGAGACTCTTATTTATTTATTCACAAGAGACACCGATATAGGCAGAGGGAGAAGCAGGCTTCAGGCAGGGAGCCTGACATGGGACTCGATCTTGGGTCTTCAGGATCAGGCCCTGGGCTGAAGGTGGCGTTAAACCACTGAGCCACTGAGCCACCCAGGGTCCCTAATTTTTAAAGTTTTATTGTAACCAAATTTATTATAAATGATATCCCAGCTTGTATACTTGCTTTGCATTGCAGCATATACTTGAGTTTGTAAAGCTAATCTATTTTATTACCATGTTTGTATTAATAGTTAAACAGTTGCTTGACTCCTTGCCCTGGTATTCAGTAACTAAGTTACTGTAACTACACATAACTGGTTGTGCTTGCATTCATTGAGGTATAAGAGGAAAATTAAAGTGCAGTCTTTTTATGTTGTATTTTATTCAGATCCTGGCCTGATTATAATTAAGTCCTATTAGCAGAATTTGACAGAAAGAATTTAGATAAAATACAATGAACTTTACAGAGCCAGTCCATAAGAGAGTAGTGAATGGTGGTTTCTGGGGAAGGAATTTGGATATCTAGGGGACTTGGGCAGAAGGAAGACTTATTTTTTTTTTATTGTTGTGTTTTTCCTGTGCTTTTTCATTTTTGTTTGTGTTTTGTTCCATGTGAACTTATAATCCATTAGAGAAAAGAAAAATATTGGCCAAGGCTAATAAAACCTTCAAGTAACTTTTTAGTGGGACTGTTAGTAGCTGTTACACTACATTTAGTCACCCAGAATATTGATGACCCACTCTGGTAGAGACCTTCTTTTAGCAAGTGCCTTTTGATCTTACACACTTAACTGGTTTTCAAGGATCTACTATCTTTAGATCCTCTGTATTTCTTTAGCAAACACTTCAATATCTTCTGAGTATTCAAAGCAAATCTGATTCCATTATTTTCCTTGTTAAAACCCTTAAGTAGCTTCCTTTTGCTTATTGAAGACATTCAGGATTCTTATGGGATACATTTAGCTCATCATTCTGGCCCTTGATTGTCTTTAAAACCTTAATTCTTTACTCTGCAAGCCTTTCATAGTCTGTAACTTCCCGTGTTACAGAAGTACTTGCATTTCCCTGAGCAGACTGACTACCCTTTCACATCTCTGGGCCCTAGTATTTGTTCTTCCTTCTGTTGAGTATTCTCCTGTCTGTCTCCCTTGAACACATTCCCTTAGCTGTGGGCCTTTTTTTTGACAAGCTCCCTCTTACATTTCTTTGTTTTGGCTTTTTTTTTTTCCCCCAAAGCATTGCTAATTGTTACTTGTCTGTCTGCTTTTGTTAGTATGAATTCCTTTAGATAAGAACTCTGAAATTTTAAATATCTTTTTATGGTGAACTTAATTTTCAGATTCCTACAGTCCAGTGCATGTGAACAAGTGACTGCTAAATATTAAAGGGGGTAAGGGAAGACAGATCTTAAACCAAGAAACATTGATGACCTCAAATCCCCTGATCACAAAGACTAGCTCTTAGGTGTAGCACTTTCCTTTGCTCTTTTATGTATTTGTTCCATCTCTTAGTTTTAACTCTGGAGTTATACATCTCTAATTAGAACTACAAGGTTATAACAAAATAATTGAATGCCATATTTGTTAGGAGAACAAACAGTCCATCATTTGGCTATCCAAGTGCCTTATTTGAATGGATGTATTGGAGTTGGCACTGTTGACGTTAAAGCATTAATGGTTAAATGAAGATTTGTAATGATGACAATACACGAATATATCAAGTCTTTCTGATTCACTTTGTAACATGATTTATTATGTTTTTGTTTTTCCCCCCAGCTCCAGAACCTGGGTATAAACCCAGCAAACATTGGCTTCAGTACCCTAACTATGGAGTCAGACAAATTCATCTGCATTAGAGAGAAAGTAGGAGAGCAGGCCCAGGTGGTAATCATTGATATGAATGACCCAAGTAATCCAATTCGAAGACCAATTTCAGCAGACAGCGCCATCATGAATCCAGCTAGCAAAGTAATTGCATTGAAAGGTATAAAAGATTGTGGGGATTTGTTTCTTTCTTTTTATCTTCCTATGCATAATTTATTCAAATACAGTTGATTAGGATTTACTTTTCTTAGTATATTGATTAAATTTGGTTAAGTCTGCAAAGTTAAAGCTATTACTAAATTTGATTTTAACTACTTTCATGACTTGGCATGTTTCTGTGAAATGTTTTATTTTCTACTCAGCAAAGACTATTTGGAAAAAATTTAAGTTTTAGATTGAATGAATTTAAATTTTATACCTCCAGTGTAATAAGATCATGCTAGAAATATAACTCCATATGCAGAAGATAAGAAATTAGGGATTCATATTCTGGAATAAAATGCTTTAATAGCACTGAAACATTGCAGAATTTTGTTATGAAGATAAACTTAACCATTTATGCCGTTCCTTTTTTATACTTCAGGTGTGTGTTTCTGTTAGATTATCAAGTTCTACAAATGTCTTGAATTGGGTGCTTGGCTGGCTCAGGCAGTAGAGCATGAGAGCATGACTCTTGATTTCAGGGTCATGAGTTCAAGCCCCACGTTGTTGGGTGTGGAGCCTACTTGTAAAAAACATGTATTAAATTAACACTGATTGTTAGAAGTGTGTATATACATGGATGGATATTAAAGCTTTGGAATCAAGGGTGTTAGACTTTATTCAGACTGACTTTTTGGTTCTCACAGTAGGGAATGCATAACCTACCAGTCTAAGCAGTTCAATGAAACTCCTACTTGTCTGGGAGCCTATTTTAATATTTTTCCTTTGAAGTATACAGTGAGGATATAATTGCTCCTTTAAAACAAAAGTTTGTGAGAAGACTAAATGATAAGCTGGCTGACTGTAAAAGAGGCATTTAATTGTCTATGTTTTGCTTTGTTGTTTCTTTTCTTGGTAGTAAGAGGAGTTCAGATTCCTAGTAATTTCTTCATAGATTTGTGGATGAGTAGTCAAAGGCGCTGAGGGTTTTAAACAGATTTTTTTTCTTCAAATGATTTAAACTTTGTGTTTAGTAGTGATACTGGTTGGATATTAAATGCAGGGTTGGAGGCAAGCATATTCAAATAACTGTGTCACCTTTACATATCCAAGATAGAGTTGTTGATCTCATCTTAAGGAAAGATGGTCCAGCTTTCACCTAGGACCACACGTTTTATGGCAGCAAGCTTCTTGCTTCTATTAAACAATACATATATTATACTTGAAAGTATTAGCTCCCTTCAGCCTCCTTAAAGAATTTAAATTCAACTGCTTAGCAGCTCTTACACCTCTCTATTAAGAGGCCATCGTTTTAATTTTCTCACAATTCTTTTCTATTTTTAATGTTATTGTTATCTTATCACATTTCTTAATGCTTTCTTATGTGTGCAGATGGTGAGTTATCTCAAATTAGATTGTATCAGTTATTGTCCTGTTATATAAAAAGAATAAATTGAAAAGATTATCAGAGCATTGTAATAATAGCATTCTAGATTTATGCCTATATGTCTATATTAGAGTTAAGCTGTCATCCTGCCCTTGCCCTCCTTTCCAAATCACCCTACATACGTATACTCCAACCCTTTTTGTGTGAAAATAAATAAAAGCCTATTAACTAGAGGCTGGGAAAGGCAGCAAAGGAAATTAAGACATTCCCAAATACTGCTTCCCTCTGAAGACAATTGTAAACCCTTTGCTTCTTTTTATAAACAGGACTATAACTCTAACAATTGTTCAAGTCTGGTTGTGGTTTACATATTGTGTGGGATGGGAATAGCATTCTTTGTTTTATGGAAGAAATATTTTACACATATGGTAAGAAGGGTAATGGTACAAAGCTGTTTGTTTTGTGTCCCATCCTGCCCCCCCCCCCACCCCTGCCCACTATCTTTATAAGTTTTGTTTTTCAAGAGCCAGATTCTCTGTGGCTCAGGAATAGAGTTTTCCTTAGTGTTGAAGGACTAATCTGTATTAGTCTAGTGACAGCTGTGGGCTTTGACCTCTATTAATATAGACCAAATCACTTTTCAGACTGATGATTTTCAAATTACAAGTATAAGCCTTTGCATCTGACTTGGTAAACTCTTAACACTCAAGGCAAATTTCATTCTTCTTTTACTGTTTGCTGTCTTATTTGGATGAAGCCCAAACTTTGTTCATATCTCTAGTATATTAACAGCATCTGAAACTGTTCTCCTTTGTCTCCTTTTTTCCCCAGCACCTCTACCTTTCCCTTTGTATCTTAAACCAGTGAAATGTAGCATGCATTTCTTCTCTTATGTGCTTAATACAAGGCAGAGTTGAAGTAGATCCTCCTCCAAAAAGGCAGTTTCCACAAGATTTGGTGGATGGGGAATGACTGCCTTTTAAAAAGTAGATGTTTCCCCATGTGCTTGTATCAGATTTGTTTTGTTCTGTATTACCTACAACTAATTTAGTTCGTGCATAAAGTAAACATTCTAATTATAAGCATGAAGGCTACAACCTTGTTTTCCATCACTATTAAGTCTTTAGATTCATTTTTAGTTGGGATTTAGAATTCTATAGAAATGATACTATTTAAAATGTCTTTAGTAGAGGTATTACAGTTTTTGCTTCAGCTGTAGATATAGATTTTTGGCTTAGTCTCAGCTATCTCTTCAAAGGTTGCTGCTCTATCAGTATGACTTCTGTAGTTGGTTATTAGTCTCCTGATAGAACCATTTTGTTTTGAAGTTACAGATCTTGTTACAGAGATAGTCTAGCTAGATAAAAATTTATCCTGAACTTTGCTTTCTTTATGATTCATAATTCTTAATTTTGTTTTTAGCTGGGAAAACTCTTCAGATATTTAACATTGAAATGAAAAGTAAAATGAAGGCCCATACCATGACTGATGATGTCACCTTCTGGAAATGGATCTCTTTGAATACGGTTGCTCTTGTTACGGATAATGCAGTTTATCACTGGAGTATGGAAGGAGAATCTCAGCCAGTGAAAATGTTTGATCGCCATTCTAGCCTCGCAGGGTGCCAGATTATCAACTATCGTACAGATGCAAAGCAAAAGTGGTTACTTCTGACTGGCATATCTGCACAGGTAATGTTTTTTTATAGTTTTTCTTTTTTAAGAAATAAAGATTGTTAGCTTAATGGCTTTATACTGACATACATTCTCAAAGTACTCTTACCAAGTGAGATTTTTTTTCAAGATAGTGTAAAGAGATGGTTGTATTTGAGGCACACTTTAAATATTCATATTAAGCTTTAATAAGATAATGTTGGGGCCAAATTTTAAATTAAGAGGTATTAAATCTAGGGATGCCTGAGTGGCTCAGTGGTTGAGCGTCTGCCTCCGGCTCCAGGCGTGATCTCGGGATCTGGGATAAAGTCCCATATCAGGTTTCTTGCAGGGAGCCTGCTTCTCCCTCTGCCTATGTCTCTGCCTCTCTCTCTCTGTGTCTCTCATGAATAAATAAAGTATTTTAAGAAGTTAAAAAAAAAAAGGTATTAAATTTATATTGAGAGACTAAATTTACAAAGAATTCTAAATCCTGCCAAAGGTGATATGAAGCATTTTAATTATTTTACTGGTTAATGAATCTGGGAGTTATTGATTCATTGGGTCCCCAAAATTTATTCTCTTTGATCCTTTGTAGCAAAATCGTGTGGTGGGAGCTATGCAGTTATATTCTGTAGATAGGAAAGTGTCTCAGCCCATTGAAGGACATGCGGCTAGCTTTGCCCAGTTTAAGATGGAAGGAAATGCAGAAGAATCAACGTTATTTTGTTTTGCAGTACGGGGTCAAGCTGGAGGGAAGGTAAGTCTTGGCTTTGGAAATTATTATGTACTGAGAACTTGTCTTTGTTTCTTTACTAATTAGTCCTCTGATTTCAAAATAGTCTTCTCCTTTCATTGTTAATTTGTTTTTAATATTCAGATTTGTGGTGACTTAGTTTGTTTAAATTTTGCTTCTAGTGCTACGTACCTAAAATAAATAATGTTTTCTTATGATACGTGTTTAAAATGAATAATGTTCTTTAACAACTTTTTTACATCACCTGTTTATGATTAACACTTTATTTTGATTGCCTTAACCAAAGGCCTTAATCTGATGGTTTTCAGCTTTACTGTGTATGAGAATCATTAGGGTTGCTACAGTGTACATTTGTTTGCCTTATATCTAGAGAGTCTGACTCAGTAAGTGGAGCCAATAATATATTTTAAATGCTCCAGGTGACTAGATTGATGTGGACCACAATTTGAATAATATGGTCTTAAGTCGGCTTCTCAACCCTGACTATACATTGGAACCACCTGGACAAATTGAAGTACTTATATGTTGGGGTTCTTAATTACAATAGTTACAATTAAAATAATTACAAAATGCAAGGCCTGGTTGATTAGAATATAAAAAGTTTAGCAAAAAGATAATAGGTAGTTTATAATTAGCTAGGAAGGTTAAAGACTAAGGTTGGATAAAAAATGAAGAGGAATAAAGGAGAATGGGCAGCAGCCACGTTCCTAGCAAAAGACCTGACACAGAACTCTGAGGATTCAGGTGCTACTATGATTTTATTGCTGGATGCCAGTTAGTACTGCTGGCCTGGAAACTCCGTTTAGCTGCTGTTGTAGCTATCAGAGTATAATCTCTGAAGTCTTCCATAACTAGTTAAAAAAATTAACAAAACTGATGAATCACTAGCCTCTACCTCTGAAATTAATACATTCATTAAATGTTAATTGAATTTAAATTTTTAAAAAATATGTTTATTCAAACTGAAGGTTGCTAGGGAGGATGGGGGATTGGGGTAACTGGGTGATGGATGTTAAAATGGGCACGGGAGGTAATGAACACTGGGTGTTCTAAGACTGATGGATGAATCATTGAATTCTACCTCTGAAACTAATCACTATATGTTAATTGAATATAGATCTAAATATATATAAAATAAAGATTTAAATATAGATTTATAAAAAATAAGCTCAGAAAAAAAAGAGATAAGATAGAGATTGCTTGAAACCTATAGCTTCTTAGCAGAGAGAGAACATATGCACAGAAAGTTACAATTCTGCCGAAAATTTCAGAATAAGAATCCCTGAACTGAGGAATGAGCCATTCAACCTTTCAATATGATAAAGATAGAAAGCATTGGTATTTAGTCTACGGTCATGCCACCTTGAACGTGCCTGATTTCCTCTGATCCTGGAAGCTTAGCAGGGTCAGTCCTGCTTAGTACTTGGATGGGAGAAAACATTGATATTTTGGTCTGAATTTAACAAAAAGACACATAAGTTTTAGAAATCAGATCTTATCCTTAAGACCTAAAGCTGAGGGACGCCTGGGTGACTCAGTGGTTGAGTATATGCCTTCAGCTCAGGGCGTGATCCTGGGGTCCCAGGATCGAGTCCCACATTGGGCTCACCATGGGGAACCTGCTTCTGTCTCTGCTCTCTCTGTCTCTCATAAATAAATAAAATCTTTTTTTTTAAATCCTAAAGGTGACATACCTTTTGAAAAATCTTACTGAGAAAAAACTTTTAATATCATTTTTATAGCATCTGAAGACCTGTTTCTAGGTTCTTGAGCCTATTTGATACATTGTGCTATATATCTTTTGTAATCTGCCATGGCTTTTAGAAGACAGCTATGTTCTCTGCTGTAGTGTGTCATGGCTTTTGAAGGAAGACAATTCTTAAGTATGGGTAGTTATCCTAATTAAGGATGAGACCCAGAGGTTTCTTATAGTACATATCTTGGAAACCATGTTGTTTTTTTGAGTTCATTCCTGACATGACTAAGCTAAAATACATAATGCTCCCTTATTGAGACTATTTAGTTTCTTTTGCTTGGCTGATGTGCAGCATCAGATATTTTAAACCAGAATGTTCTCATCCATGACATATATGTGATTAGAGAGACAACTTAGGTGTACACTTTCAATATCTGTGTTAGAGTATAGACAGAGAAGAATTTAACAAATTAGAATTCTGTTTGTAAGAAGTAAATTATAATTGAAAGCCATGAGAAAAGTACCTTCCTGGGTCATATATTACCATTATGTGCCCTTAATTTAAGGTAGATGAGGGTGATCCCTCTAGCAAATAACTTCTTAAAGTTTTTAGGGCAGCCCAGGTGGCTCAGTGGTTTAGCGCTGCCTTCAGCCCCGGGCGTGATCCTGGAGTCCCAGGATCAAGTCCCACGTCGGGCTCCCTGCATGGAGCCTGCCTTCTCCCTCTGCCTATGTCTCTGCGTCTCTCCCTCCCTCCCTCTCTCTCTCTCATGAATAAATAAATAAAATTTAAAAATAAAGTTTTTATCTTGAAATAATACATATTCATAGGCAGCTACAAAGACCATACAGAGCAATCCCTGTGTTCTTTACCTAGTTTTTGGTTATATCTTACATAGCTATAGTGCAGTAGAAAAACTGGAACTTGACATTGGTACACTTGTATTATTCTATATCATTCTGCAGGAGTAGATTCATGATATATACTATTTCATCACTACAGATTTAGCCCTGCTACTCCTTATAGTCATACCTACTTGCCCCTGCTCTTCCCCAGTATCTCTAACTCCTGATTATCTCTAACTCCAAATTATTCTTCATCTGTATAATGGTCACTTCAAGAATGCTACATAGAACACCATAACATGTGACCCTTTGAGATTGGCTTTTTTTTTTCCACTTAGCATAATGCCCGTGAGAATTTATTATTATTATTATTATTATTATTATTATTATTATTACTACTGGGGAGTATTCCATGGTATGGTTGTACTGTAGTTTAATACCTATTTTAGGACATTTGGGTTGTTCCCAATCTGAGGCTACAAATAAAGCTGCTGTGATGAACTGCTAAATGATACAGATTTGTACCAGGTTTACTTTCTTTTGTATAGTTACATATCATTGAAGTTGGCACACCACCTACAGGAAACCAGCCCTTTCCAAAGAAGGCAGTGGATGTTTTCTTTCCTCCAGAAGCACAAAATGACTTCCCTGTTGCAATGCAGGTATTTTAAGCAAACAAATGGACTTTTAAAATCTCTCCTCTTAACAAAATTAATCCCAAAATTATTACAGTCAATATAATTTAGTAGTGCTTAGAAAAATACCCTTTATTTAAGTGTAAAGTTTACTAGTGAAACTTTGTAAAGAAAATTCTTAATTTTCATGTAATACATAAACTCTGGGTTATCCTAAGTTCAAAATTATGTTTTCTCATTTATACATTTTATTCATACTCTATTTACTATAAGAGCTTGGAATAGTAAATGTGCTGTAAAAATGAGGAAACCATATATATTAACTTTTCATATAAGTTTGTTGTCAAAGTTCTAAAATTTATCCTCTCTAAAATGGAATTGGGTTAAATTTTAGCTTTATAGATTCATAATTTACTGAATTGTTGATTTTCTTCATACAGATCAGTGAAAAACATGATGTAGTATTCTTGATTACTAAGTATGGCTATATCCACCTCTATGATCTTGAGACTGGTACCTGTATCTACATGAACAGAATCAGTGGAGAAACAATCTTTGTTACTGCACCTCATGAAGCCACAGCTGGAATAATTGGAGTAAACAGAAAGGGACAAGTAAGGAAACCTTGAAACAAATTAAGCAATGAAATAACACTACTTTTTAACTTTACTTTTTTTCCCCCAAAGCAAATGATTTGGATGTCAGAAATAATA
This sequence comes from Canis lupus dingo, assembly GCF_003254725.2. Lineage (NCBI taxonomy): Eukaryota > Metazoa > Chordata > Mammalia > Carnivora > Canidae > Canis > Canis lupus. The sequence continues at coordinate 35,343,655 of NC_064251.1, forward strand.
TATACATAAAAATACAGAAGCATATGTTAAGAGTCTCTCATTGATTCTGTCTCAGAGAAGAAACTTTTGACATTAAAGCCACTTAAGATTTTGTTTATCTGTCTTCATTGTCAAAAGAATCTACTCTCAGGGTGCCTGGGTTGCTCATTCCATTAAGTGTCTAGATCATGATTTCAGCTCAGGTCTATCTCATGTGTTAGGGGATCCAGGGATCAAGTAGAGCTCTGCACTCAGCAGGGGCAGGGTGGGGAGGGGGGAGTTGCGTGGGAATTCTGCTTGAAGAGTCTGTTCCTCTGCACCTCAAATAAATAAATCTTAAAAAAGAAAGAAAGGACTCTCCATGCAAAGAAACAAGGGTCACATTTGACAGATGTTTTACTTTTGTTTAATACAGGTTTTTTTCTTCCTGTGATTGCTAAGACAGATGATCAACTACTGGGGAAAGAATTCTTTCTACATCTCTTTTTCTAATTCGTTAATTATTATTAAATATTTAATGTTAGAAAGTGATATGTTACAGTAGGTGTTCCGGGGTACCTGGAAAGCTTATCCAATTAGATAGGGAAATATTAGCTATTCTGAAATTGTCACAAGTGATCCTTTTTCTGTTTTCTTAGTATTTTAGTGTAATCAAAAATATCCCATCAGGAGGTATCTATTTTCTTAAAATGATTAAAATTTCAAGGAATACTGTTACTGTTTGTTTTTGCCTTTTGCTAGTTTTACTTTAAATTAGTATTTTTCCTAGATAGTAAGCAAAGGAAGTAAATAGGGTTTTTTCTCTTTTGTTCTACTAATTTTTGGAAAATGTTATGTATGTAAAGAGGCAAATACTATAGAGAAAGGGAGTCTTTCCTATCCATTTCCTATCTTATCTCCACACCTGGTTAGGTGCTTCTGCTTTATGCCCCTAGAACTTAGGTAGCCCTCCTCATTTACATCTATCACAGTGAATTAAAATTGCTTGTTTATCTGCTTCCAACACTATTCCTATTCTTCATTAGGAAAGGGGCTTTTCTTTGTTTAAAGGTATTTCTATACCAGTCAGTGTCTTGGCACTAAAACAACTCTAAAAATTCATTAGCTTTCATTTATTTAGTTGTTTGGATCTCTCTCTTGGAAAAATCAAGAATGAATTGGCCTTTTGGTGAACTAGGTTAGTGATAATTTAATAATCATGAAGTTATTAAGCCAAAGACCTTATTTCTGCTGCTGTGCTGATGTTTTTAAGATAATAATACTTAAAATATCTGGAAAAATTTCGCCATATATATTGGCTATTCATAACTGATTCTGTAAATTTATTGATTATTCTCCTTCCCAACAAATTTTCTGTTCCAATTGCTTGGAGTAGGGGTTTGGGTGTTTATAGTGACCTTAGGCTTCAAGGCATTTCCTCTGGTCTCTGATCAAAGCCAATTCTTGTTGGACATATGCCCTGAGGGAATGAGTCTTCCTCAAGCTTAAAAGCTACGAAGAGAACATTATTGTCAATATCTAGATTAAATTCCGAACTTGGCAGAACTGAGTATGTTAGAAGGTAGGGGAACCTTCTCTGTCTCTTGTACATACTAAGTACTGGTTGCAAGAAATTTGTTAGAACAGTCTAAAATAGGATAAAGATGAAACTGTGGATTTGGTGTTTGGGGAAGGAAAAGGTGTGTAGCATTCAGTAAGAAGCTTCAGACATTGTAGTTGGAACTGGATTTGTTCATCTTTCTTTTCCTGGGTGCTAAGCACTACCTTAAGAATGAGGGTCTGAGGGGCAGCCCCAGTGGCTCAGCGGTTTAGCGTCGCCTTCAGTCCAGGGCCTGATCCTGGAGTCCCAGGATGGAGTCCCACGTTGGGCTCCCTGCAGGGAGCCTGCTTCTCCCTCTGCCTGTGTCTCTGCCTCTCTCTCTCTCTCTCTCTGTCTCTCATGAATAAAAAAAAAAAAAAAAAAAAAGAATGAGGGTCTGGAATGCAAATGACTTAAAGAAAGAAAGTACTTCCTTCCTTTAAGTCTTAATTTGTAGTAGAATGACATGAAGCAATACAGGATAGCCTAAGCTTTGGGGATAAGGGTCTGACCTACATGTGAGAACATTTGGAAGTTAAAATGTCCTCATTTTTCTCAAAAGGAAGAATAGAACAGACAGGGTACACCATTACGTATCTATTTGGTTGTTGAATTCTCAGGTTGTATTTTGATTCTTGTTAGTCCTGGGACAGAAATTGCCCATTTTCATTTATTTAACAATACCAAGCACTTATTTCAGGCAAAACACTGTCTGGTGCTAATAAATACAACTAAGGAAAGATATGTCCCTGTCCTTATGTAATAGTGGCTGAGAAATATGAGAAATTTTAGAATAAGAAATGCTATTAGGATAATATTAGTAGTTTATAAGCTGAGGTGTATAACAGCTCTGGTGATGGGGAGAGGAATGGATATGTAGATAGTGAAGTGAAGGCTCCCTTTCTCATGTCAGGTGATAGTTTAAGTTTTAGACAAGTAAGTAAGGCAGCACTCCGTGACTGACTTTTTAGGAGCACTAAGGGTGAGTAACTCTCTTCCAAATGGAAGCAGTTAGAAATGCTTTTACTGATGCTATGTTTATTAAGCACCTACTGCATACCTTGCATTATATTAGATGCATGAGGATTCAGTGATCCCTCCCCTCTTTGAGTATATAACCTGGCCTCTTGCAGTATAAATGTAATTAAAGAAAATTACTGAAAATCTTTGTTTAAAAAAATTCCTAGACTTAAACTAAAAGGAATATATCTTAAACTTCTTACAGCTGAGCCCTAGATGTCATTTAAATTGCAAAGCTTTTTCATATTCCTGTAGGTTATCCAGATTGTCTCCTAAGAATCAATAAACCATATGGAGAGTTGCCTTTCAGAGCTCAACTAAATGAGAGTCTTAATCTTTGATATTAACCATGTTAAGAATGAATGGGTGATAGCAAAGCAATTAGTTTGGACAATATGAAGATAGTATGAAGTAGGGAGTTTTTTATATCACAGAATGGCCATATTTTAGGAATCCCCAAATGGCTTAGTCGTCTTTCTCTTGGCCTCTTTTTGTTTTTGTTTTTGTTTTGTTCGGTTTGTTTTTTTGTTTTTGAGAGAGAGCGCACATGCATGTGTGCAGGAGCAGAGGAGGGGAAGAAAATTCTCAAGCAGGGTCCATACTTCATCATGGAACCGATATGGGGCTTGATCCCATGACCCTGAGATTATGACCTGAGTTGAAATCAAGAGTCAGATGCTTAACTGACTGAGCTACCCAGGTACCCCTAAATATTTTTTTTTTAATTTTTAATGGCGGGATCCCTGGGTGGTGCAGCGGTTTGGCGCCTGCCTTTGGCCCAGGGCGCGATCCTGTAGACCCGGGATCGAATCCCACGTCGGGTTCCCGGTGCATGGAGCCTGCTTCTCCCTCTGCCTGTGTCTCTGCCCCTCTCTCTCTCTCTCTCTCTCTCTCTCTCTGTGACTATCATAAATAAATAAAAATTTAAAAATTTTTAATGGCAGCAAGAATGCAGTTGTTGTAATTTCATTACCTTTATGACTCAGTAGTAAACAGCTCTAAACAGATTTGGTATCACTGATATCCAAATGAATACATTGCAGCTATTCATTAATCTTTAAATTGCAGGTTCTGTCAGTATGTGTGGAAGAAGAAAACATAATTCCTTATATCACCAATGTCCTACAAAATCCTGATTTGGCTTTGAGAATGGCTGTACGTAACAACTTAGCTGGTGCTGAAGAACTCTTTGCCCGGAAATTTAATGCTCTTTTTGCCCAGGGGAATTACTCAGAGGCAGCAAAGGTGGCTGCTAATGCACCAAAGGTAAATAGTTACGGAAATGAAGTTGCCATGATTGGATTAATGTTAATATATTCTATTTATAATAATAATAGAAGTGGAACCAGCTTTCTATAGAGAAACTAACCCTTTTTAGGTTGCACTTTCCTCTAGTAGTATATGCTACTTGTCATTGCCTCTAGAGTTGCTTAGCTTTTTAAAAGTCAATGTCAGAAGATTATGTAGATCTAGCAAACTAATTTACATAGATGTAATGTTCAGTTATAACACCATTAGCCTTCATCAATGATAGCCACAGATTTTATTTCTAAACTTGAAAAGTAAATAGATCCTGTTTAGTTTATGATAAGATTTATCTGAAATTTCACTGTATTCTCATCATCTTAGTATGTTGGACTGAATTAACACCCTACACACTAATCAGTATCATGAAGTTTGTACTTAACGTGAAACTGGAACAATAGTTAGCCATAATTACTTTACGCTTATGCTGTTCTCTTAAACATTGGCATTGTGATTGGATTGGTATATTTCTGATTCTGAATTATTCTCATAACCTTGAACCAGAGTTGTGACAGACATTAACTGAATCTTTGCTATTCAGTGTGTGAAGATTTGAAATTTGTTATATTGGTAGAAGAAATCCTGCTTTCAAGATTGACCAAGAGATCCTTGGAGTTATTAATGTGATGTTAGATTACCTTTGAAAGGAATCTTTAACATTCCTCTTTCTTAAAGGGAATCCTTCGTACTCCAGACACTATCCGTCGGTTCCAGAGTGTCCCAGCCCAGCCAGGTCAAACTTCTCCTCTACTTCAGTACTTTGGAATCCTCTTGGATCAAGGTCAGCTAAACAAATATGAATCCTTGGAACTATGTAGGCCTGTACTTCAGCAAGGGCGGAAACAGCTTTTGGAGAAATGGTTAAAAGAAGATAAGGTATATTAACTACGTTAACATACTTTTGCTTTGATTGTATTTAAATACGATGGTAGCAAGGTAGAAACATCTAGGCTGCCCCAAAATGTCCATTATTTACTGCTTATAGGAATAGAATAAGGGCAGACCTTGTATGAGATGCATTTAACTCACTACCTCTTTAAAATGTATTTTTTATGGCATGTTGAGATAGGGTATCTTTGTTCAGTTTTTTTAAGTGGAATCCAGGATTTTTGCTTGGTGCTTAAAATTACTAACCTGGAAGCAAATTGCTATCCTTTTGCTTTAGAAAAAGTTTAGTATGAGAAGCTTACTTCAGTATATATTCATATTTGTTAACATCTATAATACTTATTTCTACATAGGAATATATTTTTGTATCTCACATCCCACATTTGATATGCACAGTAGCTTCAACCATACAAACACCACATCTTTTAGAACTTACCAAGTATGATGAAAATGGTAATTGCTACTAATAACTGTGTTTTTTTTTTTTTTTAAAGATTTTATTTATTTATTAATGAGAGGCAGACACACACACACACACAGAGGCAGAGGCAGAAGCAGGCTCCATGCAGGGAAGCTAACATGGGACTCGATCCTGGGTCTCCAGGGATCAGGCCCTGGGCTGAAGGCAGTGCTAAACTGCTGAGCCACCTGGGCTGCCCATGTGTTTGGATGTGCAAGGGAAACATAAAATGTTGGATCATTGATAAGATACAAGACATCAGGATTGCCTAATTAGCACTGTTAGAGATTCCCAAAGTGATTTCACAGAATGTTAATTAGCATTACATGGAAAAATATTTAACTAATTTCTTGAAATTTACTTAAATTGTACTCTTAAAATCTGTTCTTAACCAGTTTTCTTTACTGTAAAGTTTCCTTATGCTTTATGTTTGCCCAGTGATTTCTTTTTACACAGAGCATCCAATAGTACTTAAAGCACATTATGGAAAATGTTGCTTATTTGTAAGGCAGCTAGCAAGTTTAAACAATTCCTTGGTGGCATTATTCCTTTCATACCAACGTAGAAAGCCTTTTTCTACAAAGTGATAATGCTGAATTACCCTATCTTCTGTCACTGTCAAGTGAGTTGGTACTGTTCAAAATAACTCTGAGTAGTGAATAACTTTTAATGTTATTACACCTTTCAGCTTTAGCATATATTGGTAATATTTTTACATTACTAATTCTAAGCCCTTGTTCCCTTTTTTTTTTTTTTTTTTAAGTCCTTGTTTCTTGACCAGCTTCTGGTAATCTTATAGGATACTGGAGAATAGTGCTTCAGAGTTGGAGTAGTGGACAGGAGTCTGCTGAAGAGTAGTTGCTAGCCACACTAGCGAGTATTTGAAGTCTGTCCTGAATGTTTAAGGGAGGATCGGAACAGGGATCCCTGGGTGGCGCAGCGGTTTGGCGCCTGCCTTTGGCCCAGGGCGCGATCCTGGAGACCCGGGATCGAATCCCACGTCGGGCTCCCGGTGCATGGAGCCTGCTTCTCCCTCTGCCTGTGTCTCTGCCTCTCTCTCTCTCTCTCTGTGACTATCATAAATAAATAAAAAAAATTAAAAAAAAAAAAGAAAAAAAAAAAAAAAGGGAGGATCGGAACAGCCAAAGTAACTGAGTTGACCCATATAGCTGTGTGAAAGCTTTTTGGATATCAGTACCTTTCTTGTAAATGGTCATATGATTTATTTATGGTGAAAGGGACACTGGTCAACTCTAAATTAGTGTATTCAGTTAAGAGGTATAGACTCTGAGGCTGCCCTGGTGGCTCAGCGGTTTAGCACCGCCTTCAGTCCAGGGCCTGATCCTGGAGTCCCAGGATGGAGTCCCACGTCAGGTTCCCTGCATGGAGCCTGCTTCTCCCTCTGCCTGTGTGTTTCTGCTTCTCTCTCTCTCTCTCTCTCTCTCTCTCTCTCTCTCTCTGTCTCTCATGAATAAATAAATAAAATATTAAAAAAAAAAAGGTATAGACTCTGGTAGAACTTTTTTACTTGTCGGTGATAAACGCTATCCTTTGACATAACCAATAAAAGTAGAAAATCAAAACTCTTAGAGAAACTGTTTTCCTCATTGGGCAGCTAACTCAGGTTAAATAGTGCAGAGGAGAGGGTATCTGTGTACCACCTAAAAATTCTAAAGTTTTTATCTCTGACCTCATAAAGTTAGTATGTTCTGCTTTGCAACCTTAGATCCAAAATTCAAAATAATAATGATCTTAGATCCTATAGACATACAAATTATGCCTTAATATTAGGAAGGGCCCTTAGGGTAAGCCTCATCTGGCTCCTAAAATATTAAATTTTCATTTGATAACATTACATTAAAAGTTTGATTCTTTTTTAAAAATTGGGACCATGCAGATCTGATTATCTGAATATTCATAATAGATAGAAGTACAGGATTCTGCTTTTTAAGTACCTACTTTCTTAACAAAGTAGTTGGTTATATCTATAAGTATGAAGTCTTAGTGAGCTTTTTATCCTTAAGTAGGATGTGTGAAGAATTCTACTGAGACAGTGCTTTGAATACAAGATCAAGAGTCTTTACTAACCACAATGCTTGCATATTTATAATATATTCTGGGACAATTGAGTAAGTGCCTGTCATAATAGCTAATATGTATAGTGGAAGTAATATCAATGACTCATTTATAAAATAGCTCATGGATCACTAAACAATCTCTTTTTCCTTTGGACAGCTGGAATGTTCTGAAGAACTGGGTGACCTTGTGAAATCTGTGGACCCTACATTGGCACTTAGTGTATACCTGCGGGCTAATGTCCCAAATAAAGTCATTCAGTGTTTTGCAGAAACAGGTCAAGTCCAGAAGATTGTTTTATATGCTAAAAAAGTGAGTTCAGTGAAACAGATTCTTAATATAAATAAATTCATGAAAGCATTGAAATATTAGCCTATAGGAATGGTCAGTGACTTTAATAGTGGATTTCTTTAAATTTTGAATTACTTGAAAAAGTATAAAAACTCTGTTTTAGCTCCACATATAGAATTACACTAATTAAAAAATGATACTCTGGGGCTCCTGACTGGCTCAGTTGGTAGGCATATGAGACTCTTAATCTCAGGGTCGAGTTTGAGCCCACAGTGGGTACAGATATTGTCTTAAAAAAACTGTTTAAAAAAAAATGGAGACATTCTTACTTGCCTTCTCAGAATTTAAGATGTCAGGGGCCTGTTTAACCTGTTAGAACAAACTTTGAAATTCATTGGAACTAAGTAAGTCATTTATAAAAACTTACAGCTCTCCATTCAAATATGTTATCACCAAAGTGTCTATTTGCCTATTATGAGTCAAACATGTTAAGTTAAAACTGAATTTGTACTTGCACCAGTAGTTCTATATTAGAAAAATTCTGTTGTAGAAAAAGCCTTTAAATGATATAAAAATGAAATTTTACAGCAGCATTACAAATTTTTGTCTATTTGTAGGTTGGATATACTCCAGACTGGATATTTCTGCTGAGAAATGTCATGCGTATCAGTCCAGATCAAGGACAGCAGTTTGCCCAAATGTTAGTTCAAGATGAAGAACCTCTTGCTGATATCACACAGGTAAAGGCAACTTCTGTAGAAGTTGATTTAAAAAGTGAATGAGGGGGATCTGAATTTAAACAGCTTTGGAGAAGGGGCACTGTGGTGGTTCAGTGGTTGAGCATCTGTCTTTGGCTCAGTTCATGATCCCAGGGTTCTCGGATTGAGTCCTGAGTCAGGCTCCCCAGAGGGCGCCTGCTTCTCCCTCTGTGTCTCTGCCTCTCTCTGTCTCATGAATAAATAAATAAAATCTTTAGAAATAAATAATAAACAGCTTTGAAGAAGAATGGGTTAATTTTTTAATTTGTAGAAGTTAGAGCTATGTCTGTCTGCATAGATAAACCTCAAGTAGCTTATTAAACAGAAAACAAGTTGCAGAGGAATGAACAGGAAGGTACCACATATATACAGTTTTAAAACATGCAAAACACTCTCTTATTTAGAGATATATATGTATTAAAAATGAACAAAATATAGGAATAATAAAACAAGGATGGTTGCTGCCATTGGATTAGGGAAGAGATGGATATTGGGAGTGGAACTCAGACTCCTTCATATTTTGTATCTTTTAAATAGTTCATCAAAATTTTAAAGCCATTGTTTTGATTGTATTCTGCTATTATATATAATATCTTGATTTTTTTTTTTTTTTTTTACCACAACTAAAAGCTGTAGAGGACAAAAATTTATTCTTAAATTATGAAGTTTTAAATGATATTTAAATCTGGGATTCAGTCTGGCAATTTTTTATATAAAGAGATACCTAATTTCCTTTCAGGTACAAATTGTCAATAGTATCATAAATCAAGTTTTAAATATCTTAAAACAATTTTCTTCAAATGCTTTTTTTCCAGATTGTTGATGTCTTTATGGAATACAATCTAATTCAGCAGTGTACTGCATTCTTGCTTGATGCCCTAAAGAATAATCGCCCATCTGAAGGTCCTTTACAGACACGATTGCTTGAGATGAACCTTATGCATGCACCTCAAGTAAGGTTTTCCTGCTTTTTAGGCATGTTTCCACTGTTACTAGTAGTTATTGACAGCTTCTTAGATTAAGCTCTTGGAAGCTACTGAGATGCCTTTGTACTCTCTCCTTATTTATTCACAATTGAATCTTAATATGTAATCTGGATATAGAATTATTGATGTAAATGGGATATAAGATAAATTTGTCCTATTTGTGGTTTCTTAGGTTGCAGATGCTATTCTAGGGAATCAGATGTTTACGCATTATGACCGGGCTCATATCGCTCAGCTGTGTGAAAAGGCTGGTTTACTGCAGCGTGCATTAGAACACTTCACTGATTTATATGACATAAAGCGTGCGGTTGTTCACACTCATCTTCTTAACCCTGAGGTATTTTTAGTTTCTTACCTAAAAGATGGTGATATGATTGATTGGTATACTGAAAATGTAGGACTGAATAATAGTAATTTCATTCCAACAAGGTTCAATATTATTTCACATGTGTATTTATTTACCTGTTATTTTGTCCTCCAGTGGTTAGTGAATTACTTTGGGTCCTTATCAGTAGAAGACTCCCTAGAATGCCTCAGGGCCATGCTGTCTGCCAACATTCGTCAGAATCTGCAGATCTGTGTTCAGGTGGCTTCGAAGTATCATGAACAACTGTCAACTCAATCTCTAATTGAACTTTTTGAATCTTTCAAGAGTTTTGAAGGTAATTAAGAGTTTGAGTTGTTTTTAATTAGAGAGCCAAGAGAGATATTATTATGATCATGTACTGTTGGAAATTTTATCTTTCTACAAGCTTAATTTTATGGGACAGTTTGAGTTTTATTTAATAAATGTCAGCTCTTTTATGTCGGGTTCTTTTATCATAATTGAATAAAATGAAAATACTAATCAGGTATAATAAGATTTCACACTTAGACCATTCTGACTCTTAAAATGATAAATGTTTCTAGCCAAGAACATTTTGTGACTTGTCACTATACACTAGGTTTTCTCAGCCTTTGCACTATAGATAATTTGGGCTGGATAATTTGTTTTAGGGACAAGTTGTCACGTGCATGCAGGATATTTAGCAGCATCCCTGGCTTCTACCTGGCTTCTTTAGATGCCAGTAGCATCAGCTCCAACAGTTGCAACCACCAAAAGTGTCTCCAAACATTGCCAAATGTCTGTCTCCTGGGAAGAAAATCACCCCGTGTGAGAATCACTGATATACTGAATACTAACGTAATCACTATTGGGTAACTGTTAGGTTTAATAGCTAAACTTTGGTTTCTAGTTATCTTTTTTCCCTTCTTTTTGTCATTTTGGTCTAGTCAGAAAGAATAAGATTTCTACTACTTAAGTTTCTCGATTTCTGTATATTAACTACACAGTAAATTGATTTTGTTCATTCAGGTTCTCTAGCCACGTGTAGATATATAAATTTAAAGTAATTAAAATTGAATACAATTAAAATTTTAGTTCTTCAGTCACAGTACCACACACATTTCAGGTGTTTAATAGCTGTGTACTGTTAGTAGCTACCATATTGGACATGCCGATATAGCACATGTTTTTATTGTTCTGTAAAGTTTTGTTGGACAGCACTGCATTAGTCTTTTCAAACCACTTTTGTAGTTTTGCTATTAATTGCATATAGGAAAAACCTGTTATAAAGGACTTCGTTTAAAATTTCTCATATATAGGGAGCACCTGGGCGGCTCAGTCTCTTAAGCATCTACCTTTGGCAGAGGTCATGATCCCAGGCTCCTGGATCAAGCCCTGAGTTGGGCTTCCTGCTCATAGTGGGAAGCCTGTTTCTCCTTTCCCTCCGATTGTGCTCTGTCTTGCTACCTCTCTCTCAAATAAATATAAGATACATATCTTATAAGATTTATTTATTTATCTGAAAGAGATAGCAAATAAATAAGTTTATTTATTTATTTTTAAAGATTTTATTTATTCATGAGAGACACAGAGACAGGCAGAGGGAAAAGCAAGCTCCCTATGGAGAACCTGATGTGGGACTTAATCCCAGGACCCTGGGATCACAACCTGAGCCAAAGGCAGATGCTGAACCACTGAGCCACCATGTGCCCCTAAATAAAATCTTTTTTTAAAATTCATTAAAATTTTTCATGGAATATGGTGTGGTTTTATTTAAAATTTCTCATATGGAACATGGTATGATTAGCTTTGGTATTAAGTAGTTGCCTCTTTCTCAACTACTAGAAAATATTGAATGATCTGTTTTGTAGAGATTACAGTGTATATTCATTTATTGAATTGGTTATTGGATTAATTAGTATTCTTATTAAGCTTTTTGAGCAACCAGTTTTTATTTGGGGCTATTCAATATAACATTTATTTTTAAATTGAGGTATAATCAACATACTATTTTTTTAATTGCTTAAATATTTTTCAGTTCTATCATTCTCAAAGGTGCACCTATACTTAATTTCAATTATTTGTCTCTTTAAGGTCTCTTTTATTTTCTGGGATCCATTGTTAACTTTAGTCAGGACCCAGATGTGCACTTTAAGTATATTCAGGCAGCTTGCAAGACTGGGCAGATCAAAGAAGTAGAAAGAATCTGCAGAGAAAGCAACTGCTATGATCCTGAGCGAGTCAAGAATTTTCTCAAGGTAAGTGGTTTTGAATAATGCACTTTCTGGCTGGAATGAAGATCAGCAGTTCTACGTCAGTATCATCATAGTTTTAAAATATTTGTTTTCCCTAAATGGAAAATTCTCAGCAAAATTGTGTGCTGAATTATTTCTTCCAAATTTAGCATTCTGTGGTTTCCTTTGAAATAAGGAAGGGAGTTGGTAAGTAATACTTAAGAAGGACCATCTCTTTAAAAGAAGAGAAAAATGGCACTATGTCGAAGAAATTTCCTTCCACTTGAATTTTTGAAGAAAAATTTTGAAATGTGGTTGGAGATTCTCAATGTCACTTTAGAATTTCAAGTATGCTCCCTTTGAAGATAAGAACAGTTTGTCCTCAGTGTCCTCTTTTATATACAGACGACTATCTAAAGGACTTAGATTTATCTCTCTCTCAAATTAGCTATTGTTTAGAAACTAAATATTAATTGTGTATAATTCATTAAACTGAAGGTACGATCTAACAAAAACCCCTCAGCTTTGCAATACTAGTTACAGAAAACTGCCTGTGTTGCAGTAAAGAGTAATGATTTAAAGATTTTTAGCTCTTCAAAACATACCTAAAGACAGTTAAATTAATGTTTACTTAACTTTAGCTTTATTCTCATACCTTCCAGTCACACTATGAGGAAAATAAAAGCTTTAAAATTGGCAGTTGTCGATAAAAATCAGGTAAACTATAGGATACTTAGAGAACCCCTTAAAGATATATATATTTTGCATTTAAATAATACACGAAATGATTCTAGGGATTGTATGTAAAGTTCTTAGTTTTTGTCTTTTTGGAAGAATTTTTACATTGACACTAAACCCAAAATGTTTATTTTGTAATTAAGTAGGAAAACCAGGCTTTTCCTATTCCTATACTGTTATTTTAGATAATCTATAGTTTTATTAACTGTTCTTTTGAAGAATTACTACTGGGTTCTAGATTAAATAGCTAAATAGAGGTTTTAATGTAATGAAGTAGTTAAAGTATAGAAGTTGCCTTATATTTTAGATTAAAAGATAAACTTTTCTCCATGGTATAGTTTATATAATACCTTGGCCATCACGAGTATTCTCAGTAGCCTAGATAGTATGATATGTTTGAACCCAAGTCTTTGTGGTATCAGAAAGCCCTCCAAATGAGAGAAAGATTTGATGCTCTATGCTTGACTAGAGTACCATGACTACAATTTAGTTCCTTCTTTGAGTATCGGTACTGTTTCCTTTTTAAAAAATACTACCAGATTCTTAGATTCCCTTTTCGTTGTTGTTAAACTCTTGACTGTTAAGCTTCAGTTGTCATTTCTTTAGAATTGCATTTGTATTTTTTAAGTGATTTATGTGTAAAGCAGGACTAAATGAACATCACAATTAAGTGAAAATAGTTATTGAGCTTCAAAAAAAAGAAAATCCTCTGGATTTTAGCATAGTGTAGCCTTAAGTTGCTTAGCCCCTGAGATCTAATGAGAAGAGGACTCCCCTTCCACACATCATGCTGTGAATTAGGTGCAAATCTGATAGAGTGGGGAAATGGATGTGGATTTTGGGCTTTTAAACCAGTGAGACCTGGTTCAAATTCTATTTCTGTTATTAGCTATTATTTGTTCATTCGGTATTTACCTAGCTGTTACCTCAGGCAAATTAACTTAGCCTCAGTTTTTCTGACCAGAAGCTGTGTTGATCTAGTCAGTACCTTGTATTGCCATAGGTATTCAAGTGATAACCATTGTTAATAAACTGTTGGTGGGCCTTGGAAATAAGGTAGTCAGCCTACCTATCTTTTTCTATCAAGCAAGTTTTATCATTGGTTTTAAGTTATTCATGACTTTGTGAAGGAATTTTAATTCCAGCCCAAGTTAGAGGTAAACCTTGTGTCTTATCTTCAGTCTGAGATGGGAGCTCAGTACTAAGATGCTACTATTGTATTCAACCTTTCACCCCAGTAGTAAAAATAGAACATACTAGACACTTTACTCACTTTCCTTATTGACCTGTACAATATAGCTGTAATGCTACATCTCATCATCACTGCCATTAAATTTCAGTTTGGAGATCCTAGCTGTATAATAATTGGTGTTATATGTAAACTCTGATAAGAAAAAATACTCTGATCTTGAACATTCAAGTGGCAATTCCATGTTAGCCACCAGGAATACAGAGATTGGTAGATTATAACTTTGTCTTTAAAGGAGCCTGTGAGCAGGAGGAAGTGGTTTCAGTAGCATCATTTGGCTCATACGTTCACCCTGTAGAACTATAGCTATCCATAGAAAGCATGGAACTGTTCTTTGGACCCATGATCTGCTTTCTACTACCTTTGATCTTTTTTTTTTTTTTTTTTTTTTTAATAATTTTTCTTTTCTGGTTGTACTTAAACCACACTGGCCTGCTTGTTATTCCTCAAACTCCCTGAACCTTCTCCTGCCCCAGGACCCTTGCTTGTGCCCCTTTCTACTTTTTTTCTCAAATCTTCAAATCTTCATGATTAGGATTCCTTACCTTTGTTCAGATTTCTGATGAAATGTTATGAGAAAGGATGTCTCAGATTACCCTGTTTAGAATAAAATCTATTCCTATTCCATCTTCACCTCTCCCATATCCTGTTTTATTTTTCCTTAGAACACTTAATATTATAAGACGTTATTTTTTCCCACTAGAACATATGTTCCTTGAGGGAATGCTTTACTTTGTTCCTTGCTATTTCATTGCATAAGAACAGTGTCCGGTATATGGGTACTCAGTAAATATTAGTTAAGTAAGTAACATAATGTTTAAGAAAACCTCTGAATGTGTTTATATAATTTCAATTTTGTTCTTCAAATCTTTAACCATATAATAGCTAGAGGGTTAAGCTTTTTAATACATAATTTAAAATATTAATAGCATTACTCCCATGTGTGAAATCATGTGCAAATTAAGGCAGTCAAGAAAATACACTAGTGTTTGTCTACTTTTCCAATCTTAAATTTTCATTGGAAATACATTCTGGTTATCTTTACCAACAGAAACCTCAAACACCCATGCATGCATGAGAATAGAACACATAGGTAATCTTCCATTATTTTCAAGTGTATTTTCTAAGTGGTAAAGTATGTAATATTTTATGTGTATATTAAAGAGGATAAAGAAGATTAGTATATTGATCCACTAACTTTCTGATGTTCATTTAGTAGGAAAAATTTGGCTAACTGAAATATTTTGGATAGGTAGATCCAACATGTTTTAGAAATGATTGTAGTTGTTAGTACAGGTTTCCATGGTGCTAAATACATGCTTTAGACTTTCCTTAATGTGAAAAATCTGCAGCTGGACTTCCACTTCAGATTTACAGCCATTTTGATTTTTTTTTTTTCATGATTTCCCTGACTCCTAGATTTAGTTGGGTATTCTCTGAACATTTCATAGTCTAATCTTCAAATTTATGATTGGATGAGTGATGTGCACTAAACTTTAGGAACCATTTTATTTTAATATTGCAAATAATATTCTGAGTGGCTGTCATTAGGGAAAGTCTAACCTGCTTAGTTGTGCTTCCTTAATAAACTGACATAGAGGAATCATTTATTGAGGAATGTTTCACTGTGTATAAATGAATTCCTGATGGAAACTGTTATTTTTTGTGCTGTACCTTATGTCTGTGGAATGTAACAGGACATGTATCAGGTAAATGCCCAGTACAGGTCTTAGCTACCTGTCTGTACCATCTGTGTCAATCTATAAGTAGGATTATAGCTTGGTATTTGTAATGGTAAAAGTAATTGGTAATTTAAAGATGTCTTTTTCTTTTTTAAATGTGTGGTGTTTTTTGTTTTGTTTTGTTTTTTTAAATCATCATGCTGCTCCTTGTAGGCTTTATTGTAATAGTGTTAGAAGTTGGCCATATAGATTGGAATTGGGAGGGGTGAAAAAGAAATCATTAGTTTGAAATAACTATGAGCCATTTATGCCATAATTTTTATAATGTGACTATAGTTCTTATGAACTCCAAACTCAGTTGCAATGTTACTATTAATGAAAGTCCCACTGTGATGATTTTATATCCTAAGTGCCACTAGTGGCTCATAAATCTTAATTTGTTATCTTTTTTTTGGTAAAGGGTGTTTTGCTCTGAGGCTAAGTCTAGCTTAATAAAAATTTAATGAAACTGGGATGGGCACACACCATCTACTGGGGCATTTCTTTCTTTGAGAGAAGAGCCAAGTTTATGTGAGCCTCTCTTACCAGTGTAGAACAGCTTCTCATATTTTACATAGATTTGATAGCTCAAAAAAGGAGAAAATTAAGGCTACTTTTTGTTCTTTTTTCAGGAAGCGAAGCTAACAGATCAGTTACCACTTATCATTGTATGTGACCGATTTGACTTTGTCCATGATTTGGTGCTCTATTTATATAGAAATAATCTTCAAAAGTATATAGAAATATATGTACAGAAGGTAAGTAATATTTAAAAATACCTTATTGTAAATTTTACTTCTCACACTCTGGAAATCTTCATATCCTTTGAAATTCTGTACTACAAAATGGGAGTAGTCTGCTACAGTGCCTTTCAACTTTTTTTTTCTCCTTAGACTTCTTATTTAGATTGGAAATTTACATTCATATTAAGCCTTTAAAGCAGAACAAACTGCTATAGTTGGAAAAGTTGGATGACCTACACACTAGTTAACTTGAACCCAACCCCTGAAGTATATCCATGTAGAAGTCATAGACTCTAAAGCAGAGTTTTAAAACCATCTTAACATAGATATTTGAAACTTTACTTTGTAACTAGAGAAAAAAGAAAAACAGTTTTATTCTAATGGAGACCTTTTAATTAGTCTTCCATAGACATTCTGTGACTATAGCCTCTTTGGACAGACTGACTTTATTTAGAGCAGTCGGAGGTATGAATTAACCAACCCATACTTCCTGCTAACTTTTTCTACTAGCAAATTCAGACTCTTGGTTTATTACTGAATTTTAAAACTGAGCTTCAAAGAGGGAAATGAGTTTAATTTTTTTAAACTCCTTTTTTGCTTTGCTTGTTAATAACATAATGACTTCTTTTTTTTTTTTTTTTTCTTAAACCATAGGTAAATCCAAGTCGACTTCCTGTGGTTATTGGAGGATTGCTTGATGTTGATTGCTCTGAAGATGTTATTAAAAATTTGATTCTTGTTGTAAGAGGTCAATTCTCTACTGATGAGCTTGTTGCTGAGGTTGAAAAAAGAAACAGGTGTAGTACCATTTGAACCTACATAACTCCTATAAATGAGTAGTCTCTCTTAGCATGCTATTGGATAAAAAATAACAGCCTGTCATTTGCCTAAAAGCTATTCAGTAAAATGTGCGTCATAATTCCCTGGAGACCTCCAATTGAGAAGTGAAGATAGCTTGAGTACTGGAAAAAAAATCTGTTTCTAAAACATTACAGTTTTGTCATACAGACATTATTTGCGTGTTTATAATTAAAACTGTGTGGTTTGACTATATGTTTTTAATGTAAACTACATAAAAAGCCTCTTTTTAGTTAGGTCCAATACCACTGTTTTAGTAACTAATTCTTCTTTGGTTAATTTTTCTCAAATGAGAGAAAAAAGTTTCCTGTGTAACTCTGGGTTAAACTGATTTATTTTGAACCTAAATGTGATAACATGAATTCTGAATTTCCAGTGGAAGAGAATAGAGTATAAGTGCTTCTAATACTGTACTATGAAGTCCTTTTTCTAGCTGGGACATTTTGATGAACTAGTGTTTAGAAAGTATTGATATAGTGAATGAGGTTGGTGGATTGGTCGAACAGTGGAAAGTTACTCTGGGTATGAAAAGATATAAGAAAACCTGTGGGGTTTAATTTTAACCTTAGTATAGGTATCCTAAAAATGATATTCATAGAATTTGCATTTGAATATTTCAAACAGAAAAATTGTGTAAAGACAATGGAGATATATATATACACATATATATAATACTGATTTTAAAAGCTTGAGCCTCATTTGAACTGATTATAGGTCATTACAATTTAACATTTAGAAAGAGGTTTGAGTTGAGTCTTAAATCTAATACCTGAAAACAATCTTTTGTTGTTGTTGCAAGCAAATAGCCAGAGAATTACAGTTAGACTATTTGGTCTTTAACTTACAAATTATATTATGATAAGCTAGATTAACATCTGAGTCACTAGTCTGGATGTGCTTTAGCTAATCTTTATTCTTTCGGTTGCCATGGCACATCTGCTTAGGTTGCACATGTTTATAGGATCTTGATTTTTTTTTTTTTTTGCCTTAATATTAAAGTTGTGTCTTTACTCTAATGGGAGTATGTTCATAATAACTATATGATTTTGATAGCCAAAATATGGCTTGTTGTTTTTCCTCTGGGTATTTTTTTTTTAATTTTTAAAAAAGTTTATTTAATCTTTATACCTAACGTGGGGTTTGAACTCAGTACCCTGAGATCAAGAATTACGTGTTCCACCAACTGAGCCAGCCAGGCACCTCCCTCTGGGTGCTTTTAATACTTAAACCAGGGTCAGGAGTGTTGGGTCATCAGGACCATTAAAACAAAAGCTAATATAGCTCAGTGAAACCATGATCCTTGGTGAAGTGATCATATGACTGCTAGAATTATTAAACCCAGAGCTTCTGAAGCTACCAGATTTTGTTCCCATTGTGTATTTAGTGTACTGCACCCTTTTGCTATAGGTAATGTCTATTAATTGTGTTAGATTTGTAAGGAACCTTAGATAATCTGGCCTGTTTTCTCATATGACATCCCCATCTTCTAAACAAAATTTCTCTGAGGTCTAGATATTTTGTTTAGTATAAGAAAATAACAATATGAATCTATAATCTCTTTTTTCTATATCCTATCTGAATAATGTAGCAGATAGATCTTGGAGATTCTAAAGATAGTCTTTTATACCTTTTGTGTAATCTTGGGCAAATCATTTCACCATCTCTGAATCGTAATTTCCCAATTTGTAGTAGAATTGTTGAGAATTCAAAATTATGTATGGGAAAGCATATTATATACCATAATACTTCTGTAATTAGCATTGTCAAGAGTTGTGTGTTTTTTTTTATAATATAGCATGTGTGGTTTTGTGTTGTTTTGTGTATATGTGTGTTTCGTTTTTTTGTTTTTGTTTTTGTTTTTTTAAATATTAGATTGAAACTACTTCTGCCTTGGCTAGAGGCCAGAATTCATGAGGGCTGTGAGGAGCCTGCTACTCACAACGCATTAGCCAAAATCTACATAGACAGTAATAACAACCCAGAGAGATTTCTTCGTGAAAATCCTTATTATGACAGTCGCGTTGTTGGAAAGTATTGTGAGAAGAGAGATCCACATCTGGCCTGTGTTGCTTATGAACGTGGCCAATGTGATCTGGAACTTATTAATGTGAGTACTATTAGTTAAATATGTATAGAGAGAAGGCTGCATTTTTAAAAACCTGTTGTATAATGTTAGATTAGTGAATTTTGAGTTTCACAGTGGCTAATACAGAACATTCCTTGTAGATGTGTGCTTTTTAAAAAAACTTTATTTGCCAATAATTATGAATTTAAAGTGGCCAAAATAGTAAATTAAGTCTGTATTCACCTATTAACATTTTAACTCCAGTAGTTTTATCACTTGTGTTCTCGTACACTCATTCTCATACATAAACATACATACACACCATACATACAAATATATGTATACATATGAGAATAGGTTGCATACCTCTTCAGTGTATATTTCCTAAGACTTAAATATTCTGTTTCATAACCACACTGTAGATACCAACTTGAGTCATCCTGACACTGATAGAATAATTTAAAAATCTGTAATATTCTAGTTTTGTCATTGACCCAATAATGTCCTTTTTAGCTTTTTTTTCTAGGATTGCTTATTGAATTTTAATAAAAACTTGGTTGTGACCTACTCAAGCTTATATGTAAAAGTGATTAATTAAAAAATTATTAACACCATATACCAGATTATATATATATTAACATACATGTATATAATATATATATATTATATATATATCATACAAAATAACCTTTAAAAGCAAAGTTAGTCTATAAGAAGTCTTTACTTTTTTACCTTGAAACTAACCTTTAATATCTTATTTAGGTTTGCAATGAGAATTCCCTCTTCAAAAGTCTTTCCCGCTATTTGGTACGCCGAAAGGATCCAGAATTATGGGGTAGTGTGCTGCTGGAAAGCAATCCTTACAGGAGACCCCTAATTGACCAGGTAAAATTGGCAATTGTGTTTAAGGCTCATCCTTTCAACTATGAATAAAACCTTTCCCATCATCATATCTATATGTACTTAAATGGATCATATTTAACTATGAGAAGTCAGTAAAAAGTAGAAGAAAATAAAATTAAACTAATATACATATATCTTGCACACATATCATAAAATGAAAACTTTTTCTTAAAGATTTTATTTTTGCGAGAACAGAGTGCACTTGAGCACAAGCAGGGGGGAGGGTAGTGGAAGAGGTAGGAGGAGCAGACCCCTTGCTGAGCAGGGAGCCTGATATGGGGCTCAATCTAAGAACCCTGGGATCATGACCTGGGCTGAAGACAAATGCTTAACCTACTGAGCCACTCAGGTTCCCATAAACGTTTTTTCAAAACCCTAAAATTAGAGGTTGTTATAATGGTTCTTAAATTCTCCTGGTAGAAGTATAAATAAGGAAGCAAATAAATTGAGGGTTATTTTTCATTCCTCTCCTAGGAAGCATTTCTAAGGAAAATTCCCATGTTAGATACAAAGCTTCCTGGAAAAAATATTGAAGCACCTGGGAGCCATATAATTAGCCAAAAATAGAGGAATTACTGAGTCCATATTGCCACATCTGTGTGGTTGAATTCATATGTAGCCATTAAAGTTATGGATAATATTTTAATCAGAGAAAAAGAAATTATCTTATTAGGTGATTTTTCTAAAGAACAGAAATACACATAATGTGGGTATATGTGGATTTGTGTAGAAAACCCTTCATGTTGTGAATTTAAAGGTATTTATTCTCAAGTTTTCTACCGAGATGCCAGCCTAAGAGTAGAATGTTTTCTTCATAACTACCTTGATTTTCAGTACCATTAACTCCCTGTGTATGTATGTAATCTGTAGGTTGTACAGACAGCCTTGTCTGAGACTCAGGACCCTGAAGAAGTATCAGTAACTGTCAAGGCTTTTATGACTGCAGACCTTCCTAATGAACTCATTGAACTACTGGAGAAAATTGTCCTTGATAACTCTGTATTTAGTGAACACAGGTATGTTATAAGAAGAGTCCATTGGCTATTTCTATTCAGTCTTCAGTTACCGTCTATCACTTTTGAGAAGGAACAAAGAGACAAAGATTAGAGAAAGTTGTTTGAATTCTGACTCTTCTAATACCCTCCTTTCTAACTCTGCCCCTGAGAAAAAACTCCTCATAGCCACAGTGTTTATTCTTTATGACTGATAAGCTTTTGAAATAATGCATTCAAATTTTTGTTTTCTTAAAAGGAATCTGCAAAATCTCCTCATCCTCACTGCAATCAAGGCTGACCGTACACGTGTTATGGAGTATATTAACCGCCTGGATAATTATGATGCCCCAGATATTGCCAATATTGCCATCTGCAATGAGTTGTTTGAAGAAGCATTTGCCATTTTCCGGAAATTTGATGTTAATACTTCAGCAGTTCAGGTAGGTCTTCACATTCACAAGTTGATTCAATATTATGTGTTGTCCTGTTAGGCCTGGTGCCCAGCAAAATCGATTGCTTTGGCTATAGAAAAGCAATAAAATCCTAACTGTTTAAATGTAATTGCTATGTGGCAAGATTGATTCAATTTTATTGATTGATTCAATTTGAACCCAAATTCAAATATTGGTTGCCTAGGTCTTGATTGAACATATTGGAAATTTGGATCGGGCATATGAGTTTGCTGAACGCTGCAATGAACCTGCAGTTTGGAGTCAGCTTGCTAAAGCCCAGTTGCAGAAAGGAATGGTGAAAGAAGCCATTGATTCTTATATCAAAGCAGATGATCCTTCATCCTACATGGAAGTTGTTCAGGCTGCCAACACTAGTGGTACGACTTACTTTTATGTGTTTGTGACCTCAGAAAATGTACCTAAGCTATGATTAAGCTAAGCATTAATATTTAGGTCTATTCCGAATTTATATAGGAGTTAGATACTGCATGGTTACTTATGAAGACATTTACCACTTAATCTTAGTCCACATACAGAGAGGTTCCATTTTGTGAATTTAAAAAGGTCCATAGGGAAGATTAGTTTTCTGTTTTGAAATCTCCTAAAATTCTCATCAAATTCTAATCTTACAACCTTAAGGAAAAGGGGAATTCAGCTATTCATTTGGTCAGTGGTAATACAGAAATGTAATAGAAATTTTGCTATTTTAGATAAATTTTATTGTTTATGTTATTCTCTATGTTATTTCCTTAGAAAGGAAATAAATAGCAGTTCTCACTTGAGTGAAAAGATAAATGTTAGGATGTTAGTGTTTGAATTTATTTTCTTCTTTATACCTAGGAAACTGGGAAGAACTGGTGAAGTACTTGCAGATGGCCCGTAAGAAGGCTCGTGAGTCCTATGTGGAGACAGAATTGATATTTGCCTTGGCTAAAACAAACCGCCTTGCAGAGTTAGAAGAGTTCATCAATGGGCCAAATAATGCTCATATCCAACAAGTGGGTTTCCTATTCCGATATTTTTCAGAGAATAAAAATAAACGGTTAAGCCACTTTGTTAATAGGATCTAAACCCGTCACAACTGATGATTTCCAAGGAAAAATAATGTTTCTCAGTATTAAATTGGGTTATGACTTTAGAAAGAGGATTGAGTTTATACTTACTGAAAATAGATTGTTTGTTTCAGGTTGGCGACCGTTGTTACGATGAAAAAATGTATGATGCTGCTAAACTATTGTACAATAATGTATCCAATTTTGGACGCTTGGCATCTACT
This sequence comes from Canis lupus dingo, assembly GCF_003254725.2. Classification (NCBI taxonomy): domain Eukaryota; kingdom Metazoa; phylum Chordata; class Mammalia; order Carnivora; family Canidae; genus Canis; species Canis lupus. The sequence continues at coordinate 35,366,556 of NC_064251.1, forward strand.
CTGGTTCACCTGGGTGAATATCAGGCAGCTGTTGATGGAGCTAGGAAAGCTAACAGTACTCGAACATGGAAAGAGGTAATCTCAACATCCATTTGAGTGAAGAATTAGGATTCTTAGAAATCTTTTTAAACTGATTGACTTAACCAGCCATGTTTATATTTGAGTTTTCATAATTGAAATTTTTGTTATAGGTCTGCTTTGCCTGTGTAGATGGCAAGGAGTTCCGTCTTGCTCAGATGTGTGGGCTTCATATTGTAGTACATGCAGATGAATTGGAGGAACTTATCAACTACTATCAGGTAATGAACAGGAGTCTTGTATTAATTGAGATCTATTGCCACAGGTAGTCTTATCTTTAATTGTGTATTTCCTTATTTAGGATCGAGGATACTTTGAAGAACTGATAACCATGTTGGAAGCAGCATTGGGACTTGAGCGAGCTCATATGGGAATGTTTACCGAATTAGCTATTCTGTATTCTAAATTTAAGCCACAAAAAATGAGGGAGCACCTGGAGCTATTCTGGTCCAGAGTGAATATTCCTAAGGTAACCCAACCTTTTAACATTGTGAGGTAGCTCTATAGCTGTAACTGAAACCTTAAAATATCTTTTCTTTTTAAGGTTTTAGCTAGAATACAGACCCATATCTAAAGCAATTAAATCTTTCTAGGTGCTTAGAGCTGCAGAACAAGCTCATCTTTGGGCAGAATTGGTGTTTTTGTATGACAAGTATGAAGAATATGATAATGCCATAATTACAATGATGAATCATCCAACTGATGCGTGGAAAGAAGGACAGTTCAAAGATATCATTACCAAGGTGTGTGACTTCTTCAGAATATGAAGCTTCAAAAGGAGAGAGCTCATTAGGAAATAACTTACATATGGATTTTTCCCATTTTAGGTTGCAAATGTGGAACTATATTACAGAGCAATACAGTTCTACTTGGAATTCAAGCCTCTGTTGTTAAATGATTTGCTGATGGTGCTGTCTCCACGGTTGGATCATACTCGTGCAGTCAATTATTTCAGCAAGGTAATTTAAAAACTTGAGAACCTCATAGCAAGGCAGTAAGGCATATCTGGATAACTTTTGTTGAACAATAAGGATATGCTACGTTTGTAACAAAACTCTTTATTTTGAAGGTTAAACAGCTACCACTGGTGAAACCATATTTGCGTTCAGTTCAAAACCACAATAACAAATCTGTGAATGAATCACTGAACAACCTCTTTATTACAGAAGAAGATTATCAGGTAAAACATACAAATATGTTTATATGCAAAAACTCAAAACTCAGATTATGATTGAGTCACTAGGTTGATATGTTTTGGAGTAAAAAAAAAAAAAACACATTATCTTTTAGGTTTGTAAACAGTAGGTACTTATATGCCTGCGATCTAAACTTAGTGTTTTCAGGAACGATAAATCTGAGCTCTAATTGTCTGTTTTGTAGAATTTTGCTTAGATCATGTCTTGGTTAATGCTTAAGAAAAAAATACTATTGTTACTTTGTCCTTAAACACCTAGATTGTACGTAAGGCTCAAAAAAGCCTTTGATCTCTTAACTAGTCTATGAAATTATTTGGTATTAAGTATATTCACTGCTTTTCTTGCCCAGTAGCATATTAGTATCTGTCTTTTAATAAACTTTCCCTTGTGAAGAATTTTGCAAACATAAAATCAGAAGTAAGATTAAGCTAGTTGCCTTTTTTCTTTATCAACATGATGGGTTCAGATCTTATACTGCTCTATATTACTAAATACCATGTTGTGTTGTATCAGGAGTTTCTCTAAAGCATAAAATCTTTCCTCCAAATTATGAATCCTCCCATTTTCATAACTATTCAAGTTCTTGATACTAAACACTTTGGAAAAAATTGTATCTTTAGAAATTTTATAGAATCTGGGACATCTGGGTGGCTCAGCGGTTGAGCATCTGCCTTTGGTCCAGGGCGTGATCCTGGAGTCCTGGGATCGAGTCCCACATGGGGCTCCCTACATGGAGTCTGCTTCTCCCTCTGCCTATGTCTCTGCCTCTCTCTCTGTGTCTCTCATGAGTAAATAAGTAAAATCTTTAAAAAAAATTTTTTTTATAGTACCTTTGAGCACTTTATTGTTACGCAGTCAGATTGAAGAACCTTGATACTTGTTCAGCTTACAACTTTCTAGCCTGACACTTGAATTTAGGCTGTCGTATTGTAATAATAGCTCATTGGTCAATTTGTATTTTATATATACACTTCATACATCATATTGATCAAGTCTTATACATTCAGTCATATACAGTAATGACTTCTTGATAAAAAATGATGGAACAAATTTTAAACTAAAATGAAACTGATTTGGCATTGTATGGTTTTGTTTTGTTTTTTAAGGCTCTGCGAACATCAATAGATGCTTATGACAATTTTGACAATATCTCACTTGCTCAGCGTTTGGAAAAACATGAACTCATTGAGTTCAGAAGAATTGCTGCTTATCTTTTCAAAGGCAACAATCGCTGGAAACAGAGTGTAGAGCTGTGCAAAAAAGATAGCCTGTATAAGGTGGATAAAGGTGGTGGGGCTGGTCTGTTAAATCGAGTACTAGATGATCTGTCTTAATCCTAAAAATGGTATATTCGAAGTGATGTGGTCTGTACAAGTATAAGTATATGAGAATTGCCCTCAAGCCCCCATTTGAGGGAGATAGTAATTATCAATTTCTTGATTCTAGGGGTCTTCTGTTTATGTCAAACCTCTTAAAAAAATTTCCTTGTCTTCTTTTCTTTCAACAAATCTTCAATTTAAATGATATAACTGGGATTTATTCCCCCTATTGTATTACTTGTTTTGCCAGTTTAGTGTATTTGAGTTTAATATTTGACCTTCATCCTTTTCTTTGAATAGGATGCAATGCAGTATGCCTCTGAATCTAAAGATACTGAGTTGGCTGAAGAACTCCTACAGTGGTTTTTGCAGGAAGAAAAAAGAGAGTGCTTTGGAGCTTGTCTTTTTACCTGTTATGATCTTTTAAGGCCAGATGTTGTCCTGGAAACTGCATGGAGGCACAATATCATGGATTTTGCCATGCCCTATTTCATCCAGGTCATGAAAGAATACTTGACAAAGGTAATGGTGCCTCTGGGTGTATTCAGAACTACTTACCTTGAGGATATATAAAATTCCATGCACAGATTTATTTTTTTCAAATGCTTTTTCTCTAGTAGAAGTGTAAGTCATTTGGTTGTCATAAAATATTTTTGTTCTCCAGAAATGTGTAATATCTGGCAAATGACATTGAATGGAAAAGGGAACTTAAACATAACTTGTCAGAATTTTTACCTCTTCATGTATTACTGAAGGTGAATAGTACTACTTCTATATTGTATGTTTGGTTCTTTTTTTTTTTTTTTAAAAACATAAAGATTTTTTTTCTCCCCAAAATAAAATCTTCCTTAAATCAGTTCCTATAACTCAGTTATCCATAACTTGGTAGTGTAGATTCCCTTTGTTTGGTTGCTTCTTGACTTTAGTATGTCTGCCTGTTTCTTCTGGGGAAGCAAAATCTATATTCTTAACATCCCATTAATCTCAATATTTTGATAGCTTCATCCCCAATTTAAAAATATCCTAGCAGGTTAATAATTAACATATTACCTAAAAGTGCATTAAACAAGCTGTGGGTATAATCATCTTACAAAATTCATTTACCTATCTAGTGTTACTTTTTGATGTCATAATATTTTTTTTTTTACTCACTTGATCCTCAACAGTTAGTAGCTCTTTTACTGTAGAACATTTTAAAATGGTCCTAAAGGATCCACTTGTTAAAAGTAAAACATGCTTATTAAAATCAGTTTCACATCTGATCTCTTCAGCATGCCTGAGGAAAGGGGGGAAATGTACTATCAATGACCCCCAGTATGAATATTTCCTTAGGGTGCCATCTAAGTAGATACCATTGTGTTCCATTATAATTTTATTTATTTGAGAGAGAGAGGAAGTGAGCACAAGCAGGGGTGGGGGGTGAAGGGAGCAGAGGGAGAAGCAGGCTGGCTCTCCCCACTGAGCAGGGAGCCCACCATGGGGCTTGATCCCAGAATCCTGGGATCATGACCTGAACCGAAGGCAGACGCTTAACCAGCTGAGCCACCCAGACATCGCTCAGTTTTAATTTTTTAAGAATTAGCATTTTTGGTATAAAAACTGCTTCAAGTCCAATGTAAGAAAACTGTTGCCTTATATTAGCCATGATGAGAATAGCTTCTTTTCATATGCATAATGCCAACTTATGAGACTTGGCTCTAAGCTGCTGTTAACCGAAATGCTGTAAGTTTTACTAGCGATTAAGCTGCTTTCTTTCACACTGACTCTAGCATAAATTCTTCTGCAATAAGCTCTGAAATTTAAAAAAATATATTCTAAATTTTGCTTCCAGTATGCCCTTTATTTTCACTTTTCTCATGCCTTTTTTAGTGGTTAGATGTTTCTCCCCTAAACCTTTGTTGCTGATTCTACCTTTTTATGCTCAATATGGAATTTGATTTTTTTCTAAGCTGCACCTTCTGAATTCCTTTGCAGGTTGATGCAATAAAGGAAAAGGTGAAAGTTGATTCTTTTCCATCTTTAAGTCTGGAGGACTAAGTCTAAGAAACTTGCATGATTTTTTTTTCCTTCCTTTTCTACACTGCTGCTGCTGCTTTTTCCCCCAATAAATTTTCACTAAAGCCTCTGCAAGTCCCTTGAAACATAACTATAATAGAGCTGTAGGACATTAGTAGATGTTTGCTACTAATCGGCTAATAGGCTTTAGGAAGGGCAGGAGGCTAATCAGTAGTTGGTTCACAGTCTCTCTTAAATATATTATTAAAAACCGAGCATGGTGAGTTTCCATATTAATTACAAAGTTTCAGGAAATTTCTCTTCCCTGTCAGAATATCTGGACCATAATAGGATTTTCTTAATACTCTAAATAAATTTAAGCAGCCTCTGGTTTTATTTTGTGAGCTTGCCTGACAGTTGTTGAATTTATATATGTGTGTGTGTGTATATATATATATACATATATATATATACGCCCTAAAAGGCTTTTTGGGGTTTTTTTTGGTATTGAAGGACTGTGATCCAGTTTCTGATCTCTTGATTCTTACTAATTTTTTGCTGAAAGTAGATACAAGAGATACTAGCTGCTTCCGAAGAGACTTTCCTCATGTTTCTCCAGGTGTCCAGTTCTTATGGTGCTAGTCCATTTTCAAGAATTAAAACTTTTTTAATCATGAGAATAGCTTGCTATAATTGTTGCCAAGCAACATGGATTATTTCTGTATATAATGAAGCAATATTAACTTCTTCCTATAATAAGGCATACCTCTGAAGCTACCTAAAATTTGCTCTCTTATTCATCCGTTGGCTTGTCCAAGGTCAAATTTAGGCACCTTTTGGTTGCTGCTTCCTTCATTGGCTTGTCTCCATCCCAGTTTAACTGAAACAAACTTAATGTCTGGTATCAAATTGTTGTAGTAAAAGGGTGGGAAGGTAAAGGAGAGTTGAAACAAATTTGAAAGAATTTGGGTGGGGCACAATGCCTTGGAATCATATTTAACCAAACTGGAATCACCATTGGAACTTAAGGCAAACCTGAGTAAAATGCATTGTGTGTGAGGCCCTTCAGCAGCTAGTAAGCAAGGCAGTTAGAAAGCGTGTGTGTGAAAAACAGGTAATTGAACTGCAGTGTTATGCATTGTTTTAAATCAAGCATGTACAACAGTCATTGCAATTACATCATACTACTTTTGAAACTCTTAAATAAGCATTGCTGTGGGCTGTGTGTGTTTCTTGAGAGCCTGTATAGCAACAGTCATCTTCAGATCTCACTTCTTGCTTCAGTACTTTTGCCTTTTTTTCATGCACACATACACCAAAATAACTGACTGCATGTTAACTTTTCCTCTGCAGCATATTGCAGTCTTTGTGGAAAAGCCTTTTACATTATAGTGAATTTTTAATAGTACAGATGGAACTGAACTCAGTGACATGCTTACCTATAATTTTTCTTTTTAAATCCAAGGATCAGAAACTTTTGTTACAGCTCTTAACAAAAGCTTGTGTTCATAAAAGCCTTCTCTGCTTCTCTTTTTTGAGCAATCTAAATTGGGTCAGTAGAAACAAAAATTAGATGTTGCGATGCCAGAGGCTGTCCCATTATATAGAAAAATAAAATTTTTTTGCTTAATTTGATGCTATTCCTTCAGAGTTCTTCTCCCTGCCACCCCCGCCCCCCCCCCCCATGCCCAACCTATCTGTGTTCATGCCTGGGCATTGCGCTATTCCTAGCTCTTCTGAATCTTCAATATACTTCTTTAATAGGACATCTTTCTTCAACATCTGACTCAGATTCACCTCTGACATTAATGTTTAAACCTGTGTTCACTTAAGATTCTTTTCCTTAAAGTCTGGAAATGTTTTATGCAGTGGTGACTTTTTTTTGGTTGGTGTTTCATTTTTCTTCTAGTAACTTGAAAGTAATGTACACTCATACATGTATGCTTTTTTTGTATAACCTCTTGGATACTGTTAACAAAACTCCAAATGACCCTGATGGCACAGACTGTGCTTTAAAGTATACAATTGAAAGAATTTTTTAAGTTTGAATACCAGATATTGGGTATTTTTCATGGTACTTCTACTCCATAGTTGTTTTTAATTTGATATTGGGGTAATTTCTAACACATGAACACTTAGGCTATAAAATAGTAAAATAGCATGCAAAAGCAAACCAACCCATTTTCCTAGTGTAGAAAAACCACATTTTATCTGAAGGTGTCTAAGGTGTCTACCTCAACTTACTTTTCTCAAATTATTCCCTGATAAACTAGAATGAATTAGACTTATGTATAATATTTAATATGGGACAATTAAAATATGTATAAAATACTGTCCTGACCTTAATAACCTATGTGAAGACTCACACTATTTTAAATAGTTTCAAATAGAAACTAGGGATTGCTTTGACCTTTTTAGGACCCAGTCTTTATACTTTTTCACTAAAGTCTGCATGTCTTTTTTGGTGAGTAATTTTCACTATTTGCTTTACTGAGTAATATGCCATGAACATTCATTAAAAGTTTTTCCTGCACTCTGCCCCCCCATCTTACCCAATGCATTTAGGATTTTGAAAAACATGAGTAATAGATAACATCAAAATCTGAAGCTTTAGTTTTATTTCAAGTATAATGATAGACTTTTAAAATATAGTTTAAAAGACAAATATAGTTTAAAATGCATTTGGATGTTGTTTAGTAGACATCCCATAAGCCCACTATCCTAGTATGATTTCTCCCCAATTCTTTGCAGAATTACAGAACCAAATCATGTTAGTCCTGGAACAAATGTTGCAGAATATCTTAATGCAACTATATCATTATACAGACAAGGAAATTTGAGGATCAGTGTGATGGTTTGCTAGGGTCACTCAGCTAGCTTGTGGAATGACCTATGTATTCCAGCTCCTTTCTTTCACTTTTTTCTTTTTTTTTCTTTCTTAACATTTGAACTTTACAGTATTAGGTCTGATACTATCCACTTTTATTTAGAGTAGTTAGCATGTAATAGCCACTTAGTTCTTTGACTTCATTAAAAGCAAAGAAAATTCTTCCTCAAAGACATTGGGGCAAAAATTAGGCATTCCTACTACTATTTCTACTTCTTAGAAAATAGAGCATTAAAGCACGCAGCCTGTCTTTATCTAAAAAGATGGAATATGGAGCCACTTTGTGTCTTAAACTTCAGTCCACATATGTAGCAATTATCTGCAGACACTATGCACAAATGAGAAAAGATAGCTTATTCTAAATGAGTATTTGTCCAGTCATTAACTCATTTCACTTTTTTGAATATCTTTTCCTTTGGGAAGGGAAGTCTTGCCTGGTCATGAGTTCATTATTATTACCTTTGATATGGTTTAAACTTCATTTGAAAAAGTGGTTCCTTCTTGTTATTTCCCTCCCTCAGGCTGGCTGCATCCTAGCATGCCCAGTTTTAGCCTGGCGTGAGCTTTTATGGCATTTATAAATCCCTCCTTCCTGAGGGTTTATAATGACAGTGCTAAAAAATCACCTTGACTGAACTGTGAACATTGCCATTGAATTTGAGGGGGCCTGAGAATGTTCTTTAGTCTGTTTTATTTTGACAAATTTAACATACTAAGGCTTTTCCACTTTCTGCCATAAACCTAGGTTTATAATACTTTTGAGGTACTAAGTAACATTACCTGTTTTTCTCCAGGTGGATAAATTAGATGCTTCAGAATCACTGAGAAAAGAAGAAGAACAAGCTACAGAGACACAACCTATTGTTTATGGTAATCTCGCTCTCTTTTTAACCCCACAGAAAATAGTAGACAAATGTTTCATTCTTTAGGGATCCTACCTCAAAACAGAAATATAGCAAGTTTCTAAACTGTAGAAGGCTCACTGAGTTTAGGAATAATTCTGCCATCTTTTTCTGAAAATAATCTTAAAGCAGACATTGACATTGTTGATGAAGGTCATCTTAAATGCATAGACAGTACTTAAAAACAGTCACTTAAGATCATAAGTTAAATTTTCCTATTGCCTGCTCACTGATTGATTCATAAATTACTAAGAAAGAAGTATTAATGAATTCAGCTTTCAGAAGTACAGAGGTAAGAGAACATGCCAAGGCTGTCTTTAGTGTGCTTTACATAAAGAGTACATCTTTTTAAGTTCTAACCAGGGCAGAGAACTGGGTTATTTCCATTTGAGAACTTTCCAGAGAGATAGGATCTCGAAAGTCTCAGTGAATATTGAAGGCAATTTAATTTCTTCTTCCACGTGCAATTCTGAACTACTTCCTTTTCCCTTTCACTCTTGGTGAACAGACTCGTTTGAACAGTGAATTAGAAGCGTTACAACCCGGTGTTCTTTGGAGGAAGGCATAAAATTGTGACCATTAGATCTTAGCTTGCTAAAGGAAATAATAATATACAAATTATTGCGAGAACTCATTATTATAGTTAAAAAGTATATGGGGAATTTAGAGGACTGTGTAGTTTTGATAAAGTTGGAGAAGACCAATTTAAAAGTAGATTAAAGATGATTAGATTAAAGCAGGCTAAAATTAAAAAAAAACAGGCTAAAATATTTGAGTGAGATGTTCGACATATTTGAGATAAGGAAACAGTAGGAACAATACTGCTTTGGGGACACCTATTGAATTTGGCTTACTTTCAGAGTGTTTAAATGGAGAGTCCTTCTAGGCAGTTGAAAATTTCAGTATCAAAAAAAAGAAAAAGAAAATTTCGGTATCGAGGTGAAAAGCGGTTTTTACAAACTGTTGGTTTCCAAAAAGAATTTGCTCACAATAATTTTGGTTTTCATGAAAAAAGACATGAGGTCACTTGTCTGAGAGAAACCTGATACTAGGCTTACGTTCTAGTGGAGGATTACGAATACTTTTATAGGAGAGTGGGTAGATAGCCTCCTTTTAGATAGCCAGGTTTCCTACAGGTTGTTTTCTTTATGTGATCACCATTATTTAAAATACATAAGAGTGTTGGGCCGCCTGGCTGGCTCAGTCAGTAGAGCATGTGACTTGATCCTCAGGGTTGTGATATCGAGCCCACTGTTGATGGGTAGTTTACTTAAAAACTTTTTTTTTAATGAAGTACATAAGAGTGTTAACATAGTTTTTGAAACAGTATATATGCTCTAATGTATTCATTCCCATTGCATATTTGAATATGTTTTGTTATTTTTGATTTCTCTTACTTAGTACTGGATTCTTTGCTAGGTATGCATTAGGTTGCTATTTCATTACTGTTTAGATAGCTTAAATCAGAAATATTTTTAAGATTGATTGATTGATTAAGAGCTTGGATCTGGACAGGGGCTGAGGGAGAGAGAATCTCAAGCAGACTCCTCTCTGAGTGCAGAGCTTGCCATGGGGCTTTGATCCCATGACCTGAGAGTCCAGATTCAGATGCTAACCTACTCCAGGTGGCCATTTAAATTAGAAATTTAAACCTATCTTTAAAAGTTCATTTGTACAACAAAAAATAAAAAATAAAAAATAAAATAAAAGTTCATTTGTGAGAAAAACACATCTATTAAAAAATTAAGCTTTCCTGTGCTTACTATATTGTTCCCAGATACAATGTGCAAATACCAGCTAGTGATAAGCTTATTGGCAGCTGTCTTGCTCGGTCATGTGGCGCATGCCTCTGCATATTGCCTTAATGAAATAACATAGTTACTGTTACAGTTCTGCCCTCTGCCTTGAATTGTTGGCTTTTTAGGCAGAACCATTCTTAGGATGATTGTCCTGCCAAAATTGTAATAGTCAAAAGCACCACTACAAAACTCATTCTAAGTTGTGATAATGTTATTAGAGTTGGGGAGATTGGAGTGTAATCATCCTATAATGCTAACGGTTTCTCCCACCTTCCACCCCCCATCCCCTGCCCCTTCTTGTCTTTCTTGTTTTTAGGTCAGCCCCAATTGATGCTGACAGCAGGACCCAGTGTTGCAGTCCCTCCCCAGGCACCTTTTGGCTATGGTTATACTGCACCACCCTATGGGCAGCCACAGCCTGGCTTTGGGTACAGCATGTGAGAGAGAATGCTGATCCTGTAGTCGCCTATTTTCGTACTGAAACATCGTCTCTACCCACTTCTCAGTTTATAATGGGAAAACAGGCACATGTTCTTGTAACCTTTATTTCATGAAGGACTACTTTTTGTTTCTAACTATAAACTCGGATCACCTGTGTTAAAAGCTTATTTCACATTCCGCATCATTTTAGAATTTATTTTCAAAGGGGAATAGTTTCAATGTTTTATTCACTTGGGCTTTTTTTTCTTCCCCCTCATTCTTTGAAGAACTGCTTAATAATCTGTTGTGAAGAACCTGATTTGCACTCTGTAGTGTTTAAAGAAAAAAAAACTCTAATATTGAATCTCTTAAATTTAGTGTATGTAAACAGCTTTCGATATGTATTGTCTAAATGCATTTAAATCTCTTTTACTCAAAAGCTACAGCAAAAATACTGGTATGTGACCACGTAAGACTGTCAATGCCAACAAAGACAACACTAATCAGCATATCCTACAGTGGATTGCAGTGCTCTCCAAATTATTTGAAAAATGCATTACAGACAACTTGCCTGACTTTGAGCATAAAAGGCCCTCTAACCTATGCAGGTTTCCTCATTACGCATCTAGAAAATGCTAGTGTGTTTTTGCTCACTTCATATGTAACAGGTGCCCTTATGTTGTGCTGTATCCTGTGCTTTTTCTGTGGGACCATTCCATTCAGGAACAGAGCACCATGATTCCAATCTGTGTGTATTTACTAACCCTTCCCTGAGGTTTGTGTATGTTGGATATTGTGGTGTTTTAGATCACTGAGTGTACAGAAGAGAGAATTCAAACAAAATATTGCTGTTCTTCAGTTTTGTTTGTGGAATTTGAAATTACTCAAATTTAAAATAAATTACTGGACTGTGGAAATAACATGTAGAATGGCAGTTTTAATTAAATACCTCTCAAACTTAAACCAAAAGAACCATGGTTGTAGTGGTTTCATATTGGATACTGAGGTGGAGTACTGTGAGGCAGGAGCGCAGCAGCAGAATGAGCACTGGGATACGGAGAAACACAGCATTATATCATGTGCATTCTGTAGTTAACAAGGTACATGCAGTAGTCTGAAGAACTAGCACTGTAGTGGGCTACATTTTGGCTGTCTCCATCCTTTTAACCAGAGGGCACCTAGGTTTTGATATAAGCATTTCACTTAAATGAACAGATCGTGGATGTGATATTAACTTGAAATAAAAAGATGTAAGCATGTATCCCTTACCATGAATAGTAAGGGCCCTTACATTATGGGTACTTTGACTTTTTTAATCCAGTGTTTGAATTCAACCCTTATTGTTGATGGCTAATAATGTTACTTTAAGTTCATTTCATTGTTAATCCTCACCAGAAGGATGCTCTTTAACCACCATGTGTTTGAGTTTCTTCCAAATTTCTTTTTTGGGATTGCGTTCTAGTGTCAAAGCATTATGGTCTGAAAATATGCAGGGGACAGTCCCAATCTTTGGTATAGGTTGAGACCTGATTTGTGACCCAGGATGTGGTCTATTCTGGAGAAAGTTCCATGTGCACTTGAGAAGAATGTCTATTCAGTTGCATTTGGATGGAACATTCTGTATATATCTATGAAATCTATTTAGTCCACTGTATTATTTAAGGCCCTTGTATCTTTGATGATTGTTCTGCTTAGAAGATCTGTCATTTGCAGAAAGTACAGTGTTGAAGTCTCCTACTATTAGTGTATTATTATCTCAGTATCTCTTTACCTTGTTATTAATTGATATACTTGACAGCTCTCCCATTAAGGGGTATAAATAAATACTCATGATTGTTTGGTCTTCTTGTTGGATAGACCCTTTACGTATGATACAGTGTCTCTCTTCATCTCTTACTACAGTCTTTGGTATAAACTTTATGTGATATGAGGATTGCTACCCCAGCTTTCTTTTGAGAACCATTTGAATGGTAAATGTTTCTTCACTCCTTCATTTTCAGGCAGGAGGTGTCCTTAGGTCTAAAATAAGTCTCTTGGGGATCCCTGGGTGGCGCAGCGGTTTAGCGCCTGCCTTTGGCCCAGGGCGCGATCCTGGAGACCCGGGATCGAATCCCACGTCGGGCTCCTGGTGCATGGAGCCTGCTTCTCCCTCTGCCTATGTCTCTGCCTCTCTCTCTCTCTCTCTCTCTGTGACTATCATAAATAAAAAAATAAATAAATAAATAAGTCTCTTGTAGATAGCATATAGATGAGTCTTGGTATCTAGTCTGATACCCTGTGTCTTTTGATGGGATCATTTAGCCCATTCACGTTCAGAGTTAACTATTGAAAGATATGAATTTAGTGTCATCGTAATACCTGTTCTGACCCTGTTTTTGTAGATTGTTTCTTTGGGCTTCCTCTTTCTTTTACAGGGTCCCCCTTAATATTTCCTGCAGAGCTGGTTTGGTAGTCACATATTCTTTCAGTTTCTGCCTATCCTGGAAGTTCTTTTCTCTCTCCTCGATGGGATGAGTACTGGGTGTCACACTATATGTTGGCAAATTGAACTTCAATAAAAACAACAAAAAAAAGTAAAAAAAAAAAAAAATCCTCACTAGAGTTAGAGAGCCCCCTACCTAGTGTCTTGTATTGCTCTTGAATTCTCTACATAAAGCAAATGACCATAAGCTGCTTTGGAAGACTTTTCTTCTTCTTCTTCTTCTTCTTTTTAAACTTAGAACCCTTGCCCTTCCCCACTTTTAATCATCCCATCCCTTACTTTCCTATCAAAAATTATAGTATTAGATGGAAAATCCCTTTTCCTTTTCAGTTTCTCCTAGTGAAAAGATCCGGCTGTTTGTTTCTGCTGGATCTCTGCCCACCCACCCACCCACCCCCACCCTCCTTCATTGTTAATCAAAATCACCAGGGAGAATAACCATGGTCGCTGGGGGTTCATTCTTTTCAGAATTCAAGATTTATTCTTGTGGACCTTTCCTGTACTTTGAATCAGTTGTGGGTTTGTTTTCTGTCTTTCCAATGGAATAATTCATCTCTTAAGTTTTAAATATTCAGTAAAGGTTTTCTTATAAATTTAAGAAAAAAAGCTTTAATGTGCTATCTCCAATGCTGTGGAGTTGCCACATAAACCACCCGTAATGGGCTATAGTTAAAAGAAACTGCTGTGGTATATGACATAGATTCACATCCTGAGCAAGCTGAACCTCTGACCATGTTCCCTCTTGTGTATGTTAAGATGTTGAATACTTTCCAGAATTATTTGCCAGGAGTATGTTGAAATCACAAAATGCCTATCTCAAGAGTTGGCGGTAAAGTGTTATACAATAAGTGGTATAACAAATTGGTAATAAACTTTAAGTTGTCTTCCCTAACATTACTTTGAAGGATGGTCTGGGAGGAGGAAGTAAAAACAAAATGGGCTATTAAGAGTTCTTATAATTGTCTAAGTTTAACTGAAACTGGAAGGAAGGAAGAGCAGCGAGATTAATGGGAGTCTTCTCAGGAAGTAAGCATGCTTTCCATGATCTTTTGTCCTAGTATCGAAATATGGCCATTGTACCAAAAAATCTGATACTTGTTAACTATTTCAACATAGTATAGTAAGAACAGACAGACATGATGTCCAAGTAGTATGGCTGCTTGAATTTTGTGTAAATTGATTTAGTCATGTAGACATTTTCACATGAGTGGTTTTCAAACTTCTTAGTATCCTTTTATACTCTTAAAATTATTGACAATCCCAAATTAGTTTAGGTGGAATTGTACATGTTAATATTTACTGTATTAATAATTAAACAAATTTTAAAAATCACTTAAATATAACTATAAAACTCCTTGCATGTTAATTATGAATCAACCATATATCTCAGAGTGGCACTGCACTGTTTTTTTGCAAATCTCTTCAAAGTTCATCTTCACAGAAGACTGCTGGATTCTATTTGCTTCTGTATTCAGTATATTCCCTTTTTTAAGTATGTGAAGAAAGTCTAGCCTCATGGAGATATGTAATGAGGAAAGGAGTATTTTAATAGCCTTTTGAGATACATATGTGTGGATAGTAGTTGAAATGTGGAATCTGAAACCATAACAGTGAACTTTTTGTAATGTTATATTAAAATCCATTAGTGTTCTTTGAATGGATCTTTTACCCATGCATGATTTGTACCCTCCTGCATTCGTTATATGAAAAATACTGATTCACTAAGTTGAATAGGTCTTCTAAATGTTGACAGATATCTTTTAAATAATTTGTTAGGAACACTGATCTTATCAGAAAATCTTTTTTTTTTTTTTAATCAGAAAATCTTAAGTTTTGGGAAACTTAGGAGGAAAGGCAGAAGTTTTCCAGAATATCTGCCAAACACCCAGGTCTGGATGGGTAACTAGTTTGTCAGTTTTTGCAAGTAAAAATCTAATATGACAAAGTTCAGTTCACAACTCAGCCACACATTTTTTCCTCAAGACAACATTCATACATCAGTGTGTACTGGACCAGAAGTGTTTAATGTTAGAGAATATCAAGACAAACAAGGATCAAATTTAATACTTCTTTTTTACTACTTTATCAAGGACATGAAGTGAAAACTTTGTTTTGTTTTTTACTGTAAGTATAGGGCAGTGAAGTACTACTTGTATAGGTTAGGGTGCTCCTGCCTTGATTTGTGAAAGGTGCTAACAGTTTTATCCACCTTTACAAATGTCAACACAGAAAAAAAAAAGTGTCTTAGCATTATGAAAATAGTTTTGACCCCTTGCAAGTATCTTAAAGACCCTACGGGCTCTACAGAGTATACCCCAAGAACTATAAGATGAAGCACCCTGTAAAATAAATACTAAGTATAGGAGAAATAAGCACACTATATTTCCAGATTTACTAGCATTTGTATACAATTCATCTTAGTAGCTATACCATGACTTCTTACAATTACTTGAGTCAGCCACAGCAGGCCATCCTGTTGGGAATGTGCCATCTTTGAACTTGGGAGTCATCATTCTCTGAGGCAAGCCTCAGAAATTACCTGAGCCAGAATCCTACATTTACAATTGACTTCTCTTCATCTCAGTTACATACTATTGCATCACTTTTAAACCTAGTATAAACCTTCTATTTAAAAACAGTTGCTACCGTGGCATCATTCACAGATGCAATTTCTCCTGTGCTGTCATATG
This sequence comes from Canis lupus dingo, assembly GCF_003254725.2. NCBI lineage: Eukaryota > Metazoa > Chordata > Mammalia > Carnivora > Canidae > Canis > Canis lupus. Next base: position 35,382,324 of record NC_064251.1, read on the forward strand.
TCAGCATAAACTCTATAAAACTGACTAAATATTAGAAGCAGTAGTTGTTAGTGTTCTGCCCAGACTCCACTGACCTTAGACCCTGGAAGTTGAGTTATTGTGCTGCTTATGTTGAAGTTAAACACAGAAGACTGGAACTACTTTTTTTTTTTTTTTTTTTATGATAGTCACACACACACAGAGAGGCAGAGACATAGGCAGAGGGAGAAGCAGGCTCCATGCACCGGGAGCCCGACGTGGGATTCAATCCCCGGTCTCCAGGATCGCGCCCTGGGCCAAAGGCAGGCGCCAGACCGCTGTGCCACCCAGGGATCCCGGACTGGAACTACTTAATGTGCATCTGTTAACCAAAATTCTCCCTGGTACCACCAGTTCTTAGGAATATACTTGATTTAGAAATACTGTCAGGATCCCTCTAAAAGAAGGTTTCATTCAAGAAACTGTAGCTTCTGAGAACTGGGACCTCCGTATTCTGCAATAATAGGCATATAAAGATCAGAAGGGAAATAAAAGTACTCTTAAATCTGATTCCTTAAATTCTAGGTAAAGAAACTGTAGGATGTTGGGATGACCTACTACATTCACTTCACAATTACAAGTCATTTTACAAGTTTTTCAATGCCTTCATTATTAGGAAAGTTGAGGGAAGTAAAAGGAATTTTTATAGGCCATGGTGTAGAAGCACTACTGAGAACCTTTGGCCAATGTGGGTCAGGGAAATGAACGTGAAGTACTGCACAGGTAGGTTACATCCACTGCTATAAAACCTCAACCTTGAAACAGAAAAATCTAGGAGATTAGATAGTAATCCCACTGTGTGGGGCCATACCATGATCTATTAACGATTGGCTATCAGTCATCCAAAAAGTGATCGCAGGAAAACAAATTCTAGTTTGCATCCAATGGGAATACCTTGAACCCCTGATCCTTCAAGAGGGTACAGCAATGCTGTCTTGGAGAAGAAGAGCTCTTAAAACATAGGGACCTAACTATGCACGGGAAATGCTGTCCCCTGTCCCCCACCCTTGGATTCCAATCTTGTGATCAGTTTCTCACAAAAACATTTTTTATTTCAGCAATCACTTGAACCATCGGGATCACTTAACCAACTTTTTTTTTGTTAAGCCCAAGATAACTGTGAGCCAAGTACATGACAGAAAAAAATGGGAATGGATTTTCACCTCAAAAATACTTAAGCTGAGTGTGGGAAGAAATTCAGCTTTTATTGTTAGAATTTACAGTTTCCAAGCACATCATGTTGGGACTATCATACAAAATTCCTAGTAAAGTTTTAGGTGACCAGTGACTTTGTCAATTAGGTCTGCTGGTCCTGGCCCAATTCCCAAGACAGTTCTAGAGCCTGGTGCAATCTGAGTACGTCCAGCATCTTGGATTAAACTTACAGTCAGTCCTAGCATTTTCGCATGGGTCAATAATTCAACCAAGGTTTCTTCATCAGGGGCTTTGACCACCACTTTGGGCTGGCCACAGTATTCCCATTGTTTGAGCAACTCAGGGTTTCTCCTTTGAATTTGCTTGTAGGCAGAAACAGCAGCATGAGAGCACTGGGCAGCCACTTTCCCTTTTCCCATCTTTAAGTCATTTCGAACCACAAGAATCATTTTATACTCCCCACTCTCTCCTAAGATGCTTGCTTCACTTCCAGTCTCTGTGTCTGTCTCGCTGACCGAGCTTCTGGGGATCATCCCAAAGCGTACACGGAGGCCCCAGCCCAGGCACATGCCACAAGCAACTCCGGCAGCCAAGCTGAGTGCACCAGGATGAGCCAAATATTCCATCACCAAGGATTTGGAGAGCATCTTAAAGGAAAGGAAAGGAGTTATCACTATCTAGCAGTGAAAAGATACAGGCTTATCAGACAAAACATCCTGACAATATATGTATGCGGCAATATCTTAAAATTATATGAAGTCATCCAGAAAAAAAGCAAAATAGGGGTGCCTGGGTGGCTCAGTTGGTTAAGCGTCTGCCTTTGGCTTAGGTCATGATCCCAGGGTCCTTGGATCCAGCCCTACATCAGGTTCCCTGCTCAGCAAGGAGTCTGCATCTCCCTCTCCCTCTGCTGTTGCCCCTGCTTGTGTTCACTCTCTGTCAAATAAATAAAATCTTAAAAAAAAAATTATATATATATATATATATCTTTACTGTTTTTTCTCTTCTGTGTACTAGAAAAAGATTCAAGAAAAGTAAAGCAGTTTAAGACTTTGAATCTCAACATGAGGAATATCTATCTTGTTCTTAGATACAATAAAGCTCTGTTCCTCAGTCTTCCCTAAGTCTTGTAGAAGAATAAAATATTCCATTTTACCAAGTTGTCTAAATGACCCAAAGAAACCATGAATAATTCATCCCTTCTCTGGAATATAGTGCTCATTTACTTGTGTCTTTATAATCAAGTAGTTCTCAATGGGGATGGTACCAAGTCCTCAAAAAGTTTCTGGCTGTCAAAACTGGGCCTGGAGTTGAGGTGCACTGGTGACATTTTCCTAGACCTAAGCATGGAATGTTAAAAATCTTACAAAGGAAGATTTGTTCCATTAGAAATTATTCTAGATGGGGATCCCTGGGTGGCGCAGCGGTTTGGCGCCTGCCTTTGGCCCAGAGCACGATCCTGGAGACCCGGGATCGAATCCCACGTCAGGCTCCCGGTGCATGGAGCCTGCTTCTCTCTCTGCCTCCCTCTCTCTCTCTCTCTGTGACTATCATAAATAAATAAAAATTAAAAAAAAAAAAAAAGAAATTATTCTAGATGAAAAACTATTAACACCTGAGACTAGAACCCAACTTCATTATACATATGGACACAAAGTATTTTTTGCATAGTTCTAATATACACTGAATTTACCATATAAAACAAAGATAAAAAAATAATAAAACAAAGATCATCCTTTATATTTTAAAAATTCCTGTTACCTCAGCTAGCTGTTGACAGTATTTGAGTCACCAATAAAACACCTATATCAGTCTACATTTGAAACCATTAAATTCATAATGCTTCCATGTATAGGCACAACCATCAGTTTCTTCTAGTGGGAGAGTAAGCATTTATATACTGAAATACATGAGGCCACCATATTTGTAGTGCTTATAAGTAACACCTTCTGTTATGCATTGCATAATCTACATGGCATAGATGGCAGTCAAATTTCCTTTTCTCAGGGATCCCTGGGTGGCTCAGCAGTTTAGCGCCTGCCTTTGGCCCAGGGCATGATCCTGTAGTCCCGGGATCCAGTCCCGTGTCTGGCTCCCGACATGGAGCCTGCTTCTCCCTCTGCCTGTGTCTCTGCCTCTCTCTCTCTCTATTGTGAATAAATAAATAAATCTTAAAAAAAAAAAAAATTCCTTGTCTCATGTATGTTAAAATGAGGACATTATGTTAAGGTTTTTGAAATTAAATTTTTTTTAATTTTTTTTATTTATTTATGATAGTCACACAGAGAGAGAGAGAGAGGCAGAGACATAGAGGAAGAAGCAGGCTCCATGCATCGGGAGCCCGACGTGGGATTCGATCCCGGGTCTCCAGGATCGCGCCCTGGGCCAAAGGCAGGCGCTAAACCGCTGCGCCACCGAGGGATCCCGGTTTTTGAAATTACATGATAGATCGTACAATTTTTTTTTTTTAAGATTTTATTTAAGTGAGAGTGAGAACGCAGAGCACAAGCTGGGGGAGAGGCATAGAGAGAGGAAGGAGCAGACTCCCTACTGAGCAGGGAGCCTGATGTGGGGCTTGATCCCAGGACTCTGGGATTGTGACCTGAGCCAAAGGCACATGCTTAATTGAGCCACCCAGGTGCCCTTTATTATATATTTTAAATGAGGATGGAGTGTCTGGCTGGCTTAGTCCATAGAGCATGTGCCTCTTGATCTCAGTTGTGGGTTCAAGCTCCATATTGGGTGTAGCTCCTTGCTTGGCGGGGAGTATGTTTATTCCTCTCCTGCCGCTGTTCCCTGCTCATGGCTCTGCACCTCTCTGTCTCTTTTGTGCAAATAAATAAAATCTTAAAAAAATAATAAAATCTTAAAAAAAATAAATGACAGCATAGGAGATGTTAAAATTTTGGAGATATAATCCACATACTACAAAATTCACCTTTTTTAAAATACACAATTTACTACAATTTTGTAATATATTCACAAGTTTGTGCAACCATCACCACTATCTAATCCCAGAACATTTTCATTGTTTCAAAAAGAAATCCCTGTACCCATTAGCAGTTGATTCTCATCCACCTCTGGGCCCTAGGCAATCACTAATCTATTTTGCCTATTCTGGACATTCATATAAATCAAACCATACAGGGATCCCTGGGTGGCGCAGCGGTTTGGCGCCTGCCTTTGGCCCAGGGTGCAATCCTGGAGACCCGGGATCGAATCCCCTATCGGGCTCCCTGCATGGAGCCTGCTTCTCCCTCTGCCTGTGTCTCTGCGCCTCTCTCTCTCTCTCTCTGTGACTATCATAAATAAATAAAAATTTAAAAAAAAAAATCAAACCATACAATAGGTGACCTTTTGTTTCACGCTTCTATCACCTAACATGTTTTCAAGGTTCATCCATGTTGAGGCATGTATCAGTACTTCATTCCCATGTTCTTAATGCTGCTCTATTTTGCCTTTCCCAGTAGTCTAGATGAGGTGACACTTAGACAAGAGAAGCAGGAATGAAAACAGAAAGAAGTGGCTCAGGCACCTGTGTATGATTTGGAGATTCACTGGAAATCTAGTGATAAAAGAAAGGGAGTTCAGAATTACCTAGCTTTGAACAAATGGAGAAAAGAGGTACTCTTTACTGATGAAGAAAATTTTTGTGATATAGCAGGTTTGAAAAGTAAAAGATACTGAAATCAGTTCAAGGGATATTACACTTGGTTTGACCAAAAGACATCCTGGTTAGAGATGTCCAGCAACAACAATAAGAAAGGATATGCCATCTTAAAGGTCAGAAGATAAGTCTCAGCCAGAAATACAGATTTAAGAAAACTTAACATGTAACTGTAGTTACTCAAGTGATGAAAGTAGTGAGGCCACTGGGAAAAGTATACAGAGTGAAGGAAAGGCTAAAACAGAATCCTGAAGAAATGAACATTGAGGGATCAGAGAGTGACGTGGAGTGGCCAGAGGTAGGAGGTTGTCAGTACCTAGTTTCATTCCTTTCACTGTTGTCTAATCTGGTGACATGGCTGTACTGACATAATTTATGGATCTAGATGCCTTTGCAGTCAGGAAAAAAAAAATTAAATTTTTAGTAGAACCTACATTATCTCAATACATCTATCATTCAGTTACTACATGAGGTTTACGTGTCAGCAGGACTTTTCTCTGATAATCTAACAACTAGGGAAACCTGGGTGGCTTAGTGGTTGAGCGGCTACCTTCAGCCCAGGCTGTGATCCTGGAGTCCCAGGATCGAGTCCCACATCGGGCTCCCTACATAGAGCCTGCTTCTCCCTCTGCCTATGTCTCTGCCTCTGTGTGTCTCATAAAAAAAAAAAAAAAAAAAAAAAGGTCTAACAACCAGACTCCAAAATGAACAAATATCAAATTACATAAAAATTATATATATAAAACCTCCATGTTAACAATTAGGATGTTCTGCACTAATTTTAGGTTGCAAAGTAACCAATATCCTATATATCAGATTCAGGTACTAACTGGAGAAGGGAACTGCATATAGAGGACCTGTTGTGCATTTCCATCATGGTTGTTGTGGGGGAAAAAAAAAAAAGGACATGAAGCTCACATTAAAGACAAGAAAAATAAAGATCCAACAGAGAAGCTACTTATCCCCAGTAGCATAACTAATAAAAGTAGTATAAAATATACTCATCCAGAGGTCATGACAGAAAACTTCTCATCTTCTCAACTGTATCTAAAAAGATATGTACCAGTAAGAGTCAGCACCCCCCACCAAAAAAGAAGTTCCAGAAATTACTAAGCTTACTGCTTTGGTACCGTATCTCATGAGAACTCCAATTCTTTTTTTTTAATTTTTTTTTTTTTTTTTTTTAATTTATGATAGTCACAGAGAGAGAGAGAGAAAGGCAGAGACACAGGGAGAAGCAGGCTCCATGCACCGGGAGCCTGATGTGGGACTCGATTCCGGGTCTACAGGATCGCGCCCTGGGCCAAAGGCAGGCGCTAAACCACTGCGCCACCCAGGGATCCCCGAGAACTCCAATTCTAACATGTTAATATTAACATCCTTAGGATATTCTAATCTCCTACCAGCCTAATCACATTTTTTTAAAAGATTTTATTTATTTATTCATGAGAGAGAGAGAGAGATCGAGAGAGGCAGAGACAGGAGCAGAGGGAGAAGCAGCCTCCATGCAGAGGATGCAGAACTCGATCCCAGAACTCCAGGATCACGCCCTGGGTGGAAGGCAGGCGCCAAACTGCTGAGCCACCCAGGCGTCCCCTTAATCACATTATCATGTAACTCCTCCAAAAGGTGTTTCAGCCTGTCCCCCTTTCTGCATATCCAATACAACATATCAATAAACCCAGTGCTTAAGACTACGGAAAAGAGAACTATTCTTAGTCTCATGGATAATCCTGGGCAATGATGACACTGCAAAACAAACATGTCCTATAAAACCCTCCTCCTGGTGGGTTCTAATTCCTCTACCAGATTAAGGCCCTTTCACCAATGCTCTTGATCCATTCCCTTCTGAACCATGTTCCACCCATTAATTCCACTCCACCGGCCATACCTTGGCCTTTCCAACCCCCCCCCCCCCAAAAAAAAAACACCTTCCTCAAATCCTCTTTGACTCTTAAACCATTGCCTGACTTTTCCTCTTCTGTTTACCTCTAAACTTTAATTACCTGCCTCCTTTCCCCACTCAACTGAAATTGCTAAGGAATTAGACACTTGTTAATTGCCAAATGTAGTTGCCTCTTTTAGGCTTCATCTTAAGCTTTCCCCACCACTCGTTGATAACTTCTTTTTTACTCTTCTTCCCCAAATTCTTTAATCTTCCACCCTGTTGGGGCACCTGGGTACCTCAGTGGTTGAGTGTCTGCCTTTGGCTCAGCTTGTGATCCTGGGGTCCTGCGATCAAGTTCCATGAAAAATAGAGACCAAAACAAATAAATAGGACAGAGAAATTTAGAGGTATAGAGATAATGCCAGAAACAAAAGAAAATATCAAAAATAAAACTACTGGGATGCCTGGGTGGCTCAGTGTTGAGTGTCCGCCTTTGGCTCAGGTCGAGATCCTGGAGTCCTGGGATAGAGTCCCACATCAGGCTCCCCACAGGGAGCCTGCTTCTCCGAGTATGTCTCTGCCTCTCTCTGTATGTCTCTCATGAATAATAAATAAAATCTTAAAAAAAAAAAACAAAAACAAAACCATACACACAAGTTTCACCCTATTATCATCCTACCTTTCTCATAGCTTTTTTCTGTCTCCTCCAGCTCTATGTCCCGTTCATCCCCAATGAACATAATACACCTGCTTTGGCCCTCTCTTCAGTCTATACCTACAATGTCCAATATAGTAGCCATCAGTCAAACATAGTTATTTAAACTTAATTAAAACTAAATAAAAATTCAACTCTTCAGTTGCACTGAGCCATATTTCAAGTGCTCAACAGCTCAACAACTTAAAAGTGGCTAGCAGCCACTCTATTAAGATTTTTTTTTTTTAAGATCTTATTTCTTTATTCATGAGAGACACACACACATAGAGAGAGAGAGAGAGAGAGAGAGGCAGAGACACAGGCAGAGGGAGAAGCAGGCTCCATACAGGGAGCCCGACGACGTGAGACTCCATCCCGGGTCTCCAGGATCAGGCCCAGGGCTGAAGGTGGCGCTAAACTGCTGAGCTACCTGGGCCGCCCTCTATTAAGATTTAGAACATTTCCATGCAAGTTCTATTGGACAGTGATAGTCTATATACTCTCTTTCCATTGAACTGACTGATATTTATGGAGGGTCTTTTGTGTACCAGGCACTGTTCTGGACCCTAAAGATAGAGCACTGGAGAAAACAAAGTCCTGCTATGGAGCCGACATCTAGTAGGAGGAAAGAGACAATCTCATTTATTTCCAAACTGTCATAGGGCTCCTAAGGCCTCTCCTGGGCTCCTAACTTGAAATTTACAGCTTCTGCTAGAGTGCTATGAATTATTATACTCTGTCCCAAACTGAATTCGGTATCTTCTTTTTCCTCTCAAATTTCCTTTTACTGTATTCTTGATTTCTTTCTTTCTTTCTTTCTTTTTAAAGATTTATCCATTCATGATAGACACAGAAAGAGAGAGAAAGAGAGAGAGAGAGAGAGAGGCAGAGGGAGGGAAAAGCAGGCTCCATGCCGGGAGCCCGACGCAGGACTCGATCCCAGGTCTCCAGGATGGCGCCCTAGGCCAAAGGCAGGCGCCAAACCGCTGAGCCACCCAGGGATCCCCTGTATTCTTGATTTCTGAGTAACCCTGGCCTTTTTCTCCTATGTCCTACCACATCCAGTTACCAAACCTTGTTGAATTTATCTGTACTAAACCTCTCTCTCTACCTTTACTGTCACTGCCCTAATGAACTCTTGGCCCAAAGCCTCCAAAATTAACTTCTCTAACTGATCCTTCCACATTTGCTTCATGCATGTCCTAGTTCACCCTAGTCCATCTGGCATTAATATTATGCTTCTAAAACACAAATTTGATCCTGTAGTTTCCCAGATCAAAAACCACCAGATAAACGCCTTAAGTATAAAACAAATCCCTTAGCACAAACTCAAAGCATCACATAATTTGGTTACAAACTACTTTATCCTTCTAATCTACTCTCCTGCTACATACTGTACTACCCAGCCACCCCAAATTACTAGATCCCTTCAGGAATCAATCTCTCCCACAAAATCTTCTACTTTTCTCCACTTAAATACACAAATACAATCTCTTCAGCCACGAAGGCTGATTCAAAGGACACCTGTCTCTTAAGTCTCTTATCTCCCAATCAATCTTAATTATTTACTCTACAGAACTGCTGTAGTAATTACACATAATCATCATACGTACATCATATTCTCAGCGTCTGGTACCTGGGGAGTACCACGTTAAAGGACTAAATACTTCTCTGAACATTTATGTCTGTGTTACGCGGAAAGACCCATTTTTCGGTCATATTCGTGGAAACCTTTTCTTTCCTAGTAGGACTCAACAGCTTCATACTCTGCGGGTATTCGAGAAGTACTCAACAGAATGTAAGGCCTGCGCGGTATTTTCTCACATTCGGAGCCAGCGCATCGATGCTGCCTGACTGGAGGCTCTGCCTGGAAACCAGAAATTCTGGGTCCTTCTCCTTCCCAGGATCTTGGTCCCTTCTCCCAAAGGACGACTGGCAGAACGAGAACAGGGGCTCCAGCGTCCACTTGGGCGGAAGAGTTTATGGAGATGAAAGGCTGGGAGAGGAGGTATGGAATGAGGTGGGAAGAAACATTCCAACTGGAGAGAGAATGGAGAATGACATCCCTCTCCTCAGCCCTGTGAAGGGCCGACTTACCGAGCGAACTTCCCCGGCGCCTCACTCGTGCCTCTGCGTTTTTTCCCTGCGGGTAGTGAACACGCTTCTAACCCGCGAGTTACCTCTTCCGGGACTCCCTAATAAGTTCCGGATCAAGAACGGCGAAGTGAACAGTCATTCTTTCTCTCGCCCCGCCCACAGGTCCCGAACCTAGACCCGAATTGAAGTCCCGCGACGATCAGCGGACGTTGCCGAAAGGAGAGGGGGAACTTTTGTGTTTTTAGAGGCGGTCCCCGAGGGGGGGCTGAAGGGGGTGGGGTGGAGAACGGACCGGAAGTGACGTATACGAGTTCCGGTTGGCCGGACCCCAGCGGCGGGTGTGAGAATCCGTCGGCAGCCGCTTGCAGGATCCTGAGATCGGGAGACGCCGGGGTCAGAGCGGGTAGGTAGGTATACGAGCGCGTGGAATTGGGGACGGAAGCCTGACACTATCCTCAGAGCTTGGCTTCTTCCGGAGCTCTCTCACTTAGACTATGCGGATCTGGGGCACCGTGATTTCGACTTCAGGCAGTGTTTTAGGGCGCTGGTGACTCGGAGTGTCTGTCTGGCGGTAGCCTGGTTATCTGGGACACCTCCTCAGGGTTGGCTACCAGTACAGTGAACCCATACATTGGGTTTCCTGCCGTTCGCTCTCATTGTCGCAGACTTGGAAGCTGTCCTAAACGTTCTGTAGAGTACCCATCTCTTCTCCGAGGGTATCTAGGACCTCAGAGTAAATGGAGAAGATCCTCCCTGCTGATGACCAAGCTGTTTCTCAGGACCTGTCAGTGTGACCTCCTCAACCACTAACACATGGCACTAAACGTATTCATTCGCTACTAAACAAAATTTAGGCGTGTGAGTGCCATCTGAAGCGTTGGTGGCCAAGGGAATGGGGCCTTCCCGCCCTTGATCTTTTGCAAAGAACTGTCACGGATCTCCTACTAATTTTTAAAGGGTAGGTTCTCTACCTCTTCCAAATCCCTGGCCACTCCCCGCCCCTTTGTTGTTCTCTTGCAGTGGAGGTATTTGCAGTACAACCTGGAGATCAACTTAATCTCTAAACTTCCAAGAAGCCATATGTGGCCCTGTGTCACACTAAGATTACCTCATGACTTCTAGTAGGTTTAAACTATTATCTTTTGCTTTTCTGCAAATCTATGCAAAAAATCTCGTATAGGCTCTGGCACTGTTTTATCTATCATGGCAAGACAGCCCCTTTTCCTAACTTTAATGTCTTTCAATTCTCCTTTGGGGCTGATGTCAGAAATTTTGTAGACAGACTACACTGATCTTTTGGAGAAGCTTGTACAAGTATTTCTGGTGTTGTAATGATAGAGAATTAAATGTTCTGACTCCTACTGCCTATGTGTAGTATGAACTATGATCTTTAGTTGTGTATTTTTAGCATAAATGATGATAATAAGAAATTATTCATTAGGCAACATTCATGCATTCTAGAATGTGGTTTTATTGACCTTTGGAGGAGGGATGGTAGTACCCAGACAAATGTGGCCAATTTGTATGGGTGTGAAATGATTCTATAGTGGAAATCGTTTGTATTTTACTTCTTTGCCTGTGTTATAAAACACTAAAGCTGCCCCCCCACCCCTTTGAGGAATATATCCTACTTGATTAATATAGTTTAATTTCTGTGGTTTACGTTCCAGAATAAAGATTGGTTGGTTACCTAACTTTCTGAGCTGGTCTGGATCGTGATGATAAAAGTACTGCTCACGTATTTCATAGAATTGTCATAATGATTAAGTGAGATAGTAAATGGGAAATCACTGTATAAATGAAAATATGGTAATGTCAGTTTACTCTGAAAGCTGGAAATGTACCAGTGCAGAATTCTGTTGCTTTGTATCATTTCACAATTTGATGTTTTATATTGTGTCATTTATCTGAAAATATTATCATACACTCTTCTGAGATGATCTTTGCCCTACTATTGACCCCAATAAAAACTACCTAAGAGTAGTGTGATACTGTAACCCATTGAATTAGTCACTGTGGTTAATAAGTAGGTGACTAGAAAATGAATATAGTTTTGCATTTGGGAGTTTAAATCTGACCTTTGTTGGTCATCATGTATTGTCACTTAAGAATTTACAAGTGCAGAAGAAGGTTAAGTTTTTGGTGTTTACATATAGTTAACTAAAGGTAGAAAGTAGCCTTACTTACTTTATTAAGTAAAAAATTTTATCATTTTACCTGAAACTTACTGAAAGCAATATTTAGAATTGGAAGCATCCTCTGTGAACAGATAGTTATAATCTTCCCCAGAAACAATCAGTAATTGGCTTGCCTGAGATAATATGGTTTAGGTAGTACCAGAGCCTGAACTGGAAATGAGGTCCTAAGTATTCTTTCTGTTCTGCTAAGGTTGTCTCTAGGCATCTTTTTATGGTTTGGTAATATTTCCTGGTCTGCATGAAAATGGTTTCTTTTATGTATTAAAGGGATCTAAAGGTTTTCATTTTTCCCTCTTTTTTGCTGATTTAGTCTTGTAAATTCTAGGAAAACAACATTGTGCATGGCAAAATTTGTAGTAGACTGGAATAAGGAAAGAAAAAAAGAAAATTAGTTCTGTTCTTCAGAACTGTTATTCTAAGTTCGTGCTTCATTACTATCAGGTATCAAGGTGTCTTCTTTCTAACAAGTGGAAAAGAGGGTATCTTTGTAACACATGTCTCTACTGAATGAATGTTGTTGGTAGTAAGTAGGAGGCAACTGCATTAATTTCTTTATTCCTGCTAGAAGAAATTCCCTCCCCCAAACAAAAGAAATTCCCCCAACTGTTTGTAATTTTAATATTGTTACATTAATTATCTATTAATCTATAAAGTCATTTCTCGATTTTATTCTGGGTAAATAGCCACTGTAGAATACTTAATTCTTTGTCTTGTTGAGAACCTTTTTGCTTCTGCAGATTCCACAAAACCTATTTAGTCTCTCCTTTTTTTTTGGAGATTATAGGGCCAGATACTTATTATCACTGCTCTTTTGTCCAGGGCTCTTTGTTGGAGAGTGTGTGTGTGTGTGTGTGTGTGTGTGTGTGTGTGTCTACATCTGTCTGTCTTTGGTATAGAAATAAACACCAGATTAGAGAATCTTTACTAACCTCAGAAACAGATTTGATTGTTGTTGTATTAATCTGCTTTCACAGACTTGCAAATATTTTGAGGAGTAAACTTTTAAAGTGTTTATTGCTTCAAGAAACTCTGGGAAAGCAACTTTGTATAGGGTTTGCCAAACTGATATTATATATTATGTAAACCTTCTGTAAAGCTCATTTGAAAATATTATGCACCTTGAAGGTTTTGGAAATTTGAGCAGAAGATACTTTTCTGTGTCAGATAAAAGATTAAGGCACTTTTATTTATTTTTAAGGCATTTTTAAATTAAGCAAGGGCAACCCACTGAATAATCCTATGCTAGCTTGTCTAATGGTAGTTGGTAGAATTTGTCAGTATTCAGAAATATATAATCTTTTCAGTAGTTCATTATGATGTTTTCTCTTGTTCTTGAGGTTCTTTAATAATAAGCTTGGTCTTTATAGATTTTTTTGGAAGGACTAGGTAGATAGTGTTAAGAGCCAGGGCTAATAAACTAGATTGTCTTGTTTCAAATTCCAGCTCTTAATACTGTGCAACCTTTAGGCTGGTTACTTAACCTCTTGCCATCTCAATTTCCTCCTAGACAATGAAGTCAGTACCTTTACTGTTAGGGTTAAATGAATAGATTTAAGTAAAGCATTTAGAATGGCATACAGTTAACAATGACTGTCACCACTGTTATCCTTCTGTAGCCTACTGTACAGTTGCTAAGAGAAAACTCTTTCCAGCCCTCTTTGAAAGCATGCCTTTGTTGCTGCTTACTTGATCATTGTTTACTCAGTATTTTTGTTTTGTTTCAAGTTTTTATTTAAATTCTAGTTAACATATAGGGTAATATTAGTTTTAGGAGTAGAATTTAGTGATTTATCACTTAAATTTAGTGCTCATCATAAGTGCCCTCCTACTGCCCATCACTCACTTAGCCCATCTCCCGCCTCCCTCCTTCCGTCACCTTTCAGTTTGTTTTCTGTAGTTAAGAGTTTCTTATATTTTGCTTCCCTCTCTTTTTTCCCCCTTCTCATTGTTCATCTGTTTCTTAAGTTCAACAGTGAAATCATATGGTATTTGTCTTTCTCTGACTGACTTATTTCACTTAGCATAATACACTCTAGCTCCATCCATGTTGTTGCAAACGGCAAGATTTCATTCTTTTTGATGGCTGAGTAATATTTCTGTGTGTGTGTGTGTGTGTGTGTGTGTGTGTGTTTATGCACCGCATCTTTATCCATTTATCGGTTGATGGATATTTGGGCTCTTTCCATAATTTGGCTGTTGATAATGTTGCTATAAACATCAGTGTGCATCTTGTTTGCTCAGTATTAATGAAGGTTCAGTAAATAAATATATATACATTTAATTGTGTGTATTTTACAGCATATGTGAGACTTTTTAAAAACGAGGTGTTCTTGTAGGCTATGCTTTCATTATTTTTGTATTATTGTTAATAGTTTACATTATTTGTATAATCAGTAACAGAATTTGAGAATTGAAATTTGAGAATTTGTTGGCTGATGATGTCTTCTAGCACTTTCTTTGCATGGGAAGAGTATTTTGCAATGACATCTAGTGCTCATATCTGTTCATTCATCCAATCAGTGAGCAAAAATCTTAAATTCTAGGTCTTTTTACCAGGTTTTGAGGAAAACAGTGGGAAGCAAAGACAAACATCTTTTAGTTGGGAGGCTAATAGAGATAAAGGTATTTGAGTTGGGAGCCTAATAGAGAAAAAAGTAAATACAAAAATGAACGATTAAACCCACTGTAATAAGTATCACGAAGGAGATAAACAAAGGCCTGAAAGAGAGTTAATGTGGATTTGTGCCTATTTGAGACTTAGCACAGTATACCGGAATATAGAGACATGAAATAAGGTAGGAAATATACTCATGGTCCAGGTTATGTAGAGCTTTACAGGCCATGGAAATTAGTTTGGATTTGATTTTGAGTATAATAGGAGGTCCTTCTACAATTTCAAATAGGGGAGTAATATAATTTGTAAGAAGACCACTCATGTTTGTATGTGAAGATGAATTGAAAAGGACAAGAATAAAAATGGAAAGAGAAGTTAGGAGTTCATGGCAGTAGTCTAAGTGAGAGATGAAGATGGCCTGGACCAGAGTGGTGACAAAAAAGTGGTGAGCTGTGGGTGGATGGATACTAAATATATTTGGAATCAGACTAGGTCTTGGATTAAATCTGAGGAGTAAGGAAATGAGAAGAGTCAGGGATGACTGTGCTTCTGGATTTAGTAACTGGGTGGATAGAGTTGTGCCAAGTACTAGGAGAGGGAAGGTTTGGGGAGGACCAGGTTTGTTACAAGAAGGGGGATGGGAATGAGGAAGAAAGGATATACTAAATTTGAGATGCTTAGGAATCACCATATGTGCTCTTAGGTGTATAGATCTAGAGATAAAGACCAGAAATATAAATTGAGGCTAGTATTTTAAACTGCAGGACCAGAAAAATCACCTGGAGAGAGAGGGAAGAGGAGAGGGCCCAGATCAGGTAAAAGAGAGCTGGCAAAGGGGCCTAGGAGCGTTTGAAGGAAGAATGATCAGATACACAAAACTAATAAAAGTAGTTAAACCTAGCAGGGAGCATACTAGATAGATGAGGAACAGAGGGAAACAAGATTTTTCAGTTTGTATACACGCACATATATACATCTATGTTTTTATATACGTATATATGTAAGACATGTAAAGCATGTGAAAAATTTTACTTATTCAGAATTCTTTAAAAAGGGTCAGTTCTGGGCACCTGGGTAGTTCAGTGGGTTAAGCATGTGCCTCTGGCTCAGGTCATGATTCTGGGGTTCTGGAATTAAGCCCTACATCGGGCTCCCTGTTCAGTGGGGAGTCTGCTTCTCCTTCTGCCTCTCCCCACTGCTAGTGCTCTCTCTCACTCTCTCAAATAAATAAATATATATATGTATCTAAATAAGATATCTAAATAATTTATTATTATTATTATTATATACTTAAAAAAGAAAAAGATCAGTTCTGTCAAATCTTGCTCTGTGGTCTAAATGAGACCAAAGTCCAGTGAAGTTGAAACTGATGATCTGACTAACCACTTCCTTATTGTTGAGTCTGATTCCTTCCAGAAACTTTCAAGTCTCCACATTGCAAAAAGCATTTAATCAAATATACTATACAAGTTTTTCTGCCTCTTTTTAAGTTTTTAAGGTCTATTTATAGGAGATTTTATACTGCTTCTATGGAGCAGATTTTTCTTTAATTTTTTATTAAATAATCATAGGGATATCTCTAGGATCTCTATGCTTTCAAAACTTTTATTTTTAGAAATTTAAATATTTGAATTTATCAGTACTTTAATCACTATGGATAAGTGATGCATCTCAAAGTATGCCTAGCAGATAGTATGTACTCAGTAAATATTTGTTGAACAAGTAAGTGAAAAATTCATTTTCAGGGATGCCTGGGTGGCTCAGTTGATTAAGCATCTGCCTTCAGCTCAGGTCATGAGCCTGGGGTCCTTAGGGTCAAGCTGTGCATCAGGCTCCCTGTTTAGCAGGGAGCCTGCTTCTTTCTCTCCCTCTGCACCTCCCTTGTTCATTCTTTCTCCCTCTCTCTTTCGCTCGCTCGCTTGCTTGCTCTCTCTCAAGTAAATAAATTAAAATCTTAATAAAAAGAAATTCATTTTCACTGCTATATAAAATTGCATTGTATAATTATATGCCAATTTATTTATTTGTTCTTCTGACAATGGGCATTTGTGTTGTTAGAGCTTTTGCTATTAAGACCAGTGTTGCTAAAAAATATTATTGTACATATCAACTCTTTATATGCAAGAGGTTCTTTTGGCTATATGTCTAGACATAGAATTGCTAGCGAGGTTATACCAGTATTCAATTTATACACGTTGTCTTCCAAACTTTGCTATTGTCATCTTAATTTCTGCTGAAAGAATCCATGTAAAGAATGGTATGGTGAATTATAAAATTGAATATTGAATAGCAGAATGATCATAAATTCTCATCATTGTATGCATACCCCTTTTTAAAAAATTTTTATTTATTTATTATAGTCACAGAGAGAGAGAGAGAGAGGCAGAGACACAGGCAGAGGGAGAAGCAGGCTCCATGCACCGGGAGCCCGACGTGGGATTCGATCCCGGGTCTCCAGGATCGCGCCCTGGGCCAAAGGCAGGCGCTAAACCGCTGCACCACCCAGGGATCCCCTGCATACCCCTTTGTAATATGATTTTACTGTTACTCTGCTCCTTGACTGTGTACTTGGCTATATGATTTGCTTTGACCAAGAAGACATTAGCAAGTATGATATAAGCAGAGACTTGAAAAACTTGCATATTGGGGCTTTTCTTCTCATACAGCTCTTTGGAACCCTGAGCCTACCATGTGAAAAAAGGCCAGACTAGCCTTCTGGGATAGGGGACCTTACACGAGGCATCCCAGCTGAGACCTGCCGTTCAAGAGCCAACCTACCTTAGACCAGAATTGCCCGGCCTAACTCACAGAATTGTGAGAAATATTAGATGATTTTTGAAGTCACTAAATTTTGGAGCTAAATTGTTACATAGTAAAACATACTGGATAAAAATGGTATCTCATTGTGATCTTGATTTATATTTTTTGATCGTCAGTGAGATCAAGTAGGTATCTTCATTATTGGCCATATATCCTCTCCTATGAAATATCTCTTTATGTCTTCTGCCTATTTTACTTTTGTAGGGTTGTCTTTTAATATTTTCAGTTCTATATATAATCTGCCTACTTAGTCCTTTTCAGTTAGGTGTTTTCTCTGGTTTATCTTTTCACTTAAGATATCTTGTAATGAATTTAAGTTTTAATTTCGGTGTTCTGTTTATTAATGTTTTCCTTTATGGAAAGCTCTTTTTTGTGTGTCTTAAGAAATCATTCCCTACCCCAAGGCAGAAAGGTATTTATATTTTCTTCTAAAAGTTTTGCTTTTTGACTTTTAAATCTTTAATCCACTTGGAATTGAATTTTGTGCATGGTTCAAAGTAGTAATCCAAATTTTCTTTTCTTATATGGATAACCAATTTGAATAATTTCTCCTTTCCCAACTGCTCTGTCTTGCCGTAAAGAGTTCCAAAAATACAAGAATCTTTTGAAATGCCCTCTATTCTGTTTTTTGGTCAGTTTCTCTATTTCTATACCTATACAAGACACCTTCATTATTTATTACTATAATATATGTGTATAAATACATGGAGACACAAGACCTTTGTTGGATACATGTATCTTGCAAATATTTTCTCTCTTTCTGTGGCTTACCTTTTTGGTTTTCTTAACCATGTTTCAAAGAGCAGAAGCTTTTAAACTTTATAAAATCCAGTTTATCAATTTTGTCTTTTTAAATCCTAAGAAACATTTTTGTACTCCAAGACTACAAAGATTTTCTCCTGTTTTTTTTCCTAGAAGCTTTATAGTATTAGTTCTTACATTTAGATCTATGATCCACTTCAAATCAGTTGTTGCATTTGAGAAACAAGGGTCAATGTCCACTTTTTTTTTTTTTTAATGATAGTCACAGAGAGAGAGAGAGAGAGAGAGGGGCAGAGACATAAGCAGAGGGAGAAGCAGGCTCCATGCACTGGGAGCCTGATGTGGGATTCGATCCCGGGTCTCCAGGATCGCGCCCTGGGCCAAAGGCAGGCGCCAAACCGCTGCGCCACCCAGGGATCCCAATGTCCACTTTTTCATAAAAATACTTAGCTATCAGCAGCCCGGATGGCTCCGCGGTTTAGTGCCGCCTTGGCCCAGGGCATGATCCTGGAGACCCGGGATTGAGTCCCACGTCAGGCTCCCTGCATGGAGCCTGCTTCTCCCTCTGCCTGTGTCTCTGCCTCTCTCTCTCTCTCTCTCTCTTGAATAAATAAAATCTTAAAAAAAAAAAAAAAAACTTAGTTATTCTAGTGCTGTTTGTTGAGAAGACTTTCCTTTCACCATTGAATTGACTTTCCATTGACCATGGAATTGCTTTGTACGTTTGTTGAAAATTAATTGACCCAATATATGTAGGTCTAATTCTGTTCCACCAATCTATGTCTGTCCTTTTGCCAAAACCACACTATCATTACTGTAGCTTTATAATAAATCTTGAAATCAATTAGTGCAAGTCTTACAGCTTTGTTCTTTATCCAAATTGTTTTAGCAGTTCTGAGTTCTTTGTGATTCCATATAAGTTTGAATCCATTTGTCTTTTGATTTTTTAAAAAGCTTGCTTGAGAGGCGCTTGGGTGGTTCAGTTGGTTAAGCATCTGACTTTGGCTCAGGTTATGATCTCCCAGTCCTGGGATCGAGCCGTTGGGCTCCACATTCAGCAAGGAGTCTGCTTTCCCCTCTGCCCCTCCTCTTGTTCGTGTATGCACATGCTCTCTTTTTTTCTCTCTCTCAAACAAAACCCTTAAAAAGAAAAAGTTTGCTTGAGTTTTGATTGAGATTGCATTAAACCTATATATCAGTTTGAGGAAAATTGTCATATTAACAATATCAAGTCTCTCAAATGATGTCCATCAATCTAGGAAATACAATATATCTCAAGTAGTACAAATAAAAATAAATCCAGTCCAGAAACACTGCAATCAAATCGCAAAACACTGAAGTAAAGAGGTCTTGATCCTCAAAGAATTCGAAAAGAAAGGACACATTGCTAAAAATGGAAGAACAATTAGAATCAAAGAATTCTCAACAGCAACAATAAAAGCCAAAACAACGATTGATGGACTCATTTTTTGAAATTTTAAGTCTTTATCTTTTTAATTTACATTTCTCCCATTCTTTATACTCTTCTGGGATTGCAATTAAACAAATAATAGACCTTCTCATTCTGTCCTCTGTGTCTTTTATTTGCTTATATTTTCCATTCCTATCTCTGCTGCATTCTTAATAAATTCCCTGGATAGCTTATCCAGTTCACTTCATCTGTATTTGATCTATACCTTTATCTGTCCATTGGCTTTTAATTTCAACAATTATTACTTCTAGAAGTTCCATTTGCTTTTCTTTCCTTCAAATCTATGTAGGTGTGATAGTTTTTATTGTGTATTCATTCATCTTTGTGATTGCATCCATTGTTCTGTAAACATTTTATACATAGTTATTTTATAATATACTTAATCTGTACCTGAATTTTTAATATCTTTTGTTCTTGTCCTGAAGAGGTAGGGGATTGGTGGGGCCACTTGGAAGGGTTTACAGTGATAATGGCTTGTTTTCTGGAACTTCTGTGAGTTTATTGATTGATCTTATTCTGTTGAGAATCCAACAGACCTGATTTACAAAGAGGGTTTACATTTCTGCTTAGAGTTAGAAAGACACCTCTGACTTAGGACTACATCAGTGGCTCTGTGGTTGTAGCAGATGAAATATTCTCTACCTTCTTTTGGGTCTCCTGCTGGACCTAGGAATTAAGTTGATATGACATATTAGTAGGAGAAAAGCATAAAACTTTACTAATTGTCTTTACATGTAAATGGAAACATTCACAAGGGAATGAAGACCCCAAGAAGTGACCAGAGCAGGACGCTTTTATACCTTTTAGACCAAGAAACAATAAATTTGTGAAGACATGACAAGACAAAGAAGTTCGATCCAAAGGTAGTAAATGGTAAAGACGTAACTAGGAAGATAAGGGTTAATTTAACAAAGCTTGTTTGTACAGATTTATCAGCCCCAAGTTCCCATCTCTGATGATAAGAGTGTCTTCCTTCCTTCTGGTACAGGGTGGATACCTTTGACATGGGAGTTTTATTTCTTGCTTTCAGAAAGAAAAAAGAGAGTAAATGTGTCTGTTTAAAGAACAGAGTGCCATTTCTTATAAATTCCTTTAATTCAAAGTAATCAGTATGCCAAAGTGACATATTTTGGGGTGACAGTCTGTTTTTCTTCATGGATTTTTGCCCAAAGAAAAAGTCACTGATACAGCTTCCCACCTCCAAAGTTCAGTCTTCCTACAAAGATGTTGGTCTCAGAATCTTTCCTCTGGATAGCTTGAGCACTCTCTATTGCCTTTTGCTCTTACCATTTTCCTTCCTACTGCTCAAGTTTTCTTCTTTTCCTACCATGCCTTGCAATCTTCCTAGCTCTTAGACCATTCAGTCTCTCTGGGTCAGTTGTGTAGTTTACTTATTTTTTGGAGAGATAGAAGGGAGACGTTGGAGACTGCCTCTTCCCTTTGTGAAACCAGTGATATCTCAAAGAATATATCCAGTCCTGGGTACAGTTTTTACAGAAAGGATAGAACCCTCAAAATTCCTAGTACGTGTATCTGACTTCACATAGTAAATATTACTAGAAAGTTTAATTTACATTTTTCCATGTGTTGTGTTTTAGTTTATTATTTTATAAAACCCTATTTGGATGCTAAGAATTCATTGTTACATGTAGTGACACCATAATTTATCTATTCAGTAGGTTCTAATTTTCTTAAGATAGAAGTGAAGGTACCTAAGTGATTATTATCAGGAAGCTATATAATATTTAAGAGAAAATGAAACCCCCAAAAAACCCTTTAAAGTGGGCAAAGAATGACAGTTCAACGTAGAAAGTGTTGTAGGTAATTCTGGCCTCTTTAATGTTGAATGACCAAAAAATACCAATATTTATTTTCATTTACCCATTTAGTGGGTCTAGTGACGACATTTCAATGGATGGATAACAAAGTTCTAGTATTTTTCTAAAGAGATAATTTTTAAAAATCTGTTTCATAGATCATAAAGCTTAGAATTATCTGGATCAAATCCATCATTTTGATTTAAATAATCTGAAATGTGTACCTTGGTCATTTGCAGATATTCTGTGATTTAACTCATTTTCTTATTAATGACTTGTATGGGCTAGTTTATATTCCTAGGCATTTAGGGGCAGTAAAGTAGGGAGTCTGTTAAGCAATCTGAATTTAAAATTTTGTCGGGGGGATCCCTGGGTGGCGCAGCGGTTTGGCGCCTGCCTTTGGCCCAGGGCGCGATCCTGGAGACCCGGGATCAAATCCCACGTCGGGCTCCCGGTGCATGGAGCCTGCTTCTCCCTCTGCCTGTGTCTCTGCCTCTCTGTCTCTCTCTGTGTGACTATCATGAATAAATAAATAAAATCTTTAAAAAATAAATAAATAAATAAATAAAATTTTGTCGGGAGTACACAAACAGTAAAAACCCACAAAGAAATGACTGAAAGAAGCACAGGTGAAGTCACAGGATTTTAATGACAGTCCATAATTTATCTCTTTGTGAGAATCAACAGAGATGAGTGTTCTCTTTACTAATGGGAAATGTTTGTGAATACTAGAACATGCTAAACTTTTGGAACTGTTTTGTTATTGTTTTATTTTTTCTTGACTCAGGAATTCATTGATGAGAATTGAAAGGACTCTCACTAGACTGTTTTGTGTAGCAGAAGAACCATTGATTTTGGATGTATAAACCGGAGGTTGAACTCTGACTTTGCCATTTGTATGCTACTGAATTGCTGTTGAGGGCCCCTTTAGCCCTGAATTTCTCAATTGTAGAAGGCAAGGATAAAAACAACTGTTCCCTAACAAGGGTTGTTAATATCAGTTTAGCTAATCTGCATCTAAACTATAAATCACTATACAGCATAGTTCTTGTTACATAAATCCAAACCCTAACCTTGGACTGGGTTAGACTATTAGAATAGACTATTAGAATTCTTAGACTATTAGAATAGAAAGAAAATTATGGCAGTAATTTACTTTATGTGCCTGATAATTGGATGCAGAAAGAAAGAATCAGCTATGTGAAGTAACATTCCCAAGGTCTCACAGTTAACTGAATCTCCCAACTTTGGAATGTTACTCTTTTTACTGTTTTAGATCTTAACCTTACTCCCCCATCTTTTTGGTGCAAATGTTTGCCTAAGATTGCACTGGTTATGAAAAACTGAATGAACATTTAGTAGATTGAGAGAAAATGAGAAATGGGATTTTTCAAGCTGTAATTTTGCAAATTATGTATTTTCTCCATTAAAATAAAATCATGGGGCAGCCCCCGTGACGCAGCGGTTTAGCGCCGCCTGCAGCCTAGGGCATGATCCTGGAGACCCTGGGTGAGTCCCACGTCAGGCTCTCTGCATGGAGCCTGCTTCTCCCTCTCTGCCTGTGTCTCTGCCTCTCTTTCTCTCTCTCTGTGTGTGTGTGTGTGTATGTGTGTGTCTCTATGAATAAATAAATAAATAATCTTTAAAAAAATAAATAAAAATCATGTTTTTACCCATGGGAACATAAAATTATATCTTTACATATTGGAAGTGAGAGATAAACATTCCCCCCAAAGCTATGAAACTCTGAAAAAGGGGGGTCCCTAAAATGTTCTCCAGGTTGTAGCTTTACTTAAAATTTTATCTAATTAAAAGTTAGATCCGGAACAATGGCCTGTTCAACAATTAGAAGACTATTTAATGTATTTTACACTTCACTAAATTAAGTTGAAGGACATTTTAAGCCAGAAATATAGACCCTTATAATCTACTGACCTATTATTGGGAGATATATTGAGATTTTGAATGCATAAATTGTATCCTAACTTGGGGTTTTAATTTGTCTAATTCCCCTAAGACTTTAGAAAGTTCAAAAAGAGGGGCGCTTGGTGGCTCAGTTGGTTACATAGCCAGCTCTCAATTTCAGCTCAGGTCACAATCTCGGGGTTCTGGGATCGAGCTTTGCATCAAGCTTCCATGTGGGGCTCTGAAGCTCAGTGGAGAGTCAGCTTGAGGATTCCTTCCCTTTTCTCTCTGCCCATTTCCCCCTCTAAAATAAATTAATAAATCTTTTTTTAAAAAAAGTTAAAGGATTCAAGGACTTTGTTTTTTCATATACTTTATTCAACTAATGAATTTTCAAAGAACACACTTTTATACTGCCCAGCCATGTGATAATCTCTGGTTCTTAGAGCCAGATGATCTAAGAGTTAGTGATATTGTGCATGGTGTTTGAATTATCTTTGGCTTTTTACCCCTGCACAAGTGGAAAACTGTATCAAAAAGCCTCACTAGTCAAAATATATTTATTACTGTTTGTTTAGATTATCTACTAAATTTCCAACAATAAATTGCAATTTCTTAATCTTAATAGTTGTAGAGAAGTCTACAGCTACTTTGAAGAAGTCTGTGAATGAATGTACTGAATAGCCCCATTAACTATACATGCTTCTGGAAGCAAGAAAGGTTACTGAAAAGTGTAATATTCATGCATGCCTTGTATGAAGAACAGTGTGCATTATTGAGAAAGCTGACTTAATATTTTTGTGAGAATGTAGAATCACTTGAATAAATCATTTTTTTAATGAAATGTGTTCATTTTATTTAGGAATACAGTGGCCAAGAAAATTAGTCAATGGCTTCATCACTCTTTTCATGTTAAATTCTCCACTGATTCCTATTACTCTGGGAATTGCTATTTTCATGTCATCCTAAATGTTATTTGTGTTGCTTTAGGGAACGCAAAGTAATTTAGTTTCACATTGTTTTTGCATTACAAATGTAGCTAATGTTTAAAATGAATGGAGTATTATAGTCTTAGCAGTGGATGTACAGCCTACAAAGAACCTTTGTGAGCTGATTTTGGCAGTATTTTCTCAACACTCCTGCGAGAAACAAAACACCCCACATGTTTTAATATCAACCTTTTATTTTAAATGCTTCAACTGTACTTAAAATCTGCTAGTTGCAACATTTTAAAGTATTTCTTGTATATAAATATATCCTCACAATGAAAATTATTATTCAATGTTTGATTTATGCTTCTTTCTTATTTATGTCTTCTCATCCTATCCACAGACCTATAGAGTTTAACAGTTTTATTCTTAAAAATAAAAATTAAGTTGGGGTACCTGGGTGGCTCAGTCAGTTAAACTTCTGCCTTTAGCTTGGGTCATGATCCCGGGGTCATGGAATGGAGCATGGCATCTGCCTCCCCACTCAGTGGGAAGTCTGCCTCTCTTTCCCTCTGCAGCTCCCCCTGCTCACTTATTCTCTGTGTGTGTGTCAAATAAATAAATAAACTAAACTAGAAATAAATATATAAACTTAGTCGCAGGCTATTAAAATTGTTATTATGGGCAGCCCTGGTGGCGCAGCGGTTTGGCGCCGTCTGCAGCCCAGGGTGTGATCCTGGTGGCCCAGGATCGAGTCCCACGTCAGGCTCCCTGCATGGAGCCTGCTTCTCCCTCTGCCTGTGTCTCTCCCTCTCTCTCTATCGCTCATGAATAAATTAATTAATTAATTTTAAAAAATTAAAATAAAATAAAATTGTTATTATAACTCACTGCAAAGTAAGCTCCATTGATTGTCAGGAATATGTGCTAGATTCCTGTTTCAGGAGATTTTAGTCCTTTAAACAATCTAGGAATTCTTTGGATTTATCCACATGCCTCAGAATCTAACATTGTTTCATCACAAATTTCCAGAGAAAAACTTTGTAAAGACTTTACTTTGAGAGAACATGAGTTTATTTTTTTATGTAAAATTTTTAAGTTTTGTAGTTTTTTATTTTTATTTATTTATTTTTAAGATTTTATTTATTCATTTGATAGAGCACAAGCAGGGAGAGTGGCAGGCAGAGGGAGGGAGAAGCAGGCTCCCTGCTGAGCAGAGAGCCCAATGTGGTGCTGATCCCAGGATCCTGAGATCATGACCTGAGCCAAAGTCAGATGCTTAACCAGTTGAGCCACCCAGGCACCATGAGACCATGAATTTAAAGTAGCTGTGCAGTTTTGTGATTTTTCTCCAGTTACATTCAGCTGGTCAGACAGACCTTAAGAATGCAGGTTGTTCAGGGACATGCAGTTGTGCAACATGGTATATGATTGAGGAAGATGGGGACAAAGGAATTAGGGGTGTTTTCAAGGGAGTTATTTTATTATTTTATTATTTTATTTTGTTTTATTTTATTTATGAGAGACAGAGAGAGAGGCAGAGACACAGGCAGAGGGAGAAGAAGCAGGCTCCATGCAGGGAGCCTTACGTGGGACCCGATCCCGGGTCTCCAGGATCACGCCCTGGGCCAAAGGCGGCGCTAAACCGCTGAGCCACATGGGTTGCCGTTTTCAAGGGAGTTTGAAGAGACAAAGAATAGTGTAAAATATTTTCAAAAATGCTTAAAATGCAAAAAAGTTGTGATGCTTTTATAATCTTAACTAGAACACAGGTAGCTCTTTGCATGTTTGCTTTATTAGTTCTTTCGGAATGGCAAAAGTTTTTCAAAAGTTGTTTTTAAAACTGTGAATTGGGATCCCTGGGTGGCTCAGCGGTTTAATGCCTGCCTTTAGCCCAGGGCATGATCCTGGAGTCATAGGATCAAGTCCCACATCGGGCTCCCTGCATGGAGCCTGCTTCTATCTCTGCCTGTGTCTCTGCCTCTCTCTCTCTCTCTGTGTCTCTCATGAATAAATGAATAAAATCTTAAAAAAAAAATAAAAATAAAAAATAAAACTGTGAACTTATTTTGTTTGTAAGAAGTAGACTGATTAAAAGAAAATAACTTCCCTTGGTTATTCCTTACAAAACAAAATTCCAGACTATTTTGTTTTCCAGAGAATTGAGTAGGAAATGTCAGTAAGCTGTTTTCTTTTATAGCGTATTGTGTAAGAACACATTATTTGCTCAAATGAAAATTCCTATTGCAATATCTTTAAAAACATCTTCAAATAATTGCATAATACCATTATTATAAGTAAGAACTCAAATATACTCAAGTTGTTTTGGACAAAAGTTTTTAACTCAGCTATCACAGTCTTTTGCACAGGGACAAGTTTTAAAATTTTTTCTTCATAACATAGATACCCCTTTGTGACTTGTTCATCCTTTTGCCACAAATTAATTACATTTTACTTATTATGATGTAGGTGAATGGCTGTTCATCCCTGAAACAAATTCCCTACAGAATTAGGCTTGATACGAATGCATCAGATAGAAAATCCCAAACATCCTCAGTTAATTTTATTTATAAAGCCCAGAAAGCATGATTTCTGGAATAGATTTACACTTTGTGAACCTGTTGTGATTCTCTGGTTTTAGAGATTTTCACAAAATAACGTCATTTATCTTTTTTTTGGAATTGCTTGGGCTATATCTTTTGAAAACATCCTCACATAAGTATGACTTAAGTTTGCAGAATCAAATTTCCAGCTTTTATGAATGTACTCTCTGAGCTCCCATACTTGCTTCTGTACTTTCTTCCTCATCATTACAGCTAGTATATATTGAGTTCGTAGGAAAAGTGAGAGAATATAATTAGTATTTTATATGCATTACCTTGTTTGATCCTCATAGCAACGCTTTGATATATGTCATGTTATCTCTATTTTACAGATTAAAGAAACTGACATTTAGAGAGATTTAGAAATATGTCCAAGTTCATAGATACTTAAGTTTGAGTTTGAATCCAGTTCTGTTAGACTCCAAAACCTATTTTCTTCCCACTAAGTTAGATATTATGTATCTATTTCATTTTAAGTGAAGTCCTGTGCTCGTCTGGCTTCCCCACCAGAAGGAAGGACCCTCTGGAAGACAAGGACCTTGTGTTATTTGTATTTATGTCTTCAGAGTCTGGTACAGCCCCCAGGATTTTTTTTTTTGATCCCCAAATTTTTTAAATGAGAATTTTAAAAATGTTTTCAGTGAAAGACACTGAAATAGCAATGAGGCATGTACCAATGAAGTAGTTCCTCTAGTGTAAGCAGTTTACTGCCTCATAAACCTCCTACCCTTTTGATGTGGTTATACACATGCATGTACAAACACACACACATACATGCATTCTTTCATTCTTACCAATACCGTGGCACCGAGAATTTGTTATCATTTTGTAGATCCGAAAATCAAGGTCTAGGAATGCCTGGTAGCTCAGTTGGTAGAGCATGACTCTTGGTCTCGGGGTTGTGAGTTCTAGCTTCATTTTGGGTGTAGAGATTACTTTAAAATAAAATCCAAGCAAACAAAAAAAGAAAATCAAGATCTAGAAAAAATGAGATTTGCTTAAGATCACATCACTAATTAGTGACAAATCTGGGATGCAAATCCAGATTTTCAAGCTTTCTTATAATCATCTACTCTAGGCTATCCATCTGTGCTAGTGGAAACCTATACTTTATTTCTTGATTTCTTTATTTGCTTATTGTGAAATGATGGCAAGAAAACAAAGGTGTTCACAAGTGGATTATGTCTAAAAGAAGACACCTTCTGTGGGACACCTGAGTGGCTCAGCGGTTGAGCGTCTGTCTGCCTTTGGCTCAGGGCATGATCCCGGAGTCCCTGAGTCCCGCATTGGGCTCTCTTCAGAGGAACCTGCTTCTCCCTCTGCCTATGTCTCTACCTCTCTATCTGCGTCTCTCATGAATAAATAAATAAAATCTTAAAAAAAAAAAAAAGACACCTTCTGTTGAAGTAATGGATGTATGCTCTTTGTTCAGTCTTTTTATATATAGTCTTTCACTTATTTTCCTTTACAAAGCATATATTTTGCAGGTAGTAATTATAGTTAGAATTTTAGTCAAGGAATAAAATAGTTCCAACTAACTATAGAAAGACCGAACCCGTGACTATATCATATTCTAATCAGTTGAATATAGGCTTAACAGGATTCCTGGCACACTCAGTGTTTTAAGGACTCTGCATTGCAAATCAGACCAAAGTACTGTGCTTCTTCTTCTTTTTCTTTAAAATGTATTTATTTGGGGGGTGGAAGGGGCAGAGGAAGAGAGACAATCAACTTGATCTCAGCACCCTAAGATCATGAACTGAGCTGAAATCAAGAGCCAGCCAACTGACTGAGCCATCTAGGCACCCCAGAGTTCTGTGCTTCTTGAGTAGAAAGATTTGCTTTACTAACACCTAAAAGAATTATAGCAGTTATAGACAATCTTGCATTTTTGTGTAGAATAATTATGTCAGCACAATTTATATATTATAATACAGGGGTTTAAAGTAAAAATTTATATCTATACATGTAATATAAAACATGATATAAAGAATAAATTTAGCATAAACATTTTGGAATGACTAGAAAAGTTTACAACTACATGACTTTTATACTTTTGCTACTTCTATTAGGGTTTCTGTACAAATTATTCAAATCTTGATTATAATAGAGAAGATGGAAGTGTAAACACGTTATTCAAATAGTGTGTAGAATATTATTACCATGTTGATTTCTCAGTTTTATTCAGTCATAAATGCAAAGCAGAACTATGTAACATGTCATTGGATTTTATTTTGCCTTGTTAGCTCCTCAAGAGTTATTGATCTATGAAATGGCAGAGAATGGAAAAAATTGTGACCAGAGACGTGTAGCAATGAACAAGGAACAATATAATGGAAACTTCACAGGTAAATTATGGTGGTTTGGAGGTAGAAGATCTACAGGTTTAAATGATATCCTTTTCATTGGAATAAAATAGAAATATATCTAGTATTTACTATCTTCTGTTAATAATATGTTAAGATACATAAGATTCTTATATGTCTTTATATAAGATTACAGAAGTCCCAGCCCCTTGTTTGCATTTTCTTTTTCCATGGTTTCAGTTACCTGTGGCCAACTGCAGTCCAGTAACAGAATGATCTATTATCAGAAGTCCAGTAAAAGCCTAATGCCACAATGTAATGCAACAATGCCTGCATCATTTACTTCACTTCCTCTCATTACATAGGCATTTTATCATATCATGTAATCTCAAGGACGACAGTACAGTAAAACATTTTGAGAGAGAGAGTTAACATTCACATAACTTCTATTATAGTGTATTTTTATAATTATTTTATTATTAGTTACTGCTATCAATCTTACTGTGCCTAATTTATAAATTAAACTTTATCACAGCTATATAGATACAGGAAAAAACATACTATATATAGAATTTAGTACTATCTGTAGCTTCAGACATCCACTTGATGTCTTGGAACATGTCCCCCACAGATAAGGGGTGACTACTGTAATTATCTTTTGTTTATGCTTCATAGTAAATGAAATTATGGGCCATTTGGTGAACTCTTCACAGTAAATGAAATTATAGGACCATACAGGCCTATATGGTGAATTTTGACAGTGATAGCAGAAGCAGCCTAACCACAGTCACATCAGCAGTGGTCTAGGTACAAGATGATGATTTGTTAATCTTATAGTATGGTTAATATTTATTTGGGATTGTTTGGTGCTCAGTTTTATCGTGCTGCTTTGTAACTTTAGAAGTAAATTATAAAGTTATTTATTATAATAATCCTAAACATACAAATATCAAAAAAGTCAGAATGTGATCATTGTGGGTTTATCTTAAATCTTTCATTTGCGACAAATAAATTTGTATTTTAATCAAAATCAGAATTTGTGGTAAATTTCAGTATTTTCATACTCTTTTCATACATTTACCCCCCCCCCAAAAAAACCCTGAAAGCCCTGAAAATTATGGCTTTTATTTACATAGATGGTTCAAGTAGGAGCTTTCCTTACTGTGTTGAAAGGACAATGAAAGATTTTCCATTTCTGTTCATTGTAATAGTTTTCTTTTTGACTTCTAAATTGTTTGGCATCTCAAATGTATTGCAAATAAACTCTAGCATGGTGATAATATATTATAGAAGTTATCTTATGTTGGAAGAAGTACAAACTATGTGAAATAGTAGCTCCTCTTTGTCCTGATCACTACGTTGCCTTGGAGAACACATTTTGCAGCACTTCTCTGACTTTTGGTTACTCCGATTATTGATAAATTTTATACCATTTCACCA
Source organism: Canis lupus dingo (assembly GCF_003254725.2). NCBI lineage: Eukaryota > Metazoa > Chordata > Mammalia > Carnivora > Canidae > Canis > Canis lupus. The sequence goes on from NC_064251.1 coordinate 35,412,708, forward strand.
AGAGTTTCAGGTTTCAGAGATAGGCGTGCATATGTCATATAGTCTCTTCACATTAGGAGCTTAGGCATAGTATTTTTTCTTTCTCTCTAAAGGAATGCACATTTATATATTCTTTCCCTACTGCCTACTCCCTTGAAATTTAAAATTAATGTTAGTATGGCATATTTACTCTCCTGTACAGTGTTTCTTTTTTTAGCTTAATATTTCCTAAGGATTTTGCTGTAATTGTACATGAAGAACTTAATCATTATGGCTGTTTAGTTTCCCATCGTATGAGAATTACTCTTCTGTTTTCTGTTGTTAACATTTAAGTTGATTATAATCTTTTGTTTAGACAGATAACATTGAACTGAATACACTTGTACAAGAAACATTTCACCTCATACTTAATCATTATTAGAAATGAGATTATTAGGGATCCCTGGGTAGCTCAGCAGTTTAGCGCCTGCCTTTGGCCCAGGGCGCGATCTGGAGTCCCGGGATTGAGTCCTACATCAGGCTCCCTGCATGGAGCCTGTTTATCCTTCTGCCTGTGTCTCTGCCTCTCTCTCTCTCTGTATCTCTCATGAATGAATAAATAAAATCTTAAAAAAAAAATGGAACTATCTGGTATATGCATTTGCAATTTTGATATTAACCTTAATTGTACTCTTACTAAGTGTCAGACTCTTCTGAGAACTTTACATATATTAACTCATTAAATCTTTTCAGTGACGTTAAAATAGTAAGTACTATTTTCATCTTCATTTTAGAGAAGGGAAAACTGAGACATAAAAAAATTAACTAACTAACTTGCCCAAGGTCATTTGACTTGTAGCCAGGATTTGGAACCAAGTAGTTTGCCTTCCCATTTGGAACTCTAAACCACTTTGCTCTGTGATATGATGCTGAATTACCCTTCATAGAAGGTGGGCCAACTTAGTATCCCAGTAGTGTACAAGAACAGAAATTTGTGTCCTGACAATAAAATCACTGCAAAAATCATTCTTAGAATATAGCAGAAGTACGTTAGCCAAAACTTATTATAATGTGAACATATTGCTTGTTTTTTGAGGTTTTTATGCAGTCCTTTAAATATGGGTTGTAAAAGTAGATTAATTTTGAAAGTGATGAGGAGAAGTAAACATTCTGTTTTACCTTCTGCACTAATGTTTTTCAGACCCCTCTTCAATGAATGAAAAGAAGAGGAGGGATCGGGAAGAAAGGCAGAATATTGTCCTGTGGAGACAGCCACTCATTACCTTGCAGTATTTTTCTCTGGAAATCCTAGTAATCTTGAAGGACTGGACCTCAAAGTAAATATCTTCCATTACCTTTTATATAAACCTTATTTACTAACTTTAGAAATCTTTAACAATCTCCTACTCTTTACCAACTGCTCTTTCAAAATGAATTAAATTTAAAATATTTAGGAACATTTATTTTCCTTTCTGAAGTTTGCAGAAAAATAGATTAGGGGAATATATTGCTATTTGCTCACTGGATTATTACAGTCTTTTATGCAAAGAAGAACCTAGAAAACAAGATATTTTTTTTTCTTCTGGCTTTACCTTTAGAAGAAATTGGGCCTGTGTACATTAGATACACTGATTCTTTGGTAGGGCAGGGTCCAGGATATGTGGCACTTTTACTGATAATTTGAGTCAGTGAAAAAGGACTCTGCCATGGAAATGTGTTGTATCTTTAAGGTCAGTACTTATAAGCCCTGTTTCAGATATCATAACAAGCAAGTTGAACCTTTACATACTTTATCATTTTGGCTTGTCTTTCTAAGTTATTATCTTTAATAATATCCTGTTTTTATTGTATTTAGTTTCTAAAACATTTTGTAACCTTTTTCGGTTCATTTGCTCCTTAAAGCAACTCTGTGAAACTAGTGAAACAAGTTTATGATTACAGTTGGCTCTTGAACAACATGGGGTTTGGGGATTCCAACCCCCACACATTTGAAAATCTGTGTATAATTTTTGACTCCTCAAAAACATAACTACCAACTGGAAATTTGTTGGCATAATTTTGACTGGAAATTTTTGGAGATATATATATATATATATATATTACATGCTGTATTCTTAGAATATAGTAAACTAGGGAGAAGAAAATGTTATTAAGAAAAATATATGGAAGAGAGCAGCCTCAGTGGCTTAGTGGTTTAGCGCTGCCTTCAGCCCAGGGCGTGATCCTGGAGACCCCGATCGAGTCCCACATTGGGTTCCTTGCAGGGAGCCTGCTTCTCCCTCTGCTGTCTCTGTCTCTCTCTCTCTGTGTGTCTCTAATGAATAAATAAAATCTTTAAAAAAAAAAAAGAAAAGAAAAGAAAAACATATGGAAGAGAAAATAACCTTTACAGTACTATACTGTAAAAAATCCACGTGTGATCCCTGTGCAGCTCTGACCCATTTTGTACAAGGGTCAATTTTATTATGATCTTGAAAACAAAAAACCGAATCAGATTAGTTGTCTTACTCAATGTGCGATACTTAGGGACTCTGACCCAGGTCCTCTAACTTGAAGGCCAGTCTTCTTTTCATGCCTCTCCCAGTGGGAAGTTGAGTTGTAAACAAGATCAGTCTTTTGGGTAAGGGAAAGGCTACAGTTGGGCTTATGATAAGAAATTGAGTGTTCTATACCCATGTATCTTCTCTTGACCTCTGTAACCCAAGAGACCATCGTGTTTAAGGACAGAAGAGTTCAGCACAAAAGATATGATTCTCTAGCTATGTTAAATAACATAAGTGCTTCAATAAGAAATTGTTTTGGAAGTGGTAAATACTGAAAGTGAGACTGAGATATTTCATTTATTTTTGTTTTTAAATTGTTTTTAAGATTATGGCATCGTCAAAGCATTGTGGTGTCTTTTTTACTGCTGCTTGCTGTACTTACAGCTACGTATTATACTGAAGGAGCACATCAACAGGTAAGAGGTTCTGCTTTTCTGTTTTTGTACCTCATACCTCCCAAAGAATTTTAAAAAGGGACTATTGTGGATTTGATAACAGTTTTTAACCGCTACATTTTGGACTTGGTTTTGTCTTTTAAATTTATCTCATAACTGATATCTTAATGTCTTTCTTTTAAGACCAAATATTAAAAATATTCTTGTGTCAGTTCATGGCTGCTGAGCATTTACGCATCATTTTTATTTTCAAGGTTTCAAATGTAACTTTCCTGATTGTGTTTAGTCAAAATAGTCATGAATCCTTTAATCAGCACCAAGTCTTCATATTTTTTTTAACACACTCCTGTGATCCATCCAAACAGATATATTCATCTTAGATTGAAAGTTAGGTTTTATAAGTCTAAAATAGGGAGAAGTTAATTTGCCAGTAGTCTGTAAGTACAACATAACTGAAAGGAAAATAGGACGTTTTGTTAATAACTTTTGTTAAAATAGTAAGACATTAGTGTATTCTAATAGGAAATGGTTTTAAATGTGGTATCGTTTTATATTTTAAAGCAGTTAACCTCTAATTGCAAAGAAGTTTTTATAGTTTTAAATGCATTTCTCTTAAATATTTTGAAGAAATCTATGCCAGTAAGAGTTTGTGAGGAACTGGTTTGATGAATTTGCTTGCCAGTATGAGAGTCTAGGACCTAGTGTCTGGAATGCCTCCAACAAGTCCTTTGCTCAGTGGACTTTGTTCAGTTTGCTCGTTTAAAAAGCATCTGGGTCTTAAAGTTACAAAAATAATTTTATTCCATTTTTTATTTGGATAAACAAGAATCTATTCCATTCACAAATACATAAATAACTGCCCCACTCTCATGCTGTTTATTACAATGCTTTCTTAAACAAAATGCTTTTTGTAACTTTTAGATAGATTTAAAAATTTTATTCTTATAGTTATCTTATTAGTAATTTGTGTTTTTCCTGTAAATGTCATTATATAGGAATGGTAGGACTTTAAAGGTGTAAAAACAAGAGCTTTATTAGAATCAGATGAATTTGTTGCCTCTCTGCCATCATATATATGAAGAATTAGGCCTTTTGAAGGGGTTTTTACTCTTAATGCTTTCTTCCTACTAGAAATTTATATAGTTGATTTGTTTTATTTTGATCATAGGTGGTATATAACACATTTTTGTTTAACAAATTTGTTGAGTTTTTTTTCACTGGATCCTTTTTGTTTTTCAGTATGTGCAACGTATAGAGAAACAGTTTCTTTTGTATGCCTACTGGATAGGCTTAGGAATTTTATCTTCTGTTGGGCTTGGAACAGGGCTGCACACCTTCCTCCTTTATCTGGTAAGAATAACAATAAGCAAGATTGAAAGAGATGTTTCAATTGGTGCTTTTACTTCAGAAGTTAAAAATCTAAGATTTTTATTTACCTTTGCATTTTAAAAGCATTCTCATCCTCAAATCAGTGTTTTAAATTTGATTTAGAATTCTGTTTTTTTTTTTTTTTTTTTTCCTTTTGGGTTGAGGATTTAAAAAGAGAAGGATAAAACCCTTGGGCAAATGAGATTGTTTAATTAAATTAATTCACCCGGGAAATGTTTTTTCCTTCCAGATTTTGGAATAATGGTTCTTTTGCTTATGTAATTATTATTTTAATAGTTGAAGTTCTTTAAATGTACAAAATAACATGTAAGGCTTAGAATTAATTTAAACAGTTTACTTTGTTAATCAGCAAATGAGAAATGGTGTCTTCCCTCATGTCATCAAACACCATGTATACACACTTGAATAGTCATTTTGGTATTCTAACTGAATGTGGTTAATGAAGTGTTATTCATATAGAATTAAAAGCTTCCTTAAGCCCTTTTAAATCAAAATATAAAATGTACCCCTCCTAAAAATATTTTATTTATGAAATTGGAGAGATAAAAGATAGGTTTTCCAAATGTACTGAAATAATAGCAGAATTAAGACCAGGAGATGAAAAGCAGGACATCTAGGGCACAGAATGTAAATGACATTTTCGGGGTCATGTAAATATGGGCTTGATGAGTGAGTGCTTCATTAAATTTTGTGCCGGGATGTCTCTCTTATTTCACTCTATTCCTGTTCCTGAGGAATTGAAAACCATTCCCTATTTGAAACAGCTTGATCTTGGTTGGGGAAAGACAGGTAAAAAGTTGTCACAGCAGTACTAATTGCTGAATAAAGTTCAGCACAGCAAACACTTGCAACCTTTATGCTTCAATGAATTCATTTCTGAAGCAGGGAAGTATTAAGGAATGATTGTTCAGAAGACTGCTGACTTAATGGCTTGAAGAATAATTTGAGAATTAATCTGTAATGCATACCTTCTCCAAGTTTATAACACTTGAAAATCTGAAATTTTATAATTCTGTTCATGATTGGTTGCTGATTTTATCCCAAATAGGGACATAAATCTCAGAGAACTAATCTATATCAGTGTTTCTTTAATATTTACATTCTTAGAAGTATGCTATATTAGAGGTTGAGGGAGAAGAGAAAAGAAGGAATTAAAGAGTCTAGGTTACCTTCTGTTCTTTTCTAGACCTTTCCTCTGAGACTCCTTGGGGAAACCAGATTAAGGAACTCATTTGTAGCATTTTATTAATTTAGGAGTATCTAAAAAGCAACCCAGGTAGCAGATTCTGCCAAACCTTAAAGAGAGATTCTAATGAAATTGCACAAGTTAAAGAAATTTGAAATAGGGAAGTTTTATGTTTCCTCTTTCTTTTCATGTCCATGAGAAACCTTTATGAAATGACATTTATAAAATGTCTTAATGTGAAGCATTATTTAGTTCCTTCGATCCATGAAGGACTTAGAAACGTACAGTCATTTATTATTAAATTCATTTGAGTGAAAAATTAGGTCTTTGCCATAAATTAAGCAGCTACTTCTGCTGGGGGATCAGAGTGCAGATGTAATAGAGTGTGGTTAGGCTTTTCATAAGTGTGGAAGGAATTCCTCAAGAGTTACTTGAAGAAACATGTTATACTCTCATTAAAGTCAATACTGTATATATTATACTAGTTTACCAAGTATATAGATTTAATCAAGGAGCATCTAAAACTGTGTTGCATTTTACATGAGAGCTATATAAAACTTTTGTGGCGGGGATCCCTGGGTGGCGCAGCGGTTTGGCGCCTGCCTTTGGCCCAGGGCGCGATCCTGGAGACCCGGGATCAAATCCCACATCGGGCTCCCTGCATGGAGCCTGCTTCTCCCTCTGCCTGTGTCTCTGCCTCTCTCTCTCTCTGTGAGACTATCATAAATAAATAAAAATTTAAAAAAAAATGTAAAACTTTTGTGGCACAGTGCCTTGGTGGCACATTGAGTTATTTGCCTGACTCTTGGTTTTGGCTCAGGTCATGATATTGGGTTGTGAGATTTAGCCCCACTCCACGCGTAGCATGAATTCTGCCAAAGTTTCTTTCTCCCTCTCCCTCTGCCACTCTTCCCCTTGCGTGCACACTGTCTCTTAAATAGATAAATCAATCAACATGATAAATAAATAAAAGTTTTGTGGCGTTATCACTGCTGATAATAAACTGGGGTCCAGAATGGATCAGACTACTTTTTCAGCATTAAGTAAATTTGATTTTTGTTTGTGAGTAGCATTTATAATTATTTTAAATGTGCTAAAATTAAATACAAGTAAAATAACCATATCTGCATTTTGAATATATGTTACTGGCTGTACTGGGGGAGATAGGTTGAAAGTGGGAGAAAAAGAAGATAGGGCAGTTATGATAACCCTTCAGAGAGATACAGGCTTCCATGGAGATAGCAAGAAGTATGGAGAGCAGGGGAAATTACAAAAAAGAATTTGCAGAGAGACATCAAACAGAATGGAACTAAAAGATGGTATAAATTTTTAGTATTTCAGAAGAGTGATTGGAGTAGTAGTAGCATTCGGATGAAACAGGATACATCTTAGAGAAATGTGAATAGTACAATCGCTAAGATACTGTGATTTAGTTATGGGGGAAAGAGCCAAAGATAACTGTTGGATTTTGCTTAGAGTGAGTAGATGCTGATACCATTACTTTTTTTTTTAAGATTTTATTTATTCATGAGAGACACAGAGAGAGAGAGAGAGAGAGGCAGAGACACAGGCAGAGGGAGAAGCAGGCTCCATGCAGGGAGCCCAACACGGGACTCGATCCCAGGTCTTCAGGATCAGGCCCTTGGCTGAAGGCAGCGCTAAACCGCTGAGCCACCCGGGCTGCCTGATGCTGATGCCATTACTGAAGAGAAAACAATTTTGTATTATAAGTATCTGAAAAGAGAAATTTTAAAAGATGTACTATATTGCAGGGTAGATGACATCTTCACCTGATTTGAGTGGGTTACTCATGCCAGTGGTTGGACAGAAAGAAAAGGGAAATTTACAAAGGACTAAGAACACCCACTCCCCCTCCCTCCCTCCCTTCCTTCCTTTCTTTTTCTCTCTCTTTAGAGAGAGAGAATGAGAACATGCCTGTGACAGGGCAGGGGGAGGGGCAGAGGGAGAGAGGTAGAGAGAATCTTAAGCAGGCTCCACACCCAGTACGTGATCTGATGACCCTAATTGGGATCATGACCAGAGCCAAAACCAAGAGTCAGTCACTTAATCACTGAACCACCCAGCTGCAGTGCCCTATTTCTCTCCTCCTTTCTTCCCTCCCTCCTTCCCTCCCTCTCTCCCTTCCTTTCTTCCTCTCTCCCTCCCCCCTCCCCTTTCCTTTCCTTTCTTTTCTTTCCTTTCCTTTCCTTTCCTTTCCTTTCCTTTCCTTTCCTTTCCTTTTCCTTTTCCTTTTCCTTTTCCTTTTCTTTTCCTTTTCTTTTCCTTCCTTTCTTCTTCTTTTCTTTTCCTCCCTTCTCCTTCTTCCCTTTCCCTTTCCCTTTCCCTTTCCCTTTCCCTTTCCCTTCCCTTTCCCTTTCCCTTTCCCTTCCCTTTTCCTTCCCTTCAGGCTGACTGGCTGGCTTGCTTTCTTTATTTTTTGCATCAGTTTTAGGGTTACAGAAAGGATAAAGTTTTCATGTACCATTTTACACACACAAACACAGAGTTTTCCTTTTGTTTTGTTTATTAATTAAGGCATAATTGATATTAAATATTATTTTAGTTTTAGATGTACAATATGATAATAGTTTCACTATTATTAACATCTTACTTTGGTATAGTACATTTGTTACAATTAAGGAGCCAGTATTGATACATTATTAACTAAAGCCAATTATTTACATTAGAGTTCATTTTTTATTTTACAGTTCTATGGGTTTTTTTTTTTTAAGATTTTATTTATTTATTCATGAAAGACACAGAGAGAGAGAGGCAGAGACATAGGCAGAAGGAGAAGTAGGCTCCATGCAGGAAGCCCGATGTGGAACTTGATCCTGGGACTCCAGGATCCCGCTCTGAGCCAAAGGCAAGTGCTCAACCGCTGAGCCACCCAGGTGTCCCTAGTTCTATAGGATTTTTTTTTTTTAAGATTTTATTTATTTATTCATAGAGACACAGAGAGAGAATGAGAGGCAGAGACAGGCAGAGGGAAAAGCGGGCTCCATCCAGAGAGCCCGATGTGGGACTCGATCCAGGGTCTCCAGGATCACACCCCGGGCTGCAGGCGGCGCTAAACCGCTGTGCCACTGGGGCTGTCCCATATGGGATTTGACAAATAGATAATGTTATGTATCCTCCACTATAGTATCATATGGAATAATTTCACTCCACTAAAAATTGCCTGTGTTCTTTCTACCTATTTACTGCTACCTTCCACCTCCCCTCCACCCATAAACCCTTAGTAACCACTGATCCTTTTATTGTCTCTGTAAGTTTTGGCTTTTCCAAAATGTTACATAGTTGGATTTGTATATTATATGTTTACTCCCTGGCTTCTTTCACTTAACAATATGCATTTAAAATTCCTCCATGAAAAAAAAAATTCCTCCATGTCTTTTTATGGCTTGCGGCTTCATTTCTTTTTAATGCGAATAGTATTCCATTTTCTGGATGTACCACCAGAGTTTGTTTCTCCCTCTGCCTGTATCTCTGACACTCTCTTTGTGTCTCTCATGAATAAATGAATAAAATTTAAAAAAAGCCGGATGCCTGGGTAGCTTAGCGGTTGAGCATCTGCCTTTAGCCCAGGGCGTGATCCTGGGGTGCTGGATGGAGTTCCACATCGGGCTCCCTGCATGGAGCCTGCTTCCCCCTCTGCCTATGTCTCTGCCTCTCTCTCTCTGTGTCTCTCATGAATAAATAAATAAAATCTTTAAAAAAAAAAAAAAACTGCTATGAACATTTTGCCTGTATAAAAATTTTCAACTCATTTGGGCAATTATTAGAGACATGATTCATGGATTGTGTATATTAATTACTGGTATACAGGAAAGCAGTTAACTTGTATATTAACTTTGTGTACTACAACCTTGCTATAACAATGTTCCAGGACTTTTTTGTTTGTTCTTTAGGATTTCCTACATTGATAATCATCTCATCTGCAAATAAAATTTTGTTTCTTTCTTCTTAATCTGTATATCCTTTCATTTTCTTTTTGTACTGTATTAACTAGGTCTTCCAGTATGATGTTGAATAGGAGTGGTGAGGGGACATTATGCTTTGTTCTTAGTGGGAAATATCTGGTTTCTCACCATTAAGTATTATGTTAGCTGTAGGATATAGCAAATGTACTTTATTGAGTTGATAAAACTTCATCTCTATTTCTAGTTTGCCCAGGGTTTTATCATGCATAGATGTTATTTTTGTCAAAAGAACACTTTTTTAGACAGTAGTGATCAGAAATGAATGAAAGACCAATATATCAAACAAATTCAGTATGTAAAGGCTTGGGGAACAGTATGTTAATATTAAAAAGAAATAGAAAGAAAGACTCAGCATATGACATTTCCATTTGACCAGATTTAATTTTTAGACCTTTTCATTTAGACATAGGCTTTCCTTCCAGAATTCCTTAAGTATAATGGGGATTGTGGAGAAAAAATGAGCATCTTCAAAAAATAGTTTTCAGAATTAAGCAAAAGGAAAATGTAAGATATCACTGGTCTTTATTTTTCAATTGCCTGGTTGGGATGGAAGTCAGATTGCAAGGAGTTCACACTACTGTTACTACTATTAATACAATAACAAACGTGATCATGGTCCTTACAGTAATACTAGCAAAAGTGAACTTTATTATTTTTAATCCTTATTTGTTGTTTATTTTTATGGTGTACATACCTCCAGGAAGATTTAACATTCCCATCATATTTGACCCCAGCCATAGATTTGCTTTGACCAATGAAATGTGAGTATAAGTGATAGCTACTGCTTCCTGGCAGGAGCTGCAAGGTTTGTCATACTCTTTCACCTGTCTGTTGTATGAAGATGGAGCCTGAAACTCTATGATGAGCAGATTCCCTTTGCCATGCTGTGATGGATATGTATAGTCAGGGAGAAGTAAACTTATTTTAAGCTATGTAGATTTTTGGATTGTTTGTTATTGTAGCTTTACCTGAATAATAGGCTAGCTAACAGTACTGAATGCTTACTGTGTGCCAGGCTGTGTGTGTGCTCACCACTTTACATGAATTATCTCATGTATTCCTCCCAAGAGGAAAGTAATCAATAACCAGATATGGAGGGAAAAAATTCATCAGTAAGTATCGACTATCCACTTGTAAACTTTGGCAATTTTGGAACAGATCAAAATAGCCAGGAGCAAAGCAGAATCAAATAAAAGTTTAAAAATTTGATCTGTGTTATTAAGAAGCTATTCTAAATAATTGGTTTATATTTTGGAGGAAATATAAGCTACTCTAAATAATTTGTTTATATTTTTAAAACTTAACATTTTCTTGGTGCTAGATGACCAAGGAATATATCCTTTTTGATCACCACTCTTTTTGCTTTGTATCTGTGAGATGTGATTGTATTTGGAAAGTCCTAATTACACTTCTTTTGACTTATGAGCCTTTATTATCACTTAGGAATGTGATACTAGCATTCTCACGTCATATATTTGTGCTAATGAAACTGGCACATTTTCTATGTACATATATAACTCTTCAGTCAAGAAAACAAGTGACCAAGTTAGGAGATTAGTCTGGTCAGAATTTAACTATCCTTTTGACAATAATTTGCAGTAAAATAGGTGAAAAATAGGGGAAAAAAATAAAAACAAAAGGAAGAATGGGATGTCTGGGTAGCTCAGCGGTTCAGCACCTGCCTTCAGCCCAGGGCGTGATCCTGGAGACCTGGGATCGAGTTCCATATTGGGCTCCCTGCATGAAGCCTGCTTCTCCCTCTGCCTATGTCTCTGCCTCTCTCTCTCTGTGTGTCTCTCATGAATTAAAAAAAAAAAAAAAAAAGGAAAAGATTTAACTCATTCTTTATCATGGTACTCTTTACTAGAAATTATGGCTTAAAAATGAAAGAGGGAAATTTTTCCTGTTTAAATAAGCAACATTTCCCAGTTAGGTCCTTCTCAGTATAGAAGTTAACTCTTTTAGAAGTTTTAATTAGAACTCATTGTACAACTAAATAGTGATCTCAGAGTGTTACTATATTTCCTACAATATTAGATACTTGTATATCTGCCTTTAAAATGGAAAGATTGTCTTGGAGAATCGGGTTGGCTCAGACAGTAGAGCCTCTGACCCTTTATCTCAAGGTTGTGAGTTCGAGCCCCACATTGGGTGCAGCGCCTACTTAAAATAAAAAAATAAAATGAAAAAATTGTCTTGGTTTTTAAGTTTGTTAATAATTTCGTTTATATTTTAGGTATAATTGAAAAGTTATAACTTAATTCAGATGGCCTGAAGGTCCTCATTACTTCTTTAAACATCAGAAGTAAAAGTCGTTGCTTGATCCACATTAAATTTAATGAAAATCAATAGAGAAAAATGACCAGTTTGGGCTACCATCAAATATTCTAAGTTGATTTGAAAACAGTGGAAATCTAGTAGTTTTCCGAGAACAGATATCTAGCCACAAAGTTAGATACTGTTTATGCAGAATTACTGATTACTAACCAGACAGTAAGGGAATGGAAAGTGAATGGATTTTTTTCTCAGAGGCCAAGGGGAGTTAATTGGGCCTCTAGGTTCGTTGTTTTTTTTCTTTAATTGTCGTAGTCAACAAATGGGCTTCAGGAAGTCTGTTAATGCCCTGAAACTACACATATTGTTATGTTTCGTTGCAAATATGCATTTTTCTTGTTAAAAAGGATCTATTATATTAGATTCACCAAAGACTAACCCTTAAGAACCACTCTTCTAGAACTTTTTTCCGAAGTATGTCTATATTTGGCTGCCACTAGGTGGCATTGCTAATACAACTAATGTACAGTACTATATTTGCAAGTTCTCTTCTAGATAAATATGAAACCCTCAAAAAGTTCTACTTAGGGATGCCTGGGTGGCTCAGTGGTTTAGCATCTGCCTCTGGCTCGCGGCATAATCCCGGGGTCCTGGGATTGGGCTCCCAGTGAGGAGCCTGATTCTCTCCCTGCCTATGTCTCTGCCTCTCTTTCTGTCTCTCATGAATAAATAAATAAAATCTTTAAGAAAAAAAAAAAGTTCCACTTAGATTAGAGTCATATTCTATTATTTATCTATATTTACACTTACATAATATCAATTAATGCACGTGAGTGGAAAATAAATTTTCTTAAGAGTTTTCTGTATTCATTAATTAGTTTAACAATTATTATCCTTTCCTTCCATCATAACATAAATATTTACAGGTAGGTCATACTTCCTTGACATGCTCAGTTTCAGATATAATGCCAATTCCATTCTTTTCTTTATTATTTAAGAATATACAGGGATCCCTGGGTGGCGCAGGGATCCCTGGGTGGCGCAGCGGTTTGGCGCCTGCCTTTGGCCCAGGGCGCGATCCTGGAGACCCGGGATCGAATCCCACGTCGGGCTCCCAGTGCATGGAGCCTGCTTCTCCCTCTGCCTGTGTCTCTGCCTCATTCTCTCTGTCTCTCTCTGTGACTATCACAAATAAATAAAAATTAAAAAAAAAAAAAAAGAATATACAAGTGATTGAAGGTGATTTTGTTATGGGACTAAAGTCTTTCATTCCTATCATGGAAAGTGATAAAGGTATTCAGAGTCAAGCAGCTGGGTTTGAATGCCTAATAAAATATTACTAACTGTGATATTTGGCAAGTTTCTTAAGTTTTAAACCTTAGTTTAGTCAGCTGAAAATGGGAATGATAATAATAGTACTTATTGAATAAGCCTGTTTTGAGGATTAGATGAAATAACACATGTACTCTTTTGTTCAGTGGCTAATATATATATAAGGTTTTCAATAAGTGATGACTACTATTATCATTATTCTTACTCTGATTTTACTTAAAAAGCAGTCATTTCATTTTACATACTTTAGCTATTATTTTTAAGAAATTTTAATCAACATTTCCCACAATTGATTTTAAAGTAGCATTATGTTAGCATAGTTGAAAACCACTGATCATTGTTCCATTTTCAGTGATGATAGGTTAGGCAATTTGGATCAGTTCTCTCAGGAAAGAATCTTTAAAAGGTTGATATTAAAGAGGAAGCCTAGAGAGGTGGTACTGGACAATGATATGCCTCGATAAACCTGCAGGCTTTGGATTGGAACCCTAAGGGGCCACATTTTAAAGTAAAGATGGGGCAGCCCGCGTGGCTCAGCAGTTTAGCGCCGCCTTCGGCCCGGGGCCTGATCCTGGAAACCTGGGATCCAGTTGCATGTCAGGCTCCCTGCATGGAGCCTGCTTCTCCCTCTGCCTGTGTCTCTGCCTCTCTGCCTCTCTCTGTGTCTTTCATGAATAAATAAATAAAATCTTAAAAAAAATAAAAATAAAGTAAGGATGAATTAGATATAAATTAGGCCTTACAGGAACTAAATCTCAGGCTTAACTCTCAAGTGTGAAGGAAAATAAAACCATCCTAGGCTTCACCTTAACTTTATTTTTTTCATGTATAAGTTCAGCACTCAATCAAAAGTAATCAGATATTTGAGGAGACCAGATAGATTGGTCAATACAAAGAAATAATAGGAATAGATCCATTAAGGGTCCATTTAATGAAGTTATTATACATGTATTTTAATCTAAAAGCAATGTGTTCAAGGTAATAAAAAACAAGTTTAAGTATTTCAACAGAGAATTAGAGACTATAAAATATAAAAGAAAGCCAAATGGAAAATCTAGAATTGAAAAAACATAGTAACTGAAATTAAAAACTCTATTAATGGACTTTCAGTAGACATAGCTAAAACAGGACTAATAAACTGCAAAGTTGGCCAGGGAAAAATGTCAAGAATTAAAAAGGATTGGAGAAAAAAAAAAAAACATGTACTTCAAAGAAACTCCATTAAGACCGATTTCTTACTATCAAGGGTTTGTTGAGAAGTCAAGGGCTGACAGTAGAATGGTATCTTTTTTTTAAAAGATTTACTTTTTTTAAAGATTATTCATTTGAGAGAGAGAAAGCTACCCAGAGCATGAGCGGGAAGGAGGGTTAGAGGGAGAAGGAGGAGCTGACTCCCCACTGAGCAGGGAAGCCCTATTCAGGACCCAATCCCAGAATCCCGGGATCCTGACCTGAGCTCAGGGCAGACACTTAACGGACTGAGCCACCCAGGTGCCCCAAAGATTTATTTTTTATTTGAGAGACATTGCATGCATGTGAGAAAGTGTGAGCATGAGCAGGAGAGGGAGAGAGAATTTCTCCCAACCAGACTCTGCACTGAGCACGGAGCCCAATTTACGGCTCAATCTCATGACCTGGAGATTACCACCTTAGCTAAAACCAAGAGTCAGAGGCCCAACCAACTGCGCTACTCAGGCACCCCTGGAATGGTAACTTTAAAGGGCTAAAAAAAAAATAGCTAACAACAAAGGACTCTATACTCAAAGTATTCCTGTGAACAGTGTAAAATAAAGATATTTTTAAAAAACAGAAATTTTGTTTTTTAAACTAACCAGCTAACATTCTCTAAAGGAAATAGTAAAAGATGTTCTTTGAATCGAAGTAAAGTGATTCTATATTGAAGCCCAGATATTCAGGAAGGAAAAGTTATAAAAGAGTAAATATATGGATAAATTTAAATTAAGATGAGTAGTAATGATAATGTCTTGAGAGATTAAAATGTAGCAAAAGAATTAGAATATATGATCTACAAATCAGATGTGTAATAATTGAAATTGTTGAAGATCATTCTAAGGTATATATATTGCCCTGTTAAAGCAAGATATTAGTTTATATAATACTTTAATAAATAAAGACTTATAATCTTTAGGGGAAGCATTACAGATATATAACTATCAAGCTAATAGGGGCAGGCAAGAATTGAGTAGTATTTTAAATTTATTTTATTTTATTTTATTTTATTTTTTTGATAGAGAGTGCAAGCGGGACATGGGGGAAGTGGTGCAGAGGGAGAGGAAGAGAGAGAATCTTAAGTAGGCTGTATGCACCCCAACATGGGACTTGATCTCACAACCCTCAGATAATGCCCCAAGCTGAAATCAAGAATCCAAGGCTTAACTGACTGAGACACTCAGGCATCCCCAAAATTGAGTAATTTTTAAAAAACCAAGGGCCCCTGGGTGGCTCAGTTGGTTAAGCATCTGACTCTTGATCTCAGTTTAGGTCTTGATCTCAGGGTCATCAGTTCAGGTCCTGTGTTGGGCTCTATGCTGTGCGTGGAGTGTAATAGAAAAAAAAAAAAAAAAGAAAAGAAAAGGAAAAGAAAGAAAAAGAAAAAAGCCAAAAGAAGGCAAGGAAGAACAAAATGAATATAGAACAGGCAGGATGAATAGTAAGCGTTCAATGGTAGACTTAAATCCAAATATATCAATTTTTATGTAAGTATAAATGGAGTAAATATTCCTTTCTGTTGTCCAAATAAATGTAAAAAAATATTTAACTGTTTGTTGTATACGAACTATGTAAAATATGAATACACAGAAAGATTGATAGTAAAAGGATGGAAAAAGATGAGCCCATTTAGTGTCAACCAAGAAAAAGCTTATGTAGTTATATTGAAATCCACGTGGAGTATGAGGCAAGAAGTGTAATAGATAGGATCCATTCATTCTTTTTGTAAATTATTATTTTATTTTTTTAAGAATTTTTTAAAGGTTTTATTTATTTATTCATGAGAGACACAGAGAGAGAGGCAGAGACATAGGCAGAGGGAGAAGCAGGCTCCACACAAGGGAGCCCGACGTGGGACTCGATCCCTTGTCTCCAGGATCACGACCTGAGCCAAAGGCAGATGCGTTAACCGCTGAGCCACCCAGGTGTCCCTATTATTTTATTTTTAAAGTAGGCTCCGTACCCAGTTCAGAGTCCAACACAGGGTTCAAACTCACAACCTTGAGATCAAGAGTCAGATGGTTGGGGGCACCTGGGTGGCTCAGTGGTTGAGCATCTACCTTTGGCTCAGGTTGTGATCCCAGGGTACTAAGATCCAGTCCCGCATCAGACTCCCAACAGACAGCCTGCTTCTCCCTCTGCATATGTGTCTGTCTCTCTCTGTGTCTCTCATGAATAAATAAGATCTTAAAAAATAAAAAAGAATCAGACACTTGGGGCACCTGGTTGGCTCAATTAAATGTCTGATACCAGATCTTAGGGTCATGAGATGGAGCCCTGCATCAGGCTCTCTGTTGGACGTGAAACCTATGAGATTCTCTCTCCCTCTCCTGCCCACTTAGCCTCGGTCAGTCACTCTCTCTAAACAAAACAAAACAAAACAAAACAAAACAAAAAAAACTTGGATGCTTACCCGACTGAGCCACCCAGGCACCCCTAGAATGCATCCTTTTTTTTTTTTTTTCTTTTTAGATTTTATTTATTTATTTGAGAGAGAGCATGAGTGGCAAGGAGAGACAAAGAAGCAGACCCCACTGAGCAGGGAGCCCGATGTGGGACTCGGTCCCTGGACCCCAGGATCATGACCTAAGCTGAAGGCAGATGCTTAACCACCTGAGCCACCCAGGCACCCTAGGATGCATTCATTCTTTTTTTCTTTTCTTTTTGCATCAATTCTTAATAATAAAAGATTCAATTCATCAGGAAGATATAATAGCTATAAATTTGTATTTATTTAATAATATATACTCAACATATAAAAAGCAAAATTGGGAGCATCTCACTGACTCAGTCTGTAGAGCATGCAACTCTTGATCTCAGGGTTGTGTTCAAGTCTACTGTTGGGGTTACTTACTTTAAAAAATAAAAATAGGGCAGCCTGGGTAGCAGTTTAGTGCTGCCTTCAGCCCAGGACCTGATCCTGGAGACCTGGGATCAAGTCCCATGTCAGGCTCCCTGCATGGAGCCTGCTTCTCCCTCTGCCTGTCTCTCTGCCTCGCTCTCTCTCTCTCTCTCTGTGTGTGTGTGTGTGTCTCATGAATAATAAATAAATAAATAAATAAATAAATAAATAAATAAATAAATAATCTTAAAAGAAATAAAAATAGGGCGGCCCGGGTGGCTCAGTGGTTTAGCGCTGCTTTCAGCCCAGGGCCTGATCCTGGAGACCTGGGATCCAGTCCCACGTCGGGCTCCCTGCATGGAGCCTGCTTCTCCCTCTGCTTTTGTCTCTGCCTCTCTCTCTCTTTCTCTCTCTCTCTCTCTCTCTCTTTGTATCTCTCATGAATAAATAAATAAAATCTTTAAAAATAAATAAATAAAAATAAAAAGCAAAATTTGGCAGAACTACAGAGAGGAGATAACTTCCATAAATTAGTGGGAGAGTATAGTAGAATTGTTGGTATAGTTCTTTTGCCAAAGTACAAGGTATATAACATACACATAACAGTTGTATTTCTGTATACTACAGTAAACATTTAGAGAGTGAAATTTTTTAGAAGGTACTATTTATAATAGCGTTTTTTAAAAAAGCAAAATCTAGGGACGGCTGAGTGGCTCAGCAGTTGGGCGTCTGCCTTTGGCTCAGGGTGTGATCTCAGCACCCCAGGATCGAGTACTGCATCAGGCTCCCTGCGTGGGGCCTGCTTCTCCCTCTGCCTATGTGTCTGCCTCTCTCTCTCTCTCTCTTTCTCTGTATCTCTGATGAATAAATAAATAAAATCTTTAAAAAAAAACAAAATCTAGGAATACATTTAATAAAAGATGTGGTTGGCCTCTGCATAAATTGTAAAATACTATTGGAAGCAGAAAGATCTAGGTAAAAGAAGGGATGTATCATGTTCATTAACTAAAAGATACAATATTGCAAGGCAGCGAGTTCTTCCCATTTTAATCTACAAAATCCGTGCAATATCAGTCAAAACTGTAGAAATTGACAAACCAATTATTAAAAGTTTTCAATGCAGTAGCTTTGTAATCAATCTTGATAACCAATAGGATATGTCCCTTTATTGTGTGTTTGTTTCTTGAACTAGATAGAAGATACTTGTGCTATAATAATTCATTAGGATGTATGCATAATGCACTTTTCTGTATATACTGTACTTAAATATCCTGTTTTAGTATATATAATCATTTGTTAGAATTTTATATTCTGAGGGTGTCTAGGTGCCTCAGTTGGTTAAGCATCCGATGCTTGGTTTCAACTCAGGTCCTGATCTCATGGGTCATGATATCAAGGTCTGTGTCATAAGACTGAGCCACGAGATTGAGTCCCATGTCGGCCTCCAGCTCAACAGGAGTCTGCTTGGATAATCTCTCCTCCTACCCACCTTCCCCACCCCAACCCCTCTCCCCGCTGCTCACATGTGCATGAGCTCTCTCTCTTTCTCAAATAAATATTTTTTAAAAAAAGAATTTTATAGTTCTTTTGCCAAAGTACATATGGGTAATGTCTGCTATAGTTACTGTATTTTATTTTATTTAAGTTTTATTTATTTAAGTAATTTCTATACCTCATGTGGGGCTCATACTAGGACTCCAAAATCCAGAGTTGCATGCTCCTCCGATTGAGGAGGCACCCCTGCTCTACTTATTTTAAATTGGCATCTAACTACTTCCTAAAATCAGAAATACTCATTTAGATAACATTCATTTTTCAGAGACTTTTTCAAACTAAGACTGCAAGGAAATGGGTTGTCTTACGTATTCTCAAAAAATTAAATTCTCTCATAAAATTATCACTGTAGTAGTTCATTTTAGTCCACTTTAAAAACCTTGAACATTTACTCAGTGCAAAACAGTCTGAAATACTATGTGAATTACAAAAGGAATTGGATATGTAGAGCAGAAGATATATATTACATAAATAATTATACTCCAGGATATTGTGGTAAGTACTCACATAGTGATACTTGTAAATTGTTTTGGGACCCCTAAAATAAGGAGGAATTCTCTTGGACAAAGAAGAATAGGAAAAGTTCATGAAGATGGTTTTGTTGAGGGAAAGACAGTGAATGCAGAGATATAAAAATAGGATATCTTGGAAAGAAGACCAATGTGAGAAAATAAGTTGGTGCCAAATGGTAGAAGGCTTTGAATGTCAGACTAGGGAGTTTATGTTTATTGTGACATAAAGAGATTTTCAAACAAGTTTTAACATGTGTTTTAGGAACATAACTCTCGTAGCAATGTGGAGGATAGATTTGGTGGGAAAGCAACTGAAAATGAGTCCAGTTAGAAGGTAGCTGGCCAGGTGAGAGGTAGCAATTACCTGATCTAAAGCAGTGGCAGGGGATCCCTGGGTGGCGCAGCGGTTTGGCGCCTGCCTTTGGGCCAGGGCGCGATCCTGGAGACCCGGGATCGAATCCCACATCAGGCTCCCGGTGCATGGAGCCTGCTTCTCCCTCTGCCTGTTGTGTCTCTGCCTCTCTCTCTCTCTCTCTCTGTATGACTATCATAAATAAATAAAAAAAATGTTTAAAAAAAAAATAAAGCAGTGGCAGTAGGAAGAGTTTCAAATTTGGGGGATTGGATAATGTATGGCAGTGCAAGTAGCTGAAATAAGAAAAACTAAATATACTATAAAATATGTATACTAAAATTTGAGCTTCGCTTCTAAAATATAAGCTCTTGGGGGCACTTGGATGGCTCAGTCAGTTAAGTGACTGACTCTTGATTTCAGCTCAGGTCATGATCTCTGAGTTGTGAGATTGAGTCCCATCCTTGGTGTGGAGCCTACTTAAAATATTTTCTCTCTTCCTCTCTTTCTGCCCCCCCCCCCAGTCAAACAAACCCAAATATATAAAATAAAATATAAGCTGACAGGAATTTTTTCTGTTCTACTTACTGCTATATTCTTGGTATCTAGAATAGTATCTAGTGCATAGTAGGTATTCAATAAATATATGTTGAATAGTTAATATAAAATCTTTGAAAAAACCTGGGGGTGTGCAGAATAAAACAGAATAGTTGGACTTCTTTTATTGGCAAAACCAACTGTCCCTAACATTTGACTATTTGTGACTGTTGATGAAAAATGACCTAATCTGTATATGGCTTTTTATTATTTTGCATAATAGTTTTATACTGAGCATCACTACAGCCTCCTTTTTTTTTTTTTTTAAAGATTTAATTTATTTATTCATAAGAGACAGAGAGAGGCAGAGACATAGGCAGAGGGAGAAGCAGGCTCCATGCAGGGAGCACAATGTGGGACTCGATCCCAGGACTCCAGGATCATGCCCTGAGCCAAAGGCAGATGCTCAACCGCTGAGCCACCCAGGCATCCCTCACTACAACCTCTTTAATTCCCCAGCAGATAAAACTATATACATACTCTCTGCTTTACGTACAACATTGTAATATGGTCTTTGCATTAAATTTACATAAATTTAGATAAATACCAAGTACAATGAATGACTTAACATGTGATTTTTTTAAATTATTATTTAGTGTATATGAACATGCTTACCAACTTTGGTATGTCTGTATAGTAAAGTATATTATTTTTTGGTCTAAGAAAGTATCCTTACTAGATAACAAAATAGAAATGAAATAGCATTTATACGGGTGCCTGGGTGGCTCAGTTGTTTAAGCATCTGCCTTCAGCTCAGGTCATGATCCCAGGGTCCTGGGATCTAGCCCCACAGTGGGCTCCCTGCTGAGCAGGGGAGCCTACTTCTTCCTTTCCCTCTACCTGCTGCTCACCCTGTTTATGCACTCTTTCTCTCTCTCTCAAATAAATAAAATCTTTTTTAAAAAAAGAAATAGCATTTGTAAACTACTTCTGATTTTATTTCTTTTGGGGGTGTGGGGAAAACACCGGTTTTATTTATTATGCAGGCATTTTTTGTTCCTTTGTGTGATGTCTCTTTCATGAGCAAATTTTCCCTGGCGAATAGTACAGGCTACTGATTTTATTCATTTACTTTACTCATGTTTTTTTTATAAGTATATCATATGTAAAAAGGCTTCTGTAGCTGGCAGGTTTTTCTCAGATTGTGCCTTCTAAGCACTCTTCTTTTGGATATTCGTTTCCAGAAATCCATTAACAAATCTATTTTAGTCTTAACAAGCATGTAGCAGGTTTCCTTTCAGAAGATTTAGAACATGAGTGATCCAGGAATGCTTATTTACTAGTGGAAATTATGCCCAGAGTAAAACAATAAGTTAATGAATGTAATGTTGTTGCTGTTAACCTCTTTGATGCATCACTGTTCAGATGAGTCAAAATTTCCACTTTAATAATGGTCTGACCCAGGGCTAGACAGCCCAGTGGTCAGCATTTTTTTGTAAAGAGCCAGATGGTGTCTTAGGCTATACAGTCTCTCTTGCAACTCCGATCTATCATTGCAATAAGAAAGCATCCAAGGACAATGTGTAAAGGAATGAATGTGGCTGTTTTTTCTAATCAGCCTTTACTCACAAAAACAGGTGGCTGCCTGCATTGATCTGCAGGCTCTAGTTTGCTAACCCGTGCTCTAACTCACAGAGTGACAAGTACATTAGAAGAAGCATATTGAGTTTGAAAGCTTTAGTGAGCTAGCCACCTTCTAAGGATTTTTACAAGACATGTGCACTTGACTCAAATAGATGCATTTGCCAAAAAAAAGGAGTGATCACTTCTCTCTTCCAGGTCATAACGTTAGACTTAACATGATGCTTTATTTTTTTTTATTTTTATTTTTTTCATGATGTTGATGTTTTATAAGAGAATATAGTTGTGCAAATGCTTGAATGGTCTAGAAAACCATCAAGGGGAAAATAATAGCAACTTTGCATGAAGAGGAAAGTAGGAGAATTTCCTCAAAATAAGCTAATGACAGCAAGATTTAATTCTATGTTGTAATTGTTGATGTGTGCAGTTATTAAATACTGGTTTTAAGAACATTGCAATTATTTTGAGAAGTAAATTTATGGATTAAGTTTAGATTGTTATAAACAGTTGGGAGAACTGATGGATTATTTCAGTAGCCACCTTAGAATTACTTCCCATTACTAGAAAAATATGGTTCATAATCCTGTAAACAACCAGGTTAACATAAACAGGAACTTTGGTACTTGATAATGAGAAATATATCTCAGGCATGCTCCTTATACGCACATACATTATTATTCACCAAGTTACAACAAGCAGATAATTAAAGAGCCGTTTGTAAACTGTAAGTGTGATTAAGACTTAATTTAACCTGTTCTATTTAACAGTAACAAAGAGAATAAGTCCTTTGGCAAGAATTTATGCCTTAAATAATGTGATATTGAACACTTTTGACACTAGGTGGAGCACTTTGCTGGACAAAGCCTTAACAAGCTCTATATTCCTTCAAATAAACGCAGCTCCTAGAAAAAGTCTGATGAGAACAGTTACCTATCAACGATAATGATAAAAGACACCCAGATATTGAGCTATAAATAGAAGACTGAATATATTTTGCAGATAACGCTCCCCTTTGTGTGTATGTGTGTGTGTGTATACACATATATACATATATGTATATATAAAGATTTTATTTGAGAATTTTTATTTGAGAGAGCATGAGTAGGGGGAGGGGCAGAGGGACAAGCACACTCCTTGCTGAGTCGGGGAGCCTGACACAGGCTCCAGCCCAGGACCCTGAGATCATGCCCTGAGTTGAAGTCAGACACTTAACCAACTAAGCCATGTGGGACTCCATCCCAGGTCTCCGGGATCACGCCTTGGACTGAAGGCGGCGCTAAACCGCTGAGCCATCCGGGCTGCCCTTCTTAATACTTTTTGACTGTTGGCTCTTTAAGGCCTAAAGTAAATATTACTTGGAAAACTGCATGCGTAGGGATTGAAATGAAATACCAAAATAGGTTCAGTTAAAAAAAATAGTAACTATTTAATTCCATTGAGGTAGAATATTCTTTTAAAAAATTGTTAGCTAACCTCTTTACCTTTTTCCTGCTTGACTTCTGACTATTGCTTAATTGCTCACCTGTCTATACCTCTGCAAGAGGGAAAAAAAAAAACAGCGAAGACATTGGCAAAAGAAGGATTCTGGTATAACGTGATACTGCTCTGTATAGGTATAATGACTCTGGCTATAAGTATGCAATGATTCAGGGCTCTTGCGGGAAGACCAAACAGGCCCTTCTTAGAAAAGATCTGTTTGTGCTTTTTTTGATGAAGCATGATCAGCTTTCCTCCCTGCCTTTCCCCAAGGAATGACTCATCTATTAACTCTTGTGAGTATCACCACATCAAAAGAAGAAACCAAGGCCTTTAGGACATAGGGCCAGGTTTTCACATAACAAAAGGGGTATGCATAGACTGGATAACTTCCTGCCCTTAAATCACTGTTTATTAATGTGTGCTTAAATGAAAGGTAAGGAGATTTGGTTTAGCTGAAATCTGTCCTGTTGGGTATGTATATGTGTGTGTGTGTGTGTGTGTGTGTGTGTATGTATATATAAAACAATTTATGATAACCTTCTTAAATTCTCTATAAATATGTGGCATGCTTCTCCTGAACACTTAAATCATCTTGATAATCAAAAGTTGCTTAGGTTTAGATAAGAAAAGTAAAACATGTCTAGGGATACCAGCCTGGTTCAGTGGGTAGAGTATGCAATTCTTGTTCTTGGAGTTATAAGTTCAAGCCTCACACATGGAAACATGTCTTATGGATTAATTCAGTATAATGAAAAGGACTTCAACAGCATGTCCTTATAACTTGGGAGCTTGAACTGTAGAATTTACTATACATTTTTTTGGGTTCGGTTAGCAGTTTTATACTTCCTATAATACTTTTACTGTAGGATCTCGTATAGGGGCGCCTGGATGACGCAGCCGGTTGAATGTCGGAGTCTTGGCTTCAGTTCAGACTGATCTCATCCAGCCCAGAGTCAGGCTCCTGCTCAGCCTAGAGTCTACTTGAAGATTCTTTCTGCCCCTCCCCCTACTTGCGCACATGCATGCATGCTTTCTCTCTAAAATAATTTTTTTTAAATCTCATATATTCTTGCTGTCACTTAAGTTGTACATGAATTATTATTACTACTACTACTACCACTACTACTGCTACTATTAGGCTTTTAATCAAATGAATGTGAGATAAAAGTCTGATTGTATCTAGTAAGTTACTAGCAAATTCAGAAAACAAACCCACATTAATGCCCAAATTACTGGTTTTTGACATATGATACTGCATTTTATAGAGAGGGACATAGGTTTATTTTATTTTTTAAGATTTTATTTATTCACTCATGAGAGACACAGAGAGAGAGAGCGAGAGAGAGAGAGGCAGAGACACAGGCAGAGAGAGAAGCAGGCTCCATGCAGGGAGCTCGATGTGGGACTCAATCCCCAGTCTCCAGGATCACACCCTGGGCCAAAGGCAGGCGCCAAACCGCTGAGCCATCCAGGGATCCCCGGGACATAGGTTTAATTTGTAAACTTGAGACCTTCCTCACAAAGACAATATAAGCACTAGTTAAACTTTTCAGTGCCCATTTGGAATTAACAGTTTTATGCTCTAGCCTTCTAGAATGATTTGCTGTACACCATAGCCTTAGGTAAATTGTTTTCTGACTATGATGAGAAAAGCAACAATTAAAGGAATATGAGAAGTAGAATTCCTGTTTCCAAAAGCATTTTTAAAGTCCCCTCAAAATTGGACTTAAAGAAAACAAAGGTTTTGCAAGTTGTACAGACAACCATTTGTCATCTCTTTTCATTTATTTATCACCCAGATATTCCTAATGAATCACATTCCAGACTAACCACTGACTCCTTTTGTTCCTTGGTGAAGGAGTGTGGCAAACAAATGTTTTCCCAGTGAATCAGCACAGGATTCTTGATTTTATTACCTTTGCCCTAAAATTTCCAGACAAAACTAATTGGAAATTTTGCCTTTGGGATCTCACTTGACTTCTGTGTATGGATGATGGATTAGGCTATGAATTGACATTACAGATGTTGTACAAACAACTCTAGTCTTTAGGAATGTTTTATCAGTTCTAAGGGAGCCGCCTAATGTGGAAGAATGTCTGTCTGTCCCCTTATCTTCCTTACAAAAACTCCTGCATATACATACTGCACTCTTAATATGATATCATATTCTTCATTTTGGTTGATAAAGAGGTGTGGCTAAATAGTCTAACAATTAACTAATATAACCATTTTAGGGTTTTACTTTTAAAAAATGTCTCAAAAAATAAAAAATACAAATTTTTAAAAAAAGTCTCTACAAGATAGGGCCACCAGATAAATCCAACAGTAAAGTTCAAAAGTAGAAAACATTTTTTTTTAATGAAGCAGCAATGCACATACAAGTTTGTCATTTTGCTAATATTTTTTTCAGGGATTAACATAAATATCCCACAACTCCTAATGTGTTTGTAGTACCAAGACTATTATCGGGGTTTTTATAGGTACTACATTATTATCCAGGCATTACTTACAGCTTCTCTTTGCTACCAAATTAGGGTATTTTTGTGTCATATGATTTCAGGAATGGTGATTTTTTTTTTATATTTTATTTATTTATTCATAAGAGACACAGAGAGAGAGAGGCAGAGACACAGGCAGTGAGAAGGAGGCTCCACGCAGGGAGCCCAAAGTGGGACTCGATCCCGGGACTACAGGATCACGCCCTGGGCCAACGGCAGTGCTAAACCGCAGAGCCACCCAGTCTGCCCAGGAATGGTGATTTTATCTCTCTAGGACAATTTTTTTTAATTCTAAATTTGTCTTAGAACTTTATATTACTATTCCTGATGTTAGAGTACAAATTGATCTCATAGAATTGTCCTTAAATTTTTTTTCAATCAATCCCTAAACATCCTTTTATATTCTTCTCATGAAAGAGTTTAAATTGTATAAATATAACTTAAAATTTATCTTTAAAGAATATTTTAGAAGTTAAGATGCTTTTTCCACAAATATCTATATCTGCTCTTATAAGAAATTTTACCTCCAAATTAACTATGATTTTACTCTTATCCTGACATAGCATTCCCTGGCCAAGCAAGCATCGTTTATCTTGGACAAGGCAAATTATTCCATGATCAAAATTTTGGAAAATATAATGTAATACATCTCATGAGACTAGATAGATATATGAGCCTTTGAACTGAAGCAAAACCAGATGTCTGATAGATCGCAAATAGCTGATCTTATTGAGGTGACTTCACTTAGAATGACTATACTGAATTACTTTAAAAAAAAAAAAACGACCTAAAACCTGCCTTTTTGATGAGTGTAACTGTTCATTACAATCATAAAATTCCTTTCTTAATATTAACAGGAACTTCTATTGGCAGTAATTAGGAATTCTCAGGAGTTATGAATAAAGTCAATGAATGTAACTGTGAGTTGGTCTCTAGGAAACATATAGAGCTTACTTTGCTGGGGAGTAACAGTCTGGGCTAGATTTGGCTATTTAGCTTCTTTGATTACCACCTTATAGGTTAAAGGATACTGACTTTTACTGGAGAAATTAACCTACAAGGATCTTCATTTGCCACTTTTCCTTGGGTAGTGCTCCTTGTATTGATCTTTACCTTGCCACACGGCACATCCTTTTAAATGCACTCATTTTGTATCACATCACATGGTCTATCTTGATGAATGTTCCATGTGTTCTTGAAAAGAAAATGGCTTTTGGCTTTAAGTGGTGTGTTCCATATTGTTCAAATGTTCTATATCCATACTGGTTGTCAATTTAATTGTTCTATCAACTAAGAAGAATATTGACATTTCCAGCTGTAATTGGGGATGTTTTGTGCTGTAATGGTGGGCTTCTTATAGATGACAAGTACTGAGGTCTTGTTTTAATCCAATCTGACACTCTGCCTTTTCATTTGTATGTTTGGTCCACTTATAATTAATGTAGTTCTCAATATGGTTGGGTTTAAATGTAACCTCAAACCATTTGTCCCACTTATTTTTTATTCTTCTTTTCCTACCTTTTTTTGGATTGAGCATTTTTTTAGTATATATAATATAACTGCTTTGCAATAGTATATTCCCGTTTCTCCCTCCCATACTCTATGGTGTTGTCATATATTTTACTTCTACATGTGCCATAGTTTTTTTTTTTTAAGATATTATTTATTTTAGAGAGAGAGAGAGAGAGAGAGAGAGGGGATGTAAGTGCAGGAGGGAGGGGCAAAGGGAGAGGGAGAAGCAGAGTCTCTGTTGAGCAGGGAACCTGATGTGGTTCTTGATCCCAGGACCCTGGGATCATGTCCTGGGCCGAAGGCAGACATTTAACCAACTGAGCTAACCAGGTGCCCCCATAGTTTTTACTTCAGACAATGATATTTTTGAAGAGATTTTAATGAGAACGAAAGGTCTTTTATATTTCAGTACTCTTTACTCCTCTGTGTACTTTAAATTTTTCATCTGGTATCACTTTTAAAGTTTTTTTTTTTTTAATTTTATTTATTTATGATAGTCACACACACATACACACACACAGAGAGAGAGAGAGAGAGAGACAGGCAGAGACATAGGCAGAGGGAGAAGCAGGCTCCATGCACCGGGAGCCCGACGTGGGATTCGATCCCGGGTCTCCAGGATCGCGCCCTGGGCCAAAGGCAGGCGCCAAACTGCTGCGCCACCCAGGGATCCCCGGTATCACTTTTCTTCTATCTGAGAACTTCCTTTAATGTTTGTTACAGTGCAAATCTGATAAAACTAATTTTTTTGGCTTTTGTTTATCTGAAAATGTCTTTATGTTATCTTCTCTTTTGAAGTATATTTTCCCTGGATTCTAGATTTTTTTTTTCTCTCAGTATTTCAGAGAAGTAATTCCATTGTCTTTTGGTTTGCATTATTCTGATATCAAGTCTTATCTATGTTTCTCTGTAGATAATTTATCTTTACCCCTCCAATTGCTTTTAAGATTTTCTCATCATTATTGAGTTATAGCAATTTGATCATATTATGATTATGGTTATTTGTTTTATTTTCTTCATATTTGTTTAGACTGAGGTTTATTGAGTTTCTTTCTTAGCTTTGTGAATTGATGGATTGGTATTTTCCTGCACACACTCCTCTTCACCAACACATACCTTCTTCTCTCTTTCTGGGATTCCAGTTACATGTATAGTAGACTGGTTGGTATTATTCCACAGATTGCTGAGGTTTATTTCTTTCATACACTTTACTCTCTGTATCCTTTAGGTTGGACACTTTCTATTGCCCTGTCTTCAAGTTCTCTAATATTTTCTTTTGCAGTATCTAACCTATTGACAATCTAGCCAATGAATTTTTCTATTCAGGTATTATATTTTCAGCCCTACTAGTTCAATTTTTTATACTTTATTTCTTCCCTCATGTGTTTATGTTTTCCTTTAAATCAGGTATCAACAAACTTTTTCTGTAAAGGGCCATGTAGTAAATATTTTAGATTTTGTGGACTACAGAGTCTTTCAAAGCTATTCAGTTTTGCTATCGTAGCACAGTATTAGCCAGATACAATAGGTAAATGGATGCACATGGCTGTATTTGAAACTTTCTTTATAAAACTGGTGTGAGTCAAATTTGGCCCATAGTTTAAAGTTTGCCAAGATTACTGCTTTAAATCCTTGAACACTTTTATACTTACTGTTTTTAGGTTCTTGTCTGCTAATTCCATTATCTCTGACATTTTTGTTGCTATTGACTAATGTTTCTTTGGTTATGGGTCATATTTTTGTGCTTCACAGATCTAGTTGTTCCTTATTGGATGCTGGGCATATATTAAATTGTTGATTATATGGATTTTGTTGTCTTCGTTTGCAGAGTGTCAATTTCTTTGTTTTGGTGGGCAGTTACCTATGGATCAGCTTGATCTGTTTAAGGGCTTTTTTTTTTTTTTTTTTTTTTTAAAGGAAAAACATGTTAGAGCCTATCTGGAGTAACTATACTCTAGGCTTTTTCTAAGTCTTCCCTGAATGCTGAGTCTCCATTCTAGCTTATTGAAGTATAAGTGTTTCCTAGTCCTGTGTGGACTCTAGGAACTGTTTAATTAACAATTCCTTGTTAGTTGTTTTCCGACTACTTGTACTTTGCCTAGCCTAATGGAATCTGACCCTGGCCTGCAATGTAGCTTTGTATGTCAAAGTCTCACAGGGACATTGTGCATATTTCTAGAGTTCTTTCTCTACATAGCTCCCTCTTCATCAGTATTCTGTCCCATAGATTTCAACTATTCAGCCTGCCTGAACTCAGATTTACTTCTGAACTAACCAAGACCTTTTTTTTTTTTTTTAAGTTTATTTATTATTATATACCCAACATGGGGCTCAAACTCACGACCCTGAGATGAAGAGTTTGTGCTCTTCAGACTGAGCCAGCCAGGTACCCCAAGATCACCATGCTTTGCTGGGGCTGTTTCTCTTTGGATTTTGTTATTGACATGGAATGTGTCTACAGATATAAAACCAGAGCCATCATAGGGGTTCCTCATTTGTATCCCTTCTCTCAGCAGTCAGAAATCAAGTACTGTGGTACAGTGCCTGAAAAGAATTATTTCATAGGTTTTATCTAGTTTTCTAGATTATTGTAGATGTAAAAGTCCGTACCACTTCATGATCTGAAGCAGAAAGCCCCTAACCAAAGACCAGGACATCTAACCCATACATACCAATACCTGCATATTTGTAGATTTTGAAAATAAATTTAAAAGGTAGTTTGAATATGTTTAACCTTTAAAATTATTTTAAAGCCATTTTTTAGTTTCGGTGTTTGGATTTTTCATGTAAACTAATATTTATTTTAGTCAATTCAATTATATTTAGGAACCACCAGCCTAAATGTTGAAAAGAACTTTTGAAGTTTCTTATAGTTAGCATAGTTTAAACTAAAATGTCAAGGTACAGGCTAAATGGACTCTTGAGAATGAACAAAGGACAAGAAGCAGAGTTATTTGTGTCCATTTTGCTGGGAACCACCACATCTGCCTCTAAGGCTGAGTAATCATGACTTATTAGTGTGGTTATGGAAAGTATATATCAGTTTAGTTGTGTGAATGAACTGTCCTTTCTTTAGGGGAAAAATTCTCATCAGATTGCTGAAATTTTCCCTTTTTAGAATTACTTAAAATTGAAACTATGAATAAGTCTTTTATCTTGTTGGATAATGTGTTTGATCTGTTGAGGTACATACTTTATTATATTTCTAGAATAGAAATATAATTTTGTCTTTCCTGTGCATCCCAGAAATCTTACTAGTTTGGCATCCAGGACAGTTTAATTTTTGTTCACTTAGAGTTCATTTCTAGAGTTGAGGTGTAGTTCCTACATCTTACAGAAGACAATTGTGTGGGGGTAATTTGGACAAACCCTTCACTTTCTGGTTTTACTTACTGATATCACATTTTTCTTTGTGTTTTCAAACATCACAGGTGGAAGTTACAACTTTTTTTTCTTTTAATTGCATCTGATACTTAGCTATGTGTACAGTAAGAAATTTTTCACTAATTCAATTATTTTGGATTCCACAAACTTTAAACTTTTGTAAATTTATTTTTTTTAAGATTTTATTTATTTATTTGAGAGAGAACACACCAGGGGAGGGGCGGAGGGAAAAGCAGACTTCCTGCTTAGCTGGACTTGGACACTTGCTCTCAGGACTCCTCCGGGATCACAACGTGAGCTTAAGGCAGATGCTTAACTGACTGAGACAACCAGGTGCTCCTAAACTATTTTTTTTTAATGAATCACAAACTAATCCTTTTTCCCCCAGCTATGATATCTCTTATGCATATAGTATTCAAAGAAGCAGTTGTGAATTTCGTGGTTAATCATAATTTTTAAGGAAAATATGACTACTCAAAAGTGTTTATATACTTATTTTTTAAAAGTAAATATTACTGTTTTTGGATTTCTGTGAATTAAAACTCAAGAAAAAAGGAACAGACTAAAAATTTACATATAATTTTTTGGTCCAGAAAAAACTAGTAATTAATTGATTCAGTGCGAAGTGTAGAACTTCATTTTTTAGATTTTATTTAAACAAATAATTGCATATAGGGAGAAATGTAGCTTAGATTTATGAATATATTTTTCATATTAATCTGCAACAGAAAGTTTTATTTTAAATCACTTTTTATCTTGATAGCAATAGTTCTTTAATGCTTTATTTTCATTATTGCATCCTGTGCACATTTGTCTTTGAACCACAAATTCTTTTTTTTTTTAAACTTTATTTATTTGAGAGCTCACAAGCACACAAGTGTGGGGGGAGGGACAGAGGAAGAAGGAGAAAGAGAATCTTTTTCTTTTTAAAGATTTTATTTAGGGTAGCCCCCGTGGCTCAGCGGTTTATCACCACCTTCAGCCCGGGGCATGATCCTGGAGTCCCAGGATTGAGTCCCACGTCAGGCTCCCTGCATGGAGCCTGCTTCTCCCTCTGCCTGTGTCTCTGCCTCTCTCTCTAAGTCTCTCATTAATAAATGAATAAAATCTTTAAAAAAATTGTTTTAAAAAAATAAAATAAAGATTTTATTTATTTGAGAGAGTGAGCGAGAGAGAGCACAAGCAGCGGGAGGGACAGAGACAGAAGGAGAAGCAGACTCCCCAGTGAGCAGGGAGACCAATTCAAGGCTTGATCCTGGGATTCCAGGATCATGACCTGAACTGAAGGCAGAGGCTGAACTGACTGACCTACCAAGGCACCCTGGAGAAAGAATCTTTAGCAGGGAGCAGACTCCCCACTGAATGTGGAGTCTGACATGGGATTCAATCTCACAACCCCAAGATCACGTCCTGAACTGAAGTCAAGATGCTTAACGACTGAGTGCCCATGAACCACAAATTCTTTTACCTTATAATTTAAAAAGGCTCTCATATCTACCGAGACCACTTTATGTGTATGTGTATAGAAAGAGTGTGAAAGAATAAAATGTATATTTTCTACATATGTAACATATAATTTCATGTTATATTATTCATAATACTGTGTTAAAATTTTTTAATATATTATTCTATAAAATTTTATTCTACAGATATAGTATTTTTCATCATAATAACTAATGGCTAGTACATTTTAAGGGCTTATTCTAAGCTGAGTACTTTTTATGAGTTGACTGATTTAAACCTTACAATATACCCAGAATGGAGGTTCTGAAGATATTTGATTTCCATTTTATAGATTAGGAAAGCAAGACTCAGAAGATACGTGGCAGAGGCCAGAACCAGAACCAGAACACCTAGCTCTAGAAGTTATGCTATGGCCACTGTGTCTACAGTATGCTTTACCCCTGTGTGTTAGAGCAACATGTTAAGGATGTCCAGGGTTTAGCTCTGACACCTCATGAGAACTTTGGAAATTATTGTTAGAGTTTATTGACATATTTGATTATATTTAGAATTTTGAACTTTGGACCTGATGTCCCAGGAATTTATATTTTTAATAAACTCCTTAATTAGTTCTTATGCATGCCCCTTGCCTTGGCATTCATGTGCACTTGGGAACCATTGTATCTAAGCTTTTATCACACATCTAATATTAATCCATTTTAACCTATGTGATTATTATTAATTTATAACATTTCAAAATATAGATACAAAATAACACAAAAGCTACCATAGAAAAACTTGCTTTAAAAGAAAAACTCACTGGGGTTCCTGGGTGACTCAGTAGGTTAAGCATCTGCATTTGGCTCAGGTCATGATCTCAGGATCCTGGGATTGAGCCCCACATCAGGCTCCTTGTTCAGTGGGGAGTCTGTTTCTCCCTCTGTCTCTAACCCTCCTCCCTACTTGTGCTCTCTCACTCTCTCTCTCAAGTAAATAAATAAAATCTTAAAAAGAAAAGAAACACTCACTGATAGTGGTTCCACAGCTTTATTTTGTTTTAGGTTCTATTATCTTTGGGAAAGGTAAGTGAGGTAATTACTTCACCAACTGTTTTTAACTAAGTAAAAAAAGTGGTATTCTCAAATTATGCAAAAAGGAATAGGGCACAGGAAGTTTTTTGTCTCAGGCTATAACATTCTTACAACTGAGAATATAGACAAAATCAGAACAAAGCCAGAAATCATATGGTTTCTAGGGGCTGGTGTTGGGGGAGAAGACTGACTACCAAAGGACACTAGGGAACTTTTTGTAGTAATGGAAATGTTCTATATCTTGATTTGTTGTGGTTATACAGTTGAATATATTAGTCAAAATTCATTGAACTATAGACCTAAAAGAAACAGACTCTTACTATATGTAAATTATACCCCAGTAAATCTGATTTTTTTAAAAAAAGCAAGCCTGTGATGCCTGGTGGCTTAGTGGTTGAGCGTCTGCCTTTGGCTCAGGTTGTGATCTCAGGGTCCTGGAATCGAGTCCCACATCAGGCTCCCCAGATCCCGCATCAGGCTCCCCACAGGGAGCCTGCTTTTCCCTCTGCCTATGTCTCTGCCTCTCTCTCTGTCTCATGAATAAATAAAATTTTAAAATAATAAAGAAAGCTAGCCATGAAGAAATTCTGAGAAGTATTATTTTTTTCAAATTACCAACTGCAACTTGAAATATTTAGACAGATTCTTTTTTTTTTAATTTTATTTAATTATTCATGAGAAACACAGAAAGAGAGGCAGAGACACAGGCAGAGGGAGGGAGCAGACTCCATGCAAGGAACCCAATGTGGGACTCAATCCCAGGAATCCAGGATCAAGCCCTGTGCCAAAGGCAGACAGACACTCAACTGCTGACCCACCCAGGCGTCCCAGTTAGGTGGATTCTTGTTCTTTAAAAGCTAAGATTTTGGGGGGCACTTCAGTGGCTCAGTAAGTTGAACATCCAACTTTTGATTTCAGCTGAGGTCATGCTCTCTCAGGGTCATGAGATTGAGCTGCACATTGGGCTCCATGCTGGATATGGAGCCTGCTTAAGGTTCTCTCTCTCCCCCTCCCTCTGCCCCTTCTCTCCCTCTCTTTCTAATATAAATAAAAGCTAAGATTTCTCTATGTATAGTAATTAAGATACTGTTAAAATGATATGTATATTGATAATTCCTTTTTCCTTAATATTTCTCACCAGAGGTTTCTCTTATTTGTTTTATAGGGTCCACATATAGCTTCAGTTACATTAGCTGCTTATGAATGCAATTCAGTTAATTTCCCTGAACCACCCTATCCTGATCAGATTATTTGT
The DNA here is from genome assembly GCF_003254725.2 of Canis lupus dingo. Taxonomy (NCBI): domain Eukaryota; kingdom Metazoa; phylum Chordata; class Mammalia; order Carnivora; family Canidae; genus Canis; species Canis lupus. The sequence continues at coordinate 35,447,098 of NC_064251.1, forward strand.
CCAGATGAAGATGGCATTGAAGGAACCATTTCTTTATGGAGCATCATCTCAAAAGTTAGAATTGAGGCCTGCATGTGGGTAAGATGTCTGTTTTCATCTTTGTCTAAAATTAACCTCACTATCTTGATACTTTGTTGTACTTCATTGAAATTGAGTCCAGATATATATCCACATAGCAAGTCAGTAGATAACTCATGAAGTCACCAATTATCTGCTTCCAGGTAAGAGAAACCCTTTACAGCTTCCCCTATTCATGAAGAACATTCATAAGGAAGGCATGAAGCCATAGGTACCACAAAGCAAGGGGTGCCAAGTAGACAACAGGAAGGAAAAGGAGTACAGATAATGCAACTATACTACTTTGCAAAATTTTACCGATGTTTGTATATTTGACAAACACATAGCAAGTGGCTATATCTCAGTCCCAGATTGGTAAACATTTTATGTCTCTCTCCTATATTGAGATACTCTGTGTTTATTCTTAGGAGGCTTATTTCATTTTCTGAGTTGTTAATAATACTAAAGTAAGGTCAGATTATTTCTTAATAAACCAAATTTTACTATAGTGGAGATATCAGACTATATGGTGATCTTTTAGTTGTACCAGTTATTCTTTTTATGGTTTGCTTAAATATATTTTGGGAAGCTTTTGGATTGTATGTTCAGTGGCAGGTTATTTTAATCCTTACAAAGCATTCTTTTCTTTTTTCTTTATGCCTATGTTCATTCAAATGTGCATCATTGAGAAATAGTTCCTATGCTAAAAACTTTTTTTTATCATTTTGAATCATTTAGTTATATGTTCCTGGTAACTTTTTTCCCCTAACAGTGTCTTATAAAGTAAAACATATGAAACAGATCACTTAAAAATCTTAACTAAAATGAGCATGAATATCATACCCACAGAAGAGGAAGATTTTTCAAATATATTTATTTAAATGTTAGTAAGTATGTTTGATGTGTTTTTTTTTTCAAACTATTGTCTTTAATTTTATTTTTTATTTATTTTTATTTTTTTAGAATTTTTTTAAGATTTTTATTTATTTATTCATAGAGACAGACAGAGAGAGAGAGAGAGGCAGAGACACAGGCAGAGGGAAAAGCAGCTCCATGCAGGGATCCCGACGTGGGACTCGATCCCGGGTCTCCAGGATCACACCCTGGGCTGCAGGCGGCGCTAAACTGCTGCGCCACTGGGGCTGCCCTGTCTTTGATTTTAATATAAGTTATTTGTCTGTTGTAGTATATATACTATAACCTAATATGTTTGTTTTAAAAGAATTATAAGGAAAATGCCATATGTTGAATTTGTTGAATGTGAAAGACAGGAAAAATTGTATTTCCTGTTACTCTTTTATAAACACTGGAAACAAGATCATTGTACTAGCTGTGTATGTTTTATAAATTTGACCATTAATCTTTTTTTTTTTTTTGACCATTAATCTTTTGATGAAAAATTGTTATTAAAATAACAAAAGATACTTGGATCATGCTAGAAAGAAATCATGTATATAGATTTTGGTTTTCTATTTTCCTTCTGTTATTTTACAAATGATTTACATGGCTGGATTAACGCTAATGCCAACAAAGAAAAGCTTCCATTGGAGCTGGCAGTGATAATTGCCTCCTCCAGCTCCCATAGTTCATATTGTCTGAAGAGCTCATTTGGCCTGGCTCCATGCATGCCTAAAATTAGTTAACTTGGCTGGTGTAGCAGCTTGCTTTCCCAAACAAATTTTAAGCTGCTAAAAAATATAGATTGTTCCTTAAATTTATTATCCTCACAGCAATCAGCATTAGGCTTTGCACATAGTACAAGAATGTTGATAAATATTAATTGGCTGAGTGCTCCTCATACTTCCTTTTTTGAAAGTATTTTTTGTGATGTATAAAGTATAGCACATATCAAGTTATGTTTAAATTGGTTCCTTTTGTTCTCGACGTTTATATAGATAGTCCTTTCAACAAAAGGTACTGGGAAAACAATATTCACATGCAAAAGAATGAATTTGCGTCCTTACCTTGTGCCTTACATAAAAATTAAAATGCTTCGAAGACCTAAATTTATGAACTAAAACTATAAAACTCTTAGAGGAAAATGTAGAGACAAATCTGTGTGATGTCACATTTAGCAGTGGTTTCTTAAATATGACCCCAAAAGCATAGGCAACAAGAAAAAAAAATAGATAAATTGAACTTCACTAAAATTAAAATATCTTATACATCAAAGGACATTAATAAGAGAGTGAAAAGACAACCCTACAGAATAGGAGAAGATGTTCATAAATCATATATCTGATAAACGTTTAATATCCAGAATCTTTGAAGGACTTCTGCAAATCAGCAACAAAAGATAAACAACCCAATTTTAAAAATGGGCAAAGAAGTTGAGTAGACTTTTCTCCAAAGAAGATATACAAATGGCCAGTAAGTGTACAGATTGTCAGCATCATTTAGTCATTGGGGAAGTGCAAATCCAAACCACAAAGAAATATCCCTTTACACACATTAGGATGGCTGCTATTTCTTTAAAAAGAAAACAAGTGTTAGGATGTGGAGAGATTGGAACTCTCGTAGATTGTTGGGGAGAATGTAAAGTGATTCAGCTGCTGGAGAAAAGAGTTGAGTGGAATTTCAAAAATTTAAAACATAGATTTACCATTTGATCCTCCTCTAATTCTGCTCCTACATAGATACCCACAAAGAACTGAAAACTAGGACTCCAGTATAATAAGTATATATACTTGTACTTCACTTTCATCAGCATTATTCACATTTTCAGAAAGGTGGAAACAACACAGTGTCCCTCAGCAGACAAATGGGTTATCAAAATGTAGGTGACCATCCACTGCCAAGGCCTGGCCAGGGGCTGCTTTCTGCTGCTTGGGCATCTTGTCCAAAGCTAAGGCCTTAGGCTTGGTCTCTTCCAGGTTACATGGCACTCAGTTTCTGAATGCCTATAGGAAGGAGCTCTTTGACCAAAAAACACCACTTCTTACATAGCCTGGCTTTGTTAGGGGTGCCCCATTGCAGAAAGGCCCTCTGGGCCAGGATACTGCTAGCCTCTGGAAGTACCTTATTCTGCAACAGCTTTTACTGCCAGGCTCAAAGTGGAGACCCCAGCATCCAGACTTGGGCTTCTGTGGGAAGGAGCCTGCTAATTTTGGGTTGGATCTTTGAGCTTCCTTGTATTTGATGTCTAGGTACTTCTCTGACAGTTGGAGCAGGGAGGGAAGGGAATTAAAAGAGAAAGGGAAAAAAAAGGTAGTATATACATATGATTGAATATTACTCATCCATAAAAAGGAATAGAGTTTTGGGCAGCCCGGGTGGCTCAGCAGTTTAGCACCGCCTTCAGCCCAGGGCCTGATCCTGGGGACCTGAGATCAAGTCCCACGTTGGGCTTCCTGCATGGTGGCTGCTTCTCCCTCTGCCTGTGTCTCTGCCTCTCTCATTTATTCTCTCATGAATAAATTTTTAAAATCTTTTAAAAAAATGGAATAGAGTTTTGATTTGTGCTATAATATGGATGAACCTTGAAAACATTATGTTAAATGAAATAAGCCATTACATAGAAAGACAGATATTATATGATTCCACTTATGTGAATTGTATAGAAGAGTGAAATTCATAGAGACAAGAAGTAGATTTGATGTTACCAGAGTTGTGGGAATGAGAAGTTAATGCTTAAGAGGTGCAGAGTTTCTGTTTGGGTGATGAAAAATACTGTAAATAATAATAATGATAGCTGCACAATATTGTGAATGCAGTTAATGCCACTTAGTTTTATATTTTAAAATGGTTAAATGGAACCCAGTCATAAAAAAGCTCATACTACTGAGGTTGAGAAACCTAATTAGAATGTGTGGGTCTTAATTCTTGTACTTTACCCTTCTATAAATGTGATCCCATTTATGTTCATATTCAACTGTTTTTTTAAGAGAATGTCTTGCTTGATTTAAAATTTATATCTTATTTGAAATTTTTATCTAATTTGTACTTATTAGCAAAGTAAAATGTCTTTACAGACTTCACTGTCATTATAAATGTACTGAATCAGTAAAATTATTAAAATAGGAAGTACTTCCAATGATAAGATAAAAGACTTGGGCTAACCCTCAGTTTGAAATTATTCCTATGGGTCTTTGAAACAAGCGGAAATGAATTGTTTGATATTGCTGATCATTAGTTACTTTTTTTCATTGCATCTTTTGATCTTCCCCAGTTTAGATGTACCACCAATGCATGGCTTCACAAATTTTTTACTCTTGAATTCCAATAACAGTTATTATATATCCAAGCACCTTAGATTCAGAGTGAACAGAACTGAACAGTTTCTATCCTCACAGAGTTTTACATTCTAGTGAGGGAAATAATTATGAAAAAAATGTATAATTGAGTATCATGGGAAAATTATGTATATAAATATGAAGGAGAATACTGTATAACAAAAATTTCCCCTAGTGTGTGATTCAGGGAGGATTTCCATGAAGAAGCAGTGTACCAGTTCAGATCTAGGAATGATAAGGGGTAAAGCAGGACAGCAGGGCAAGGGAGAAAAAGAGCATGTGTGTTGACTTTTAGATAAAAAGCATCACCTTTTAAGGTCATTATTTGTTAAGTTCATGGTTAGAGGATATTTATTGTGGTAAAATATACATAATGTAAGTTTTACCATTTTAACCATTTTTAAAAAGATTTATTTATTCTAGAGCAAGGGATAGGGAGACTAATCTGTATTCTACTTTCTGCCTCTTTGAATATGTCTAATCTTAGACACCCCATCTAAATGGAATCACATAACACTTGTTTTCCATGTCTGGGTTATTTAACTCAGTGTAATGTGTTCAGGTTTTATCCATGCTGTAGCATTTGTCAGAATTTCATTCCCTCCTGAAGCCATTTTAAAACTGACCTCAAGGGAAACTGGAAGCAAATTTTCTGTTTTATTTGCAAAACAGTCTTGATAATTCTACTAGAATTGGTAAAATAGTTTTTTTAAAACATTGCTGTGTAAGAGCCCTGAATTTCTCAATGGTTTCAAGCTTACCCTCCTAACTTCTGCTTTTAACTTCTGATTTATGTTTGTAATTGGAATATGTTTTGTTTTTAAAAATTATTAATACACAGATTATACAAAACTACCGTAATTTCTGAGAGTCAGCATATATATAATTTTCTGCTTTCCAGATTTGTATTATTAAACTTATGATTCCCAATGTAGAAAAGCAAAACACTGCTGATTTACTTGTGAATCCACTTGACAAAACTTTTTAAAAGGATAAAAATTCACTTTTCTCCTCCCCCAAATCTTTGAATAAAATTGACACTTGAAGAAGATATTTCCCTCTTGCTTTTGCATGTTTGTGCACGTTAAACTCTTCTCCAATTCAAGAAGCAGAGATTTCAGGGTAATCAATTGATATAGAGCACATGGCTTTAAGAAGAGCATTCTAAATTGTCGTTTGACTAAAAACCACTTGCCTCTTTGTTTTGCAATAAGGAAGCCAGTTATTTCTTCCCCTTAATTAAACCTAGGCTGGCAGTTTTTAGTGTTCCACAGTTCTGTTTTGGCTTTTTGTTATGATTTTGCAAGAATTATAAAATTGTTTTGTAAGAATCATGAAATTATAGGACTTCAGTATCAGATAACTGATTAAAGAAACTTTTATTTCTAGGATATAATGTGTTTTGGGGAACCTGTCTAGATGACTATATTTCTTTTATTTATTTGCATAAAAAAACAAGTATTGACTTATGATCACCCTTCTTGTTTCTTGATAATGTGGGAAAACATGAGAAGAATTAAACAGTAACAATAAATATGGTCAACCGAGCTGCATAAGATAGTATGCAGCTCTTGATTTTATTTCAATCTACTATTACTTCCTTTTTAATTTTAAGGAAACTCGTCATGAGTTTGTTTGTTTTTTTCGTCATGAGTTTGAATCATATGATTGCCTTCAGAACTATTGAACATTTGAGTTAACAGGTTTTAAGAGAAGTTCATGTTTTGAATAAAATGTTGCAATTAACTTTTCTTCCTATTTTTTGTAATGGGAAAAAATTAAGTATAGAGAATTATATAATTAATCTAATAATCTCACCCAACCTCAGCTAATACTAATTCCTGACTAGTATTGATTATCTATATCCTTTGTCACTTGGTTGTCAATTATCTTGAAGCATATCGTATATACCATGTCACATTTCATCTGTAAATGTATCAACCTTAGACTTAAAAAACATTATCACACCCAAGAGAAATTAGGAATAGTCTTTTCAAATCCATTACTCCATTAATGTTCAGGTTTTTTTATTGCGTTTATTTCCTTGTTTTTCATTGCGTTTATTTCCTTGTTTTTCATTTCAAATTTGTTTGTTATTGATACTGGGTTGTTTGTCAAATATAGTTTCCCACCATCTGGATTTTACTGATTGTATCCCAATTGGTGTAGTTCAAATACATAAAAAAGTTCTGTTCTCTTTGTTTCCTGTGAGTTGATAGATTAGAGGCTTGGAAAAAAAAATTTTTTTTTTTACAAAAATACACTTCATAGTCTTGTGTATTTCTACCACAAGGTATAATAATGTCTGATTGTCTTTCTTTTTCTGACATTAGCACCATTGTTACACAAGTCCATTGTTTTATTAGGGGTTATATACTGGGGGTATTCCAACCACATCAGAAATGTTCTGACTAGGGACACCTGGGTGGCTCAGCAGTTGACCGTCACCTTTGGCTCAGGGCATGATCCTGGAGTCCCGGGATCAAGTCCCACACCAGGCTTCCTGCATGCAACCTGCTTCTCCCTCTGCCTGTGTCTCTGCCTCTCTCTCTCTCTCTCTCACTCTTTCTCTTTGTGTGTGTGTCTGTCATGAATAAATAAATATTTTTTAAAAATATTCTGACTAGAATATTTTTATAAAGAAAAACTTCTTTTCACCAATTTGGTTACTCTGAGATATCTTTCATATAGGTAAGACAGGATAAGTAATGGATTCTTTGCCTTTATCTGTTTTTTAATTTTTATTCATTTATGTTTATTTTTTAAAGATTTTATTTATTTATTCATGAGAGACAGAGAGAAAGAGAGAGGCAGAGACACAGGTAGAGGGAGAAGCAGGTTCCATGAAGGAAGCCTGATGTGGGACTCAATCCCGGGACCCTGGGATCATGCCCCAAGCCAAAGGCAGACGCTCAACTGCTGAGCCACCCAGGCGTCCCTTTACCTGTTTTTTTAAATAATAAATTGGTTCTCTCATATTCTCCAAAGTTGACTAATGTTAACTTTTTTTTGTTTAGTAAATATGATTTGTGTTTTATTCATATGTCCTTCAATGTATATGTCTCTCCTCCCTCTCATCTCTCTCTCTCTCTCTTTCTCTCTCTCTCTCTATTAAGTATAGCCTGATTCTTTTGGTGCTTAAGGATATTCTTTTTCAGAACTCTTGCTTCACATATGGATAATGAAGTTTCACATGGAGATTGTTGATTCCACGTGTAAAAATATAGCACAAAATGTTAGAATTTGATAATGTTCTTTGGGGATTCTTTTCAAGGCATTTGAGGACATAGTTATAGTACAGAGAAAATAGACCTAAAATTGCTGCTGAGAACTACGAAAGCTTTTTCATTCACTATGACTCAAGGCAGAGAAGGATGGTTCAAATTTGTGAATTTTCCTGGAGACTGTGTACCTTTTACATTATTATCTATCTTGTATTTAAGCCTTTTAAGTCCAAATCAAGTTCATGATTCTCTTACCTTGTTTTCATCCTTATGTCCTGAGTTGATTGAAAAAAAAAAATTCTCTTCAAAAACAAGAATCCACAAAGTGACTGAAACATGAGTCACTCAATGTCCTGAGGAAATAAACACTTTTTCCTGTGGTGAAAATTTATCTGTCCTAATGTTGAGTTTTCAAGGGGCTTCCTGACCACGATTTGTTAAAAGTTTTAACTCTGCACAAAAAAAAGTTGTATTGAGATTAAAGCAACACCCTAAACACCAGAAGATTTTCCAGAAAAAAAAATTTTATTTTTTATTTTTTTGAAAAAAATTTTAATATTTTATCTAACAGTTCTATTAGTGAATACTCATTACCAAATCATTTGAAAATTTGAAAAGGGGAAAATTGGCAGAAATAACAGTGTAAGTAGAGATGCTAGAGAACTAACATTTAGTGTTTGCAATGCACCAGATATTATCTAAGATTTTAATGTATATTACCTTGTCTGACATTGCATAGATCAATATAAGGGCCAGGAATCACACTTACGTGCTCTTGATTATGTAGTATATGCTTTCCTCCCTAACACATACATCTTATCATGCTTTTGGTGATATAGAAAAATATAGATTTGTTCTGTGTAGTGTCATTGTGTTGGCAACAGAATCTCATGTGAATATTTTGGTTTTTTCACATAGGGTATCGGTACAGCAATTGGAGAGCTGCCTCCATATTTCATGGCAAGGGCAGCTCGCCTCTCAGGTGCTGAACCAGATGATGAAGAGTATCAGGAATTCGAAGAAATGCTGGAACACGCAGAGACTGCACAAGTAAGAACAGTAGGAAAAAAAAAAACAGAATACCTTAATTATCCTGAAAGAATTTATGGCTAAGGTGAAATTGTTAATAGTTACTTTGCAGAAGAAAATTACCAGTGTAAAAATAGAAAATACAGGGTTTGGGATAGAATATTCAGAAAAGCTGAAGTATAAAAGTGATTATAATCTTGATTTTAGAATAGAGAGATACAGAAAGTCCACAAGACAACTCACATTAAGCTGAAACACCTGGCCAGAAAGTAGGGTAAGTTGATGTTGCCAATGAAGTTAAGGAACTGAAACATTTCTTTATCCATTATGTGTTTTTAAGTATTACCAAGCAGACCACTAACAAAATAAAAAGGACAAGTAGATGGGTCAGGTTATGAGTCCAAAATAGTAGAACTTGTAAATTAAGTTTTTGAGAATAACATCAAAATAGTTTGCCATGTTAGGGCAGCCCAGGTGGCTCAGCGGTTTAACTCCGCCTTCAGCCCAGGGCGTGATCCTGGAGACCCAAGATCGAGTCCCACGTCAGGCTTCCTGCATGGAACCTGCTTCTTCCTCTGCCTGTGTCTCTCATGAATAAATAAATAAAATCTTAAAAAAAAAAAAAAATTTGCCATGTTAGAGGAAATTATTTGGAATTCCTAATTAAGAAAGGACAATTACAAGGTCAGCTCAGTTGGTAGAACATGCATCTCTTGATCTCAGGGTCATGAGTTCAGGCCCATGTTGAGAGTAAAGATTACTTAAAAAAAAAAAAAAAAGATTTTTGGGACACCAGGTTGGCTCAGTCAGTAGAGACTGTGATTCTTGATCTTGAGGTCATCAATTTGAACCCCACATTGGGCATAGAAATTAACTTTTAAAAAAACTGAGCAACTTGAGTGGCTCAGTCAGTTGGGCATCTGCCTTCGGCTTGAGTCATAATCCCACGGTCCTGGGATAGAGCCCTGTATCGTGTGTGTGTGTGTGTGTGTGTGTGTGTGTGTGTAAGTATATTATTAAGAAAGAAAGGACAATATAATATACTAATCCTTTAACAGTGAGAGGGAAGAAAGGCTGTGGCCTTTATACCTGAATATAAACTATGTATCAACTTGTATCTTAATGTTATAAAATAGGTATTTTATTCTTTGTAGGAAAATTACTAAGAATATTATTAACTGATTGAGTCTCCATCTTAGGAATGATAGTAGAAATCAACATAGTCAAAAATAAAAAGGATATAAAAGAGATTTTTGAATTATTATATATAAAATAGATCTCCCTTTCCAGTGAAATGAAATGGAAAAGTTGTCTTACTGGGATGCCTGGGTGGCTCAGCAGTTGAGCCATCTGCCTTAGGCTCAGGGCATGATCCCAGAGTTCCAGCCAGGATCAAGTCCCATGTCAGGCTCCCTGCAAGGAGCCTGCTTCTCCCTCTGCCTATGTCTCTGCCTTCTCTCTGTTTCTCTCATAAATAAATAAATAAAGTCTTAAAAAATAATAATAATAATTTGTGAAAAGTTGTCTTACTGTTTTGTGTTTTTAAGTGCGTGTACCCACGTGAGCAGACACACATTTTTATTAGGAATGAGTTCATAGTTTTCCTCTGAGTGGAACCTGAGGCTCAAAAAAAACCATTACCCTCGAGGGGGAAGAAAATATATATTTTAATGACAGATGGGCTTTTTAAAAAGGCATTTTGAGGGGCAGCCCTGGTGGCTCAGCAGTTTAGCGCCATCTTCAGCCCAGGGTGTGATCCTAGAGACCTGGGATCGAGTTCCACATCAGGATCTCTGCATGGAGCCTGCTTCTCCCTCTGCCTGTGTCTCTGCCTCTCTCTCTCTCTCTCTCTTTCTCTCTCTCTCTCTGTCTCTCATGAAAAAATAAATAAAATCTTTAAAAAAAAGGAAAAATTTCAAATATGAATATAGAATAGCCAAATAACCAAACATAAAACAAATGAATCAGAGAGATTTGAGCATCTGCTCTGTGTAGAAAGAGACAAGTTGGCCTTGGTATTTGCTTTGCCTTATCTATCAACCAGGTATTATGTCTCTTTTCCTCACAACATAATGCTTATATTAATGCTAATAGTTGTTACTAATATAAAACAATTTTTAAATTATTTTAATGCCTTTTAAAATCCAATATCTAATTTAACCCTTATATGGAAAGGTACCTTTCTTCTAATTTTATTGAAAACTTCAGATCTAGAAGTTGTTACCTCCCTAATTTTACACACTTAGAAGTAGAGCTAGAACCAGAACTCAGAATGCCATTGGTATATTCCAATTACTGAAACCATGTTCAACTGTAGACTAAATGGCTAAGTATTTTCAGTAGTAACAACTGATACATTTGGAATTGTGGCAATAATAATGTATGTCATTTAACATCTCAAAAACTCCTCTCTCCATCTATATTAAATGAGCAAACTGAAAGTAGAATAAGTCTAGGATCCTTGCAGTTTAAAATTTTTATGCTATGGATTGGATGCCAAATAGGCATAAGTATTGTTTTCTGTTAAGTCAACTAATATACTATTTTTGTTTTCCTTTTTTTTTTAACTTTTTGTTGTGGAATTAACAGTTTTTCATTTGCATAGTTTTTTCAATTTCTTCTCTCCATTCTACCAGCTCTGCAAAACACTTTGTTTCTTTCTTTTTTTTTTTTAATATTTTATTTATTTATTCATGAGAGACACAGAGAGAGAGGCAGAGACATAGGCAGAGGGAGAAGCAGGCTCCATCCAGGGAGCCTGATGTGGGACTCAATCCCGGGACTCCAGGGACTCACACCCTGAACCAAAGGCAGACGCTCAACCACTGAGCCACCCAGACGTCCCTGCAAAACACCTTTCTTTATCACTTTCCACTTGGTGAAACCTATAAAATATTATCAGTTCTGTCTTCTTTCTTGGGAGTCCTCACTCAGGAGCTAGCGCCCTGTACACACACTGTAATCTGGACTGTATTCTCTTGGATTCCCTTTGCACAGTTACTGCTTTTACAGTTTGGATCTCTTGTCTTCTTTCTTTTGTTTTTGCTGTTTTTTCCCTTTCTTTCTTTTTTTATTTTTGTAATTTCTACTCCCAACATGAGGCTCAACCTCACGACCAAGAGTTGCAGACTCTTCCAAGTGAACCAGCCAGGGCCACTTGTTTTCTTCTTTCTTAATTTACTCCCTCATTTTGGTTGAACACATTCTACCATAGCTTCCTGAGAAAGATTGAGTCGATGGAAATTCTGAAAATACTGTGTCCTTTACTCACACTTAATAACTGAATGTAGTATTCTAAGTTGAAAATCATTGTTTTAACTTAGAATTTGGAAGTCATTGCTCAATTATCTTTAGACCTCTGATGTTGATATTGTTGGAGCTAATGCCATCCTGACTCTTCTTCATAGACAGTCTTTTTAGGTTATTTTATTTTCTTCTCTATATACTGTTAGATTCATTATCTGAGGTATGGGTCTTTAAAATTTTAAATTTTAAAGTTTTATTCTAAGCACTCAGAAGCTTGTCAATCTAGAGTCCATTTGTTTGGGGAAATGTTCTTGTATTTTTTCTGTGTCTATTCACCTTTTTAGTCTCTATTTTTGCTTTCTGTAATTCTTATTATTTTGGTGTTGGGCCTCCAACATTCATCCTTTTAAATTTTTTTTGATAATTTTGCTTCTAATATTTATCACATTCTACTTTACATGCACGGTCTTTATCTTTTAACTCTAATATTAAAATGGTTTTCCACTGTCATATTTATTTTCAAAAAGTAATTTTTACTATATTTCCAAGAAATGATTTCTTGTCTTTTTTTAAGATTTATTAATTTGTTTTTGAGAGAGAGAGCATTCATGAGTATGAGCACTGAGGGGAGGGGCAGAGGGAAAATGAGAGAGAATCTCAAGCAGACTCTGCTGAGCATGGAGCCCAACTCAGGGCTCAGTCTCATGACCCTGAGATCATGACTTGAGCCAAAATCAAGAGTCAGACACTTAACTGACTGAGCTACCTGGGCACCCCAGTTTCTTTTGTTTTTAAAGATACCCTAGTTTCTTTGGTTTCTTCAGTTTTTTTGTTACTCCAGGCATTGTTTCTGTTTTTTCCTTTGTTCTGCTTCCTGTTGGAAGCTTTCCTCCAACCTGTGATCCTTATTTTTCTGTTTATATGTAAGAATAAGGCACTTAAAAGTTGAATGGAAGCTATGTGTGTGGAAGCAAGTTGTAGGAGTGGCAGGCCATCTTATTTATTGGAACCTCCATATATCAGTTTCTGTGGCTCTTTCATTTGGGATAGTTCATTTTCTCTAGTGATGGACTCTCCAATTTTTTGCTTGGGGAATATAAACTTTGTTGCTAACATTGTAAAACGAGGCTATAGAAGTGGGGTTAAAGATGACCATTTACCATATAGACTTACCATTTAACTCGTTAGTGTTTAGTCTAGATACCTACACAAACATGTCCTGAGCCCAGAACCTTTTGGTTCACTTTATCTAGAGACTATACTTGATGTCTTTTATGGGACTAGGAGGAATTATCTGGCTGTGCTAAGTAGTGAGGGGACCTGGGAGTCTACTTATACAGTCTCCTTGGGGACTCAGTTGGTTGAAATGTCTGACTCTTGATTTTGGCTGAGATCACGATCTCAGGGTCATAAGATTGAGCCCTGCATCAGGCTCTGCACTTAGTTAGCAAGGAATCTGCTTTTCTCTTTCTCCCTCAGCCCCTCTCACCAATGGCGCTCCCTCACTAAAATAAATAATCTTAAAAAAAAAATACAGTCTCTCTGGTTTTAGCCCTACCTCAGCCTCTCCTGCATTTCAGCCAAAAATCCTTTTTGGAGTTATGTAATATGCATCACTTTGCTTCTCTTTCAAATCCTTCACTGTAGGTTCTCAGGTATAATATTTTTTCCATCTTTCCTTACCTTCATTAATGTTCATTTCATCAAAGACAGAGTTCATGTTTCTATTTTTTTTTGTTTTGGGGGCTTATTATTAAGATAGGAGGTGTTCCAGCTATCTCTTGCTGAGTAACAAACTATGCCAATATTAAGTGTTTTTTTTTTTTTTTAATTTTTATTTATTCAAGAGAGACACAGAGAGAGAGAGAGAGGCAGAGACACAGGGAGAGGGAGAAGCAGGCTCCATGCAGGGATCCTGATGTGGAACTTGATCCCAGGTCTCCAGGATCACACCCTGGGCTGAAGGCAGCGCTAAACCGCTAAGCCACCCGGGCTGCCCAATATTAAGTGGTTTTAAACAAGAACATTTATAGTGCTCACAGATGTGAAATTTGTTGAAACGAGTTTGACTGTAAATTAGAGAATTTACTTTTTTTTTTAAGATTTTTATTTATTTATTCATGAGAGACACAGAATGAGCAAGAGGCAGAGACACAGGCAGAGGGAGAAGCAGGCTCCATGCAGGGAGCCCGATTCAGGACTCGATCCTGGTCTCCGGAATCATGCCCTGGGCCAAAGGCAGGCACTAAACCACTGGGATCCCCAGAATTGACTTTTAAGATGGTTTACTTACATGACTGACAAATTGATGCTGGCTGTTGGCTTGGAGTTCAGCTGGACTCTTGGTTTGGGATTTCAAGTTATTCTTCATGGAGATTTTTGGGCTTCCTCATACCATGGCACTTGAGTTACAAAAACATCTGTTCCGAAGGAATTTAGGTGAAAGATATAAGGTTTCTTAGTTGACATAATCTCAGAAATCTCAATCACCTTGCCACATTTTGTAGGCCAAGTAAGTCACTAAAGTTAACCCAAATTCAGAGAGTCAAATTAAATTCCACCTCTTAGTGAGAGGAGTAAGGAAGAATTTGCAGCCTTCTCTAATCTACCACAGGGACAAAGGTCTTATTTGATTATCTTGTAGTGGGAACCTTCCTGTAATATTTTTAATAGGAGGGACACCTGGGTGGCTTAGCAGTTGAGCATCTGCCTTCAGCTCAGGGCATGATCCTGGAGTTCCATGATCAACTCCCAAACTGGGCTTCCTGCATGGAGCCTGCTTCTCCCTCTGCCTGTGCCTCTGCCTCTCTGTGTCTCTCATGAATAAATAAATAAAATCTTTTAAAAATATTTTTTTAATAGGATATATCATTGGCAAACCAGAATTTCTTTATAGGAGGGGAATGGGGTGGTAAATGATCTTGAATGTGTATAATGTAAGAAGTTGTTGAAAAGAATTTAGACAATGATGCCTGGGTGGCTCAGCAGTTGAGCGTATGCCTTCGGCTCACGCCGTGATTCTGGGGTTCCAGGATTGAGTCCCATATTGGGCTCCCTGTGAGGAGCCTGCTTCTCCCTCTCTCTTTCTGTGTCTCTCATGAATAAATAACTAAAATCTTTAAAAAAAGAAAATAATTTAGACATATTTATTTGAATGGGGGAAATGATGAACTTGTCACATATCCAAAAGTTGTCTCTCCTGTGACAAGAGGATATAGTCATGCTGAAACTATAGAGGTAAACTTTGTCTTAGAATTAGTGGGTAGAGGTTTTCTGAGGCCTACAATGGCTCAATGTTGTTAAAACAACTGCCTATCAACTTTAATTGTGTACAAATGGAATTGCTATTTCGAAAAGAATGAATGCCTTATCTCTCTCTGTAATATCTTTCATGGATCCATGCACAGCACTTCCTGCGTTGTGTAGAATACTAACTGGATGACTCATTTCATTCTTTACAAGTTTTTAATTCTGGGATTATAAATAATACATTCTGTAAACTTGTTAACATCTAAAAGCTCAATCTCTAAAAACTCAGATCCTCTAAAATTTGATAAAATTAATTATTCTTTTTTTAAGATTTATTCATTCATTCATTCATTCATTCATTCATGAGAGACGGGGGGGTGGGCGGCAGAGACACAGGCAGAGGGAGAAGCAGGCTCCATGCAGGGAGCCGGACGTGGGGACTTGATCCCGGGTTTCTAGGATCATGACCTCGGCCAAAGGCAGCACTAAACTGCTGAGCCACCCGGGCTGCCCCAAAGTTAATTATTCTTCATCTTGTATGTATGATTTGAGCTTTTGAAGACTTTTGAGTCTTAAAGATACTTAATCTTTCTTTACCATTAGGGCAGTAATCTTTTTTGCTCATCTATTACAGCCCTGATTATTTTAGTTATTTTTTGACTGGATCTTCTCTAATTCTGCTTTGATGGTTTTGAGTTGTGGAAACCAGCCTGCACACTGTCTTCTGATGGTTATGAGGTTTGGCTGCTTTTATACTATAAAGCCAATAATTACAATCACTGTTTTAGGATAAGCTGTATATTTCTTATTCCTTAACTTTATATTGGCTTATATTGAAAAACCAAGTAAGCAAAGTGTGGGCATTCTTTTTCATGTCCTTAAATCAGAAGTTAAATATTCGGGCAGCCCCGGTGGCCCAACGGTTTAGCGCCACCGTCAGTCCAGGGCATGATCCTGGAGACCGGGGATCAAGTCCCACGTCAGGCTCCCCGCATGGAGCCTGCTTCTCCCTCTGCCTGTGTCTCTGCCTCTCTCTCTGTGTGTGTGTCTCTCAGGAATAAATACATAAAATCTTTAAAAAAAAAAAAAAAGAAGTTAAATATTCTTTTTTGTATTTTAATACTCTATTTATTTTTTCCTGAGAGATAAAGAGAGAAGCAGGGACGGTAGAGGGAGAAACAGGTTCCTTCTCTCCCAGATCATGCCCTGATCCAAAGGCGGACACTCAACTGCTGAGCAACCCAGGCATCCAAGAAGTTGTTATATATTCTTTATGAATGTTTCATTTAAAATTTCTATGCAGGGAAATCCCTGGGTGGCTCAGCGGTTTGGTGCCTGCCTTTGGCCCAGGGTGTGATCCTGGAGTCCTGGGATTGAGTCCCACATCAGGCTCCCTGCATGGAGCCTGCTTCTCCCTCTGCCTGTGTCTCTGCCTCTCTCTCTCATGAATAAATAAATAAAATCTTTTTTAAAAATAATAAATAAATAAATAAATAAATAAATAGAAAATTTCTACCCAGAAATACAGTTATATGTATTGTCAACCAGTTTTACAAAATAATTAAATGAAGTAATATGATAAAAGACTAATTCTTCATCCCTGACAACTATTGATTTCAATAAAACTATGTATAAGACCCTTAAATGAAGTGCCACAGTACAATTCTGAAGTTGAGATATTTTTCCTGATTTGGCAGGAAGCACATTCAAGAACATATAGTGAATCTCAGAACCAGCACCCAACCCAGTTTTCTGACATCTAGATTAGTTTTCTGCTTACTGTACAACAACATAGCAACATTTTCCTCTAGGTTAATGCAATAAAAAGTGAAGAACTAAATTAAAATTTGTTTTCTTCTGTATTTGATTTTTCTTTCTTTATGGCCTTTCCTTTTTTTTTTTTTTTTTTTTTTGACCAGTTTTCATCAGTTCTGTGGTTCATTATAGATTTTAGCATATGTGAGTATAGTTATCCCTGTATTTTTTTCCCCAGGTTTAGACAAGGGGTTGTGTGAGGTTTATAATTTTCATTTATTTATTTTGTGGTTATAGAGGATGGAAGTAGAATAGTTGGAGAGGTGATTATTGCCAGTTTTCCACATTATGAATTATCTGTCAGAGTCCTAATGTTTTAAATCATTTAAAGAAGAGTTTCTAATTATGGCTTAGCAGAAATAAGTTTTGTAAGAAAAAAAAAAAAAAAAAAAAAAAAAAAAAAAAAAGAAATAAGTTTTTGTTTTTGTTTGTTCTTGGAAACACTGTGGACTGTTACTATGTCCAAGTAAGATCTATTATACCTCAGCTATTTGATACACTTTTGTGACACATTCTCATTTTTGTTTTTAAGGTTTTTCACTATGCAATTAAATTTGTAACAATTTACAAGGATTTTTTGTCATTTTATTTGTAAACAGTAATCTTAAAAACATTTTTTTATGTTTTCTTCCTTTTTTAAGATTTTATTTATTCATGAGAGACACAGAAAGAGAGTCAGAGACACAGGCAGAGGGAGGAGAAGCAGGTTCCATGTAAGGAGCCCAGTGTGGGTCTTGATCCTGGAAATCTGGGATCACTCCCTGAGCCAAAGGCAGATACTCAACCCCTGAGCCACCCAGCCATCCCTTTTTATGTTTTCAGTAACAAATTTGTCTTAGAGTCTTTGCTTCTGTTATTTTTCCAAATTTGCATATTTTAAAAGTACATTAATGCTTAAAATAATAGGATTGGAACATTCCAGAAGTAGTAAAAGCAAAAAGTGAAAGCCCACATGCCTACTTCCCAGAGTAGTATAATAATCACCACATTCTAGACTGTTTTCTTTCCATATATAACTTTTAAAAATAAAAACTAGAATCATACCATAAATATTAGTCTGAAGTTCCTTTTTTCACATGTATGTCATAGACATTTGATACTGATTTTAAAAATTGTGTTCTTGGGGTACCTAGGTGGCTCAGTTGGTTGGGCATCTGCCTTTCAGCTCAGGTTGTGATCCTGGGACTAGCCCTATGTTAGACTCCCCAGTTAGTAGGGGTGTGCTTCTCCCTCTGCCCCTATTCCTGTTCATGCTCCATCTCTCTCAAAAATAAATAAATAAAATCTTTTAAAAAATAAAAATAATAAATAATAAAGCTGTGTTTTATTATGAAGTGACACAGGTCATTGTGGAAAATTTGTCTGTATATTTAAAAATAATTCTTCCATCCTTCAGTCTGTTTTCCTATAAGCATCTATAAGAGTGAATCTGTTTATTGCTTTGTGACTTGTTTTGAATATAAACACATCCTATGGGGATGCCTGGGTAGCTCAGTGTTTAAGCATCTGCCTTCGCCTTTGGCTCAGGGCATGATCCCAGGTCCAAGGTCCAGGGATCGAGTCCCACATTGGGCTCCCCGTAGGGAGCCTATGTCTCTCCCTCTGTCTCTGTGTCTATTTATGAATAAATAAATAAAATCTTAAAAAAAAATACTCAGCTGTAGCCGTGAGTTCAGTTGGGTTGGTGACCGCCTATCCTATAATTAATTAATTAATTAGTAAGTAAAAAGTAAAAACATCCTATGGACCTTTTTCAGTGTCATTAAATATTTTCCACATCTTTGCTTTTTATAACAGCTTTCTTCCTGGTTATAAAGTATTCTTTGTATGACATGATGAAAATACAGATAAACAAAAAAAAGAAAGAAGAAAACTTTCATCTAACTGGTTTCTTTACCCAGTTTTTATATTTAGTGTATGTCTCACTTTGTTGTTGATTGATATTTTTAAGGAGATTCCTTTTGTCATATGCTTCCACTATTTTTTCCATATTGTTTATTCTGAGTGTTCTTATCTTTTACTTCTTGGATAAAGAAGTGTACTTTTTTATTTGATTGACTGATTGATTGATTGATTGATTTTTAAAGATTTTTATTCATCCATTCATGAGAGACACAGAGAAAGGCAGAGACACAGGCAAAGAGAGAAGCAGTTTCCATGCAGGGAGCGCTGCGTGGGACTCGAACCTGGGAATCCAGGATCACACCCTGAGCCAAAGACAGGCACCCCACCATTGAGCCACTTAGGTGTCCCATGTTTACTTTTTTAAAAATTCTAATATCTTAGACTTTTCCTTTTGGAATAATGTCTAAAATTATCTTGCTGAACCCTTATGATTATGTAGTGAATATTCAGCCATATTCCCCTTTAATATTTTTATGGTTTGATTCTTTTACCCTTATATATTTATTAAAATATTTTTATTTATCATATAATATAGAAATCTGACTTTTTCACCTTTAAGTAACTAGCTATGTATATATCATTTCAACATTTTCCCAGTGGTATGGCTATCTTAGTTTTGTCTTACACTTTATTGGTATAAATTGGATATTATTTATTTCTAAATGTTTCTGGTACATAAAAAGATACTAGGTTTTTATTTGTTAAGCTATAACTTTAATGACCTTTTTTTATTTATATCGTATTGGTTGTGATTTAAAATTTTTTCATACTATTCAGTTTCACAATGATCCAAAAGTTTATCTGACTTTGGTGTTATAATCTCCTCACAGATACATGTATTTTGAAAACCCTCAATTTGATAAGAGCAGTAAAATATAGAAAAGTTGAATCAACCAGCTAGAACAGGGAATTAAGGAGAATGAGTAATATGAATGAATATTTAAATTTTAAGATTGCCTGAAACTGAGGTAGAAAATGTGTTTTTTATTCATTTAGGTAGAGCCCTTTGATAGAATAGGTTTATCAGCAGGAAGAGTGAAAAAAATACTTGGCTTTCAGTGCTTTATCATGTGCTCTCCAACTAGGCTAAAGGGTGTATGTGCTTTTACTAGGAAACTATTACTAGGTAGCAATCTACAGCCAAGTATTTGCTTAAATTCTACTTTTGACTAATGATTAGGTTTTATACTATAGTATTTTGAGAGGAATAAGAGATTATTAATCGATTCATCTAAATTCAGATTCCTTATGGTACCTAATTTATTTTCATGAGTACAGCACTGAGATTAGGCAGTATTTTTCCACTAAGCTGACTTCCTTTTGTTCTTGGCTTTCTATCATGTTTTCACTTGATGTCTGTGGGAGGTAGACATGAATAAATGTAGCTTCCTATGACCTTGAACTATTCTGGCATAATTATAAAATTTAAGTCAAGATAGCTGTCTGTATGCTTTATGGACTATTTCATGCAAGGTCTTTTTTATTATTTTATTTAGAGAAAGAGAGAGCACAAATGTGCAAACAGAGGGAAAGGGAGAGAATCTTCAAGCAGACTCTGCACTGAGTGGGGAGCCCAGCATGGGGCTCGATCTCATGACCCTGAGATCACCTGAGCCGAAATCAAAAGTCAGATGTTTAATTGACAAACCCACCCAGGTGCCCCTCATGAAAGGTTTAATTATTCTCTTCATGATATTCTTTTTCTTCTTTGTACCTGATTTTTGTTAATGTCACCGTCCTCATAATCACAGTCAAAACTGAGTCATCTGACTCTCTCCTTGTTTCCCATATCCAGTCATTCTTCAAGGCCTATGACTCTATCTCCTCAGTATCTTCATATTTGCCCTCTCTGGTTCAAATCTTTACCACCTCTTCCCTGAACATTTCCAGTGACTTCCTAATAGGTCTCCTCTTTACTAGTTTTCTTTCCTCAAATCTGTTCCTGCAAAAAGCAACAAAAACGACTTTCTGAAAAAATACCTTTAGTCATGAAACTTTGGTGCCCAAAAATCTTCCTAATCCCTGGAAATTGTTTCTCGCTATAACTTTCTTGTGTCGTATTCTACCTTCTTTTAAAACTATTTTTGAAAAAAAAAAAAAAAAAACTATTTTTGGGGCAGCCCCGGTGTCTCAGTGGTTTAGCGTCGCCTTCAGCCCAAGGCGTGATATTGGAGACCCGGGATCGAGTCCCACGTTGGGCTCCCTGCATGGAGCCTTCCTCTCCTTTGCCTGTGCCTCTGCCTCTCTCTCTCTCTCTCTCCCTGTCTCTGTGTCTTTCATGATTAAATAAATAAAACCTTTAAAAAAAAAAAAACCTATTTATAGACTTTTTGGAGTACCTGGCTAGCTCATTCAGTAAAGCATGTGAGTTTTGATCCCAGGCTGGTGAGCCTAAGCCCCTTATTGGGGGATAGAGTTTTCTTTAAAAAAATAAAATAAAATAATAAAATAAATTTTTTTAAAAAGGGCAGCCCGGGTAGCTCAGTGGTTTAGCACCACCTTCAGCCCAGGGCATGATCCTAGAGACCTGGATAGAGTCCCACATCAGGCTCCCTGCATGGAGCCTGCTTCTCCCTCTGCCTGTGTGTCTCTCTCTCTCTCTCTCTCTCTCTCTCTCTCTCTCTCTCTTTCTCTCCTCTCTGTGTATTCTCATGAATAAATAAATAAAATCTTTAAAGAAAATAAAAATAAAAAGTATTTTTAAAAAATAAAACTATGGACTTTTCTTTTCTTTCCCAGGAGTCTGTAAACTGCTTGAGAAGGGAGTACCAAAATTATTTTCAGCAACACTTGCCTAGTCTTGCACATACTACTCATGTGGTAGATACTTTGAATAAACTAAGGAATATCAAGAGAAAAAGTGTACATTACATGAAACATTTTCACTTAATAATCTCACTCCACTGCAAAATAAAATGTAAACTGCAGTGAGTGAACACAGATCATTTTATGTAAGAAAGACTGAATTTTCTACATCTTTGAATTTAATAGGCACCTCAGAACGAGGCTTGAAGGTAATATAAGGAAACACCAGTAGTTAAATGACTAATTTTTAAATTCACATTAGGTAAAACAAGATTTATAAAATTCCATATTTTAGAAACATGAAATTTCTTGTGGCACCTTATTTATTCTCTAAGCTGCATAGCCAAAGAAAAGGGGAAAATTAAAAACATTAGGAATAAAAAATTTTGAAAAATAAAGTAACCTATTCACTTGATGTATCATAAAAGATTAGAGCAGCCAGTATTATTGAAGCAGTGGGAAATGGGAGCATGGGGGTGGTTGTGGTATTTTTGTGTTTAAAGCTTACACAATAGAGCAGGAATGTTGTACATATTTACTTGGGAGAATATGGTTTGAATAAGTTTGCTTTCCTAAACACCATCTCTCCAAGTGACCTAGCTACTTGGATTCTTTTGCACAAAGTATTAGGTTGCTGATTGTGTGAAATTTACTGTTTCTTATTATTCCTATAGGAAATTGAAAATTAAGGCAGAAGTAAGAAATTTAATATTCTTAAAACTTTATCTGTTAAGGGGTGCCTGGGTGGCTCGGTTGGTTAAGCATCTGCCTTCAGCTCAGATCATGAATTTGGGGTCCTGGGATCTAGTCCTGCATTGGGCTCCCTGCTCAGCTGGGAGTCTGCTTCTCCTTCTGTGTCTCCCCCTCCCCTTGCTCATGTTCTCTCTCTCTCTCTCAAATAAATAAATAAATAAATAAATAAATAAATAAAATCTTTAAGAAAAACAACAACTATCTGTTAAGAGAATGCAATTTTTTCCTCCATATTTAGTTTGCTTTTCTCCTGAATGTAAGTCATGAGTCTGTGGTACACCATCTTAGGTTAAGTATTTCCTCAAAGGCGATTTTACAGTTTCTGGATTTAATCTTAATTTAAGGGAACATATTTTTAGCTTCTGTGTAGGACTGCAATATATAAATTGATGAATACTTGCCACTTAATCTGATTTATTGAAGCTAAATCCCCAAATTAAGTTTAAATACTAATATCTTTTACTAGTCTTACTATATTTAAGGCCCAAAACACTTTTTTCTTAGGCTAATAAGATCCTTTCCTATTCAGAAATTTCAGGTTATTTACATTACTTTTTTAGTGAAAACACATAACACAAAAAAGTTCATCAGTTGTAACGGTAGTTCTCATTTTTATGGCTGGTATGTTACTCTGTATGTAGTAGGATAAATTACCCAGTGAACATTCCCCCAAAGTACAAGATGATAATTAAAGGTTCTTTTCACATTCTTTTGGTAGTGATAGAATATGTGTTTGAACATTGGAGTTTAGAGACTATGAGAAAGTAATAATGATTATTTATACACCACTGAAGTGTTTTATCATACCTTTGATACTCTTGTCTGTTAAGCACATTTTCCAATGAAGTGTTTGCAGTTGCCCATACCATGTCAATGCCTGCTAGTTTTTACCCCTGTGAACTCTCTGTTCCTTTACATACAGAAATTTATGAAAGAGTTCATGATGTTGATGATCTGAAACCCAACAGGACTATTTTTGTATACTTCAGTGCCAGTTGAACACACTGGGTGTCAGTTGTTGCTGGGACCTGTTTTTGACTTTCTCAAACCTTTACTGGCTGTGGTTTGTCTGGCCATCACATGACTTCTCTGAAAATTCCCCCTCCCCTTCATTTCCAGTAAACTGTTTGAGTAGGAGTGAGTCAGAGTGAAACCAGCTTCCCTGTAACCGCAGGGCTTGTTAAAGAATTTGTCAACGTGGACTCTAGAGGGTTTGCATTAAGCTTTGCAGTAACTACTATGATTTGTGTTGCGTCAGGACTTCCACAGAAAAGCTTCCTGCTCTCAAGATCTTTTCCCTGTTTGCAAAGGGTTAAACTGATAAACTTTGCCATAATGAACAGTAGAGACACATGTTAAACACTTTTCTTTATCGTTTAAAGGCGTGTCAAAGCTACCAGGGCTTACTGTAGTTTCTCTTTTCAGAATCAACCACACCCAACAACATTTAGTTTTTGAAAAGACAGGCCTGCTAGATCTTCTTTCAGAGCTGGCTCATGATTTTACCACAAAGTACAATCAAGATTAAGCAATTTTAAGTGGTCTCTTTTGAAGGATTCTGTTGCAGGATATTGCGACTGCTAGCACATTTAGCTTTGGTACACAAAGGTCACTTGCATTGGGCTCAACAAGAAAAGGTAGCACTTGAAATAGTTCTATAGTTGTAGTTTCTAAGCACACATACTTAGCATGTTTTATTGTGGAATTCTTTTTTTTCTAAGAGTTTTTATTTGAGAGAGAGAGAGAGCACGAGCAGGGGGAGGGGTAGAGGGAGAAGCAGAAGCAGACTCTTTGCTGAGCAGGGAGCCTGATGTGGGACTCAATCCCAGGACTCTGGGATCATGACCGGAGCCAAAGGCAGAATTTAGCGACTGAGCCACCCAAGCACCCATATTGTGGAATTCTTAATACCTCATTTTATTTGCTTTCCCAGGAAACTTTTACTTTATTTTGAACTCTTTTCTCGGTACCTCACTCCCAGACTTTTAATCCTTATTTGTTTTCTGAGTCTTCTCTATTTCTTTAATCTATTTTTATAGTGGTATTAGCTAACTGGACAGGAGTTGCAGCTTGATGCAAGCTGCTGAATGAATGGCCACTAGGAAACATATCTACTCAGCGTGCATTCCTAAATCTATTTGATTTTACATGGGTGTTTCTGTATTTAATCATGTCATTTCAACCAGGCTTTTTTTAAAAAATTTAATGAATACATTTAAATCCAACCAACTAAAAATCATTTTTATTCAGCTTACTTTTTTTGATAACAAAATAAATTTAGAGAAAACAAGTGGTAGAATATTTTGAGCTTGGGCAGCCCAGGTGGCCCAGCAGTTTAACGCCGCCTTCAGCCCAGGGTGTGATCCTGGAAACCCGGGATGGAGTCCCATGTTCAGGCTCCCTGCATGGAGCCTCCTTCTCCCTCTGCCTATGTCTCTACCTCTCTTTCTCTCTCTTTCTGTGTGTCTCTCATGAATAAAAAAATAAAATCTTTAAAAACAAATATTTTTGAGCTAGTTCTTCACAGGAAAGAATACAGAATAGTGGAAGTTTAAAATTGTTATATTCTAGCAATGCTCACTAACTCTCAGTGATCAATGTAAAATAGAAAAAAAATTCTTTTGATGAAGGAGCACTTGAAACTAGATTTTAAAATGAAAATAAACGGTTAATGTAGCCTAATCATTAGCAAAGCACAGTAAGTAATAAATGTTTAAGATTTTTCTTGTTCGTTTGCTTTGGATATTGGAGTAGAATATAGGTTTTTTGGGTTTTTTTTTTTTTTAGTAGAATATAGTTTTATGCCTGCTTCATTCTTTTCATTTGCACACCTATTTACAGATATGGAAAAAAATTAGCAGTGGGTAGGTATTAGGTTACCTTTGTTAAACTAATTTAAAGATTGTTTTTTTCAGGGCAGCCCGGGTGGCTCAGTGGTTTAGCACCGCCTTCAGCCCAGGGCCTGATCCTGGAGACCCAGAATCGAGTCCCATGTCAGGCTCCCTGCATGGAGCCTGCTCCTCCCTCTGCCTGGGTCTCTCTCTCTCTCTCTCTCTCTCTCTCTCTCTCTCTCTCTGTGTCTCTCATGAATAAATAAATAAAATCTTAAAAAAAAAATTTTTTTTTTCAGGTTATGTTTCAAACACCTTTTGTAAAATGCCTTTGGAAAGGCCTCTTTCATTGAAACATGGACCAACAGACTATGTATGCTGTGGTTTTGCTCATGAGTTTGCAAATCATCAGTGTATAAACATAAACCCATCCTATGTTATACCTGCTCAGTGCTCCCAGGGGTCTTGTCTGAAGATCAGAGTTTAATTGCAAGACAGGGATAATAGAATAACTGTTATGCTCATTTCCTATTACAGAAGGTGTTTTTGTTTCTAATTAGCCAACATGTTTTTGGTTTGTTTTAATAGATCTATAGTTCTCTCTTGTTGAGTTCTACTCTCCTGGTAGAGTGTCCTTCCCATTTTCCTTTGGTACACAAAGGTCACTTGCATTGGGCTCAACAAGAAAAGGTAGCACTTGAAATAGAAATGTAAAACCCTGCCTGGGCAGCCCTGGTGGCTCAGCAGTTTAGCGCCGCCTTCAGCCCAGGGCCTGATCCTGGAGACCCGGGATCGAGTCCCACGTCAGGCTCCTTGCATGTAGTTTGCTTCTCCCTCTGCCTGTGTTTCTTCCTCTCTCTCTCTGTGTCTCTCATGAATAAATAAATAAAATCTTAAAAAAAAAAAACAAAACCCTACCTGTAATGCTTTTTAAACTCAAGCACTAGGATACCTGGAAGAGGGCATGATAATTAATTCAGTACTTCCCTCTAAAGTATGCATGCACTCTAGATTTCTCTGTCTCTTTCCCTGATGTGGATCTGCATCAATTAATCAAAATCTGTAAAAATTTGTGTTTACTACTTCATGAGATAAAGATTTCAGTAAGTTCACAGCCTGTTATTTAAAGCAGTGCTAGCATTTGTAGGTTTTAAATTTGCCTGTCTCATATGATGAAAGGTGCCACCCTCATTCTAGCATTGTAAGATTTTTTTAAGCACTTCCCTTTTCCTTTTTCATAACTATAGATTTTAGTTGGTTCCCTTTTCAGCCTTTCTAGAGAAAGTAATAATTTACTTTTTATATCTAACAGCCCCTAAAAGTCTTTGATCCCTTTTTTTCAAGGCTCTTTATCTAATTCTTTGATATCTTTCCTAACATGAAGTTATTGGATCTGCATAGATTTTTTTAAGGGCATTACTATACTCATGTTTTTGAGATATCTACAGCTATTGTCCTATTTGCAAATGCATTTTGCTGATATTTGTAATAAATTATTGACTTCAATAAACGGTTTACTTGGGAGATTTACAAGTTTACTTGTAAACGTCAATAAACCATTTACTTGGGAGACTACTCCCAGTTCCCTTTTCTTTGTTCATAATGTAAAACTCTTATAACCCATCTTTTATTAAGTAATTTTTCCCTAAATGTGTTCTCTTACTGTGATCTACACTGCTGTGTTCCTTTGTACTTGCTCAAGTTCTTCCAATTTACTGTCATGAATTTGGCATTTCCTACTTTAAAATTTTAATTTCAGCTATGAATTTGGAACTTAAACTCTTTGCTCCTTTTGTCAGGACCATTTTATAAATTTGTTAAGCAAAATGGGTTCTATCTTAGGAAAGAATCCCACTATTTACATGTCTCTTTAATAGAGAAGATCCCATTTATCTTTATTCTTTGTTTTCAGTCTCTTAAGTTTCCTATCCTTGATAGTTTTGTAAATTCAATATTGACTTGATTTTCATAGCTTTAGGTGTTTAAGTGAAGTTCATCTCAGTGGCTTTCACTTTTATCCACCCACAACCTAGTATTTTTGTCTTACATACATAGCAGATTGTCATATGCTTTTTGTTTTCTCAATTCTAGTTTGAATTTGGAAATAAACATTGTTCATTAGTTATTTGTAACCAAAATATAATCAACTATAAAGTGCTAAAAAAGAAGGATGATTTTCCCACCCCAGCATCAAATTAAGACTTGGTAAATGCCCTTTCTCATGAGACATGAGGAGATCACATGAGGAGATACTGACTTCAGACTGGAAAAAGGGAGAAGAAAAGAAAAATGCATGACTTGTATAACGTGTCATTTCTAATAAATCTTGCATACTCAGACATTTTCCCTGAGTGTCTAGAGCACTGTTGTTCTTCTTGGACTACAGGGTCTGTTTTTATTTCAAATAGAAGCTAGGCAGGCACTGATAAGAATAGATGCCTGCCTGCCTTCCTAAGAAATACTATATGGTTTCTTTTTCTTTTTTTTTTTTTTTAAGTTTATTTTTTAGTAATCTCCACACCCAATGTGGGGCTTGAACCTACATCTCTGAGATCAAGAGTAGCACTCTTCTGACTAAGCCAGTCAGGTACCACTTTTTTTTGTTTTGTTTTTTGTTTTGTTTTTGTTTTTGTTTTTGAGAGAGAGTGTGTGCACACACGTGCCCCTGAGCGGGAGAGGGAGAAAATCTCAAGTAGATTCCCTGTTGAGCACAGAGCCCTAAATGAAGCTCAGTCTCACAACTCTGAAATTGTGACCTAAGCTAATATCAGGAGTCACTTGCTCAACCAACTAAGCCACTCAGGCTCCCCTTAAGTTTTTAAATTCCAGTTAGTTAACAAATAGAATTAGTTTCAAGTATGCAATATAGTGATTCAGCACTTACATATAATACCCCATTCTCATCACCATAAGTACGCTCCTAATCCTCTTCATCTGTTTAACCCATCTCCCCGAATTTCTTCCCTCTGGTAGACATCAGTTGTTTTCTATAATTAAGAGTCTGTTTATTGATTAGCTTCTCTTTTTTTTCCCTTTGCTCATTTGTTTCTTAAATTCCACAGATGAATAAAATCATATTTGTTTTTTTCTCTGACTTATTTTGCTTAGCATAATACTCTCTAGCTCTATCCATACCATTGCAAACAGCAGGATTTTATTCTTTTTTAAGGCTGAGTAATATTCCATACGGTTTCTTTTCAACAGATATCTAAGCAGGAAGAAAGAAATAGAGGAAAAGGAAGCAGTAGATACTGGTCATTTTAAATGCAGATAACGTGGACTTCAGTTTTAATTTGACTGGACTATGTAAAGGGAAAAAAACTGTTTGCTTATCTGAACTTCTAAAAATACTTCTCTTCTTTTTATCTGACAGTGTTAACAAATACTCATGATTGGCCCCTGAGAAAGCCTCCTGAAACCTTACTTCTTCCATCTTGTCTTTCCTCCTAGACTACTCATGTGTTATTTTATATCTAATAGATTATTTGTGAGTTTTAAGATTTATAAATCATAGTGAGATAACCATTATGGTGTAAATAACTAAAGAATTACATCTTATTTCTAGAGACAAAAATATGTTAAGAATTAGCAGGAAGGAGTAGTAATCTTTTTTTTTAAGATTTTATTCTTTAGTAATTTCTACACACAACATGGGTCTCGAACTCACAACCACGAGATCGAGTTGTATGTTCTACCCACTCAGCCAGCCAGGTGCCCCTAGGAGTAGTAATCTTATCCATTTCTACCCTCTTATGGAGGAGGATTTGGTAAGCTAATTGGTGGCACTACAAGACAGATTTGATAAATTTTAATTTTTTTTTTTTTTAAGATTTTATTTGAGAGACAGAGCAAGAGAACACGGAGAGTGAGAGGGAGAAGGAGGCTCCCCACTGAGCAGAGAGCCAGGTGTAGGGCTTGATCCCACGACCCTGAGATCATGACCCGAGCTGAAGGCAGATGTTTGACTGAGCTACCCAGGTGCCCCTAAATTTTCAATTCTCAATGCATCTCCTTCCTTTCTTCCTACATTACACCCCTCTTCCTTCCTTTATATTAACATGCTGCTTTTCTCTTTTTGAAATTAAAAATAAAATAAAACAAAAACCTCTTATGCTCTTTGTTGTGAGATTGTACTAGAACTGAGCTCATAATAATGCCAACTAAGAATTCTGATGAGATACTTTATTTCATTGGCTCTCAGGTTTTTGTTTTTGTTTTTAAATATTTTGAGTTACTGAGTTATAGAACTTTGGTCTGTAGTTTTATCTCCTATTTATCATGGTAATAGATACTGTTATCACCATTTTATAGAAAAGATTAAAAAACTCTGGCTCAGGAAACTTTAAAGACAGTATAATCCCTGCCGTATCATTTTGATGTCACAGGAGGTCTGTAGAATTGGTGTTTGTATTGTTTCTCTAAGTACTTTTACTTCATCTTTTTTGTTTTTCTTGTTCTCCCTTGCATGGTACATTTCCTGAGTCATTCATCACCTCCTTTTGTTTTTTTCTACCAATCCCTGTCCCCCTCCCATATACGCACACTAAATTTTCACAATATGCAATTTACTAAAAGTGCCCTAAGTAATAGAAATTTTTGAATATGAGCAGGAACGAAATCTGAATTTTCTTTTCAGATTTCTAGAGGATCTAGTTTTTTAGTACTCATTTACTTAACTAGTTGCCAAAATAAATGTTTCTTACTGTTTCAGAGAATACACAGATCCTCTTTGCTTCTGTTCAGTTTTCATCAATTTTGATTGATTTGAGACATATTTTATATATAATCTCCTCTTTTTTAAAGGGGAAAAATGATTTTTATTTTATGTTCTAGTTTATTTTTAATGTGCCAGGGTAAAGGAAACCATAGTCCCACTTTTAGGTAGTAACAAAAGCAAGCAATAGTAATTCTAGCTGATAATCCAATATTGTTTTACAGTCATTATCTTTAATTCTCAAAAAAATTAGTGTACTAGCTGGGAGATGAAGAAGACAGGACAGTTGTTTGCTTGTTACACATCAGAGTACTCAAATTTCTTATATTTGTCATTTACAGTCTTGATTTTTGCCACATCTATGAAACAGTTATACCATTAGTCCCTTGTTTTATTTTTTCATTTTAACTACTGAATTCTCTTTTTTTTTTTGAATGAGGTATAATTGAGATATATTTGTATTC
This sequence comes from Canis lupus dingo, assembly GCF_003254725.2. NCBI lineage: Eukaryota > Metazoa > Chordata > Mammalia > Carnivora > Canidae > Canis > Canis lupus. Next base: position 35,477,422 of record NC_064251.1, read on the forward strand.
ATTTTAGGTATACAACATAATGATTTGACACACATGTATGTTGTGAAATGGTTACCACAATAACTTTAGTTAACATCCATCACCACACATAGTTAGAATTTTTTTTTCTTGTTGTGAGAACTTTCAAAATCTACTCTCAGCAATTTCCAAATATACAATACAATATTGTTAACTATATCAGCATGCAATATACATCCCCAGAATTTATTTGTCTTATTACTGAAAGCTGGCATCTTTTTACCACTCTGACCCACCACTCCTGCCCCCTGCCTCTAGCAACTTCCAATCTTTTTTCTGTATCTATGACTTCAGAGTTTTTAAAATATTCCATATATAAATAAGATTATACAATATTTGTCTTTTCTGTCTTATTTAACTTAAAACTCTCAAGGGCCATCTATGTTGCTGCACATGGGAGGATTTCCTTCTTTTTTAATGGCTAAATAATATTTTAGGATGTTATATGTGTTTCCCACATTTTTATTCATCCATCAGTGGACATTAGATCGTTTCCATATATTGGCTGTTATAAATCATGCTACAGTAAACCTGGGAGGGGTGCAGATATTCTTTTCAAGATATTGACTGTTTCCTTTGGATTAATATCCAGCATTGGAATTGCTGGATCATGTGGTTGTTCTATTTAATTTTCAAAAACTTGCCATATTGGCTATACCAATTTTAATTCCTCTAAACAGTGCACATGGGTTCCCTCTTCCACACCCTCACCAACACTTGGTGTCTCCTGTCTTCTTGATGATGGGCTTTCTGTGACATCTGGTTGGCTCAGGGATGTGAGCTTGAGACCCATGTTGTGTGTAGAGCCTACTTTAAAAAAAAAAAGGTAATAGACTTTGTAACATTTATAAGGTGATATCTCATTGGGGTTTTGATTTACATTTTTCTGATCCTTAGCGATGTTAAATACCTTAAAATGTACCTGTTGGCCATCAATAGATTGTCTTTGTTAAATATATCTATTCAGATCCTCTGCCCGTTTTTTAATCATATTTTTTTTTAATTTTATTTATTTATTATAGTCACATAGAGAGAGAGAGAGAGAGAGAGGCAGAGACATAGGCAGAGGGAGAAGCAGGCTCCATGCACCGGGAGCCTGACGTGGGATTCGATCCGGGGTCTCCAGGATCGCGCCCTGGGCCAAAGGCAGGCGCCAAACCGCTGCGCCACCCAGGGATCCCTAATCATATTTTTTCTATTGAATTGTAGGAGTTCTATATTCTAGATATTAACTCCTTATCGCATATAGGATTCATTAATATTTTCTTCCATTGGGTAGGTTACCTTTTTGTTTATGTTGATGGTTTCCTTTGCTCTATAGAAGCTGTTTGGTTTAATAGAATCCCAGTTTATTTGCTTTTGTTGCCTTTGCATAGTGTCCTATCCAAAAAATTTTTTGCCAGAACCCGTGTCAAGGAGCCTATTTCCCTGTGTTTTCTCTAAGTGTTTTATGGTGTGGGATCCTTTATTCAAGTCTTTAATCCATTTTGAGTTGATTTTTGTGTATGGTGTAAGAGAGGGTTCCAGTTTCATTCTTTTGTGTGTGGCCATCCAATTTTCCCAACACTATTTTTTGAAGAGACTATCCTTTTCCCATCGTATATTTTTGGCTCCAGTGTCTTAAATTAATTGGCCATATAGTTTCTTTCCGGGCTCTCTATTCTTTTCTAGTGATCTGTTTGTTTGTTTTTAAGTTAACTCCATACTATTTTGATTACTATAAAATATAATGTTTGGAATCCGGAAGCATGATGCCTCCAGTGTTGTTCACCTTTGTCAAGATTGCTTTGGCTACTCTGGGTCTTTTGTGATTCCATACAAATTTGGGGATTGTATGTGAAAACTGCCATTGGAATTTTAAAAGGGATTACATTGAGTCTGTAGATTACTTTGGGTAGTATGGATATTTTAATAGTATTCTTCCGATCTATGAGCACAGAATATCTTTTATTTGTGTCTTCACAATTTCTTTCATTAGTGTGGTATAGTGCAAATATAAATGGGATTATTTTCTCTTTCTGATACTTCATTATTAATGTATACAAATATAACTGATTCTGGGAGCACCTGTCTGGCTTAGTTGGAAGAGCATACAACTCTTGATCTTGGGGTCATGAGTTTAAGCCCCACCTTGGATTGAGAGATAACTAAAAATAACTACACTTATTTTGTATCCTCCAGTGTTACTTAATTTGTTTATTTAATTCATTTATTCTAATACTTTTTATGAAGTCTTTAGGATTTTCTATATATAATATTTTATCTACAAACAAACATAGTTTTACTGTGTCTCTTCTGAATGAATGCCTTTTTTTTTTTTTTCTTGCCTAATTGCTCTGGCTAGGATTCCCAGTACTATGTTGAATAGATGTGGTGAGAGTGAGTATCCTTGTCTTGTTCCAGATCTTAGAGGAAAAGCTTTCTGTTTTTCATGATTGAGTATGAAATTAGCTGTGGGCTTGTCATATGTGGCCCTTACTATGTTGAAGTACATCCCTTCTATACCAACTTTGTTGAGAGTCTGTATCATGAATGGATGTTGGGTTTTGTTAGATGTTTTTCCTGCATCTGTTGAGATGATCACCTGATTTTATCCTTCATTTTGTTCATATGGTGTATTTCGGTGATTTTATGTATATTGAATCATACTTGCATCCCTGGAATAAACCCTAGTGGGTGAATGATTCTAATAGTGTATTGTTGAATTCAATTTGCTAAAAATTTTTGAGAACTTTTGTTCATCAGAGATACTGTCCTGTAATTTTCTTTGCTTGTAGTATCCTTGTCTGGTTTTGGTATTGGGATAATGTTGGCCTTGTAAAATAAGTTTGGAAGTGTACTCTTCTATTTTTTTGGAAGAGTTTGAGAAAGATTGGTATTAGTTCTTCTTTAAATGGTTAGTAGAATTCACCAGGAAAGCCAGTTGGTCCTGGACTTTCACTTGTTGGGAGGTTTTTGATTACTGATTCAATCTCCTTATTAGTAATTGGTCTGTTCAGATTTTTTATTTCTTCATTATTCAGTCTTGGTAGGTTGTAGATTTTTAAGAATTTATCCATTTCTTCTAGGTTGTCCAGTTTTTCAGTGTGTTATTTAAGTCTGTTTTTTCTTGTTGAATCTGGATAACAGTTTGTCTGTTATTTTTTCAAAGAACCATCTTGGTTTTATTGATCTTTTCTATTGTCTTTTTAGTCTCTATTTTATTTCCACTGTGATCTTTGTTATATTCTTCCTTCTGCTAACTTTGGGCTTAGTTTGTTCCTGAGGTATAGAGTTAGGTTGTATTATTTAACCTAACGCTCAGGTGGCTCAGCGGTTGAGCATCTGCCTTCAGCTCAGGGCATGATCCCAGGTCCAGGAATTGAGTCCCACATCAGGCTCCCTGTGAGGAGTCTGCTTCTCCCTTTGCCTGTGTCTCTGTGTCTCTCATGAATAAATATATAAAATCTTTTTTAAAAATTTTTTTATTTCTTTTTTTTTTTAAGATTTTATTCATTTATTCATGAGAGACACAGAAAGAGAGAGAGAGAGGCAGAGACAGGCAGAGGGAGCAGGCTTCATGCAGGAAGCCTGACACAGGACTTGATACTGGGTCTCCAGGATCAGGCCCCGAGCTGAAGGTGGCACTAAACCACTCAGCCACCCGGGCTGCCCTCTTTTTCATTTCTTAATGTAGTCATTTATCATTGTGAATTTCTCTCTTAGAACAGTTTTTGTTGCATTCCTTAAGTTAAGCACAACTTATGTTGTGTTTCCAGTTTTATATGTCTCAGTAGTTTTTTATTTCACTTTTGAGTCCTCCTTTGACCAATTGGTTGATCAGTAGCATGTTGTTAAATCTCCACATACTTGTGAATTTTCCAGTTTTCTTTTTATTTTTTCCAGTTTTCTTTTTAATTTCTAGTTTCATACTATTGTGGTCAGAAAGGATGCTTCATACAATTTCAGTATTCTTAGTTATTAATACTTGTCTTCTCTCTCAAAAAAAAAAAAAAAGGGCACCTAGGTGGCTCAAGTCAGTTATGATCTCAGGTCATGATCTCAGAGTCATGAGATCAAGCCCTGCACCAGGCTTCATACTGGGCATGGAGCCTGCTTACGGTCTCTCTCTCCCAGGCACCTGGGTGACTCAGTTGGTTGGACATCCAGCTCTTGAATTTGTCTCGGGTGGTGATCTTGGGACTGTGGGATTGGGCCCTCTGTGGGGCTCTGCATTCAGTGCAGAGTCTGCTTGTCCCTCTCCATCCCCCTCTACCCTTCCCTTAGCTTGCATGAGCATGTGGGCTTAAGCGCTCTTGCTCACTCTCTTTCCCTCAAATAAAATATGGTGGGTTTTTTTTTTTTTAAGATTATTTATTTATTTATTCATAGAGACACAGAGAGAGAGAGAGAGGCAGAGACACAGGCAGAGGGGGAGAAGCAGGCACCATGCAGAGAGCCTGACGTGGGACTCCATCCAGGGTCTCCAGGATCACGCCCTAGACTGCAGGCGGCGCTAAACCACTGCGCCACATGGGCTGCCCTAAAATCTGTTTTTTAAAAAAGATTCTGTCTTTCCCTCTGCCCTTCCCCATTCTTTCTCTCTTTCTCTCTTTTAAAAAAATACTTATCTCATGTTCTAATATATGATCTATCCTGAATAATGTTCCATATGTGCTTAAAAAGAATGTGTATTATGCTGCTTTTGGATAATGTTTTGTAAATGTCTATTAAGTCTAAATGGTTTTACAAAGTATCATTTAATTCTACTGTTTCCTTATTGATTTTCTTTCTAGATGATCTCTCCATTGATGAAAGTAGGATTTTGAAGTCTCCTAACATTATTGTATTGCTATTTCTCTCTTTAGATCTCAATGTTGCTTTATATATTTAAGTGCTAATACATGGGTGCATAAATATTTGCAAATGTTATATTTTCTTGTTGAATTGATACCTTTATCATTGTATAATGGCCTTTGTCTCTTATTACTGTCTTGTCTTTTTTTTTTTTTTTTTTTTTTTACTGTCTTGTCTTAAAATTTGTTTTGTCTGATACAAGTATAGCTACCCATGCTTTCTTTTGGTTTTCATTTGTGTGGAATATCCTTTTCTATCCATTCACTTTAAATCTCTGTGTGTTGGGATGCCAGTGTGGCTTAGCGATTGAGCATCTGCCTTCAGCGCAGGGTGTGATCCAGGGTCCAGGGATTGAGTCTCACATCCGGCTCCCTGTGAGAAGCCTACCTCTCCCTCTGTATCTCTGCTTCTCTCTCTCTCTCTCGCTCTGTCTCTCATGAATAAGTAAAATCTTTCTAAAAAATAAGTAAATTTTAAAAGAAAAGTGAGTGTCCTTAAAGCTGAAGTCTCTTGTAGGCAGCATATAGATGAGTCTTGTTTTTTTAATCCATCCAACCACTCTGTGCCTTTTTTTTTTTTTTTTTTTTTTTTTTTTTTTTTTTTAAATTTTTTTATTTATTTATGATAGTCACACAGAGAGAGAGAGAGAGAGGCAGAGACACAGGCAGAGGGAGAAGCAGGCTCCATGCACCGGGAGCCCGACGTGGGACTCGATCTCGGGTCTCCAGGATCGCGCCCTGGGCCAAAGGCAGGCGCCAAACCGCTGCGCCACCCAGGGATCCCCCTCTGTGCCTTTTTAATTGGAGAATTTAATCCATTTACATTCAAAGTAATCTTTGATAAGTATGGATATATTGCCATTTTTAAAATTGTTTTCTGGCTGTTTTGTAATTCCTTTGCTCCTTTCATCTTTTACTCTCCTCTTTTGTGATTTCATGATTTTCTGTAATGGAATACTTATATTCTTTTCTCTTTTTTGTGTGTGTGTATCTACTATAGGGTTTGCTTTGTGGTTACCATGAGGCTTAAATAAAACATATTTATAACAGTCTGTCTCAAGTTAATAACTTCTTAGATTCAAACACATTTTATTTATTTATTTATTTTAATTTTTATTTATTTATGGTAGTCACACACACAGAGAGAGAGAGAGGCAGAGACACAGGCAGAGGGAGAAGCAGGCTCCATGCACCGGGAGCCTGACGTGGGATTCGATCCCGAGTCTCCAGGATCGTGCCCTGGGCCAAAGGCAGGCGCCAAACCGCTGTGCCACCCAGGGATCCCTCAAACACATTTTAAAGCTCTACATTTGGGGTGCATGGCTGTCTCAGTCCATAGAGCATGTGACTCTTGATCTTGGGGTTATGAATTTGAGTCCTCTGATGGATGTAGAGATTACTTACATTAAAAAAACAAACTTCTTAAAATGGTATATCTAAATGACCATTATGTTTTTTAAAAAAACTCTACATTTTTATTCTTCTGTCACATTTTGTTTTTAATGTCACAATTTGCATCTTTTTGTCTGTGTACTCATTAACACATAATTGTAGTTATAGTTATTTTTGCCCTTTTAAACTTTATACTAGCTTATAAGTGATTAACCCACCTTCACAACATTAGATTATTCTGAATTAAACTATGTAAACTTTACCATCAAGATTTATACTTTCACATGTTTTCTTGTTACTGATTAGCATCCTTTTGTTTTAGCTTACAAATGTTCCTTTAACATTTCATATAAGGCTAGTCTAGTGGTACTAAACTCCTTCAGACTCTGCTTGTCTGAAAAACTCTTTCTCTTTGCTTCAGTCTGGACACCTTTGTCACATAAAGTATTCTTGATTGGCAGGGTTTTGTTTTTTGGGTTTTTTTCCTTTTAGTACTTTGAATGCATTGCACCATTCTCTTCTTGCCTATAAAATTTCTGTTGAAAAATTTGCTTATAGTGTTATGGGAGTCCCACTGTATGTAACAAGTTTTTCTCTTGCTGCCTTTACAATTCTTTCTGCCTTTAACTTTTGACAGTTTTTAAATATAAAGTGTCTTGGTATGGGTCTCTTTGGATTCATCTTATTTGGAGCTCTGGATGTCTGTTTCCTTTCCTAGGGAAGTTTTCAGCTTTTATTTCTTTAAATAACTTTTTTACCCTTACTCTCTCTCTCCTCTTTCTGAGACCCTTATACTGTCAATACTTGTCCACTTAATGTTCTCTATAATTCCCATAAGCTATCTTCACTCATTTTCTTTTCTTCTTGTAGTGCAACTATGCAAAACTGTCATTTTCTTTTCTTTTCTTTTCTTTTCTTTTTTCTTTTCTTTCCTTTTTTCTTTTCCTTTTCTTTCTTTCCTTTTTTCTTTTCTTTCTTCTTTCTTTCTTCTTTCTTTCTTCCTTTCTTCCTTTCTTCCTTCCTTTCTTTCCTTTCTTTCCTTTCTTTCTTTCCTCTGATTAGAGAAATGTACTATCCTGGCTTCAAGCTTGTTCCTTTTTTCTGCATCATCTTGTTTACTGTTGAACACCTGTATTGAATTTTTTGATGCAGTTATTGTATTCTTTCTTCAGTTCTATGACTTCTGTATGGTACTTAGGTTTTTATCTTCCTTGGAATTCTTGGTTTGTTTGTATTCTGTTCTCATCTAAGTGAGCATATTTATGATTATTATTTTGAACTTTCTATTAGGTCATAACTCATCTTCATTTCATTAAGGTCTTTTTTGATGTTTTACCTTGTTCTTTTGTTTGGAACATATGCCCTTTTTTCCTCATTTTCTGTGACCATCTGTATTGGTTTCTATGTAGAAGATAAAACATCCACCTCTCTCAGTCTTGAACAAGTAGCCTCCTGTAAGAAATGAACTGTATCTTTCAACCTTGCTTTAGCTTATAGTGTTATAGAGTTGTTTGTCAGTCCTTTGTGATTGTGTCCAAACAGCTTTATTTGTTCTTAGTGACTCCCAATAGTTGAGGGTGTGCCAATACCTGTCAATGTCCATAGGAGGAGTTGCTTAGTCAAGCATCTAGATGCATGCTGATTGGAAAATGGACACTCAGGCAGCAACTTTTAATGTATGCAAACAAAGCTCTTTCAGGGAAGATTGGGAAATGGGCATTTCTGTCTGCTCCCTCTGCACTAAGCCCTGGTGAGATAGTTACCTAAGATGGTCTGTTTGCTACTATCCTATTAAACCCATGAACACAAGCCTCACTGGCTACCAGACCCAGGCTATCAAGGAATGTGTCCCTTGCATGGCAGCCATAAAAGCTGGTGCCAAAACACCAGCAACTGGGGGCAGGGCAGTATGGTATTTACTGGCTTCTGGAGTCTCTAGAAAGGATTGCAGTGGGCCCCTGGGATTGTTAAATTACAAGCCTGCTGGGACACCTGGCTGACTCAGTTGATAGAGCATGTGACTCTTGATCTCAGGGTTGTGAGTTTGAGCCCCAGGCTAGGTATAGAGATCACTTTTTAAAAGGGGGGGGGGGAGAGAAACTTGCCCCTCAGGCCAAAGCTTTTTTAGATAAACAAATAGACATCTTTCATGGAAAGACCCATCTGCTGCATTTGCACTGTTCCTTTGGTGGATATGCACTTAAGGACTATTTCTCTGTTGTAGTCCTATGTGACCTGAGAATGTAAGCCCCACTGGCCACTAGAGCCAGGCAACCAAGGAGATCCCTTGTATAGTAACTGAAAGATCCAGGGCACCAGACGTGTCCATACGCTTCTTTTTGGGAAAACCCAGAAATCTGAAAATGGATAAAGGGACAATGTGAAGATGGGACCTGCCAGGCTTTGTACCTCTGGAGAGTATTGCAGTCAGCTTCTAGATACATTTTTTTAAATGATTTTTTTAATTTATTTATTTGAGAGAAAGAGCACAAGTGGGAGAGGGTACAGAGAGAAGGAGAAGCAGACTCCCCACTGATCATGGAGCTGGATCCCACAACCCTAAGATCACAACCTGAACCAAAGTCAGATGCTTAACTGACTAAGCCACCCAGACATGCCTAGATCCATCCATTTTAAATTAGAAGCCCATCTTTCAGACCAAACCTTTCAAGATAAGCAAATGGTCCTTTTTCACAGAAAGACAGAAAGAGTTTTAGTCCACTGCCTGTATACTGGGTCCTGAGGTCTTAGTCATGATGAGTCGATGTTTTTAAGAACATAAGTTTAAGAACTGTCTTTTAGTTTGGCTTTGCAGTCTCATGAACATAAATCCTACTGGCTTTCAAGCCCAGATATTTTGGGGATGCCTCTGTCAGGTGGAAATCTAAATATAGGGTGCCAAAAGTATGGGTTTGGTGGGGAGCCAAACCCTTCATTCCTCAGGAAGAAGATGAGAATTGTACATTCCCTCCCAGTTGCAGGTTGTCTCACTGAGGTAGGGTTTATGGTGAGCTGTTTTCAGGCCTCTTCTGCCCTTTTGATGTGAGTTTTTTTTTCCTCGTTCACCTGATGTGTTGGAATAGCTCAGCTAGTTTCTGGATTTCTTTCAGAGGGAATTGTTCTGTATGTAGCTATAGATTCTATGTGTATATGGGAAGAGGTGGGTCAGTTCAGGAGCTTCCTATGTCACCATCTTGAATCAGAACTCTGTAATCTCTTAAAACTTCTAAATCTCTTAAGTTTTCTCAAAATAAATTTTCTTTGCTTTGCATTTGTTTTGTTTTGTTTTTTAAGACTTTATTTATTTATTCATGAGAGACCCACAGAGAGTGAGGCAGAGACATAGGCAGAGGGAGAAGCAGGCTCACTGGAAGAAATTCCAGTGATCGTCTCTGATGTAATAATGTAAAAGCCATAAATTTGATTTTAAAACCTTTCATTTTTAGTAGTTGTTCCACAGCTCTGTTCTGGTCAGTTTTTTTTGTTTTTTGTTTTTTTGTTTTTTTTCTATGTGTATATGCATTTTGTAACCTGGCATTTTTAGTAGTTGTTCCACAGCTCTGTTCTGGTCATTTTTTTTTTTTTTCTATGTGTATATGCATTTTGTAACCTGGCATTTTGTAACCTGTCATTATTAACTACTTACTACTTTTGGAATCACTTTATTTTATCAAGATAATATCCCTGCTTTTGCCTATAACTCTAGAATTTATTTCTTTACAGTCTTTACCTTATATGCATGCTTGAGTGCAATACAATTCAAAAACAATAGATAATATATGACTTAAAAATATAACTCATTTAAAGGAGACTTACTCAAAATATATAAAGGAGATTTATTTAAATATGCAGTATTAAAGCATAGCAGTTAAATTATTGATATTGTTTTTTTTTAAGATTTTATTTATTTATTAATGAGAGAGAGAGAGAGGCAGAGACACAGGCAGAGGGAGAAGCAGGCTCCATGCAGGGAGCCTGATGCGTGACTGGATCCTGGGTCTCCAGGAACAGGCCCTGGGCTAAAGGCGGCGCTAAACCACTGAGCAACCCGGGCTGCCCAAATTATTGATACTGTTGAGGAAGTTAACAGCAAGATAAAATTTTTGTTCACTTGAATTTAATGAATTAATCTACATTTTTAAAATTTTATTTATTTATTCATGAGACGCAGAGATATAGGCAGACAGAGAAGCAGGCTCCCTGAAGGGAGCTGATATGGGACTCATCTGGGGATCACGCCCTAGGGCAAAGGCAGACTCTGTACCCCTGAGCCACCCAGGCAGGCATCCCAATTAATCTACATTTTATGTGGAAAAAAAATATGAAGAGCCTATGATACGGGATAGAAAATTGCAATTTGGACATGTTTTAGTGTGAAAGGTTTAAAGATTAAGAGTTATGTTTCATTGCAGTTTCTATGAAAATGAGAATTAACTTTAATTGTGGTACTTAATACTATTTAATATAATTTCAATGTAGAAAATATTTAGTTACATGGTTATTAGGATCTTAGTAACAAGTTAAGAACTGTCTTTTATATTTATATATATATAAATATATATATATATTTATATATAACTGTCTTTTAATATTTCAGACTACTCACCCACAGTGCTGAAACAGCTTATAATATTAAATCATCATTATTATTTAGCTCCATTTCTAGTTAATAGAATTTTACTTCCTTGATGCAACATATTTGACTAGGGCCAAGGAACTAAAAAATCATTTTTAGATGGTGAAAGAACTTCAGGAATACAATATATTTTAAATTCCCCTTGTATACAAGGAATTATTACTGAAGCAGTTGCTCTGTGTTTTTTAATATGATCTGTGGAGTCACTTCAATACCAACTCAAGCTCAGCAGAAGTTTTAACATATAATGCATGAAGAAGACAGATAATTTATAAAATTGTTCACCATTTATCATCACATTGATAGTAATAGTTGGTCTCAAACTAACATAAGCTATTAACCAGATACATAATTGTCTCTAGTAATACTGCATTCACCTAACAGGCTTAGGTATTTTTTGTTGCTCTTAAAGAGATGCTGAAATTTCCCATGATCATTTATGAAAATTGAAATAAGTGTACTATTGCCAGTTGAAGATAAATGTTATTTCATGTGTTTAAATCCATCTGGTATCTTTAGATTCAAAGATTAGTATTTTGCAAGCTAATTATAATTAGCCATATAGTGTCTCTTCTTCCTTAATCATAAATATTTTTCTTAGGAAAAAGAAAGATGAAGTAAAACTAGTGCAGGAATATTCATACTTGAAGGCTCTATCGGTTTTTTCCTTTTTAATCCTTAAAAGTCTCAGTGATAAGGATTTATTGTAACATTGCTTCATTTGTCTTGTAGTTATTGGGGAAAGGCTCCTCCTGTCTCTCATTCTTAATTTAAGAAGCATGTTTAGTTAAATACATAATCACAATTGGTGGGAGTGGGAAAGATAATTTTACTAACTTGTATTTTAGTTTTTAAAAACTCAAATGAGATATATGGTTACAAATTGTAAATGCATGCTGTTTATTTAGGGAGAACTAGAGAATAAAACTTTGCTCTCAGGATTTAAATTGTGAAATAAGTAAATGTTGTGAAATGTGAATCCAGAGAAATGAAACTATTAAAAGGAATTTGTTTTTAGTTGTACAGATTTTTTTTAATGACGAATGATAATTGAGGAAGTAATCAAACTGAACTTGGTGCATTGTACCCACAAAGACACCAAAATCATTAAAATGAGATACTGATTTCCTTTGATTTTTTTTTTAAGATTTATTTATTTATTCATGAGAGACAGAGAGAGAGAGAGGCAGAGACCCAAGCAGAGGGAGGAGCAGGTTCCATGCAGGGAGCCTGATGCGGGACTCGATCCTGGGACTCCAGGATCATGCCCTGGGCTGAAGGCGGGCGCTAAACCCCAGAGCCACCTGGGAATCTCTGATATTTCACTTGAATATCGAATGCTTAACATATCAATTTATTAAACTTTTTCTTTAAAATGTTGTTAATTATTGATGTACTTTTTTTGGCTTATTTTATTTACTGGCCTAAAAAGATTAGCAAATAATGTTTGAAATGATTCTTTTGAACTTTAGTAAAAGAAGCTTTTTTTTTGGCTCTTGGTGAGGGTGTGGGAGGAGGCATGGAAATTGAATTTATTGTCATAATATACCTACCATACACTTCAATTTTTAAAAAAGATTTTATTTATATATTTGACAGAGAGCACAGGCAGGGGAAGCAGCAGGCAGAGAGGAAGAAGCAGGCTCCCTACTTATTTTAAACTGATGCTGAGCAGGGAGCTGTATGCAGGGCTCCATCCCAGGACCCTGAGAGCCTGCTTTGAGCCAAAAGCAGAGCTTAACCACTAGCCACCCAGGCACTCCACAATTCTATTTTAAAAGCAAGCAGAAATATAAATAAACGTAGGCATAGACATTGTTACTTTAAAATCAACATAATAAGAAAGAACTGTCAAATATGCAAATATTTAAAAGTACTGAAGTTATTAACCAAAAGAACTTTTAAAACTACAAAGTTCAATTACATTTAACATGTAGAACATTTTAGACAATAAAAGTATGATGTTTCAATAGATTATGTCAGTAAAGCCTTAGAGCCATATCAGTAAGTTTTGAATATATGGCTTTAAGTGAAATAAGTCTAGGGGATCCCTGGATGGCTCAGTGGTTTAGCATCTGCCCTTGGCCCAGGGCGTGATCCTGGGAGCCAGGATCGAGTCCCATATCGGGCTCCCTGCACGGAGCCTGCTTCTCCCTCTGCCTGTGTCTCTGCCTCTCCGTGGGTGTATGTGTTTCTCATTAATAAATAAATAAAATCTTGAAAAAAAATTTAAAAAAAGAAGTCTAAAATAAAAACAAAATACATTTGTGTTTATGAAATCTAAAAATATCGGTTACTATCGGAAAGTATTTTAGATTTGATATAGATACTAGTACAATGTTCCCTGAGTTTTTTTTTTTCATTACACAGCAAGGAAAAACATCAAGAAAATATTCCCTCAAGCTGCGTATTCTGCTACTGTTCACTTCTTGTAATGAAAACAAGTGTACAGACTTCATATTAGTTGAACTTAAATGAACGTTCATGGATTGTTTAGTATATAAATGTAACTTTAATTCTGAGAATATTGTGAAAGTCCTGGAAAATAAATTACAGGAACTGAAAGTAGCATGGTCACTGTGTGTGTGTTAAACACATAATAAGATTTGTGAAATCCATTTTCAGTAGATAACTTTCAGACTTTTTAAAAAGTAAAACTTCCCATTAAAAAGCCACTTAATTTGTTTTCCTTGTAAGACACGCAAGGTAGAAATTAATTTTTTTAAAAAGTTAAAGAGAGATTTCTACTTCATTTATTTAGATGAAGTAACTTTTTCCCCTCAAATGAAACTTCTTACAGCACCCTTAAGGATAATTGATGATGGGCACCCAGGCATTTGAAAGAACAAGGAGCCTATTTTCTGTTGTTCTTATCTAATTCCTCTTGAGTAAAGAGATTCTGCCCCAGAGGGTTAAAAGGACTTTTTTTTTTTTCTTTTTAGATTTTATTTATTTATTCATGAGAGAGAGAGAGAGGCAGAGACACAGGCAGAGGAAGAAGCAGGCTCCACGCAGGGAGCTCAATGTGGGACATGATCCCAGGTCTCCAGGATCACCCCTGGGCCAAAGGCAGGCGCTAAACTGCTGAGCCATCCCCCAAAGGACTCCTTTCTTTCAGGATGTTTTTAAAAACATGATTCCATGAACTTCTGTAGGCTTAAATATTTTCATTGTTCTGTATATTTTATGGTGATCTGCATAATGTTTCATCTTTCTTTTTCTTTTTTTTTTTTTAAAGTAATTTCTCTACCCAACACGGGGCTCAAATTTATAACCCCAATATCGTGAGTCTCATGCCCTACTGACTGAGCCAGCCAGGCACCCCTAATTTTTTTTCTTTATATAAACCAGTTGGGGGCAGCCCAGGTGGCTCGGGGGTTTAGCACCGCCTACAGCCCAGGGCGTGATCCTGGAGACCTGGGATCAAGTCCCACGTGGGGCTCCCTGCATGGAGCCTGCTTCTCCCTCTGCCTGTCTCTCTGCCTCTCTTTCTCTCTCTCTCTCTCTCTCCTCTGTCTCTCATGAATAAATAAATAAAATCTTAAAATTAAAAAAAAATTGGTATGGTTATACCTCTTTTCCAATTTAAATGTGTTTGTGTGGGGGTGCCTGTCTGGCTGTTGTAGAACATGTGACTCTTGATCTCAGGGTCATGGATTCAAGTCCCACTTTGGGCATAGAACTTACTTTTTTTAAAAAAAGTAAAAAGGAAAAAAAATTGTGTGTGTATATGTATCATTCTAATAGAAAAAAAACCATCAATTTAAAATGATGGTACTATCATAGTCACTTGATTTAAATAAATAAAGATTCTAAAGTCTTTAAGATAAAACGGGATACCAAACTTTCTAAATAAAACACTTTGTTGGGATCCCTGGGTGGCGCAGCGGTTTGGTGCCTGCCTTTGGCCCAGGGCGCGATCCTGGAGACCGGGGATCGAATCCCACATCGGGCTCCCGGTGCATGGAGCCTGCTTCTCCTTCTGCCTATGTCTCTGCCTCTCTCTCTCTCTCTGTGACTATCATAAAAAATAAAAAAATAAAAAAAATAAAACACTTTGTTGATCTTTTCTACACTATTTTATGCAAAAAAAATTTTTTTTTGCTGTAATTTTACATATTGAGGACTACATAAATGGTATGCTAGAAAAGTGTTCCCACATATGTCCACTTGGGAAATACATTTATAAAAAGTATGTTGTCTTGGGGGATCCCTGGTTGGCTCAGCGGTTTGGCGCCTGCCTTCGGCCCGGGGCATGATCCTGAAGTCCCAGGATCGAGTCCCACATCGGACTCCCTGCATGGAGCCTGCTTCTCCTTCTGCCTGTGTCTCTGCCTCTCTCTCCCTCTCTGTGTCTCTCATGAATGAATGAATAAAATCTTTTTTTAAAAAAAGTATGTTGTCTTTAAAATAAAATTTGCGTAGACCTTTTTTCCTTTGTTTTACTTTTTCTTAACAATTGAGTACCATCTTAACGCTCATTAAAATGCATTTGCTGGGGATCCCTGGGTGGCTCAGCGGTTTAGCGGTTTAGCCTTTGGCCCGGGGCATGATCCTAGAGTCCTGGGATGGAGTCCCACATCTGGCTCCCTGTGTGGAGCCTGCTTCTCCCTCTGCCTGTGTCTCCAGCATGCGTTCTCTCTCTCTCTCTCTCTCTCTCTCTCTCTCTCTGTGTCTCTCATGCATAAATGAATAAAATCTTTTAAACAAAAATGGATTTGCTATAAAGACACCAAGGGCTGTAATGGAAGGCATTTTTCTGAATTTGTATTTTTAAATTTTGGGCCATTTTAGTTAAAATTACATAACTAGTTTATGCTCTAATGGTATTGTTTGATATTTTTAAAATTCAAAATATGTCTATTCATTAAGGCTTACCAGGTTTTATTTAGTGCTGCTAATGAATTATAATTTAATGACTTGGGGATTGATTGTGTAAATTATTAAAAATAAATGGAAGTATAATTTGTTTTAAAATAAGTTATATATAGGGTAACTGGCTTCATTATGTATTAAATAGGTTTCAAATCAATAAAATCAGAAGAAACAGCAGGTGTTGGGGAAGATGCCGAGAAAGGGGAACCCTTTTGCACTATTGGTGGGAGTGCAAACTGTTGCAGCCACTCTAGAAAACAGTATGGAGGTTCCTCAAAAAGTTAAAAATAGAACTACCCTACAATCCTGCAGTTGCACTATTAGGTATTTACCTAAAGGATAAAAAAATACAGATTTGAAGGGGTATATGCACCCTGATGTTTATAGCAGCATTATCAGCAATAGACATACAATGGAGAGAGCCCAGATGTCCATTGACTGAAGATGTGGCGTATGTGTGTATGTGTGTGTATGAATTGGAATTTACTCAGCCATGAAAAAAAAATGAAATCTTGTCATTTGCAATGTAGAGTGTTGTGCCAAGCGAAATAAGTCAGAGAAAGACAAATACCATATGATCTCACTCATGTGGAATTTAAGAAAGAAAACAGATGAACATATGGGAAGGGGAAAAAGAAAAAAAAAGAGAGAAAGAGAGGGAGAGAAACCATAAGAGACTCTTAATGATAGAGAAAAGCTGAGGTTTGATGGAGAGAGGTGGGTTGGGATGGGTTAGATGGGTGATGGGTATTAAGGAGGGCACTTGTGATGAGCACTGGGTGTTGTATGTAAGTAATGAATCACTAAATTCTGCTTCAGGAACCAATGTTGCCCTGTATGTTCACTAAAATTTAAATAAGTTAAAAAGAAGAGGGGATCCCTGGGTGGCGCAGCGGGGGATCCCTGGGTGGCGCAGCGGTTTGGCGCCTGTCTTTGGCGCAGGGCACGATCCTGGAGACCCGGGATCGAATCCCACGTCAGGCTCCCGGTGCATGGAGCCTGCTTCTCCCTCTGCTTGTGTCTCTGCCTCTCTTTCTCTCTCTGTGTGTGACTATCATAAATAAATAAATAAATAAATAAATAAATAAATAAATAAATAAATAAAGAAGAAAATACGTCTATCATCATAGAAGAAAAAAAATCAGTAAATCAATAAAATCAGTGCTTCACACTTAATGCAATAGATGCCAATTTAAGAAGAAAATTAAATCTTCAGGGGCGCCTGGGTGGCTCAGTTGGTTAACCATCTGCCTTCAGCTCAGGTCATGATCCCAGGGTGGTGGGATCAAGCCCCAAATGGGGCTCTCCACTCAACAGTGAGTCTGCTTCTCTCTTTCACTCTCACTCTCACTCTGTGCTCTTTCTCTTAGATAAAATCTTTTTTAAAAAGTAAATCTTTAATTAGAAATCTGAATAAAAGTAGAAAGTACTCTCTGCTGCAGTAGTTCAGTTTGTTTAAAAATATTAAATCTCGGAGCACCTGCCTGGCTCCGTTGTAGAGCATATGACTCTTGATCTCAGAGCTTTGAGTTCAAACCCCACATTAGGTGTAGAGCTTACTATTAAATCTGATATAATTGACTTACTGAAAAAGGAAGACTTATCCCAAAAAGAAAAATTCTCTCTTTGGAAATAAATTGTAAAATTACAAAACTGCATTGTAGAATTTGGTTAATGATTGACTTTGAGAGCCAATATATTTTAACTTGAAAGTGTTTATCCTGTTAATATCTTTTAAAATATACCTTATTGGTTTAATTCCTTTGACTTTCTCACCAATCTCAGCAAATAAGTAGGAGGGAGTTAGTGTTTAGTTCTGTTCTATTTTCTTTTCTTTTCTTTTCTTTTTCAAAGAAAGATTTTATTTCTTTATTTGAGAGAGAGAGCATGCATGAGCAGGGGGAGAGGGAGAAGCACACTACCTGCTGAGCAGAGACCCTGATGTGGGGCTCAATCCCAGGAACCTGAGTTCATGACCTGAGCCAAATACAGATACCCAACCAGTTGAGCCACCCAGTCATCCCTGTTCTATTTTCTTTTAGTGAGCCCGGCAGCCAACATGGAGCTTAAACTCACCACCCTGACTGAGATCAAGAGTCTCATGCTCTACCAACTGAGCCAGCCAGGTGTCCCCAGATTGGCACTTGCACGAAAAAATATATACATATATAATTGTAGCATCAACATACAGGAAAAAGAAAATCCTGGATATATGCTAGCCAGCCAATTGCATGTTTCAGCATGGGAGATAACATAGTGAAAATTAAAAGAGCACTGATTTCAGAGTCTGAAGGATCTGCCCTTTTACACTGTAGGAGCATTGAAAGGCTCAAGTAAAATGTTTTTGAAAACATTTCATAAAACTAGTACAAGCTGTGAAATGTAAGATGTCATTTTGTTTTGAGGGGTAATAAATACTTATTCAGTTATTGCCACATAAGCATTTTTTTCATCTTCTGGCTAGTGATCAAGAGGTATCTTCTTTGGCTGTCTTGAAAAATCCTATGATTTTTAACTGTGATGTTAATCAGGGAGAAAGTCTGACAAGTGGTGGAAGGAAAGAGAAAGACACATGTGGTAGGTCAATATTTCCAAAAGAATGAGTTGGTTCAGGGTACCTGGGTGTCTCAGTCAGTTGAATGTCTGACTTTTGATCTCAGGTCTTCAACTCGGGGTTGTGAATTCAGGCCCCAAGTTGGGCTCCATGCTGGGTATGAAGCCTACTTTATTTTATTTTATTTTTTTAAATGAATTATTTATTTATTTATGATAGTCACATGGGGGGGGGGGCAGAGACACAGGCAGAGGGAGAAGCAGGCTCCATGCACCGGGAGCCCGACGTGGGATTCGATCCCGGGTCTTCAGGATCGCGCCCTGGGCCAAAGGCAGGCACCAAACCACTGCGCCACCCAGGGATCCCTGAAGCCTACTTTAAAAAAAAAAAAGTTTTGGTTCATAATTAGTTTATGACATTTTGTTCATCCCTAGATAATCCAGAGATAATCTGAAAACTAAAGTAACTGTTTTGGCCTATTCTTGAATTGTGGTAAAAGTTTATCTTCAAGGGTGTAATTAATGTTCTATAAGAGCTTATTTGCATATTTTCTAGTACAACCTGCTATGATTTTTTTTTTATTTTTTTAAAAACCATCAGAAGCAATGATTAAGTGAATCAAGTTGTGAGACATTTAATATTATAAACTCTGTAAAAGACCCATCTTTGATTCTTCTTTTACTTTTTATTAATGTTTTGATATCTTCTTTTTATACAGGACTTTGCTTCCCGGGCTAAACTGGCAGTTCAAAACCTAGTACAGAAGGTTGGATTTTTTGGCATTTTGGCCTGTGCATCAGTAAGTGAATTGTATTAAAAGTGAGAAATTCCAAGAAATACTAGATTTATATTTGATCCAATTTGTTTTTATTTTTTATTCTTTTTCCCTTTTTTTTGAAATTTTACTTATTTATTCATGAGAGACACACAGAGAGAGAAACAGGGAGAAGCAGGCTCCATACAGGGAGCGTGAAGTGGGACTCGATCCCAGGACTCCAGGATCACACTCTGCCTGAGCTGGAAGGCAGACGCTCAACTGCTGAGCCACCCAGGCGTCCCATCCAATTTGCTTTTAAAGATAACACGCTAGAAAAAAATAAAGATAACATCTGAGTGAACAAAAATGCCATCACTTTAGATGAGTATGTAATTTTATTAATCATTCGTCGTACTCATCAAATGAACTGTTTCTGTTGGATAGGTTCATATCTTGTTTATTGACTTTTTTTTTTAAACAACTTTATTTTTTTTATTTTTATTTATTTTTGATAGGCAACACAGTGAGAGAGGCAGAGACATAGGCAGAGGGAGAAGCAGGCTCCATGCACCGGGAGCCCGACGTGGGATTCGATCCCGGGTCTCCAGGATCGCGCCCTGGGCCAAAGGCAGGCGCTAAACCACTGCGCCACCCAGGGATCCCGTTTATTGACTTTTTAAACATTTCATCTTGCCATGATGACTTCAGACCTAAGTGGCTTGTTTCAGTAATAAAAGAGATTTTTTTAAAAGATTTTATTTATTTATTCATGAGAGAGACACACAGAGAAGTAGAGACACAGACAGAGAGAGAAGCAGGCTCCATGCAGGGAGCCCAATGTGGGACTTGATCCTGGGACCCCAGGATCACACCCTGGGCCTGAAGGCAGGCGCTAAACTGCTGAGCCACCCAGGCATCCCAATAAAAGAGATTTTTTTTTTAAGATTTTTTAAGGGATCCCT
The DNA here is from genome assembly GCF_003254725.2 of Canis lupus dingo. Lineage (NCBI taxonomy): Eukaryota > Metazoa > Chordata > Mammalia > Carnivora > Canidae > Canis > Canis lupus. The sequence continues at coordinate 35,497,451 of NC_064251.1, forward strand.
GGGTGGCACAGTGGTTTAGCGCCTGCCTTTGGCCCAGGGCGCGATCCTGGAGACCCGGGATCAAATCCCACATCGGGCTCCCAGTGCATGGAGCCTGCTTCTCCCTCTTCCTGTGTCTCTGCCTCTCTCTCTCTCTCTCTGTGACTATCATAAATAAATAAATAAATAAAAATTAAAAAAAAATAAAAAATAAAAGATTTTTTAAAAAGAATAAAAGAGGTAAGATTCTTCCTTTCCATGAAGAATTTATAAAATGAAGGGCATTTAACTAAATAACAATGACTTCATTCTTACCAGAGTTATAGATAAGTACTCTTTTTCCAGAATTTCAAGCATTAGTTATAAGGAAGAATTTATATGAAACCTGTTTTGGCGGATATTTACAATTATCAAGGTAATTGAAACCTCTCAGGCAAAGTTATGTGCAACTTTGGCTACAATGAACTAAGAAACCACTTACGTCAAAATTGTAGTTAATAGGGACAGCTGGGTGGCTCAGTGGTTAAGTGTCTGCCTTTGGCTCAGGGCATGATCCCAGAGTTCCAGGATCGAGTGCCGCATCGGGCTTCCTGCATGAAGCCTGTTTCTCCCTCTGCCTGGGTCTCTGCCTCTTTCTCTCTCTTTGTGTCTCTCATGAATAAATAAATAAAATATTTAAAATGTATATATAGCTAATATCTCAAACTGCAGATTTGTGAAATTGACATTCCTTGATGAGTTGGTATTTATCCTGGTCTTTTTCTAATATAATAGAAGCAGTTATGTTTGAAATGGAACATTTTGATCAAAGTTTTCTTTGGTAACCTGTACATAATTTTTGGCAGTTCAGTGGTGGATTTGGCCAGTATAACTAGTTACACCTAGTTGATAGGATAAAAACCGCTACTGTAAATATAATTCACAAAATTATTGTCTAATGACACACAATTCCCTTACCCATTATGTACTAGAATATGAATTCATCTTTGAGTACTCCTCCCTTAGCAAAGCAAATGGCTATAAAAGAGGACATTTGGTGCCAAAATTTCTAATGTGATACGAACATTCTAGAGATTTACATGTGCTTGAATTATTGTCTTTTGAACCTGGCAATATTAGAAATTTTCATAATCTGATTTTTCTTTATAATGTAGAGCTCTTTATCATAATATTGACCTCAACCATTTGAGCAATTTATAAGTATATTGTAGTGTGATATAGTAGAAAGAGAATTGCCTTTGGCATTCCTTTTTTTTTTTTTTAAGATTTTATTTATTTATTCATGAGAGACACAGAGAGAGAGAGGGAGGCAGAGACGCAGGCAGAGGGAGAAGCAGGCTCCATGCAGGGAGCCCAACGTGGGACTCTATCCTGGGTCACCAGGATCACACCCTGGGCTGCAGGCAGTGCTAAACCACTGCACCACCAGGGCTGCCCCCTTTGGCATTCCTAAACCAGTTTGCCTCTTAGTAGCTATGTAACCTAGTCAGGTTACTCTCCAAACCCTGGTTTTCTAATTTTTAAAATGGGGCAATAAGACACTCATTGTAAAGGTTGATGTGAGGATTTAAGGAAATATATGTGAACTAACACAGTGCTTAGAACATTATTGTTCCACCATCATCTTTTATTGTTATCTGTCAGCTTTCATTCAGTTATGAGTGTTTGGAATAAAGAGATGAAAGATATATTCCCTTTCCTCCTCAAGGATCCTGAAGTCTAGTGAGGGAGACCATTGAAATACAGGAATAAATAGAAAGTGCTGTGAAAGTCAACAGAATGGGATTAAGCTGAGAGGCCTAATGGATAATAATGTCCTTACTTTGGAGGCTAAGTGAACAACCATGGGAGCCACATTGCCTGGGTTGAAATCCTGCTCTGCTGCTGAATGAAATCCTACTATCCTGAATAAATTGTCAAACTTGTCTCTCACTTTTCTTTTCTATAAAATGAGTGTAATGATACCTTTTGGCATTGTTTTGGGGATTAAGTTGATGATGTAGAAACATTAGAAAAGCACCGAACAAGTCAAAGCATTCAAGAAAAATTAGCTTTCATTATTCCTAGGGAAAACATGGAATACCTTCAATTTATTAAAACAAAAAATAGTATTTATTCTTTGGCACTCATCTATCCCTGTGTCCTCACTGTGAAAATCAACTTTCTATACTAGTCAGTCTTCTTTATATTTGACTAGGAATAATCAATATTGAACATAAATTGATAGATCATTCTGGCCTTCTAGGAACTTTTTTCTGGAAAATTTTTGATACTTAAAGTGTTAAAAGCATATATACTTCAAATAAGTTTTTTAGTTATTTTGTTGTTAACATTCAAACTAAGATAAATAGGGGATCCCTGGGTGGCTCAGCAGTTGAGCGCCTGCCTTTGGCCCAGGGAGTGATCCTGGAGACCTGGGATCGAGTCCCACATCAGGCTACCTGCATGGAGCCTGCTTCTCTCTCTGCCTATATTTCTGCCTCTCTCTCTCATGAATAAATAAATAAAATCTTTTTAAAAAAGAAAACAAAGATAAATAAAACTACTAGTTGAGGGAAAATTTCAAAGCTACTTAGTAGTTCTTTTAATCCCAGTCTTCCTTTATTTAGTCAGCAGTTGAAAAAAAAAAAAAAAAGAATAAATAGTATGTAACAATAAATACACTGATTATGCTCTACTGAGGGTATCCATACACTGAGGTGTCCAACATGTTTAGCAAATTCTAATTTTTAATCTACTCTTTTACATATCTTGTATACTTTAATTTCTTTTTCAACATGAGGTAGAGCCTGATAATAAAGGAAAACAAAATTGCAGTCCATGGAGTTATGAGGGTCACGTGAGAAAATATAAAAAATGATCCATGTAAAGCTGTGCAGATGGTATTGTTATTACATGAGTATAAGACAGATGAAATTGCATAAAACATTTGAATTTGGGGGACACCTGGGTGGCTCAGTGGATGAGCATCTGCCTTTGGCACAGAGTGTGATCCCAAGGTCCCAGGATCAAGTCTCTCATTGGGCTCCCTGTGGGGAACCTGATTCTCCCTCTGCCTGTGTCTCTGCCTCTCTCTCTGTGTCTCTCATGAATAAAAATAAAATCTTTAAAAAAAAAAAAAAACAACCATTTGAATTTGGATGAGCAAAACAAAACTGAGTTATTAAATCCAAGTGTTATAACAAAAGAATACTTGAATTCTAATTTAGTCGTGGCATTGTTTTTAAAAGAACATATGTCACAAATATTTTTTAAACAACTAGGCTTTGCTTTGAAAGTTCAAAAATGAAATTATATAAATTAATTAGCTTCTGAGTTCTGCCAACTGCCACAAGGACAGAGTGCTTCTATGGGAGAAAAATGGATGAAGTGCTCAAAAACAGCTTGTGGTTTCTTTGCATTTTTACATGAAATTGTCTTTCAGCATTCTTGAAATGTGGGAATGTTTGGAAAAGGTATTTGTTGTGAATCACTTCTTTGTCTGGGACTGAGTATTCAAAACATCTGAATCTATGTGCTCATATTTCCACACTTGATTTTCTTTTTAAAATATATTACACAGCCCTACAGCCTTGGTCTGTCATACAAATGATGAGATTTGTATGTGCAAAATACAAATTATGAATTTATGTTGAGGAATAAAAGCACATCTACATGTAAATGTATTTGTAATTTTTTTTAAGATTTTATTTATTTATTCATGAGAGACACAGAGAAAGAGAGAGAGAGGCAGAGACACAGACAGTGGAAGAAGCAGGCTCCATGCAGGGAGCCTGACGTGGGACTCGATCCCTGGACTCCAGGATCACGCCCTGGGCCGAAGGCAGGCACCAAACCACTGAGCTACCCAGGGATCCCCTATATTTGTAATTTTAAAAGAATGTTTGCTGTATAGATGTGAGTGATTTCTAGATAATATGTGAGAATATTTCTAGATAATATTCTTTTTTATTTTTTAAAATATTTATTTATTCATTCATTCATTCATGAAAGACACAGAGAGAGACACAGAGACATAAGCAGGGAGCCTGATATGGGACTTGATCCTGGGACTCCAGGATCACACCCTGGGCTGAAGGCAGGTGCTCAACCCCTGAGCCACCCAGGCGTCCCCTGAGCCACCCAGACGTCCCTCTTTTTTTTTTTTTTTTTTAAGATTTTATTTATTTATTCATGAGAGACACAGAGAAAGAGGCAGAGACACAGGCAGAGGGAGAAACAGGCTGCTCGCAGAGAACCCAATGTGGGACTCGATTCCTGGACTCCGGGATCATGTCCTGAGCCAAAGGCAGATGCTCAATCCCTGAGCCACCCAGGAGTCCCTAGATAATATTCTTATTTCAAGCTGAAGATTTTAGAACCCTATTAACTACTAAAATAATCTTAACTCTTTTTCTTCCTTTATACCTCACCTTAGACACAGCTAGCAAATGGCAAAATATCTGCTGAATGATACTAAATTCCTGTGGGTCCATTTTTTTTTAATCCAATTCTAATGTGATTTTTTAAAGAAAAGTATATTTGTGAGGTGTTAGCTATAAGTAGTGTAAGCAGAAGGACAGCTGGGTTTGCTTTGAACAGCAACCTGAGATGAATATGAGACCCAACTTACAGAAACATTAGAATACTTGCCTAGCCTTCTGAACAGTCTAGTATTGATCAGGGAACCTATGAAAGCAAGGCTTAAAGCATAATTCCACATAGCTGTAGGTGGTAAATTAAGCTGTTGGATTATATATTTTAACCTTTTTTTTTTTAAATAGATTCCAAATCCTCTATTTGATCTGGCTGGAATAACATGTGGACACTTTCTTGTACCTTTTTGGACTTTCTTTGGTGCAACTCTGATTGGAAAAGCAATAATTAAAATGCATATCCAGGTAATTATACCTTCTGGTTTACTGCCTAATGATGATGAACCCATTAAACAGCATTGAAAATTAATTCCTTTGCTCATTCTAATATGAATTGTTAATATTTGGTTCTGCTTCTTTTGGTTGGTATCTTACTTAGGTATTTAACCATGGAAAGTTACTTGGAGGTTAGTGAATTTGGTGCAGGTTTTCCCTGTCCTTATTGGAAAATTGTGCCACTTTAAGACTTTTCTCCTTGTTTTCTTTCCTTCCTTTTCCTCTCTCCCTTCTTGTCTTTCTTTATTTTACTTTTTGCCTTGTGAAACTGCTCATCCAAGACTATTACCAAGCAAAAATAGTGTTCCTATATAGGAAAATGCACATTATTTTCATTCATAGTTCAAAAATGTCATATTTTTGCTGACCATTAGCTGCGAGAAGATTGCCTTTCACTAATTCTACTTTTCTTTTATACCCCCCAATAATACTCCTCTCAAGGCACCAGTCCTTTACAGAAAACCAGCCAGATGTTAGTGTGGGGGAGAATGGGGGAAAAGAGGAACTCTGAAGAGGTGAAGAGCTGTGGTTGTGGTTAGAGAAGTTAGAATCTGTTATTTTTCAAAGCCAGTCTTAACAAAAGCTTTAGGATAGAGGGGTGTGTGTGTGTACGTATGTATGTATGTGTGTGTGTATATATATATATATATACATATATATACACACACATATGAATAGAAAGAGAATAAAATGGAATGAATATGTACTTCTAGAACTATGATATGAATTACTTTTAAAAGGACAAACTCACTAGAAAAAAATAAAATTTAACTAAAAAGAATTTCTTAATCAGTGATGTTTGCAACACAGAGACATTCACAAAAGGAAAGGCAAGAGCAGTGAGTAATATTTGTGCCCTAATAAGATTCCTTCAAAATTAAAAGTACCTCTGTCCCAAGTTTCATCTTAATACCTCTCTGCCTTCACTTATTAGAAGAGAAGAATGAGACAGAAAAACTTTAGCTAAAAAGAAAAAAAAAAAGAAAAACTTTAGCTGCTTTTACCTGCCCAGTTTCTAATATTAGATTTTGGTATTTGGAGTAAGTTTATTGAGCCTAACAAAAATTTAAAAAAAAAAAAAAAAGTTTATTGAGCCTATCCTCTACTCCTCTGCCATGATAATCACTCACAATTCCAAGGGCATTCCTCCTTCAAGGAATATATTTTCTCCCATTTACATTTAAGTATATTGTTCAATGAAATGAGTTTTTTAATATTGGAATGCTAGTTACTTTGGTAAATACTACAATACCGTATTAGGATTTTTTTTCAAATAATACAGTACGATTGTGAGTAGTAAATTATTTTGCAGTATATCAGAAGATAATTTTGTCTTTGATCTTTTTAGCTCTTTCTGAAGGAAGGGGGAAGCTATCATTTTGCTTTTTAAAAATTATTAATTATTCCTAACAAACAATAACAAATTATTTTAATTCCCTTTATAATAGCAACTTCTCTGAGAATCCATAAGCTTTATGCACCCAGCTTTGTGTAGTAACTGTCTACATAAATTATGGTAAAATGTATTATGCTAAGAGTATTCTGTAGTGATAGGGCATGCAACTTAATCAGATTTTTCATTACAAAATATTAAAAATAGTATATTTTTAAACATTCTCAGTTTTTTTCAAGTTCTGATAATGCTTAATTTTTTTGTATAGTACTTCACACTTTAAACCACTTAGTGTTTATGAGCTGATTTTATTGTTATAATCCTCAGAGAAATTACTACTCCCAATTTGTAATTGTCTTACAAATGCTTAGGAAGTTAATAAGTAATAGTAGCCTAAGAAAATAAGTAACAGCTGAAATTTGAACCTGTGTCTACTGGCTTCAAGTTCAGTGTTCTGTCTGTTCTTTTCAGTTGCCTTCTAAACTATAAATTATTTATGTGATTAAAGAAACTGAATTGTTTACTGTCTGCAATTTATCAGGACCTGTGCCATGCAATGTGCATTGGTCATCTCAAAACAATCCTGTGAGATGGTTATTATCCGTATTTTCATACATAGGCGAACTGATTGTTAGAGAAGACAAAAATTCTTCTTGTGCCTAAAGCCCTGGAATTCGGGATGCCTGGGTGACCCAGCAGTTGAGCGTCTGCCTTTGGCTCAGGGTGTAATCCTGGGATCCAGGATCGAGTCCCGCAGTGGGTTCCCTGCGAGAAGCCTGTTTCTCCCTCTGCCTATGTCTCTGGCTCTCTCTCTGTGTCTCTCATGAATAAATAAATAAATCTAAAACAAATAAACAAACCTGGAATTCAAACCAAACTCTATAAATTTAAAGCTATACCCAATATATATGTGGAAAGAAAAAAAGAAAGCCAAAATCCTTTTACATTTCTGAAAGCAGAGAATCTGAGTTCCTTCACTAAACTGAGACCATGGATATGTTTGCTGTGTTCCATTGTACAATGGATACAGACTTTCTAAAGGCATGTCACTTGATGTACATCCAGATGAGCTCCAGGCAACAAACATTTCTCATTCTTTGGGTAAGCAATAGTAACACATAATATGAATATTTTAACTGTTTCTGAAGTAACTAGAGGGAAACCCCAGATACAGATTTTTCTGTAATCTAGTAAACCCATTTTTTTTTTCTGGTTCTTTTCCCCTTTTCTTCAGCCTAAAGTAGTCAAAAATATTGTCATTTTTATTAATATCTTGCTATTTGTTAAACTTCCCCTAAAAACTTCAAAGTAGCTGGGGCAGCTGGGTAGCTCAGTGGTTAAGTGTGCCTTCCCTTCAGGTCATGATCACGGGGTTCTGGGTTCAAGTCCCACATCAGGCTCCTCGCGGGGAATCTTCTTCTCCCTCTGCCTATGTCTCTGCCTCTCTGTGTGTCTCTCATGAGTAAATAAATAAAATCTTTAAAAATTTTCAAATTAGGGGCAGCCCCGGTGGCGCAGTGGTTTAGCGCCTCCTGCAGCCCAGGGTGTGATCCTAGAGACCCGGGATCGAGTCCCATGTTGGGCTCTCTGCATGGAGCCTGCTTCTCCCTCAGCCTGTGTCTCTGCCTCTCTCTCTCTCTCTCTCTCTGTGTCTCTCTGTGTCTCTCATGAATAAATAAATAAATAAAACCTTTAAAAAAAATTTTTTTTTCAAATTAGACCACCTTGTAATATCAGATTGGGATTTCCAAAGTCGTTATATTTATACTCATACTTAATATTTCACATACACTATAACTTTCTCACTGTGTGTATTATTTCTTGCCTCTTTATCTTTCCACCACAGACACATAGAAATATAAGCTCCATGAAGGTAGAGAGTTTTGTCTTTGGCTCACTGAGGTATTCTAGTGCCTAGAATATATCATGTGACTTGTAGTAGACAGTAAATTTTTTTAAAGATTTTTTTTAACATTTTATTTAAAATCCGGGACCCCAGGATCACACCCTGGGCTGAAGGCAGGCACTAAACTGCTAAGCCACCCAGGCTGCCCAAAGATTTTATTTTTAAGTGATCTGTACACCCAATGTGGGGCTCAAACTCACAACCCTGAGGTCAAAAGTCCCATGCACTACTGAGTGAGCCAACCAGGCACCACTCAGTAAATTTGAGTTTTTTTGAGATTTCATTAATTTGGGGTACCTGAGTGGCTCAGTGGTTGAACATCTGCTTTTGGCTCAGGTCGTGATCCTGGGGTCTTGGGATTAAGTCCCACATCAGGCTTCCTGCAGGAAGCCTACTTCTCCCTTTGCCTATGTCTCTGCCTCTCTCTGTTGTCTCTTATGAATAAATAAATAAAAATCTTAAAAGAATTAGTTTGAGGGAAAGAAAGAGAGTATGCACAAGCGTGAGCAGGGAAAGGGGTAGGGGAGAGAGACTCTCAAGCAGACTTTGTGCTAAGTGCAGGGCCCTATGCAGGGCTCAATCCCACAGTGCTTATTAGATCGTGACCCAAGCTGAAACCAGGAGTCAGATGCTCAACTGACTGAGCCACCCCGGCACCCCACCCTACTAATAAATAAATTTTTAATAAATGAATATAAGATTTTTCATTCTATTGAAGGACCTTCTTTTTTTTTTTTTTTTTTTTTTTTTTTTTTAAAGATTTTATTTATTTATTCATGATAGTCACAGAGAGAGAGAGAGAGAGAGGCAGAGACACAGGCAGAGGGAGAAACAGGCTCCATGCACCGGGAGCCCGACGTGGGATTCGATCCCGGGTCTCCAGGATCGCGCCCTGGGCCAAAGGCAGGCGCCAAACCGCTGCGCCACCCAGGGATCCCAGGACCTTCTTTTATAAATAGTTTCTTCTTTGTTCATTCTGGCACTGTTAGTTTTCTACGCCCATATCTTTTTTTTTTTTTTTTTCCCTACTCAACCCTTTCCTCTACACACATGGTTGAGTGGGCTATTTGGTGGTCTATGGTTTTTGTTTACTTGGTAGAATCTCCACTCTGACCTCTAGCCCGAATGACTCTGAGATGAGACATATGTTCTTAAATATCTGACACATTTATGTCTTACCCAGCACAGTGAATTTTCAAGCTGTTACATATAAAAAGAAAGTCAAAGTCTTGTTTTGTTTTCAAGCAATGGAATTATGCAATTATCTGGGCATTGGCTTATTTTCAATGTTAGGAAATTATGGTAGGGAAAACTCATGGTGGTGAAATCACTGAGAGACAAAACTATTAGCTCTAATTCTTAGTGAAAGATTTATAGCTCCAATGGCTGGCTTTTATAGAAACTAGAAGGATCCCTATATATGAGTGCTTTTCTCCCTAAATAATCTGTAATAATTGTCTTGTTAGTTTCATAATCTTCATACACCATGTGTATAACTGTTTATGAAATCATCATCCATCTTGTAACTATTTTTAACATCTATATGCTTTTTTTTTCATAAGATAGGTAGTATCTTTTTTAAATTGTTACATAAACAGGGACAACTGGGTGGCTCGGTTGCTTGAGCATCTATCTGCCTTTGACTCAAGTCATGATCCCAGCATCCTGGTATTGAGCCCACATTGGCCTCCCCACTCCTTGGGGAGTCTGCTTCTGCTTCTCCCTCTACCCTTCCCCCTGCTTATGCTCTCTCTGTCAAATAAATAAAATAATAAATACATACATACATACGTACATACATACTTCAAAAAAATAATTGGGGCAGCCGCGGTGGCACAGCAGTTTAGCACCGCCTGCAGCCCAGGTTGTGATCCTGGAGACCCGGGATCGAGTCCCACATCGGCCTCCCTGCATGGAGCCTGCTTCTCCCTCTGCCTGTGTCTCTGCCTCTCTCTCTCTGTGTCTCTCATGAATAAATAATAATAAAATAATAATAATAATAATAATAATAATAATAATAATAATAATAATTGAGTTGAGGATATTTGCTACCTGTTAGCACTAAATGCATCTTTACTTATAACTAAAGTATCAGCATCTTTACTTAATGGAGAGTACTGGGGCACATGGGTGGCTCATTTGGTTAAGCTTTTGCCTTCAGCTCAGGTCATGGTCTCAGAGTCCAGGGATCGAGCCCCACATCTGGCTCCTTACTCAGCGGGGAATCTGCTTCTCCCTCTCCTTCAGCCCCTACCCCCTGCTTGTGCACACACTCTCTCTTCTCTCAAATAAATAAATCTTTAAAAAAAAAAAAAAAAGGAGAGTACTTCAGTAGCACCAAATTGAAAATGACCCAATTCTGATCATGATTCTCAGTAACCCATTGATGCTTTTGCTTGTACATAAGCCTAAAAGTCCAAGATCATTCAGGTTCTGAGAATGAAACTTTTGTAATAACTTCTATAAACTTTCAACGAAGGATGTACAGGCTTTTCAGGATCCTCTGGATTAGATTTAACCCAGACCCATGTCCTCAGTTTGACCAGCTTTAATTTTGGTAATGGCTGTGTGGGAACCCATGACTTCAGTTTGTATACTCCACTCTAAGATCCATAGTACATGTGGAATGTCCACCCAGCCTTGGGTTTCATGACTCACATTTTTCCTTCAGACATAGTCATGTATCCTGTAAGACTTGATTCGTGCTTAAGGAAAAACATCTTTAAAATACAAAGTAGGTAGCATTTGCGAGGCAAGTGGTGTTTTTGTTTGTTTTTTTTTTTAAGAATTTTAAAAATTGTATTTGGAGCAGCACCTCGCCTTTTTAGACTCTTAACAGATTATTAATTTATATTGAGGTTTTCTGATAACAGATACTTATTTTAACTGGTATTTTCTCTACAGAAAATCTTCGTTATAATAACATTCAGCAAACACATAGTGGAGCAGATGGTGGCTTTCATTGGGTGAGTAATTATTTGTGGATTAATATTAATGTCATCACTGTTCAAATAGAAGAAAATGTATAAAAAATTTTATTGGGACAGAATTTTTCTGATACCTTTTTATTTTTTGAGGAGAAATCTTTTGCCCTGTTATTAGTTAAATTGAAGACTTTCTTACCCTACAGCAGGGAAAGATGAAATTTAAATAATCCTTATTTTAGATTTTTAATTAAATGTTAATTTTAAAGCCATAGAATTCTTGATTTAAAAAAAACTGAAGTTTGAGACTGTTGCTCCTCCAAAAAAATAAGAAATCCTCTTTATATAAAAGACATGTGTGTATTATTACAGTTTAATTGTGCTTTAGTACAATGCTATGATTTTTAGCCAAAATTGGATGCCAGATACACAGTTGCATTTAATTTAAATATAAATCTTACATAAAAATCAATATTTCGTTAAATAAGGCATAAGATGGTATAATATTACAAAATATGTCAGTTATGAACCTATTACTTCACTAGAGAAAAAATCGGCCATTTTAAAAGGCTAGACTATCCAAAGCTTTTATTTTTGTGTTTATATTTTTTTAGTATATGTGCTGCCGAAGCGAGCACTATTTTTGTGTTTATAGTTGTGAGTAAAGTCAGTTACAATTTATGCTTTAAATGGTAATGTCACATACTTGTAGAGTACTTTGATAAAACAGTAGACTCTTTGGTTAGTCAAATTAATTATCAACTAGAATGGGAATACTGTCAGATAATGAAACTTTTTTTATGTATTTTTTTTTATTCAATGTTTATAGGTGAAAGGTTTTCTTTTCCTTTAATAGTTTAACTGGTCAAGGGCACCTGGCTGGCTCAGTCCATAGAGCTGGCAACTCTTGATCTCTGGGTTGTGAGTTTGAGCCCCACATCGGGTGTAGGGATTAGTTAAAAATAAAATCTTAAAAAAGATTAACTGCCCAATGGTAGAAAGTACTCTTTATGTAATTTTACCATAAATCTTTATCTCAAAAGCCATTTATAAAACAAAACTTCTGGGGATGCCTGGGTGGCTCAGTGGTTAAGCATCTGCCTTTGGCCCAGGACATGATCCTGGAGTCCTGGGATCGAGTCCCACATCAGGCTCCCTGCATGGAGCCTGCTTCTCTCTCTGCCTATGTCTCTGCCTCTCTCTGTGTGTGTCTCTCATGAATAAATAAAATCTTTTTAAAAAATAAAAAAAATTTAAAAATTAAAACACTTATGAAAATTTTTGCTATTTAAAAAAAATTGCCATTTGGAAGTGAGTTCATGAGTATTAGTTTTATTCTTTAAACCGTGTATTTTATATATATATATATATGTATATGTGTATATTCTCTTCTATATATGATATATTTTACAATAAAATAGTATTTAATATTTTCTATTATGGTTTTAATATAATAATTGAAGAAAAACATATTTTTGAGAATATACTCAGTGGGGCCAGCTACTGGTTTTATTACTTCCTAATCTTCTGATTATAAATGTGGATTATAGCTTGTCCATCAAAATGTAATTACTCTAGTTTTTTGTTCTCTGGATCCTTATAAATAACTGGTTTATAAGTTACCATACATCACATTCAGAAACCAAGCAGAAATATTCTTTTTCCTTATTTTTAAATACAAAGAAGACATTTCATCTGTTTTTAGAGCTATTATTCCACCTCTAGAATTCCAAAGGGCCTAGAGCTGAGTACTACACAAACCCAGAAGTTACCTGAGTGACTGTGGATGTAGCACTATACCTTCTTCCCTTCTCCTGTTCCAAAGCTGAGCATTTGTAAAAGGAAGTTTTTCCAGGCACGTAGCAGCTCTATCCATCGGGGCATCCCACTCTTGATTTGGCTCAGGTCATGATCTCAAGTGTCATGGGATCAAGCCTCCCAGTGGATTTCATGCTCAGCAGGGAGTCTGCTTAAAGATTCTCTACCTCTGCCCCTTCCCCCCACTTGCTTACATGTGCATGCACACTCTATATATACAATAAACAATAAATTAATCTTTAAAAGGGGGGCAGTTTTTCAGCATTTTATACATACTCACTACCACTATCTTCTGTGTCCCCAGCCTTTGGAGTTTCTAAAAAGCTAGATTAGGTAACTACCTATCTTATCTACACACATCAAGTTACATTCCCTTCCAGTCTGTTCTCCATACTGCAGTTAGTAACATTTTAAAAATATTAATCTGAAAAAAAATAAATAAATAGATAAAAAAAATAAAAGTATTAATCTGAGTATGTCACTGCCACTGTCCTTCCTCCAGCTCCTCATCTTCTTAAAACCCTTTTCTTGGGATCCCTGGGTGGCGCAGCGGTTTGGCGCCTGCCTTTGGCCCAGGGCGCGATCCTGGAGACCCGGGATTGAGTCCCACGTCGGGCTCCTGGTGCATGGAGCCTGCTTCTCTCTCTGCCTGTGTCTCTGCCTCTCTTTCTCTCTGTGACTTAAATAATAAATAAAATATTTAAAAAAAAAAAAAAAAAACCCTTTTCTTCGTTTTTTGTTTGTTTGTTTGTTTGTTTGTTTTACTTTCTTAAGATAAAGCTAAAATATTGTCTAGAGAGCCTTGTATGATATATTGCATATAATTTTCTTTTCTTGAGTCTTCCATCTATGGTCTTTACTTGCTTGTGGTTTTTCCTTTGCCTAGTTCAGGGTTTCTTAACCTTTGCACTATTGACATTTTAGGCCAGCTAGTTCTTTGTTGTGGGAGAGTATTCTATGCATTGTAAGATACTTAATTGCATCCTGTCCTCTTACTCACTAGATGGTACTAGTATCTCCTAGCCATGACAATCAAAAATGTCTGCAGACATTACCAAATATCCTAATGCACTTATGCCTCCACTACCTCCACCAACCCCACTGAGAATCATTGGCCCAGATAATGCCATTCATTCATTCATTCATTCATTCACTCATTCATTCATTTATTCATTTTAAGTGGGTTCCGTGCCCAGCACAGAACCCAACACAGGGTTTGAACTCATGGCCCTGCGATCAAGACCTGAACTGAGGGGATCCCTGGGTGGCTCTGCGGTTTAGCGCCTGCCTTTGGCCCAGAGCGTGATCATGGAGTCCCAGGATCAAGTCCCGCGTTGGGCTCCCTGCGTGGGGCCTGCTTCTCCCTCTGCCTGTGTCTCTGCCCACCCTCCTTTCTCTCTCTCTCTCTCTCTCTCTCTATCATGAATAAATAAAATCTTAAAAAAAAAAAAAAGACCTGAGTTGAGGTCAAGAGTCAGATGCTTAACCAACTGAACCATCCAGGCACCCCTATATAACATCCTTTAGATTTCAACTATTATATTAACAAAATGCCTTCCCTAACTGCAATCAGATATCCTCTTTTCTAGGGACATCTGTTCATAACAGTATGTACTACATGCATTGACAGTTGTGTTTTTACATTTATGTTTGAGGGTATGTGATTATTATATTGTATCTATAGCACCTAGAATGATAAATATATAATGGATATAATGAACACAGGGTGCCCATGTAAAGATCTGGCTGATAAGAATTAGCATATCATTTCATAGCCCAGAATCTTCTGTTTTCCCAGCCTTTGGAGTTTCTCAAGTTATATAACTTATCTACAGTAAACAGAAATAATAGGATCTTTATAATCTTAGGCCAACAAATTAAAGTTAGAATTTCTTTTTTTTTTTAAGATTTTATTTATTTATTCATGAGAGAACAGAGAGAGAGGCAGAGACACAGGCAGAGGGAGCTGCAGACTCCATCTGCAGGGAGCCCCATGCGGGACCCATCCTGGGACTCCAGGATCACACCCTGGGATGAAGGCAGGCGCCACCGCTGAGCCACCCAGGGATCCCCTAAAGTTAGAATTTCTTATGGTTTTCAAAAGTAGTTATTTCTTACCTTTAATATCTCATCTAGCACAGCCTTCAAAAAAATCTAGTGGTGGGCAGCCCAGGTGGCTCAGCGGTTTAGCACCACCTTTACCCCAGGGTGTGATCCTGGAGACCTGGGATCAAGTCCCATGTCAGGCTCCCTGCATGGAGCCTGCTTCTCCCTCTGCCTGTGTCTCCCTCTGCCTTTGTCTCTGCCTCTCTCTCTGTGTGTCTCTCATGAATAAATAGATAAAATCTTTAAAAAAAAAAGTCTAGTGGTTCTTTTTTTTTTTTTTAAGATTTCATTTTTAAGTAATCTCTATACCCAAACCCAACATGGAGCTTGAACTCACAACCTCAGGATCAAAAGTTGTATGTTCCTCCAAATAAACCAGCCAGTGACCCAGTGATTCTTCCTTCTTTCTTTTTTTTTTTTTAAGATATTATTTATTTATTTTTTTTAATTTTTATTTATTTATGATAGTCACAGAGAGAGAGAGAGAGAGAGAGAGAGAGGCAGAGACACAGGCAGAGGGAGAAGCAGGCTCCATGCACCGGGAGCCCGACGTGGGACTCGATCCTGGATCTCCAGGATCATGCCCTGGGCCAAAGGCAGGCGCTAAACCGCTGCCCCACCCAGGGATCCCAGATATTATTTATTTATTTATTTGAGAGAGAGCATGAGCAAGGGGAGGGCCAGAGGGAGAAGCAGGCTCCCACTGAGCAGGGATCCTGATGCAAGGTTCCATCCCAGGACCCAGGGATCATGACCTCAACCTAAAGCAGATGTTCAACCAACTGACAGCTGAGCCACCCAGGTGCCCCTGATTCTTCCTTCTTAAAGATGGTTTTGCATAAAGTTATCCTAAGATATTCAAGACCTGCTAGAATCCAATCTTTATTGAATTAAAGGGGTGGTATTATATATATTTTTTAAGATTTTACTTATTCATGAGAGATACAGAGAGACAGAGACACAGGCAGAGGGAGAAGCAGGCTCCACACAGGGAGCCCAATATAGGACTCGATCCTGGGAATCTGGGATTATGCCCCGAGCCAAAGGCAGACACTCAACCGCTGAGCCACCCAGGCGTCCAGTGGTATCATATTTTTAAAATTGTTTTCAGGAGATAGATACTGGAATGTCTTGATATCCTCATCTTTTCCCCAGTGTTATCCACAAGGATTATCTCATCAACTTCTTTTCTAGATAACGTATTAAACAGTATAATCAGACTTAGCAGATGATAATAATTCTTTATTACCAGATACCAATTGGTATATTTTTCATATCTGTCAGGAAAAAATAATCTTCTAATCAGATACAACAGTTGTGCTTGACATGATTGGTTTTCCCATATTTTGAAGTAGGAAATGCTTTTAAATACAAGTGTTCGGGATCCCTGGGTGGTGCAGCGGTTTGGCGCCTGCCTTTGGCCCAGGCCGTGATCCTGGAGACCTGGGATCGAATCCCACGTCGGGCTCCCGGTGCATGGAGCCTGCTTCTCCCTCTGCCTATGTCTCTGCCTCTCTCTCTCTGTGACTATCATAAATAATAAATTAAAAAAAATTTTTAATAAATAAATAAATACAAGTGTTCAAATGGAAGTACCTAAGTGACTTGGTTAAGCATCTGCCTTCGGCTCAGGTCATGATTCCAGGGTCCTGGGATTGAGTCCTGCATCAGGCTCCCTGCTTGGTGGGGAGTCTGCTTCTCCCTCTACCCCAATCCCCTGCTAGTGACTTCTCTCTGTCATACTCTCTCTTTCCCTCTCAAATAAATAAATAAAATCTTAAAAAATAAAACAACACAAGTATTCAAATGAAAAATAGACTCACCAAGCCTAGACTGAAAATTAAAGTTCAATAAGGAGAATGAATTTTTAGTAGTCATAAATTGATTATTATAAATCATAATAAGTAGTTTAGCAATTTATTTCAGAAAAGAGAAGTTAAATTGACTCCCTTGACCCATTGCTGAGTTGAACCAAAAATAGTACCTCTAGCTTGCTGTAATAATATTATCTTCTGATTGTTAGTTGTCTCTCTTTACACTATTGAACTATAAATCATTTAGCACTTGATCAAACTAAACTAGTAAAGTTTGGAATATAGCCTTTTGAAGGATATTTTGAAGCTATATATAGTTTTATTTTTTATTATTATTATTTTTTTAAAGATTTTATTTATTTATTCATGAGAGACACAGAGAGAGAGAGAGGCAGAGACACAGGCAAAGGGAGAAGCAGGCTCTATGCAGGGAGCCTGACGTGGGACTTGATCCCGGGTCTCCAGGATCGTGCCCTGGGCTGAAGGGAGCACTAAACCGCTGAGCCACCAGGGCTGCCCTAGTTTTATATATATAAAAACAACTATGGGAGTGATGAGTTACAATTATAGAGAAAAAAAATCAAAAGACAAGACCAAGAAAAGCAACAACTCAAATTTAAAATGATGATATACTAAGACAAGGAAGAATGAAAAATGAACCCAAACAGTAAAGAAGAGCTAGGAAGTAGAATATGAATAGTGTGCATAGCCTTTGAACAAAATAAATTGAGATTTGAATATGAACTCTGCCCCAAACCAGTTATTTAACTTCTCTCTGCATCCACTTCTATTTGCTCTTTTTCAAATAATACATCTTTCTTTTTTCAAAAAAGATACAGAGCAGCCTGGGTGGCTCAGCGGTTTAGCGCTTGCCTTTGGCCCAGGGCATGATCCTGGAGTCCCGGGATCGAGTCCCACGTCGGGCTCCCTGCGTGGAGCCTGCGTCTCCCTCTGCCTGTGTCTCTGCCTCTTTCTCTCTGGATCTCTCATGAATAAATAAATAAAATATTTTAAAAAAATAAAAAATAAAAAAAAGATACATTTATTTATTTGAATGAGTGAGCAGGAAGAGGGGGAGAGGAGGGACAGAAGGAGAGAGAGAATCCCAAGCTGACCCCCCCGCTGAGCACAGAGCCCACACAGGGCTCCTTCCCACAATCCTCAGATCATGACCTGAGCTGAAGTCAAGAGTGAGATGCTTAACCTACTGAGCTATTCAGGCACCCCTCAAACAGTATGTTTCTTTGGGTAGCATTTCTTCTCTAGTTCAGGAGGCAACTGACAACCTTTCCAACTTCCAAACAAACGGAAATGTCCTGTATAAAAATATTTTACAGTTTAGTTGAAGCATACTCATATCAGTGATATAACATTCCAAGGCATGTGGATTTTTAAAACGCCTTCAGTCTCAGTTTTTTCTTGCCTGTGGGGTTTTTTTTGTTTTGTTTTGTTTTTGCCTATGTTTTTAGTCTTATTTCCAGTTTCTGTTGACTGTTAGAAAGGTAGACTTTTAAGTGACTATATTGTGTACTCTCAGGGAGGATTGAGGGAAAGCCTAAATCCTGACCTTTAACTAGGATGAAGTTTTGTGTTTTTTTTTTTAAGATTTTATTTATTCGGGATCCCTGGGTGGCGCAGCGGTTTGGCGCCTGCCTTTGGCCCAGGGCGCGATCCTGGAGACCTGGAATCAAATCCCACGTCGGGCTCCTGGTGCATGGAGCCTGCTTCTCCCTCTGCCTGTGTCTCTGCCTCTCTCTCTCACTGCGTGCCTATCATTAAAAAATATATATATATATATATATAAATATATATATATTTTTTATTTATTCATTCATGAGAGACACACAGAGAGAGAGAGAGAGAGAGAGAGGCAGAGACACAGGAAGAGGGAGAAGCAGGCTCCACGCAGGAGGCCCGATGCGGGACTCGACCCCAGGTCTCCAGGATCATGCCCTGGACCGAAGGCAGGCACTAAACCACTGAGCCACCAGGGATTCCCCTTTTTTAAAAAAAAATTATTTATTTATTCATGAGAGAGAGAGAGAGAGGCAGAGACACAGGCAGAGGGAGAAAGGATGAAGTTTTTCATCAAAGATTGTACAAATAATTCTTGAGGATATTAATATCTATTTTTATTTTTTTAAAGCGATCTTTGCATTTTTTTAAAAGATTTTATTTATTTATTCATGAGAGAGAGAGAGAGAGAGAGAGAGAGAGGCAGAGGCAGAGGGAGAAACAGGCTCCATGCAGGGAGCCGTACACCGGACTCAATCCCAGGTCTCCAGGATCATGCCCTGGGCCGAAGGTGGCACTAAACCGCTGAGCCACCTGGCCTTCCCCAAGGATATTAATTTCTAAATTAATTTATTTATGTAAGTATTCTCTGCACCCAACGTGGGGTTCAAATTCACATCCCAGACCAAGAATCATATACTCTTCTGACTGAGCCAGCCCAGGTGCCTCAAGGATACTATTTTTTTTTAACATAGTGAGCACTTTACATAGTTATTATTACTGTTTACTTCTAATTATAACTTTGTATGATGGATATTTTTCCCTCTTATTAATAAGGAAATGGGCTCTGAGTGGTTATAAATAACTCATTTATATAATTTCTACTTTAGTTTTTTTTCATTGAAAGGGTATTATACTATATGTAGTCGTTTTATACTTTTCATTTATTATGTTACCAATATTATTATGTGTTGCTGAATATTATTCATTTTGGCTGCTGTATGTTATTCCATTGGGAATTATTAATCCATTTACCATCGATGAACATTTGGGGGCAGCCCGGGTGGCTCGGCGTTTTAGCGCCACCTTCCGCCCAGGGTGTGATCCTGGAGACGCAGGATCGAGTCCCATGTCGGGCTCCATGCATGGAGCCTGCTTCTCTGCCTGTGTCTCTGCCTCTCTCTGTGTGTGTCTCTCATGGATAAATAAATAAAATCTTAAAAAAAAGAAAAAAAAGAAAGAAAGAAAAGAATGGGCAGCCCGGGTGGCTCAGCGGTTTAGCGCCACCTTCAGCCCAGGGCGTGACCCTGGAGACCGGGGATTGAGTCCCACGTCGGGCTCCCCGCATGCAACCTGCTTTTCCTCTGCCTGCGTCTCTGCCTCTCTCTCTCTGTGTCTCATGTCTGTGTCTCTCATGAATAAATAAATAAATGAATAAAATCAGAAAGGAAAAGAAAGAGAGAGAAAGAGGAGAAAAGCAAAGAAAAGCAAAGCAAAAAGAAAAGAAAAGAGAAAGAAAAGAAAAGAAAGAAAAGAAAAGAAAAGAAAAGAAAAGAAAAGAAAAGAAAAGAAAAAGATAATTTTGTCTAGGACCAAATTTGGGCAAATTCTTACCTGTCAAACTGCTCACTGCCATCGCCCCACCCCCATATCTTGGTGGTGCAGTTTAGTATTAATTTTACAGAGGTATGAATGCTATACTGATGACTGAAAGAAATATTCCTTTCCAGAGGGCTCTAGCCTTAATGTAACTAGGAAGTAGCCCAGCTAAGTATAATACCCTAAGTATACCCTTGGCCTTTGGTATTTTTAGTACAGTATGTCATTGTATGACAGTCCTAAGATCGCAGAGAGAATGTAAGCTCTACCTTCAAAATTTACTGGGAATTTATAAGTAAATAGATCCCTTTCTTTTCTAATTATTATTAGAAATAATAATTGGTAGATTTATTACTTGGACAGTTCTGGAAAGCAATCGCTAATGGCATTAGTTTTTTTTGTTTGTTTGTTTGTTTTTTAATGATAGTCACACAGAGAGAGAGAGAGAAAGAGAGGCAGAGACACAGGCAAAGGGAGAAGCAGGCTCCATGCACCCGGAGCCCGACGTGGGATTCGATCCCGGTGTGGGATTCCATCCCGGGTCTCCAGGATTGCGCCCTGGGCCAAAGGCAGGCGCCAAACCGCTGCGCCACCCAGCGATCCCTAATGTCATTAGGTTTAAGGAAAGGTATCTCTGTTATCTTTTCCTAAATCAAAGGGTTTGTCTAGTTATATACGGAAACCTGAACAGATGTAATGAATCAGTTTTGTAATCTGAGAGATGTTAGAATACAGATAATAGTCTTGAGAAAAAGCCTTTTGGTTTATGGTATGTTTTGTAGAGGGACAGAGAAAGGTTCTGGGAAAAAAAAAAAAAAAACAACTAGGCATGTAATAGAGTTTTGAACTATTTGGTGTCTTAGGTTGAAATAAGTAAGGGAACAGAACCAAACAAAGAGAGAACTTCAGAGCTTGCTTACTGCTTGCTTGCTTTATAAAGTTTTATTTATTTATTTATTTATTTATTTATTTATTTATTTATTTATTTATTTATGAGAGACACAGAGAGAGAGGCAGAGACACCCGCAGAGGGACAAGCAAGGTCTATACAGGAAGCCTGATGTAGAACTTGATCCTGGGACTCCAGGATCACTCCCTGGGCCGAAGGCAGGCGCTAAACTGCTGAGCCACCCAGGGATCCCCAAGTTTAGAGCTTTAAAGGCATTATATTTGTTTCATTTTTTTTAAAATAAGATTTTAAATGAATTTTTATTTTAAACTTTCTCCAATGAGAGAGACCTGGACATATTTCTTAAAGAGCATGACCAAGTCTAACCTTAAAATCATGATTAAAATGACATGTTCCAGTTTTCTCACCAAATAGAGGATGAGAATTCCCAGAAAATAACATTAAGCATATGACTTGTAACAAACCATATGCAGAACATTGGCTCATTGTCAGGTTGCCAGGGTCTTATTGGAAGACAAAGTCCCTAGTTTTACCACACAGGAAAGTTTCCATAACTCAATCATTGAACTTGGGGGAGGGGGTTGGCTGGAGCAGGGACTTTTTACCAGATACAGAATGTTCCATACTCTGCTGTCTCCTGTTTCTGAGTTAACTTGATGTTTGACCTCAGAGTGGACTTGCCTGTGGCAAGAGAGATCGTTTTAACCAGTGAGTAATTAAGTGCTTGAATCTTAACAATGTTTCTTGTTCCTTACTCTGTAACAAGTGGTCAGAATGAGCTATGTTTGCCTGGACTTTATTCTACAGAAAGAAGATCTATTCTTTCATTTTAAAATATAAAATGGTTAATGTAGTTGATTCTTTTTTACTTTGATCATTAATAAAATAATCAGAAAAAGTTATGGAAGTATAGAATACAAATATTTGTATTAACTGAAGAAAGATACTCTAAGTTTTTTGTTTTTTTTAAAGATTTCGTTTATTTATTCATAGAGACACAGAGAGAGAGAGAGAAAGAGGCAGAGACACAGGCAGAGGGAGAAGCAGGCTCCATGCAGGGAACCTGACGTGGGACTCGATCCCTGGTCTCCAGGATCACACCCCAGGCTACAGACCCTGCTAAACCCCTGCGTCCAGCAGGGCTGCCTGATACACTAAGTTTTAACACCCTAGCTGCTGAGACTCAGTCGTATACACTAACTTTAGCATAATCTGCAGTTTAGGTGGAAAACTCCTGCCTTTTCATATCCTCTTCCTATAGTTTCTTATTTTCTCTTTTGACACTTTAACTCTTCTATATTTTTGTTGGAGATATTGTGAGGCAGCATAGCTAACGGATAAAACAGAAACTCCGAAGTTAGACTATATGAGAAATTGTCATTGTACTGGAAGTTACTACTGCCCATAGTTATATAATAATAATGCCCACTCAACATTTCTGTAGAATGATGAAAACTAAAACTGAACTATATTGTATTACATAGAATTGTTGATTAAAGGAAAAGGTAGGTCAAGGTCATGTCTGACACATTTTAAGTGTTCTCTAAATATTTGTCGACTAAATGAATTAATTCATTATTAGGAGAGACGAGACGTCTGTATATTTTTAGGCTGAGGGAAAGACTCTAGTAAAGAACTAGAGATGAGGGATCCCTGGGTGGCACAGCGGTTTGGCGCCTGCCTTTGGCCCAGGGCGTGATCCTGGAGACCCGGGATCGAATCCCACGTCGGGCTCTCAGTGCATGGAGCCTGCTTCTCCCTCTGCCTATGTCTTTGCCTCTCTCTCTCTCTGTATGACTATCATAAATAAATAAAATAAAATAAAATAAATTAAAAATAAAAAAAGAACTAGAGATGGAAAATAGAAATGGGGATCCCTGGGTGGCGCAGCGGTTTAGCGCCTGTCTTTGGCCCAGGGCGTGATCCTGGAGACCCGGGATCGAATCCCACATCGGGCTCCCGGTGCATGGAGCCTGCTTCTCCCTCTGCCTGTGTCTCTGCCTCTCTCTCTCTCTCTCTCTGTGACTATCATAAATAAATAAAAAATTAAAAAAAAAAAAGAAAATAGAAATGAAAAAAGGAAAGGATGTGGATTGGAAATTAACATTTAGTAAGAACCTGCTAGGCAAGGGGATCCCTGGGTGGCTCAGCAGTTTAGTGCTGGCCTTCGGCCCCGGCCATGATCCTGGAGTCCCGGGATCGAGTCCCACATTGGACTCCCTGCATGGAGCCTGCTTCTCCCTCTGCCTGTGTCTCTTCCTCTCTCTCTCTCTCTCTCTGTGTCTCTCATGAATAAATAAAATCTTAAAAAAAAAAAAAAAAGAACATGCTAGGCCAGGTGCTTTACATACATTTTATTGCATATGCGTAATAAAACCTGTAAGGTACTGTCGCTGTGTAGATGGGGAATCTGAAACACACAGAGAAGTTAAATTCATGTAAATGCAAGAGATGGAGATAGGATCCAAGAGGTAAGATCAAAAGCCTAAGTAGATTGATTATTTTCTTTAACAATTTCTTCCTTCAAATCTGGAGTAAAGATTCCGGGATCTTTTGAAATAGGAAAGAGGAATGTTGAGGGAATGCTATAGAAAGCAGTGAAGTAATCTACTTGAATTTGTAGTTTTGGACAAGAGCACTAATTTCAAATGCCTATTGTGTGAATTTGATAAGGACTCAGCGTGAATTCTTTCTGTCCATTCCTTTTTACATGTATATTCACCTTGTTTAGCTGTAACTAGTTGCTGCAGGTGTTACTTTGAGGGAGAAATCTACTGGCCTTTGTACTGTAGGTTTTTTTTTTTTTTTTAAGATTTTATTTATTTATTCATGAGAGACACAGAGAGAGAGACAGAGACAGAGAGAGACAGGCAGAGAAGCGGGCTCCTCGCAGGGAGCCCGATGCAGGACTCAATCCCAGATCCTGGGATCACGCCCTGTGCCGAAGGCAGACGCTCAACCGCTGAGCCATCCAGGTGTCCCCGTACTGTAGGTTTAAATGCATTTTCTTTTTAATTCTCTCTCATCACCCTTCTAGGTTAAGTTCATTAAGGACACAGATCACAACATTTTTCTTAGTTATCTACTGCATTTAGTGATTTTCTGCCTAACTAATGTCGGAATAATTATATTGTTCTTAGATGAGATTGAATTCTGATCTCTTTTTTTTTTTTGCCCACACACCATCATGCCATTTTGAATGACTAAAGGTCAGTAAGTTTTTATGCCCTTTCACCATGAATTTAAAATTCTACAAACTCAGGACACCCCGGTTGCTCAGTTGTTGAGCATCTGCCTTTGGGTCGTGATCCCGGGGTCCTGGGATCCACTCCCACATTGGGCTCCTTGCAGAGAGCCTGCTTCTCCCTCTGCCTGTGTCTCTGCCTCATTCTGTGTGTCTCTCATGAAAAAATAAATAAAATCTTTAAAAAAATTAAAATAAAATAAAATTCTATAAACTCTTCTTTATTCTTGTCCTTGGATATATGTGTCCCTGTTGCTGATTTCATCCTTAGAACACAGTGGGTCTTCAAGCCAGACACAGATTTATTACTGTATAAAGCTGCTACCGGTTTGCCATTTTCTAGAACTGGAATCATTTGAGTTTTTACAGGGTATTGTTTTGGCAGCCAGTCGCTTAGGTTCTTATAGACCACTCCTTTAGCTCTGGCTTCATTCATTAACATAAATGCCTGCTTGGCTCCTGCTGTTCAAGTCTACATTCTGATTTGAAGTTTTGTTTTCAAAAATGTCCCTTTAGTGATTGCATAATTCAAAGAGTAGCTGCTAATTATAAGGAGATTTTACCTCCATTCCGACTTTGATAGAAAACAATTCTAAATGTTCAAAAGCAAGAGCAATTGCAAATTCTTTTTTTAAAAGACGTCTGTGATGGAAATATGTTGTGAGCCAATAGCAACAATACACCTGATGTTTCTAGATAAAGCAGTGGTCTTCCTTCTACCCAGCTGCTTAGAAACTGATGGTGTCATATGTTTATAATACCACTGAGCACACAATGGACCAACGTTGAGTACAAAAGAGGTTTTAATCATTTGAAAGAGACACAGATGTGTATGAAATTCAAGATGTTTTAATTCCAAATCCTGAGGTTGAATCACCATGAATTTCAGACAGTGCCGGAGATTATCAACCCAAACTTTTGTATCTGAGGAAGCCCTGGATTTGTTAATGTAGTACATAATTTTCATTTTGGCTTTATTTTCTGTTGGGTACTCTTTCTTTCAAGATCCTAAGATATAAAGGAATTTGGCTTGGGTGGGCTACCACATTTCAGATCCAAAAGCAAGTAGAATACATCGTTAACAATTTTTTCTTGTAATATTAGCTTCAAAGATTCAGATTCTCCATTCAGTTATGTGGGAAAATTAATAACCCTTTCATTCCAGTCTTACAGAATTATGGGATCCCATTTTTATTAGGTTAAATATATAAGTTGATTTGCAATTAGCACCAGTTCATTTACTTGTCATATTCCTGGGTTAATTAAGTACCAATTTGTTTCTTTTTTTCTTTCTCTAATCTCTGAGAACTGGAAGGCTATAAATATTAATGAAGGTCAGCACGATGGCCTTTAGCTTCTTCAGAATGATTGCATGATAAACTACACTCCTCCTTCCTCTCTTCTCCAGAACAATCTACCTTATGAGGAGACAGTTTCATTTGGAGGGCAATCTATCATTGTTGAATCAGGCCTGGAGTCTGAGATCCATTCTGAGTCACTATGAATAGAGCTCTAGTATTGGTTGGGCCCCAGGGAAACTGGTGGTTAAATACTGTGAGAATCTTTATCAGACAGGAAATGACAACTCATTAAAATACTAACCGTTAAGCCTGTTTAGATCACTGCGTGGGGGGTGGGGGGGGGGGTGACGGACAACTTAACTCTGTAGTGTTTGACTAAAATGTGCACATTTCTGGAAACAAGATTATAAGACTGTTACCAAGAAAGGGAATTAATTGCTAGAGCGCCTTGCTGGCTTAGGCAGTGGAGCATGAGACTCTTGATCTTCAGAGTCATGTTTGAGCACCATTTTGGGGGTAGAATTTACTTTAAAAAAAAAAAAAGTTAAAAATTAAAAAATTTAAAAGGAATTGCAGGACACCTGGGTGGCTCAGTAGTTGAGCAGTTGAGTGTCTGCCTTTGGCCCAGGGCATGATCCTGGAGTCCTGGGATTGAGTTCCACATCAGGCTCCCTTCATTGGAGCCTGCTTCTCTCTCTGCCTGTGTCTCTGCCTCTTCTGTGTGTCTCTTATTAATGAATAAATAAAATCTTAAAAAAAAAAAAAAAAAAAAGGAATTGCTAGTCCCATCATCTTCTTGAACTTTCAGCATGCTATCGTTGCCTCTTATGTACAGAAGACAATACCAGCCTGTAAAGGGGGAGTGGGATGGGAAAGAGCTTTTACTTTATCCCTGAACATATATCCTACTAGTGCCTTCATTGTAAAATTCAGTCTCTTTAGCAGAAGAATCTGTTGGCTTGAGTCTAAGAGACAATTTTCCATATAATAATAGGGCTCTCTACTCCTATCCTTCTAGGCCAAATTTCAGTTGATAGAATTCCCTGGAGTTACAGGATAAATCTGATTTATTGATTTATATATGGTGATCCTCACCCAATCAAGAAAATTCTGAAGACCCTGATATTCATTTGAAATATAATTATGTTCTAACTGAGGGCACAGGGTTTCAGTCTCTCAAGGTTTGGCTATCTAGATTCTTAAAGACCATCTTTATAAATGACCATTAAGAAGTCTGAGCAAAAAAGACATCCAGTCTGCATCTTTGTAGAAATAGTTTTTTTTCTTTCTGATATATTACCCAACAGCACAGCATTGAATTGGTCTGCTAACTATACCTTTTTAGGAATAAGGTTAAAAAAAAAATTTCTTTTTAAGATTTTATTTATTCATGAGAGAGAGAGAGAGAGAGAGACAGAGAGAGAGAGAGGCAGAGACACAGGCAAAGGGAGAAGCAGGCTCCATGCAGGGAGCCCGATGCGGGACTTGATCCTGGGACTCCAGAATCACGCCCTGGGCTGAAGGCAGGCTCTAAACCGCTGAGCCACCCAGGGATCCCCAGGTAAAATGTTTATACCTCTTGAAGTTTAGCTTCATGGTCAAACAGTGGTCTCCACCATTGGAATGGGACTAAAGTAAAATAACTTTTTTTTTTTTTTTAGAACTTCTATTTATATTTACTTTCATCTTTGTTATTTTCTTTTTTGTGTATTTTTTGTTAGGGATATAACATTATAGTAGCACATAGATACACAGTTTATATGACTATATACATATGGAGGATGGCTCCCTCAGGCCACATGTCAGAAAATCACACCTCATGGAATACAAAAATGGGCTAGGGGAACAGTGGGAGTTCCACAATACAAAAGGGATTTACAGAGAGCCTTTTGCAATTGATTGTTTTTCCTGTGCCTCATTAATCAGATTTATAATTCCTAATTTTAACTAAACTAACCCTCATAAAACAGACAAGTGACTTTAAAAGTTTACTATAAAGAAACAGTTGAAGGAAGAGAGTAGTAATAGTATAGTCACAAGAAACCATAAAAAAGTTGTAGCATTAACATATAACCTGTTCCTAGTATACATGTCTATAGAAATCAGCAAACACATTTAGAAATTACTACTTTTAATCAGGACAAATGTGTAATATGCCTTGAAATATTCACTCATGATAGCACAATAGCCATCGTACTTAGTAAGACATTTAAAATTAAGAATTTTCGAGAGACCTTGGGTGGCTCAGCAGTTTAGCACCATTCGGCCCAGGACGTGATCCTGAAGTCCCGTGATCAAGTCCCACATCAGGCTCCCTGCATGGAGCCTGCTACTCCCTCTGCCTGTGTCTCTGCCTCTCTCTCTCTCTGTGTCTCTCATGAATAAATAAATAAATAAATAAAATATTTTTTTAAAATTAATTAAAATAAGAATTTTTTTAAATTTTAGCTTTATTTTATCCTTTTAAATTTGTATTTGTAAAAAAAATTTGTATTTGTGCATTTTACTATTTGCATATGTAAAAATACATATATCAAAAATGTTTACAGACCATTGGTCTAAGCTCCTCTAGCCTTAAAAGCCACTTTTTATGTTATCAAAAAGTACTAGGCATCATTAGTTTACTGCAAAAAATCTGTATAATGCTTTTGAATTCTAACTACAGTAGAATTGATTAAACCCTAACTTTTCTTTAATACTACCCTTGGCCTTAAGTTTATTCTAAAAACATTTTTCTTCCATTTACAAGCTATCAGAGATTTGACTAATCACCTCCTGAGAATATTATTTAGATATTATGATTAATCATCAGAGGGATGTTAAATAAATCAGCCTCAAAGCACAGCACAACCAGTGAAACGAGGATTGTTTTTTTTTTTAAAGGAAATTTATTTTTTTTTTAAGATTTTATTTATTTATTCATAGAGACAGAGAGAGAGAGGGGCAGAGACACAGGCAGAGGGAGAAGCAGGCACCATACAGAGAGCCTGACGTGGGACTCCAGGATCCCAGAGATCCTGGACGTGGGACTCCAGGATCCCGGGTCTCCAGGATCACGCCCTGGGCTGCAGGCAGTGCTAAACCGCTGCACCACCCGGGCTGCCCTGAAACGGGGATTAAAAAAAACAAAAAACAAAAAAACATTGTGCCTATAATTTTTTCTAAGAAAGATAAAGGCTTATTACCCTATAGCCTTACTAGGAACTGATGTCAGTATGTTTTCTTTCTTTCTTTCTTTTTATGATTTTATTTATTTATTCATGAGAGACAGAGAGAGAGAGAGGCAGAGACACAGGAGAGGGAGACGCAGGCTCCATGCAAAGGAGCCCGACATGGGACTTGATCCCGGATCTCCAGAATCACCACCTGGGCGGAAGGCAGACGCTTTAACCACTGAGCCACCCAGGCATCCCCAGACAGTATGTTTTCAAGAAAGCCATTGTAATCTACACGCATTAATGCTAAGATCCTCAAAAAAGTGGTTAAGAATGGAACAGAGCCTATATTAAATAAAACATTTACTTTATTCATACCCACTTAATTCCTTATTTTAACTGCTTAACCTTTATATAAGACAGCTCTGTGTAAGTAGGTCTAAACAACAGGACACATCAATTTTTTTTAAGTTCATATTATTTCTGTTATTAAACACTGTGCCCAACTTTTATGGTGGCACAAAGTAACAATAAAAACAAAAAAATAAGCTGGCTGGAAAAATCCAAACAGAATCATGAATAGGAAAATTTCAGGTTTTCTAATGACAAGTCTTAGTTTGATGACTGACCATGATGGAGAAGAAATTGAAAGTAAATCAAAAGGTGTGTTTTTTATATCTGTTGAACCAGTTTATTTGAGAGTTAATTTCAAAGAAGTCCCTTGAAAACAGGAATAATAATGACTGATAAATTTTTGGAATGGGTGTGAGCCCAGGAATAACCAACAAAATGAAAATTTAAGCATTGTGAAAAATAATCATACCACCCACTCTGTGCAACCTCTGCTGATTGTGATGCTTCCTCTGGAAGATTTTCTGGCTTTTGTGGGTACAAAGAATAATGGAGACCTTTATATACAATGAGTCAGTATGGGGAGAGTTTAAAATATAGATTTCTTATCAGATAAATGGTTTTCAGAAGCAGAGTCACATGTGTATTAAACACTATAGAAAAATAATATAGATTTTGTTTGCATATTGGTCAGGGACCTTGACAGAATTTTACAAAGAAATTTGTCCTGTTTCTGTTTTAACACCTACCAGAATATATAAGCTTGACAAAATATTGTTCTCATGAAACCAACTTTCAAGTTCTGGATGGGTTTGGACTTACGTGTTTTTTTGTTTTTGTTTTTTGTTTTTTTCCCTCTTTTGTTTGGATTTTCTGAGGGTTTTTTTTCCTTTATTAAAATCAATAACAAAAATTCAAAAATTGTTAGAAATTTGTTTTTTAATGAGTTCTATATGCCAAGAAAATAAATATCAAGATAAATACTATTCACAAAGCTTTTTCTACCCACTATGTTGAGGGTCTACAGTAAGGAAAAGCATACGAGATCAATTTTGGTTTTTGTTTTTTATGTTGTTTGTTTTTTTAAGGCTTTCTTGCTTAGAAAAGGTGGCTGCTGACAAAGCTAGTTTAAACATATTTAAGACCAACAGTTGACTGAAAAATAGTTTTGTCTGTGTTTGTTCCCTTCCAACTTTATGTTCTTCTATATCACAAAACTGTAATATTTTGAACTTAATCTGCACCTAATGGCAGATGGAGTACTCATTCAGCTACCGGTTGAGATGAGTCTTTGGCCAGGTGCACACACAGGGCACTCTGAATTTAATGGCTTTCAAAGAATGGCATTGCAGCTATTTCCTAAGCCAACTGCAAAAAACCACTGAGATGGAATGCAAGTTATTCTTCCCACTCCCCACATATGTACCTTAAATCAATCTTAAATGTCAGAATGGACTCTTCTGTCTGCGGCTTGAAAATAACTTGAGGGATGAGGTCATAGGCTGGTTATTATTGTTTGCCTTAAATGCATGTAAAGAGTGACAAATGTAATCACAATTTTTATGTAGTCCATTACTAAAATAACTTTAGTGTTAATTAAGGAAGCTCTAGGGATGCCTAGGTGGCTCAGTGGTTGAGCATCTGCCTTCCTCTCAGGGCGTGATCCCAGATCTGGGGATCAAGTCCCACATCGGGCTCCCTGTGAGGAGCCTGCTTCTCCCTCTGCCTGTGTCTCTGCCTCTCTCTGTGTGTTTCTCATGAATATATAAATTTAAAACATTTTTTTAAATTTATTTTAAAAATTAAGGAAACTCTAGTTTAAGTGTGCTTTGTATAAACTGAGGCAACTGTGGCCTAAGCCATTGTTTGTAGAGATAGAGCAATGAAAATAAAACTAAAATTTTGATGAATATATAAAAATTAAGAGGATCTGACAAATAGTTATGTAACTTAATACCTGTATGTTCATTTTTTCAGATTTATTAGATCATGTGACATTTTTTCATGATAGTTTTGGTTAATATATTGCAATAAAAACTTTTAACTTGGGATGCCTGGGTGCCTCAGTGGTTGACAGTCTACCTTTGGCTCAGGGCGTGATCCTGGAGTCCCAGGATCGAGTCCCACATCAGGCTTCCTGCATGGAGCCTGCTTCTCCCTCTGCCTATGTCCCTGCCCCTCTCTCTGTGTGTATCTCTCATGAATAAATAAATAAAATATTTAGGAAAAAAAAAAACTTTTAACTTCTCCGTTTTCAGCTATTTTCCTGGTCTCTTACGAGAAACAACACCAAGACATATCCCACCCCACCAAAAACTATTCAAAGCATGTAACACTATAGTCCCTTGATAGTATTAATCGTAGCATTAGCCCAAGATAACTGAAAATTGCGCATCACTAAATGTAAATGTAAGGGTGCCTGGATGGCCCAGTTGGTTGAGTGTCTGCCTTTGGCTCAGGTCATGATCCTAGGGTCATGGGATGGAGGCCTACATCGGGTTCCCTGCTCAGAGGAGAGCCTGCTTCTCCCTCTCCCACTCCAACTGCTTGTGCTCCCCCTATCAAATAAATAAACTATTTTTCATAAATAGATAGATAGATAGATAGATAGATAGATAGATAGATAGATAGATAGATGATAGATTAGATAGATAGGTAGATAAATGTAAATGTGTAATGGCATATTCTCTATCAACTAGAGTGGAGCTCTTAGTGGACTTAACAATAACAATGGCAGTCATTTAATTTTTCAGATTATTTTGAAGGGAGTCTAGAATGATTGTTGCTAGTCCCTTCCTTACTCCCTTCAACCACAGCAACAAAAAAGTGGAACCTTTCTAACATTTGGGTTTTAGTTCTTCATTTTCTCTTTCAATAATGGCCCCAGAATGGAGCCCAAGAATGATTTGAGGGAAACTGTAAGCCAAATTTCTGCTCAACTCAAGTGTGAAGTTACAAGTCTGAAGAAAGAACAAGGCACATATATTGGAATCCAATTCTTAGAGGAAAAGAATTTTCAAGTCATTTCTTGTATAACCTAGCTATTCATTTCATTTCAGTCATTTCAGCTTTTATAAATAAAAGGGTTTTCTTAATCTTAAAAAAATATAATGCCTGGACTCTGGCTATTCTTCAGAGTTTATTTTTATTTATTTTTTTATTTATTCATGAGAGACACAGAGAGAGGCAGACATAGGCAGAGGGAGAAGCCGGCTCCCCATGGGGAGCCTGATGTGTGGGACGAGATTCCTGGACCCTGGGATCATGCATGACCTGAGCCAAAGGCAGATGCTCAACAACTGAGCCACCCAGACATCCTTTTCCTTGGGAGTTTATTATTTATTTATTTATTTATTTATTTATTTATTTATTTATTTATTTATTTTTAATTTTTTATTTTTTATTCCTTGGGAGTTTTTTTTTTTTTTTTTTTTTCCTTGGGAGTTTAAAACAATGACATAGGGTTGTGGGGTTTTGAGGGGGTTGTTTTTTTTGTTTTCTGAAGATTTTACCTATTTATTTGAGAGAGAGAGCTTGAGCACAAGCAGGGAGAGTGGTAGAGGGAGAGGTAGAAGCAGGCTCATGCTGGGTAGGGAGCCCTCCAGCTCTATCCCAGGGCTCCAGCTCAAAAGCAGATGTTTAGCCAACTGAGCCACCCATGCACCTTGGGTATTGTTATTAAGAGTAAATATGAAAAAAAAAAAAAGTGAATATGAGAGACGCCTGAGTGGCTCAGGGATTTAGCGCTTGCCTTCAGCCCAGGGCATGATTCTGGAGTCCCAAGACTGAGTCCCACATCGGGCTCCCTGCATGGAGCCTGCTTCTCTCCCTACTTATGTCTCTGCATCTCAATCTCTCTCTCTGTGTCTCTCATGAATAAGTAAATAAAATATTTTTTTTAAAAAAAGAGTGAATATTAATCAATATCCGAAGCAAGGTTCTTATAACTCCCATCTTCAAAGCCCATTTTTTACACATGTATTTTACTGGAATTCTTTTTTTATATTCACTTGGTTTGTTTCAGGTGTAAATGGATGAGCTACTTGCATTCCTTTATGCATTATGTAAGGAAAAGGAAATTTACCCAAGGAAAATTTCTATTTTAGAGAGGAAGTTTGGGAGAGTCTGGCTGGCTCAGTCAGAGTGTTTGACTCTTGATCTTAATGTCGTGAGCTTGAGCCCCAAGTTGGGTATAGAGATTACTTTAATTAATTAATTAATTGAGAAAGTTTGTCTTGTTGCCCTGTTGTAGTCAGAATCATTACTGATAAACAGCAACATAACTCAGACACAGCTCTTCTGGTTTACACCAGAATGGGTAGTAATGTAAAGGCACTTAGGGCAGCCCGGGTGGCTCAGCGGTTTGGCGCCGGCGGTTTGGCGCCGCCTTCAGCCCAGGGCCTGGTCCTGGAGATCAAGTCCCACATCGGGCTCCCTGCTTGGAGCCTGCTTCTTCCCCTGCCTCTCTCTCTCCCCTTCCCCCCCTCTCATGAGTAAATAAATAAAATCTTAAAAAAAAAAAAAAAGTCAATGAGAGAGACTGAGACTGTAGGTTAAGAGACTTTGCCCTCTTCCATCTTTCATGTCTGTCATATGGGTCTTAGGGTCTGGTCAGTGCAGCCATTGCCTCCACTACATGTGTCTATTCAGCCTTTTTTTCCCATATCCTGCAGTATATATGAAAGGAGCTTTTTGTACAGCTTCACCCCACACTGATCTCCTTTCTTTCTCCAATTCTTTGGACTGTGTCTTCTGTACCAAAAAATTTAGTATTGATTTGTAAATTCTTTTTTTCACAGATCCGTGTGTATGTGCGTGTGTGTGTGTGTGTGTGTACATGCACGCATGCCTGTGTGTTTTGAATCTCCATAAAGATTTTAAGTTCCTTGTGGGCATGAACTATTTCTTGCAATTTTTTAATTTTGTTTTCCCTTAACATTGATTACAATGTCAGGCACAAAATAAGGATTCCATTAAGTATTTGGTGGTTGATAGTTAACAGGATCAAAGAAAAGTGTCAGCCAGGAGTTATGTATGTGTTAGCTTCTGGTAAAGATAGTAGCAAAAAACTTATCTTCCTATGCTCCTCTGCTGTTTATTACAGAAAGCAGTAACTGGATTGTTCTAGAAAAGAGGAGGTGAAGTTAGCACTTAAAAGGGAGAGCATTAGGTGCTGTTGCAAATACCTATTGACATACCTCAGGAGATTGGGCTCTTCTACCTTTTAGCCCTATTATGGCAGATGAGAACATTTAAAAGATACAGAAAATAGAGATGTTTCCTAAATTGCCTCAAGTTACCATTTAAAAAAAAAAACAAAAAACGCCTGCAAGCATTTCTAAAACGGGATCTTGGTAGCTGGTTGCCAAACCGGTTTAACAGCACTGCCTCCACATACTCTGGGTGAGAGGGAGCTCCGAGCACATAAACTAATCAAAGATCACTATCCCAGTCATTTCAGAACAAGTTGTTTAGTAATGTACTGTAGTTTCTATGCAAACCATCTACCATAAACCACGAAGTGATTCAAAGTTCATAGTTCCTCCTTTGTTCCTTTGTTAATCACTGACTTCTGACTAGTGGGAGGTGCCTCCCAAATTTGCTAATGCATTCTTTTTGGATAAGGATGACGCACAGATTGTCCTAATAAGGACTTAGATTGAGAAAGGACCGCCCCCCTCTGAGAAGATGGGACAAGTCAGAGAGAGGGCGGGCAGTTTCTTTTTCAACTGGGGATGACACAAGCATAAGTCATTTCCTTATTAATCGGTTCAAACCAGTTCTTACAGGAACTGGTGGTGATAAATGTGGGACTTCTCAGAAGTCATTCATTTGATTCTTTGTGCCACCCCAGTGTGTAGCATCAGCTTAGCTGGCCTTACTCTGAGGATGAACTATTCTGCCAGAAGGGGCTCAGCTCCTACTTTCTCAAACATGTTGGTGGAAGAGATTTTTCTCCTATAAGGTGTTGTTTAAGGATGAATTTTATCCACTAAAAAGAGTTTGGAGGATTTGCCAACTCTGCTGATTACTGTACTTTTTTTTCTCTTCCTATCCAATCCCTGCTTTTTGAATCCAGGCGGTAAGTGGATTTTTCTTTAACAGTTTTCCTGCTTTTCTTCCTAAATGTATCTTTTTCCTTGGGTTATTGTACCCTGCTTCCAGTGCTGTCCCCGGCATAGGTCCATCTCTGCAGAAGCCATTCCAGGAATACCTGGAGGCCCAGCGGCAGAAGCTTCACCACAGAAGGGAAATGGGCACACAACAGGTGAGACTTGCCTCCGTTTTCTTCTCTTCCCTACCCTCACAGTTTCAGGCTGAAATTATGTTCACAGCACTCACTGGCATTTTTAGGCAAACAGAGAAGTTTGTTGTCAGTCTTCCTTAACTGAAGTAGAGGCTGTATTTACTTTCTCCTGGGAAGTTGTCTAAATCAGAAATGTAACTTCTGTTTTGTATCTATGTTCTCCCAAAAAACAAAGGTAGGGCTAATGGAAAATAATGGATCTGTTATGTAGAATGAGTTATTGCCTTGATCTTAAATGATTTATTAGCAAATATACTTCCCAAGTAAATTAAAAATTAAAATTTGTAGCATTCTATAGCATAAGAAAGTATTAGACTTAGGTCACCTGAATATCTCCTTTCATTTTGCCCAATTTTTCTTTTCAGAGATGGAAAAACAATCCTTTTTTTTTTTTTTTAATCAACTAAGGCTCTTTATATATCTGAACTTAAGAACTTTAACTTAAACTAAGCCTGCCTTTTCTGTAAACAGTTCTGTGGCAAAGGAAATGACTAGAAGAGAATGAGTAAGCAGTAACCTGAAATGGGAAACTTGAAGGAAGCATACTTGTTGGATTTTTTTTTTCTTTTTTTTTTTAATGTAGGTTCCACACCTAGTGTGGAGCCTGGTGCTGGGCTTGAACTCACCACTCTGAGATCATGACCTGAGCTGAAATCAGGAGTCAGGTGCTCAACCAACTGAGGCACGAAGGCGCCCCCATTGTTGTTTGGGGGGTTTTTTTTGATGGCCTTAGATCCTTTGTGACCCTTTGTTGCCCTCAGTTGACCAAACATGACTTCAGGAAAAGATAGCATATTTTTTTTAAAACTGCTCTCAATTCTGGAACAAGAATACTACGTAACAATCTTGACACTACTCTCTACAAGTATCTATATGGCAACTTACAGAATCTGATCAATTTTATTCTTACGTAGTAAAAGATAAGAGGCAACGTCACACTGCAGCTCATTTTAAAGTGTGTGAATCAACACTGACTTTACATCTAGCGAAGTGAAATCTTAATAATTGGCTATAAAAAGACCAGAATGTAGACTGCAAGGTACCTAGAGACTTAAGACTTCTTGTTTTCATTTAGACTTTATGTGCTCTAAGTTCTCATCATTTTCCTTAAATATTATAAATGATTGCCTTTTTACTGCTGAATTAATGAAACATTTCTCGTGGATTGTTCTGCATTTATTCTTGCAGGGAGAAAACTGGTTGTCCTGGATGTTTGAGAAGTTGGTCGTTGTAATGGTGTGTTACTTCATCCTGTCCATCATTAACTCCATGGCACAAAGTTATGCCAAACGAATGCAGCAGCGGTTGAACTCAGAGGAGAAAACTAAATAAGCAGGAAAAGGTTTTCGCGGCAGAAGTTAGAATGGATGGGTTCTGCCTTAAATTGGGAGGACTCCAAACCAGGAAGGAAAATTCCCTTTTCCAACCTGTATCAATTTAAAAAAAAATTTTTTTTTCCTGAGAGCAGTTTAGTCCATATTTTGCACTGACATACTTTTCATTTTCCTTTGGTTGTTAAGGTAAGGTATTCACCCTCAATTCAATCCAACTTCTATTTTATTAGGGTGGAATATGATGTTTAGCAGCAAACTTAACAGAAACTGGCCTTTTCTTTGTTACATTCAAAAGGCCAACATGGTACAATTAAAGAATTGCAGACACCAAAAAACTGTTCCAAGTATGTCGAATATGTCAAGCCATTTAGGCTTGTCAGAAATGACTCCTTTGGTTTTTTTTCTAAGTCATTAAAATGTATATAAATTATACTAGATTGGATAACAGTCTTGCATGTCTATCATGGTAAAATTTAATATGCCATCCTGCCCAACCCTTCCACTCCTACCTTTAAAAAAAAAAGGCCATTTTATGAAGCATTGCACACCCTCTTGGGAAACTGATCGTCAAATTTTGAAACAGTATGAAACAATTCTGGTTGGTGTCTCATGAATGAGCTGACACCATTTTTTTATTCTGTATATTTAGAATGAAGTCATGAACAAACTTTATAAAGACATCTTTGATCATTCCAAAATTGTGTCCGTTTTCTTGAGCGTTTTGATTTTTTGCTTTCTTTTAGCTACTACCAACTAAGGGTCAGCCTTGCCAGATCCACCTGCAACCATAATTTCTTAAGCCTTTCATTTATTTGCATGTAAGCCCCCACCAAGGCACTTTTTTGTTAGGCTGGAATTGGGCAGCTTGCTACACATTGCTGAGATGGCACCTTAAGAGATTTGCATAGCGAGGGGGTTGTGAAAAACAGGAGAAATGAAAGTGTACAGATTAAAGGGCACCAAAGAGAAATAACTCACTTTTTTCCAAAAAACTACACTCTCATATCTGTGTTAATTTTAGCTCAGCATGTACTCTGGTTTTGACAAATTTACGTTTATATGTAACCTAATTTTCTTGCCTTTCTTCAGTAAATGTTACGTTCTTTTGTGAATTTCTTTTGGAAGGTTTCTGGTTGAACTTGGCCATTTTGTTTTGCTTGGGAGGAAAATAAACAATTTCACTTTTTTTTCTTTAGGAATATTGTTTCTGACATTATGTTAAGAGTAGAATTGGGTTTAAATCTCAACAGGCCAGGAATGCCTGATGGTTTTATAAAATCCTGCCTAAATGTCTGCTTATTTTTGCCTACCGTCGTGACATCTCCATGGCTGTACCACCTTGTCGGGTAGCTTATCAGACTGATGTTGACTGTTGAATCTCATGGCAACAGCAGTCGATGGGCTGTCTGACATTTTGGTATCTTTCATCTGACCATCCATATCAAATATTCCCATTTAAACATTACCTAGCCTCATAGTTTATGGTCAAAAACTCTGGTCCTTATGTCTGGTGGCACTTTGAATCTTTTATGCCATGATGTTGCAGCAGTATTGAGAAGATTTTATGGAAAATTGGGATGGTCTCCATGACCATAACTAAATAAAGAAAGGACAAATAACCTGCCTTGTGGGTTCTGCAAAGGTTATTATTCTTAACGGTCGTTTTTTCTGCCCAGGGACCTTCTGGCAATGTGATTGTTCTTTATTTGAAAAGCAGTACCCAGATGCTCTATTTTAAATAGATTCATATTAACCAATATAAGTTTTTAGATTCGTTAGGATTAGCATAAATTGCTAAGTCAGCTTCCAGTTGTGTTTTCATCTCTTCCACCTGCATTTTATTTGGTGTTTGAAGAAAGGAAAGAGGAAATCAAATATGAATTGTACTATCTGAACTAAATCTTTAGAGTGTATAGGTAAATTTATTTCAGGGAAGTGTATTCAAAAAAGAAAAATGTTTCTTAGACTGAGGGTCCAAGTATTTAATACATTTGACTTAGGTTGATGTTTTTTTCACTTTGAAATGAATCTGTTTGGAATACAAATGAGAGCAGTTGTCCTCCTTCCCTCCACTAAGCATTCAGGTGTGACATGCTCGATAGTCCTGCTGGATTCCTGCTGGAGCAGAATGTCACCCTCTGTTCCACTGGTTGGTTGGTTCCTTCCACCAAAGTGGACACAATAACTACATGATCCCAAAGACAAACCTAGTTGGTTCCAGGTGATGGGACAGCAGAAAATGTGTAAGTGGATGGTTTGATATTACTGCAAATAAAAAAAAGGGTCTGGGAATTCTAATTCCGTCTACTTTGTTTAAGTGTCATTTTGTGCCTTAAATTTTCGTGGTACTTTATTATGTCTCAACTCTGGAGCAGTGCAGTACGAGATAATGGACTACATCAGCATTTTATACACTTACATACCAGGGAACATCTCCCTTCAAACAGTTTAATGCAGTGTAAGAAACTCGCTAGTGTTTGCTACACTATGTATAATCTGGAGTGTGGGGCTTGAAAGAAAGGGGGATTTTTACTTTCATCTGGATGATGGCCACCCTCATTCTCTAAAAATTGGAAAAAGATAAGGCTAGAGTGAAGTTTCTGAAGTACACTAGTTCCGTATCTGCAGTAGCAAGTGTTCCTGTATAAACAAGCTCAGCCTGTAATTTCCATTGCGCTGTATGCTAGCTGTAGCTTTAGCAGGACAGCATGAGGCTTGTCTTTCACAACTCAACAGTGATTGCTTCGAGTACAATTAATGCATTAAACTAATTGGAATAACCGGTTGACCTTTTGTACCCAGAGGTGAACTGTGTTTTGACTGACCCATGTGTAAAGAGCTCATAGGAGTTCCCAGCCTTTTATAGTGTCAAAAAGCCATATGTTTTCAGAACCATTTCCCTCCATGTGCAACAGTCTATGTTAATGGTGGTTTACAATTATGCCTCTAGTATAGGTGACCTTAAGGAACTCTTAAACTCTGAGCCCAGATTTCATCTGTAAAAAAACAGAAATAGCCAGGTTGTTCTAAGGCTTCAATAAAGATTTTTATTCATGAGCCACACAGAGAGGCAGTGAGAGAAACCGGCTCTATGCAGGGAGGACTCCAGGATCACGCCCTGGGCCAAAGGCAGACACTCTAACTACTGAGCCACCCAGGCTGCCCCACATGGAAGAATTTTATTAGAACATCACATTTACTCCAAAAACCTGTGTTCTTATTTACTTTATGAAGTAGGCTCTTCTCCCAGCATGGGGCTTGAACTCCTGACCCTGAGATGAAAGTTGCATCCTCTACAGACTGAGCCAGTCAGGCACCCTAACATACACTTTTTTTTTTTTTTAATTCATTCATGAGAGTGAGGGGCAGAGGGAGAAGCAGACTCCATGCAGGTATCCTGATGTGGGGCCCGATCCTGGGTCTCCAGGATCACACCCCAGGTTGCAGGCGGCACTAAACCACTGAGCCACCCGGGCTGCCCACACATTTTTAAATACTCTTAGCATGTATGCCCTTGTTATGGTGTAGATAGAGTCTGAAAATGTCAAACCCAAGATACAAATGAATAGAAAAGCAGAAATTAAAGAATCAGTTGACTTGGTAAAACCAAAACCTTGTTAAATGTAAAAATAAGCCCCCAGCTAGGCAACATAAAGTACAAAGCACAGATACACAAAGTTTACTATAAAATAATTGAAAATACTTTTCTAACATTAGCACCTTAAAATGTTGGTTTATTTATTATTTATGATAGTCACAGAGAGAAGCAGAGACACAGGCAGAGGGAGAAGCAGGCTCCCTGCACCAGGAGCCCGACGTGGGATTCGATCCTGGATCTCCAGGATCGCGCCCTGAGTCAAAGGCAGGTGCCAAACCACTGCGCCACCCAGGGATCCCTCCTAATTTATTTTTAAAAGGACATTAGTACTAAAAAAGTCGAAGGTAGAGGAAAAATAGAATATCCACTTTTAATACCTGGTTAGAAACACCTCATCTTGGGATGCCGTGGTGGCTCAGCAGTTTAGGGCCTGCCTTCAGCCCAGAGCATGATCCTGGAGTCCTGGGATTGAGTCCCATGTTGGGCTCCTTGCAGGGAGCCTGCATCTGTCTCTGCCTCTGTCTCTCATGAATAAAATAAAATCTTAAAAAAAAAAAAAAAAAAACTTCATCTAGAATATCCAATGAGGTTTGATGGGTATAAATAGTTAAAACAGTTAAGAAAAAAAAAAAATTTGTCATGCAAGACCTTCCTCAATAGACGTAAAAGTTTTATTTTTATTAGAAAAACAAAAAATTTGGTTTATTTTATTCATAGTTATTTAATGTGCTCACAAATAGTTAAAACAACTTAAGCGGGAATTTGGGTTTTTTTAAGTAGGCTCCACATCCAACGTGGGGCTCGAACTCACAATCCCTAGATCAGGAGTCTCATGCTTTACTGACTGAGCCAGCCAGACCCCCCAAAGCAAGAGTTTAATAGCCATTTGTGAAAGCCAAGAAACATTCCATTTGTAACTGACATTGATCAAAGCCTCTCTGGTATTCATAAAACATGGTAAGTGAAATGCTAAGCAAAACTGTTGCATCTGAAATGTTTGTTCCTTTATTTTCAAAGACAACGAGAAGAAAGCACATAATGTACTTGAAAATTCTAAAATCAATTGAGTCATTTGTGTCTGGTAGTCAGGGGATTAGATTCCTGCCCTTTTCAGCAAGGCCAGGAGTTCACCTGAGGTAATGCATTTCCTTGGGCGTGAGGCCTTGAATTGCAGCAAATAACCTACATGTATTTGCATATTTAACCAGTACTCATAAAAGAGATTGTAATAAAAACCTGTTCTGGACAGCTGCTTACTCATTGCCTTTAGAATTGCGTGGTACTGGGATAGGCAGGTGCCAACTGTTTGCTCATTCTCTTTGACCTACTAGCCTTGCACAGTTTGCTGTGTGGGTGTTGATACTACTAAATTAAAAGAAAAACTTTATTTTAGATGGCCCCCACTCTCCACCCAAACACCCTGGATTCATTTGAGATTTGGGATTCTAATTCTGTGTAGTTGGGAGACTGGCCCAAACTGTGGCCCAGCGTGAGTCAGTTGTAAGTGGCTGGCTGACTCTATGGGAACAGAAACGAAATGCAGCTTAGACGGTTTGTCAGCCAAATCCACAAATGTGTGGCTTTTTGAAACATTGGACATCTGTTCCTTTAATTTAAAATAAACTTTTTTAAAAAGCACAAAGTTGCTTGGCTCCTTGTTTCTTTGTGTCAGCAGCAGTTACTGCTCTAACTTAGGAAGCCTAGAATCAGAAAATTTGGAGTCTTTAGGGCAAAGATTCAGAGAGAATGGAACAGAATTGCTTTGGGAGGGGAGGAGATGATTTTACAGGATAGAGTCTGGAAATCCCCTTCATGGGTAATCAGCCCAGGTGTTCAACCCGTTTGTTAACTATTTCCAAATGACTCAAAGGACAGAGGGAGGGCTTGGACACACTCCAGCAGTATTTCTACAATGTAGTCTTTATTTGCATTGGAAACCACATTCCTGAATTCTTGAGGGGAAGGCTTATTCTGGGCATCTAAGAGGGACCTCAAGCCATCTATCTCAGCTAACAGTTACTGTCTTCTTTTGAGAGTTTCCAGGGGGTAAGTGCAACTCGACTTGATACCCTTCTACCTAAAGGCCTCAGGAGAGGCCTTGTTCTCAGAAGGAAGCCTTTGTATGCCACATGTCTCTCCCCCACCTTATCCTAAA
This sequence comes from Canis lupus dingo, assembly GCF_003254725.2. NCBI lineage: Eukaryota > Metazoa > Chordata > Mammalia > Carnivora > Canidae > Canis > Canis lupus. The sequence goes on from NC_064251.1 coordinate 35,539,989, forward strand.
TGTGCCATTTCCTTTTGTTGCTATGTATCCCTTTTAGGGGGTTAGAGTATGAGCAGCTTTTTCCTTCAGGCGCTTTTGACTGACCAACCCCACAGCATTGCTTAATTGTGTGTGTCCCAGCCTGTTTCCGATGGGAAAAAGAAAATCTATTTCTGTGGCGTAAAGCAGTTTGAGATTTGAAGAGAAATGTTTCTGCCTTTCCCTGAAGGTGGGAAATGACTGTTCAGATTAGTCTTGTCCTTCTTTGGCCACCATGCTGTGTTGGAAACAAAGAGCTCAGGTTCTCAGCAGTAGTACAGAAGCCAAGTGCACCAGTCACCCCAAGAACTATGTTGTTCTCAACCTCTTTACATTAGTTAAAAGAAGGCTGGGGTGCCTGGGTGGCTCAGTGGTTAAGCATCTGCCTTTGGCCCAGGGCATGGTCCTAGAGTTCTGGGATCGAGTCCCACGTCGGGCCCCCTGCATGGAGCCAGCCTGCTTTTCCCTCTGCTTGTGTCTCTGCCTCTCTCTGTGTGTGTGTGTCTCATGAATAAATAAAAAAAAATTCTTTAATAAATAAAATATGAAAGGTAAAAATGAGAGGATGCCTTTCATTTTTTAATGTACCTCCCAGCCTCTTGAGAGGTCCTTTCACTTGAGTGACAGGACTAAACCCCTGACGAGCACCAAACTTTCTCTGCCTCACCTCACAGTGGCCAGGCTTTTGAGGCTCTTCAGATACTTCTGCTCCATTCTGACCATTGTATCAGCCCCTCTCCACTCCCATGGCCCTTCTATGGTATATTTCTTTGTGCATAACCATGTAACACCAGCAATCAAGATTAGCTCCTAGAAACAACCTCCGATGTGCCCTTTACCAGGAAGTACAGTGGATTACTGTAACTGTGATAATGATTGTTTGCTTACTTTGTACCAGGCGCTGTTTTCAGCGCTGTTTGGTATTGTTGAACATTAAAATCCATACAATGACCCCTGAGAAAATTAAGGTAGAGAAGTTTAGTAGTTTGGTGTAGGAAGGAAGGATGCGGGATCCCTGGGTGGCGCAGCGGTTTGGCGCCTGCCTTTGGCCCAGGGCGCGATCCTGGAGACCCGGGATCGAATCCCACGTCGGGCTCCCGGTGCATGGAGCCTGCTTCTCCCTCTGCCTATGTCTCTGCCTCTCTCTCTCTCTGTGTGACTATCATAAATAAATAAAAATTAAAGAAAAAAAAAAAAAGGAAGGAAGGATGCAGAAAAAGGATTCAAACCTAAGCATTCTGGCTCTTAAACATTCAGTTCTACAGAAAAGTCCAGGACAGAAGTCCAAGCTTGTTTGTGTCTACATACTTGTTTCATCTTGTGATCACAGGCAATGGAGAAAGAGACAACAGAAAATCAAGCCCAGAGCCTTAAAAGTTTTGCTATCTAAATAGATGAGCAGTCTTTGTGCTTCCTTATATCACAAGGTTGGAAAAGCCGTCTCCATTCTTAGCCATCCTGTGTGGGCAGGTTCCCAGTCCGGCGTTTGCTGTAATTATGATTACAAAGCAATTTCTATTTGTATAGACCTTTTTTCCTCTTTCTTTTTTTTTTTTTTTTTTTTTTTTTTTTTAAATTATTTATTTATTTATGATAGTCACACAAAGAGAGAGAGAGGCAGAGACATAGGCAGAGGGAGAAGCAGGCTCCATGCACCGGGAGCCCGATGTGGGATTTGATCCCGGGTCTCCAGGATCGTGCCCTGGGCCAAAGGCAGGCACCAAACCGCTGCGCCACCCAGGGATCCCTTTTTTCCTCTTTCAAAGCACTTTCACACGTTAAATTTTACTTGATCTTCATAACCCTATGAAATATTTAGAGCTAAAGTGGCATTAGCCACATTGGGGCAGGTGGGGCTGGGGGCATTTTTAAATTCACTTTTTAAATTTCTATGGGTTTAAGGTACTGTGGGAAAGAGACAATGCTAATGACAGTCTTCTCCCTCTAGGAGCTCGGAGTCTTCTTAGAAGTAATAATACATATATGAAGGTAACTACAATGTAAGGTGAAGTCTAGCTAAGAAAAGAACTGGGGAGGCAGCCCCGGTGGCTGGTGGCTCAGTGGTTTAGCGCCGCCTTCAGCCTAAGGTGTGATCCTGGAGCCCCGGGATCAAGTCGGCTTCTCCCTCTGCCTGTGTCTCTGCCTCTCTCTCTCTCTCTGTCTCTCATGAATAAATAAAACTTAAAAAAAAAAAAAAAAGACTGAGGAGAGGATGAAAATGGCTGACTAGGAAGGATCAGGAAAGGTTTCATGAGGATGTGGTATTTGAATTGCCAGCTAGAGTAGGGAAAGGGAAGGTAGTTCAACCAGAGAAAGCCTTCTGAGACAGCAGGAAAGCACAAGTGGGAGAGCTCTGTGTTTGGTGGGGAGAAGAGAGCCACCTAAAGTCAGTCCACCCACCCGTTATTCTTAGCCCCATTTTGTATCCTTTAAAGCACCTGCATAACTCACAAGTAGTTTATCTGTTTTCTAGTTTTTGCTCTTCCTCCACTAGAACATAAGCCCTGTAAGGGCAGGCACCGTCGTGCTCTCCATTGTTCACCGTTGGCCTGGCACTTGGTAAGCTCACAGTGTTTGCTGCGTGAATGTTGCAGTGGTCTAGGTGAAATCGCAGTGGAGAAGCAGACAGGGGAGGCTACCTGAGTCGACATACCAGGTTACTAGGCGAGGCCAGAGTAAAGGAGGTGGAGAAGTCAAGAAGGAACCCGAGAAGACAACAGTGCTGATCCATCACCAAGCCAGGAATACAGGAGGAGGTGCAAGTTTGAGAGAGAGAAATGATGGTCTGTTCCAAACATGCAGAGGGAAGGTACTGCCCAGCATGGGTCTGTATCTCAAGGTTTCTTTTTTATTTTTTTAAGATTTTATTTATTTATTCATGAGAGACACAGAGAGCGAGGCAGAGACACAGGCAGAAGAAGCAGGCTTCCTGTGAGGAGCTTGATGTGGAACTTGATCCCAAGAGTCCAGGATCATGACCTGAGCCAAAGGCAGACGTTCAACCACTGGGCCACCCAGGTGCCCCTATCTCAGGATTTCTAACTCCTAAACAGGTGAGTGTGTTATCCATTATACCTCTTTGTGACTTGTCAGAGAATAAACTGGAATTCTTTTTTCAGAGAATTCTCTAGAGTAATATGTCCCTTATACTTTCCTGTAAGTGATCATCTAAGCCTTATTGTTATGTAGCACTGTTCTTGAAAAGATGCATTGTAACCAGACCTCGGGGCCACAGGAAACTGCTTTAAAATTCCTCACCCCAGTTGTATCCTGCTTGCTTAATGAATGGTTCCTCCCTATGAGAACTGGGAGGATGCTAGTTCCTGGATAGATTGTCTTTATAAGGAGAAAAGTTTGGCAATGTGATTTCCTGTATATTTCTACTGGAGTCCAAGATTCCAGGAGTGCTAGCCTAGACAGCAGTGGCAGCCACCTAGAGCCCAGATGTCATGAGTATTCCCAAGAAAGTATGAGGGCATCCTCCCAACTGCCTTTGCCAAGCCAAAAGGCAGAATCATGGCTTTATTACACCTTCTAGAGCATGTGGTCAAGGCGGCTTTCCATTTGGCTGCTTTGGTGCTGGGGTTGTTTACATGTTTCAATAAATGAGTTACGCTTATTGAAGTTGGCTGGCTAGGAGTTCAGAATAAATGACATATGACCACAATTATACCACTCACCAGGAGCGGGAGAGTTCAGAAGAAGAGATCTACTTGTGTATGATCCTTTGGTGGAGAAGAGAGGTACAAAACTTGAGTATTCCGATCTTAGGTGGGTGTGCAGTTTTTGAAGCCTGGGAGAATTGGGGTGTCACTGTTCCTGGCTTTCTGATGGTATCAGACATAATGAGATGCCAATCTAGTAAAAGCATGTATGTAGGAGTGCTTTGCACAATTTCAGAAGAGAAAAAGGAAGCTGAAAATAGTGGTTTTAGAAAAATGTAGAGCCTCTAGTCAAATTTTCAGATGCTCTACATATCCTTCTTCAAACATAATCCATTGGAACATAAAAGACATCCCTGCTCTTTGCAAGGAGGAAGTAAAAAGTTCTTTCATACAGAGATGCCTGGCTGGCTCTGGTCAGTAGAGCATCTTTTGATCTTGGGGTTGTGATTTCGAACACCATGTTGGGTGTAGAAATTACTTTTAAAGACAAAAAATGTCTCGGGGCGCCTGGTTAGGCTCAGTCTGTTAAGCATCTGCCTTCAAGTCAGGTCATGATCTAGGGGTCCTGGGATCGAACCCCGTGTTGGACTCCCTGAGAGCCTACTTCTCCCTCTGCCTCTTCCCTTGCTTGTGCTTATGCTCTGTTGAATAAATAAATAAAATCTTAAAGACCAAAAATGTCTCAAGAAACTACGTAAGGGGTGTCTAGCTGTAAGTGGAGCATGTGACTCTTGATTTCAGGGTTGTGGGTTCAAGCCCACTTGGATACAGTGATTACTTAAAATTTTTTAAAAATTAGGGCAGCCCAGGTGGCTTAGCGGTTTAGCGCCGCCTTTGGCCCAGGATGTGATCCTGGAGACCTGGGATCGAGTTCCACGTCAGGCTCCCTGCATGGAGCCTGCTTCTCCCTCTGCCTCTCTCTCTCTCTCTCTCTCTCTCTCTCAAATGAATAAATTAAAAAAAGATTTTTTTTTAATTGTAAAAAGTTCTTTCATATACAAAAGCTACCCTACATTTTAGGGTGCTTTTTAGGCTGCTCCCAGACTGTGTGTGTATGTGAGATATACTTACTAGTCTTCCCTGCAGTAGGCAGTGTGTTCATTAGAAGGACATGTTGATATAGTAGGACTCCAAAGTTAGTCCTTCATTTCCCCCTTCCTCCTGTTTGTTCCCTGAACATACATGGAGCATCCTGTAATTTCTACACCTATTTATGTGATAGTTTACAGAACAATGATGCTGCTTACTACTTCCACTGCTTGTTACTGCCTTCTGATTCGTTTAACTTATTCCTCCATTCTTCAAACTGTCTCCAGTTGTTAATACCCTTTTAAAAATCATTTGGATTATTTTATCTTTACACTTTTTTTTAAGATTTATTTTTATTATTTATTCATACAGAGAGACACAGAGAGAGGCAGAGACCTAGGCAGAGGGAGAAGTAGGCTTCCCACAGGGAGCCCAATGTGGGACTCGATCCCCAATCCCAGGATCATACCCTGAGCGGAAGGCAGACGCTCAACCAATGAGCCACCCAAGCATTCCCTTTACGATGGGTGTTTTTTTTTTTTTAAGATTTTATTTATTTATTCATGAGCGACACAGAGAGAGAGATAGAGGCAGAGACACAGGCAGAGGGAGAAGCAGGCTCCACGCAGGGAACCCGATGTGGGACTCGATCCCAGGTCTCCAGGATCACACCCTGGGCTGAAGGCGGCGCTAAACCGCTGAGCCACCAGGGCTGCCCTACACTGGGTTTTTAAAGCTTTGTTTAAAATAAAAATATGCTGGGTGCCTGGGTGGCTTAGTTGGAAGAGCATGCGACTCTTGATCTCATGGTCATGAGTTTGAGCCCTACACTGGGCAAAGAGTTTACTTAAAAATATATATATTTATATGCAGAAGAAATGAATAATATAAAAAGGAAATCTTCTGAGACTGGTACTCCCCCAAAGAAATTACTATGAGATTTAATATGTATCCTTTCAAAAATGCTCTGAGCTCCCCATTTTTCATGGTATTGGGAGCCTGGGAGAAGGGGCAAAGCAGGGGCAGCCAGGATCACTGGGTCACCTCTCAGTATCTTCAGGTTAGTGATAGACCGCTCCATCCCTGTCTGAACAAAATTAAACAGAACCATATAGACAAATCTGTGTGGTTTTCATAACATTTAACAGCCATTTCTGTTTGTTTTGGCTACTGCAGCATAAGTAAAGGGAACAGGGGGAGTGGCCAAACTTTAGTAGTCTTGGAATTCCGGGACCAGGAGTTTAGATTTTAGGCAAGGACTTACAAAGGCATTTCTTCATTCTCAATATATTGAGTTTATATTGTCTTAAATGGGTCTTTTGTATAAGATGGCTCAGAGACAAAAAAATTTTTTGAAGATTTTATTTATGGGGCACCTGGGTGATTCAGTTAAGCGTCTGCCTTCTGCTCAGGTCATGATCTCAGGGTCCTGGGATGGAGCCCCGCATCAGGCTCCCTGCTCAGGGGAGAGCCTGGTTCTCTGACAGAGCAAGAGAGAGAGGGAGAGGGAGAGAGAATGAGAGTAGAAGAGGCAGAGGGGCTTGATCCCAGAACCCTGGGATCAGGCCCTGAGCTGAAGGCAGATGCTTAACCAACTGAGCCACCCAGGCACCCCAAGGCAGTGTTTTTTAGACATTTATATTAATCTATAATCTCTACTATGAACCAGATATATGCTTTGCAGCAAAGAATTTACCAAATGGTGAACTCCTTAAGGACAGAGGCCAGGTTTAACTTTTTTTTTTTTAAGATTTTATTTATTTATTCATGAGAGAGAGAGAGAGAGAGGCAGAGACACAGGCAGAGGGAGAAGCAAGCTCCATGCGGGGAGCCCTACATGGGACTTGATCCTGGGTCTCCAGGATTAGACCCTGGGCCGAAGGCAGGCGCCAAACGGCTGAGCCACCCAGGGATCCCCTAACTCATTTTTTAAATCTGCCTATCCTGGCACTGTCTCTCCTTGCAGGTGATTAATGGATGTTTGTTGAATTAAGCTCACATCCTGCCTTTTTCATACCGTTTACATGAGTGGAGCTTAAGCAAAGTCCTTTTTTTTTTTCCCTAAAAGGAAACTTCCATCTTTTGCCTTATGTCATGTTTCTTACTATCATGTTCTCATGACCTCTCACTTAATAAGGATCAGCTTTGTTCAACTCCCGTACCTATAGTTCCCAGGCCTTTGCTCCTGAAGTGTCTAGAATAGCCCTGTCCATCAGAAATATAATTCAAGCCATATATCTAACTTAAAAACTTTAGTAGCTACATTTTAAAATGTAAAAAATAAATAAATAAATAAATAAATAAAATGTAAAAAAAAACCACATATACCAATTTGGGTTGTTTTTTGTTTTCTTAAAGATTTTATTTATTCATGAGAGACACACACGCAGAGAGAGAAAGAGGCAGACACATAGGCAGAGGGAGAAGCAGGCTCCATGCAGGGAGCTCAATGTGGGACTTGACCATGGGACCCCAGGATCATACCCTGGGCTGAAGGCAGACACTCAACCGCTGAGCCACCCAGGTGTCCAAAGTATACCAATTTGAATACTAAACTCAGTATGTCCAAAATATCATTTCAACAGCTAATTAAAAATATTTATATTGTACATTATTTTATTCATACCGTCTTCAAAACCCAACATGTATTTTATACTTAAAGCACTAGCTGCACATGGCACCTTACTGGACAGCACAGGTACAGAATCTTTGAATTTTTGTGTACTCACCATGTATATAATTAGATAAGCCATAATAGTGTTCATCTTACTGGCTCCATCATTAGCAAAGGAGATAAATTCAGGTAAGAGAATTATTTACTAGATGACACGTTATTTAGCTTACTGTTTCTTTTTAAGCTATATTCTTAGATTTTTCATCTTTAGGTAAATTCCATAATTCAGAAACCATCAAGTCTTTTTTTTTTTTTTTTTTTTTTTTTAATGCTTGTAAGCTATTCTTTGCTTGTAAGCAATTCTTGGGGCGGGGGGCATCAACCTTCCTTTTTATCTGTTCCTGTCACTGGCTCCCTGGGATCTAAATGATTGGGATTTTCTTTTTTCCCTCTTCTCCCTTAAATGCCATATCTTCTACAACACTGACTCCACACTGTGTTGCCCAGAAACTGGAAATATTTACATTGTTTATCTTAACTTCTTGTGCAAGCATTCTGGCTGGTGGAAAGGGGATTCCATTTATTAATAAGGCGGACATTGCATGATCTGAGACATTTCAGAGTATAAGAGTAGGAAATTATTTAATTAGATATGTAAAGCCAGATTTTTTTAGCTCTCACATCCCCTAAAACCCATAGAAAACAATGTGATCGATACAGATGAGCAAACATCGCTTAAATAATTGATTATTTGCCAAAAATGACAAGTTAGTGAGTAAAGCCATATTTGGTAGGTAGGTTAAAGAACAAGAAAGGGTTGACTGCCAAACTTTGGGCTCATGGGGAGAGAATACTGTGATAGGAACATATGGAGCATGTTTTAAAACAAAATTTTGGACAGGATTTCAAGTGTGATAAACATGGCGGTCAGGAGAAGAATCACTGGTATGCACACTGCAGAAGAGTCTACAGAGCCAGTGAGGAGGTGTTTCAGACAAATTTAAAGCCCAGACCAGAGCTCCCAGTTTGTTGTTCCCTGTACTACATCTTTCCTGTAAAAAAAAGTCAAACATGGACACAGGGAAGATAATAAGTAATAATTAGGAAGCTAGGATTGGAGCATCAGGACATTCAGAGAAACTCAGCTACACTGTAAGGTTTTTCATTTAGACTATGTGGTATTAACCTCTACATCCTTAATATCTAGGTCAGTGCCTGGCACAGACTAGATATTGATTGAATGAATGAACTGAGAACAGTGAATTGTGGATACATTCACTAAGATCTAAGTAACAAAGGAGAAAGATGTTGCAGATTGGATAGTGTTGGCAGGGGCAAAGCTAGAAGCAAGAGGGAATGAATGGGACCAAACATGTTCTACAGCTTAAAGAACTCTTGACAAAAGCACAAATGAGGGCAGCCTGGGTGGCTCAGTGGTTTAGCGCCGCCTTCAGCCCAGGCCTGATCCTGGAGTCTTGGGATTGAGTCCTGTGTTGGGCTCCCTGTATGGAGCCTGCTTTTCCCTCTGCCTGTGTCTCTGCTTCCCTCTCTCTCTCTGTCTCTCTCAAGAATAAATAAATAAAACCTTAAAAAAAAAAAAAAAAAAAGCACAAATGAAGGAGTGTGAAAAGACTTGAAAATAAGTAGTTTGATTTTATACTTACTGCCTAGCAGGGGTACATCCCAGGTCTGTGGGATAATGTGAGTGAAAAACATAGTACTCCAGTTACCCAGTAATCTAATATATTGCAAGATCAAAGCTTCTGGGTCTATCTGCCCAGGAAGTTATGATTCTAATGTTGTCCTGACTGGCCGTTTTCTCTACACAGAGTACATTTTCAGTGACATCCCTTATCTTGAAGCTTTGGCATCAGCTTTTTTGGTGGTTTTTTTTTTTTTTTTTAATTTTATTCATTTACTCATGAGAAACACACACACACAGAGAGAGAGAGAGAGAGGCAGAGACACAGGCAGAGGGAGAAGCAAGCTCCCTGCAGGGAGCCCAATGTGGGACTTGATCCCAGGATCCCAGGATCACGACCTGAGCCAAAGGCAGACACCCAACCGACTGAGCCACCCAGGTGCGCTAATTTTTAAGTTAAAATCACAACTCTAATAGCAAAAATTTTTTGTTACTCCAAACAGACCAAAACAACTTTTCCATGGAAATGTTTAAAACAAGTCTGCAAATATTTAGGTATCTACACGCATCAAATAATGCACTTGTGTTGTGGATCATAAAAAAGGCTCTATTTGGGGGGATCCCTGGGTGGCTCAGTGGTTTAGCATCTGCCTTCCGGCTCAGGGCGTGATCCTGGAGACCCTGGGATTGAGTCCCACATCGGGCTCCCTGCATGGAGCCTGCTTCTCCCTCTGCCTGTGACTCTGCCTCTCTCTCTCTCTGTGTCTGTCATGAATAAATAAATAAAATCTTAAAAAAGAAAAAGGCTCTATTCGTATAAGTGAATAGACCCAGAGCTGTGTCTAATTGGGGCTTTCTTCTAATATTCACCTGCCATTGACTCCATGAGTTACCAAATTAGAAATAAACTTGTCCCTTTGGTACCTCATGAATTCCTTTCTTAAATATAAAATGATTTATACTGGGATGCCTGGGTGGCTCAGTGGTTGAGTGTCTGCCTTTGCCTCAAGTCGTGGTCCTGGGATTGAATTCTGCATCGGGCTCCTCATGGGGAGCCTGCTTCTCCCTCTGCCTGTGTTTCCGCCTCTGTGTGTTTCATGAATAAATAGATAAATAAAATCTTAATAAAATGATTTAATACTTATGACTTTCTTTTTTTTTAATTTTTATTTATTTATGATAGTCACGGAGAGAGAGAGAGAGAGAGAGAGAGAGAGAGGCAGAGACACAGGCAGAGGGAGAAGCAGGCTCCATGCACCGGGAGCCCGATGTGGGATTCGATCCCAGGTCTCCAGGACCGCGCCCTGGGCCAAAGGCAGGCACCAAACCGCTGCGCCACCCAGGGATCCCTACTTATGACTTTCTTTTTTTTTTTTTTTTTTTTTAATTTTTATTTATTTATGATAGTCACACAGAGAGAGAGAGAGAGAGAGAGAGAGAGGGGCAGAGACACAGGCAGAGGGAGAAGCAGGCTCCATGCACCGGGAGCCTGATGTGGGATTCGATCCCGGGTCTCCGGGATCGCGCCCCGGGCCAAAGGCAGGCGCCAAACCGCTGCGCCACCCAGGGATCCCTACTTATGACTTTCTTTAAGCTTCACTTCTAGCAGATACCTCAGAATCAGCTTAACCCCTGGTGAGCTCCAGATCTTCATTAATGCTGGTTCAGTTTGGGAAATTATTTCAGTCTTTGGATGTTTCAATGTAAAACAGTTATTTTTAACTTTATTTTGTAAAAATAATTATCTGAGTATTTTTCAAGTATACTTGTGTTAACAAAGTACAGCACAGGGGTGTGCCTTTTAGTGGTTGAACAGACCACTTTTACATTCCTTAGAAATAAGATATGGCTCAGAATTTTAATCATAGCAACAGTTGATAAGAAAAACAGCAAAAAAGTAATCATTTCCATATGGAAAGAAAAGAAAGAAACCAGTGAAGCTGTGAACTGTCATTTTTCCATATAAAAATAAATCACCACTGGTAGATTTGGCAGAAGGGGCAAATGCTCCTATTTGTTTCCTATTTTACATTTATTAATACACTGCATGTGATGTATTTTACAGAAGTACACAATTACCCTCAAACTCAGTTGCCAATTTCCAAGTGTGCTTTGTCCTTCTGAGTGAGACTCACATCTCTATGTGTCAGTTTCATCAAGGACAATATTTCCTTGGTGATAATTTTCTCAATTTCATGAAATTCTGGTGAAATCTCTTACCCCTTTTACTGATGAGCACAGTTTCCACACCAGCTGAATACCTTTAAGTAATCTGAAAGCACTAGTTGAATAAAAAGTTTCTCTGTTCTTGCATTTCAAGATCTCAGAGAAAAACTGATCCAATTTTCTGATGCCTAGAAAATTTAAGAAAAGCAAACATTTACTTACTTTTTTTTAAACTTACTTTTGTATGTAAGCATGATATACATTTATTTATTTTTATTTTTTATTTTTATTTATTTATGATAGTCACACAGAGAGAGAGAGAGAGAGAGGCAGAGACACAGGCAAAGGGAGAAGCAGGCTCCATGCACCGGGAGCCCGATGTGGGATTCGATCCCGGGTCTCCAGGATCACGCCCTGGGCCAAAGGCAGGCGCCAAACCGTTGCGCCATCCAGGGATCCCATGATATACATTTATTAACAAAATCTGAGATCTCTTTTTAAATAGCTGCTTCAAGTGGAAAATCTGTTAGAGAATAAAATATTCGAGGTATTTATAAATCTAGCATTTGACAATTGCTCCCCCCTGTGGTTCAAAGCACTCACTTCAATTAAAAGCAGAACTGCAATTTCTTAGCTTCAAATTGTGTGGTGAAAGTTTAGCTGTTATTTTAGTGAATCCTTTTTGGAATAAAAAAGGGAAGACTTAGAAACATGGGGACAAAACAGAATATTCCCTTTTTTTTGCATACTTCCAGAGTTCCAACATCTCAGCAAAATGTTTCCAAATTTCTTTACAGGAGCACCAATTTCTTTCTTACAAATGAAAATATCAAGTAGACATTTTCATTGAAAACATGATGATGTCTCTGTTTAAAAGGTTTTCCTCCTTTTCTGTGGTCATAGTAAGCCAAAGAAAATGGCATTTGACTTTGTTCCTTTAAGGTAGAGATATGAAAACCTTTCAGAGAAAGTACTATTAAAAATATTTTAGCCTGAAAATGACTTAAGGTACTTTTTCTCCTTTGTTCAAGATTAGAGGTTGCAGTAACTGGCCACAACCTGTTCTAACAAAGTGAAACTGTCCAAAAAGTCCTCTTCTTCGATTCCAAATTTTGTGTACTGATGAATGTAGGCTCTGGTGAAAGAAACAGAAAATGTAAAATATAAGATTCTCAGGCAAATGAATAACTCTTAAAATCAAACAATAAATAGAACTTTCGTAGATCCGAATATTTGAAGATGGCAGATTCTCTTAAATGTTTTTTTTTTTTTTTAAGATTTTATTTATTTATTCATGAGAGACGCAGAGGGAGAAGCAGGCTCCCTGCAGGGAGCCCAATGTGGGACTCCATCCCGGGTCTCCAGGATCACGCCCTGGGCCGAAGGCGCCAAACCGCTGAGCCACCCAGGGATCCCCATCTTAAATGTTTTATATTTGCTTTAATGTTTATTCCAAAGAGTCACAGACTGTGAAAGTTTATGTCAAGCTTCCTGTCTTTTTTAGTGTCCAAGAGAGTGACAGTAAGAAGCACATGGGAAGGGGCACCTGTGGCTCAGTGGTTGAGCATCTGCCTTTGGCTCAGGTTGTGATCCCAGGATCCTGGGATCGACTCCTGCATCAGGATCCTTGTGGGGAGCCTGCTTCTCCTTCTGCCTAAGTCTCTGCCTCTCTCTCTTTGTCTCTCATGAATAAATAAATAAATAAAATCTAAAAAAAAAAAAAAAAAAAAAGCAGCACACAGGAAAAAAAAGCACATTCAGATTTGGTTATCAAACCCAGCACACATTCAACACTCTACAGAGATGACTGGCATCAATATAAACTCTTAAAAAGTACCCAAGAAATTTTACCCAAGCCTTGAAACTGCAGAAACATTCATCCAGTTCTAGGAATGAAGTGAAGTCTCTCAAGGATTTTACTTAATTTGCAGTTATGCTAGGTAGCCCTTTTAATACCCTGTACCCCCAAAATGTTCTGAGGCAGGAAAAATCATATTAAAAAGAATATCAAGGGCAGACATGGATTAAATTGAGGTAAGAAGGCCTGCTGCCATTTAATGGGAGTGGGAAGAGAACGATACTAGGAAAGGGCAGTCCTGGGAGTGCGGGCTTATGAAACGGTCATGAGCAGGGGCCCTTGGGAATCCTGGCTAATCATAGAGGCCTTGCCCATTGATATGAGGAATTTTCCTTTGACAATAAGTAATTGCGGCCAAGGTCAGAAAATCTGATAACACATTTCTTAGTACCAAGTAGACATTTCTTAGAAGCAGATGGAGTTGAACTCACAATATTTCTTGCTGAACAAGATCAGGATCTCTTCCATTCTTCCAAGGATCTTATTTTAGAAAACTATTTTATTGTCCAGCCTTGTAATGAAATTTCTACTTTCATTTCATTCAGAAACAAATCCTCGGGGATCCCTGGGTGGCGCAGCGGTTTAGCGCCTGCCTTTGGCCCAGGGCGCGATCCTGGAGACCCGGGATCGAATCCCACGTCGGGCTCCCGGTGCATGGAGCCTGCTTCTCCCTCTGCCTATGTGTCTGCCTCTCTCTCTCTCTGACTATCATAAATAAATAAAAATTTTAAAAAAATCCTCTAGTCAATTAACAGCACTGTAGTAAGTAATTTTACATGATTATCTCATTTAATCATCATTGCATATCCTCAGTGTAAACCCACTGTGCAGATAAAAAAATGACACCTGAAGTAACATGATCCAGTTTCACACCTATATAGTGGTAGCCACGATTATTCCAGGCTGCAGGTTGAATGTGTTCCCCCAAAATTCATACATTCAAATCCTAACCCCCAAAGTGATGATATTAGGAAGTAAGGCCTTTGGAAGGTGATTCGGTCATGAGGGTGGAGCCCTCATGAATAGGTTTAGTACCCTTTTAAAAGAGGTTCTTTGCCCATTTGGCCATTTGAGGGCACAAGGAAAAGACACCGCCTATGAACCAGGAAGTAGGTTTTCATCACACATGGAATCTGCCAGCACCTTCATCTTGGGCTTCCTAGCTTCCAGAATTCCTGAGAAATAAATTTCTGTTGTTTATAAGATACTCGGTCTGGGCTATTTTTGTTATAGCAAACCAAACAGACCAAGACATTCCAGATCCTGCCTTGTATTTTAAGATATTATCTGCCTAAGGTTAGAAAGGTTTGTAGATTTTTTTACTTACTTTGAAGCAAACATATTCCAGGCTTTGCCCACAATTGTATCAAGTGGTTTTAGTAAGAACTGGCTATTGCTGACCAATGCTGCAGACTTCTCATATTTGCTAAAGGCTCGCTGGGTTTTCCACACATTGAAAGCATCAATAGGCTCCAACCAAGAAGTATAGAGAGCTGGATCTTTAAATCCTCCTAGAGTAAGACAACATAAGCCATTGTTTATATCATAAATAATTAATTTTGGAAACAAATTAATAAACAGGTATTTTTTTATTCATTTCACCAGAAATCTCCTTTAAAAAATATTTTATTTATTCATGAGAGACATAGAGAGAGAGGCAGATATATAGGCAGAGAGAGAAGCAGGCTCCATGCAGGGAGCCCGATGTGGGACTCGATCCCTGTTTTGCCTTTTAAAATTAGCTTTATATCGCTTTTGGGTAGATAATTCATACTCATTTTAAGAAAAAAAAAACAATTCGGGGATCCCTGGGTAGCTCAGCGGTTTAGTGCCTGCCTTTGGCCCAGGGCATGATCCTGGAGTCCTGGGATCAAGTCCCACACCGGGCTCCCTGCATGAAGCCTGCTTCTCCCTCTGCCTGTGTCTCTGCCTCTCATGAATAAAATCTTTTAAAAAAAGGAAAAGAGAGAAAACAATTCGTATCATTCAGAAAAGTATTAAGAAGAAAATTTAATGGATGAAAGACCCAAATGTGAAAAAGAAAACCATCAAAATTCAAGAGGAGAACACAGGCAACAACTTCTTTGACCTCAGCTATAACAACTTCTTACTAGATACGTCTTTAAAGGCAAGGGACACAAAAGCAAGAAATGAACTATTTGGACTTTATCGAGATAAAAATTCTACACAGCAAAAGAAACAACAAAACTGAAAGGCAACCTTCAGAATGAGAGAAGATGTTTGTAAATGACATATCTGATAAAGGGTTAGCATCCAAAATGTATGAAGAACTAATCAAACTCAACACCCAAGAAACAAATAATCCAGTTAAAAATGGGCAGGAGATGTGAATAGATATTTTTCCAAAAAAAGACATCCCAATGGCCAACAGGCACATGAAAAGATGCTCAACATCACTCATCATCAGGGAAATAGGAATCAAAACTACAATGAAATACTACCTCACATCAGTCAGAATGGCTAATATCAACAACACAAAGAACAGCAGATGTTGGTGAGGATGTGAGGAAAGGGGAACCCTCTTAGACTGCTGGTGGGAGTGCAATTGGTGCAGCCACTGTGGAAAACAGTTTCCTCAAAAAGTTAAAAATGGAACTACTCCACAACCCAGCAATTGCGCTATTAGGTATTTACCCATGGATAAAAAAATACTGATTCAAAGGGATACATGCACCTTGATATTTATAGCTGCATTATCAACACTAGCCAAATTATGGAAAGAGACCAAATGGCCATCTATGTGAATGGATAAAGAAGTTGTGGTATACAGGGGTGTCTGTGTGGTTCAATTGGTTGAGTGTCCAACTCTTGATTTCCACACAGGTCATGATCCCTGGGTCCTGGAACGAGCCCTGTATTGGGCTCCCTTCTCAGTGGGGAGAGTGCTTCAGGATTTTTTTCTCTCCCTATGCCCCTCCCCAAGCTTATGCTTTCACTCTCTCTCTCTGAAATAAATAAAATCTTAAAAAAAAAGAGAGAGAGAGAGAGAGAGAAAAGAGAGAGAGAAGTTGTGTTATTCATATATGATGGAACATAACTTAGTCATGAAACAGAATGAAATCTTGTCATTGGCAATGACGTGGATTTCACTTAGCATAAGCGAAGTCACCGAGAGAAAGACAAATAGCATATGATTTTACTCTTATATGGAATCTAAGAAACAAAATGGACAAACACAGGAGGAAAAAGAAAGAAGTAAACCGTAAAACAGACGTAACTACAGAGAACAAACTGTTGCCGGAGGGGAGGTGGGTGAGGGGATGGGTTCAATGGGTATTAAGTGATGATGGGTATTAAGGAGGGTACTTGTGAGGAGCATTGGGCCTTGTACGTAAGTGATGAATCACTAAATCCTACACATGAAACTAGTACTATACTATATGTTAACTAACCAGAATTTTTTTTTTCAGATTTTATTTATTTATTCATGATAGACATAGAGAGAGAGGGGCAGACACACAGGCAGAGGGAGAAGCAGGCTCCATGCCAGGAGCCCAACGTGGGACTCGATCCGGTGACTCCAGGATTGTGCCCCAGGCCAAAGGCAGGCACTAAATCACTGAGCCACCCAGGGATCCCACTAACCAGAATTTAAAATAAAAACTTAAACAAACAAAGAAGAAAATTTAAAAGTCAACTGAACATCTGAAATGTCACCACCCATAGAAGACCATGAACATTTTGCTGACCCTCTTGTGTATGTAATTTTATACAAACACTGTTCTGTAATTTGCATTTTCATTCACCAATATGTTGTGAATCTATTTTCCATGTCAATAAGTATCACTCATATTTAAAGTTTTATTACATGAATATACTATAATTTATCACATTTCCTACTATTGAGCATTTAGGTTGTTTCTGCATTTTTGTGTGTAAGACATTGCAGTGAATATCTTTGTAAGAATACCTCTCTGTACCTATGTCATTTTCTGTGAGTAAATTTTTGGAAGTTTGATTACTTTATATATTCTCTTATTATTTCTCTTAATTTAAAATCTAAAATGAAGAATATGAAAAAAATATTCTGAAGAAGGAAAAACTATACCAATTAACACACTTGAAATGATCTCCTTTTTTTTTCAGCCGAAAGGTCTCACATTTATTACTGAAGCAACCCACTGGAGTAGAGGCATAGTAACAAGAAAAAATCATTTCCCTGATAAAACATGTCTATTGGCTAGGTAGGAGGGATGATTACAAAGTGATAAGATAGGAACATGTGATCTTCATGCAGCTTAAATATGTGTGCCATCTCATGATGTGTAATGCCTTATAGACCCAGCTTGGTTCTTCTCTAGTGACTGACTCCTCCTGGAGTTATACCTGATTTTATTTATTTATGGGTAGCCCGGGTGGCTCAGCGGTTTAGCGCCTGCTTTTGGCCCAGGGTGTGATCCTGGATACCCAGGATCGAGTCCCACATCGAGCTCCCTGCATGGAGCCTGCTTCTCCCTCTGCCTGTGTCTCTGCCTCTCTCTCTGTCTCTCATGAATAAATAAAATCTTTAAAAAAAATTATTTATTTATTCATAAGTAAATGAGCACGCTGTGTTCAACGTGGAGTCTTCTTGAGATTCTGTCCCTCTGCCTCTCCCTGACACTTGCATGGGCACTCTCTCTCTCAAATAGATAAATAAATCTCTAAAAAAAGAAAGAAAATCATCAAATAAAGATAAGGCAAGCCTGCAGATCTGCCATAGAAATGCAAAGCTGATAAAAGTTCTGTTCTTTGAACTTCCTGAAAATTTTTATAACAAAATGCTGTCACAGAGATCACTAGTTGTGCTACATTACCTGTTCTCCCCTTCTTTAGTGACAAAACCCTCAAATTTTAATTGTGGTCATGGCCACCCCTGCAGCTAGGTGTAGCACATGAGTCAGTCCCAATCAAAGGTATATAAACACTAGTGTGGTGTGCAACCCTAGCAGGAGGAGAGCAGCATGCCCTCTTTTGCTCATTCCTATGTGATTTGATAGCTAAAGCTCAAACAGATGTCTTGGACTATAAGGAGGAAGCCGTAAGGCCAGTACAGTAAGAACAGTAAGGTTTAGAAAAAAGAATTAAACTCATATCTCTTTTCAATCACATCTGGTTTTAGTGTCCAGTCACATACCAATATAATGGTTATATTTTGCCACTAAAACACATAATTATTATTTTCCTTTCTTTAAAAATAAATTTAGGGGGATGCCTGGGTGACAGTGGGTTAAGCGTCTGCCTTTGGCTCAGGTCATGATCCCAGGGTCTCTGCAGGGAGCCTGCTTCTCCCTCTCTCTCTTTCTGTCAAATAAATAAATAAAATCTTTAAAAAAATAAATTCAGAGACTTCCTTTTTTTTTTTTTTTAAAGACTTTATTTATTCATGAGAGACAGAGAGAGAAAGGCAGAGACATAGGCAGAGGAGAAGCAGGCTCCCTGCAGGGAGCTTGATGTGGGACTTAATCCTGGAACTCCAGGATCATGCCCTGGCCCTGAGCTGAATGCAGACACTCAACCACTAAGCCACCCAGGCATCCCTGGAGACTTCCTTTTAAAAAAAAAAGAAATGTTACCATGTACATGTACAAAATGTATATATTAATTTCATCTTCGAACACCAATTAAAAAAAAAAAATTTCATCTTAATTTCTGCTTACCCAGATCCGCACTGTGTACATCTTTCCCACGAAGGATGACCAAGTTAGCAATGGAAGTGTTAAAATGAAGCTCCCTGTTGAGAGACACTTTACCAAGAGTAGGAAGTCCTGGTAAAGGAGGCCGTACCTGCCAATTAATACCTGCCAATGGAAAAAAAGCAAGAGACTTTATAAATAGCTCTGAGCAAGAAGAGAAAAATATATTATAGTATGTTTATTTTACATAAAATTTTATTTAGTAAGTAAAAGTTGCTTTTTTCTACTAAATGTTTAAAAATTCTTATCTGGTTTACCTGAAATGATTCCAACTATCCAATCCTGAGAAAGGCATAAATTATTCTTTGTAGAGTATTAAATGACGGTGATAGATACATACAATGGAATTCTCTTCACCAAAAAAACAGAAATTACTGATAAATATAACAAACAACATGGATAAATCTCAAAAGTGTTATGCTAAGTGAAACAAGCTTGACTCAAAAAATTATGTACCATATGATTCCATTTATAGGACATTCTAGAAAAGGCAAAACCATAGGAAAAAAATTCAGATCAGTAGTTCCTGGGGGCTGGAGTTGAGGGGAAAAGAGTGCCTACAGATGAGTATGAATAATGATCCTCCATCATTTTGGGATGATGGAAATCCTCTATCTCAATTGTAATGGAGGTTACACATTATAGAAGTTTGTTAAAATTCATAGAACCATACACCAGAAAGGGTGAACCTTACTCTATATGCCTGTGCAAACAAACAGGACACATACAAAAATGTTAGGGATGTACAAACACAAAGCAAAAAGTTTGAAAACTGACCAGTCATATGGAAATATGAAGAAAATCCTCTTAAAGTATATGTCAGATAGGGATAAAATTCAGCACAGAGTAACAGACTGATTTTCAGCAAAAATAGAAACACAAGAAACCAAAAATGTTTGCATGCTGAATTCAATAATAAGACAAGCCAATTTAAAAATCAAAAAGATGTTTGAATGGAAATTTTACCGAAAAAAGATAAACAAATCCAACAAGCACATGAAAAGATGCTCAACATCTTTTGCATTAGGAAAATGCAAACTGAAACCACAAGGAGACACTACTTCACACCCATCAGAAAGGCTATAATCAAGAAGACTAACAATGTCAGGTGTTAGCAAAGATGTGGTGAAGCTGAAACCCTCTTAAACTATGAGAATATAAAATATTGCAGCCACTTTGGAAGGAGTATAGCAGTTCTACAAAATGTTAAACACAGACTCATCCTTTGACCCACCATTACCACTTATAGGTGTATAATCAATAGACTGAAAACATATGTCCACACAAAGACTGAATACAATGTACACAGCAGCAGTATTCATAATAGACACAAAGTGAAAACAAGCTAAATGTCCACCAGCTGTTGGACATCTGAACAAAATGTGGTAGAGCCACATAATGAAATACTACTACTCAGCAATACAAAAGAATGAACTACTGATACATCCTATGTCATGGATGAATTTCAAAGACATTAAGTGAAAAAAGGTCAGACACAAAAGAGTGTATGTTGTATCATTCAATTTACATATGTCCAAAATAGGAAAATCTATAGAAAAAGAAAACATACAAGTGGTTGACACTAGGAATAAAAAATGGGAATTGCCTTAAAATGAACACAAGGATCTTTTTGAAGTGATGGACATGTTCTACAACTAGCTTATGATAACAGTTGTATAACTCTGAAAATTTACTAAAAAATCACTGATTGTACTCTTATCATAGGTGAAGGCTATGGTATATAAGTCACCCAGCAATAAAAATATTTCAATATTTGTGACATGCTGTAAAAGCTATAGTTGTTAGATAATTCATCACTCTATATTAGAAATAAAAGGTAATCAACTCTATCCAAAAGTTTCAAAAATAAATAAAAAGTAAATAAATAAAAGGTTTTTTTTTTTTTTTAAAGATTTTATTTATTTATTCCCTCCATGCAGGGAGCCCGACGTGGGATTCGATCCCCAGACTCCAGGATCACACCTTGGGCCATAGGCAGGCTCTCAATCACTAAGCCACGCAGGCGTCCCACAAGTAAAATTTAAAATGAGAAGAGAAGTAACAAAAAAGACAGTATAAGAAATAAAAACAAATCCTGGGACACCTGGGTGGCTCAGTCAGTTAAGCATCTGCCTTTGGCTCAGGTCATGATCCCAGAGTCCTGGGATCAAGCTCCACATTGGGCTCCCTGCTCCTCAGGGAGCCTGCTTCTCCCTCTCCCTCTGCCTGCTCCTCACTCTGATTGTGCTCTCTCTCTGCCAATAAATAAATAAAATCTTTTAAAAAATAAAAATAAAAACAAATTCCAGATTGGTTAAAACTTAAGTATTAAACATAAAGCTGTAAAAAATACTGGGGAATACTAAAGAATATTTTATATCTGAGGCAAGGCTCAGAATCTATAAAATAAGAAGATATATGGGTTTGCTCACATAAAAATGGAAAACCTCCATATGGAAAAATACCATACAAAAGACAAAAATGATGGACAAAAATATTTGCAATCTATGTAACAAAAATGGTGTATAAATCCATAACATTGTATTTGCTTCCAAGACACCACTGATTATAAGAAAAAAATGTTGTCAAATTATGTCAACTAAATGATTCACTTAGATCATTCAATTTCATTCTTATTGAAAGAGTTCTTTTAGAGTAAATTAGGTTTAGATTTTTAAAAATCCTATCACTCTTTGAGCATCCATAAAAAACACATATAACAAAATAAATTGGTTAAGGTTTTCCAAAAATGTTTTCACATTTAGTGACTTAATTACTTTTTGACTTGGCATTAATGATGCCAATTTTTTTTCACACATTATTATCCTCTGTCTCCAGAGCATTGGTGACATAGTGGGGTTTTTTTTTAAAGATTTTATTTATTTATTCATAAGAGACACAGAATGAGAGGCACAGACATAGGCAGAGGGAGAAGCAGGCTCCTTGTGGGGACCCTGATGTGGTACTCGATCCCTGGGCCCTTGGATCACGCGCTGAGCCAAAGGCAGACACTCAACCACTGAGCCAGGTATCCCAGTGATGTAGCATTCTTTAAGGGAATCCATGGAAACAGTAAGTTGTTGGCTCTTATACTAGCTTTGCTATCAAGTAGAGAACCATCAACGTTTGACTCCTGATTAAGGAATGTGCCTGTTTAGGATGACTGCCTCTTCACTACTCTAGTATAAAACTAAAGATTTATTTTCTGGAGAGGATATGATTGAGGGTCTCTGGTCTGGAGAACCAAGGCAGAGTTAAGGACAAGGTACATACTGAAACCAGAGAGATCTACTAAAACCCATAAAAACCCCTCTTCTTTCACCAGATCACTTGGGCTTTGCCTAAACCTTCACAGCAGAATACCCAACCCAGGAGACAGGCAAAGAGAATATCCAGGATGGCAAATGTACCTTGGTTGTAGAGGGCAAAAAGTCTCGATTGAAGTAGGGCAGATGGCTTTAGGAGAGCTTGCTTGCTTGCTTTCTATTTTTTATTTTTATTATTTTTTTAAGATTTTTTTTAAAGATTTATTTATTTATGATAGACATAGAGAGAGAGAAAGCGAGGCAGAGACACAGGAGGAGGGAGAAGCAGGCTCCACGCCGGGAGCCCAACACGGGACTCGATCCTGGGACTCCAGGATCGCGCCCTGGGCCAAAGGCAGGTGCCAAACCGCTGAGCCACCCAGGGATCCCCCCCCCCTTTTTTAGATTTTATTTATTCATGAGAGACACACAGAGAGAGGCAGAGACACAGGCAGAGGGAGAAGCAGGCTCCATGCAGGGAGCTGGATACAGGACTCGATCCCGGGATTCCAGGATCACACCTTAGGCCAAAGGCAGGCTCTCAACCGCTGAGCCACCCAGGGATCCCCTCTTTCTGTTTTAAAAAGATGTATTTATTTATTTTGAGAGAGAGAGAGAGCGTGCATGAGTGGGGGTGGGAGAGGCAGAGAGAGAATCTCAAGCAGACTCCCCGCTGTGCATGGAGCTCAACATGGGCCTCAGTCTCACAACCCTGTGATCATGACCTGAGCCAAAATCAAGAGTCAGATGCTTAACTGACTGAGCCATCAAGGTGTTCCAAGTAGGCAACTCTTGATCTTGGGGTTGTGATATCAAGCCCCACATTGTGGGTAGAGAAAGAGAGAGAAAAAGAGAAGGAAGGAAGGAAGGAAGGACGGAAGGAAGGAAGGAGGGAAGGAAGGAAGGAAGGAAGGAAGGAAGGAAGGAAGGAAGGAAGGAAGGAAGGAAGGAAGGAAGAAAGGAAATTATAATGTAGCTTGGTTCAGAGAGCCAAGCCTAAAGTCATGAAAAATTATTCACAGGCCTCACACTGTAATCAAGAAACTGCCAGGATGTGCCCTGCTGAATTGTTAAGGGCCAATGACTCCTATGTGCCTTCCATTTCCCCCTTTTTAACGAGGCTATCTACCAGTTATGCTATGCCTATTTAACCGTAGTCTATTGATCGGGGGCAGGAGGGGGGTGTGAGGAACTGTACTCAAAGAACTATACTCAAACAAAAACAAAAAAATCGGGCATCCCTGGGTGGCTCAGTGGTTTGGCGCCTGCCTTCAGCCCAGGGCGTGATCCTGGAGTCCCAGGATCGAGTCCCACATCGGACTCCCTGCGTGGAGCCTGCTTCTCCCTCTGCCTGTGTCTCTGCCTCTCTCTGTCTCTGTATCTCTCATGAATAAATAAATTAAATCTTAAAAAAAAAAAAAAAATCCCCAAAAAACAAAGCACTATACCAAAAAAAAAAAAAAAAAAAGTCTCACCTGAGGAGTGTAAATCTGTACCTGGACCTGGTTTTAGATGACAAGATTCTGGAATTTAACCTGATGTGCTAAAGGGCTTTGGGAGAGGTTAAGCCCATTCTGCATATGGGAAGACATGATTCAGTAGGAGGCAGAAGGTGGATAGTGGTAGCCAGCCTCCAAGATGAGCTCCAATGATCCTTCCCTCCTGGTATACAACCCTTATGTGGTCTCTTCCCACATGGCATAGTGCTTAACAACCTTAATAACCTAAAGGATGATGCAGAAATGATGGCACGTGGGGATCCTAGCTGGCTCAGTTGGTGCAGCATGTGACTCTTGATCTCAGGGTCGTTGAGTTTGAACCCCACATTGGGTGTAAAGATTACTTAAATAAAATTAAAACTAAAAAAAAAAAAAAAAAACAATGGTGTGTGACTTCCAAAGGTAGGTCACAAAAGACATGGTAAATTCTCCTAGTTCCCTCTGGGAACATTCATTCCTTTCGTTGCCAGGACATGTGGAAACAGATACATACCTGGCTGATGGTGATATTAATAGAGTCAATCTTCATAAGGAGCAGCCTAATATATGAGCATTTTTTTAAAAAGATTGATTGATTGATTTATGATAGACATAGAAAGAGAGAGAGGCAGAAACACAGGAGGAGGGAGAAGCAGGCTCCATGCAGGGAGCTCGACGTGGGACTCGATCCCGGGACTCCGGGATAGAGCCCCAGGCCAAAGGCAGGCGCTAAACCGCTGAGCCACCCAGGGATCCCCTATATGAGCATTTTTAAAGCTATTTGCCTCAACCTGGTTCGTGACATAAATATATTTATTCATATATACTCAAATATATGAAAATATTTATATGTTCAAAGCTATATCTATAACTGTGAAAACATGTTGACATTCAAAGTCCTGCATGGGAAAATGACTAAGCGAACTATGGTTTATTGACCTAAGAGAGCTCAGAGCAGCTTGTCTTATACTATACCTGAGGAACACTGTGCTCCTTGAGATGTTAACAGGTATTACTAGAAAAACAGGTACCAAGGCCAAAAAATTTGGTAAGCATTCCTTTAAGATGAAACCTTTCTATTTCTCTCCAAACCTCAAACAACTATAATCTAGTGATAAAGTATATGACTAGTATGTAAAACAGAAGAAATCCATCCACTTTCATAGTATTGAAACCTAAGTTATTGTTATTTGTGGTAAAATATATGCTACTAAAAAAAATCACTGGTAGTAGTGATTTCCATCCAGTTAAACATGACAGACTGAACATACCAGTCTACTATCACTCTCTCCTCAAATCAAACAGGGACTTTTTTTTTTTTAAGATTTTATTTATTTATGAGAGAGAGAGAGAGAACGCACACACAGACACATAGCCAGTGGAGCAGCAGGGACAGGAAGAAGCAGATGGCTCGCTGAGCAGGGAGCCCAATGTGGGGCTTGATCTCAGGACCCTGAGATCAAGATCTGAGCCTAAGGCAGAAGAAAACTGACTGAGCTACCCAAGCGCACCTTACAGGGACATTTTTAAAAGGCATAAACAAAAGAACAAGGAAGGGAAGACAAGATAATGGGAACAACATTTTGGAAGCTGGAAAGCAAATGAATTAGTGGTGACTTCAGGGAAAGCTGAAACTTCTGCCCACAGTAAGGTCCTGAAAGCAGGCCAGGTTCTTCTTAAAAAGGGGGAAATGAGAGGATTAAAGATCTACATGCCAAGTGGTGAAAGCCTTAGACGCTTCCTAGCTTCCTCACTCCCGGCAGCAGAGGACGTGCCCCCTCCACCCCCCCGCCCCCCATCCTAGAAGCTGTCGCTTCGGGAAGGCTAAACCAGTGAGGTTCTGGCCTCCACCAAACTAAGTGCTGCGCCCTGCCTTCCAGGCTCTGAAGATAGAGCAGTAAACAAAATAGACAGAAATCCCTGCCCTCCTAAAGCTTACATTATACTGAGATCAATGGAAGATCCACAGTGAGGAATTCCAGAATGTTAGATACAAAGAGGAAATCCTAAAAGATTTAAGAGAGAACAAAACAGGATTAGGAATCAGACTGACATGGGACTTCACAGCAACATTGGAGGCTGGAAGAGAACAGAACAATGCTTTCAAAATTCTGAGCAAAAATGACAAATAATGGCTGGAATATATATATATGCCTTCCCTGTACTTTCTCTTTTTCTTAGGAAGCTTCTGGAGAGTATAGCCTATCAACACGAGGAAATAAACCAACAAAAACAAAACAACAAAGGTAGACACGAAATCTAGGAAATCAGAATAGAAAATGAGGTGGCGATTTCAGTGTTTGCTTATCTAAACCTGAAAGGATGGCTGGGTGGCTTAGTAGTTGGGTATCTTCCTTCGGCTCAGAGCGTGATCCCAGGGTCCTGGGATCGAGTCCTGGAGAGCAACCAGGACAGTCTGGGATAAGACGATGATGGCTGGGGCGCCTGGTGTCTTAGTGGATTAAACATTTGCCTTTGGCTCAGGTCTTGGCCCTGGAGTCCCTGGATGGAGCCCCGGAGTCAGGCTCCCCATTATCCTCTCTGTGCCTCACATCCTGCCCCCCTGCCTGCTCATCCCCCCCCCCTTTCAATCTCTCAAATAAATAAAATATTTTTTTTTAAAGATTTTTAATTTATTTATTCAGAGAGAGAGGGGCAGAGACACAGGCAGAGGGAGAAGCAGGCTCCATGCAGGGAGCCTGACATGGGACTCAATCCTGGGTCTCCAGGATCATACCCTGGGTTGCAGGCGGTGCTAAACCGCTGCACCACCGGGTCTGCCCAAATAAAATCTTTAAAAAGAAAAAGAAGGGACGCCTGGGTGGCTCAGCGATTGAGCCTCTACCTTCGGCCCAGGGCATGATCCTGGGGTCTCGGGATCGAGTCCCATATCGGGCTCCCTGCATGGAGCCTGCTTCTCCCTCTGCCTGTGTCTCTGCCTCTCCTCTGGGTCTCTCATGAATAAATAAATAAAATCTTTTAAAAAAAAAAAAAGAAAAGAAAAAGAAGATGAGGTCTCCTAAAGGGATATTTCCAAACAGGTAATGAATCTGGCTCAGTTGTAAATAATATTTACCTATCAAAAGTAATATAAGCACTGAAGATTAATCTAATTCAAAAGTATGTTATAACCATATGGTAGGAAGTAGGGAGGGAGGGGGAGAGAGAGAGAGAGAGAGAGAGAGAGAGAGAGAACAGAGGAAGTATAAAATTCAATTCTCAATTTCATATTAGGAAGGCAATTGATGGGGATACTTGGGTGGCTCAGTGGTTGAGCATCTGCCTTTAGCCCGCGGTGTGATCCTGGAGTCCCGGGATCAAGTCCCACATCAGGCTCCCTGCATGGAACCTGCTTCTCTCTCTGCCTGTGTTTCTGCCTCTCTCTCTGTGTGTCTCTCATGAATAAATAGATAGAATCTTAAAAAAAAAAAAAAAAAAAGGAAGGCAACTGATAATATCTAAACCTGAAAGGATGGCTGGGTGGCTTAGTAGTTGGGTATCTTCCTTTGGCTCAGAGCGTGATCCCAGGGTCCTGGGATCGAGTCCTGTATCAGGCTCCCCAGAGGGAGCCTGCATCTCCCTCTGCTCATGTCTCTGCCTCTCTGTGTCTCTCATGAATAAATAAATAAATAGTTTTTAAAAAATAAAAAATAAATAAACCGGAAAATAAGTAACAGCATAAGCAAGATACTTAGAAATATGGAAAGCAGTTTCATCTGGGCAGTGAGGAAGTGTAAGACAGGGAACTGCTCTTTTCCTCATTATAAATTCATATTGGACAATTTCTTGGCTTTTTTAAAAAAATGAGATATAATTTATATTCAATGCAACGTATGGATATAAGTATACACTTGATGAGTTTTGACTATTTGATTTTTTAAAAGGTATGTTCATGTATTACTTTGAAAAAAATAAAATAAATAAAATAGGGGCAGCTGGCTTGCAACTCTTGATCTCGGGGTAGTGAGCTTGAGCCTCATGTTGGGTGTAGAGATTACTAAAAACAAACAAACAAACAAACAAACTTTAAAAAAAATGTCATGCTCCTCTGAATTTTTTTCACTTTGGGAAATGAAACTGTAAAGTGATTAAGAAGCCCTCCTGGGATGTCTTAGTGGGTTTTTGTAGGAGCTTCTCTGACCAGAAGAAGGCACCATTATTTCGACTGGCCCAAGCAAGTTTATACTGAGAATTCCAGTATAGGCACCTTTCCCAGGTTGTGGCTTGCATATTTTTAAAATACCCCTTACCTTCTTCCATTTTTGAATTAGAAATGAGCATCTGTCTCAGATGTTTGAGGAGGCCAGCCCAAGTAAACGTGCTGTATGTCAGTGAGTTCTCAGACATTTGAGGAATGTTACGAATACCCAGCATCTTGAATTCAGGATGGGGAACTAAATTCTCCATTAAGTCTCCTGTAAAGAAAAAAATCTGAACTAAACTTTTAAAAAATACATATTTTTTAAAAGATTTTATTTATTTGACACAGAGAGAAAAAGCACACAAGCAGGAAGAGAGGCAGAGGGAGAAGCAGGCTCCCTGCTGAGCAGAGAGTCCTAAGCAGGGCTCAATCCCAGGACCCAGAGATCATGACCTGAGCCAAAGACAGACCCCTTAACCGACTGAGCCACCCTGAACTAGACTTAAATTCCATGTTTCCATTGGCTCATATACAACTATGGTTTGATGGTTTGGGGGCCAAACATATTTTCTCCTCCAAGGCCAAATTGCTTAAAATAAAAAATGTAAATAAAAATTTGGAGACAATGTCTATGTCAGATCACATATTTTGGCCCCTATTTTAGCATGAGTGAAAAAAGACACTTTGCCAAAAAGGAAACAAGAATTTAGAAACTAAAACTGGAAACATGAATAAAATATTTAGCTACACTTCAGGAAAATAAAGTAAGCATGAGAGCTAATATGCTTTTATCATCATTCTATAGTCACTAAATATTCCTTTAGAAATTTTCCTAGGGGCGCATGGGTGGCTCAGCTGCCTTCAGCTCAGGTCACAATCCCAGAGTCCTAGGATTGAGCCCCACATTGAGCTCCCTGCTCCGCGGAGTCTCCCTCTGCCTCTTCCCTTGCTCGTGCTTGATCTCTCTCAAATAAGTAAATAAAATATTTTTTTTAAGAAATTTTCCTAGCTCTCTTATTTTATCTAGTTAAATGATAATTAGAATCTTTTAAATCAAATTCTACTAGGGAAAAAGACAAGATTAGTGATTCCTGAAGACAAGAATATGCCTATCTTTAGAAACTTATATTTGTAATGAAACAGGATTATGGAGAAAGGCTAATTTGTTCTGCACTCAGAGCTGTTTTATATATTCATAGAAAAAAACTAGAGAGAGAAAAATATATTACTATAACAACATGAAATGTAAATTTTATAACAGTACAAACTCATATCCTATATCCTAAGGAAAAGCAGATTTTGACACAAACATCTACAAAGTGCTGCACAAATTGATCTTATGGCTAATGGAGTTTCCTCTAAACATAAGAGGTTTTTTTTGTAAAATACCTAGAGTTGAATTTATTGCATAGCACAAATAAATAACAGTCAACAAACATAGCCTGAGTAAAAATACATGAATTATTAACTGTCATAATCTGCTTTTATCTCTAGCCTTCTTGTTCACCTACTCTCATTTTAACCATTCTGGGACCTTGTTGAGATCCTGTTATGGACTAAAGGTTTGTTCCCCCCTCAAATTCATATATGCAAATCCTAACCCCTGAGGTGATGGTATGGTAAGGGTGGAGCCCTCATAAATGGGATTAGTGCCCTTATAAAAGGGGCCTGACAGAGCTCTCTAGCTCTTCCTGCCATGTGAGGACGCAATGAGAAGATGGTCATCTGAGAACCAGGAAACAGGCCCTTACCAGACTACTACCAGTGCCTTGATCTTGGACTTTCCAGCCTCCAGAACCATGAGAAATAAATTTATGTTGTTTATATAAGTCACCTAGTATATAACACTTTGGTTACAGCAGCTTAAATGGACTAAGACAAACTAATCCATGGACCTCCTGACTTCTCAGTCCATTAGTATTCCCCTTGCTTTACTTCTCTTCTTACCCAGTTACCTGCCCTTGTCTCTTCATCAAATCTTTCTAGTGAAAATCCAATCTTGGATCAGCCCCACTCCTCACATTCTCTGTGCCTGTTAAAGTACAGCTGTAGAAAGTCACCCCATATCACAGATTGGACCACTCAGAATTTAGATGTCAAACACCGATGCCCACCAATGCTGATGCTTTGTGGTAAAGGTGCCATCTCCTCAAACACCTGAGTGGAGCCATGTGGATATCTTGGGTCACTCGGGGCAGAGACTCTGGAGCACAACAGACATATCTGAGAAACACCATGGAGGCCAATGTGGCGGGAAGAGAGTGAGTAACAGGATATAAGATCAAGAAAGCAGTGGGAAGCCAGGCAGAGCAGTCTTACATGTGATTCTAAGAACACTGGTTTTAACTCTGGGTAAGATGGGAAACCTCTTAAAGGTTTTTTTGTTTTTTTTTTTTTAATAGATTTTATTTATTTATTCATGAGAGAGACTTATAGAGAGAGGCAGAGACACAGGCAGAGGGAGAAGCAGGCTTCATGCAGGGAACCTGACGTGGGACTCGATCCTGGGTCTCCAGGATCACGCCCTGGGCTGAAAGCAGCGCTAAACCACTGAGCCACCCGGGCTGCCCCTCTTAAAGGTTTTGAGTAGGAGAATAACAGGATCTAATAGGATTTAACCTTTTAGACAAGTAAAGCCAGAGTTCAGTCTGGTCGTTATACTTAAGAAAAGGCCATCCCACAGGATGGCAAAGGTTGAAGTGGGAAGACCAGGTAAGCTATCCTCCAGCTAACTTCTCATATGACATTTCCATTTAGATATGGCAAAGGCACTTCACACTTAAGATGTCTAAGACCCACCTCTTTCCCTACCCTGTACTGTGCTCCACAAACCAGATCCTTTTTCACTGTTCCCAACTCTAGTAAATAGGGTCTAGTGAACAATCTACACTGTTATGTAAACCAGGGCCCCTTGAATTGTGCTCTGTACCACCCTTTCTGTTATTTTTCAGATCTAATCCATCACCTAGATCTTTGCATTTTACCCCAGCCCCAAACTCTCCCAAATCCATCCTCTTTAGTTCTATTTGTTTAGTCCCACTTAGCAAGGACTGATTATATGAGAGGTACTGTTCTGAGGACAAGGGACATAGTGATGAGCAAGGCTGACAAGGCCTTGCCTTCAGAGAGCCTGTATTCTAGTAGTTAGAAACAAAGAATAAAAATGGTAATAAATGAACAGAACGATGTCAGAGAATAATAAAAGCTGGGAAGGAAACAAACGAGATGATATTATAGACACTCATCATGAAAAGCCATGTTAAGGAACTCACAGCGACCTGAGACTGGAAAAATGGAAGGGAAGTGGCTTTGAAAACATTCCCGGTCAAAGGAGCAGGAAGTTCATGAGGACTGCAAGAACAGACACCCTGGTGAGAATGAGCTGGGCTGTAGGACAAGTAATGAGGCCCCTGAGGCTGTGCTGGTGAATGAGGGAGAATGACAAGAGAGAAGGGAATCTGGAAGACAGAAGATGAACCACATACAACTGAGGCAATGGTAGACTTTACTGCAAGAAATCTGGACCTAAGATTTTAGAATCCTTCCCCCCCGCCCCGCCCCAGTAGGCTTCTTAGAGCCCTGGATCTAAGGTTTTAAAACTGAGCAACTGAGGGAGTGAAAAAGAAACAAGCTTATGGGGGAAAGCTGTTTTAGACATATTATGTAGAAGATGACCACGAAATGTATACAGACAGATATCATGCAGAAAGGCTGCTGGATATAGAAACCTGGAGCTCAGGGAATTGGTTGGAATTGGAGATAAACCAGTAGGTTAGAGAATACAAATGGTGTTTAGAATCATGGAACTGAGCCAGTTATTAGAGAGAGGGTCCAAGACTAGCATTTCGAGCTTGGGAACAGGCCAGAAGAGGAGGAAAGAAAGGAATAAAAGAAGTAGTCAGTGAGATAGAAGGGAAATCAGGAGAGGAAGGTCACAAAAAACAAAGGGAAGATTTGGAAGACAAAGGTCAACCATGCCAATTTCTACTGATAGGCTGATAGAAATGAGGACAGCAAAGTGTCACTGAATCTGGCAATGTGGACATGCTTATGACTTGTAAAAAGCAATTTCAGAAGAGTGGTAGGGGAGAAACTAGGGCAGAGTGGGTTGAAGAGTAAAGAAATGAGGAAGATCGGAGGATAGCAAGGACAGACACCCCTTGCATTGTTCTAAAGAATAACAGAGAAATGGGTTCAATCACTAGAGGTGAGGTCAAAAGAGAGTATTTTGAGTGTGAGAGGTGCCAGAGAGTAGATGTAATGGCAGCAATCCAGGAAAGATGCATGAAAGGACAAAAGATGAGTAAAGAATTAAGTCGGGGATCCATGGGTGGCTCAGCGGTTTAGTGCCGCCTTCAGCTCAGGGCCTGATCCTGAAGACCGAGGATCGAGTTCCACATCGGCCTCCCTGCATGGAGCCTGCTTCTCCCTCTGCCTGTGTCTCTGCCTCTCTCTCTGTCTCTCATGAATAAATAAATAAGGAGCCTGATGTGGGACTTGATCACTGGGCTTCAGAATCAGGCCTGAGCTGAAGGCGGCACTAAACCGCTGAGGCACCCGCGCTACCCAAATAAAATCTTAAAAAAAAAAAAAAAAAAAATTAAGTCCCTGAGAAAGTACAGGGAATGGGACCCAGAAGCCAAGCAAGATTGGCTTTTGATAGGAACAGGACACTTCTCCCACTGTGATACCAGGTGAAATGCAAAGGTGAGCCCAGACAGCAAAGTAAGGTTTGCAAACATAGTGAGGCTGTAGAGAGAGCTCCTGTGTGGCTAAATACCTTTACTTTCTCCGTAAGGTCCATTGAGGAATGACTAGATTAGCCTGCAGACTCAGCCTCCAATCAGCTATGCACAGGCAGTCCAGTGGATTTTTCAAAAGTAAAAGTGATTATGTCACCAACCTGCTTAAAATCTTCCAGCAGCTTTCCCCCATTCTTTGGGAAAGGCCTCTCAACAGCTCACGAGGACCTGCAAGGCCTGTCCCTGCTTACCACTTTAGCCTCAGATTTCAGCCACCCACCCCTTACACCATTCTCTGTGCTCCAGTGCCACTGGACTTCTCTTTGTTAGACGTGCCAGGCTTCCTTCTGCTGCAAGGCCTCTGTACATGCTATTACCTCTGCACGTGCTACTGGCTCCTCCCTCCCTTGGGCCAGTCATCTCCGAGTCCTTGTCCAGCTCTCGGCTCAAGTGTTATGTCCTCAGGGCAGCCTTTTCTGTCCCCTTCAGCCTAAGTTTGATTCCTTTGTGACACATTCTCTTGAAACTGTACTTTTATCCTTTGGAGCACTTAACTCAGTTTCTTTTTTTTTTTTTTTCTTAACTCAGTTTTTAATTATATGTTCTTGGTGTGCTTTATTTGCTTAATGTTTCTCTTTCACATTTCACAGTGAACACAATGCCTGCATTGGCTCCCACTGGATCCCCAACATTTAGCATAGTGATTGGCACATAGCAGGAAGTCAAGAAATATTGGTTGAGTAAACAGATGTGCAATATGGTAAGTACTATGACATAGACAGAAATTAACAAGACACAGGTCTCTAAGGAAGCTGAAAATGAGTGGGACTACATAATATGTACATGACAGTATTCCCCTCTAAGGAAACACATGGTGTTAGTTTACAGTGGTAGCATCTGGGAAAGGGTGAGGAGGACACTTATTTTTGATTGCATATTCTTTTGCACTCCTTGAATAGGTGTGTGTGTGTGTGTGTTACTTATTTGTTTTTAATTTGAGAGAGAGAGAGAGAGAGAGAGAGCAAGAGAGAGTGTGAGCACAAGCAGGGGGGAGAGGCAGACAGAGAGGGAGAAGCGGACTCCCTGCTGAGCAGGGAACCTGATGCGGGGCTCAATCCCAGGACCCTAGGATCATGACCTGAGCCAAAGCCAGACACTTAACCGACTGACCCACCTAGATATCCCCGTGTGTTACTTTTAAAGATAAGCAAACACACTTAAAAATAAAGGTACAAAATACTAAGTGACACAAAAGAGATAGAGAATGTCATAAAGTTCAGAGAAAAGAGGGTTAGGTTAAGGCCTAGGTAGGAAAGCTTTATAGAAAAATCATCACTTGAATTGGACACTGAAGGACAAGTAAAGTTTCAAAAGAGGTGATGAAGGGAAGGAGGAAGCGATTACTAAGGAGAAAGAACAGTAAGCAAAGGGTTTAGTGCTGGAAAGACAGACTGAAGAAAGACAGTGGAGATAGGATGAAAAGTAGGTGGGGATCCATGCAGAGGTGGCAGTAGGTAATGAAGCCAGAAAGTTAGGGTTCAGGGCATTAGGTGGAGGCCAGGCTAAGGAATTCTGACAAATCTGGGCACAGGATGAACATGAAAGTACAAGTATTAGATCTGTGCATTGGGGAGGCTCTTTTGCAATCAGTGTGCAAGATGGATATAGGGGGAAGAGGCAGGCAACAGGAAGGAATGCAGGGTTAGGACCACCTTTTAAGACAGCAATGTCAATTTTATGTTATCTCTGTTTTATGAAAGAGAGAGAGAATAGAAAGAGGCTAGTTTGCTTTGTATTCAGGGAGAGTATGCAGTATTTGTTGAGAGATACTGACAACCTGAGCCAATGTCAGATAGACTGGGAAGGAGGGGAAGAAGGTAGGCAGATGGCAGGGATGGCACCAACAGGTCTGGACATACTAATGAGATATGAAGACAGGGAGAAAAATCCAGGTGATAGAAATTGAGGAAGAGGGAGCTGGGGAGATACGGCAGGGAAAAAAGATGGATCCATTTAGAACAATCTAAATTTAAAGAAGCAGGAAGCAATTAAGAAAGTTGAGATAGGCAATTATTTGGGAAGGAGATTAGTATTGAGGAGAGTCTACATTATAGAGTCATTTGCATCTAGAAGATTTACTTTATTTATTTTTAAATTTTTATTTATTTATTCATGAGAGACAGAGAGAGAGAGGCAGAGACATAGGCAGAGAGAGAAGCAGGCTCCATGCAGGGAGCCTGATGTGGGACTCGATTCTGGGATTCCAAGATCACGCCCTGGGCCAAAGGCAGGCGCTTACCTGCTAAGCCACCCAGTCATCCCTCATCTAGAAGATTTAAATTGATAAGGCACCACTTGACAAATAATCTAAAAAGAGAATGATGGGTTTCTTTATGGGGTGATAAAAATGGTTGCACAACTCTGTGAATATGCTAAAAATAGAACTGTATACTTTAAATGAGTGAATTGTATGGTATATGAATTATATGTCAAAGTTGCTGTAAAAAAAAAAAAAGTTGCTGTAAAAGGGCGGCCTGGGGTGGCTCAGCCGTTTAGCGCTGCCTTTGGCCCAGGGTGTGATCCTAGAGACTTGGGATCGAGTCCCGCGTCGGGCTCCCTGCATGGAGCCTGTTTCTCCCTCTGCCTGCTTCTGGACAGAGAGGAGGACCCAGTGGGGAATAACGTTGAGGCGTTCAGAACATAAGACTTTCCTACAAATTATGTACAAAAGGACAAATACCTAATGGATTTCTTCTGTAGTGACATGAACCTTCCACAGAATAAGTAGGCTGGAACACACTTCCCAACTGATGCGCAAGGACTTGGTTTATATCACTAAAGGAGATCTGCTTGATGTTCATCAGTTTTGCGCAGATCTTATGAATGGCATCATTTTCATGAACAAGTAGGGCATCTGAAGATCGGTATAAGTGAGAAAGAGTCAAAACGGAGTTGTAGTTCTGAACAATAACCTGGAGAGAAAGGGGTCAGAAAAAAAGAAAGGCAAGAGAAAAGAGCAGTTAGGAGGGTAGATTCTAAAGGCATCCTCCCTGGGTTCAAATCCCAGGTCTGTCACTTTCTAGCTGTATGATTTGGGATGAATCATGTAATCTCTCCATGCTTCAATGTTCTCACTTGTACAGCGGGGATAAAATTCTACTAGTTCCTAGAGTTGTAAGGATTAATGATAGAATGCAAGTAAAGCACTTAGAACAGTGTCCTATATATAGTAAAGTCTCAATAAATAGTGACTATTGCTATCACACTTTCTTCTACAGGATTTCCTATAGTACTTAACTCACTTCTGTTTTATTATTTTTCTTACAAGGCTGATCAACAGAAAATTGTCCTATATAGAAATTTCTTCCAAATAGAAAGAAAGGTAAATTCTTGGAAGGTTGGCAGTGGCATGATGAACCCCAACATGATGTCAAGGTCCGTCTTTTACATGCTATAGTCACCAGGACTAACCCAGGAATGGGTTCCTGAGAGAAGATGCACAATTGTCTTCTTCAGAAATTTTTTTAAATATTTATTTAATTATTTAATTATTTATTTATTTATGATAGACAGAGAGAGAGAGAGAGAGAGAGAGAGGCAGAGACACAGGAGGAGGGAGAAGCAGGCTCCCTGTGGGAAGCCTGATGTGGAACTTGATCCCGAGATACCAGGATCATACCCTGAGCCAAAGGCAGGTGCTCAACCACTGACCACCCAGGTGCCCCTTCTTTGGAATTTTTTAAAACAAGGACACCTCATGTGTTTGGAAAAGTTTAATCAAAGTTGAATGAATTGTTCACAAAAGTGCCATATTATATAGTGAATGACTCCTGATGTAGTAACTTGACATTCCAAAGAAAGGGGGAGATCAATTTTTTACCTATATTTATTTCACTGCAAATACAAAATATAAAATTTTCTCTTTTTTTTAAGATTTTATTTATTTATTCACGAGAGAGAGAGAGAGAGAGAGAGAGAGAGAGAGAGGCAGAGACACAGGCAGAGGGAGAAGCAGGCTCCATGCAGGGAGCCTGATATGGGACTCGATTCTGGGTCTCCAGGATCAGGTCCTGGACTGAAGGTGGCGCTAAACCTCTGAGACACCCGGGCTGCCCCTAAAATTTTCTCTTTTTTTAGAAGTTTTATTTATTTAAGTAATCTCTACACCCCTGTGGGGCTTGAACTTACAACCCTGAGATCAATAGTCTTGTGCTTTTCTGACTGAGCCAGCCAGGCACCCTCAAAATATAAAATTTTCAATTAATATGTTCATACCTCACCAGTTCCATAAGGCCATATAATCTGATTCATTTTCAAAGAGTTTGAGTACTGATCTTGTAAATTCTGTGTAACGAAGGCTCCTAGCCCTGATCCTGTGCCCCCAGCCATACTCATTATGATGAAAAAACCACTCAAAGAGTCACATTTCTCTACTTCCTTCTGGATGAGGTTCATTATAGATTCTTCGTGCCTGGGTCCATGAACAGAGTAACTATGCAATACAAAAGAAACAAACACAAACACCTTTCAGTTTACTCAGAAAGAGGCAATGCAGAGAGGAAGATATAGGATAGATAAGGTTTTTTAAACCCATGGATGTGAATTAACTCTCATGAGAGATACAGGTGCCTTGATAGATTAAATTTAAAATTTAAAATATACAAGTTAAATATATTTAAGAGGTGAATAGGACTGCTGGGTACAGAAAATTCTCTTTTCTAGGCCATTCCTATAATTGAAGACTTCAATACCAGGATGTTCTGCAAGTTTATGGTGCAAAATAATATTCAATATTCATAATAATACTCCTACAGCAGTGGTTCTCAAACTTGGCTGCACATTAGAATCACTGAGGGAAGCTTTAAAAAATCCCAAGATCCAGGCTTCACCATAAACCACTTAAATCAGAATTTCTGGAAGTAAGACTCAGGCATTGGAATTTTCCAAAGAACCCCAGGATGTACTACTGCCTTGCTGTGTTCCCTATTTGCTAGAATACCTGCCAGATAAAGATAAAGATATTGTTTTGATAATAAGTTAGTTGGCAGAATGACAAGAAAGAAGTGGAAACCCCTGTTGCAAGAGAGCTTTGGTTTTATCATTACCTGGACCTGAAGCACAGACATGTATGAAATGGAATGAAGAAGTTCTTCTGGTAAAGTCACCCTCTAAATTTTAAAATAGCAATTTCAAGATTATATGCTTGGTATATAAACAGTATAGCTGTAACTTTGCTGTCCAGGTAGCTGTATCTAAACTAAAAATCATGAGGAATTACTCTTACCCATAGGCCCAGTTGTTTCCAGAACCTTCTTTTTGACAGAAGCACGAATGCTGGGCATATTTCCATTGGCCAGACTGGGCAGCCTTTGATAGTGTTTGATTGATAACTTTTGGTTCCATATCAACAAGGACAGCCCGGGCAATTGAAACTAGAGGGAAGAAAAAGACCAAAAGAAAAATATTTCATATATCTTATTTGGGTTATTTCAGAGTACAAATTTATAGGTAAAAAAAAAAGAAAGAAAAAGAAATCCAAAAGTTGATAAAAATTTTTTTTTTTTAAGATTTTATTTATTTATTCATGAGAGACACAGAGAGAGAGAGAGGCAGAGACACAGGCAGAGGGAGACAAAAGTTGAGGATAGAAAGATCTGTCCTATTGCTTAGAAAT
Source organism: Canis lupus dingo (assembly GCF_003254725.2). NCBI lineage: Eukaryota > Metazoa > Chordata > Mammalia > Carnivora > Canidae > Canis > Canis lupus. Next base: position 35,578,017 of record NC_064251.1, read on the forward strand.
TTTTTTTTTTTTTTGCTTAGAAATTAAAGTGGGCAGCAGCAAGTCTATGCAGATGGTTAATAATGCCTAGCATTCTGCTAAGCAGGATGAATCAATGTGGGCTAAAATGATCACTGGGTCAGGTCTACAAACATCTGTTGAGAGCTTACAATGTGCCATATACTGTGCTGGGAACACAGAGATGGACAACATCAATCTAGCCCTAGATGGACTAGTGGAAGAGATAAAACTTACTCACAGTATGATGTGATATGATCCACGATGAATCCACATTAATAAAGTAGCACATTCAGATGTATGAAATACCATGGGTACAACAAGCTGCTCACGATAGTTGAAGCAGAAGATGGAGAAGGAGGGGGTAGGGGGTAGGTAGGGTAGAAGAAATAATGAATGGGTATGGAAAGCAGACAGGGCTCAGATCTTAAGAAATTCTGTTATTCAGTGCTAAAAAACTTAAAATTTTTTTCTTTAAGATAATGTGAAACCACTGAAAATGTTAAGTAGGTGAGGAGTAGTCAGATGACTTATATTATTTTTAATTTATTATTTAAGTAATTTCTATACCCAACGTGGGGCTTGAACTCCTGAGATCAAGAGATGCATGTTCTACCAACTGAGCCAGCCAGGTGCCCCATCAGATGACTTTCTAAATACAGCAGTGTGGAGGATAGATACGATAGACTTACAAGAGTCAAGGCAGGGAAACTAGAGGACTTGAAACAATTCAGGTAAGAGAGGACAAGAGCCAGAACTAAGCCAATGACAGTGAAGATGGAAAGAGAAGAGATATGTAGGAGGTAAATTAAGCAGATCAGGGGATCCCTGGGTGGCGCAGCGGTTTAGCGCCTGCCTTTGGCCCAGGGCGCGATCCTGGAGACCCGGGATCAAGTCCCACGTCGGGCTCCCGGTGCATGGAGCCTGCTTCTCCCTCTCCCTCTGCCTATGTCTCTGCCTCTCTCTCTCACTGTGTGCCTATCATAAAAAAAAAAAAAAAAAAAAAAAAAAAAAGCAGATCATTATGTTTGACAGTATGTGGGCAGTAAGAGCCCAACTTCTAAAGGAAAGATAATGAATGCCCTAGGGTATGGAGATGTTGAGCTTGAGGTACACATGGGAATGCAGATGCGGATGTCTACTAATCAGTCTGCAGCCTGGAAGAGAAGCTAGGCTACAGATTTGAGTCATTAGCGTCAAAGAAGTAGCAAATCACAAGAGTAACTGAAATTGCCCAAAGAGAAATATATGAGTGAGGACAGAGGAGAGAGAGCTTGAGATGCAACCACTGGAGAAGAAAAGTTCAGAGACTAAGGAGGAGTGTTTTTTTTTTTTTTTTTTTTTAAGATTTTATCTATTTATTCATTAGAGACAGAGAGAGAGAGAGAGAGAGGCAGAGACCCAGGCAGAGGGAGAAGCAGGCCCCATGCAGGGAGCCCGATGTGGGACTCGATCTTAGGACCCCAGGATCAGGCCCTGGGCCGAAGGCAGGCACCGAACCACTGAGCCACCCAAGGATCCCCTAAGGAGTTTTAAGGAGGAAGTTTTATAGTTAATATTATAAAATCCAGGAGAGAAGTTAAGTGAACTGGGAAAAGAAAAAGTCACTGGATCTTGTGATAAGATTACTAGGATTTTTTTTTTTTTTAAGAGAGGGAGGCAGGGAAAGGAAGAGGGAGAGGGAGAGAATCTTAACCAGGTTCCATGCCCAGCATAGAGCTTGATCTCACCACCTGAGATCATGACCTGAGCTGAAATCAAGAGTTGGATGCTTAACCGACTGAGCCACCCAGGCACCCCACTAGGATCTGTTCTTTGAGCACTTTTTTTTTTCTTTGAGCACTTCAATTGGGTGTAGGGCTAAAACAGGACTGAAGTTGGTTAAAGAGGTTCACCTTTGAGAATCTTAGATGGGAAGGGAAAGAGATAAGTAGGAAAAGAAAAGCTTGGGGTGCCTGGCTGGCTCAGTCGGTTAAGCATCCAACTTAAGGACACTTAATCTAGGGGTTATGAGTTCCAGCCCTATATTGGGGTAGAGTTTACCTAAAGAAAAATTGCAAAGCTTATTCCAAATCTTTGGACTCTGTACCACCCCACAGTGCCTACATCCCCAAGGGAATAAATCTTAAAAAAAAAAAAAATTTAAAAGCTGTAGTCATAAGTTGTTTGGTCGGTTTAATTTGTACTTATTTTTTAAAAGATTTTATTTATTTATTTGATGGAGACAGAGAGAGAGCACAAGCAGGCAGAGCGGCAGGCAGAGGGAGAGGGAGAAGCAGACTCCCCACTGAGCAGGGAGCCTAATGCCAGGCTTGATCCCAGAATCCCGGGACCATGACCTGAGCCAAAGGCAGACAGCTAACTGACTGAGCCACCCATGTGCCCCTATTTGGCTGGTTTTAGATTGGTGAGATCTGAGCATGCTCATGTGCTGAGGGGAAGTTGCCACTGGAGAGGCAAAGGTTGTTAACATAGAAAAAAGGGCGGAGAGCAAAGTCATTCCCTATTAAGATGTGAAGAAATGGGGTTCAGACACCATGTGGAAGAATGGCCTTGAAGAGGAGTCAGAGTACAGGAGAGGACTATAGATGGATCACACATACCTCCATTTTCCTCCTCACTAAAGAATCTTTCTTTGGAAGATGCTTGATATGCCTCATTTTCTCGTTCAGAGCAGAGTCCTTGGGGACAGTGTGAGTCACTATACAGAGCATCAAATACTTCAAAACCAATCTGATTGCCACACTGACCAAGTTGCACTGTTACTACTGACATGCTGAGATGCAAAGTAGACCTATTCCCTCAAAAAAGTAAGCAACCTGTAATAGAAAAACATAGGCTTTGAGAACCATTACAGTACTAATAAACAAAGAACAAATAAAATGTCATATGTACATAGATTAAAAAATTAATTTTAAAATGCCATATAACGTGTTATAGATTTAACAGGTATGTTGTCTAAGCAGCTAATCATTCAAGGAAGTTGTTTTCTTTCTCTACGTAGTTTTGGGATTTGGAATTTACTGTACCCAGATGCATTCATAGACAGCTCAATAGTTACTGAAATCTGATTTGTATCCACTGTGTCCCTAAGCATGCATTTTTAAAAAAGATATTTATTTTATTTATTCATGAGAGACACACAGAGAGAGGCAGAGACATAGAGAGAAGCAGGCTCCTCACAGAAAGCCAATGTGGGACTTGATCCCAGGACCCTGGTGATGGCGACCTGAGCCAAAGGCAGGCGCTCAACTGCTGAGCCAGGCAGGTGTGCCCCTAAGCATGCATTTAAAACAAAACAAAACAAAACAAAACAAAACAAAACAAAACGAATGTTAGTTGAAGCAATTCCTAGTACGTACTTTACACTACTGGGACACACAAAACGCAGAAGTTAGCTCAACAATTGCACATTTAGGGGATCCCTGGGTGGCACAGCGGTTTAGCGCCTGCCTTTGACCCAGGGCGTGATCCTGGAGTCCCGGGATCGAGTCCCCGCATCGGGCTCCCTGCATGGAGCCTGCTTCTCCCTCTGCCTATGTCTCTGCCCCTCTCTCTCTATGTCTATCAAGAATAAATAAATAAAATCTTTAAAAAAAGAAAAAAGAATTGTACATTTAATTAACCTTCTCTCTCTTCTAAATAATGACTTTCTTTCTCTACTGATCACCTTCTGCCTGGTAACTACAATAACATAAGAAAGACTGCATTTAGCTTAGGCAAGAGAGCAAGGGAGACAAAGCTTGGAAAGAGAGGGTCAGATGAAATAGGAGAGCAAGTCTTCACCACTTTTAACAACGAAATGAGACAATTTTTGGTAAAGACCTCACACCAGGTTTATGCAGCACTGGAAAGAGCAATGATCTTCGAGCCACACTGTACTTTTAATTTTCAAACAACCCTGCAAACTAGGTATTCTCATTTTATAGATAAGGAAACTGAGGTTCTGAAAGGTAAGTTTCTCCCTTTCCCCACCAGTCCCAGAGGCTCCCCATAAACCCCACTCACTGACAGACCCAAAACCAGCCGTCTCTCCGCTCTGTTCAAACTTCAGAGGGCCAACCCCCTCATTATGCGCATGCTCACTTTCAATACCAAAAAAAGCTATGGAGAACTAATGCGCATGTTCACAAACGAAGAGTTTTGTTGTGGGTTCCCCCCCCCCCCGCCCCATTCAGAAAGGTTAATTACGCATGTTCAATTTCAATTTATCAACTTCAGACATGGCACGCATGCTCATTGCCCATCAAACGCTTTGGCCAACAATGCGCATGATCTAGCTACCATAAGAGGCTTCGACGGGGGTTCTGCGCATGTTTCTGCCAGCACCCGGTTCCAGGCGATAGCTCTACGCATGTTCATTGCCCACACTTAGGCTTCACAGAACCTTGTACGCATGCTCTAGCGCTGAACTTGAGGAGCCAGTCTAGGGCCTAGGCGCAGACGCACTGAGCCCAAGCAGCCGGTGATGGCGGCAGCAGCGGCGGTGGCTGCAGCGGGTCCGGGCCCATGAGGCGACGACGGAGGCGGGACGGCTTTTACCCAGCGCCGGACTTCCGAGACAGGGAAGCTGAGGACATGGCAGGAGTGTTTGACATAGACCTGGACCAGCCAGAGGACGCGGGCTCTGAGGATGAGCTGGAGGAGGGGGTGAGGCCCGGGGTCCCGGGGGGCCCGAGGTGACAGGGCCGGGGCGGCGGCGCGGGCCCTGGAAGCCCGGCGCGTCCGAGAGCGCGGAGATCCGGGCGGGCGCGTGTAGTCTCCAGGAGGAGCGTAGGCGCCGCGCGGTCCGAGGCGGGGGAGCGGGCGGGGCGGACCTGGCACTAGGTGTGAGGCCGCTGCGGGGCTCGCAGGTGCAGGTCGCGCCGGTAGCCCCAGATCAGCGCAGCCCGGAGCAGTCTATTCGTGGAGGCGGCGAGAAGGGGTGCGTGGTCGATTCCTCGAGCTGTGGAACTTCAGTGTGGCGGGGCGCGAGTGGTGTAAGCGCGTGTTGGGGGGAGGGGGACTGCGCTTTCTGGGTGTCCCTGAAGTGCAGGTGAAGTGCGGAAGGGTTTCCCTTCGGGTATAAGATTTCATATATTAAATCTTCAGACCTCCCACAACCACCTCTCTTCTCGGCCTGTCGCTTCTCTCCTAGGAAGCGCTCAGCTGTTAGAAGTGACAGCTGAAAACTTCTGTCGGGAGTAGCGCTGCCGCTGCTGTTACAGCCACCAGGAGTTTTATTTCGGGAGCAAGGGGGCTCTGCTGCATCTTCCAGGGTTTGTTTGTTTGCTTTTTTTTTTTTTTTTTAACCCCCCCTTCCGTGTGATTTTTTTTTTTTTTAAGCACTTAAAACGACACACGGTATTTGTAACTTTTCCCCTAGTTGAAGATGTCTACATTTTTTCGAAATACTTTGTGTAATTTTGGGGTGGAAAAAAACCAGCGTTGACAGCTGTGATTTGGCTTGCCAAAAATAAATTGCTTGAACTGAGACTTGTGAATGGTGGTGTGAGGGCTTTCCTTGCTGTAATTTAGGGTACTAAATTTAGAATTGTTTTTTCCTAATACATAGCTTGGTTTTACCATTGATGTCTTAATAGTTTGTTATTCTTTATGGAATAAAGAATATTCTTTTTTCAAGATAAATTTACTGAAAAATCAGAAATTGTGCTTGAAGTTCAAAAATACTGCTGTCATACTACATCACTGATTGTGGGCAAATGATCATCAGTGATAACCTCATGATAATTTAGGTTCTGAATCCCACTGTCTAGGTTAATACATGAGTTAAGGACGGGTGTCAGATATTTGCTCTATGTAAGGGGCTTCCCTTTTCCTCACCTGATTTTCTCTTCTGGAAAGTAAGTTGTGCCCTGCTTGTTGCTAGATCCAGGTACTATAAGTAAAGAGCTTTGGATATTTTAAGAAACTAAGTGGGCTGAAATAATATTATTCTTTTCATAATCAAATGAGTCTAAATAAAAATCACATAGTGTGTAAGGTAAGTATTGAGATGTGTACTTTTTAATATGTTTGCGTATGGAATTCCAGTTAGCCTTTTAGTGGAATACCTGATACACTACATACAATTTGAAACAAATATGGAATTACTTTCACTATGTATTGCATACTCTCATTAACTATATTGGCTCCATATGGCAGTGGCTTTGGAGCAGGGCAGGAGAGAAAGCTGGATAATTCAGGAGACATTAAAGCCCTTGGAAGTAAAACACTGAATTAAGATTTCTTTTAAGAACTGGGACCTCCTTGGGTGCCTGGGTGGCTTAGCTGTTGAGTGTCTGCCTTCCTCTTAGGTTGTAATCCCGGGGTCCTGAGATTGAGTTCCACATTGGGCTCCCTGCATGGAGCCTGCTTCTCCCTCTGCCTAAGTCTCTGTGTCTCTCATGAATAAATAAATAAAACCTTAAAAAAAAAAAAAAAAAAAGAACTGGGCCCTCCTTGAGATGTATTTTTCACCTACTCATGTACATTCATTTTGCTGGCAAATGCAAGCAAACAGGTTTTTGAGAGTGTGTGGAAGAGGAGGCCAGAGAAATTGGTAGAAATATAAAAGAAAAAGAAATATGGCCTCTACCCTGGGAAGGAGAACTTTGGAGAAAAAGCAAAGGTAAAGAGGATTTTGAGGAACAGCAAAATACATCTTACTTAGCAATGCTTTTTGGAGTTGAAAATATTTTTTTTTGAATGTTATTCTAAGAGGTTCCTCAAGGTGGACAGACAAGCAAAAAGAGTTGAGAATGGGATTGAGTTGGCCAGTGACATCCAGATATCTCTAAAATAAAATTTTAAAATTCTAAAGGATGAGAAGCTTAGATTCTTGGAAAATCTGGCTATTTGTAAATATACATTTAGTACACACACTTTTTAAAATATCAGTGCACATTAGAGTAGTCCCACTTCTTCATTTTATAGTACAGAAACTGAGGCATAAAACAGGTGATTGCCCAAGACCATATAGATAACTAGTAGTTGACTAGTAGTGTCTTCTGACTCCATTCAGCCTAAGACTTCACTGCACACCTTCTTCATTGTTTTTACTAGTCTTGTTCATACTGTACTTCTTTGTGGTATGCCAAGTTCATTCAGATCCCTCTAGGCATTGTCACTGTATGACCTAGAATAAATTGCTTAATTTTTCTGACTTTTTTTTTGTTCTCTGCAAAATGAGGATTATGTGAAATAACCATATAAAATACTGCCCTCTTAAAATATTCTGGCATATTAAGCAGTTAGCTAGTTCATGGAAATACAGCTTGTTGGTGTTACTCATTGCAAAGGAATCAAATGTTCAGATTTACCCTCATGTATGCCTAGAGACTTAAATGCAGTTATACCAGAGGTGCTACATTTTTGAAACTAGGATTTTTAAATTTATAAATATATGCCTTTTTAGATATGTCACACTGACTAAATTTATATTAGCAAATATATGTATTTATACAGCATAGTTAATTCTTCATTGAGTAAAGCAAAAGGACAGTAAATGAATGCATTTATGGATAAAGTTGAATGTCTGTTACCTAACTTTAAAAAAAGACCCTGTTTGGTTGGTTTTTCTTAAGATTTTATTTATTTATTCATGAGAGACAAGAGAGAGGCAGAGACATAGGCAGAGGGAGAAACAGGCTCCCTACAGGGGAGCCTGATGTGGGACTTGATCCCAGAACTCCGGGATCATGCCCTGAGCTGGAGGCTGATGCTCAACCACTGAGCCACCTAGGGGTCCCAAAAAGACCCTGTTTGAATACTTCAGAGGACTGTGTTAAAAAGCAATGGGTAAGAGGGTTTTTTGGGGGAGGGGAAGCTGGCTGGGTAGGTCCAGGTCTTTTTTGTTTGCTTTTCACTGGTGATGGTATGATTTGGGGAGACTGAGTTGAAACTGAGGGCAAGTTTTCCTCTAAAGATTTTTTTTTAAAGATTTTATTTATTTATTCATGAGAGACCCAGAGAGAGAGGCAGAGACACACAGGCAGACGGAGAAGCAGGCTCCCTGCAGAAGCCCAATGTGGGACTCGATCCTGGAACTCCAGGATCACGCCCTGGGCCAAAGGCAGATGCTCAAGCACTGAGCCACCCAGGCGTCCCAAGGATTAGACTTTGCTTTTTTTTTTTTTTTTTGGATTAGACTTTTCTATTACTTTTAACTTTGTGTCTCCACAGAAAATAAGTTTCCAATATCTTCATAATCTAATGAAAATCTCCAGAGGAGGGGTGCCTGGGTAGCTCAGAGGTTGAGCATCTGCCTTTGACTCCGGGCGTGATCTCGGAAAAGTTTAATCCTTAATTTTTACTAATTCAAAATTTGAAGTACTCACAGAAGTTTATTGCATAGGTTTCAGGTTGGAATATCAGATTTTTATTGGATAAAAAGTTTACAGTTTTTTAGTGCTTTGAAAAGCAGTGCTAGAGCAAATATTCATGGTTATGAAACATTACAGAAAGATCTCTCATCAGTACATATCTTGCATTACAATAGGCAAACAGCTCAAGATTTTGGGCAATGTTTACTCCTTTTCTTCCAATTCATTGAGTTACTGAGTCTTATTTTGTAAGGAAATGACTGAGCAAACAGGCAAGTAGATAAACAGTATAATGAATATCTGAATTAAAGATATTTCACCTATTCTTTAACAATTTATTTACATTTTTATGAAATTTTCCGTCTTTTTTTTTTTTTGAAATTTTCCGTCTTTAATTGGGATTTTAGGCATATTAACTTGAATTTTTATACAATATTAATTTAGAACTTTGGAAATCGTTTGGTGGGCTGGTTTGAAATATCTTGTAAAGTACCTTAGATGAGCAGGATTCACTTTGTCAATCATAGTACAGGAAAAAAAAGCATTGGATGGGTCATAAAGCTTAAAGCAGCAGAAAAAAAAAATCTAACTAGAAAGTTTCCTATGAAAGAGAGTTGTCTATGTATTATGTGATGTTAGCCTGATGCTTCTGATGTGAGATTTTTCTGAAGGTAACATGGAGTAGCAGAAAAGCATTGTGCCTCAAATGCTTCTGCTCTAGAAGGTAACAGTAGGAAGTTATAAACACAGATGCAGGTGGTAATACAGGCATGGCTGGCTCCGGAAATGAAACATAGCCACAGGGCATATCTTTCTAGGTGGCTTCAAAGTCATGGTTTAGTGTTAACTACTCTGTGGTCTTTAATTTAAAATTAAGTAAAACTAACACTAAAGTAAAAACAAAACAACAACAACAACAAATAAAGTAAAAACAATTATATATTACCAGTTTTATCGCATTTAAAAGAAGTTAGTCTTTGGTCTTTAAAAGTGAAGCCATCGTAGGTGATTATGTGAAGCACCAGAGATGACCAAACCTTTAACCAAACCTTTAACCATAACTACCACTGCCCCCAAAAGAAACTGTTTCAAGTTGAAACTGCAAGAACTTTTTTTGCCCTTGTACTGAGGCATCCATTTAGTTTAATCTTTTTTTTTTTAAGATTTTATTTATTTATTCATGAGAGAGAGAGAGAGAGGCAGAGACACAGGCAGAGGGAGAAGCGGGCTCCTTCTTTTTATTTTTCAAAAAGATTTTATTGTTTATTTGAGAGAGAGAGAGAGAGACACGGAGACCATGAGCAGGGAGGAGAGGGAGAAGCAAGATCCTCATGAGCAGAGAACCTGATGTGGGGCTCAATCCCAGGACTCAGATCATGACCTGAGAGCCAAAGGCAGATAGATGCTAAACCAACTCAGGCCCCAAGAATAGTCATTTTATTTTATTTTGTTAAGAATAGGCATTTTAAAGCTGTATTTTAGAATATTAATAACTGCATTTCTACTGCCAAGTTATTTTTTTTAACAATTCTGTGACTTTTAGTATATTTATAGAATTGTACAACCATCACTGCAATTTAGTTTTAGAACATTTATATCACCCTTAAAAGAAACTGGGCCCATTTATACTCCCTCCTTATTGCCACCTCTATTCCTAGATAACCAATGGTCTACTTTCCATCTCTATAAACTTGCCTTTTCTGGACATGCCACGTAAATTGAATCATCCAGTATGTGGACTTTTGTGTTTGTCTTCTTTCATTTAACTTAACGGTTTTGAAGATCATCTGTGTGATAGTATGTGTATATAGCCAAGTTGTATTCCATTGTATGTATCAACCACATTTTATTTATCAGTTCACAAGTTAATGTTCATGGAAGTTCCCATTTTTTGACTGTTGTGAATAATGCTGCTATGAACATTTGTACCCAAGTCTTTGCGGTACCTATATTTTTATTTTTCTTGGGTAGATACCTGGGAGTAGATTTGTTGGATCATATGGTAAGCCTATGTTTAATTTTTGAAGAAACTACCAAACTATTAAAGAGATTGTACCATTTTATATTCCTGACAGTGGTGTATGAATGTTCCAATTTTTGTACTTCTTGCCAAACTTATTTTTCTGTCTTTTTAATTATAGTCATCCTAGTGGCTATCAAGGGGTGTCTCAATGTGATTTTGATTTACATTTGCATTTCTGTAATGGCTGATGATGTTGAACATCTTTTCAAGTGCTTATTGACCATTTGTGTATATTGTTTGGAGAAATACCTATTCAAATTCTAACCCATTTTTAAAATACTGTTTTGTTTTGTTTTTTAAGATTTTATTTATTTGAGACAAAGAGTGAGCTAGAGACAGAGACAGCAGGGCAGGGGGGAGGAGCAGAGGGAGAGGGAAAAACCGACTCCCTGCTGAGCAGGGAGCCTGCCATGGATCTCAATCCCAGGACCCTGGGATCATGACCTGAGCCAAAGGCAGATGCTTAATTGACTGAGCCACCCAGGTGCCCCCCAAAATTGGGTTATTTTTAAATTTTGAGTTGTAGAAGTTCTTTTATATATTCTTATTCTGTGGGTTTTCTTTTCACTTTCTTGATAGTATCTTTTGAAGTGCGAAAGTTTTAAATTTTGAATAAATCTAGTTTACTGATTTTTTTTTTCTTGAATCGTTTGTGCATTTGGTGATGTGTCTTAAGAAATCATTGGCTATCCTTGGTTTCTTTTAAGGGTTTTGTAGTTTTAGCTCTTATATTTAGGCCTGTGATCAATTTTCAAAAAATATTTGTTTATTTAGGGTGCCTGGGTGGCTCAGTCAGTTAAGCATCTGCCTTCTGCTCAAGTCATGATCCCAGTCCCAGGATTAAGCCCATGTCGGCTCCTTGCTCAGGGAGGAGTCTGCTTCTCCCCTGTCTCTCCCCCTGCTCATGTTTTCTCTCTCTCTCACTTGTGTGTGCTCTCTTTCTCTCTTTCTCATGAATAAATAAAATCTTAAAAAAAAAGATTTATTAATTTGAGAGAGAGAGAAAGAGAGCATGAGGGTGGGGGTGGGCAGAGGGAGAGGAAGAGAGAACCCCAAGCAGACTCCATGCTCAGTGTGAAGCCCAATGCAGGGCTCAATCCCACAGCCCGGAGATCACAATCTGAACTGAAACCAAGAGTCAGGCACCCAACCAGCTGTGCCAGCCAGATGCTCTAGGCCTGTGATCAATTTTAAGTTAATTTTTTAGTATGGTAGAGTATGGTGTAAAGTGGGGAACCAAAGTAATTTTTTTGCATGTGGATATCCAGATGTCCCAGCACCATTTATTGAAAGACTGCCTCTTTCCCATTGAATTTTCTTGGCACCTTTGTCAAATATTAGTTGACCATAAATGTAAGGGTTTGTTTCTGGACTCTTAATTCTATTTCATTGATCTATATGTCTGTTCTTATCACAGTACCACATTGTCTTGGTTACTGTTGCTTTGTAGTACATTTTAAAATTAGGAAATGTCAATTCTCCAACTTTGTTCTCCTTCTTCAAGATTGTTTGGCTATTTTGGGTCCCTTGCATTTCTGCATGAATTTTATGGTCAGCTTCCCAATTTTTGTAAGAAAGTAACTTGGGATTTTGATAGGATTGAGTTGAATCTGTAGACCAATTTGGCTAGTATAACTATCTTAAACAATACTAAGTTGTCAGATCCGTGAACATGGAATGTCTTTTGATTTATTTAGATCTTATTTAATTTTTTCAGCAATGTTTTACAGTTATCAAATGTATAAGTCTTATACTTTGTTAAATTTTTTCTAATTGATGCTATTTTATTCTTATTGATGCTATTGTGAACAGTTATCTTAATTTTGTTTTTAAATTGTTCAGTGTTAGCATACAGAAAGTTTTTTTATTTATTTTTATTTTTTTTTAGCATGCAGAAAGTTAATTAAATTTTGCACCCATTTATACTATGGCCAGAATAAATGTTTGGCTAGTGTGATTCCTGACAATTTGAGGGTGATGCTTAATTTGTGTACAGCCACATTGTACACTATAGTATCTCGGACTATTTGTGGTTACCTTAGGCTTAGTTAGGTTGTAGTTACATATGTTATGTTAGTCTTGCATATCAGAATCATATCAGAATAGCTGATAACTTTATGTAAATCATTTGATTTAGTAACTCATACTTAGACTATGGTGTCTTTAGTTTCATAATACACAAGATGTATCTTTTGAATAAATGTAATTTTTGAAGGAGCTATCACCTAGTTTTGTAGATCATTGATGAGTAGCATCTGTAGCTTAATTGTCACAGAAAATTAAAAGTGAAACCCCTATAATCTTGTCTACCTTATTTTGTTCATCACCACATTTGCCGATAATTAAAATATAGAGAATTTTTAAGCTGGTTTATTTCATTCATTTCTCCTTTAGTAGTAGAGTAAAACATTAAGTATTTTGATTTTATGTTTATGAGATTATTTTTACAACTTTAATGTATTTTTCAGGGTCAGTTAAATGAAAGCATGGACCATGGGGGAGTTGGACCATATGAACTGTAAGTTTATATGAAAAGATTTCATTGTGCTATGTTTCTTACAAGTAGGTTTTATCACTTCTAGTTTGTAGCCATCATGCGATTCCAATAACCTGTTCTTAATTATCCAGTCATATACGTAAACTTAGTTTATTGACTTTAGCGTCAATATAGTAATATATCCTGGGTTTTGAGGTCATATATATAGATTTTGAGAGAGCTATTCATTCTGATTTACAATATACTGAAAATGAATCTGAATGAGTCAGGAATTTTAATTAGGTTAATAGAGATAAAATTTTATTTTATTTTTTATTTTTTTTTAATTTTTTTATTTTTATTTATGATAGTCACACAGAGAGAGGAGAGAGGCTGAGACACAGGCAGAGGGAGAAGCAGGCTCCATGCACCGGGAGCGCGACGTGGGATTCGATCCTGGGTCTCCAGGATCGCGCCCTGGGCCAAAGGCAGGCGCCAAACCGCTGCGCCACCCAGGGATCCCCCGAGATAAAATTTTAATAGAAATAAATTTTTTAGAAATAACCTTCCAAAGCCAAATCCTTTTTGTTTTGCTTGTAATACATCATTCATACAGAGATTTGTGCAACTCAAGTCATTTTAGGCAAACTCTATTAGGCGAGTATGATGATTAATCTGCTCTGTACACCAACCTTAAGTAAAAACCATGGATGGGGGTAGACCAAGATCACTCATGTAAAAAAACATTTAAGGGACAAATTGCCACTTAAGTGCCACTTTTGGAGTCTTTAAATCCATCTAATAGTAGATTGGAAGGATTCATGGGTATATTTTATTAGCAAGAATTTTTGCAGCATAAAGACTTGAACTAATTGGGTACTTTTAGAAAGTTCCCAGATTTTCTGAAGTTGGGTAATATCTAGTCTTACAGACATTTCAAATGAACTAAATATGAATAACCAAAAGACTTTTTTCCTTTGTCAACTTAATAAGCTTGTTCTAATTTATCTTAATTTGGGGATGCTTGATGCTTACAAAAATAAATAATAGCATATTCTGTAAATAAGCAGATAAGTATCAAACCAGCCTAATCTTGACCTACCATGTCATCGAATCCTTACTGAGAGCATGGATAGTAAATTTGGCTGTTATGTATTTTTTCCTTTTTACTTATTTGGATTACAATTATAGTAAACTGAAGATGATTTAACTTTTTGAGAATTTACTTTTGGCTTTACTTTTCTCCCTAGTGGCATGGAACATTGTGAGAAGTTTGAAATTTCGGAAACTAGTGTGAACAGAGGGCCAGAAAAAATCAGACCAGAATGTTTTGAGCTACTTCGGGTACTTGGTAAAGGGGGCTATGGAAAGGTAGGAAGTGTTTTTGAAATAAGAGCTGTTGTCTGTCTTGGGTAGGTTAATTTTTTGGGGGGGGGGGGGGTAGGTTAATTTTTATACCCTGGTTCAGCAGTCCTCTTTATTTTTATTTTTATTATTATTTTTTAAAGATTTTATTTTATTTTTTTAAAATGATTTTATTTACACACAGAGAGAGAGAGAGAGAGGGAGAGAGAGAGGCAGAGAGGCACAGGCAGAGGGAGAAGCAGGCTCCATGCAGGGAGCCCAATGTGGGACTTGATCCAGGGTCCCCAGGATCAAACCCCGGGCTGCAGGCGGCGCTAAACCGCTGCGCCACCGGGGCTGCCCTTAAAGATTTTATTTATTTATTCATAAGAGACACAGAAAGAGGCAGAAACAGGCAGAGGGAGAAGCAGGCTCCCTGCAGGGAGCCCGACGTGGGACTCGATCCCAGGACCCCAGGATCACACCCCGGGCTGAAGGCGGCGCTAAACCACTGAGCCACCCGGGCTGCCCCAGCAGTCCTCTTTAATCTTTGTTAGCTATCAAGCAAAGGATGTGATCACTTAACCTGGCATTATTTGAGGAATGTACAGAACTTAGAACTTCTCTTTCTACCACCATGCACATAAAAGACTGACACATAACAAGCACTCAGTCAATATTTGTTGAATAAATTGGCAACTATGCCAGGCAAAGTCTATTATTAGAGGAATCCTTCCTTCTTTTGGTTAAATGGTATCCTCTATAGGTATCCTCTTAAAAGAGATACCACTCCTTACTTTTAAGAGGCTTGGCACATTAAATTGTTATCTGTTACTGAGACCTACGTCTGAATTGTATTTCTTTTTTTTTTCATTTTTTTTTTTAAATTTATTTATTTACGATAGTCACACTCAGAGAGAGAGAGAGAGAGGCAGAGACACAGGCAGAGAGAGAAGCAGGCTCCATGCACCGGGAGCCCGACGTGGGACTCGATCCCGGGTCTCCAGGATCGCGCCCTGAGCCAAAGGCAGGCGCCAAACCACTGCGCCACCCAGGGATCCCTGAATTGTATTTCTTTTACTTGAAGTATTTGGAACATTAAGGAAGCTAAAGAATATTATATATTATATTATATATATAATATAAGGGAGAAGAAAAATGAAGAGAACTTCTTAGCTTCATATTTTGCCCAAGGCTTTCTAATTTATTACCTCACCTTTGTGTATTCTGCCTAAAAAAATTTATACCTAGCTAGCTATTCTTTATCCAGAGATAGAATTTGGATAACATTTTAGTAGTTAGGATTAAGTTTAAGGACTATTTATGCTACTGTGTAGTGTTAATTTTTTCATAGCATGACATTTGTAGTTTTTTCTTAGGCTTAAGGATGCATTCTAGTGTGTTCTAATCATCTCAGATGTGGAACATATGCACTTTGAGTCTCACATTATTTTAGCTGTTGCATGATAATGTCTTACATAGCCATTTTAGGGAATAGGTAAATGTCAACTATTATTAAAGTTTTATGAGAAGCAAGAATAGTGGTATTCCTGGAAGAAATTTATAAAATATTTTATAATTTTTACTTTTGTTATTCTGCTTCTGGGAACCCTGATTAAAGCTTTTTCTGAGCAAACTTGGATTTTGTGTATGAAGTTAGAGTGCCCGTCATTGGATGGTCACTAACCAGCTTTGCCACCAGATGTCAGCAGACCAAATTGGACAGTCCCATGTTTAGCAGATTTCATTACTAAGTCTTTAATATAATCTGCTCTTTTAGTTCATCATTTTTTCACAGCCTTTGTATTACTAGTTTCTTTAAGAATATAAACTATTGTATCATTCCTATAAACAGGAATTAAGGGAGTGTAACTAGCATAGTTTAGCTTTTAATAACACACAAACACTTTTATTTCTTTTTATCCAGGTTTTTCAAGTACGAAAAGTAACAGGAGCAAATACTGGGAAAATATTTGCCATGAAGGTGCTTAAAAAGGTAATTCCCTCCCTCCTCTTTGTTCTTTTTTTTTTTTTTTTTTTTTTAAAGTAGGCTCCATGCCCAGCATTGAACTTCAAGACCCTGAGATCAGGAATTTCATGTTCCACTGACTCTGCTGGCCAGGTGCCCCTCCTCAACTTTTTTTTTTTTTTTTTTTTAATATTTTTTTCTTTATTTATTTATGATAGTCACACAGAGAGAGAGAGAGAGAGGCAGAGACACAGGCAGAGAGAGAAGCAGGCTCCATGCACCGGGAACTCGACGTGGGACTCGATCCCAGGTCTCCAGGATCGCGCCCTGGGCCAAAGGCAGGCGCCAAACCGCTGCGCCACCCAGGGATCCCCCTCCTCAACTTTATTGTTAATTGCTATAAAAGCCATATTTTGGCCCAAAATTCTCAGTCCAGAAAATGTATTTTTAACATAATATTTCAAGTCCTCTTAGATTATGAACTGTTTCATTTTTGGTATTCCCGTTTTATTTTTCCTTGGTGAGCATGGGAAGGAAAGCTCTTTTAATTCTCCTCTGAGGGAACTTTTTTAGCTCTTCGTTCTGATCTTCATATTTCTAAGTAATAAGCATGTTCTGTCACTTAATCCAGCAGTTTTAGAATTATGTATTGATTTCCACTCTACTCTGTTTTACTTCTTCCTCCCTTCTCTCCATCCTCTCATTTTACTTTGTTTTCTTTGAGTCTACTATTTGTCTTATCATACCTTCCAACAACTGTTTAGACCAGTGTTCTATGGTCCCACTTATCAGGTAGCCTGTCAGTTCCATTTATTTTCCTGTAGATATCCCATCAGAACCTTCTGTTCCCTGTTCCTGTCTTTATTGGTAGGTCTCTAGGCATAGCTGCCCTTGGCTCCATCAGTGTTGGATTCTTTGTTTCCTGGATCCCGTATCTTCCTTTTTCTTAGTTTATGCCCTTGTTCCCTCTGTTGATAACCATCTATCAATGGCTTCTGAGAAAGGGTGCATGAAGGTAAATTTTTGGGGAAGCATTGCATATTTGAAATTATATTCTAGAATAGAATAGAGTAGAATAGAATTCTATTATACTCTTATGCTTGTTTAATTGTTTGGCTGTGGTATTGAAGTTGAAAATCATTTTCACCCAGGATTTGGCTTTATTTTCACCTTGCATTGAGTGTTTCTATTAAGGAGTCCCTTGCCATACTACTGATTCCCATCTTTTTTTTTTTTTTTTTTAAGGCTTTATTTTAAATTTATTCATTTGAGAGAGAGAGAATGAGTGAGAGCATGAGCAGTGGGGAGGTGGAGGGGGAGAGGGAAAGGGAGAGGGAGAAGGACTCCCTGCCTGAGGAGGGAGTCCAACGTGGGGCTTAAGCCCAGAATGCCGGGATTGTGATCTGATTGGAAGGCAGATGCTTAACTGACTGAGCCACCCAGGTGTTCTTTAGAGATCTGTTTTTCTTTAAAGATATCTACAATTTTCTTTTGATTTCTGTTGTTCTAAATTTCTTACAGTGTTATATTTATCTTGCTTTGATCTTTATTATTTTTTTTACTCTTTCTATCTTAAAAGTTTCAGTCCTTCAGCTCTAGGAGGTTTCCTTATATGGTCTTTGATATTTCTTCCTCTACTGTTTTCTCTTTTTGGATTTATAGTCAGTTGGATGTTGGACCTCCTGGACTGACTGATAACTATTTTTCTTATCCTTTCTATTGGTTCATTTCTTTGTCTTTTTGTTTACTTTGAGATTTTTCTAGAAATTTATTTTCTAATCCTTTTACTGATTTTTGTAACATTATATTTGTGGTTCCCCAGAGCTTTGTCATATTTTCTTTTTATAGCAACCTATTTTATGAGTACATAATCTTTTCTTATTTTTCTGAGGGTATTGATGATTATTCTTTGAAATGTTCTTTTGCCATATGCATTGTATCTCTTTTTCTTTGAGTTTGATTTAGTCTTTTTCTTCCATGCCAAAGGCCTTGTTTAGCTGCCTGGTGTCCTTCACTGATTGTTCGTATTTAAGAGTAGAATTCTGAAAAGCTGATCAGAAGTTCCTTTTGTGTAGGACAGTTACGTGGTGAGCTGCCAATTGACTGAGAACGTCCAAATATCATTGTCTGTAGGTCAGTTAGTGCTGAGAAATATTCTTTTGCCTAGAAAAAGCATTCTGGAGCTGGATGGAAGAGAAGAGATGGAGATCTTAATTTTTCAACATGCAGACTTACACTGAAGTCAAGTCTTTCCTTTAGCACTTCACTCTGTATCTGATCCTTCACTCTTTTTTTTTTTTTTTTTCTGGAGAGTACACCTTTCCAAGCAGTAGTCATCTACTTGTTTTTAGTCCTTTGCAGTCTCTAATGACTCATTTTTCCCCCCCTTTTTGCTTTTTATTTTTGCCTTTAGTTTTGAACCTGCTGGGTTCTATAGGTGATAATCAACTTCTTTTGAGTTCTCTGTACGGGCATTTAGGTTTGATCATGCACTACTCCACTGAGTCACATACCATTGCATTTTCCTGCTCTGTTTTCTTCACCTTTTGAGGTAATGGAGTTTGTTGGGTTTCCTAGTTTGATTGAAAATGCATCATGTGTATTTGGTTTCTTGTTCTTTTTGTTTGGGACTGATTTCTGAAAAAATCACGCTGTCTTAAAACAAGTCTTAGTAGAAAACTATATTAAAAGACAATCAAGGGATGCCTGGGTGGCTCAGTGGTTGAGCATCTGCCTTTGCCTCAGGATGTGATCCCCAGGGTCCAGGGATTGAGTCCCACATCAGACTTCTGCAAGGAGCCTGCTCCTCCCTTTGCCTATATCTCTGCCTGTCTCTCTCTCTCTCTGTGTCTCTCATGAATAAATGAATAAAATCTTAAAAAAAAAAAAGACAATCAAAATGACTTTTAACAAAAATTACAGGGTTTGTAATACTTTGATCTTTATCCTCCTGATTTTTACTTAAGCAATATACATGACTTACTAGTTTAAAAGCTGAGGAACAAATATGACCACAACTTTATTGGTGATTGTCTTTTTTTCAAAGTTTATTTATTTAAATAATCTCTACACCCAGTGTGGGGCTCAAACTCATGACCCTGAGATCGAGTTGCTGCTGTTCTGACAGAGCCAGCCAGGATCACCCCTGGTGATTGTCTTAAGAGAAGTGGTTCAGATATTCTGAACATCACTTTCTGTATCAATAAGGCAGTATTAATCTGCTGTCTGGCTTTTCCATTGGAATCCTTTGAGATTAATGAATGATGTTTTGATCTGTAAAACATGTTAGATTTAGGATTGAAGACAGTATAATAATGCTTGTTTTAGAAATGTTGAAGTTCTGGTTAAGATTCTTAGGTTAATTTATTCCTTTTGATATATTTTATAATCAGGGCTGACCATTATTAGTCATAATCCTGTCTTGAGTGAAGTGTGTTCCTGGCATGTGTATCTTCAATGAAAAGAATAAGGTGTAATATTTCCACTGATGGTGGTTGGGCACAGTGTATTGGGAAATCCATAGACTTAATTACTGCTACATGTCAGTCATCCTTTTTGGGCCAGACATCCAAGACCTAACTTGCCTCTCTTTTTGCTTAGGTACCACTCCCTCCCACTTTCAGGGTTTTTCTTTCCCCAAGCCTGGCTAGAGAATCGGATATTGTCTCATGTTTTCCTTACTGTCCCTCAAGACAAGCTCACAGTGTAAATAATGAAAGTGAAGAAGTTGATAGGGTTAAGTCCAGAATTTTAATTCCTAATTAGATAAGATGCTGTATGCTGCCTTTGGGTTTCTTTATTCTGGTTTTATTATCCTAGAAGCAGAGCATGCTACCCCTTCTGAACTCGGTGTGTGGTAAGAACATTATCTGTTTCCAGCCTTGAAGATGAAATCAGAGTAGAACCATGTGTCTCCTTATCTTAAATGAGGTGTTTCCATTTGGACAGGCTGTCTGAATTTATCAGTTCTCCTGGAATTTTTTACAGGAATAGTACTATTTGGGTATTTTCTCAGGGTGGAATGTTGAGGAAAAGACTATTTCTCTTTCCTACCACTTGCAACCAAAATGTAACCTGGGAGCAAAATACTATTGCCCATGTCATTAGTTCAGTCCACACTGAAATTTTAGACCCTTTGGCTAAAGGTTTGTGGGTCATACTTCTTCCATTCCTCCTTTTATTAAATCAATTGAGAACTGGCACTGTGCCACGCATTATGCTAGATACTAGGATTTAG
Source organism: Canis lupus dingo (assembly GCF_003254725.2). Classification (NCBI taxonomy): domain Eukaryota; kingdom Metazoa; phylum Chordata; class Mammalia; order Carnivora; family Canidae; genus Canis; species Canis lupus. Next base: position 35,598,366 of record NC_064251.1, read on the forward strand.
CATTTAAGGCAAATGTGGTCTCTCCCTTTCACTCTGCTTACCATATAATTCAAGGGAAGAACTATTAAGCTTATTCTTACAATTTCTCTTCTATCTTGTGGTCAAAATCCTATTTTAAGTTTGAAACTTCCCTTACCCTTTATGATTTTTTTCCCTCACTTCTAAGCCTTGTCATCTTGAATGTCTTCACTGTCCTTATATTAAATAAGTAATCAGTAGCTTAGCTTTCTAATTCCTTACTCTCAACTCCATCAGCTTTCACTTCCATTCTACTTTTCCAGCCCCTATAGCTGTATTCTCCACCTCTGAAGTATTGGACTATAATAGAACAATAACGTTCTCACTTTATTCCCACAATGCTTGGTCTTTGGCTCTCAGCCTCTTAGTTCTTTGACTTTTTTTTTTCTTCTAAAGTTCTTAACCTCCTTCTTATTTCACTTTATTCTCAATCCAGCCTAATCAGCATGATCTGCCATTGACCTTTTTTTTAAAAAAAAAAAAAAAAAAGATTTTATTTATTTATTCATGAGAGACACAGAGAGAGAGAAAGAGAGGGAGAAGCAGGCTCTATGCAGGGAGCCCGATGTGGGACTCCACCCCGGGGTCTCCAGGATCAGGCCCTGGACTGAAGGTGGCACCAAACCGCTGAGCCACCCGGGCTGCCCCTGCCATTGACCTTTTGTTTAGGAAAGTCTTACTCTTAATAGTTTAATTGTTAATGCTCCTTTATTTATGTATCTTAACTACTGAACATTGCTGGCAGAAATCATAAACATATAGGTTGCTGCTAGGACAAATTCATACTCCCTGACTCAGTATTTACCAGCTATTTTTCTACATGTCTTTAGACAACTTCTTCCTTCTCTATAACTTTGCTAGCAGTCCCTCTTACCTCTTTTAGTAGACTGCCTCTTTTCCTATTAGGGGCTGTTATGTGTGATTACCTTCCACTTCAGGCTGTTATATATGATTACCTTCCACTTTCTGTTCTAATCCCTACTCCTAATACCTTACTGATCTGCATTTTCACCTGTCTACTTCCTTCTCTCCAGTGTTAGTGAGGTGTATTCCTTCTCCTTTCCAAGGTTAAGCCCTCTCTTTAGGTTTTGGATCCCATCCATCCCTTTCTGCCTGTTAGAGGTCTTTGTCACTACTTTCTCTTTTTTCCATTCTCTATCCTGACTTCTTTCTTTGTTTAAATATATTCATGTCTTTGCCATATTTAGCAGAACAGATCCTTCACACAAATAGCTTCCACCCTTTCTGCCTTTCATAGCTGAATTTCTTGAGAAATCATATTTTATTATTTTTCAGTCACTATATTTTGACTCAGTGACTCTATTATTTCAATGAAACTCTTGTCCCCTATGTCACCACGAGTCTCCTAATGGCTGAATCCAATGGTCTTTACTTAATTCATCATTCTTAGTTTACCTCTCTGTTACATTGAAGCTATTGACCATACCATTTTGAAATTCTGTTTTCTTGACTTCTATGATTCTGCTTTACTAATTTTTCTTATCTCTTAGTTTCTTGCTTCACACACTTTCTCAAAATTACTTGTAAAAAATCCAGACCTCCTGAGCAGTTAAAAAATAATCTTGGAAAATTTTCAAACTTTCCAAAGAGTTGCAAAAATACTATAGTGAACACCAGTTAAGTTTGCCATATTTTCTTTGCCCCTCACTTTCTCCATCCCTTCCGTGTATATGTATATTTATGCATATTCAAAATTTTTATTCTTTTGCCATACAATTCGAAAGTTAATTGTAGATACAGTATCTTACCCTTATTTTCTTTAGTTTGTATCTCTTAAGAGTAAGGGCATTTTCATATATAACCACAGTGTGATGATCGCATTTGGGAAACTTAACATTGATAAACAGTGCTTTTTTTTTTGTCTTTCATGACAGTTACATTTTTTTAAAATATTTTATTTATTTATTCATGAGAGACACACACAGAGAGAGGCAGAGACACAGGTAGAGGGAGAAGCAGGGAGATGTGAGACTCAATCCTGAACCCCAGGATCATGCCTTGAGCTGAAGGCAGATGCTCAACCACTGAGCCACCCAGGTGTTCCTAAATTTAATTTTTTAAGAGTCAGTATGAACTTTTTTTTTTTTTCAGAATAGTATCTATTTCTTTCATTATTCATTTTTGTTCTCACATTATCCCAAATTTTGCTAGAGTGAGCTCTATTAAGATGTCTTCTATGTCCTTTTGACGTGTCCTTGGTGGTTTTTGAGTACTTCTTGGTATAATAGAGTGCTCCAAATTTACCTTGCACTTTACCAGACCCTGGCTTAGAACCATCTTTTTTTTCTCTAGGGAACCCTGGTTTCTTTTGGTGGAGAAACCAAGATCTGGGTGCCAGCTATGCTTCCTACTACTAAAGTGCCATTGTTTATGGCTCTTTCAGTGGGTAGAGCTAGGAGGTTTTTTTGTGTTTTTTTTTAAATTTTATTTATTTATTCCTTAGAGACACAGAGAAAGGCAGAGACACAGGCAGAGGGAGAAGCAGGCTCCATGCGGGGAGCCTGACGTGGGACCCAATCCCGGGACCCCGGGATCACGCCCTGAGCCAAAAGACACTCAGCCGCCGAGCCACCCAGGCGTCCCTGTTTTGTTTTAACTATGGCTTCATATTGATATCCCTAATTCCAGTCTAGTTCCATATGGCTTTTCTTCTCTCAGTCCATGTTTACATCTCTGGTTTTCCACAGTGAGAAACCTGGTAGCAACATCGATAAATTGACTCCTTTGCTCAGTTGTACAATATATGCATAATAGCTTGAGAATTGCAATATTAATAATACTAGCAAGTACAAACCTACTAAGTGTGCAGTTTCTTTGCAATTTTTGTTATGCTTAAATATATGTCAGTAAGAATGTGCAGTTATTTTTGTTATGCTTAAATATATGTCAGTAAGAATGTGCAGTTTAAAGTTATTTAAATGTCTTTTTTCTCCTGTAGTAAAATTATCAGGGTAATACTCAATTACATTTATGTATTTCTGTTGTATTCAGTTTTATTTCTTCCCCATCCTTGTTGACTTAATTTTAATTTTGGAATGTATAAAACATTAATGTGGTTCAGAATTCAAAAACCTCCCTTTTGTAACCAAAATAATTTTTGATTTAGGTAAGAGAGAAAAATGAATGCTAAAATCATTGAGATTTTACTTAGGTGTACTCAGAAGTCTAGTCCCATTACTTTTCTTATCTTTCCACTGTCATTAGCTTTTGGTTTATCTCAGTTGCATTAATTATTGAAGATATGAGGAGTTACAGATACATATTCCCCCTTTTTTACACAAAAGATAGTTTACTGTGATACTGATATGCCATATATATATGTGCTGTTTTGTACCTTGCTTTAGAGACATTTACCATTCTTTTTATAGCTTTTTTTGCACATTAGGTAGTCCATAGGTTTTCAGCAAAAGTTTTATGCATGGGCATTAAGGTTGTTTCTAACGTTTTACTTTTACAAATAATATTGCAACTAATAATCTTGTGTGTATGCTTTTTCATGTTACTGGAGATATGCCAGAACTTAGTCCTAGAATTTAGACTTACCATGTCCAAAACAATACATCATTTTCCCAAAAGATTTTCTTAACTTCCATTGTCTGTTATTGAATGATAACTAACCATTATCCTATTACTTACAAAGAAACCACGGTATCATCATTTCTTCTCAACCTCATCAGCAAGTGCTGATGACACATCTTTATCTTTCCTTTTTTTTTTCCCCACCTTCATTTTTCTTTTCCTTTTTTTTTTTTCTTTAGAGAGTGGGGGTAGGGAGGCACAGTGGGAGAGGGAGAGAGAGAATCTTAAGCAGGCTCCATGCCCAGTGTGGAGCCCAGTGGAGGGCTCAGTCTCACAACCCTGAGATCATGACCTGAGCTGAAATCAAGAGTCAGATGTTTGACGAGTCGACTGAGCCACCAGGTACCCCCCAGCTTCATTTCCTTAGTTAGAGATCTCACTTTACTTAGTTTACTGTACCGGCTTCCTAACTAGTCTCATCTCTTCCCTAAAACTCCACACTGCTACTAAAACTGTCTGTCTTCAAGCCAAGGATTATTCATTTCTGGAACCTCAACATTTTTCTTCTGCCTCTAAGATAAGATTCAGATGCTTTTGCCTAGATACCTAGGCCTACCATTCCCTGGTCTCCACCTACATCTCCAGCCTAATCTCTAGCCACTTCCAACCATACTGAACTACTTATAGATTCCCTATACATGTCCTGTCAAGCACTGGAAATGCTTTTTTTTTTTACCCTCTACATTTCATTTTAATAATTTTTCATAATACAGCTTAGGTATTGCCACCTCCAGGAACACTTCTTGCCAGGTCAGATGCAGTTCCTGTGTTATCCTATAGCACCTTGTGCTTTACCTACATTGACTTCTCTCTTTTCCCTGAGACTTAATACTCCTGTAGGCTGGAGACTTCTGTTAGTTCTTCCTTCTTATTACAGAGCCTGTAGCATAGTAGACATTGAACAGTTGTGAATATATGAATAAACTTCATCTGTTTACATTTTTTAAAAAGGTATCTATCTTTAGGTTGTCATTTACATGATCCCTGCAAAAAATCCAAAGAGTGCAGATATATATATGAGAAGTGAATGTCTTCCATTACTCCTATCTCAGTCTCTAGTGGAAACTATGATTAGTAGTTTAATATTGGCAAGGGAAGCACAAAATAGATTTTCCAGTTACTATAGAATAAAAATGTCTACTGTTTTGTTCTTATAGATCATCTCTTTTCCTTTAGGCAATGATAGTAAGAAATGCTAAAGATACAGCTCATACAAAAGCAGAACGGAATATTCTGGAGGAAGTAAAGCATCCCTTCATTGTGGATTTAATTTATGCCTTTCAGACCGGTGGAAAACTCTACCTCATCCTTGAGTATCTCAGCGGTCAGTACACTCAGTTTGGTGTAATTATTTGCATTTGCTCCAGAAACTGGGTCAAACAATATTTTCCAATGGAAAAATGCTTTTTCCCCAATGTGATTAAATAGTTCTTAAAATTGATAAATATATGACATAAGGAATTCAGATATGACCATATGTTTCTTTTTGCAGACAAATATGAAGGAAACTTTAAAGGTTAAATTTTTCCCCCATCTGTAAACTTTTACTTTAATCCTAATTCCCTTGTAATCAGTTACTTAAAATAAGAAACACCTAATTGATACATAGCCATCATGTTGACTGTACTCGGGTAAGATACTATAATTTAAATGAATCACCAAAGCATTTCTTTCTAAACTCAAATGAAAAACTTAGAGTATTTAAGATAATGAGTATTTTTAGAATTGCATCTCTAAACAGAGTAATTTTTTGGTTGAATGTAACCTTTTTGATAGACCAAGCAGTTTACATAGGAAGACATCCACAATTTCCAGGGCTTACTACCTCCTTGAAACTTGTTGCTTCTTAACATTTCTAGACCACAGGTATCTATTTCCAGCCAACATGTTTGAGTTTTCTGAAAAATAGGTTTCACAATGGCCTGTAACATGGAACAAAAAGCTGTAGAATTTAGCAACTGTTTTCTGACTGTTGCCATTTTTTGGGTAACTTTATTTTGAATAATTTCAGATTTACACAGAAAAGTTATAGAAATAGTACAAAGACTTCCCACATACCCTTCATCTAGATTCCCCAAGTGTTATCATTTTACCACAGTTGTTTTGCTTCATCCTTCTTTTCTCTCCCTCTCTATGTATGTGTATACATATACATGTGTATGTATATATATACACGTATATGTATATACATACTTCTTTTTTATCCTGGATTACTTAAGAGAGTGTTGCAGACATGATTTCCCCTTACCCCTAAATACTTCAGTGTATGTTGTCTAAAATCAATGATAGTATCTTAATTCTACTAAAATTATCAAAAACAGGAAATTAACATTGATAAAGTAATATCTCTCAGTTTCCTTTAATCTGGAACAATTCCTCAGTCTTTCTTTGTCTTTTATAACCTTGACATTTTCGAAGAGTATGGCCAGTTATTTTGTAGAATGCATCAGTTGGGCTTATCTGATGTTTCCTCAGGATTAGATTTAGGTTATGCATTTGGGGAGGACCATCGAAGTGACATTGTGTCCTTCTCTGTTGGATCAAGAGATACATGATGTTTATATCTTTATCCCATTACTGTTGATGTTCACTTTGATCACATTTATAAGGTGGTGTCTGCCAGTTTTTTCCCCTGGTGAAGTTTTCCTTTGTAATGAATAAGTATCTTGAGATACTTTGGGATTATTTAAATATCTTGTCTCTCATCAAGCTTTCACATACAGTTTTAGCATTCATCGATTCTTGCTTGAAACAATTAACTATGATGATTGCCAAGTGATTTTTCTTATTCCATTGTGCCTCATTCATTTATTATTTGGCATTCTACTGTAACAGAGCTTTCCCTTCTCTCCCATTTTAAAACTTAATTTACTGATCTCTTCATTGATTTACATCATTGTGGACTCATGGATTCTGAGATTATTCAGTGGGATATAATTCCTTATTAATATTATTGATTTTTATATTCAAAATAATGCCATGCTTTTAACAAAGCCACTGCTAGGTTCCTCTAGATTAAGATATCTGAAAATATGGAATAAGGGCATTCACTAATTTTAATGTAAGGGTGGTTTAATTATATGCTAACATTTTTCTGTGTAGGATAAAATGTGAGAGAAATTTTAACCAAGATTATTTTTTTAACATCCAGTCTGAAATCTATAACTATTTTGAAGTTCAAAGATGTAAAACCTAGAATTCCAAAACTTACATATTTCACATATGAATAGGAACACTGCTAAAAATAGAATCCTGAAGACCTAGTTTTAAACCTAGAGTTTTTAAGATTTTTTTTATTTTCAATGGACTGATATCTTTTAACTGTGGTTAAAAGGAAAACACAAACCTCTCATTAGAAATGGATTGGAAATGAAGATTGTTTTATTTCTAATGTCTTTTCCTTTTCTTTACAGGAGGAGAATTATTTATGCAGTTAGAAAGAGAGGGAATATTTATGGAAGACACAGCCTGGTAAGTGAAATTTTTTGGTTGCCTGGATTCAGGTAATTGATTCGTATAATTAAAAGCAAAGCCCTCTCCCCACTGTGGGCAGCTAAATGATTCAATAAATTGTTCTGGAGCCAGTCACTCAGGAGTTCAAGGGGGAGAAGCTCTTTGGGATGGGGCAGCTTTTGGAGGTCACATCATTCCTTTGCCCCCAGGCCTTGGGTGGAACGCTCTTCACCAGGAACGCCAGTTCCTAACAGAACCATTCTCACTGGGGCTTTCTTTCCTTGAATTGGTAAGCTGCCTGCCTTGGCTGTGGGTGAGTGTGGTTTTCCGGTGAAACTTTATGTCTGGAACAATGGAAAGTATCAGAAATCATCTCCTCTTTTTTTTTAGACTTTCCAGTTCCCAAGGTGCAGTCTTAGGGAGGTGATAAGCCGGCACACATCATCTGTGGATTGATTCTATGGCCAGGATGGGATCTACCCTTATATTTCTTAAGATGGCATCTGCTTCAAATTAAAAATATACACATCCTTTTGTGAGATGACAGTATTGGGTAACAATAAATCAGTTTATCCTACACATTAATTGAATAGAAAACACTTAAATGTTTTTTCTACCTTAATTACCAAACTGCATTCCATTGTTTAATTTCAGGCCTTTTCTAACACAGAAGCTGCATTTAAGAGCCTTAGGGATGAAGTGCCCTTTTTTGGAGGAGGCTCTCTGAGCCCTGTTGGAGGCTGTATTTGTGGTCCTGCTGGCTGTGAAACTGCCTCAGTCCTCTAGGACACACCCTCTCCATCCTGGAGTAATCTGCAGGATTGCAACATTGTTATGCAGCCAGTATTGCAGTACCTTGTGCTTTTCGAATCCAGACAGGGTTGACTCAGCCCTTTATTCTTTTGAGGTAGATAAATTTGAGTGTCACACAGTTTATAGTTGTGGGCTGGCTGGCAAGAGGGAGGGCAGATACTGTGGGCATGAACTGTATATATGCAGCTATATTAAGGGATGAGTGGGCTTCTAAGGGTCAGGTTATTTATAAGGTATCTTTTGAAACTAAGACTTGATCTCTGAGAATAAGGAAGTTCCTATGTCCTGTGGGAGTTTAAAATTGGGGGTGGGTGGGAGAAATTTGCTTTGCTCTGAATGACTATTGGCCTAATTCCTATATAGACAGAACAAAAACCAGTGGTAGTTTGGCATATTCTGGACTTTGCAATTACCAGTATGTTCTGATGGTGAAATAAAACATTTTATAGTTTCACTAAATTAGTGAAACATAAATGTCTTCACGCCTTTTGGCAGCATCTTATGCCATCTCTCTCCCCCATACCCACCCCCATCCCCACTAATTTGGTCTTTGGTGCATGTCTATTTCTTTCAAGGAATTTTGCTCCATACATAAACTGCTTTGAGTATATTACTCTTTTTAATTTTATTAAATCACTTTTGTTTCCAGCTTTTACTTGGCAGAAATCTCCATGGCTTTGGGGCATTTACATCAAAAGGGGATCATCTACAGAGACCTGAAGCCGGAGAATATCATGCTTAATCACCAAGGTGGAGATATATACTGTATACAATTTTATAGTAGATAATCATCTTAAAATCCTCCCACACAGGTCATGATCATTTTCAAAGCCCCATAGTCATGTATCTATTATTATACATTCTTCCTTCAGAACTTATGGCATCATAATACTTGCTGAGATTTAGGTATTTAGATATTTATGATTGATGAGATTAAAGGGAGTTAGGAATAACCGTGCACTCAGCTGTGTTTTTCGGTTTAATCCTTGCTCTTTATAGCTTGTCATTCTTTTGAAATCTTTACATAATATCTGGTGAGCCAAAAGCCAGTCCAAACTTTAATTTTGGTTTGTTCCTTAAATTGGAAAGTAAATCTTAACCCTATAAATTGAGTTTTAATGATAAAGTACATAAGTATTAGAAGCAGTGCTTTTTATGATAAATTTTATTAATGCTGTAAAAAAGGATTAGAATTGAACCAAAATATTTGATGTAGCCTTGGAAAGAAAATGTTTAGTAGGCATCAGTTTATTCTTGCTGTTTGTAACAACAGACATAAAGATCAGAAAGGCTAATATTCTGTATAGCTGTAGGTAGGGCCGACTGAATCTGGATTACATCTTCATGCTACTATAGATAGTTTGATTTATGCAAGAGTAATCTGGGCTAGATAGACTTCACAATTCACTCATACCCCAAAGGAACAACCAGCCAACTAGGTTATCCGGGTGCTGGTAGCAGTTGCTGATCCTTTGATGTCTGCAAATTGATACATGATGTATTTAAGGGTTTTAAATTTTTGGACAGGAAGTAGTGTGAACAACTAACGTTAGTATGAATACATTTCAAAATGTGCTTTCTTTTTTTTTTTGTTTTTTTTGTTTTTTTTTTGTTTTTTTGTTTTTTAGGAGAAATGCTATACTTAACCAAGTACATCATGGGAATCTATGTATCTCTCTCCCTCCCAGTTCTGCTCCCATCCCCCCAAACCTGGATTCTGATTTTGAACTCTAAGGCAAAGGATAGACTAGGGAAGTGACTAGTTAACTTCTTTGATCCATTAGCTTGACTGTGTCAGGTGGTTCTGTGAAAATAAAGGTCATATTTTTTGTCAATAAAGTACACATTTACATTTGTATCAATAGGCCATTGCCTTTTCTTTTCTCTGAAATAAACTTGGAATAGTAGGGTCCCTGGGGTGGCTGAACCACTGGATATCTAATAACAGTTCAGTAAGGCTAAACTTGTTCTTTGTTTTGTGTAAGGTGGTGCGTTTTTCACTTCCTGGATAAGAGATGGTGGTCCCACGCCATAGCAATTTGATTTCTTTTTCTGAACTGGCAGTATTGGCAGAATAAGCTAACTTGTTATAGTGACTTTCTGAGACCATTTTTAAAACTGCCCAGTTAGAGTTCACTGTGGTGAAAGGTTATATATTTGAAGTACAGTGTCACACCTTTAAAAGGTGCACCATATCTTTACAAGGATTTGTGTACTTAAACAAGACTTTCAAGAATTTTTCTTGAAAGGGCTTGCTTTCTCAGGTGGAGGATTCCTTTTTTTTATTTTTATTTTTTTAAGATTTTACTTATTTATTCATGAGAGACAGAGAGAGGCAGAGACACAGGCAGAGGGAGAAGCAGGCTCCATGCAGGGAGCCCGATACGGCGCTCGATCTCAGGTCTCCAGGATCGCGCCCTGGGCTGATGGCGGCACTAAACTGCCGAGCCACCCGGGCTGCCCCTGGTGGAGGATTCTAAGTATATGTGAAGCTAGAGTCTTGGAGCAGCTGTTTTAATTTTTTCTCTATTTTCTCTTTACTTTATAGATTATATTGTTGAAAAATGACTCTGTGGTAGCTTTAAAAAGTTAGCATCCCATTTTATGGGTGGCACCTTGCTAGTTTGTATCTTCAAAAAATATTTAAGGCAGAAAATTGAAGGATAGATTATTGTATTGTATGATACATTCAAACACTGCACATGCTTAGAATTCTCAGAATAACTGTGCTATGATCTTCCATTGTAGGTCATGTGAAACTAACAGACTTTGGACTATGCAAAGAATCTATTCATGATGGAACGGTCACACACACATTTTGTGGAACAATAGAATACATGTGAGCTGCATGTTGAAAGAAATATAAGTGGTTTTGGGGGGTAATAGCTAACATTTACCTGGTTTATGTAATAGGGTGCTGTATTTTCTGTAGTACCATTTGGCTCTGTATATTGTTTTTAAACTTCTAATTCAGATGATATGCAAATGGTGAATTTTTTAGGCATGTTATTTTTCTCATTGTAGGGCCCCTGAGATCTTGATGAGAAGCGGCCACAATCGTGCTGTGGATTGGTGGAGTTTGGGAGCATTAATGTATGACATGCTGACTGGAGCAGTAGGTGCACAGTTAAAAGCTGCATGTATTATGGTCTGTGCTGAGTAGTTATTAAATCATATGGCAAGAGACCTTTCCTGTGCTTTTTAAAAATGTTACTGATGGAGTTATTTTTAAAAAATTAACACTAGTAATGCTTTATTGGTAGCAGTATGGGCTCCTATACTTTTAAAAACTTTTTTGTTTAAATGATCTGTCATGTCAATCCTGTGAAATAGGTAAAAATAGATACTGCCCTTATTTTATAAAAGGAGAAAGTAAAGCATAACGTGGCTCATTTATTATCACATTAATAATGTGTTAATAATGAAAACCCAGTTTCTTCTGAGATGTTGCTATTCTGTCCTGTTGCTTAAAAACTAGATCTTTGGGACACCTGGGTGGCTCAGCGGTTAAGCGTCTGCCTTTGGCTCAGAGTGTAATCCTGGGTCCGGGGATCAAGTCCCACATCGGAGCCTGCTTCTCCCTCTGCCTGTGTCTCTGCCTGTCTCTCTTTGTGTCTCTCATGAATAAATAAGTAAAATCTTAAAAAAAAAAAAAAAAAAAAAAAAAACCTACATAGATCTTTAGCAGTCAGCCCATATCACAGGCTACATTTCTGATCTCTGTGCATAACTGATTCAGGAAATGGATAATTTTATTTTTTATATGCTAATTTTTCTCACTCTCTTCTACTCCTAGCCTCCGTTTACTGGGGAGAATAGAAAGAAAACAATTGACAAAATCCTCAAATGTAAACTCAATTTGCCTCCCTACCTCACACAAGAAGCCAGAGATCTGCTTAAAAAGGTAGGGCATGAAATGATAAGCCTCAACTACTAGGATTTAAGTAAATAGAGTTGAGCATACATTTTGAATAAAAAATCATACACATATATTAAACAAAAAAGCCTACAGTTTTTGCAGGTAAAGTACAAGTTTGTTTGCTTAAAGATTTTCTTTCCTTTTTATTCCCAACCAGTTTTTAGTAGTAATTAGTAAAGCCTATTTTCTCAAAATAGACGAGCAAATTCTATAAGTAAAAAATAATCACTTTGACTAAGGTTCATCAGTTGTTGTTTTTTTTTCCTCCCTAAAGCTGCTGAAAAGAAATGCTGCTTCTCGGCTTGGAGCTGGTCCTGGAGATGCTGGAGAAGTTCAAGTAGGGATTGGCCTTTTTGGTGGTTTGAGGGAAAGAGAATGCTAATTATATGTGTTTGTGTCGGTTGTATGTAGTTTAAAGTATAGCTTATTTTGTGGGGCATATGGGGACTCAATCGGCTACGCATCTGACTCTTGGTTTTGGCTCAGGTCATGATCTCAGCGTCTTGAGATTGAGCCCTGTGTTGGGCTCCATGCTCAGCGTGGAGTCACCTTGAGAGATTCTGTCTCCCTCTCCCTCCACTTCTCCAGTGAATGCTTTCTTTCTCTCTCAAATAAATAAATAAATAAAATCTAAAAAATAAATAGTATAGTTTATGATTTGTAATTTCAAACAGTTAATTTGTCAATCCAGTGAAGTCAATTCCCCTTGACTTTTCTTCCTGTTCTTTTTTTCCTAGGCTCATCCATTCTTCAGGCATATTAACTGGGAAGAACTGCTGGCTCGGAAGGTGGAGCCACCCTTTAAACCTCTGTTGGTATGTATACATGAAAGCATATAATTTGAAGGACCTGGTACTTTCTCAGAATAGGAGAATCTTAGAGTATTCAAAAACATTATATTTACAATTCAGAAAACTTTTCACAATCCTTAATTCTGTGCAGTCTTTTCAAGGACTACTGCCAGCAGCAATTGATGACTGTATTACCTATTTTTAAGTTGGTTGCCTTAGACAAATATTTCAAGTAACTGAAACTTTTTTACTTTGCTTAATTCAACCCTATTGTATTTTTGTGGGATATAATTTTTTCCTCTTATTTTTATTCTTTAAGTTTTATTTATTTAAGTAATCTGCATCCTACATGGGGCTCGATCTCATGACCCCAAGATCAAGAGTCCCATGTTCTTCTGACTGAGCCAGCCAGATGCCCCTATTTTATTTTTGATTTTGAATTGAAGTTTAGTTGACATATAATAATATGTAAGTTTTGGGTAAGCAGCATAGTGATATAACAGTTACATACATAACAAAATGCTCACCAAGGTAAGTTGGTTACCCTCTGATTCAACCCTATTTTTAATTTGATTTTCTGGGAATTTTTTCCTTCAAAATACATCATATATGTGTATTAGTTTGCTAGGGTTGCTGTAACAAAGTACCACAAACTAGGTGGCTTACACAGCAGTAGTTCGTTATAATTCTGGAGACTAGATGTCCAAGGTCAAGGTGTTGACAGGCTTAGTTCATTAGGAAGATTGTGAGATAGCTTCTGTTCCACTCTGTGCCTCTCCTAGCTTCTGGAGGTTTGCTACCAATCTTTGGCATTCCGTGGCACATCACCTGATCTCTGCTTTTATGTTTGCATTTTCCTTTTGTGCAGATCTGCGTCCATATTTTCCCATTTTATCAGGACACCAGTCATACTAGATTAGGATCTTCCCTACTCTAGAATGACCTCATCTTAACTAATTAAATCTGCGGTGAGGGCAGCCCTGGTGGCGCAGCGGTTTAGCGCCGCCTGCAGCCCGGGGTTTGATCCTGGGGACCCTGGATTGAGTCCCACATCGGGCTCCCTGCATGGAGCCTGCTTCTCCCTCTGCCTGTGCCTCTGCCTCTCTCTCTCTCTGTGTCTCTATGAATAAATTAAAAACAAAAAACAAAAAAAAAAAACTGTTAAATCTTCAGTGACCCTCATTCAAATTAGGTTTTATTCTAAGGTACTTGGAGTTAGAGCTTCAACACATGAATGTTGAGGGGGACACAACTCAAACCATAACAATAAGCATAACAATATGTTTATGAGTAAATTAGTTGGTGTGTTAGTTCTTGTCTTTCTTCGACCTCAGAATTTGAGAAAATACAGCTTTTCTTTTCTTTTATTTTCGTTTTTTATTGAAGTTTGGTTTGCCAGCATATAGTATAATACACAGTGCTTGAAAAAAAAAAAAATAATACCCAGTGTTCATCCTATCAAGTGCCCCCCTCAGTGCCTGTCACTCACTTACCCCAACCCCCTGCCAACCTCCCCCTCCTCAACACTTGTTCGTTTCCCCGGGTTGAGTCAACTCTCATGGTTTGTCTCCCTCTCTAATTTTTCCCACTCAGTTTCCTTCTTTTCCCTTATAATCTCTTTCACTATTTCTTATATTCCACATATGAGTGAAACCATATGATGATTGTCCTTCTCTGATTGACTTACTTCACTCAGGATAATACCCTCCAGTTCCATCCACGTTGAAGCAAATGGTGGGTATTTGTCCTTTCTAATGGCTGAGTAATATTCCATTGTATATATAGACCACATCTTCTTTATCCATTCATCTGTTGAAGGACATCATAGCTCCTTCCACAGTTTGGCTCTTGTGGACATTGCTGCTATAAACATTGGGGTGCAGTGTCCCAGCATTTCATTACATCTGTATCTTTGGGGTAAATACCCAGCAGTGCAATTGCTGGATCATGGGTAGCTCTGTTTTTAACTCTTTGAGGAACCTCCACACTGTTTTCTAGAGTGGCTGTACCAGTTCACATTCCCACCAACAGTGCACGATGGTTCCCCCTTCTCCATATCCTCTCCAACATTTGTTGTTTTCTGTCTTGTTAATTTTCACCAATCTCACTGGTGTGAGGTGGTAGTTTGTTTTTCTGTTTCTTGGGATGAAGGTGGAGGAGGAGGAAAATGATAATTTGGTCCTGGAGTACAAGGTGACTTGCTTTAGAATTTTTACATATATTAGGACGCCTAGGTGGCTCAGCAGTTGAGTGTCTGCCTTTGGCTCAGGGCATAATCCCGGAGTCCCGGGATCAAGTCCCACACTAGGCTTCCTGCATGGAGCCTGCTTCTTCCTCTGCCTGTGTCTCTGCTTCTCTGTCTCTCTCATGAATGAATAAAATCTTAAAAAAAAAAAATTTTATATATATAATTGTAAGGAGGCTAATTAACCCTTATGTATCAACTGTCCAGCTTGTCAGGTCATCTTGTTTAAATATAAACAGAACTGGAAAAAAAAAAAAAGGGCAGCCCTGGTGGCTCAGCAGTTCAGCGCCTGCCTTCAGCCCAGGGTGCAATCCTAGAGTCCCAGGATCGAGTCCCATGTCAGGCTCCCTGCATGGAGCCTGCTTCTCCCTCTGTGTCTGTGCCTCTCTTTCTCTCTCTCTCTCTCTGTATCTCATGAATAAATAAATAAAATCTTTAAAAACAAACAAATAAATAAAAATAGAACTGCTAGCTATTGTCACAACTAAAAAGCTGACATTTCAAAAAATTAAAAAAAAAAAAAAAAGCTGACATTTTCCCACTTTGTTTGCTTTTTCCCCCTGTTGGTTTGTTTCAGTAAGGATTCAGTCAAGGTGTATACAGTTTGTTTATTGTATTTTTTATGTCTCTTTCCATCTGTAGATACCCCCTCTCAATTCTTCTCCTGAGTACTTAACTGAAGAAACTAGAGGGTTCTGTCCTGTAGGGTTCCTAACATCTTGATTTTGCTGATTTTATTTTATTTTTAAAAAAGATTTTATTTATTTATTCACGAGAGACACACACACACAGAGAGGCAGAGACACAGGCAGAGGGAGAAGCAGGCTCCATGCAGGGAGCCTGACATAGGACTTAATCTCAGGTCTCCAGGATCACGCCCTGGCCTGAAGGCGGTGCTAAACTGCTGAGCCACCTGGGCTGCCCCAATTTTGTTGATTTTAAAACCCCATAGTGTCATTGACCATATGGTGTAATTAGTTCCCTGTATTTAGATTTTGATTTAGATAGTAGTATTTAGATTTAGAGAATTAATCTGATTGAGATAAAACTTTTGATGTTATATATTTTGGTCAGGAGGCATAATGTATGTATTTGTATTTTTTTTTAGTGATGTTAGTGGTCATTGATCATTGCCTACATTGGTGATTCTTAGCTAAGGTCAATTTGGTAAGGTTTGGAGACAAGTTATCACCACTTGAGGAGGAGATGCTACTGGTTTGCAGTGGGTAGAGGCCAGAGATGCTGATATACATCCTCTGTTACACAGGATAGGCCCCTACAACAAGAGTTACCAAGCCCGAAATATCAGTAGCGCTGAGAATGAGAAACCCTGGCCTAGCTTGAAGATTGTTAGGGGTTTGCAAAATTCTTATTCTAATACTATTATTAATTCTTCGTTAGTGAATTTTTCCCTAAAAAGAAACTTAGATTGTTCATACAGGAAAGGCAGGATAAATGTTTGTTTCCTTCCCAGTTTTCAAAATAATAAATTAGTTCTTTAACATCTTCCAAAATTGACCAATGAATTCTGTAATTTTTTTAAAAGTATAATTATGAACTTATGCTTTTGAATATATTTGTGTTTTAATCCATTGCAGTAATTTTTGCTGATGCTTTGTTTTTATCATCTTTGGATACTGGGTGCTTCTTCATGTTGGTTCCCTGGCTCTTTTGACATGACCACAAAGTCTGATGTTGTATCAGGGAGAAGGAATTAAAGAAACAGATGTAGTGGTTAAATTTAGGTGATGTTTTTCATAAGCAAATAGACTCATACAGAGTAGAATACCATTTTTGCTCCTTGAGAAATCTGTAGTCAGATGAAATAATAGAAGAAACTTCAGAGCATTTTATAAATGTGTTTTGTGTTGAAACTCTGCTTCAATAGTTTTTCAGGTTTATCATACACCTGCAGTAGTCAACTAAGCAAATTATCTCTACTAGAAAATTTAGCCAGTGGACTAGGCACACTGAAGCTTTTTAAGTGGGAAAGACTGACATTCAAAATTTTTTTTTTAAATGGTGTGTACTAATAAAAATCTACTTTAATATGTTTAAAATTTGAAGATGTAATTTGACCTTTGAAACTTCCCACCTATATTTATTCTTTAGTCTGTGCCTGCTAAGACTATTCTGAGATTTTATTATAGTCAAACCCTGTGAAGAGTTCTAGCTAGAGCCTTCTCTAATGCAAGTAATGGCATTTGGTTGATATGTATAATATAGACTATTCATCATTTTCTAATTTTGTTTTTCACAAAGCAATCTGAAGAGGATGTGAGTCAGTTTGATTCAAAGTTTACACGTCAGACACCTGTTGACAGCCCAGATGACTCAACTCTCAGTGAAAGTGCCAACCAGGTCTTTTTGGTAAGTGAAAGAATTTCCATGTAGCCATGAGAAAATCAAGTATGAATTCAAGTATGATGGACCCTTTTCAATAAGAAAATTCAGTTTACTTGCTTTGCGGTTGATACAGATAACTTGAGATACTATTTTTAATTTAGTTATATTTAACGTTTTTTAAGTTTTCTAATTGCTAAGTTAGAAAATTGATTCTCATGATCCAGTATCCATTTCAGCAGTTAGAGTAGGACTATATAATTCTTTGGAGTATATGATTCCTTTTTTAGATAGGCCATTGACTTAAAATGATGTTTGACTCAGTATCTCAATTGGAAGTCACACTATTATAACCATAGGAGAAGAGCTCACTATAACTATTCTATTCCTGAAATAGCTACAGATTTTTGGTACATGTAGTATAACTTTGTAGGGGATTTTTAACCTGTTGATTGTGAATATTTGACATCAAAATATATTGACTGGTTCATAGGAAACAGTAGTAGATTTATTTTCATTGTGGAAGTATCTGTATTGATTTGTACCTTGTCTCCTCAAATAGAAAAGCAAAGCTGAGGCACCTGGGTGACTCAATTGGTTGGTCATCTGCCTTCAACTCAGGTCATGATCCCAGGGTCTTGGGTTCGAGCCCCACATTAGGGTCCCTGCTCCATGGGTCTGCTTCTCCCTTTCCCTCTGCCTGCCACTCCCCCTGCTTTCCCTCTCTTTGTCAAATAAATAAATAAAATCTTAAAAAAAGAAAAAAATCAAAGCTTTTAGATTTTTTTAAATCTTTTTTTTTAGAGATTGTAGACTTTGATAACAAAAACCTCATTTTTTTCCTTTGTTACTTGGCATTATCCTTTGTCATTTCTTTTTAGACTACCTCTAGGGAGAATGGAATATGGAGAAAATAATAATTTGGAAGTTGGGTTTTTTTCCCCTCTTATTTCTGAGTTCACTAGATTTGTCACTAATTCTCAATTTTTTTTATACTATTCACATTATAATACATAATAGTGTTGTAGTCTTTTGGGGCAGAGGGTAAGTTCTAAAGTTAGCATGGAATGGAGAAATTGTGTAAAATTAGTCTTAAATCACCATAGTACAGTATAGTTTTGAGGAAATTTTGAATAATAATTTTATAAATGTATGATTATATAGTGATATGAGTAGAGTACATATGCAAAATATAATTTTACAATATTTTCAATTTACATAAGGGATGAAATATGAATGAATGTTAAGTTTATGTCTACATGAAGCAAAATCATTGTATACTCCTTAGCAAAATCTCTCATGTTCTGTTAGTGAAGTATTCATGATTCATTTTAATTCTTGCATAGCTTTCTTTATTTTCTCTTGTGATACAGAATTTTGTTTTCTACTGATGTGGAGTTTATAGCTTTGATTTAACATAGAGGTCAGGCAGCCCCGGTGGCACAGCGGTTTAGCACGGCCTGCAGCCCTGGGTGTGATCCTGTAGACCCAGGATCGAGTCCCACATCGGGCTCCTTGCATGGAGCCTGCTTCTCCCTCTGCCTGTATCTCTGCCTCTCTCTCTCTCTCTGTGTCTCTCATGAATAAATAAATAAAATCTTAAAAAAAAATAACATAGAGGTCTTTTCCTCAGTTGGGCATTGCAAAGTTTCAACTAGTTTGACAATTTTGCCCCCATAAAAAAGTCTAGATATATCTTACCTTGCTCTAAGGAAATCTAGAGTCATGGTGGCAAAAGTTATATAACTAAGCCTTCATTGCCAGTTAAACTTTTCATAATTACTTAAACTGGCCAAATAATAAACACAAGAATATTCATTTGTTAGGTTATAGACAGAATTCTTTATGTAAAGTGGATCCCTAAAAATTAATAAAAAATAGTAACATCCCACTTACATGCAGATTGTGATCAGAGCAACTTCAGTTCAATAATTATTTAAATTCCTATCACAGAATTAAAGGAAATTCAAAGCTGAAGAAGGCACAGCCTGGTCCTCTTGGTAGTTATGGCTTTAGCCCACTAGACTGTGGGGAAATGGCTTCTAAAGTCCACATATACCTGTCACAAAGAATATGCATGGCAGATTTGCACCTCACTCTTTAGGACTTCACCCGGAGGCTTTGGCTATAACTCATAATGGCTATTCATAGGTGACTATAATAGTAAATTGAAGGGAAGTTAGGTGGAGGACTGATTGTTAAAGGGATAAACATTGACAGCAAGAGGGACAGTTGGGTGGCTCAGTGGTTGAGCATTTGCCATCGGCTCAGGGTGTGATCCCAGGGTCCTGGGATCGAGTTCTGCATCAAACTTCCCGCAGGTAGCCTGCTTCCCTCTCTGCCTCTGTGTGTCTCTCATGAATTAAAAAAAAAAAATCTTTAAAAACATTGACAGCAAGAGAAATGACACCTGGTAGCTGGATAGCAAGGCCTAAGAAAGAACTAAAGCTAACAAAACTGCCTGATTGCCTATTACAATTGAGGGTTTTCACAATGCTGAGGGTTTTCCCTCATACATTCAAGAAAATACCAAATCTATCCAATCATTGGTATAAAACCAGAGAGATCACACATGCTAAGTTGGAGAATTCTCTTTTTACTAGGGTGTGATGAGAAACTAGGATGTGATAATCTTAGTTGCTTGTGTTCATGTAGCTAGAAACACTAGAATTTTCTTTGCATTCCTCTTGGTATTTAATATCTTAACATAGAGCCTAAATTTTCCTGTTTTGTTCAACTCCTTTCAACACAGTGTGGAATATTGTTTGCTGGCATATGGGGCTCAGTAGAATTCTGTCTTCTTGAGGTCTGTGCCTCAAGAAATGGTTGGAAAGAATCTAACTGGTATGAAATTGAGATTGAGGAGATGGGAGTATAAGAGTGGTGATTTAGGTGTGCATTGTTGTTTTGGTGTGTCAGACTGAAACCACATTTTCTTGATGTATATGACACAGTGCCATTCTGTAGTCTACAATTACTATCTTTCAGGGTTTTACATATGTGGCTCCATCTGTACTTGAAAGTGTGAAAGAAAAATTTTCCTTTGAACCAAAAATCCGATCACCTCGAAGATTTATTGGCAGCCCACGAACACCTGTCAGGTATTCAGACTTTGTTATTCTTTTTTTTTTTTTTTTTTTTTAACCTAGAAGAGTATGCTTAAGAAATTTATGCCAGGTTACATAAATAAAAGATCTGTCATATTCTCTTTGGTTGACATAAGCACAGCATCTCCATCTATTTGTATGCTATATATACTTTCCCTCCTGTGAAAATTGCTGCACTGGCAAATGTCTTCCTTACCCATTCATTCAACATTTATATTGTGTACCAGGGACTGTGTTGCATAATGGGGGTACATGATTAGCATAGGAATTGCCCTTGTTCTGATGAAGCTTACAGTTAGTGAGAAGAGAGTCAAAACAACTGAAGAAGGAAATATAAGAAATATGTAATCACAAGTAGTATCAATCTACTATATGAAGAAAAATATAAAGAGTGTGGTGGTAGCAAATAACAACAGGGGGGCTTCTGTTCGTGATCGGAGAACCAGGCCTCCCTGATGAAGTAAATTCTAAGAACGAAGAGAAAAGGCCACCTACACAAAAATCAGAAGTATTAAGGGTGTTACAGGTAGAGCAACAGCCCATGTAAAAGCCCTAAGGGAGGAAAAAACTTGGTCTTGGAAATGAAAGGGTGGTCAATGTTCCTGACATGTGAGTGAGGAAGAGAAAGGTTTGGAGAAGTATTTCATCTTAAATGTAATGGAAAGCTCTTTTAAGTGGGGAGTAAAATGATTTAAAAAATATATATATCATTGAGGGTTTTACACAGGCAGTAATAGAGGTAAACAGACCGATTAGGAAACTCTAGCAGTTAGTCTAGGGGAGCAATGGCCTTTGTACTAAATTCACACAAAAATAAAATTAAATAAAAATAAATGTCACATTACCCCACTCCTTTTAAAAATAAGGGAAATATTTCTTGTGAGATAATCCTTGAGATAAATGAATGATAGCTCTTCCTTGTCTTAAAGCCCGGTCAAATTTTCTCCTGGGGATTTCTGGGGAAGAGGTGCTTCAGCCAGCACAGCAAATCCTCAGACACCTGTGGAATATCCAATGGAAACAAGTGGAGTAGAGCAGATGGATGTGACAATGAGTGGGGAAGCTTCAGCACCACTTCCAATACGACAGCCGAACTCCGGGCCATACAAAAAACAAGCTTTTCCCATGATCTCCAAACGACCAGAGCACCTACGTATGAATCTATGACAGAGCAATGATTTTAATGAATTTAAGGCAAAGAAAAAAAAAAAGGTGGGGAAGGGATGTGTGAGCATCCTGTAAGGTGAAACAAGAAGACTCAAAATGACAGTCTCGAAGAGTCAGTGTCATTACATTGAACACTTTGGATAGAGGAAAAATAAACATGGATTTTTAAAAAATCAATCAATGGTGCAAAAAAAAAAAACTAAAGCAAAATAGTATTGTGGAACTCTTAGGCACATCAATTAATTGATTCCTAGCGACATCTTCTCAACCTTATCAAGGATTTTCATGTTGATGGCTCGAACTGACAGTATTAAGGGTAGGATGTTGCTTCTGAATCACTGTTGAGTTCTGATTGTATCGAAGAAGGGTAATCCTTTCATTAGGCAAAGTATGAAATTGCCTGTAATACTTGCAACTAAGGACAAATTAGCATGCAAGCTTGTTCAAACTTTTTCCAGCAACATGGAATCAAAGACAAAAGAAACTTAACGATTGATGTTTTACGTGCAAACAACCTGAATCTTTTTTTTATATAAATATATATTTTTCAAATAGATTTTTGATTCAGCTCATTATGGAAAACATCCCAACTTTAAAATGCAAAATTATTGGTTGGTGTGAAGAAAGCCAGACAACTTCTGTTTCTTCTCTTGGTGAAATAATAAAAATGCAAATGAATCATTGTTAACCACAGCTGTGGCTGCTCGTTTGAGGGATTGGGGTGGACTTGGGGTTTATTTTCAGTAACCCAGCTGCAATACCTGTCTGTAATACTAGAAAAAAAAATCTATTTAATCATTTCTACTCGCAGTACTGCTATGTGCTAAGCTTAACTGGAAGCTTTGGAATGGGCATAAGTTGTATGTCCTACATTTCACCCTTATCCTGGGCCTGCATTGCACTGGAAAAATACCGCCACCTGTTCTTATACCAGTATTTGGTTCAAGACGCCAAATGTTTTCAGCCTATGGCTGAAGAAGGATGGAAAAGAGTCAGGATAAAATGCATACTGAGGGCAGTAAAGTGAGGAAGAGAGGGAGATCCAGGGGAAGAGGGTGTTGTCATGTTCCACTCTCTATGTCTAATCTCTTTACAGCAAATTGGTAAGATTTTAAGTTTTACTTTAACTGTTTTTGCTGTCTACCTTCCTTACATTTTTTTTTCCTCAACAGTTTTAAAAGGAAAAAAAGTATTCTTCTTTCTCCTATCCTGGGGCTACATTTTTTGATTGTAAAAATATGTGATGGCCTTTTGATGAATGTCTTCCACAGTGAATAAGAAAACTTAGTGGCTTAATTTAGGAAACGTGTTAACAAGACACTATGTTTTTGAAATTGTAACAAAATCAACATAAGTGATATATACAGGTACAAAGAATAAAAATAAAGGTAACTTTACCTTTCTTAAATACTTCCTGCCTTAAAGAGAGCATTTCCATGACTTTAGCTGGTGAAAGGGTTTAATATCTGCAGAGCTTTATAAAAATACATTTCAGTGCATACTGGTATAATAGATATCATGCAGTTGCAGATGAGTCTTACCACCTTTTTTTGGTTTTTATAATGTTTTCAGTCTGAGCTATTATAAAGTCAATTTGTAATATTTTGCAGCCCTACAGTTTTTTTAAATAGATGCTGCTTGCTATGTTTTTCAAACCTTTTTGAGCCATAGGATCCAAGCCATAAGATTCTTTATGCATGTTGAATTCAGTCAGAAAAGAGCAGAGCTTTGCTTATTTAAATGGCAATTCAAGTGAGATGAGATGAAATCCTATGACATTAGGCAAAATAGAACCACGAAGAATGATTGGAAATATACCTTTTCAATTGTGGCAATAAATGAAAGAATTGGTAACAGTTCATCTTTGGACAGAAAGTTATTTTGTTTTTTTTTTTTTTAATCACTTCCTCTAGACCCCTTCCTTCCTTATTGCAGCAGCCTACTGAGAACTTTACAACTGTAGCTGGTAATTTAGAAGCTACAATAATGATAAGGGCAGAAATTTTATGTCTGAAAAAAACAGAACCCAAAAGCTATGGTGATAGGTACAGGCTTTATTTCAGACTGTAAATGGCTTGTGCTACTCTGATACTTGTTTTCAAATGTGTTTTTACTAACTGTAGTGTTGACTGCCTAACCAAATTCCAGAGAAATTTTTACACCAAAACAGTCCTCCTCAGTCCTATTTGCTAGTAATATTTGCACTGTGATTGGCTGGCTCTGATTACCCCATAAACTATTTTCATAATTAGTACTGCCAGCAGTAGTGGCATACACTGCAACTTTTCTGCATAAAAAGCATTAATTACATACCTACCACCCATACAAATAGTCTTTCAAACTTAAGTGAAATTAATTTCCATTGCTGTGGCAAGTTTACTGAGAAATTGTTTCATAAATGGATATCCCTACTATGACTGTGAAAACATGTCAAGTGCCACTTTAGTGTCACAGACAGAAAGCACACACCTATGCAATATGGCTTACCTTATATTTATTTGTAAAAATCCAAGCATAGTTTAAAATATATGATGTCAATATTACTAGTCTTAAGTTTTTAAGAGGGTTCTTTAGGATTATTCCAGGTAAGTGTATAAAAGAGATTAAGTGCTTTTCTTTCATCACTTATTTTCTTTAAAATCAGCTATTACAAGATATTTTTTTACTTTATACATGTTGTTTTTTAATTAAAATATAATCACTGAGAACTGAAGTTTACTAATTTTGATTTTATAAGGTTTGTAGCATTACGAATAAACTGGGATTTATAAACCAGCTGTGATTAACAATGTAAAGAATTATTGAACTTGAATCAGATTTTTAGGAAAATTATGTTCTTTTTCCCCTTTATGGTCTCACCTAATTTGAATCCTTCAAGAAGAATTTTTCCATACTATTTTTTGAGATAGAAGATAATTGGGGGGTGGGGGTTAAGAATGCATGTATGATACTCCATAAATTCAACATTCTTTAATAAAAGATTATAAACAAGATGCATCTTCAATAGTTATTAATATACTGAGCCTTGGATTTTGTGTTTAATATAGGACCTATTTTGGTTAGTCATATGGTTCTTACAAGGGTTAGATTTTAAGATTATTCCCATGAGAAATGTTGAATTTATGAAGAATGGATTTTGAGGCTTTGAAAATGGTTAATTTCTCAAATAAAAGCACCAGTGTCCAAACATCTACCCTTTTTCATAGGAGTAGAAACTAGCAAGCTGGACAAAATCATAAAAATACTTGTCACACCATGACCTGTCGTCTGTTGCTGATTGAGAAAAAACTTTTCTTGTGTGATTCTTAATTTATCATTACAGCACAAGTATTATCTCAGTGGATTATCTGAAGTAATATCTGAAGGATAGGTTCATCTGTGTTTGTTCTTTAAACTATTATTTTTTTCCTATCCCAAGTTGGCTTTGCATCTATCAGAGTAAATAAATTCTTCAGCTGCCTTATTAGGAGTGCTATGAGGGTAACACACTTTTCTGCTTTTCATCTTGTATTTAGTTTACTGTATTAAGTATTTTGATTTCGGATTGAATGAATGTAAATAGAAATTAAATGCAAATTTGAATGAACATAAAATAGAAGTGATTTTTTTTTATTCTAAGATAGGAAGAAATAACTATCAGGTGCACAAATGGTTTCAATAATTTTTTGCATTAACATACCAGATATGTTCAGGTTCTCTTATTTAATAAACTGCTTATATGTGTGAGGACTGACAGTTGTAAAACTTTCTGAGAAATTTAAGCTACTTAAATATATAACAAGTTTTAGTACTAATATTATATATTAGATGTTACACACTTGTAATTTCCAAGTTCTGTCCAATAGTTGAATTGGTTGCATTAAAAAAAAAGCTCATGTGAAGAATTATATGTGAAAGTTAGCTTCACATAGATACATTAGGAAGACTTTCTTGTGCTAACAATTGACAGTTTGTTCAGCCACACTTGTCAACTACATTTGGTTATTGGGTGTGTATGTACTACATAATGTAGGTACATAAATCTGTTTTAACTAATGTTAAATATATCTAGTGTAAGATCAGTGTTTTGTATAAGCCATTATTTGAAGTTGGATCATTTCTCTATAGAAGTTCTGAAACCGGCTACTTTTTTTTTTTATAAAACATGGTTGTGGCCCTTAATGCTGATAAAACAGTCTTTCAGAGGGTGTGATCTGAATTCACAGAATAGATGGGTTTTTGAATCCCTGTTTTCGTTTTGAGGTGAAGAAATAGAAGTAGAGAAACACTTCCAGTTCATCAGTGTTGTTGGTGGATAGCATAGCTTTCCTCTTACATTTCCCCCCCTTTTAAATTCATGTGAGCTGCTTTCTTGTTCATTAAAAACCAAAACCCAGTTGTATATCATGGACCTCCTGTTTTATTAAATCTTATTAAGAGACAAAGCGGGATCCCTGGGTGGCGCAGCGGTTTGGCGCCTGCCTTTGGCCCAGGGCGCGATCCTGGAGACCCAGGATCGAATCCCACCCCGGGCTCCCGGTGCATGGAGCCTGCTTCTCCCTCTGCCTATGTCTCTGCCTCTCTCTCTCTCTCTGTGTGACTATCATAAATAAATAAAAAATTAAAAAAAAAAAAAAGAAAAGAAACAAAGCTATCCATATAGCCATAGGGTAAGAGTAGGAATAGGGCTTAATGTAGTAAGTTGCTACTCTTTTGTTGGTAATAGGAAG
Organism: Canis lupus dingo; assembly: GCF_003254725.2. Lineage (NCBI taxonomy): Eukaryota > Metazoa > Chordata > Mammalia > Carnivora > Canidae > Canis > Canis lupus. Next base: position 35,624,531 of record NC_064251.1, read on the forward strand.
TCAGCACAGCTGTCTTTCACACTCAAATTTTTTTTTTTAAGATTTTATTTATTTGATAGAGCAAGAGAGCAGAAGTAGGGGGAGCAGCAGAGGGAGTGGGAGAAACAGGCTCCCCACTAAGCAGGGAGCCCAATGCAGGGCTCGATCCCAGGACCCTGGGATCATGACCTGAGCCAAAGGCAGACACCCAACCACCTGAGCCACCCAGGCACCTCCACACTCATTCTAATCCCAAACTGTCTTCCTCACCTATCTCCTGCTGTATACCTAAATAAAATTGGCTTCATCACAATCAAGGTAGTTTAAGGCCAAGTAAGCTTGTTTCAATATTTGCAACTGTTCTCAAAGTGGGTAATAGAGTTCAATGTATCCTCATTGAATAGCAATAGCTGAACTTAGAACCTGGCAATATTTATGTACAAAAAAATAGTTATTGGCTTTCTAATATTCTTTTGTCAACTTGGGTGGTTATACAAGCATGAAAGTGATTTAATCTGTAGCTGGTTGGTCACTATCCTTATTAATCCATATGCTGGTTTAGACTTTGTCTTAATACTGCAGATTTGTTTTTCACCTCCCAACTTTTCCTTTCCACTTTTACCCTTGTGTGTAAACTAATGGTAATAGAGAAAATGGGCAGAAACTTAGACTCTTAGATGTAACCAGCCCTTTATACTTCTGTTAAAGATTTGATTCTGCCTCAAAGGTTTCATGGGGAGAGAGAAATTGCTTCATTGCTTTTTCCAATCAACCCTGAACAAATACCTAGAAGCAAACAAACTACACTATCTAAGGCTTTTCTGGAAGCCTTTGAGTGCAAGCTTTAATCTCCCAAGCATAAAGTTTCTAAAACTCTTTGGAGAAGATTGGTTATAAGGAAAATTCTTTTCTAAGAATTTGAGTAGGTTTCATTTGTCATACTATTCAAATCCTCAGTGAAGCCAGCTGTTTGTAATCCATGTGAATTATTTTAATAGTTAAAGATAGTTCATGGCACTATACAAAAAGCAAGATTATGTACATTAAAGCTGACGGCAGGATTGTATGTCTGAGGTCTACAAACAATTTAAATCTTCTCAATTGATTGCTAATCATACTACAGAAAACAATACAATATTAAAATATATCATCCTCAGTAAATTAATCTTCACTTAGAAAATCTGTTTACAGATAAAAAATAGCATTTAGAACTTCCATTTTAAATACAAACTTTATGAAAATTTTAAGAATTTTTAGAATGGGAACTACAAAAGTCAATGCTAAAGTAAATTCTACTTTCAGATAATGTGTATCTTAAAATATTATGAAAAATATTCTTTATTCTGAAAACAATGTCAGGAAAAGAATACCTGAGTTCCTCTAAAACCACTAGTTTCAGTTACCCAATAGCTGTTTTGGTAACAATGAGAAAACAGTCACAATTTAACACTGCAACCACCTGTCAAATAATTAGGACAGAATAAATGTTCATATGCATTAGGTTGAACATTACTTCTATATTTCTTAAAACATAAGGTTCTTAAAAAAATAAAAATAAAACATAAGGTTCTTTCATTTAATCTTTTGATAAAATAGACTACACACTTAAGTCTTACTATAGTAATCTAAAACCATTTGGAAACATTTTCTTTAACTTCTAGTCCCAAAAACCCATTCTAATGTCTTTATTTATCAATAGTCAGTGTAGCCAAATGAAATTAGTGTTTTGAGGCCTTTATAGTTTATACAACTTAATATATTTGAAAGTGGGATGAAGTGGCTCCATCTTTCCATTTGTTTATATGGTCTGAGATCACAGTTCGGCACAGTGGACATGTTTTCTCTCTGTTAAACCATAAGGTAATGCATTCTTCACAAAATATATGCTGTAAGGGAATTAAAATTAGATTTTATACTTGATAACATTTTAATTTTAAAATCATCACATTCCAGAGAATCATACTCTAGAGCTGAAAGGAATTTTAGAGAGCACTAATCCATTTTACAAATGAGAAAGTATGACATCCAAGAACACAAAGCAATGTTAGCAGTAGAGCCACTAGTGTTCTTTTGACTGTTCATTTAACATCTTTTAATAAAATATAAGCTATATATAAACTATAAGGTATCCCTAGGTGATAACTTTAGATATAATGACTTAATGGTTTAATAAAGTCTTTGAAAGTAACTGCCATCAAGTATAGAAAAGAGCCTTACACATCCAATAATAAACACTGGTATTATTCTAAAAGACTAGTATCCAGTTGTTAAAGGTAGCCTATTTATCCAGTCACTTTGATGTCCAGTATGCATTTGAATTATCTTTCCCCACATATTATTCCTCTGCATACAAATCATTAGAACATAAGCGACAAGATTTAGCTAATCTATTAAACCCTTGATTACAAATAGGAAATGACTAGTATGTGCCCTGAATGCTACTTTAGGCTAAACACTAGATTTTTCCTTATAGCTAACATAAGTGACTCGTGACTCAGAGAAGAGCTGTATTTTGTATGCTTAAAAAATATATTTACCTGACAGATGAGCAGAATTGGTTTTTGAAATTCAGCTTGACATACTGAACAAATGTCATCCACATCTGAACACTGTCTCTTGCTGGCAGCTACTCCATAACTCTATGAAGATAAAAAGTTTCTGTTCATCTACAAATCTTTTTCTTTCCTATTACTCAAATACATAGGTGATGCTGTATTTCTCAATTCTCCCTGGAACTAGGCATTTGAAGACTCTCCTGAAGGATTAAACATTTCAAAGCTAAACTGTGTATGTAGAATCATGTCCTGATGGGCTGTATGCATCAAGGTGAACTCATTAGATACATACCAGGATCTTGGAAGATTGTCAGATTCATTGGCTTCCCAAATAATGATAGTGCTACAATATCAACTGGCTTAAGAGACTAAGCAGTCTGAAATATAACTATTATAAAATCTATATTCATGTATTTTGTGACCTGGTATTACCAAATAGTCCACTTACTACCTATGGCAGTGGTTCAAAACAGTCCATTCAGAGCTTGGTTGGCTGAATATAACTCATGTAGAGATAGCTTTAAAAATAGATTTCTGTGCTCCATACTGGAGATTGACTTAATAGGTTCAGACATACTAAGATGTGACCCAGGAATCTAATTTTTGAAAGCTCTCTAGGTAACTGAATATGAATAAGGTTTGGGGACCAGTGAACAGTTTCCTGTTACTAAATCTAAAAGTAATTTGACTGTCATCCTTAATTATCACAAAAGTCAGAGAACACTTAGTACTAGGAAAAAATAAAATTTTATAAAAGAACTGGAATTGCAAAATATCATGGGTAGAGTTAAATGATCTGAATGATCATACATTTCTTTGAATTTCCTTTTCTCCTTAAGTCCTTAGTTTATCTCTTTAAGACTTTAATAACTTCCTCACCAAATTCAGTAGAATATAGTTATTAACTAGACATGACAAAATGTTAACAAATGAGATCACCTTTTTGTAGAAATGAGGAGGAAAAGGTGGAAGAGAAGTAAGAACACCCAAGTTCAGTCATGGTAATGAGAGCAAAGCATGACTTGACTCATAACTTGAGACTTTGATCTAAAATTATTTTACTAAATACCAAGAGTTAACAAAATCAAACTAAGATTCAGAGAATAAAAAATATTTAAAAATAAGATTTTTTTTTGAGTCTGCTGATATAAAAATTCCAGGAACAATATGGGATACTGATGCATAATCTTGGTGCCAATTTCCCTTCATTAAAATGTCACTTAGCAGAGTGCACTGCAGATACATAAGCCTGACAAATTTTTAAAATAGCACTTCTGGGGGTACCTGGATGGCAGAGTCAGTTCAGCATCATACTCTTGGTTTTGGCTCAAGTTGTCATCTCAGGATTCTGAGATCAAGCCCCACCTTGGGGGACCTGAAAAGAGACTGCTTGAGATTCTCTCCTGCCCCTCCAGCTTGGGCTCGCTCGTGAGTGCTCTCAAATAAATATTTTTTAAAAATTGCACTCCTGTGTGGCATTCTGCAGATTCCCTTCAGGTGAAGACTTAATTTTGATGGGATTGCCATTTCCTTGGCAAAGTTAAGGAATATATATATATATATATATATATATATATATATATATATATATATATACATACACACACACACACACACACACACGTATTCCTGAGAGACTCAAGAATTAGAGTATCAATGATTGTGATTTCTCTTTATGCCTTACAGAGAATGAATATCAAAAGTATTTCAGCACAAGTCTTACTAAATTGTAGTAAAATAGTTGATACTCATATAATCAATTGAAATAACTTCATGAAAGTCGAACTCTCAATTTTATTGTACCTGTCTAAAAAAAGAAGTTTGAATAGGATGCAGCAAAACTTGTCATTAAATTAGTAGCTCTAGGTGCACCTGGCTGGCTCAGTTGGTAGAGCATACAACTTGATCTTGGGGTCAAATTCAAGCCCCACGTTGGGCATAGAGCTTACTTTAAAAAAATGAAAAAATTACTAGCTCTATCTAGCCAAAGGGTGTCCACATCTAAGTACTGACAACCTTTGAGGCTACTGAATAGCAAATGAGCCTTTCTCTGTAATGTGTAACGAGTGGAATCACATAATCAGGTTTATAATTGACACTGGAATCTCAATTTATTGTTAAATTCCATGCCATGAACTTATTTGTACATACAGAATTGACTTGGTGGGGAATTTTTCCAGTAAGGAAATTTCAAGAGACATTTTTGGTAATGAGCTTTTCTCAAATACACAATAAATTATAATTAGGAGCTGAGTAAAGAGTTAATGGAAGTACAAAAAACCACCATTTGTGAAAAAAAATTTTTTTTAGAGATTTACATATTTTTAGAGCGCACACGTAAGCAGGGGTGGGGACAGAGCCTGCTATGGGGCTCAATCTCACAATCCTGAGATCATGACTTGAGCAGAAACCAAGAATCAGACACTCAGCCAACTGAGCCACCTAGGTACTCCATGTGAATTGTTAAAAAAGGAGGAACAAAAGTTCACGACGAGACTTTTAAGGGAATGTATATAAATCCTTATGTCAAGTGATGTGAAGGGGCAAGAGGCACATTCAGAAATACAAGCACTGCATGAACTATCAGGCAGTTGTCAACATTCAAGTCAAGAAACCGATCTTAGAAATAAAATTCTGAAATTATCATAGCCCCATGTGCCAAAGTACTAAAAAAGCATGAAATTATGAAATTCACACCTTTTTAAAAGTAAGCTGTACACCCAATGTGGGGCTTGAAGGCAATTACCCAAAATCGAGAGTCACATGCTCTACCAAATGAGCTAGCCAGGTGTTCTATGAGACCCATACTTGTAAAATTGATGAACTAAAACATTTGCATAACGAAGAAATGTAAAAAGTGATGTTTTCTTTTTTAAAGATTTTATTTATTCATGAGAGACAGAGAGAGAGGCAGAGACACAGACAGAGGGAGAAGCAGGCTCCCCACAAGAAGCATGATGTGGAACTTGATCCCAGATCCCAGGATCATGCCCTGAGCTGAAGGCAGACGTTCAAACACTGAGCCACCCAGGCGTCCCAAAAAGTGTTTTTTTTTTTTTTTTTTAATTGATAAAAATACTTACTGGTCGTGTAAAAAATATTTGCAAAACCCGTCGGAAAGTTCTCAGATTTCCAAAGAAATCCAAAAGCTAAAAGGAAATGAGAATTCATGAATTCAAAGAGCCCTGTTAAACCTAGAGATCAAAGCTAAAATCCCACAATATAAAATACTGATATTAACTTAATGCTCATTGCATATTCACTTCATTCTAAAATATTTAAAGTCTAATTATGGAATATTTCATTCAATTTATAGATTATCAGCCAATTTTTAAAAAAGATTTTGAGAGAGAAAGAGAAAGTGTGTGTGCGTGCGTGCGCACAAGCAGTGGGGAGGAGCAAAGGGGAAGGGAGAAGCAGTCTCCCCATTGAGCAAGGGGCTCAACCTGGGGCTCAGCTCAATCTCAGGACCCCAGGACTATGACCTGAGCTGAAGATAGATGCTTAACCAACTAAGCCACCTATGCTCCCCTCAGCCAACTCTTTAAAAAAAATTTTCCACCCCTCTTCATCCATTTTGCCCATTCCTCCACCCATCCGTGCTTTAAATTTATAGGTTTCAGCCAACTCTTAACCAAAATGAAGTATATTTAAATATCTAGAGTTACAATTTGGTTAAGACAAATATAAACTTAACTGTGTAAAAGATAAAGCAATTTCACCTGGTTCAAATGTATTTAGATTTTTTTAAAGTTTCATACTAATTTGTGGAGAACAGGACAGTATACTAGTTCAAGAATTTTGTATATGACAGATGCTACTGTTGGGGATGGGTATGTTCTATTCTACCCACGCTATGTGGAGGTCCACTCCCCCCAATTAAATCTGAGAACTACTGGATTAAGATAAAGATCTATATTTCCATTTTTCCTTTTCTTAAGTAGATACAGAACCTGCCATTACTTCAAATTAATCATATGAAGACAAACTATAAAACAAAGACAAAAACAGTAGTATGTAAAATCTGTAATCATCACATGAATCATTATTCAATGACAAGATTTATAAAGTTACCTACTTTTAGTATGAGGTAGAGTAAAGCCAGCAATATCCCAAGACTCCATCTAGTTACATTACCAAACTCCCCATAGCTTATAAGATAACGAAACCAAACTGGTATGGGAACAAAAGTTCGGTAATACTGGCATGATTCTTCTAAAAGCATATACCAGTAACCCTAAAAGGGAAGGAAAAAGAAAACAAAGCTATACAAGCTACTTATATACATAGCACAAATATTTCATATTGGACTGAGATGATCATGAGTATATGGTACAATAAGTATAAAATTAATCTTCAAAATGATAATGGTTATAACTGACAATCTCAACCTTGTTTTCATAATTACTGAGTGGTTTCGAAAGAATTTCAAAAGAATGACACTGAAAATTTTTTATGTATACTATAAGTAAAACTTACATTTTTGCTGATTACAAAAATCTATGAAAGTTTTTACTGAATATGGGAAAAACACAATATAGTCAGTTATCCATTATTAATTGATAAAGCCCTGGAGGAGAACAGTACAAATCTAAATATTATTTTTCTATATGTGCTGTGGGGACTGATTTTTAGATTAGTCTGAAACAAATATTCTGATTTTACTGGACTAGGTTAGTATTTGGGTTCAAGTCTCTGAGCAGTGGTCGCCAGTATGATAATACAGATATTTAAATTAGGTTATTTAAGAAAATGAAAAGTTCTAAGAGTCATTTCAACAAAGACTAAGCATTAAGGTGATTTGCTAACATTTTTTCAATTAAACATGTTAGTTTCTTACCTTGGATTTAAAAGGCATGATGAAAGAAGGCATCAACAAAATAAGGCATTTTAAGCCCATGAAGAGGAATTTCAGAATGAAGTCTGTAATTCCAACAATCCAAAGTACTTCCCAGAAGCTTGAATGGTCCAATGTAGGATTTAAAAAAATTAAGCTACCAAGAGAAAATACCAAACTTAACCAGAGCAATATAATATACAAAGGTCAAGTTTTGATAGGGGGTTTAATTTGCTACCAAATATTTAATTTGATGTGTAAAAAAATGTGTCTCGCAAGATGTTAGAGTGTAGGTAAATAGAATGGGAAATCATTTTGCTTATTTTAAAGAGACTTTTAAGATACTTAAGTTTCACCTTTTTTCTCCATAAAACAAAGAAAAAGTCCTAGCATGTCATGGTTGGAAAGCTAGCATGTAATCTAAAAAGTTCACTAAATAGCCATCTGCCATTTCTCTTCTCAACCAACTCCAACCAGGGTTCCATCCTCTCCTTTCCACTGAATTGCTTTTGTCAAGATCACCAGTTCCTTCCATCTTGCTAAACTCAAAGGTCACTTCTCATTCTCTATCTTCCCTCCCTGAATTATTTCTTCCTAGACCTCTAACACCACACTCTTCTAGTTCTGATGGTTTTTTAAATCTCAATTGCTGCTCCTCCTCTTAATTGTGGCCATGTCCAGTCCTGCACCCTCTCCTGTCTAAACTTTCTTTCCCTCCTTAGTCTTGGTGAATTCCATGGTTTTTAGGTATCAACCATACACTGGATAACACCAAAATTTATAGCCCTAACCTTAACTGTGAGCTCATGACATAGCTGTATATCATGACATGTTCAAAGCAAAAAAACTATTGATTTTCCCATCAAAACCAGTTCTGTCCCCAGTCTTTCCCAGCCCATAAATGGCATCACCATCCAGCCAGTTGCTAAGACTAAATCCTAGGTGTCATCCTTGATTCTTACCCCTTACCTTCCCACCCTATCCAATCTGAGTGGTAGTAGTTCCCCCTACAATCTATATCTCAGATTTGCTCTCCAGTTCTATTGAAGCCAAGGCTTCTAATTATCTAATTAAAGTCAAACACTCAAAACACTTTTATCTGACATGGAAACTTAATTATTGTCTTTTAGTAAGTCTTCTCCTTACTTCTAGAAACAAAGACCATGTGTTCTTACCATACACACATAACTGAGGAAGGTGGTGGATATATTAATTAGCTTGACTGTATAATCATTTCACAATGTGCATATACATATATATATATCTCAAAACATCACATTGTACATCTTAAATATATATAATTTTTGTCAAAAATAGGTAAAATTTTAAAAAGACAATTATCAACAACCTAATGGTATTCAAAACTATTGATTATATAAGTAAAAATTTATCAAAAATTAAATAGTACTTGCTATAAGCCAAGGCACTGAGTATACAAATCTGAGTAAGTCACTTAGACCTACTGATCTTGGAAGGAGAGGGACAAGTAAAAATTGAACTCTAACAGTAAATATGTGCAAGTTAAGATATATACAAAGTTCTATGGAAAAATTGTTACATAAAAAATGGGATTGTGTATTTGGACCTCAAATTACCTGTAATAAAGTGACTGAGAATGAAAGGTGTAATATAAAAGAACAGAAGATCCTGCTAAGAATACCAGTAACCAAGCACACTGAATCTTTGAGCACCTTTCCTGAAAAATAAACAATTTTGTAATTTGTTACTATGAATTATGCCAGAATTATAAACATCATTAAACTTTTATTTAATGACTAATTTATTAACTTAGAACATTTTAAGAAATTAATCTTAATATATTGAATTGTACATCACCACACTCTATGAATCTTTAGTGAACAAAACAGAACTCATATTTAAACAGATTTTTAAAATACAAGTTTCTTCATTGTATTAAAACATTACCCAGGTTTCAAAGAAGCCCAGTCTTCTACAAGCTGATATAAAGGACCCAACCAAGTACAAACTTTACCTCTGCAAAGCTCCCTATTTTTGCCTCCCTGACAAAACAGAATTTTTAAAAATGCACTTAAGTTATTAGGATTTGTAAGTATAATTTTAAAAAATTTCAAACAATTCAGTTAAGATTTTAACAAGGTGATTTGTTGTTAATCTCACTTCAACATTTTTTGAAGATTTTATTTATTAATTTGAGAAGAGAGCATGCATGAAGGGAGGGGGAAAAGGGGAGCAGAGAGGGACAAGCAGCAGACTAACCACAGGGTGTGTAGCCTGACATGGACTCGGTCTCACGATGACCTGAGCCAAAATCAAGAGTAGGACACTTGGGATGCCTGGGTGGCTCAATGGTTGAGAGTCTGCCTTTGGCTCAGGTCATGATCCCGGGGTGCTGGGATTGAGTCCTGCAGTGGGCTCCCCAAAGGGAGCTTGCTTCTCCCTCTGCCTGTGTCTCTGCCTCTTTCTCTGTATCTCTCATGAATAAATAAAACATTAAAAAAAAAAAAAAAAAAGAGTAGGACACTTAACCCACTGAGCCACTCAGGCGCCCCTTAAAATTGTTTTAATTACTAGTTTAATTAAAAGTTTTATTATAAACCCTGAATTAAATTTTTATAGTTTTATAGGTTCTGACTAGAAATATCCAGGTCAGAATGCATGATCCTTTACACAGATACAACCCTTTATAAAGTTGCTTGAAGATGAAATTTTATAAACTAATCCTATTTTTTCCAATAACTTACCTAATAGTTTATAATTTATGTTATGGAAAAACTATTTGGGTTTAATTTTCTTTAAATAACAGAGACCTAAATAGTTTAATATCCATTCAATGTACATTTTATTTAACTATTTTAAATCTTATAGGGCAACAGCTAAAGTTTTTAATGATATATTACCTCATTTGGTCAAAGTACTCAAAGTATGAAGGCACTTGACAAAATCAGATCAAACAGTGCATTCTAAACCTTTTACTCCTATCTAGTTTTTCTATCAGGAATTCAACATACAAAGAAAATAAAGTAAAACAATTTAGCATTAGGACAGATCATTTAGATAACAAAATTTAATATATCATGGATGCTATAACAGGTCTATTTAAATTTGTCAAGAAAATGATCTTAATTCCTATTTCTCTCAGAAGTGAGTATATAATTAATTCTATAGAGAGAACATTTAATTTTTTTTTTTTTAGTTACTTGTTATACTTACTCTTAGAAAAACCTGATTTACAATGCTTTTGTTTGCATACATAAATGTTGTAAGCAGCCCAATTCCAAGAGAAATTCCTGTTAGGAAATAAGTTCCAGTTAATTGAAAGAAAAAAAAAAATCCAAGAGCTAACACAATGACATGAATTTAAAGGAAACATATGCAATTTTAAAAGCTAACCAAATACAAAGGTTCAAGTAGATTACTAATAGAAATAAAATTAACTGAATTTAGCAATGAAACAATTCAATGTTTTATTATACCCTACCTGTTATATGCTGCATAACAAGTTTGACACCCAGAATCAAAATATATGGAAGACTTTTGTGCAACCACTTGAAGAGATATCGGAATTCTGAGAAGGAGCTACTACCATGATCTCCAGACTCTGTGGCAGTATCATCAGGCTGCCTTGCTTCATTGTAGGAGTGACTCCGTAAGCGACTATGTATACATCCATGAGTACAGCTATGGACACCTGACCTTATATTTCTGGAGGTTGGATTTTCAGCACATTCTTTAGGTATGGAGTTTATCTGGATATGAATATCTCCAGAATGAAGACAAGAACCTTCTGTCAATCTTGTATGCACACATTGGGTAGCTGAGGCATCTTCATTGCCTGCAGCTCCTGGAGGGCTGTGTAGTTGACTACAGTTGGCTTGCATGACCCTTGAATACTTTTTCTGTGATCCAGATTTCTTTGCTTCAGGGCTCTATCTCCTAAAAATCAGAGCAGAAAATATTCTAAGTGAACAGTTAAATACAGAGAAAATACTGCTGAATAGGAATCCTTTATTCACTACAGGAGAGGCCAGTAGTCATAGCTGATGAATTATCTTCAGGTTATCAATCAGTTGTTACTAGTCCTCCCCCTTCTCTTAATGCCAAGGCTCTGCTGCTATACCCAAACTATTTTTTAGGGAACATATGCTACAAAAATTTAGTTTCAGATGCCCCTTTCTCTAATGACAGGTTAAGAGCAAAATAGTCAAAGTATGAGTGCCCAGCAGATGTTAATAATGTACCAATACTCATTCATACATGAATACATCTGTACATTCACTCTGCTCCACTGGAGCCCCTCTTCATCTTTGATGGAGATTCTGTATATCATAAATTGAGACAGTATTTTTTAATGCTTAGAAAGGCTAGGAAGAGAAAAAACATCAAATCTTAATGCCTTTTATTTTTATTTATTTCTTTTTTTCTTTTTTTTTTTAATTTTTTTTAATTTATTTATGATAGTCACAGAGAGAGAGAGAGAGAGAGAGAGAGAGGCAGAGACACAGGCCGAGGGAGAAGCAGGCTCCATGCACCGGGAGCCCGACGTGGGATTCGATCCCGGGTCCCCAGGATCGCGCCCTGGGCCAAAGGCAGGCACCAAACCGCTGCACCACCCAGGGATCCCTTTTTTTTTTTTTTAATGATAGTCACACAGAGACCGAGAGAGAGAGGCAGAGACACAGGCAGAGGGAGAAGCAGGCTCCATGCAGGGAGCCCGACGTGGGACTCGATCCCGGGTCTCCAGGATCGCGCCCCGGGCCAAAGGCAGGTGCTAAACCGCTGCGCCACCCAGGGATCCCTATTTATTTCTTTTTTAGAAGATTATATTTATTCATGAGAGACACAGAGGCAGGGACACAGAGGGAAAAGCAGGCTCCCCTAGGGGAGCTGATGGGGCACTGAGCCAAAGGCAGGCGCTCAACCACTGAGCCACCCGGGTGCCCCCCTTAATGCCTTTTAAACTATGGTGGAAAACCAATAATAAACATTTCACTTAGGTGACCTACAAATTTCATTTTGTTGAAATAGCTTTCCCAACGCTTAAAAGATTTATAATAACTACTCCCAAGAGTATTATCCTTCCCCAAGAATGAATGCTACCTAAATAACCTTTAAATAGGGAGACCTGGGGAGTCGCCATGTAATTGCCAGGTAAGTCTTTAGTCTGAGTAAGGATAGTTACATAGTCTGTCCATTAAAAACGCCACCATCTTGGCGGGGGGGATGGGACGGACAACTAGCAGGGAAGGATCCCTAAATGACCAGTGTGGGCAGCCTTGGAAGATGACAGATTCCCAGCTGACGACGCCCAGAGCCTTATCCCAGTCTGCCGTTTCTATAGGGGGATGCTAGGGTTAACTCAGGGTGTGTTCTGTCATTCTAGTTCTTTCCTAAGTCTGGTTTTTTGTTTGTTTGTTTGTTTTTTCAGTTACTATATATTGGTGCGGTTTTTAATGCCTTTCACTAAGGCCTTTCACCGATGCTCCGACGCCACAGGTGCTATTTATTCCCTCAAACCTCCGAAGACCAACGTTGGACCGGACAGTTTTCTGTTTTCTGTGTCTTTTTAGATAACTAAAAACGTAGAACCTTCCCACTTTCCTCCCAGCACAAACAAGAAAGGGAACGAAAAAAATTACGAAAAGCAAACGCACACAACTCTTCCGGAATCCCCAGGACTGAGTTTTCCACCCACGTTCGAGCCTCGAGTGCCTTAGTTATTTCCGCCCCCCTCCCCCCGAGCCCCATTCGCCGCGGCCCCTCGCCTCCGCCCTCTTCCCCCAGGCCTGACCTCTCATGACGAAGAGCGGACGGAGGCCGCGGCAGCGACTGCAGGAACAGCGAGAGACCCCGCCTGGAGGCCTTTAGTCAAGGCCATCACCTTCAAACCCCACTCACTACCAGCAACTCCGGCCCAGCGCGGCGGCGGCGGCGCGCGCGCTCCCCGGACGTCCTCACGCGCGCGTGCGCTGCCCGCCGCGTACCCGCCCCCGCGCAACGCGCTGAGGGACGGGCTGCGCCCCGGGTGCCCCGCGGGTTTGAGGCGGCTTGGGGGCTGTGCCTGAGGACCGTCCGCAGGCGTCTGCATTAAATGTTAAGCCGCCGTCACCTGTGTGCGTATATACGCGCCATCCGCCCCTCGCCTCAGAGACCTGAACGTTTGGAGGTTAAAAATGTTTCGGCTGCCCTCAGAGGAGAGGCCTGACGTGAGGGGTTGTCTCAGGCCTGCCCTGGCTTGTCCCGCAGGATCCCGGGCGCCTGTCGTGTGGAGGCTGACCCCCACCCTGGTCCCGCTTCGCGCCGGTCCCTTGGGATCTGAGCTAGAAGAGCCACGTCGGCGAGGGCCTCAGCGAGTCTTTGGAAGAGCGGGGCGGAGCGAGAATGTTCGGGCTTTCGTAGTCGCGCTTCTCGAGCCTAACCCCTCCCTGACCGCGTTGTGGCTGTGTGGTGAAGTTTCAACTGACTTGGCTTTTCGTTGTGTTCCTAGCGTTGCACTGTATACGCTAGGCCCTGCCAGAACTTGAGAGGAGAAGCAAAGAGAAGTCAGGGTTTGGATGGCGATGGACGTAGAAGTTAAATTTAAAAACCCGGTCTTGTGTGGGATATAGGGAACTCTGCTATCTTCACTATAAGTTCTAAAACGAAAAGTTTATTAAGAAAAAGTTTAAAACAAAAGAAACAAAATCCAGCCTCCTGGTGCCCAGCCACAATATATTTTAAACGATGTTAAATGTATTTCATGAATCTCCATTCCACACAACTACCAAAAAGCCTTTTCATTCTGAACTGTAAGCTTATACCTTCAATTTACAGAAATTGACGTCAAGTAAATAACTCAATAGTCTTCCTACAGTCTTGAAATTAAATATTCTGTGCCCTGTAGACTGAATTTACTTGGCAAGGGGTTTTACTTTCATCCCTAGAGACCATAAATTTACACATATATGCAATGAGTTGACTAGTGGAATGAGCGATACTTTGTCTTTTTAATTGGTCACTACCTGATTTAAAACTATTCATAACTTTGCCCAAGTTAGTTTGGTGGTGTGTACTTTCTGAGGCTTTTTTTTTTAATATCTTATTTATTATTTATTTATTTAAGTCACAGACAGAGAGAGAGAGAGGCAGAGACACAGGCAGAGAGAGAAGCAGGCTTCATGCACCGGGAGCCGGATGTGGGATTCGATACCGGGTCTCCAGGATCGCGCCCTGGGCCAAAGGCAGGCGCCAAACCGCTGCGCCACCCAGGGATCCCTTTCTGAGGCTTCTTAATCATGAAGTTGTTTGCACTTTTATTCTGACTGTACAACTGAGTACACTGTTTAACCTCAGTTATCCACTTCTTTTGTTTTGTTTTTTCAGTTATCCACTTTGATGCTATACTTAAGTCAGATTGATTCTGTCACCAAATCACTTCTTTTGGTTAGAGAAGCAGTCTCTAACCCCCACCCCCAATTGGTCTTAGATCTGGTTCTTACTGTTGATTAAGATATTGGGCTTTTTTAAAATATTCATAGGTCTCCATGAGTTTGATTAACGTTGGTCTTGCTGGCAAATTAGGTTTGTGGGTCAGTAAGGCTGTCTTAGTCCATTTGGGCTGCAAAGCTATACTAGGTAGCTCATAACACATTTATTTCTCACAGTTCGGGAGCCTAAGAAGTCTAACATCAAAGTGCTGGCGGATTTGGAGACTGGTGAGTACCTGTTTCCTTAAATATCTGTTTCCTGTTCTTGCTGTTGTCTATCTACGGTGGAAGGATGGAGGGAATTCTTTGGAACCTCATTCATAAGGGCTCTGCCCTCATGACCTAATCACCTGCCTCCACCTCCTAATCACACTGGGCGTTAGGATTTCAGTGTATGAATTTTGTAGGGGACACAAATATTCGGACTGTAGCAAAGGCCAAGGGCCAGATTAAGGACTGTAGTGAATTTTTCTAGGAGACTTATTTGTGTGTAGATTCTCTCATTCCAACTACAACATGGGTATTTTTATTTTAAAATTTAAAAGGTATGATAATTTAGGGAAACAAAAAAAAAAGAATCTCATGTAATCTAGCTGTAGCTACAATAGGGCATCAGTTTGTTTTAATGCATTGATAATTTTAGTACATTAGGTACATTTTAAATTTATACACATTTATACATTTATAATTTATACATTTATACACATCACTGTAATGTTTAAATTCTCATTTTAACATGTTCATAACACTGCAGGTATATTAGTGTATATTGAAAGTTTGTTAGTATACTTGGAACTGTATTCAACTCAACTTGACTGAAAAATAACATTTGAAGAAGAGTACTGAGTTGATGATAAGATTTGACAGTGACAGACTTACCTGATAAATTTTCTTTCCACTAGCATCTAGAATGTAGGAGGTGGGCATTTTAATTGAGTAATTCAAATAGCATTTGCTGAGTACTTACTAAGTGTCAATAATTGTACTAGATGTTGGAGAGGTAGACATTAAAAAAAGAGTTCCTCTCCCACAGTGAAATAAGTGGCTAGACAGGTCTCCAAACAAATAATTGTAGTGTACTGGAATAAACACCATAATTGAAGGTTGTATGAGCAACACAGTGGAAGCAAGAACTAGAGCATTTAACTTTGTCAGGAAGGAAAGGAATTGCTTCGTTAAATTTGTGGTATTCGGGATAAATCTTGAAGAATATGTAGAAATTTGCCAGGACACAGCAGGAAATGGACATTCCAGATAGAAACCACATTAGGTTGAAAGGCATGGCATTGAAATTCAACGGCCTGTGCTTGCTTTGAAGGCATATACACTGAATTTGGAATGATACAGAAAAGATTAGCATGGCTCCTGCACAAGGATGACACGCAAATTTGTGACATGTTACATATTTAAAAAGAAAAAGAAATACAATGGCCCTTTGAAGGAATTAGTCTGGATGGCTGAGTGGCTCAGTCTGTTAAGCCTCTGCCTTCGGCCAGGTCATGTCCCATTGGGCTCTTTGCTTAGTGGGGACCCTGCTTCTCCATCTGCCTGCTGCTCCTCCTGCTTGTGTGTGCTCTCTTTCCCTCCAACAAATAAATAAAATCCTTAAAAAAAATGAAAAAAATGAAGGAATTAGTTTTTTGTTTCTGAAAGAGTAGGGAGGATATTAGGGAATAGGGCTAGAAAATGAGAGATTTTGTGTGTCTCATTTAGGAATTTATTCTATGGTTTATTCTAATGGCCAAAGGAAAGCCATTGAGTTTTAAGCAGCAGAGTTTTGTGACAAGATTTGCATTTTCCAGAACATTCACATGCTGATAGCTTACAGTAATACAAACTCAGGAGATTATTACAAATAGTTGAAGTAGGAGATGAAAAGGTCTTGAACTCAGTAAAATGGGATTTATGAGATTAGAGGGGTTATAAGGAGGAGATAAAATCAATAGGATTAAGTGTGATAAATTGTGCAGTTATGCCCCCTATATCCATGCCCTTGGGTAGTCCCCTTCCAGACTGAATAACTCAGGTGACTTACTTAGGCCATTGAGATAATAGTTGTAATTTAGTGGAAACTTGAAAAATGTTTGCATATTGGGACTTGCCATTTTACAGCCAACAACCCTTCTGCCACCATGTAATCGTATTAGGCTTTGCCTCCTAGAAGATGAGGAACCACGTGGAGAGAGGCTCCAAGTATCCCAACCATCTCAACCTTGCCAGTTGAGGCCCCAAATATATGTGTAAGGTCATCCTAGACCATCCAGCCCCAACTAAGATGGATCAGTTTAGAAGAATCAGCTAGTCAACCCACAGAATCACAGGAAATAATAAATACTTCCTTATCAGCCTTCAAATTTGGAGCAGTTTGATTCATAACAAAAGTTAGTTCATACCCTAAGTGACCCAAGTGATGTGGAGTGGGTTAGAAGTCCAAGATGAATCTCTCTTTTGTAGCTTGGGTGGGTAGATAAATCAATTTTGTAAAGTTATGAATATTAGAAAAAGTAAATTAGTGATATTACCAAAGATAATGGGAAAAATATATATACATTTTAAGACTTTTTAAAAAGGATTTTTATTTATTTATTCACGAGAGACACAGAGAGAGAGAGGCAAAGACACAGGCAGAAGGAGAAGCAGGCTCCCCACGAGGAACCCAATGTGGCACTTAATCCGGGCCCCTGGGATCATGCTCTAAGCCACCCAGACGTCCCTTAAGACTTTATTTTTAAGTAATCTCTACTCCCAGCACGGAACTCAAACTTACAATCTCAGGACCAAGAGTTAATGTGTGCCACCAACTGAGCCAGCCAGTGCCCTGGAAATAATTTTTTTTTTTTTTTTTTTTTAGATTTTATTTATTTATTCATGAGAGGCACAGAGAGAGAGAGAAGCAGGCTCCATGCAGGGAGCCCAACATGGGACTCAATCCAGGGATCCCAGGATCACGCCTTGGGTCAAAGGCAGATGCTCAACCACTGAGCCACCCAGGCGTCCCTGGAAATAAATATTTGTAAAGACCAAGTTTGGAGGGATAATAAATTCAGCTGTGGAAATAGAGTCTTAGGAGTTGAGTTCTTGGGCAGCCCTGGTTGCTCAGTGGTTTAGCGCCACCTTCAGCCTGGGGTGTGATCCTGGAGACCTGGAGGTTTTAAAATACAGAATTAATTTCTTTAATGGATATAGGATTATTCAGGTTACATATTTCTACCTAAGTGAGCTTTGGCAATTTGTCTCTATGGATGAATTGGCATAAGGTGTGTGCAATACTCTCTTATATATCTGTAGTGTCTGTGATGATGTCACCCTTTCATTCCTGATTTTAGTAATTTGTGTCTTGTTTGTTTTTCTGTCAGCATGGCTAGAAGGTTATAGATTTCATTGGTATTTTTTCTTTTTCTTTAAGATTTTATTTATTTCAGAGAGAGAGCACAAAGAGGGGGATGGTGAAAGGGAGTAGAAGAACAAAGGGAGAGGGAAGGGGAGAGAATCTCACACAGACTGTGTGCTGAGTGTGGAGCCTGATCCCACAACCTTGAAATCATGACCTGAGCAAAAACTGAGTGGGATACTTAACCAACTGAGCCTCCCAGGCACTCCTTTGGTATTTTCAGTAAAATTTGGTTTCTTTTTCTTTTCTTTTCTTTTTTTTTTTTTTTTGGTATTATTTATTTTTTCTGTTGTTTCCATATTTTTAATTTTACTGTTTTCTGCTCTTATTTATTTCCCTCCTATTTCCTTTGGATTTAATTTGCTCTTCTTTATGTAGTTTTTAAAGTTGGAAGTTTACTTATTTATTTGTTTATTTATTTTTAAGTAGGCTCCATGCCCAACATGGGGCTTGAATTCATGTCCTGAGATTGAATCTCATGCTCTACTGATTGAGTCAGCCAAGTGCCCCCTTCTTTTTTAATTTTTTAAAAGTTTTATTTATTTATTCATGACAGAGGGTGGGGGGCAGAGACACAGGCAGAGGGAGAGGGAGAGAAGCAGACTCCATGCAGGGAGCCTGATGTGGGACTTGATCCCAGGTCTCCAGGATCACACCACCGGGCCGAAGGTGGCGCCAAACTGCTGGGTCACCAGGGCTGCCCCCAAGTGCCCCTTTATTTATTTATTTTTTTTAATTTTTTATTTATTATTTATGATAGTCACACAGAGAGAGAGAGAGAGAGAGAGGCAGAGACATAGGCAGAGGGAGAAGCAGGCTCCATGCACCGGGAGCCCGATGTGGGATTCGATCCCGGGTCTCCAGGATCGCGCCCTGGGCCAAAGGCAGGCGCCAAACCGCTGCGCCACCCAGGGATCCCGTAAGTGCCCCTTTAAAGGCAGAAGTTTAGACCATTGATTTGAGAGCTTACTTTTTCTAATATAGGCATGTGATTTTATGCATTTCTGTCTGAGCACTGCTTTGGCTGAATCTCATACATTTTGATATGTTGTATTTTTATTTGAGCTAAGTTTAGTATTTTTTAACTTCCCTGTGACTTTTTTTTTAAAGATTTTATTTATTTGAGAGAGACAGCCCAAGCAGGGGGAGTGCAACAGGAAGAGGGGTGTAGTCTGCTGTTGCTGGGTAGAGTGTTCCACAAATATCTTAGGCCAAGTTGGTTGATAGTGTTGTTCAGGTCTTCTCAATCTTTGCTGACTTTCTGCTTATTCTGTCCATTGCTAAGAGAAACAGTGAAGGCTCCAAGTATAACTATGAATTTGTCTGTTTATCCTTTCAAGTTTGGGCTTCATGTATTTTGAAGATCTGTTTTAGAATTTTTATGTCTTTTTGGCAGTTTGATCCTTTTAACATTGTATAGTAAACCTCTTTATATTAAACCTCTTTATCCATGGTGATACACAGCAATTCCCACTTCTTTTGACTAGTGTTTTAATGTTATCTTTTACCATCTCTTTCTCCTAATCTGTGGGTTGCTTATTTTATTTTAGTTAACTCTTTAAAAAAACTCAATCTGACAATTTTTGCTTTTAATTGGTGTGTTTAGATCATTTAAATTAATGTAATAATTGATGTGATTGGACTTCAGTTAACCTTGTGTTGTTTTCTATTTTTTCCTCTTTTTTATTTTGCTCTTTCACCTTTTCTGCCTTTTTTGGGTTGTTTGGATATTTTTAGTTCTATTATATATTGGTTTTTTAGTTGTTATCTGTCTTTATAAACACTTTCATATTCTAATTTTTACCTGGTAACCACTGAGCCTAGGCGTCCTATCTTTATCCAGTTTTGCTGAGATAGAACTGGCATGTAATCATTATGGTTTGATGTGCATTTAAGACTTTATTTATTCATGAGAGACACACAGAGAAGGCAGAGACATAGGCAGAGGTAGAAGCAGGGTCCCTGCAGGAGGCCTGATGTGGGACTTGATCCCAGGACTCCAGGATCACGACCTGAGCCAAAGGCAGATACTCAACCACTGAGCCACCCAGGTACCCTGAAGATACCGTGTTTTTAATAGTTATTTTAAGGACTATGGTATACATCACTAACTTTTCACAGTTTAAGTAAAATGTCAAAATCTTATATCCATATACATGTCTTTTTTTCCCTCCTGTTGTGTGTCATGTTGATTATATTTCTATGTTATTTGAAAACTGCATCAGATGATATTATGGTTTTTGCTTGTAAGTCATACAAATTTTAAAGAACTTTAGTGAAAAAAATAGTCTTTTATATTTATCTACATATTTACATTTCTTTTGCATTTCTTTCAGTCTTTAAGTTGTTTCCCCGTGGTATCACTTACGTTTGTCTTGAAAAATTTCTGTTCTATTTCTATTAGGGTAAATCTGTTGGCAATATATTCTCTTAGTTTTTCTTATTCTGATAATGTCTTTATTTTACTTTCATAATGAAAGCTATTTTGATTGATAGTTTCTTTCAGCATTTTACAGATATCTCATTGTTTTTACTCTCTAAGGTTTCTAATGAGAAATCCATAGTCGTTTAAGTCTTTGCTCCTCCATATGTTATGTATTATTTTCCTCTAGCTACTCTTAAGATTTTTTTTAATCTTGGTTTCCTGCAGTTTGTTTTGTTTTGTTTTGCTTAATTGAGTTATAATTGACATACAACATTATATTAGTTTCAGGTGTACAAACAGTGATTCAATATTTGTATATCTAGCAGTTTTATTATGATATCTTTGGAGGTAGTTTTCTATGAACTTATCCTGTTTGAGATTCATTAAGATTCTTGATTCTCAGCAGATTTGTAAATTTACATCTTTCACCAAACTTGTGGAGTTTTTGGTAATTATTTTTTCAAAAAAGTTTGTGTATGTGCACCAAACTCTTTCTTTTATAATAGGTTGACTAATGGCTACCCAAAGATATCAAGACTTAATCCTAAAAATTAAAATGTTACTTTATTTGGAAAAACAGTCTTTGCTCATATAATTAAATTATGGTTTTTGAGTTAAGGCAATTACCCTGAATTTTTTAAGTGGGCCCTAAATGCCATCACAAGTGTCCTTTATAAGAGAGGCAAAAAGAGATAATACAAAGACACTGAGTTGAAGGTAATGTGAAAATGGAGTACAGAGAGAAATGACCATAAGCTAAAAAATGCTGACAGCTGCCAGAAGCTGGAAGAGGGCAAGTCATGGATTCTCTCCTAGAGCCTCCAGGGGAATGCAGCCCTTCTGACACCTTAATTTCAGACTTCTGGCTTCCAGACCTGTGAAATATGATTTCAGTTGTTTTAAGCCACAAAGTTTGTGGTAATTTTTTAAAAAGATTTTATTTATTTATTAATGAGAGACACAGAGAGAGAGACAGAGACACAGGCAGGGGGAGAAGCAGGCTTCTGGCAGGGAGCCTGATGTGGGATTCCATCCCTGGACCCTGGGATCACACCCTGAGCTGAAGGCATTCAGAAGTTCAACTGCTGAGCCACCCAGGCACCCTAGTTTGTGGTAATTTGATATAACATCAAGAGGAAACTAATAGAAACTAACCTTTATATAGAAACTAATGTACCTTTCTGGAACTCCAATGACACAAATATTAAACCATCAGATATTGTCCCACAGGTTCCAGAGGCTGTCTTCATTTTCTTTTCAATCTTTTTTTCCTCTGTTCTTTAGACTGGAAAATTTCTATTGATATATCTTCAAGTTTTTCTATCACTTTTATCCTGTTTTTGATCTTATCTAGTGAAATTTTTTGTTTTGATATGTTTCTCAGTTTAAAGTATCTATTGGTGGGGTACCTGGGTGGCTCAGTTGGTTAGGTGTCTGACTCTTGGTTTCAGCTCAGGTCATGATCTCAGAGTCCTGGGATCAAGTCCTGTGAGCCCTGTGTTGGGCTTGGTGCTCAGTACAGAGTCTGTTTATCCCTCTCCCTCCCCTTCTGCTACTCCCCCCACTCCACTGCTTGCTAGCTCTCTCTCTCAGGTAAATAAATAAAATATTTTTTAAAACATTACCAGTTGAATTTAGAAATGGTGGTAGACCCAACTCCTGTAGAGCTGACTTATTGGATATGTAGGGAAATGCAAAATAATAACATCCCTTGTTTATTGTTATCTGTAATAATCTAAAATGAAAGAAAATGTGGTTAGGCTTTGATGCTGGACCAAGCTCAGATTTTGGTTGGTCAGAGTTTTGGCCACTAGCCTCAAAGCTGCCCACAAAGGGAAAAATTATGCCAGAACAATAGAAATTACCTCTAATACTTCTGGTCACCAACAAGGAAGTCTGTGTGGGGGAAGGCAAAACCAAGAAACTACTGAGAACAGTGGGTATAGTGTGAAGGATTTGTCTCATTTTATAGATCAGTATCATCAGCTTGCTAAAGAACCCTTACTAAAATGGATTGCAAGAGTAACTAAATTAGGAGAAGTATCTTTGGTTTTAAATGCTGCTGAGTGGAAGAATTTGTTTGGGCTAATACAGGACCTGAAGCTCATTGTTAAACATTCACACATGACTATACATGATCCAGGCACACAGGTGGTTATTTCCAAGGGAATAGTCATCCTGATGGACTACATAAAAGGCACTGTAAATTGTGTTTATCTGGGAAAGGGGGGACTGCCTAACTCCCCCTACAATTGCCAAATGGAAACATCAGATGAAACAGCTGATGCACTTTTTATGCAAGCAATGTGGGACTGGCTTTATGAGGACTGGGATATTCACTTGATGAATATGCTCATTACTCAGGTTCTGGTAGATGCTGTGATTAAGGAGGCCTCTGTTGCATGGGCATGCCATGTAACTTTACTTTTGCAAAAATCAAACAACATCATGAGAATACAATCAGATTTGCTGTCTTAGCTTCCCAGTATGGGTTTTACTGAAAACAAATCATTAAAGTGATTAACAAGAAAATGGGGGAAAGATAGGTGAGTTAGGGGACTCATCTCAGCAGAGTGGAAGTCTTTAGAGAGTGGTGGACATTGATGGTGTTGAAACAAAGATATTGATACGGCATCATCAAAGTTGGGCAGACTACTGGGACTCCCTGCTAGATCTTCAATGTTGAAAGGCCCCAAACAAGTCTGCTCTATTGACCTCAGTTTGGAGGAATTTTAAAAGCCAGAAGGTATAGATTACAATCTATAGAAAAAAATCTACCCAGAATTGCTTGGGGTGATGGCTAGGTGTATTAATCAAGGTAAAGATTTACCAAGGGGCCAGAGTATTCTGGCATGACACCTGAGGCAATATGAACATGTATGGATAGAATGATCAGGAGGTAGAGAAATTTCTGATACTCTTTTGAAACAAAGCTCCAAGGGCACTTGGGTGGCTCAGTGCTTGAGGATCTGCCTTTAGCTCAGGTCATGATCTTCGGGTCCTGGGATCGAGTCCCTAATCAGGCTTTCCAGAAGGAGCCTGCTTCTCTCTCTGCCTATGTCTCTGACTTTCTCTCTGTGTCTCTGATGAATATATTTAAAAAAAAAAAAAAGAAAAAGAAACAGATGCACTGTGGCATGGAAACCTGTTTATGAAGCCCTAACTTGGATTACAACCAGATTGAGAGAAAATAGAAATGTAAGAGTTGATGTGATTATAAAAATTATATTGTTTAAACTAAACAGGCATTAAGGAAAGAAATTGTCTCTTTTAGCTGAAATTTTTTTTAAGATTTTGTTTATGTGAGAGAGAGTGAGCAAGAGAGAAAGCATTAGCAGAGGGAGAGAGAAGCAGACTCTCCACTGAGCCAGGAGCCCAATGTGGGGCTTGATCCCAGGGTCCTGGGATTGTGACCTGAGCTGAAGGCAGATGCTTAACCAACTGAGCCACCCAGGTGCCCTATCTGAGTGTTTTATAGGAATGAATATTATGTTTGACTGGGGAACACTGTCTGTAGTTAGTTTTATAAAACTAGGACCCATTGATGGAGTCCTAATGGAAGCTATAGCTAAGAATGTAAAGGCTGATAAAATTAAGGAGAAAGTTTGGAGGAGAATTAGTATGTTGCAACAGGCTTTATGTGAAGTGGTTGTATCCCTTTTACCTGATTGCATTATGGGGATGAACATCATATCTGATTGGAGAACATTTCACCTACCTATAATTGTAAAATAGAAGGCATGTAAATCTGCCCTTCAAGCAATATTAACTGGACATGCTAAGTGGGAATCAATAAGATTATGTGAATCCAAACAATATAGAGTAGAACCTGAAGTGCTGATATGGACATTTTCTTTGTTTTTTGTTTTGTTTTGTTTTTGTTTTTAAGATTTTATTTATTTATTTATTTATTTATTTATTTATTTATTTATTTATTTATTTATTTATTTGAGAGAGACTGAAAGAGAGTGACAGAGCACACAAGCAGGGGGAATGGGAGAGGGAGAAACAGGCTCCCCCCTGAACAGGGAGCCTGATGTGGGACTCTATCCTAGGACCTTGGGATCATGACCCAAGCCAAAAGGCAGACATTTACCTGACTGAGCCACACAGGCTTACTCCTCAGCAAATTCTTCGTGCTATGACTGTATGTGGAACATACACTGGGGTTTATCACAAAAGCCTGGGAGCACCTCTCAGCATTGACTGCTGAGACTTTGGTCCAGAGAATTCCCATTTGAGAGGCAATTACTAGGTTGCTATCAGACATTAATTAAAACTTCCCTTGTGATTGAAGGACATAAAATCTTGAAACCTAAAATGCCTTTGATGTCTTGGATGATGCTGGAAAAACACTGTAATTTTGCATCTTATGCAGTTCATTACAGAGTTTGGGGAGAACCAATAAATACTTTCTCTATGAAAGCAATTAAAATAAGTGGGAAAATGATTATTAATAGTATAGGTTCATTCTATCCTTTGATTCAGAACTTTACTCAGAGCTAAATATTTTGAATTTGGAAACTTTTCTCATTAATGGGGAGGGCAGTGCCCAGAACAGTTCCCTAATAAAATGGAAATGATTTATACAGGGTCATGCTACCTATGGAATGCAAGGATGATGTACTTACAAGTAGGGAGCCTTTTTGCAAACACTAGCCCTGATTTTGAAACTGTGTGAGGAACCTCCAGATTCTGTCATCACTTGGACATTTCTCAACTGACCAACAAATATCTCCTTGGTTCTTGGATGGCAAGTTGTAAGGTAAATAGACAAAATCCTGTTTGGAATACCACCATTCTGATCAGAGAAGGTAAAAATCAGCTAGGTGGGCTGAATTGCATACTGTTTTCTTAGCAGCGATGGAAGAATTGAGCAATGAATGGTATTAATTCCTAGATTTCATTTTTTACTAACTCATGGACCATGGCCAATAAAGAGCAGTGGAATCCTGGCCTATTAAAGGGGTGCCTGTATGGGGCACAGCTCTGTCGAAATTTGAGGAGCACATTGAGCTAGGAGATATCAATGCCCATTAGAAAAAAAACCCTTTCTGGACATTTTAAATATTATTTTGTGATACTCTGGATCCTATTAAAATTCTCTGAAGAACGTTGATTTTTATTGCTGTCTTCCAGCAGTCAGTATCTCAGTTGAATCGAGACTTCAGGGTCTATCTTGACTTTTTTTCCCTTATGGTTCCTTTTTTTAAATTAATTAATTAATTTATGATAGTCACACACACACAGAGAGAGAGAGAGGCAGAGACACAGGCAGAGGGAGAAGCAGGCTCCATGCACCAGGAACCCAATGTGGGATTGGATCCTGGGTCTCTAGGATCGCGCCCTGGGCCAAAGGCAGGCGCTAAACCGCTGCACCACCCAGGGATCTCTGTTCTGTGTTCTTTAAATCTGTCCTACATCTTTGCTACTTAGAGTTGGTCTCGGACTCGTGCTTTGCTTTATACTGTCATTCAGTTCTCAAGGATTTTACTATACTGCTGTGCGGTGTTCTGTGTATGTGTACCTCAGAAACGAGCCCTGGATATATGCTGAATTGTACACAGAACTCAGAGAACCCTTCTCTAGCTCTTTCTTCCCTGGGATTCTCTTCATCTTCCTGCCTCTGTCTTCTAGCTAGAATGATGGGGTTTTTCTAGAAGTTTTAGTTGCCCATGCCATAGAAAGAGAAAAGAGAGAAGGGAAAAATGGGGATTTCTCCCTCACAACTCTTTAATACCTAGGGACCCATTTTTTCAGTTTCTCTGTCTACAAAGACAGGGTTTCTCTAGTAGTTTTAGCTGCCTGTGTTGCCACTGCCACAGCTTCCCCAGGCACCCACCCTCCTGTAAAATTCTCTCCTTATTCCCCCCCCCCAACAAAAATGAAACTCTCTCATGTATGAATCCCTTTTCCTATTTGATTCTTCTCCCCAATACCTCTTTTGTTTACTTTTCCCTAGTGTTTAGGTAGTGACTTTTGTATTTCATCCAGACTGTTTAGTTATAATGAGCAGTGGAGATAGGCTTTAGTGGACTATTCCTTGCCTGGCACTAGAATCTCTGAATACTTATTTCTTAAATTAGCTATTTAAAGTCTGTCCTCCACTATACTCAATGTCAGTAGGGACTGTTTGGATTTTTATTACAGTATCCCTATGATACTGTAATACAATTCTTGGCATATACTAAGAACCCAATAAATATTTTGGGAATATATGAATGAATGGACATTTTTCAGATCTCATCTTACTTGACATTTTTGTTGCATTCTACACTATGGATTGTTCTCACCTGGAATCTTTTGCCCGTAGGCTTCCATATTACTAAAGTCTGCTGGTTCTCCACTTCTCTAGCCTTCCTTTATAGGTAAGTTTCCATTTTTAAAAAATTTAATTTATTTAAAGAGTGTGAGTGGGAGGGAGAGGGAGAGAGAATCTGAAGCAAACTCTGTGCTGAGCTTGGAGCTGGATGTAGGACTCAATCTCATAACCTTGAAATCATGACCTGAGCCAAAACCAAGAGTTGGACACTCAGCTGACAGAGCCACTTAGGTGCCTCAAGTTACCATATCTTTATGAACATTATAGCTTCAGAAATTACTTTTGAAAAGGAGATACCTACATAGCTCATGTAGGCACACGTAAATTCTTAGTAGTGAATGCTAAGTCACCATTTCATCATTCTAGAAGAAAGTAGGTATTTGTTAACTGCATAGTGGCACTCTTTTGCTGTTCTCTTATTACCTGTTATTAGGTCCTCTGTAACTCTTTTTCCCCCCGCTTAGCTAGTTTATTATTTTCTATACACAGTTGCTAGAAAACAATTTTTTCTTTTCTTTTCAAATTTTATCCACTTATTTGACAGAGAGAAAGAGAGAGAGAACACACAAGCAGAGGGAGCAGCAGGTAGAAGGAGAGGGAGAAGCAGGCTCCCTGCTGAGCAGAGAGCCAGGCACAGGGCTTGATCCCAGAACCCTGGGATCATGACCCAAGCAGAAGGCAGATGCTCAACCAACTGAGCCACACAGGTGCCTCTATAATATAATTTTCAAAAATTTAAAAACATGACTCTTACTAAAAAATAATAGGAAAATATTTCAAATACTTTCTTCAACTTGTTAGTTATGAGAACATATACTAAGACTGGTTCAAAGAAAAATTCAAGGAACAGAAAATTTATGTAGTCAAAGTAATTTTGAAACAGATTGTCAAAAGATGCAAATTTCTGAATGGTAAGAGACGTAGTATTTTGGGTTATATTTTCTAGATGGATAGCAGTTAAATCTCTACCAGGAGATTTGTATTTATATGACAAAGGACAGGAATCATTTACATTGCTCTCCAATAGGAAGAGCAATTGCTTTGTTATAAATTACCTGCAAGTTAACCACTACCCCTATTAAGCTGCAAAATAGCCTACTCAATAGAAAGTCAAATTAAGATGCATATCCCTACATAATTCCCAGAGGGTCTGCTGAATTATATTTTATATTCTATTGGAATAATCTCAGTAATCTCTTCTGCCTATTTACAAAATTTGAATGTTTTTTCTTAATGCTCTTTTGCCTGACAAGAAAACTTTACTTCTGGTTTTCTGTAGTGCCTGTCCCCCTTCCTTCATAGAATGTTTATCCCTCTCTTTGTGCCCAGTTATTTCTCTTAACTTCCATTATATCTTGGCCCCAGCTTGCTTCCTTTGAACACAAAGTTTTTATTTTCCTTCTTTCACTTTTATGAGATGTGGCTGATCTGCAGTTCACTTTCAAAACATTTGGAGAGTAATTTGGGGTGTTTTTTATTTTATGGTATAGTAAGATGGTACTATTTTTATTAAAAATGGTCTTTATTGGTTTGGCATATGTATATTCTCAGTTTTACTTTAAGCTCTGGTATAAATTATAAATGATGGGTTTTTTGGTATAGAAATTGTATCCACTGGGGTGGATATACCTGGGTGGCTTTGTTGGTTAAGCATCTGACTTCAGCTCAGATCATCATCTCAGGGCCTTAGGTTCTGGCCGGGACTCAGATTCCTCACTCAGTGAGGAGTCTGCTTGTCTCTCTCCCCCTTCCTCTATCCCTGTCCCTGCTCATGTTCTCTCTCTTTTTCAAAAAAATAAATAAAATCTTAAAAAAAAAAAAAAAAAGAAATTGTAGAGCAGCCCGGGTGGCTCAGCGGTTTAGTGCTGCCTTCAGCCTAGGGTGTGATCCTGGAGTCCTGGGATCGAGACCCACGTCGGGCTCCCTGTGTGGAGCCTGCTTCTCCCTCTGCCTGTGTCTCCACCTCTCTCTCTCTGTGCGTCTCTCATGAATAAATAAAATCTTAAAAAAAAAAAAAGAAATTGTATTCATTAATTCAGGGATGGTAAATACATAGCACTTGGGCTATCACTTTACCTACCCATACCTATGGCAGATATTGACCATTGATATCAAATTCATTTTTGTTCATCCTGAACTCAGTCTCAGATTATTACTTCACACAGAGAAGCAGCTATTCACTGTTAATCAGTTGAATTAACACAAAGTGATTTTTTAAAAAAAGTTTCTATTTATTTATTTATGAGAGACAGAGAGAGAGGCAGAGACACAGGCAGAGGGAGAAACAGGTTCCATGCAGGAAGCCCAATGCAGAACTCCATCCTGGGTCTCCAGGATCATGCCCTGGGCTGAAGGTGGCGCTAAACCGCTGAACCAACTGGGCTGCCCCGGTGAATAAGTTTTAAATGAATGCTTTTAGGAAAAATATCACAGAGTAGCCTGGTTCTACAGTTGGCATATAGGCAGGCAATCTTTGTCTCTCTCTCAAAAATGCCTTTGGGAATTGTTTTTAGGTAATTAGTTGCATGAAGTCAAGTATAATCTTAAAAGGTATGTTTTCCTTAATGCAAATCAAAACCACAGTAAAGTATCAGTCAGAATGGCTACAATCAAAAAGAAAAGATATGGGATGCCTGTGTGGCTCAGCGGTTGAGTATCTGCCTTTGGCTCAGGGTGTGATCCTGGAGTTCCAGGATCAAGTCCCACATTGGGCTCCCTGCATGGAGCCTGCTTCTTTCTCTGCCTATGTCTCTGCCTCTCTTTCTCTGTGTCTAGCATAAATAAATAAATAAATAAATAAATAAATAAATAAATAAATAAATAAATAAATAAATAAATAAATACTATTAAAAAAAAAAAGATAAGATATGGGACACCTGGGTGACTCAGTGTTTGAGCTTCTGCCTTCAGCTTAAGTCGTGATCCCAGGGACCTGGGACGAGTCCCGAATTAGACTCCCTGTGAGGAGCCTGCTTCTCCCTCTGCCTATGTCTCTGCCTCTCTATCTCTGTCTCATGAGTAAATAAATAATATCTTTTAAAAAAAGAAAAGATACAACAAATATTGGTGAGGAAGTGGAAAAAACAAAATACCTGTACACTATTGGGAATGTAAATTGATGTAGCGACTGTGGAAAACTATGAAGGTTCTTCAAAAAATTAAAAATAGAAATACCATGTGATCCAGTAATTCCAATACCCAAAGAAAGCAAAAACAGTAATTCAAAAAGATAGGGGCAGCCCGGGTGGCTCAGGGGTTTAGCGCCGCCTTCAGCCCAGGGCCTGATCCTGGAGACCTGGGATCGAGTCCCACGTCGGGCTCCCTGCATGGAGCCTGCTTCTCCCTCTGCCTGTGTCTCTGCCTCTTTCTGTCTCTCCTCTCTGCTGTGTTGCTCATGAATAAATAAATAAAATCTTTAAAAACAAAACAAAACAAAAAAAAAACAAAAAGATATATGCATCCCTATATTTATTGCAGCATTATTTAAAAAACCCAGGATCTGTAAGCAACCCAGGTGTCCGTTAATAGATGAATCAATAAAGAAGATGTGTATATAGACAATGGAATATTATTCAACTAAAGAAGAATGAGATATTGCTATTTCTGGTAACATGGATAGACTTTGAGGGTATTATGATAAGTGAAATAAGTCAGGCAGGGTCACCTGCATGGCTTAGTAGTTGAGCATCTGCCTTTGGCTCAGGTCATGATCCCGGGGTTCTGGGATTGAGTCCCACATCAGGCTTCTTGCAGGAAACTTGCTTCTCCCTCTGCAAATGTCTTCTGCCTCTCTCTGTGTGTCTCTCATGAAGAAATAAAATCTTAAAAAAGTCAGAAAAAAGACAAATATCATGATTTATCTTATATTTGGAATATAAAAAACAAAACAAAAAACAGAATCAGACGTATAACTAAATACAGACAACAAACTGTTGTTTGCCAGAGAGGAGGTCAGTAGATGGGTAGGGCAAAATGGTTGAGGGGGAATTGAAGATACAGGCTTCAAGTTATGGAATGAATGGGTCACCGGGATAAAATGTATAGTATAGGGAATATGGTCAATGGTATTGTAATAGTGTTGGGGATGACAGATTGTAGCTACATTTGTGAGCATAGCATAAAAAGTATAGGCTTATCAAATTACTATGTGGTACACCTGAAACTAATGTTAACATTGTATTTCAACCATACTTCAACTAAAAAAAATAGAGATAACTTTAAAAAAATGAAGTATGCTTTCCTTTTTTTAGCTAAAAATCCAAATTACTAAAGTAGATACAGTTTTATATAAAAACTTATTTCTGTCATGTGGTTCACTGGTTAACCATCTGGAATATAAAAACATGGATTTATTAATCTAATTTCAATTTTTTTTTGCAACTTCACACCTTTTACTTATGCTGTTTGTACTTGTGCTTTGTCTTGAAAATACCTTCTCCTTCTGCCCCAACAATGCATTGGTGAGAAGGGAGCAAAAAATAAGACATCCCTCCTTATTAAACATGGACACGTTATACAGGCCCACCTGGTGAAGGCTAGGAGGAGTCTTGGGACATTCTCAGATTCCTGTTCAGGAGCAGGGTGGGTTATTGGAGTGGCATCACATGTAAGAGGGGTATCTCCAGGACAGCCACTCTAGTCCTAGCTATTGGGTTTCCTGGTTCTCCATGCCTTCCTGGCACTACCACCCTCAGTGACATCTCCAGTGTATTTTTTTTTTAAGATTTTATTTATTTATTCATGAGAGACAGAGAGAGAGGCAGAGACACAGGCATAGGGAGAAGCAGGCTCCATGCAGGGATCCCAACATGGGACTCCATTCCGGGTCTCCAGGATCACTTCCTGGGCTGGAGGCGGCACTAAACCACTGAGCCACCGGGGCTCCCCTTCTCCAGTGTATTTTTTTTTTTTTTTAAGATTTATCTATTTATTTGAGAAAGAGAGAGAACAGGAGTGGGGGAAGAGGCAGAGGAAGAAAATATTAAGCAGACTCCCTGCTGAGCACAGAGCAGGCTTGATCTCATAACCCATGAGATCCTTACCTGAGCTGAAACCAAGAGTCCAATGCCTAACCAACTGAGCCACCCAGGTGCCCCTCCAGTGTATCTTTTTTTAATGTATTTACATTTGATCCCAAAGTAATGTGCTTTAGATTGAAAAAATGTTTGATTTCCATAACCTAAAGAGTTTTGTCATAGATCAAAGAAGGTTCAAAATCAGAAATTTGTTACCTCCTTTCTTGTGTAAAAGAACTTTACAATAACTTTCAGATGTATCATAAGTCCAAAAAAAGAACTTGGTGTTTTGTAGAGGGAAGTTCAGGAGATGTGAAGGATCTATTGGCTTGTTTAATGTTCTCAGTGCCCTTGATATGTACATAGAATAATTATTAAAAACATGGACTAGGGGGATGCCTGGGTGGCTCAGTGGTTGAGTGTCTACCTTTGGTTCAGGTCGTGATCCCGGGGTCAAAGGATGGAGTCCTACATCAGGCTCCCCACAGAGAGCTGCTCCTTCTGCCTATGTCTCTGCCTCTTTCTCTGCGTCTCTCATGAATAAATAAATAAAATCTTAAAAAAAAAAAAAAAAAAAAAACATGGACTAGGGACCTCTAAGTGGTTCCATGGTTGAGCATCTGCCTTTGGCTCAGGTCATGATCCCAGAGTCCTGGGATCAAGTCCTGTGTCAGGCTCCCCGCAAGGAGCCTGCTTTTCCCTCTGCCTATGTCTCTGCCTTTCTCTCTGTGTTTCTCATAAATAAATAAATAAAATCTTTTAAAAATAAAAATAAAAACATGAACTATGGTGCCAAATTCCTTTGGATTCGGCTTGGGCAAATTGCTTAACTTTGCTTTTTCAGTTCCCTCATCTTTTTTTTTTTTTTTTTTAGTTCCCTCATCTTTTTAAAAAAAAGTATTTTATTTAAATTCAGTTTGCCAATATATAGTATAACATCCAATGCTCATCTCATCATGTGCCCTCCTTAGTGTCGGTCACTCAATTAGTGACTATCCCCCCACCCACCTCTCTTTCTACAACCCTTTGTTTGTTTTCCAGAGTTAGGAGTTTCTTATGATTTGAGTTTCCTCATCCTAATGTAGTTAGCGTGAGAAATTTTTATTTATTTATATAATTGTGAGCAACACACACATTCATATACACATACACATATATATATGCCAACATATATATACAACATACTCTCTTATTTATGGCATTTAGAACAATCTAAGAACATGGTAAGTGGTGTATACCTTAGTTATTATTTATCTTTACAAATTAAACTTAATACCATTCCTCAAATGCTTACCAGTACCACATCTTTCTCCTGAAAGTATTAAAATTTATTTTAGATGTTCATATCATAGTTACATGATTCTTTTGTTTCTTTTTGTAAATAGGTTTTTTGAGTGAGCTGTTTGCACAAGAAAAGAAACTCTTAATTTGTTTAGATCCAGAAAGAATAGATCAATTTGAAATATTCCTCATAAGTGGCTATAAGAGGCAACAAGTGCTAAGAAATATGAATTTATGAACACAGCCACATGGTTTTTTCCCTTACAGTTTGATTTAAATTTAATATCCTCCCACAATGGAAAATGATTTACAATAAAGAGATGAACTGGAAGGAATAGGAAAATGGAAACAAGATGTCATTTCTTTTACTATCCAACAGATTTACCATCTGTTTTAAAATGTTTGACCATCTACAGTAAATGAAACAAAATGCTTTTTAAAAATAATGTAATACTTTAAACTATTTTTACTACCAAACTCTCCCACCCTTATGAACATATTCATTTTACTAAGTAAAGGTTTATTTAAGCTCCGCTTACATCTATGTTGTTTTTAGCTCATTTCCTTTTTTAAAAAAGCAATTGGTGAGTTTATTTCCCAGTTTAGCTGTTATAATAAAATATAAAAGGCATTTCTGTTTTGGCCTCTACTATAGCATTATCGAAAGCTATGAAAGTCACAGCAAGATATAGGACAGCATAAAATTAGAAACTGCTGGTGTTTCTTTAGCAGCAGTTACTGCACTTGGAGTTTTCCCCCCTCTTGCTACCAGCCCAAATCTGAGAGTCACCCCTGTGTACCAGACAACAAACCCTAAGTGTGTTTTTTTAATCTTTTCAAATTACACTTCCATGTTTTTTCTTATTCATCTTCATTCATAAAAATGGCTAAGTAGTGATAGTGGAGATTAGGAAAAATGTAAAGAAATGGATTTAATTTTTCCTCATATAAAAATTAATTTTTATTCATTCAAACTAATTTTTTAAGTAACAGCTTTATTGAGATATTATCCACACAGCATAAAATTTTACCCTTTTGAAGTATACAGTTTAGTGGGTTTTTATCCACAGAGTTAGTTGTATAACCATCATAAATTATAAATTTAGAACATTTTCTTCACTTCATAACAAAACTCAGTATTCATTAATTGTTACTCCTCATTTCCCCATCCTCCTAACCACTAATGACCATTAATCTACTTTCTGGCTCTTTGGATTTGCCTATTCTAGACATTTCATATAAATGGAATCATTCACTATGTAGAGTTCTGTGACTGGTGTCTTGAACTTAGAAGGGTGTTTTCAAGGTTTATCCATGTTGAAGCATGTATCAATAATTCATTTCTTTTTATTGCTCAGTAATATTCCATTGCATGGATATGACATGTTTGTTTATTCATTCACCAGCTGATGAACATTTAAATTGTTTCCCACTTGTTGACAGTGTTAAGACAATGCTTCTTTTATTTATTTTTTTTAATTTTTATTTATTTATGATAGTCAGAGAGAGAGAGAGAGAGGCAGAGACACAGGCAGAGGGAGAAACAGGCTCCATGCACCGGGAGCCCGATGTGGGATTCGATCGGGGGTCTCCAGGATCGCGCCCTGGGCCAAAGGCAGGGGCCAAACCGCTGCACCATCCAGGGATCCCGACAATGCTTCTTTTAACATTCATGTATAAGACAGGTTTTTAAAAAGATTTTATTTATTTATTTGAGAGAGAGTGAGTGAGTGAGCATGGGCAGGGTTGGGGAGGAGCAGAGGCCAAGGGAGAAGCAGACTCCTCGCTGAGCAGGGAGCCCGGTGTGGGACTCAATCCCAGGAACCAAAGGCAGATGCTTAACCAACGGAGCCACCCAGACGCCTCAAATTTGTTTGTATTTTAATTTTATTTTTAAGTAATTTCTACACCCAACTTGACACTTGAACTTACAGCCCCAAGAACAAGAGTCACATGCTCCATTGACTGAGATAACTAGGTGCCCCCATGTATAAATTTTTATATGGGCATATGTTTTCATTTTTCTTGAGTATATACATAGGAGTAGAATTGCTGGGTCCTATGGTAACTCTATGTTTAACCTTTTGAGGAACTGCCAGCCTATCTTCCAAAGTGCCTGTACGATTTTACATTCCTACCAGCAGTGTGTGACGATTCTAATTTCTTCACATCTTCTCCAACACTTGTCATTTGTCTTTTTGATTGTAGCCATCCTAATGGGTAGAAAGTGGCATTTCATTGTGTTTTTTTTTTATTTTTTATTTTTTTATTTATGATAGTCATAGTCACAGAGAGAGAGAGAGAGAGAGGCAGAGACACAGGCAGAGGGAGAAGCAGGCTCCATGCACCGGGAGCCCGACGTGGGATTCGATCCCGGGTCTCCAGGATCGCGCCCTGGGCCAAAGGCAGGCGCCAAACCGCTGCACCACCCAGGGATCCCTCATTGTGGTTTTGATTTGCATTTCCCTGATGGCTAATGATGTTGAGCATTTCTTCATGTGCTTATTGTCCATTTGTATGTCTTCTTTGGAGAAATATCTTTTCAGGTGCTTTTTAAAGTTTTTTTAATGAATTTTTTGAAAAATGAAGAAACATTTAAAACCTATTCAAATAGGTTCTAGTTCAATTTGTTACTATAAATTGTCATAGCTGGTTTACTGAAAACAGACATTTAAAATTGGTGTACCTCAATGTTTTGCAGAAAAATGGATGAAGGATAAACTGTTTAGACTTAGCCCCACTTAGCAGGATGGCCCGCTTGTACTTCTATGTTCCTGGAGCCATGGTGATGATGACACACATCCTGGTGGCATGCTGAGTGTGTTGGTTCAGCCTTATCCCCGTTATACTAGAGTAAAATGGGTGTCAGGCTGTCACCAATCACACACATTTTTTAAAAGAAATCTTTACCAAGGGACTCTTTATAAAACATTCTGAACCATGACTTGGAGCCAGCAGAGTAGTCTGTGGCTGTGGACTTCAGCGTAACCATCAACATTACTGTTCAAGAAATCACAATTTACATCCATTCAAAGTTGTGAATGCTAGTTTTTCCCCCAGTAAAAAGGCCATTAACTTTTAAAAATTGGGATTTTTGTCTTTTTCTTCTTCTTTAAAGATTTTATTCATGGGATCCCTGGGTGGCGCAGCGGTTTGGCGCCTGCCTTTGGCCCAGGGCGCGATCCTGGAGACCCGGGATCGAATCCCACGTCAGGCTCCCGGTGCATGGAGCCTGCTTCTCCCTCTGCCTGTGTCTCTGCCTCATTCTCTCTCTCTCTCTCTGTGACTATCACAAATAAATAAAAATTAAAAAAAAAAAAAAAAAAAAAAAAAAAAAAAAAAGATTTTATTCATGAGAGACACAGGGGGAGAGAGAGAGGCAGAAACATAGGCAGAGGGAGAAGTAGGCTCCCCGTGGGGAGCCCCATATAGGACTCAATCCGGGCACTCTGGGATGGTGCCCAGAGCCAAAGACAAACACTCCACCACTGAGCCACCCAGGTGTCCTGGGGTTTTTGTCTTCTTAATGTGTTTGACCTTATATGTTCTAGATACAACTTCTATATCAGATAAGTGATTTGCAAATATTTTCTCCCATTTTGTGGGTTGTCTTTAACTTTTTTTTTTTAAGATTTTATTTATTTATTCATGAGAGACACAGAGAGAGAGAGGTAGACACATAGGCACAGGGAGAAGCAGGCCCCATGCAGGAAGCCCGACGTGGGACTCGATTCCGGGACTCCGGAAGGCAGATGCTAAACCTCTGAGTCACCCAGGCATCCCTGTCTTTTACTTTCTGTTTTTTCTTTTTTAAAAAAATTTTTATACATTTTTTAAAGATTTTATTTTTTATTCATGATAGACAGAGAGAGAGAGAGAGAGAGAGAGGCAGAAGGAGAAGCAGGCTCCATGCAGGGAGCCTGATGCGGTACTCGATCCCGGGTCTCCAGGATCACGCCCTGGGCTGAAGGCAGGCGCCAAACTGCTGAGCCACCCAGGCTGCCCTGTCTTTTACTTTTTTGATGATATTTTTGAAACA
Organism: Canis lupus dingo; assembly: GCF_003254725.2. Taxonomy (NCBI): domain Eukaryota; kingdom Metazoa; phylum Chordata; class Mammalia; order Carnivora; family Canidae; genus Canis; species Canis lupus. The sequence goes on from NC_064251.1 coordinate 35,661,820, forward strand.
CTAAAATTTTTTATTTTGATGAGGTCCAGTTTACCTACTTTTTTCCTTTGATTGCTTGTGCTTTTAGTGTCATCTTTAAGAAACAATTTCCTAACCCAAGGTCACAAGAATTTACAGAGTTTTTTTCTAAGAGTTTTATTGTTTTAGCTCTTACATTTGTGATCTATTTTGAGTTAATTCTTACATATGTTGTGAAGCAGGAATCCAAATTAATTTTTTATATGGCTATCCACTTTATTAAAAGACAGTCTTGGGATCCCTGGGAGACTTAGCGATTTAGCGCCTGCCTTCAGCCCAGGGCCTGGTCCTGGAGACCCAGGATCGAGTCCCACGTCGGTCTCCCCACATGGAGAGAGGGTTTCTTCTTTGCCTGCCTTTCTCTGCCTCTGTCTCTGCCTCTCTCTCTCTCTCTCTCTCTCTCTCTCTGTGTGTGTCTCTCATGAATAAATAAATAAAATCTTAAAAAAAAAAGACTCTTTCCCATTGGATTTTCTTGACATCTTTCTTGAAAATCAGTTGACCATAAATGTAAGCATTTACATTTCCAGTCCATTGATCTATATATCTGTCTATACCATTATCATATTGTCTTGATTGCTTATGTTTTGAAATCAGGAAGTGATAGGACCCATTGGGTCTGTTGGCTACTTTGGGTCCCTCGTGTTTCTGTATGAATTTTAGGATCAGCTTGACAATTTCTGCACTTTTGTGTTGCTTTCATATCTTTATGCATATAGAAATATGTCTTCTACAATACATTTGCATTTTAAAACAAAATTATAATATTATGTTTTTCTGCAACTTTCATGTCTTCCTTAACACTTTATTATGAAAAATTTCAAACAGATATAATGAAAGAATTGTAGTAAACACCCAGACATACCACCTTCTCCATTTCCCACCCCCAGTCTGTATTCTATAGGTGACATTTTGGTATATTTGCTTTATCAATTGGCTAGCCATTCCTAGCCATAACCACCTATTCCATTTATCTGTCAAACCATCTTATTATTTTATGCATTTCACAGCAGATCACATATATTTATTTTTATTTTAAAAAAGATTTTATTTATTTATTCATGAGAGACACAGAGAGAGAGAGAGAGGCAGAGACACAGAGGAAGAAGCAGGCTCCATGCAGGGAGCCTGACGTGGGACTTGATCCTGGGTCTCCAGGATCACGCTCTAGACTGAAGGCGGTGCCAAACCTCTGAACCACTGGGGCTGCCCAAGATATATTTAATATATATTTAAATATGTTATCAAATGTATTGTTAGTAACCCTAGTTAGGGTTCAAATTTTTTATAACTTTTTTATACAAACTGAAATGCATAAATCTTGAGTGCATATCTTGTGAGTTTTGACAAATACATTCACCCATGTACCCCTAACCCTTTTTAAAATATAAACATTTTCATCACCCACAAAAGATTCTTTATGCCTTTTCCCTCTCAATTTATGTCCCTAACCCTTGTGAAAAACAGTCACTGTAATTTTTTCACCATAAATTTAGTTTTATAGAATCTTGTGCCCTTGTGCAAGCTTCTTTTTTTTTTAAGTTTTATTAATTTTTTTAATTTTTTATTTATTTATGATAGTCACACAGAGAGAGAGAGAGAGAGAGGCAGAGACACAGGCAGAGGGAGAAGCAGGCTCCATGCACCGGGAGCCCGACGTGGGAATCGATCCCGGGTCTCCAGGATCGCTCCCTGGGCCAAAGGCAGGCGCCAAACCGCTGTGCCACCCAGGGATCCCAAGCTTCTTTTATTCAGCATAATGTTTTTGAGATTCATTCATACTGTTCATTCATACTATTTGAGAATCATTCATACTATTGTGTATCAGTAATTTATTTTTGTTGTTGTTGCCACATAGTAGCCATTGTATGGGTGCCTCTCCGTTTATTTATCAATTCTTGTGTTGGTGAATAAATTTCCACTTATCTGTACCACCATAAAGTTCAGATAAGACTTTTGTTTACATTAAAATTATACTTGTTAAAGTAACAGTTGCAGTCATAGTCATCTGGAAGCTTTGTAAGTGTAGAAATAAGCTCTGAATTAAATAAATTATTTTATTAGAGTCTTTAACATATACTAGATATTATGTAGACTAATTGTGTTCATTTGCCCTGGGAGGACTAAAATTTAAAACAAACAACCAAGAAGTCTTATTGACCTCCCTAACTTTATTGCTTTCTCTTACTTCATAGAAGGACATCTCAAACTTTCATGGGTATATGAATAACTCCAGTCCCCAGGGGGTCTTGTTAAAATGTAGATTTTGATTTGATAAGTTTGGGATGGAGCCCAAGATTCTGCATTTCAAATAAGGTCCCTGGTGATGCTAATGATGCTGATCCTTGGAATAGTAAATATCTTCCCTTTCTCTGAAACTATCATGAACTCTCATTTCCATGGCTTAAAATAAGCATGTTTCAAATATTCAAGGACAGAAAGGAAAAGAATCCATAAAACAGGAATAGGACATTATGAAAAAAGAATAGGCAGATTTTTTAAAAAACAAGCAGATTATTAAAACAATCAGATATTTTATAAGCGAAAAACACTCCATTGAAGTAAAAAAAAAAAAAGACCTCAATGGAAGGGATTGAATTTTCTTCATTTATTTATCCACATTAATTATTTAGGACTCAGCATGTTGCTTAAATTATTACATAATATTTTTACAAATTTGTCCTTCAGAAAATGATAATGGTGTACTCATTTGCTTATTGCCATATATAATGGGTATTAAATAATGTTTGATGATGAATAAATGAGGATGTTTTGGGCTTCAAATAACAAAATCCACCTCAAAATGGTATAAGCAATTTGAGAATTTATAATCTTACTTATCTTATATAAGAAGAATTCTTGAGCTAGAGGGAGTCCATAGAATGTATGATCAGGATGCTGGCTCTATTTCTCAGTTTCTCCTGGCTTTGCCTCCTCAGTTTGTCAGCTTTGTCTTCATACTTGCTTTCTTCATGGTGGCAAGATGGCTGCCATCATCTTTCAGCCACCAGCTGAAACAGCAATTTTCCTTGTTTATGTCCTACAGGAAATAAAAACCTCTCCTCTAACCATGGAATAAAAATCTTTTAATACACAGTTGCTAGGGAAATGCCACTCATGACAATGGGAAAGATCATCTTTGCCTGAGTTAGATTGCTACATGGAGGAAAGGAGTGAATACCTGAACAAATTTTTCTTTTACAAAGGGAAGTAGGGAGTGAATGCAAATAGACAAATTTCAGATTATAAAAATTGTGAAAGTTATATAATACCATGCTAGACTACAAATAGAAAATAATAAAAACAAAGACAACTGGAGTCATTCTATGTTCATCTTCCTTAACATTTACTAGGACTATTTGGTTGCATGTTAAAGAAAACCCAATTTGAATCAGCTTTAATTATGAAAGAAGATTTTATTGAAAGATAGTGAATGGGGTCACAGACTGAAAAATCATATTAGGGGCAGAGTAGAGATACAGATCTACCTCTGGAAAAATTGGAACCACGGATGTAAAAGTCATCAGAGCTCCTTTTCCATCCCTTTTCTGCTCCTTTCAAAGCAACTTTCTCTTTCTGCAGATTGACTATCTCTGCTTCCCTGTTCCACCCAAAAGGAAACAAGGCTGCTGAGAGCTCCAGCATTTTTTACTTATAGCTTTAGCAACCTCTGGAGAGAGAATGGCTCAAGTCTTTGGGTCCAAAGTCCACATATTCCTGGATGTGCTCTGGTCCACCCAGCTTGAGTCACATGCCCACTTCCAGAATTAATTGTGGCCAGGGATGTAGGGTTAGATTTTGCAAAATGGTTGTTTTCACAATAGCAGTATGGGTGGGAGTGGGGGTTTGCTGGGCAAATAATACCATAGGTATCCTGTAAACTGTTAATGAAAGATTTAGGGTATTCAGTACCTTAATGTTCTATCCTTTACTTACCCACCCTCGCCCCCCACAAAAAAAAGACAATGTAGCAGTGGAGAGGGGTTAAGAAATTGCATATTTGGTTACTAAGTAACATCAGGTTTCTAAGTGGCAAACTGATTCCATTTATTTTATTCCCTGATAGAATACTTGGGAGCAAGAGAATGGCCTTTCTTGAAATAAGAAATAAGGAGCATCAGAAAGTCTCAACTTCAAAAGTTTTTTTCACACTTTCTAGAAGTTTAATATTTTTGTGACTTAAGGAGTCCAGGCCTGTCAGAGTAGACAATAAATGTATGTGGAATTAAATATTTAAAATAAAAACTTTTAGAGGTACCTGTGTGGTTCAGTTGGTTGAATGTCCAATTCTCATTCTTGGCTCAGGTCTTGATCTCATAGTGGTGAATTTGAGCCCCATGTTGGGCTCTGTGCTGGGCATGGAGCCTAATTAAAAAATGTAACATTTAAAAATTAGAGTTGAAAAATTGGAAAAGACCTGTATTAAAAAGGAATTTTTAAGGGGACCCTCCTGCTCTGATGGTGGGAAAGTAAATTGGTGCAACCACTGTGAAAACAATATGGAAGTTTCTCAAAAAATTAAAAATAGAAATATGATCCAGCTATTCCACTTCTGGAAAAAAATACCTAATTCAAAAAGGTATATGCATCTGTTTGTTCATCACATTATTTACAATAAAGATATGGAAACAACCTAAGTGTCCATCAGTGGGTGAATAGATAAAAAAGATGTAGTGTGTGTGTATGTGTGTATATGTATATATATTTTTATGTATTTATACACACACACACAATGGAATACTACTCACCTATTAAAAAGAATGAAATCTTGTTTTTGCAACAACATGGATGGACCTTGAGGAAATTATGCTAGGCAAAATAAGTCAGAGAAAGACAAATACTATATGATTTCACTTATATGTGGAATCTAAAAAAATGAACAAACAAAATGAAACAAAACTCATAGATACAGAGAACAGAATGGTATTTACCAGAGGGGTGGTGTATGTTGGAAAGTTGGGCAGAATGGGTAATGTACAAACTTCCAGTTATAAAATAGGTAAGTTATGAGGATGTAATATACAGCATGGTGAGTATAGTCAATAATATTGTAATGCATACCTGAAAATTGCCAGGAGATTAAATTCTAAAGGTTAACTTTCTATGGGAACAGATAGTAGATTTATTGTGGTGATCACTTCACAGTATATACAAATATCAATTGCTATGTTGTACACCTGAAATCGATATGTCAATTATACCTCAATGAAAACATTTTTTTAAAAAAGTAAAATTCTTCCTTTATGCTGATTCCAGAAGTACCCTCAGTTAGTGGCGTTTCATGTGTCCTCCTTTTTACCTCATTTTTTTTTTAAAGGTTTTATGTTTATTCATGAGAGACATAGAGAGAGTGGCAGAGACATAGACAGAAGGAGAAGCAGGCTCCCTGTGGGGAGCCCGATGCAGAACTCAATCGCAGGACCCCAGGATTACAACCTGAGCCAAAGGCAGACACTCAATCACTGAGCCATCCAAGTGTCCCAATTTACCTCATTATTTTTATTTCATCTTATGCTTTTTATTTAGCTTTAAAAATAATTTAAAACTTAATATACTTTTGTATGAAACTAAGCAATATCAGTGTACATAAAGAAATATAATCTCCCTTTCCTTCCAACCTCAAATGGCTGGCCAAACAATTGTAGTAACTTGAGTTACATCCTTTCACACTCTTGTACATGGTTATGTACACTTGTATGACTTTTCTTAAAAAAACAAGTACGTAGGAAGTGAAATAATACATTTTAATCTATAACTTCCATGTATGGTGGACTACCCTCTAGGTAGTCCTAGAGTCCTAGATGACAAGGACTTTGTCATCCAGTATGTTAGTCACTAGCCATATGTAGCTATTGAACACTTGAAATGTAGCTTGTCTGAATTGAATTATGCTGTAAAATGTAAAATACATATCAGATTCCTGAGACAGTACTAAAAAGAACATAAAATACCTCAGAAATAATTTTAAAAAAATTTTAAGGATCGTATTTATTTACTTGAGAGAGAGCACGAGTGGAGAGGAGAGGCAGAGGGAGAGGGAGAAGCAGATTCCTTGCTAAGCAGGGAGCCCAGTGCTCCAGGACCTGGAGATCATGACCTGAGCTGAAAGCAGATGTCCCAGGAATCCTGGAAACTTATGTTTATGATAATTAAGTGTGCAATAGTGTTATGTTTAAAAATAGAATGTACATACCTTAATTAATACTTTAGGGGAGTGTGGGTGGCTCAATCGATTAAGCATCTGACTCTTGATTTTGGCTCAGGTCATGATCTCAGGGTCATGGGATTGAGCCCCATGTTGGGTCCATGCTGGGTGTGGAGCCTGCTTAAGATTCTCTCTCTCCCTCTGTCCCTCCCCTCTCTAAAAAAATCCCTTTAGTGCTAAAAAGTTCTAACCATCATCTGAGTTTTAGTGAATCATAATCTTTTTGCTGGTGGGTAGTCTTGCCTCCATGTTAATGGCTGCTGACTGATCAGAGTGGTGATTGCTAAAAGTTGGGGTGGCTGGTGGCTGTGCCAATTTCTTAACCTAAGAGAGAGATGAAGCTTGCCATGTTAATTGACTCTCCCTTTCATGGGATAATTTCTCTGAGGTATGTGATGCTGTTTGATAGCATTTTACCTACAGTAGAGCTTCTTTCAAACTTGGAGTCATTTGTCTCAAATCCTGCCACGGTTTTATCAACTAAGTTTATGAATATTCTAAATTATTTGTTGTCATTTCAGCACCTTTACAGTATATTTCCATTTCAGAAAACCACTATCTTCCATGAAAGACTCCTAACTCTGGGAAATGAACAAAGGGTTGTGGAAAGGGAAGTGGGTGGAGGGTTGGGGTAACTGGGTGACAGGCACTGAGGAGGGCACTTGATAGGATGAGCACTGGGTGTTATACTATATGTTGGCAAATCGAACTTCAATAAAAACAAAACAAAACAAAAAAACCCCACTGTCTTTGCTTATCCATAAGAAACAAATGTTCATTCATTAAAGTTTTATCCTGAGATTGCAGCAATTTAGTCACATCTTCAGGCTCCAGTAGTAACATCAAAGAACACTGATCACCATAGCAAATATAATAATAGTGAAGAAGTTTAACATATTGTGAGAATTACCAAAATATGACAGTGATAAGCAAATGCTATTGGAAAATGGTGCTGATAGAGTTGCTCATTTCAGGGTTGCTACCAACCTGTATTTGTTTTTTTTTTTTTTTAAGGCATTATCTGTGGAACACAATAAAGTGAAGTGCAATAAAATGAAGTATGCCTATATTTCACTATCTTCTGGCCTCCACTGTGGCTATTAAGAAGTGTCCTATCACTTTCATTTGTTCCTTTGTGGATGAGTTGTTGTTCCAGCTGTTACAGGATCTTTTTCTTTTCTTTGCTTTTCTGTAGTTTCACTATGATGTATCCTGAGTGGATGTCATTTATTTACATTGGGAATCATAGTTTCTTCAAACTAAGAATTTGAGTTTTATGAATTCTGGAAAATTCTTAGTTATAATTTTTCACATATGGCCCCTCTTCCTTTTTCTCCATTTTCTTCTGGAATTCCAAATGTACATTGGACCTTTGCACTTTATCATCAATGACACACACTTTTTTCATTCTTTTCATTTCTTTGTGTCTGTGTTACATTCTAGATAACTTCTTTGGGAGCTGTCCTCTAGGTAATTATTCCACTGAACTATTCAGCTATTTAATCTTTCCATTGATGTTGTACTTTCAAATATATTTTTCATTTCAGAAATTCTGTTTGATTTTCTTTTTTTTTTTTTAATTTTTATTTATTTATGATAGTCACAGAGAGAGAGAGAGAGAGAGAGAGAGAGAGGCAGAGACACAGGCAGAGGGAGAAGCAGGCTCCATGCACCGGGAGCCCGACGTGGGATTCGATCCCGGGTCTCCAGGATCGCGCCCTGGGCCAAAGGCAGGCGCCAAACCGCTGCGCCACCCAGGGATCCCTGTTTGATTTTCTAACACAACCCACTTTCATTCTATATTTTAACCAAGTCAAACTGCTTGTAGTTCCCTGTATGTTGATAGTAGTTAAAGCCGGATAATGGGTATGTGGAGGATTCATGATACACTTTCATCTACTTTTGATATGTTAAATTTTAATTCCATAACAAATTTAAAATTGGAGGTGGGGACCATCATCACACTTTAAAAGGTTGGAAACAATTGAACAATATGTCATATGAAAACAACTTAAACTGGGGCATGGAGAAGATAGAATTGTGGTGTGTGGAACTTTTCTTAAGATGCAGTGAAGGATTCTGAATGGGAAGAGGACTGCAGGAAAGAAAGCTATGGATATGTGGGAGACAGGAAAGGAGAAGTTGGAAATAGGAAATGGATTCTTAAGTTTTGGTGGGAAGACACAAATAGTGTTATTTTTCCACAGGGCTTTGAATCATCTTATACGCTACCCTCATTTGAATAGGATGGGCTGCTGGTGTTGGTTTCAGGGGTTTTTGGAAGGTAAAAACTCTGACTTCTGCCAGGGGGAATCATTGCTCCCTTCTAGCTAGTCCAGTATAGCCGGTCTGACTTCTTGATTTAACTGGTGTCATTACCAACACATCCATGCCTTGTTGCTAAGAAAAAAAGCTTAAGAAATGATGAAGACAAGAATAATTCAGGCTTCCTTTCTTAGGTGACATAATTTTCTCTTCTCACTTTCTCTCCTGTCATGAAAATTTGAAGGAAAATTTTGTTAAAATCCATAGAGCCTCACATTCAAGTATTTTCCACACACCAAACAGTGCCTAATATGTCATTGGAATCACCAAGGTTTCTCTTGTAAACTGTTTAATAACACTTCTTTCTTTTAAAAATGTGGTTGTTTATGTCATGTTATTAGATCTTTACAGCAACTCTCTTGAGTGAAGCAGTTATTATGAAGTCATTTATAGAAGGAAAAAAAACCCAGTACTTTTTTTGCTTGACTTTAGTAGGTTTTGATTCCTTCAGTTTAACATCTCATTCCTGGCACATAGTGGGGTCCCTGATAAATATTTGTTGGATGAATACCATTTAAATTATGGTTGGATTTATGAGATTTTTAAATTTCATGTACAATTTTTTTAAAAGTGAGATTCTCTTTTGGCTCCCTCCAATATAGTCTTTTTGAATAGGAAGTGATTTAGACAAGTAAACTTTTATTTGGAAAAACTGAGTTAGAAATGTCCCCTTGAACTGTTCTCCACCCCTAAAACGCTATCACATATAACTGACAACTTCATTGGCTATATCTTTTTTTTCAGGCATGATAAAATAATACTGTAATGAAAAATTTATCTTGGAAGCTTCAAGGAAAAAAATCCTTTAAGTCATTGAAATGTAAACCAGAATAACTTCACTACTTTAGAATAAAATTTGGTATATGAAAAGGTTGGTAGTGAATTGTAGTAGGATTAATCACACTCTTTAACATTTACTGAGTGAAACTTGAAACCATTATAAATGGGAAAATAGAAGTATTATAATTGTATTGCTGCTGAGATTAACACTTTTCAGGTATTTAAAACATTACAACAAAGACACACATGAGGGCGCTCTAATCAGTCAGACACTGGAAGTGCATAAGCACTTCTTGCTAGGACTTAGATTTTTAGTAAGTCAAAACCAATACTATACAGATATACAGATGGAAGAATTAAAGCCCAAAGATATTGTGACTTTATATGCCCTATTCTTTAGAGTATATAGAGTATTAGTATTTTTTTTGAAAGATTGTACAACACTCTCTTGTCAGTAAATTTATGCTGGAGACTTGACTTTCATCATGGCAACTCTTTAAAATTTTTACCCAAGGGACGGTTTTATTTTATTTATTTATTTATTTATTTATTTATTTATTTATTTATTTATTTATTATAAGATTTTATTTATTTTTTCATGAGAGACACACAGAGAGAGACAGAGGCAGAGACACAGGCAGAGGGAGAAGCAGGCTCCATGCAAGGAGCCTGATGTGGGACTGGATCCCGGGTCACACCCTGGGCTGCAGGCGGCGCTAAACCGCTGTGCCACCGGGGCTGCCCTGTATAACTTATTTATAAGATGTGTAGAAAAATTAGTTAGAATATGTCTTTTTATGAATATTTGCTCCACAAAATGTTAGTTGTTTTTTTTAAAAACAACACCACATGAAAATAATAATAAAAAAATAAGTACAGCACCATATGTATTTTATTTAGAAAACAAAGAAACTCTGTTTTGCTATTTACAAAGAGTAATTATGTTGATTTAATTCAGCTTCACCTGCTTCTCCCTCTGCCTGTGTCTCTGCCTCATTCTCTCTCTCTCTTTCTGTGACTATCACAAATAAATAAAAATTAAAAAAAAAATCTTATAAAAAAAAAGGGATCCCTGGGTGGCGCAGCGGTTTGGTGCCTGCCTTTGGCCCAGGGCGCGATCCTGGAGACCCGGGATCGAATCCCACGTCGTGCTCCCGGTGCATGGAGCCTGCTTCTCCCTCTGCCTGTGTCTCTGCCTCATTCTCTCTCTCTCTTTCTGTGACTATCACAAATAAATAAAAATTAAAAAAAAAATCTTATAATTCAGCTTCACTCTCCACCTTTGTTTCTTTAAAAAAAATTTTTTTAAAGATTTTATTTATTTATTCATGAGAGACACACAGAGAGAAAGGCAGAGACACAGGCAGAGGGAGAAACAGTCTCCATGCAGGGAGCCTGATGCGGGACTCGATCCTGGGTCTCCAGGATCATGCCCTGGGCCAAAGGTGGCGCCAAACTGCTGAGCCACCCCTACCCAAAAATTTTTTTAAATTAAAAAAATTCTCTTTAGATTTTATTTATTTGAAATGAGGAGACTGAGCATGAACAGTGGGGAGCGGCAGGGGGAGAGGGAGAAGCAGGCTCCCCACTGAGCAGAGAGCTAGATGTGGAGCTCAATCCCAGGACTCTGGGATCATGACCCAAGTTGAAGGCAAATGCTTAACCAACTGAGCCACTGAGATGCCCCTAAATTTTTTTAAATTAAAAAAAAATTATTTGTTTAATTTTAATTTAGTTAACATATACCATATTATTAATTGCCAGCTAGAATTTAGTGATTCATCAGTTGCATCTAACACCCAGTGTTCATAATATCACATGCCCTCCTTAATGCCCATCACCCAGTTACCCCATTACCCCACTTACCTCCCCTACAGCAACCTTCAGTTTGTTTCCTAGAGTTCAGCATCTCTTACGGTTTGCCTCCCTATTTTCATCTTATTTTATTTTTCCTTCCCTATGTTCATCGTTTTGTTTCTTAAATTCCACATGAGTGAAATTATATGGTATTTGTCTTTCTCTGACTGACTTATTTTGCTTAGCATAATACCCTCTAGTTCCATCTATGTTGCTGCAAATGGCAAGATTTCATTCTTTTTTTTTTGATGGCTAAGTAATATTCCATTGTGTATATACCACATCTTTATCCATTCACCTGTTGATGGACATCTGGGCTCTTTCCATATTTTGGAAACAAAATATGTTTTGGACATATTGATGCTATAAACATTGGAGTGCATGTGCCCTTTTGAATCATTATGTTTGTACATTTAGGATAAATATCTAGTAGTACAATTGCTGGGTCATAGGGTAGCTCTAAGTAACCTCTGCACTCAACATGGGACTTGAATCCTAGACCCCAAGGCCAAAAGGCCATCAGTCCTCCAACTGAGTCAGGCAGGCACCTCACAAAGTGTTAATTGTGCTTTTCACCATCTCTGATATATTCTTAGCTTGTCCTTTAGCTTTCATATAAATATAAAGTTTGCAGGCTGCCTGTAGAATTTTCAGAGAGAAGGCTTATAAACATCCACAAAGATTTTATTAGAGAGGAGTATTATGAGAATATAGAATGTAGATATTTCCTCCCTGCTCCAAAGTCAGTCTATATATGGCAATATTTGTTTTATAAGCAAAATTTCTTCAACTTAAGTACTACCATTGTCATAGAAATATTTGCTTTATTAGGCACCCAATACAACTTGCCAGTTCCACATTTCTACTTTTGGAAATGATTTCTTTCCTTATATATTAAAATCACAAAAAAAAAATAAAATAAAATAAAATAAAATCACTTAAAACAAAACAAAATAAAAAATGAAAACAAAACCCAGGGCTCTCAAGGAACAAGATCTCTCCTTTAAGGGGCTAGATGCTGAGGAAGAAAGTGTATCATGAATCTTATTTTCTGATTTTTCTTGTTAATGACATAGATATATATATGGCATGGTTATACATTTGGTCACCTGATTTATTTGTATTTTATGAATCATAAATTAAGCCTTTTCCTGTCCTTGAAAGTACTTGGCACTGGTATAATAGAAAGCATGGAATTTTTATTTATTTATTTATATTTATTTATTTTATTTAAGTAAGCTCTAGGCCCGATGTGGAGCTTGAACTCATGACTCTGAGATCAAGAGTTGCATGCTCTACTGACTGACCCAGCCAGGCACCCCCAAAGCATGGGATTTTTAAATCAGGGATGCAATACTAGATTATATTATAAATACTAAAAGTTGTGTTTCTGTTTATATTTTGTCTGTATTTAGTGAAATATATCAGACAAAAATTTAATAGCATGCATGTGACTCTTTATAATTTGGCCCTGCCCACCACTCTGCTTCATTTCTTATTACTCCCATTAAATCATTCTGTGCTGGTCACACTGATCCTTCCAAACATGCCAGATGTCTGCCTGGAACAGCACCATTGCGCTTTCTCTTCCCTCTACTTGGAATATTTTTATTTCTTTCCTTTGATCATTGCAGTGAAAGCTCTGGGATAGCAGAGGCCTTGTCTATCTGTTTAGCCAAGGTTTCAGTAGAAAACAGATGGTACAGAAGAATCCCAAGAAAGTTTATTTACAAAGTGGTTATTATTTTTTTTTATTAAGGAGTTATTTACAAAGATGCAAGTATGGGGAAACCAGAAAGACTACTGAAGTATCCTGGAGCAATTGTGATGTTACCATCTTTAGGACCCAAATGGCTAGAGGAGTAGTTATAGTAGTTAGTAGAACCTGAAAGAGACAGTATGTAAAGTTGGCTGCCTTAAGATCAGTGACTCTCCCTAGAGAGACACAACAGGCCCAAGGTGCCCTTAGTGAGTGGTGAGTGAGACAGCTGAAAGAATAAATACTCTAATCCCATCTTCTTTTCCACTCTTATCTCCTGCCTGGACTCTGTGTTGGCCAAACCCAACCAAAGCATGAGAACCCTTTTGATATGGCCTGTTAGGTCAGTCTCTAAGGGCAGAGTACAGAGCAGAGAAAGGTGAAGAGTGGATCTGGAAGGGAAATGGAAGATCTGTGTCAACTACTGTATTTGTACCATCTAGAACGAGGCCAGACACAACAGTTTGGAAATGTAACAGCTTTATTGAGGTATGTCATATACCATATAATTCACCCATTAAAATGTATAATTTGTTGGGTTTTAATATGTAAACAGAGTTGCACAACCATCATCACAATTTTTGAGCATTTCATTACCTTCCAAAAAGAGGCTTCATAACCGTTAACAGCCAGTCCCATTTTGTCCATTTCCCTATGTAACCTTTTTTTTTTTTAAAAGATTTTATTTATTAATTCATAGAGACACAGAGAGAGAATGAGAGGCAGAGACACAGGCAGAGGGAGAAGCAGGCTCCATGCAGAGAGCCGGACGTGGGACTCTATCCAGGGTCTCCAGGATCACGCCCTGGGCTGCAGGCGGCGCTAAACCGCTGCGCCACCAGGGCTGCCCAACTTTTTTTTTTTTTTTCTTACGTAACCATTGATCTACTTTCTGTTTATGTGGATTTGTCTGTTCTGGACATTGTATATAAGTGGAATCATAAAATATGTGGTCTTTTGTGACTGGCAATTTTTTTCCTTTTAGCTTATTTTTTCTTTTTTTTAAGGTTTTTGTTTTAATTACACTATAGTTAATATACAATGTTGAATTAGTTTTCAGATGCCCATTATAGTTATTCAACAATTCTATACCTTACTCAGTGCTCATCATAAATGTACTTTTTTAAAATAAGTTTATTTTGGGATCCCTGCGTGGCGCAGCAGTTTAGCGCCTGTCTTTGGCCCAGGGCGCGATCCTGGAGACCCGGGATCGAATCCCACATCGGGCTCCCGGTGCATGGAGCCTGCTCTCTCCCTCTGCCTGTGTCTCTGCCTCTCTCTCTCTCTGTGACTGTCATAAATAAATAAAAAATTAAAAAAAAATAAAATAAAATAAGTTTATTTTTTATTTTATTAAGAGTTTTTTTTTTTTAAGATTTTATTTATTTATTCATGAGAGACATACAGAGAGAGAAAGTCAGAGACACAGGCAGAGGGAGAAGCAGGCTCCATGCAAGGAGCCTGATGTAGGACTGGATTGCAGGTCTCCAGGATCACACCCAGGGCTGCAGGCCGTGCTAAACTGCTGAGCCACCGGGTCTGCCCGACTTTTTAATTCTTATCACCTATTTCACCCATTCCCCCATCCACCTCCCTCTGGTAACTATTAGTTGGTTCTCTGTAATTAAGAGTCTGTTCCTTGGTTTTCCTCTTTTTTCCTTTGTGTGTGTGTGTTTTTTTTTTTTTTTTCTTAAATTCCATATACCAGGGGATCCCTGGGTGGCTCAGCGGTTTAGCGCCTGCCTTTGGCCCAGGGCATGATCCTGGAGACCTGGGATTGAGTCCGTGTTGGGCTCCTTGCATGGAGGCTGCTTCTGCCTCTCTCTCTCTCTCTCGCTCTCTCTTTCATGGATAAATAAATATTAAAAAAAGAAAAAGTCCATATATGAGTGAAATTATACAATATTTGTCTTTTTCTAACTGACTTCATTTAGCATTATGCTCTCTAGCTCCATCCGTATTGTTGCAAATGGCAAGATTTCATTCTTTTTTGTGGCAGAAAAATATTGTTGTGTATTGTATGTATACCACATCTTCTTTATCTATTCATCTATTGATGGACACTTGGGCTGCTTCCATATTTGACTATTGTAAATAATACTGCAAAAATGCAGGGGTGCATGTATCCCTTTGAATTAGTGTTTTTGTATTCTTTGGGTAAATACCTAGTAGTGCTATTACTGGGTTGTAGGATAGTTCTATTTTTTAATTTTTTGAGGAAATTCCATACTATTTTCTATAGTGGCTGTACCAGTTTGCATTCTCACTAACATTACATGAGGGCTCTTTTTTCTCTGCATCCTCACCAACACTTGTTGTTTCTTGTTTTTGATTTTTGCTCTTCTGATAGGTGTGATATCTCATGGTAGTTTTGATTTGCATTTCCCTGATGATGAGTGATGTTGATTATCTTTTCATGTGTTGGCCATCTGTATGTTTTTTTTTTTTTTTTTTAGAAATGTCTATTTATATCTTCTACCCAGTTTTTAGTTTTTATTTTTTTAAAGATTTTATTTATTTATTCATGAGACAGAGAGAGAGAGAGAGAGAGAGAGAGAGAGGCAGAGACACTCGCAGAGGGAGAAGCAGGCTCTATGCAGGGAGCCAGACATGGGACTCGATCCTGGGTCTCCAGGATCAGGCCCTGGGCTAAAGGTGGCACTAAACTGCTGAGCCACCCGGGCTGCCCTTCTGCCCAGTTTTTAATTGGCTTATTTATTTTTTGGGTGTTGAGTTGTAGAAGTTCTTTATATATTTTGGATACTAACCCTTTATCAGATATGTCATTTGCAAATATCTTCTCCCATCCAGTAGATTGTCTTTTTATTTTGTTTATTATTTCCTTTACTGTGCAGAAGTTTTTTATTTTGTTGTAGTCCCAAAAGTTTATTTCTGCTTTTATTTCCCTTGCCTCAGGAGACATATCTAGAAATATGTTGCTATGGCCAATGTTGGAGAAATTACTGCCTGTGCTTTTGTCTAGGATTTTGATGGCTTCAGGTCTCACATTTAGGTCTTTAATCCATTTTGAGTTTATTTTTGCATATTGTGTAAGAAAGTGGTCCAGTTTCATTCTTTTGCATGTAGCTGTCCAGTTTTCCCAACACAGTTTGCTGAAGAGATCTTTTTTCATTGCATATTCTCACCTCTTTTGTTGAAAATTAATTGACCATATAATTATGGTTTTATTTCTGGGTTTTCCATCGTATTCTATTGATCTATGTCTGTTTTTATGCCAATATCATGCTGTTTTGATTACTTTGTAGCATTATTTTGATTGCTTTGTAGTATATCTTGAAATCTGGAATTGTGATGTCTCCAGCTTTGTTTTTCTTTTTCAAGATTGTTTTGGCTATTTGAGGGTTTTTTTGAGGTTCCATACAAATTTTAGGATTTTTTGTTCTACTTCTGTGAAAAATACTTTTGGTATTTTGTTAGAGATTGCATTAAATCTATAGATTGCTTTGGGTAGTGTAGACATTTTAACAATATTTGCTCTTCCAATCCATGAGCATGGAATGCCTTTCCATTTGTTTGGATCATCTTCGATTTCTTTCATCAGTGTTTTATAGTTTATAGAACACAGGTCTTTCACCTTCTTGTTTAAGTTTATTCCTAGGCATTTTATTCTTTTTGGTGCAATTGTAAATGGTATTGCTTTCTTAATTTCTCTTTCTGTTGCTTCATTATTAGTGCATAGAAATGCAATGGATTTCTGTACACTGATTTTGTATCCTGTGACCTTACTGAATTCATTTATCAGTTCCAGTAGTTTCTTGGTGGATTTTTTACAGTTTTCTATATATAGTATCATGTCATTGACAAATAATGAAAGTTTTACTACTTCTTTACCAATTTAGATGTCTTTTATTTCTTTTTCTTGTCTGCTGTGGCTAGGACTTCCAGTACTATATTGAGTAAAAGTGCTGTGAGTGGATATTTTTGTCTTGTCCCTGATCTCAGTTTTTCACCGTTGAGTGTGATGTTAGCTGCAAGTGTCTCATATATGGCCTTTATTATGTGGAGGTATATCCCCTCTAGACCTACTTTTTTTTTTAATAAATTTTTTAAAAATTTTTATTTATTTATGATAGTCACACAGAGAGAGAGAGAGGCAGAGACATAGGCAGAGGAAGAAGCAGGCTCCATGCACCGGGAGCCCGACGTGGGATTCGATCCCGGGTCTCCAGGATCGCGCCCTGGGCCAAAGGCAGGCGCTAAACCACTGCGCTACCCAGGGATCCCCTCTAGACCTACTTTGTTGTGGATTTTTGTCATGAATGGATGCTGTACTTTGTCACATGTTTTTTCTGCATCTGTTGAAATGATCATATGGTTTTTATCCTTTATCTTGTTGATTTGATGTATCACTTTTTATTGGTTTGTGAATATTTGAACATCCCAGGAATAAATCCAATTTGATTGTGGCAAGTGATTTTTTAATGTAATGTTGGATTTGGCTTGCTAATATTTTGTTGAAGGTTTTTGCATCTATGTTCATTAGAGATTTTGGCCTGTGGTTCTTTTTTTTTTTTTTTTTTTTTTTTTTTTTTAATCTGGTTTTAGTATCAGGGTAATGTAGGCCTTGCAGAGTGGTTTTGGGAATTTCCCTTTCTCTTCTATTTTTTGGAATAGTTTGAGAAGAATAGTATTAATTTTTCTTTAAATGTGTGGTGGAGGGCAGCCCGGGTGGCTCAGCGGTTTAGCGCTGCCTTCGGCCCAGGGTGTGATCCTGGAGACCCGGGATCTAGTCCCACATCGGTCTCCCTACATGGAGCCTGCTTCTCCCTCTGCTTGTGTCTCTGCCTCTCTCTCTGTGTCTCTCATGAATAAATAAATGAAATCTTAAAAAATAAAAAATAAATAAATGGTGGAATTCACTTGTGAAACCATCTGGTCCTGGACTTTTGTTTGTTGGGAGTTTTTATTACTATTATTATTATTATTATTATTATTATTATTACTGATTTACTAGCAATCAATCTGTTCAAATTTTCTATTTCTTCCTGGTTTAATTTTAGGAGGTTATATGTTTCTAGGAACGTATCCGTTTCTTCTAGGTTGTCCAGTTTCTTGGTATATAATTTTTTATAATATTCTCTTATCTTTTATATTTCTGTGATGTCAGTTGTTATATCTCCTCTTTCATTTCTGATTTTGTTTATTTGAGTTCTCTCTCTCTCTCTGTCTCTCTTTCTCTTTGATTAGTCTGGCTAAAGGTTTATCCATTTTGTTGATCTTTTCAAAGAACCAGCTCCTGGTTTCATTGATCTGTTCTGTTGTTCTTTTAGTTTCTGTTTCATTCATTTCTGCTCTAATCTTTATTATTTCCTTCCTTCTACTGGTTTTGGATTTTGTTTGTTCTTTTTCTAGCTTCTCTCAGTGTAAGATTAGGTTGTTTATTTGAGATTTTTCTTGTTTCTTGACGTAGGCCTGTATTGCTATGAACTTCCTTCTTAGAATAGTTTTTGCTGCATCCCAAAGATTTTGGACCATTGTATTTTCCTTTTCAATTTTCTCCATGTACTTTTTGATTTCCTCTTTGATTTTTTGGCTGACCCATTTATTACTAAGTAGCATGTTATTTAACCTCCATGTATTTGTGCTCTTTCCAGATTTTCTCTTGTGGTTGATTTCTAGCTTCATAGTGTTGTGGTCAGAAAAGATGCATGGAATGACGTTGATCCTTTTTTATTTGTTGAGATTTGTTTTTTGGCCTAATACGTGACCTGTCCTGGGAATTTTCCATGTGCACTTGAAAAAAATGTGTATTCTGCTGTTTTAGGAAGGAATGTTCTGAATATATCTGTTAAACACATCTAGACCAATGTGTCATTCAAAGCTGCTGTTTCCTTGTTGATTTTCTGTCTTTTTTTTTTTTTTTTTTTATTTATGATAGTCACAGAGAGAGAGAGAGAGAGGCAGAGACACAGGCAGAGGGAGAAGCAGGCTCCATGCACCGGGAGCCCGATGTGGGATTCGATCCCGGGTCTCCAGGATCGCGCCCTGGGCCAAAGGCAGGCGCCAAACCGCTGCGCCACCCAGGGATCCCCCGATTTTCTGTCTTGATGATCTGTCCATTGATGTCAGTGGGGTATTAAGATCCCCTACTACTATTGTATTACCATTGATACTTTCTATATGTTTGTTATTAATTGCTTTAAGTATTTGGGTACTCCCATGTTGGGTGCATAAATACTTACAATCGTTATGTCTTCTTTTTGGATTGTCCCCTTAATGATTATATAGTATCCTTCTTTGTCTCTTATTACAGTGTTTATTTTAAATCTATTTTGTCCAATATAAGTATTGCTACCCTAGTTTCCTTTCACATCCATTTGCATGAAAAATGCTTCTCTACCCCTTCACTTTTATTTTTTATTTATTTATTTATTTATTTATTTATTTATTTATTTATTTATTTTTAAAATTTACTTATTTATTTAGAGAGAGCGAGAGAGAGGCAGAGACACAGGCAGAGAGAGAAGCAGGCTCCATGCAGGGAGCCCGACGTGGGACTCGACCCCGGGTCTCCAAGATCACACCCCGGGCTGCAGGCGGCACTAAACCGCTGCACCACTGGGGCTGCCCTATTTATTTTTTTTAAATGTTAGTGGGACAGTTTTTTTTTTTTTTAAGATTTTATTTATTTATTGACACCAAGAGAGAGGCAGAGACACAGGCAGAGGGAGAGGGAGAGAAGCAGGCTCCATGCAGGGAGCCCGACGTGGGACTTGATCCCAGGTCTCCAGGATCACACCCCAGGCTGCAGGCGGCGCCAAACCGCTGTGCCACCGGGGCTGCCCTACCCCTTCACTTTTAATCTGCATGTGTCTTTAGGTCTGAAATGAGTCTCTTGTAGGCAGCATATAGGTGGCTCTTGTTTTTTTTTTTTTATCCGTTCCATCACCTTATATTTTTTCGATTGGAGCATTTAGTCCACTTATATTCAAAGTAATTATTAGTAGGTATGTATGTATTGTCATTTTGTTACTTGTTTTATGGCTGTTTTTGTAGTTTTGTTTTGTTTTTTCTTCTCTTGGTCTCCTCTCTCACAATTAGTTGGCTTTCTTTACTGATATGCTTGGATTTCTTTCTCTTTGTTTTTTGCCTATTACTTTTTTTTTTTTGATTTGTGGTTACCATTCAGTTTGTGTATAACATCTTTGTATATAACTGTCTGTATTAAGTTGATAGTCACTTGCCCTTTCACAAAGATGGCGCCGAAGGCGAAGAAGGAAGCCCTTGCCCCTCCCAAAGCTGAAGCCAAAGCAAAGGCTTTGAAAGCTAAGAAAGGTGCTGAAAGGCATGCACAGTCACAAAAAAAAAGATCTGCACGTCACCTACATTCCGACGACCCAAGACCCTGCGTCTCTGAAGGCAGCCCAAATATCCTCGAAAGAGCGCCCCCAGGAGAAACAAGCTTGATCACTATGCCATCATCAAGTTCCCCTTAACTACTGAGTCAGCCATGAAGAAAATAGAAGACAACACACTTGTGTTCATTGTGGATGTCAAGGCCAATAAGCACCAGATCAAACAGGCTGTGAAGAAGCTCTATGACATTGATGTGGCCAAGGTCAACACCTTGATCAGGCCTGATGGAGAGAAGAAAGCATATGTTCGACTGGCTCCTGACTACGATGCTTTGGATGTTGCCAACAAAATTGGGATCATCTAAACTGAGTCCAGCCGGCTATAAATCTAAATCTAAAATTTTTCACCATAAAAAAAAAAAAGTTGATAGTCACTTAAGTTTGAACTCATTTTTTACTCCTCTCCTCCCACATTTTAGGTGTATGTTGTTATAATTTACTTCTTTTTATTGTATGAATCCCTTAGCTGATTTTTTACAAATCTACTTATTTTTATTGCTTTTTGCTTCCTCCTTTCCTTACACTTGCTTATGGTCTTTCCTTTCCTTTTTCCTTTTTTTTTTTAAAGACTTTATTTTATTTGCTCATGAGAGATACAGAGAGAGGGCAGGGGGCAGAGACTCAGGCAGAGGGAGAAGCAGGCTCTATGCAGGGAGCCTGATGTGGGACTCCATCCAGGGTCTCCAGGATCACACTCTGGGCCACAGGCGGCGCTAAACCACTGCACCACCAGGGCTGCCCCTGGTCGTTCCTTTCCACTCAAAGGGTCCTCTTTGATATTTCTTGTAGAGCTGGTTTAAGGGTCATGAATTCCTTTAACCTTTGTTTATTAAACTCTTTATCTCTCCTTCTATTCTGAATGATAGCCTTGCTGAACAGAATATTCTTGACTGCAGATTTTTTCCTTTCAGTGCTTTGAATATATCATGCCACTTTCTTCTGGCCAGCAAAGTTTCTCTGAAATATCAGCTGATAGCCTTAGGGGTTTTCCTTGTGTTTAACTGCTTTCTTTTCTCTTGCTGCTTTTAAAATTCTCTCTGTACCACTACTTTTTGCCATCTTAATTACGATGTGTCTTGGTGTGGACTTCCTTGGGCTGATTTTGTAGGGGGACCTCTGTGCTTTCTGGATCTGGATTTTTTCCTTTCCTAGATTCAGAAAGTTCCCTAGATTCAATAAGTCTACTACTTATTCCATCTAGTGTATTTTCTTTTTTTAAACAGTTTTAAAAGATTTATTTATTTGAGAGAGAGAGAGAGAGAGAGAGATAGCAGGGAGAAGGGTAGGAGAAGAGGGAGAGAAACCCAAGCATACTTCCTGCTTGAGTGAGGAGCCTTGACATGGGGTCAGTCCCACAACCCATGAGATCATGACCTGAGCTGAAGCCAGAAGTCATATGCTTAACTGAACCATCCAGGCACCCCTAGTGTATTTTCTTTTAAAGGCTTTATTTATTTGAGAGAGAGAGAGAGAGAGAAATAGAGGGAAAGGGACAAGCCTGATGTGGACCTTGATCCCATGACCCTGAGATCATGACCTAAACAGAAATCAAGAGTTGGATGCTTAACTGACTGAGCCACCCAGGCACCTCTAGTGTATTTTCTATTTCATTTATTGTGTTTTTCATCTCTGATTCTTTTAAAATCTCATTGTTAAGGGCCTCACTGATGTTCTCCACTCTTTTCTCAAGTCCAGTGACTATCTTTGTGGTTATTACTTTAAATTTTCTATCAGGCATGTTACTTATCTGTTTCACTTAGGTCTCTTGCTATGATTTTGTCCTGTTTTTTCTTTTGGGATATATCCCTCTGTCTCCTCATTTTGTCTAAATCTCTATGTGTGTTTCTGAGTATTAGGAGACAGCTGTGTCCCCTGCTCACCAGAACCTGGAGCTTCAGGAGTGTCTCCTATGTGTGATGTGTGTACTTTGCTATTGGGGCTGAGCTGCTTTTTCCTTTAGTCTAGTTGTCTGCAGTGACTCTCTCTGCTTATTGTGGGTAGTATTTGGCCCTGTGGTGTTAGTGGGCCAGTCTGTGTATGCCTTAGGCTTGAGTTGTGTCAGACCAGGCATTTGCCAGAGATGCAATAGTGCCAAACTGCAGGGCACTTTCCCTCTATTGCCTCTGAGAAGCTTCTGTTCATGGGTGGACCTGCATTCAGACCAGTTGTCTGCTTCTAGCCCACTAATCTGACTTGCTGTGAGTAGTTATCTTTCCCTCTCTCTGGAGCAGGAGTCACTTTGGGGTGGTGTTGGCCATTGTAGAGGCTGCTGGACCTGTGGCACCAGCTTTTACTGGTTCTGGCCATGAGCGTATTAGGGAATGTGGTTCCATTGGAGCATGGCACTGGGAGGGGCTGGGGGTAAGAGGTGAGGATGTCGTGCCAACAAGCTTTGCATGCCCCTAGTCCTCTGCAGGAGGGTCCCTGCAGTGCAGGGACTGAAGTGCTCTACTGCTTAGTTTCACAGAAGCACAGCATGGGGGTGTGGTTGTATGCAGGACAGGGATGCCAGCAAACTTTGTGCACCCTCATTTTTCTGTGGAAGAGGCTCTGTAACTCTGGAACTGAGGTGGGCTGTCCAAAGGGGTAGATTGGAAGAAGCACAGTGCAGAGAGGCTGGATGGCAGTGCCAGCTGCCAACAAGTTAGGTACTGAGTCTCACAGGTGGCCATGTGTTTATGTTGGGGGTAGGGGAAGGAAGGGGCACCTGCCAGTTCCTTTGTACCTGGAGGAGTTTCCCAGTGATTTCTGTCCCTCTTGGACACGCTCTGAAATTAGCAAATGACTCCCTCCCATATATCCCAAGGGCCTTTTAAAAAAAATCCTTTATTTATTTATTATTATTTATTTATTTATTTATTTATTTATGAGAGACAGAGAGAGAGAGAGAGGCACAGACACAGGCAGAGGGAGAAGCAGGCTCCATTCCATGCAGGGAACCAGACGTGGGACTCAATCCTGGGTCTCCAGGACCACATCCGGGACTGAAGGTGGCGCTAAGCCACTGAGCCACCCGGGCTGCCCCCCAAGGGCCTTTCAAAACTACTGCTTCTATGCTGTGTCTTTGTGGGCTGTTTTTAGTACTGTCTCCTTAAGGGCCAGGACTCAGTTTCCTCTTACCCTTCTGGCTCTCCCAGATCTAAGCCTGATGATCATCTTTCTCATTTGGTTTCCTGGTGTGGGGGTCTATTTCTCTATCCTCTCTGTGCCCATGGCATCCCTCCCTCCCACAGACAGCCCCATGAGTCTCTTTAGTTCCCAACTGTGTCTCTATCTTTCCCACCTTCTTTGATGTGGCTTCTCTACACTTCATTGTGGAGTTTATTCTGCCAGTCTTTGTGTTATTTTCTGGGTTATTTACACGGATGTGATTGTTACCTAGTCCTAGTATCCATGGGACAAGGTGAGACTAGGGTCCTCCTACTCCACCATCTTCCCCAGATGACTGGCTTCTTTTGCTTAGCATGTTTTCAAGATTCATCTGTTACAGCGTATATGAGTACTTCATTCATTTTTATTACACTGTGATATTCCATTGTATGAATATGCTTTGTTTTATTTATTCATCAGTTTCTTGGTGTTTGCATTATTTCTGCTTTTTGGCTGTTATGAACAATACTGCTGTGGACATTCATTTACAAGTTTTTGTATGGACATATGTTTTCATTTCTCTTGGGGATATGCCTAGAAGTGAAATTGCTGGGTCATGTGTTAACTATATGTTTAAACCTTTGAGGAACTGCCAGATTGTTTTCTGAAGCAGTTACACCATTTTACATTCCCACCAGCAGTATATAAGGTTCTAATTTCCCCACTTCCTCTCCAACACTTATTATTATCTATCTTTTTTTTAATTATAGCCATCCTAGTGAATGTGAAATAGCATCTCATTGTGGTTTTGATTTGTATTTTGCTGATGGCCAGTGATGTTGAGCATCTTTTCATGTGCTTATTGACCATTTATATATGGTTTTTGGAGAAATGTATTCAAATCTTTTGTCTATTTTTAAATTGGGTTATTTCTTTTTTTAACAATGGAATTGTAGGGGTACTTTATATATTCCAGATGCAAGTCTTTTCTCCCATTGTTTTTCATTTTCTTCTTTTTTGAAGTTTTGTTTATTTAAGTAATCTATACCCAACAAGGGGCTTGATGTAGACCTATTTATACTGACATCAGCAGATGTCTAACATATATTAAATGGAAAAAAAAACAATTACAAAGCAGAGTGTATAGTATAATATCGTTTTTATTTTTATTGAAAGAATCAAAAACGTCTTCATAGAAGAGATATATACGTGTGAAAAGGAAAGTTAAATGTTAAATGTTAATTATGAGTGTTTTCCATTGCTGCTCCTGCTCTCCCAACCTTTCTAGGGAAGGAGGAGTCCTTTATTTACTTGACTAATGAGCCAACTATAGGATTTCTTTGGCTGAAAACTGGAAAAGCCTACAGACTGTTTTACTTGAGAGAAGACTAGGGAAATATAAAGGAAAGGAAAGGGAAGGGGGAGGAAGTTTGAGAAAAGGTGCCTATGACTATGGAGAGAGAGAGAGAAGGAGCAGGTGAGCAGTTTTGTGAGGTGGAGAGAAAATGGCTAACGTAGACACTTTAGAAGTTTTATGGTGACATGCAGTGTCATTTTCATGTTATTCATTTTCTCAAATGAAAAATGTAAAACTGTGGCATTTGTTCCCTTATTTCAAGGCAAAAGGCGAAAGTAGTGAAATAAAAATGACTTTTCATTCTACCCAATGCTTTTAAATAAAATCTTTCTCATTGGTAATACTAAAACAACCAGCTGTCTTTATTTTTGAAGGCCTTGACTAAATTCTCATTACAGATATTTGTTCAAGTGCTGTAGCAATTGGAATTGTCAGCTATAGAAGATGTGTATATGTGCGTATAATCACCTATTGTTTAACACTCTTTATCAGCTTCAGTTCATACCCTTCTGCAGTTTCAGTAACTGCTTGCTTGTATGTAATTTTTCCTTCTTTTTAAAATAGACTATTTAAAAACAATTTGAAATATAAAACAGACTATTTTTCAGAGCAGTTTTAAGTTCACAGCAAAACTGAGAGGAAGGTACAGAGAATTTTCATGTACCCCCTGTCCCCACATGTGGTTATTCTTCCCCGTTATCAATATTTGTCTATAGAGTGGTACATTTATTATAATTGATGAACCTACACTGACACATCATTATTATCCAGAGTCCATAGTTTATATTACAGATCACTCTTGTTGCATATTCTATGAGTATAGACAAATGTGTAATGACATGTATCCACCATTACAGTATCATATAAAGTAGCTTCACTGACCTAAAAATTCTCTGTGCTCTATCCATTCATTTCTCCCTCCCTCCTAAACCCTGACAAACACTGATCTTTTTACTGTCTCAATATATTTCCTTTTCCAGAATGTCATATGGTTGGAATTGTACAGTATGTAGTCTGAAGATTGGCTTCTTTCACTTAGTAGTATTCATTTAAAATTTCCTCCATGTCTTTTCATGGCTGAATACTATTCCATTGTCTGAAGTTCCACAATTTATTTATCCATTCACCTACTGAAGGACATCTTGGTTCCCTCCAAGTTTTGGCAATTATACTATAAACATCCATGTTGAGGGTTTTTGTGTACACTTAACACACAAAACTCCTTTGGGTACATATCATGGAGCTCAGTTACTGGATTGTTTGGTATGGGTTGTTTAGTTTTGTTAGAAATTGCTGGACTACCTTCCAAAGTGGCTATACCATTTTGTAATCCCAAAAGCAATGAATGAGAGTTCTTGTTGCTCCACATCATTGCCAGCATTTGATATCAATGTTGTGGATTTTGCCATTCTAATGATTGTATAGTGGTATCTTGTTTTAATTTGCATTTCTCTGATGACATATGATGCAGAACATCTTTTCATATGCTTATTTGAATGTGTATATCTTCTTTGGTGAGGTGTCTGATACGATCTTTGGCCCATTTTTAAATTGGGTTGTTTATTTTCTTATTGTTGAATTTTAATAGTTCTTTATGTATTTTGGATAACAGTCCTTTATCTGATATCTCTTTAGCAAATACTTCCTCTCAGTGTATGGCTTAACTTTTCATTCTCTTGACAATGTCTTTTGCAGAGCAGAAATGTTTAATTTTAATGAAGTCCAGCTTATCAATTTTTTCTTTTGGGGCACCTGGGTGGCTCAGTGGTTGAATGTCTGCCTTTGGCTCAGGTCATGATCCCAGGCTCCAGGAATCGAGTCCCACATCAGGCTCCCTGCAGGGAGTCTGCTTCTCCTTCCGCCTATGTCTCTGCCTCTTTCTGTGTGTCTCTCATGAATAAATAAATAAAACCTTAAATTTTTTTTTTCTTTCTTGGATCATCGCTTTGATCTTGCAACTAAAAAGTCACCACCAAAACCAAGGTCCTCTAGCTTTTTTCCTATGTTATATTCTAAGAGTTTTATAGTTTTGTGTTTTATATTTAGGTCTGTGATCCATTTTGAGTTAATTTGGGGAAGGGTGTAAGGTAAGTGTCTATATTCATATTTTTAAAAAAATATTTATTTATTCATAGAGACACACACGCAGAGAGAGAGGCAGAGACACAGGCAGAGGGAGAAGCAGGCTCCATGCAGGGAGCCCGACGTGGGACTCGATCCCGGGTCTCCAGGATCACACCCCAGGCTGCAGGCGGCGCTAAACCACTGCACCACGGAGGCTGCCCTATATTCATATATATTTTTTTTGCATGTGGATATACAGTTGTTCTAGCACCATTTGTTGAAAAGACTGTCTTTTGTCCAATGTATTTTGTTCCTTTGTAAAAAATCAGTTGGCTGTATTTATTTTATTATTATTTACTATTATTATTATCAGCAGACTATTTCTGGGCTCTGTATTCTGTGTGATTGATATATTTGTCTAGACTTTTGTATATACCACACTGTCTTGATTCCCGTAGCTTTATAGTAAGTCTTGAAGTCATGTAGTATCAGTCTTCTGACTGTATCCTTCTCTCTCTCTCTCTTTTTTTTTAAGTGTGTGTGTGTGAGAGAGAGAGATAGAGAGTGGGGTGGGAAGGGGCAGAAGAGGAGAGAGAGAGAGAGAATCTTAAGCAGACTCCCTGCCAATCAAGGAGCCTGATGTGGGGCTCAGTCTCACTCCAAAACCATGACCTGAGCCAAAATCAAGAGTCAGATGCTCAACTGCCTAAGCCACCCAGGCACTCCTGTTTCCTCTTTTAACATTGAATTGGCTATTCTGTGCCTTTTCCCTCTACATATCAGCTTAGAATTAGTTTGTCAGTATCTACAAAATAATTTCCTAGGGTTTTGACTGGGATTGATTAATGTATATATCAGGCTGGAAAGAACTGGCATCTTGACAACACTGAGTTTTTCTACTTATGAACATGAACTATCTCTCCATGTATTTAGTTCTTTGATTTCTTTCATCAGAGTTCTGTAGCTTTCCTCATGTATATAATTTTGTATGTTGCAAATTGACCTTGGAAATTGTTATAAGTAGTTCAACCAGGGGTACCTGGGTGGCTTGGGGGTTGAGCATCTGCCTTTGGCCCAGGTCATGATCCTGGGGTTCTGTGATTGAGTTCTGTATCAGGCTCTCGGTAGGGAGACTGCTTCTCTCTCTGCCTATGTCTCTGCCTCTCTCTCTGTTTCTGTCATGAATAAAGAAATACAATCTTAAAAAAGAAGAAAAGAAAAAGTAGTTCAACCAACTTACTCTATTCACATAGTAGGTCCTGGTTCATATAACCATATAAGCTGGTTCATATAAGCTGTAGGAACCAGGATCCAGAGAGCCATACTAAAGAGTTCTTGGCTTTTCTTGTTTGAAAGAGCACTTCTTCTTTTTTTTTTTTAAAGATTTATTTTTATTTATTTATGATAGACACAGAGAGAGAGAGGCAGAGGAAGAAGCAGGCTCCATGCCGGGAGCCTGACGTGGGACTCGAACCCGGGACTCCAGGATCGCACCCTGGGCCAAAGGCAGGCACGAAACCGCTGAGCCACCAGGGATCCCCTGAAAGAGCACTTCTTTCTGGACTTTCATGTTTTAATGGAGAAAGTAATAACACTTACCAGATTCTATCCTTACTCCGCACGGATGTAATAAAACATGGTAGTATTATATGGTTCTGTGTGTGACCTTGAGCAAGCTAGTTCACCTCTTTGTGCCTCAGTTTTCTCAAGTAATTTCATAAGATTGCTATAAAAATTAAATTAGGAAACACATGCAGGTGTTTATAGCGTAGCACCTAGCATATGCTATGTATTCAATAAATGATAGCTAGTAGAAGTTTGCTATTATTGAATTTTCTTCCTCCAGAATTTTAAACTATGTCAGAAAAAACAAACAGCTATCAATTTTCTCAAATTCCACACTTAATTCAATCTGATATAAATCTAGTTGTATCCATGGTAAACTTGAAGTAGTAACGAAAAAACGGTTTTGTTTGGGTTTTGTTTTTTAAATTAAGTTGTGAAAGGAGTTCAAAGGAGCAACAGAATGAAACATACTTAAGTGGTGAAACAATACTCCCTTCTACCTACTTCCCACTCCTCTGCAATCATCAGCATTTATTTCCTTGAGGAAAGGATAATACAAGTGAAAAGCTTTTGAGTTACAAGAACCTGAACTTTGGAGTTATAAAACCCAAGGCCTAAAAGATTCAAGGTATAGAATTCATGCCGTCATCAGAGGATTTGGAAGAATAGATGAAGAGTGAGTCTGCTTACTCCACTCTGGACTAATAAAATGTTTATGGGCCCAGCAGGATGTGGGCACAAAGAAAGAGTGTTCATGAGTATATACATGAAATGTGTAGGCAGTAAGCCTGAGAGAGAGCCCACCTTATTGAAAAGACCAGCAGACTCAAAAAGGCTCTACTGCCAGGACCAATCAGGCATCCCAATACCTAGCAGGGCACAGGTAGGAATGAACACATGGCAGCTTAAATAGATGCTACCCAGAGGCCTCAACATCATGTTCAACTCTGGAACTTAAGTGCAGCCCAGGAAAAGGAAGGAGGGGGACATTTACTGAGATTAAGTTGTTATTGGGTGGAATGGAGGCTCAAAATAGAAATTAAGCCTACTGATATAAAAATAAAGTTAATTTTTTACACTCCTGAGTTAAGGTCTTAAATCTATAAAGATCTAAATATGTTCTCAGTGTCTTACTATAATGTTTAGAAGTGTAATATCCTTCTTGTATCTAAAAAACTATAGGCTGCCTTCCAAACATCATGCCTAGAAAAAAGGTATCATTGTCCATGATGCTAATTACACATTACATAGAAAGTAAATGCTTTAACCATACCAGGGTAGAATTAAAATACATACTTTATTTGGAAGGGGTCCTAAATTTGTAAGAAAACAACATTTTAGAATACTTGGTAGTTAAAATGATTTCCATGTATAGATGCTAAGTTGTCTAGACTTGCTTTATGAAGATGGGCTCCCTCAAACACCACCATCTTAGATAATTCAGCATTCAATGCAACAGCAAAAACATAGCACGTTAAATCTGGCTGGAATGTAGATAGAGACTGACATGTTAGATTTAGTACAACTGTAGAATTAATACTCAAAACCCCCATGCTGCATAGTTTTCCCATATGCTACATAAAAATGCTATATAGTTTCTCACTCACAAGCTGCTATACTAGGGTGCTAGCTGATTTTATGCCTTCAACTTGCTTAATGTTTTCATTTATATACAATAGAGTTTTACATCACATCGGTCAAACAACCTATTGCAAAATAATTTACAGCAAAATCATATTAAATTTATACAAAGTATTGATTTAGCATTAATTTTCAAACTGTGAAAGTCAATAAATTATAAATCTATAAATAAGTTAGTGAAGCAAAAGACATAAATGACAAAAAAAATTAGTCATTGTGTTGTGTATTTGCTTTTTAGATAGCTATATGGGGAAAATATATGGAGGACGACTTCATAAAATTTAAAATTAGTAACATAAAAATAACATAATACACAAAGAAGTAAACTATTTCAACAAAATTGTGAAGAAAAATCACCCAAGAAAGTGGTTCATAATCTTGACATACTGGCATCACAGTTCAGTTGAATGATACCCTGCAAAGAAAAGCATCTTCACACCCTTGTTCTTCCAAAAAATTTTGGAGATAGATTGATAACACAATCTATTTAATTCTCAGAATATCATGTTTCTGTTTGTGTGCATATGTTTGAATATCTTTACTATTTAAAAGACCACATTGAAGACATTACCTTGGCAATATAATAGTTTAAACCCCAGTCGATATTTGAATCTCCTCTACTATGTGCTTTTTTTTTTTTTTTTTTTTTACTATGTGCTTTAATAAGCAATCACCCAGCCTACATTTGATCACCTGCAGTGATGTGAACTCACTATCTCTGATACATAACTGTCTATTTGTTTTAGCTTTGACTGGTTACTTAGAAATTGTAGCAATGCCAGTTTTGTTTTCATTTTGGTCAGAGAAACCTTTCTTCTAAGACCATATTTACCAGATCCTTTGTAACCCAATCTCAGTGGTGTCAAGTAGGCACAATAGAGATCAGATAAGAGAGGACTCCTGGGTGGCTCAGCAGTTGAGCATCTACCTTTGGCTCAGGGCCTGATCCTGCAGTTCCAGGATCGGGTCCCACATTGGGCTCCCGGCATGGAGCCTGCCTCTCTCTCTGCCTGTGTCTCTGCCTCTCTCTCTCTGTATGTGTCTCTCATGAATAAATAAAATCTTAAAGAGAGAGATTAGATAAGAGAGTCATTATGGGTCATCCCAGGATTCCAGGATCGAGTCCCACATTGGGGGTCCCTGCATGGAGCCTGCTTCTCCCACTGCCTATGTCTCTGCCTCTCTCTCTCTGTGTCTCTTGTGAATAAATAAATAAAATATTTTAAAAAGTCATTATGTTAATGAAGATACCATTATAATTGCTTAGAAGAAAAGTCCTTCATTTTGACACATTTTCTTGTTAGTTGCTGTTTTCATTAGTTACTATTGTTTAGTGAAAAAAGAGGGTTTTCATTTGGAGAATTATGTCATGAGAATGTACATTCCTGTCAAGAGTCCTGAGTCCACTGTGATTGGACTAGTTGAGGTTTAGTTCCTGTGCCCACCATAGGCCAGGGGAATGGGATGCATTAAACTTGGTATGTGCTTTAACTCTAGGCCCTGTGGTAGTATCCTGTCAGATCATGTCGATTGTGAAAGGGTGAGCAATGAATCACAAAGGAAAATTAGGGCTATGACTAGGTCTACTGTGAATGTTGTGCAGGTTGTGCACTGCACAACTCCAAAGGTCAGCATTCACACTGTCTGCAATGTGATTAGCACCCCCTTGGAATTTTTCAGTGTACAACCTATGCAGCTTTATGCAGTAATCCTAAGCCATGACTTGGAAAAGAAAGAAATGCTGGAGAAGCAAATTACAAATATCCTCTATTCTAATAAACTACTTTGCTTATCTATTTGTTCCCTAAAAGCTTAAGAGAGTACTTATGATCCTTTAATTTTTTTTAACTTATGATCCAATTTTAACTGTTTCCCTGATCTATTTATTTATTTAAAAAAATTTTTTTTAAGATTTTACTTATTTATTCATGAGAGATACACAGAGAGAGAAAGAACACAGGCAGAGGGAGAAACAGGCTCCATGCAGGGAGCCCAACGTGGGACTCGATCCTGGGTCTCCAGGATTACACCCTGGACTGAAGGTGGCGCTAAACTGCTGAGTCACCAGGGCTGCCCTCCCTGATCTATTTATATGTCTTGTCTCTGAAACAGTAGTTTTTAAAAATGGTACTATTTTTTTTTTAATTCAAGTTAGTTAACATATAGTATAGTATTGGTTTCAGGGGTAGAATTTAGTGATTCATCACTTATATATAATATCCAGTGCTCATCTGAACAAGTGTCCTCCTTATTGTCCATCACCCATTTAGCCCATCCTCCCACATACCTCCCCTCCAGTATTCCTCAGTTCTCTACATTCAAGATCTCTTATTGTTTACCTCCCTCTTTGTTTTCCTCTTGTTTTATTTTTCCTTCCCTTCTCCTATGTTCATGTATGTTGTTTCTTAAATGCCACATATGAGTGAAATTGTGTATTTGTCTTTCTCTGACTGACTTATTTCGCTTAGCATAATACCCTCTGGTTCCATCCATGTCACTGCAAATGGCAAGATTTCATTCTTTTTGATGGCTGAGTAATATTCCTGTGTGTGTGTGTGTGTGTGTGTGTGTGTGTATGTGTGTGTCAGTGTCACATTTTCTTGATCCATTCATCAGTCAATGGACATTTGGGCTCTATCCATGATTTGGGTATTGTGGATAATGCTGCCATAAAAATCGAGGTGTATGTGCCCCTTCAAATCACTATTTTTGTATCCTTTGAGTTAATACCTAGTAATACAATTGCTGAGTTGTAGGATAGTTCTGTTATAACTTTCTGAGGAACCTCCATACTGAAACAGTAGTTTTCAATTCTTTTTTTTTTTTACTACAATATGCACAAAGAATGACTTTCATATAAGTTTACATGTAGGCTACATATAATCCTGAATATGTACTCAAACTCTACCCTTTTGTCACTTATTCAAGAAAATACAACTGTGCTCTCTTGGGAACAAAAGAGAAGTGAGAGCCTTGGACCTTGTGTGGAATGTGGTGTTCGTGAAGTGTGAGTCCTGCCCTTCCCCATAGGAAGTCAAGTTATATGGGAGATCCTTAGAGGATCTCTTGTAAACTGTGTTTTGAGGGAAGTGCCTGCAAGAAGGAGTGACTGGCATTTTGGTATCGCAGATGTCCACACCTCTGTTTAGGTGGCACATCTGATCTATCACCTGTCTGAGCAAGGGAAGAGTAAATATGAAAGAAATGGAGAGACAAAGACTGGGCTTGGTGGAGCAGCCTACATTCTCTTGTATTAGAACAAGGATGTCAGCCTTTCTCAGGGGTTGGGAGGTATAGAAAGCAACTACCTGTCCAACAGAGCTTCTCACTGACTGAAGGTACCCCAACAATGAAAGGCTAAAGGAGACAAGCACAGACGTGGTAAAAGTGAAGCTAGAACCAGACCTCTCAAGACTGAGAACTGAGTTGTGGTGAGGCCCCATCACACGCCCCAAGAAACCACACAGTAGCCATAGGAAGAAGTAGACAATTGAACACCTTTCACATAGAAGATACTTTGGTGGTCATGGTGGTGAGCTACCCAGATTTCCATTCAAGAAAGAACTTGCTTTTCAACTGCAGGAAGTGCAGTTAGCTGACCACCTCCAGCTGCAACATCTCCAGGATTAGATGCAGAATTTGAGCTAGGGCCTATGCTTTTTCTGGGTAGCCCTTAGTGACAAAACACAGTAGGCGAATAAGGCCTGGCCTCTTCTGCTTGGTGCAAGACTCCTCTACTGTGCAGTCTTTGCTTCATAGCTCCTTCTTGGTTGATTGAGACTTTGTCAGACCTGCATCACATTCTGAGATTATCCCTTTCTGATTTTGTTTCCCCGACCCTATCCTTTATCTTTTGTAGGCATTACTCTTTATATCTTGTACTCCTAACTCTGTTGCAGTATCTACTTCTTGGACAACTTGTACTAACACAGTATCCTTGACCAGTTAGCATTTACCAGAGAAATAGTGACAAGTCACTTCCATACCCAATTAGAGAAAGGGAAGTTTGCTGTTTTCACCCTTCCAGGTACTACCAGCAGCAGGGGAGTAGAAACAGAAAGGTGAGGAGACAGAAGTAAAGCAGATGATTCCTCCTTCCCACCCCATCCTTTCAGCTTTGGGTCAAGCCTTCTCTGGGAAGGAAGGGGGGATGAGAAAGAAACTAAGTTAAAATTAGGGTTACCATGGGACATCTGGGTGGCTTAGGGGTTGAGCATCTGCCTTTGGCAGAGGGTGTGACCCCAGGGTCCTGGGATCAAGTCCTGCATCAGGCTCCCTGCAAGGAGCCTGCTTCTCCCTCTTTCTATGTCACTGCTTCTCTCTCTGTATCTCTCATGAATAAATACATAAAATCTTAAAAAAAAAAAAGCACTGGGGTTACCAGATTTGCAAATAAAAATACAGGACATCCAATTAAATTTGAATTTCAGATGAACATTGAATAACTTCTCAGTATAAGTATGTCCCAAATATTGCATGTTTCTTTTTTTTTAATATTTTATTTATTAGAAACAGAGAGGCACAGACACAGGCAGAGGGAGAAACAGACTCCATGCAGGGAGTCTGATGTGGGACTTGATCTTGGACCTCCAGGATCATGCCCTGGGCTGAAGGCAGCACTAAACCACTAAGCCATCGGGGCCACCCCATATTGCATGTTTCTAAATACATTTTTTCCAGACTTAGTTGTTTGTTTTAAGGGATAAACTTTTAATCCTCAAAAGGGATCAGAAAGGTATAGAATTTGACCAAGATGTTAAAGGGAAGAAAGAGATTCAACATAGTACAGCTGGACCCATGAGAGAAAAAAAAGTTTCAAATTTGAGATTAAACTTTTCAATAAACTGGTTATATGCATAAGCATATAGAGTAAATCTTTCCAACACTTCTATACTTTAATTGTGATTAGTAACAATTATTAGATGCTATAATGCACCAATGGCTTGGTGTCTTCTATTGAACCCTGATTTCAAAGACACTTCAGTGGAATGTCATCTATTTAAGTTGAAGGGTGTAAAAAAACCTTCCTATACTCTCAAAAATCCTTAGAGCTGTCCAAAAGAAAGTAAAAGAAAAGAGCTTTGTTCTTTTGCCCTGCACTTGCTTGAAACTTCTAAATTTTTAACCTTGGGTAACAAGTTCATCCTATCAACTCCTAGCCATTGTTGCATGCTGCAGAAGAGGTAGCTATCACACCCTCTTATCTCACCTCTCTGTCAAGGTCAACAGCTAGACAGAGCCCAGAGTGGAGAGGGTGGAACTTAAAATTGCTTATGAAATATATTTGTTCTGAGGAGGACCTGAGGGGTGAGTTCTGGAAGAATAAACAAGAGACAATTTCCAGAGGGCAAGAGAACAAAATATAGTGAGGAAATACAGCTCAGACACACATATTGTGCAATGTATGTATTGGGGTGGGGGGCAGGCAATTACAGGTTTATGCTCAGGAATGAATGAATTAATTGAACAAGCAGATATTTCTTGGTTCTTGAATTTTATTTTATTTTATTTTTATTTATTTATTTTTTTTTTTGGTTCTTGAATTTTAATCACACCTTTTAAAGAGTGTAAGTAA
The DNA here is from genome assembly GCF_003254725.2 of Canis lupus dingo. Taxonomy (NCBI): domain Eukaryota; kingdom Metazoa; phylum Chordata; class Mammalia; order Carnivora; family Canidae; genus Canis; species Canis lupus. The sequence continues at coordinate 35,697,433 of NC_064251.1, forward strand.
CATTTATGTAAAAACATATCTGACTGGGAAGAAATATACCACAATGCTATTTCACACAATATATTTTTGGTATATTCTCTATGAACTGTGTATGTATCATTTTTATGATTCTTAAACAGACCCATTTGTGCCAGCATTTTAATACCATAAATAAATGCCCATAAAACAATTTTTTTACTTCTTTTGACTCTTTGCTGTTTCCATTGTTTATAGCAATGTAATGATTAAGAATATTTTTTCATCTGAAATTGACTTATAAATGATTACCTAGTTGAGTGCATCAAATAATCATATAAATGAAATGAATAATGGGGAATTCTGATTTTACCCGTACACTCAGCCTTATTGGAAAGGGTAGTTGTGTAAATTAATAATATCATATCTAGGTGTAAAAGACCAACATAAATAATTTATATGTGTTCCTTTTTTTTTTTTTAATTTTTATTTATTTATGATAGTCACAGAGAGAGAGAGAGGCAGAGACATAGGCAGAGGGAGAAGCAGGCTCCATGCACCGGGAGCCCGACGTGGGATTCGATCCCGGGTCTCCAGGATCGCGCCCTGGGCCAAAGGCAGGCACCAAACCGCTGCGCCACCCAGGGATCCCTATGTGTTCCTATATTAATATAATATAGTATAGTTTAAGTGAAGGAAGCGTTGGGTTGATAAGAACCATCAAATTTATAATTATTTTATTATTTTATTTTTATTTTTTAGAATTCTTTTAATATCAGGCATTTTATAGATAAATATTCTATAAAGGCCACATAGAACCTAGATTCCATAAAATCCAGGTAATATATTGATCTCATATCTGTAAATCAACAATTTGATCTTCACATGAATGCATTCCACTTCATGCTTCATCATAAATTTAAATTTAGAATTATGAAGGTTTTATATTTTTTTCAATAGAACGATAAAATCTCATCATAGAGATCATCAACTGAGCCTCATGCCTCTAGGCAGAACCATAATTAAGTCATCTTAGATGGGTAATTGTCCATCCAGTCAGAGTCTGTAACATGCTCAGTATTCCATTCTTATAAAGATCTTTCAACAGAAGTTTCTTTATTATGTTTTAATTTAAGTATTTGCTTTTCAGTTTAGTCCCACTTCATCTGACTTTATATTACATATAGGAATTTATCCCATTATAAACATTTATGCAGTAAGTTTCCTTATTTCATCATTTCATTTTACTCAGTGCCACCCTGATGAGAAAATATTGTTTCATGTTCATCGTTAATGTTATTTGCTTATATATTAACTACATTTTCTTCTCTTTTATCAGAGTATAATGATTTACTATTACATTGCCCATTTAATTGATATCTGTATATGGTGCTTTCTTTTTTCATATAATTTGCTTTGACAAAGCAAAAAATGGCTCTCATGTATTTATCCGTAATTTATAAGTACTAAGCTGTAGTAATTTGAGCTCATACAGATGGCTTACCTTGAGTAAAATTATTGAAGAACGCTGAAATGTATACGAATGAGAGACGATTATCATCTATCAGATCCATGATTTCCCGCAATCTATGTTTTTAGTGGTGTTTAATTGTTGTCAGTACCTGGCACAGTATTTAGGACTGGAGCAATAATTAGTATGAATAATAATTTAACCACTATGATGCATCTCCTATTGATAAAATAGCCCTTAAAAGATGGCAATGCGGGTTTCTAATCTGTCTGGATAGCATGGTGCCCTGCGTTCTCCTTCCCTTTGACACTGAACCACTTGTTGCTCCAGATAACCGAAATATAACATATAAGCAAGGATGGGTTTTCATCAAAGCAGCCCTATATGAGAGATGAGGAAATATTTAGGGTACCAGGCACATAGGTTATATACAGTGGGGAATGTCTAGAGATGAAACTAAAAGTATCACATGGTTAAGGGCCTTGTATGTTACACAGAAGAGTTTGGATTTTGTTCTTAAGAATTAATTATAGGGCAGCCTGGGTGGCTCAGCCATTTAGCGCCACCTTCAGCCCAGGGCGTGATCCTGGAGACACGGGATCGAGTCCCACGTCGGGCTCTCTGCATGGAGCGTGCTTCTGTCTCTGCCTCTCTCTCCGTGCGTCTCTATGAATACATAAATAAAATCTTAAAAAAATTAATTATAGCATTAGGCAGGGACCTTGAAGAAGTATTATGCAGATTTAGATTTAGAAAGAGCATTCCACAGGAGAACAGTGGAATGGTAGGTATACAGATAGAAAAATGGCAAAGGCTTGATCTAAGGCAATGATGTGGAATGAAGGGAAAGGGTGGAATTGAGAATTACAAAAGGTAGAATAAAGAGGATTAGGTGGTTGATTAAATATCCTCTAAATCTGAAATCCATTAACACATTAACAAAGCACACAACATGGAATTTCATCCAAAGGAAGATTGAGCTACTAATAGACAGCAAGAAGGCAAGAATGCTGGACAGCCATAAAAAACAGCAAATATGCACTACTGAATCAAGGCAAATTAAGAGAGGCTATTTTTTCCATTTAACTTAAATCTTTCCTATTTTGGTTAATCCATTTTGTCATAAAACATTGCAGTTTTCTTTCACAATACCTTTAAGTGGCACGCATTTATCATTTCTTCTTCTAAATCCTGTTGCAATCAGATTCACAGGCAGAGTATAGTACTCATATGCCCTATCCTACTTTTTGGCAGTAGCTTCGGGGAAAAATAATGGCAACGTTGCATAAAAGCTACAATTAGAGTTCTGTCTTTAGATCTTCAAAATACTTTAGAATAGTAGAAGTATTTTTTATGTATAAAAAGACTCTTAGCAACTGAAAAGTTATTAGCATTCTTTCAAAAGCCAGTATCAATCTTGGCAAGCTTGTATTTTTTTCCAGCTTTATTGAAATGTAATTAACCTATAACGTGTAAATGTAAGGTGTACAATCTGTTAATTTGATTTACTTACATACTACAAAATGATTACCATAGTAGGATAGTTAACTCTTCCCTCACCTCATATAATTACCATTTCTTTTTTGTGATTAGAATATAAGATCTACTCTCAGCAACTTTCAAGTATATATACTGCAGGCTTTTAAACTATAATCACCATGCTGTACATTAGGTCCCCAGGACATTTTATTTTATTTTATTTTTTTTAAAGATTTTATTTATTTATTCATGAGACACACACACACACACACACAGAGGCAGAGACACAGGCAGAGGGAGAAGCAGGCTCCATGCAGGGAGCCCGACGTGGGACTCGATCCCAGGTCTCCAGGATCAGGCCCTGGGCTGAAGGCGCGCTAAACTGCTGAGCCACCCGGGCTGCCCTCCCAGGACATTTTATAACTGGAAGTTTGTACTTTTTATCAACATCTCCCCAAATCTTCCCACCCCTTACCCCATCCCTTCAGGCCCCTGGCAACCATCATTCTGGGTAAGGACTTCCAGTACTACCTATGTTGAATACAAAGGGGACCCTTTGCTGTTTCTGATCTTGGAGGAAAAGCTTTCAGTAATTCACTGCTGAGTATGATGTTTGAGCTTATCATATATGGCCTTCATTATGTTCATTTTATACCTAATTTATCGAGGAATTTTATCATGAAAGGATATTGGATTTTGCCAAATGCTTTTTGTGAAGCTATGGATGTGATCATATGATTTGTCTTTCATTCTACTTACTGATTCGCCTGTGTTGAATCATCCTTACAACCCTGGGATAAATCCTTTTGATCGTAGTGTATAACCCTTTTTAATATTCCACTGAATTCAATTTGCCAATGTTTTGTTGAGAGTTTTTGCATCCATATTCATTGGGGATATTTGCCTATAATTTCCTTTTTGTGTGTGGTGTCCTTATCTGACTTTGGTAGAAGGGTACTGCTGGTCTTATGAACTGAGTTTGGGAGTATTTCCACTTCTTCAGTTTTTGGAAGAGTTTGAGAAGGATTGGCTTTAATTTTTCTTTAATGTTTGGTAGAATTTACCAGGGAGACCATCTGGTCCTGGGCTTTTCTTATTAGATATTTTATTACTGCTTCAGTAATCTTACCCATCTTACTCATTATGAGTCTGTTCAGATTTTCTATTTCTTTATGATCAGTCTTGATAGGTTTTATGTTTTGAGGAATTTGCCCATTTCTTTTTGGTTATCCAGTTTGTTGATATGTAATTGTTTAAATTTTTTTTTTTTTATGGTAGTCACAGAGAGAGAGAGAGAAGAGAGAGAGAGAGAGGCAGAGACACAGGCAGAGGGAGAAGCAGGCCCCATGCACCGGGAGCCTGACGTGGGATTCGATCCCGGGTCTCCAGGATCGTGCCCTGGGCCAAAGGCAGGCGCCAAACTGCTGCGCCACCCAGGGATCCCGATATGTAATTGTTCATGGTAGCCTCTTATCCTGTCTTTCTGTGGTATTAGTTGTTACATCTCCTCTTATGTTTCTGATTTTATGTACTTGAATCTTCTTTTTTCCCTTAGTCTACTCAACGTTTTTCAATTATGTTTATATTTTCAAAAAGTACCTCTTCAGTTTGTTGATCTTTTAAATTGTTTTTCTGGTCTCAATTTATTTCTGCTGTCATCTTTGTTGTTTCTTTTTTCTGCTAACTTTGGGCTTCATTTGTTTTTGTAGTTCCTTAAGATATAAAGTTAGTTTGAGATCTGTTTTCTTAATGTTTTCTTTAATGCTATAAATTTTCCCCAAGTGCTGCTTTTGCTACATAAGTGTTGGTATGTTGTTGTTTCCATTGTCATTTGTTTTAAGATAATTTTTAATTTTTTTCTTTTTGACCCATTGAAAGTGTTTTAACTTCCACATGTTTGTAAATTTCCAGTTTTTCTCTTGTTATTGATTTCTAGCTTTATACCATTATGGTCAGAAAAGACACTTAGCATGATGTTCAGCTTCAATTTACCAATATTTGTTTTGTGTTGTAACACAATCTATCCTGAAGAATGGGTTTTTTAAAATTATTAAAAATTTATTTATTTATTTATTTATTTATTTATTTATTTTGGAGAATGTTCTATGTGCACTTGAGGATGTATTCTGCTGTTGTTGGACGGAATGTTATATATATATATGTATGTATTAGGTCCATTTGTCTAAGATATAGTTTAGTTCCAACATTTCCTTACTGATTTTCTGTCTGGATGGTCTACGATTGTTGACAGAGGGGTATTGAAGTCCTCTACTATTACTGTGTTATTGTCTATTTCTCCCTTCCGATCTGTTAGTTTCATTTTAATATATTTAGGTGCTCCAATGTTGGGTGCATATATGTTTATGATTGTTACTTTCTTGATGAATTGACCTTTTTATCATTATATAACGACCTTATTTATCTCTTGTTAGTTTGGGCTTAAAGTTTATTTTATATGATATAAATATAGCTTTCCCTTCTCTATTTTTTTTAAGATTTTTAAAAAATTTATTTATTCATGAGAAACACAGAGAGAGAGAGAGGCAGAGACACAGACAGAGGGAGAAGCAGGCTCCATGCAAGGAGCCTGATGTGGGACTCGATCCACGGTCTCCAGGACCACACCCTGGGCTGCAGGTGGCGCTAAACCGCTGCGCCCCCAGGGCTGCCCATCCCTTCTCTCTTTTGGTTTCCACTTGCATGGAATACTTCTTTCCACCTCTTCACTTTATGCCTCTATGTGTCCTTAAAGCTGAAGTATCTTGTAGGCATGATATGATTGAATTTTATTGGTGGTGGTGGTGGTAGTGGTGGTGGTGATTTTGGTCCATTCAGCCACGTTATGCCTTTTAATTGGAAAATTTAATTCATTTAAATTTAGAATAATTATTGATAGGTAAGGACTTACTAGTGCCATCTTATTTTCTGTTTTTAGTTCTCTCATTTTACTTTTTCTCTTTTGCCTCATTCCCTTGTGAATTGATGATTTTATATAGTGGTATGCTTTGAGTCTCATCTCTTTACCGTTGTTAATCTACTGTAGGTTTTTGCTTGGTGGTTACAATGAGGCTTGCATAAAATGTTTTATAGATATGTGAGTCTATTTTATGCTGATAATTTAGCTTCATTACCATACATTCTACCCTTTACTTTCTCTCTTTTATGTTTTTAATTATCACAATTTCTTTTTTAATATTGTCTAACCATTAACAAATTTTTGTAGCAGTAGTTATTTTTTATACCATTGTCCTTTAAATTTAACCTTTATACTAGAGTTAAATGCTTAACATACAACCATATTATAGTATCAGAGTATTCTAATTTCACTGTATACTTACCTTTATCAGTGTGTTGTATATTTTCATATTACTAATTAACATCATTTCAGGGCACCTGGGTGGCTCAGGCAGTTAAGGGTCTGCCTTTGGCTCAGATCATGATTCCAGAGTTCTGGAATTGAACCCGGAATCAGACTTCTTGCTCTGTGGGGAGCCTGCTTCTCCTTTTTCCTCTGCCTGCCTCTCTCCCTGCTTGTGTGCTCTCTCTCTCTTCAAATAAATATGTAAAATCTGGGTCCCTGGGTGGCGCAGTGGTTTGGCGCCTGCCTTTGGCCCAGGGCACGATCCTGGAGACCCGGGATCGAATCCCACGTCGGGCTCCCAGTGCATGGAGCCTGCTTCTCCCTCTGCCTATGTCTCTGCCTCTCTCTCTCTCTCTCTCTCTCTGTGTGACTATCATGAATAAATTAAAAAAAAATTTTCAAATAAATATGTAAAATCTTTTTTAAAAAAATTAGCATTGTTTTATTTTAGCTTAAAGAACTCCTTTCAACATTTTTTTATAAAAGAAATCTAGTGGTGATCTTCTTCAGCTTTTGTTTGTCTGGGAAAGTCTTTATCTCTCCTTCATTGTGAATGACAGTTTTGCTGGGTAGAGTATTCTTGGTTGGCAGGGTTTTTTTTTTTAAGGACTTTAAATATATCATCTTATTCTGTTCTGGCCTATAAAGTTTCTGCTGAGAAATCTGCTCAAAGCCATATGAGGATTTTCTTGTATTAATTACAGGCATTTTTCTTTTATGATTTTCTCTTTGTCTTTGATATTTGACAGTTTTATTTTATTTTATTTATTTTTTTTGACAGTTTTATTTTAATATGTCTTAGAGAAGATGTCTTTAAATTGAATTTAGGGGAAACCTATAAAATTCGTGAACTTGGATATCCAAATCTCTCTCCAAATTTGGGAAGTTCTCAGACATTATTTCTTTTGTTCTTTCTTGTTAAAAAATATTTATTTGAGAGAGAGAAAGTGAGTGAGAGAGAGCACAAACTTGGGGGAGAGGCAGAGGGAGAGGGAGAAGCAGACTCCCCACCAAGCAGGGAGCCCAACGTGGGGCTCGATCCCAGGACCCTAGGATCATGAACTGACCTGAAGACAAATGCTTAACCAACTAAGACACCCAGGTGTCCAACATTACTTCTTTAAGCTTTCTATACTTGTCTGCCCCTTTCTCCTTCTCTTCTCCTTCTGGAACTCCAATAATTCATAAATTGTTTCTTTTGATGTTATTCCATAGATCACATAGACTTTCTCCATTCTTTATTATTCTTTTTCCTTTGTTCTTCTCTGATGGGTAATTTCAAAATTTTTGTCTTTTGATTCAAAGGTGCTTTTTTTCTTTTGGATCTATTCTGATATTGGTGCTCTCTATTAGATCTTTCATTCATTATATTTTTCAGTTCCAGAATCTGTTTTTATTTCTTTTATGATTTCTATCTCTTTGTGAAACCTCTCATGAGGTTTGTTCATGTATTGTTTTCCTGATTTTGTTGAATTGTCAATGCTTTCTTATAGCTCATCGAGATTCCTTAAAACAGCTATTTTGAATTCTTTTTTTTTTTTTTTTTTTTTTTAGCTATTTTGAATTCTTTATTGGGTAAATAACAGAAATCCATGTAGTTGGGGCCAGTTACTATGAGATTATTGTGATCTCTGGTGGTCTCATGTTTCCCTGATTCTTCATGTTCTCTAAAGTTTTATGTTGCTGTCTTCATATTTGAAGTAGCAATCACCTCCTCCAGTTTTTACTAACTGCCCTCTATAATTGTCCAAATTTATATGTTTTAAGTCACTAAACTTTGACGTGGAATATTACACGGCAGTAGATACAGGAACATTTGTGTATGTTGAGTCTTCTCCTCTCTTTTAGTGGCTAGATAGTATGCCGTTTTTAAAATGTATTTTAGGGATCCCTGAGTGGCGCAGCAGTTTGGCGCCTGCCTTTGGCCCAGGGCGCGATCCTGGAGACCCGGGATCGAATCCCACGTCGGGCTCCCGGTGCATGGAGCCTGCTTCTCCCTCCTCCTGTGTCTCTGCCTCTCTCTCTCTCTCACTCTCTGTGTGACTATCATAAATAAATAAAATTTTTAAAAAAATGTATTTTAAAATATATTTTAAAATATGTTTTTAAAACAATTTATTTAAACAGTCTCCAATGTTTCATTATTACAAATAATAGTGCAGTGAATATCTGTATACATGTTATGTATATTATATATATAGTGAAAGTATATTTAAAGGACAAATTCCTAGAAGTAGATGTTAGTTCAAAGGATTTATGCATGTGTAATTTTTTAGATATTTTACAATGGCTCCATAGAGTTACATCAGTTTTCATAACCTGCAGAAATGAATAAGAATGCCTATTGTCTCATATCACCAATATAGTATGAAATCAACTATTTTTTTTAATTTTTTAAAATTTATTTATGATAGTCACAGAGAGAGAGAGAGAGGCAGAGACATAGGCAGAGGGAGAAGCAGGCTCCATGCACTGAGAGCCCGACGTGGGATTCGATCCCGGATCTCCAAGATCGCGCCCTGGGCCAAAGGCAGGTGCCAAACCGCTGCGCCACCCAGGGATCCCGAAATCAACTATTTTTTTAAAGACTTTATTTATTTGACAGAGAAAGAGAGAGAGCAAAAGCAGAGAGAGTAACAGAGGACGAGGGAGAAGTAGCCTCCCCGCTGAGCAGGGAACCCAATACGGGGCATAATCCCAGGACACTGAGACCATGACCCTAGCCCAAAACAGACACTGAGCCACCCAGGGGTCCTGAAATCAACTTGTTTAAACCAGTCTCCTGGGTGAAAAAAATAGTATCTCAATTGTAGTTTATTTATTCATTTATTTAAAATATTTTATTTGTTTATTTATTTGAAAGAGAGAGAAAGCATGAACATGGGGAGGGCAGAAAAAGAAGGAGAAAGAATCTCAAGCAGACTCTGATGAGCATGAAGCCTGATGTGAGGCTCAATCTTGGGACTATGAGACCATGAACTAAGCTGAAATCAAGAGTCAGACACTTAGCTGACTAAGCCACCCAGGCATTCCTCAATTGTAGTTTAAATGGGCATTTATTTTATTATGAGAGAATTTGAACATCTTTTCATTTCTTTTTTAAAGATTTTATTTATTTGTTCATGGGAAACACACAGAGAGAGACAGAGACAAAGGCAGAGGGAGAAGCAGGCTCCCCATGAAGAGCCCGATATGGGACTCAATCCCTGGACTGGGATCACGCTCTGAGCCAGAGGCAGATGCTCAACTGCTGAGCCACCCAGCCATCCTGAATATCTTTTCGTTTTTGAGTTATTCATAATTCTTTTTCAATGAATTTTCTGTTCATATGTTTTTTCTTCTTTTTCTGCTAGATCGCTGGTCTTCCTTTTTAGTGCCATAACAAGGGCACTTTAAAGAAATTATGTCAGGCAGCCCCGGTGGCGCAGCAGTTTAGCGCCGCCTGCAGCCCGGGGTGTGATCCTGGAGACCCAGGATCGAGTCCCACATCAGGCTTCCTGCATGGAGCCTGCTTCTCCCTCTGCCTGTGTCTCTGCCTCTCTCTTCGCTCTCTCTGAATGAATAAATAAATAAATCCTTAAAAAAACAAAGAAACAATAAAGAAATTATGTCTTTGTGATGTTGCAAATTATTTCTAGTTTTTCATTTTTTCTTTGCTTATAGTAATTTTTAATTATGCAGAGTTAAAAAAATCATTGGAAGGACATTTATGAAATCTACCCTTACAATAAAATTTTATGTGCACAATACAGCATTTTTATATATAGGCACAGTTATAGTATTTAAAAATTTTTTATATTGTTGAAATTATCAATTTTATTTTTGGTATTTTCTGGGTTTTGTGTCATACTTAGGCTTTTCCTATTTCAATAAGATTTAAAACACTTTTTTTCTAGTACTTTTATTTTTTTTCTAGTACTTTTAAAAAATGTATCTTTTATATGTCAAATTTATTTTGCTTTAAGGAGTAAGGAGTGAGGTAGGAATCAAACTTAATTTTTTTCCATATGACCGACCATTTTTTCTAATATCATGTACTAAATATACATATTCTTTTGTAAAGCATCATTAATAGCTGCATTTATCCTAGAAAAAGAACTTACATGCACACATACTAGCATATTAAACATTGCAGTAGAAATGGTGCACAGTATTTTGCATGACTTATCTCAGTTACTCTTCAGAGAATCGTTAACTCTATGAGGTATTCTCATTTTGTTGCTGTGGACCCTGATTTTGAGTGGGATTTAAGTAATTTTCTTAAGGGAATAAGCCTTAGGATGTGGCAGAGCCAGGATTTAAAACCAGTTCTGTCATGCCCCAAGTTCTGCTCTTATTGACAATACTGTTTATAAGTGGGGATGCCTGTCTTTAAACCACTATGCCATTTAGCTTACCTCTTCATAAAAGGTACTCAACAAATATTTGGTTTAACAAATTAATAAAAGTCCCCTTTTAACTAAAAAAAGCTGTGAGGCTATTTTATGGCCCTAGAGAACACCTGCTTCAGAGAAGAGGCTTGTTGGGAAGTAAGTTGCCTTGTGCAGCAAGCCTGCTGATGCTAGTGGGAATGTATTTGTGAGTCACCTATCATCTGTCCACTGTATGTATTGTCTCCTTGGTCCAGTCAAGGTAGCTGAGAAATTGGTTTGATTTCCAAAATATCTGAGGATGTTCAGTTCAAATCTATATTGATCAGCCATATCAGAGGTTCCAACAACCTCTTCTTTGGGTTTGATTAATTTGCTAAAGCAGCTCATGGAACTCAGAAACATTTTATTTACTAGATTACCAGTTTAGTATAAAAGAAGATAACTCAGGAACAGTCAGATGGAAGAAATGTATAGGGCAAGGTTTGGGAAAATGGGCACAGAGCTTCTGTGCTTCCTGAGTACGCCACTCTCCTTGAATCTCCAAGTGTTCACCAACCCAGAAACTTTCTGAACCCATGGTCTTGTTGTTTTATGGAGGCCTCATTATATCAGCATGATTGATTAAATCAGTGGCCCTTGGTGATTCAACTCAATCTCCAACTCCTCTCTTCTCCATGAAGGCCAGGAAGGTGGAAATGAAAGTTCTAACCCTCAGTCACATGATTGGTTCCCCTAGCAACCCATCCCCATTCTTAGGTGCTTTACAAAAGTCATTTCATAAACATGAATTCAGGTGCGGTTGAAAGGGGTTTATTAGGGTATCCCTGGGTGGCTCAGTGGTTTAGTGCCTGCCTTCAGCCCAGGGCATGATTCTGGAGTCCCAGGATGGAGTCCCACATCAGGCTCCCTGCATGGAGCCTGCTTCTCCCTCTGCCTGTGTCTCTGCTTCTCTCTCTCTCTCTCTCTCTTTCATGAATAAGTAAATAAAAATCTTTAAAAAAAAAGGGGGGGGTTTATTAGAATACCAAAACACCTTTGTTACTCATATTACGTAGGAAATTCCAAGGGTTTTAGGAGACATGTATCAGGGATGGGAATGAAATAAAATATGCATTTCTTATTGTAAATCAATATCACATAATAGTATTAAAGAGTTTCATTCCTGAATAACTGAGCAATTATAGCCATAGGTTTGCACATTTTTGCTATCACTTTTAGTTCTGAATTTAGTGTCAAAATTCTGAATTCTGGGAAGATAGTGGCAAGTGATGACAATAATAAAGTCACTAATTTCAAAATATTTTTCTTAAATCCTGTGTTCTGGTTATAATTTGTTAATACGTATTTTTGGCATATTTATTTTCCTTTTGATTTTTTCCTTTTATTTTTCTTCCCTTAATATGGTGCTAAAATTGAACTGAGTAAATTTGAAGGTCTAATTTGCTTTTATTCAATGATTTATGAAACAGCATCCTATCTAGCAAGTAGAAAGAAGCTCCAAGTGATTGTACAAAAGTGTAAGGTTTTTATAGATAGATAGGCACAGAAAAGAACTTCCTAACAAAGAGTGGGTTGTTTCAAGTAAAGACACTGTTCTTTGGGGGAACGGCAGGGGTTAGTCAGGCATATTACCTCACTGGTATTGATCAGGAAATTCCAGATTCACTGGTTAAAGGTCACATTCCTGGGGGAGGTTGAAACTGCAGTTAAATCTTGTTTTGCTCTCATGGGAGTAAGTGACTCCATTTTAGGCCTATTGTGTCTTTTTGTAAAAACAGTTCCTTTTTTTTTTTTATTAGACTCTCTGCCTGAGAGATGTGATCAAATTTGAAGGCATTTGCACCATGCTCAGCTACTGGGTTGTGATTCTTGTTGTGGCTTTTCCTGATCCTCTGTGTGATAGTCACAGGTCATGATTTTTTTTTTGCTGAATCCCTGTAGTGTTTATAAATTATGCCTTTAGGTTCACAATTTTTAGCTGGTCATTTTCTTCATTCTTTTTTTTGCATGCCAGTCTTTTTTTTAAAGATTTATTTATTTACTTTAGAGAGAGAGCACGAGTGGGAGCGGCAGAGGGAGAGGGAGACAGAATCTCAAGCAGACTCCTTGCTGAGTGTAGAGCCTGAACTGGGGCTCGATCCCAGGACCTTGAGCTTATGACCTGAGCCACAATCAAGAACCTGCCACTTAACCGACTAAGCCACCCAGGTGCCCCTGGCATACAGTGAGATCATTTGCTTGGTGGTTAGTGGCTATGAACCTGCATCTATGTTTTTGAGAGAAGGCAGTGCACCAGGGTGTGTACCATGATTACCATAAGCAGGATAATTCCCAATGTCTGCAGTATATTTCCAACCCAAACTAATCAAAATCAAATTAGTCAAAGAAAGATATGTTGAACGAGTCACCTCTTTAAGTGTCTTCCTCAGTGATCTTATGTAATGGAGCTTCAAATTCCTTAGAATTCTAGAGGTTACCCCACCCCCTTAGAAATAGCCTGGAGATACACCTCCATGTATATCTCCAATGCCAGGGTAAAGGAAAGGAAAAGAAGAAGAAAGGGTTTTATGTTTAGTTAAAGTATGAAGTTTTTTTTTTTTAATCTTTATTTTTTTTTTAATTTGTATTTATTTATGATAGTCACAGAGAGAGAGAGAGAGAGGCAGAGACACAGGCAGAGGGAGAAGCAGGCTCCATGCACCAGGAGCCCGAAGTGGAATTCGATCCAGGGTCTCCAGGATCGCGCCCTGGGCCAAAGGCAGGCGCCAAACCGCTGCGCCACCCAGGGATCCCAAAGTATGAAGTTTTGATCTGGCATCTTGGGAGGAAGCAGTCTACCTCAATGTCAATTTGATTTGGAGGTTTCCAGCATTTGTACAGGACCAGATGCTAGGTAAAGCTTTCTTCAGCAGTGAGATATGTATTAAAGGCTCAGGACCCTGAAGTTTAGTGAGGAGGACTTGGTATACTCTCTGCCAAGGAGATCCAGTGGGTAGTCTTTGTTCTTAGTCGTTCCGAATTAGAAAGGTGGGAGCAAATTGGAAATGTTAGTGTTAACAGTTTTTTTTTTTCCTTCAGTGCTGATGGTTCTTGGTCACACCTCTTTGAAGAATGAAGAGGTAGACCAGGCAGAGTGGTGGGCAGCAAAGCAAGGTTTATTGATAATGAAGCAAAGTTTATTGAGTAATAGTACAAAGCTCCCATAGAGGGAGAGGACCCTCTAATCTGAGTAACCAACCCTTCCTGCTCCTGTCATCCAATCAGGTTTTTATCTTCTGTCTATCACGTGGGAAAAGGTGGAGGGCTCCTTCCAGGGTGGTGTAAAATCCATTTAAGAGTGGCTTCCTCTTAGGGCAGGGGCCCCTTGTCCTTACCTTCTTTTCTCTCTATTATCCTTCATCATTAGCTTGGAGTTTTCTAGATATTTGAGGAAACTAGAAAGATCCAGGATTTAGTTTAGTTTGCAGCTATATAATAAAACCTCAGACAATTAAACCCAAAACCTCAGACTCTAACTTAGACAAAGGTGAAAACAATATTTTTCTCTAAAATTGCCCCCATCTTTTTTTTTTTTTTACCAAAGTTAATCATAGTAAAACTAATTTGTTTGCATTAAACTTGGCTTGTTTAGTTAGATAAGTGCAGCAACAATAGTGATTGACCATATAAGCTCTTTTTAAGGCTGTTTTGCTGGAACCTTTTGTAAGGAATCTCAAATAGAACTCTTCTTAAAAGCTTCTAAGGCCAGGAAGCCAAGCCAATGACTGGCCATCATTCTACTTGATAAGACTGCTGGAAATCTTGTAAGCAAGATGCTGGGCTGATTTTCCCAAGAGGCTTTATTGGCTTCATAAAGTTAACCTTAGTTCCTTAAAGCTGTCTGGTCATATCTGAGTCTATGTACATTTCTCTCAAATATGACATTCCAATCAAAGCCTTGGTAATAGAGCAAATGTTTAAGACTGATTCTTATTGAACTTATGCATTTTAACTAATTATATTGCCATTAAAAGAACACTCAAGGGTTTCTGAATTCTGGGGGGCTCAGGGAGAAAAGTAAATGTTTCATCTTTGTTTACATAGATATACTTTATCAAATTGCTGTAAGCCCTAGATAACTTAAGAGAAAGAGTTTCCTGAGGCACCTGGGTGGCTCAGTCAGTTAAGTGTCTGCCTTTGGCTCAAGTCATAGTCTTAGGATCCTGGGATTGAGCCCCACATTGGGCTGCCTGCTCAGCAAGGAGTCTGCTTCTCTCTCTTCCTCTGCCCTGCCCTGCTCATGCTCTCTGTTTTTTTCCAATAAATAAGCAAAATCTTTTTTTAAAAAAAGAGAAAAGTTTTCTTTACATTTAGGAAAATAAAACATTAAGGAATCAATGTTTCAGACAAAAAGTCATCAAAAATTCTAATCCTCCTCCTCAGTTTATTCAGTCCCATGTTATTAACTCTTGTTCTGCTTGGATCCAGGTGTGTGTGTGTGTGTGTGTGTGTGTGTTTAAGATTTTATTTATTTATGTTGGGGAGGGAGAGAGAGAGGAGCTGAGGGAGAGGGAGAGTGCAGGGGGAAAGAATCTTAAGCAGACTGTGCTAAGTACAGGGCCTAATACAGGGCTAGATCCCAGGACCCTGAGAACATGACCTGAGTTGAAACCAACCAAGACTTGGATGCTTAACCAACTGAGCTACCTACATGCCCTGAATCCGATTTTTTCTGTCACTTTTGGAAATACTTACCTAGTTCAGTTATATGATCTTAAAGTTATCAGAAAAGTGTGTCTGCCAGAGTCCTTTCTATGAATCTCCTTGAAGTTGAAGCACTGTTGCTGGAACACTTTTCAAAAGCATCGGGGTAAACTAATTCCCCGTAAATGACAAAGACTTAAAATGCCCATAGTTAAAGGTCTATTGAGAGTTAATTATAAGGGAATTGATAAGGAAATTTGGTTATTTTTCTAACATGCAACATTTTAAACTAATAACTACAATTATGACTGATAACATTATACTAGGACATAACAGATTTCTAAGAATTTCATAACATTTCTAGAAAACTTATTGTTGGGCTGGCAAGACTGGGAACCTCAAAACGGCCGACCTGAGGCCAGCAACCTCCCAATAATGCTGCCTTACCGCCCTACCCTTACTTAGCACACAAAGACCTGTAGCCCTTGCCCTAACTGGAATACCACTCTGCCCCCATCTTCCCGCCTAAAACTCTTTATGGACCCCCCCTGCCGTTTACCTGGGTGCGACTTCCCCACTCACTCCCTCCCCTGCGGGCCGTGGAACCTTGCCTGAGAGTGCGTCCCATTAAAAGCCTCTTTCGACCAACTTTTGCCTGGCCTCTCAATCCCATTTCACTACCAATCAGATTAAACCTGACACTTAAAACATATACCTTATGTAGCAAATACTACATAAGAAAGTCAAATACCACTTCTTATTTGACAGTACTTCCTATGTAATTTAACATCTCAAACAAGCCTAATTAGTTTAACATTTCCTTTTTTGGGGGGTAAGGAAACAAGTCTTTTAGGATGTTCTAGGGATCCTCTGAAAAATTGCAAAGTTAGTTTGAAGTCAAAAAGACTTCATTTAGAATCTGATTTTGGAAATTTTTTCAAAAATACCAAAAGGCTTCAGAAACACCTAATCAAATAGGATCATAAGTCACTATAAAATAGTACTTATCTATTTAACCATAGTGACAATTTAAAACTTTGCAGGCAAATACAGAAATTTTAATTGTTGTAAAACAACAATAACAACAAAACCCCCACTTATTCTAAATAGAGAAGACTCAACTTTCTTAAATAATCAGAAGACCTGATAAAGACAACATAGGAAATTACTTTGACAAGACACAAAATCTTTGTTTTTTAGGCAGATTACTTAAAATGTAAGGAAAAACCTTTTATAGTCTTACAATTTCCTATCAAAAGCAGACCAAATATAAAAAGATATTTTCTTTTTAGCAGATGAAAGAAAATTAAGTTTCAGTTTGGCATAAGTACATTGCTGACTTTAAAGCTTAATTTTATAATAATTATAATTTATATATAATTTATTTATAATGATAAGTTCATTTGATTTTAGCCAAATTGACCACATAAGGTAAGATTCTCTTTCTCTCTTTCCAACTTTTGATTTTTTTAATTTCCTCTTTATCATTCTGAAAAAACCAGTTTCACTTTAGAACAAAATTACTGTCTTTTCCCTCAAAAAAAAAAAAATGCATCTCTACTCCTCATAACTTCTATTATCCTACTTTTCTTGCATACATAGATTTTTTCCCCTCATCATTTCTAGTAGCTTTAATTACACATATTAGAATTTTTAACCTTTAAATATCTTAATTAAAAAAAATCTTAATTTTTAGTGAAAACAAAGAAGTAAATTGTGAACTATCTTTAACATTAGCATTCAGTGGCTTGGCAAATTTATAAATATATTTTATAATTTCTAAAAACATATACTTTCTCATAGTGGATTTTTCAGTGTGACACAAAACTTACTTATTAATAGACACAAATATATTTTAGTTTCTCTGTAAAAAGAAGCCAAAAGTGGATAAACCTATGTTCAGTAATTAATGTTTCAGTATTTTATCTTATTTGGAAATGATCTAGAAATCCAATGACTATCCATCATTTAACTTAACTTAGCAAAATTTTAGGGTTTTGAGTTACCAAAAAGATTTGGGGAAACTTATTTTATTTTATTTATTTTTTTTTAATTTTTATTTTTTATTTATGATAGTCACACACACAGAGAGAGAGAGAGAGAGGCAGAGACATAGGCAGAGGGAGAAGCAGGCTCCATGCACTGGGAGCCCGACGTGGGATTCAATCCTGGGTCTCCAGGATTGCGCCCTGGGCCAAAGGCAGGTGCCAAACCGCTGCGCCACCCAGGGATCCCCTGGGGAAACTATTTTAAAAGTTCACCTGAAAATGTTTTATCCTATTTACATGTATTTATTTGTTCTTAAAAATTATATTTAGGGGATCTCTGGGTGGCTCAGTGGTTTAGCGCCTGCCTTTGGCCCAGGTTATGATCCCAGGTTATGATCCCAGGTTATGATCTTGGAGTCCCGGGATCGAGTCCCACATCTGGCTCCCTGCATGGAGCCTGCTTCTCACTCTGCCTGTGTCTCTGTCTCTCTCTCTCTGTGTGTCTCTCATGAATAAATAAATAAAATCTTTTTTAAAAATTATGTTTAGATGACCTACAAAAACTTCATGACAGTGACAAAGTCAGCCATAACCCCAAGCTATTTTTCTTGGTGACAAATTTTGTAAGACATAACATGAACTTATTGATTACTAAACCCAGGTAGAATAAAAGTATTATATTTAATGCTGGTAATCCTAAAGATATGCCTGTCTTAGTTAAACCAAAGATCATAAGCTAGCTCTAATACATAATATTTTCCTTATAAATTTTTGGATTAGTTGTTATTACATTCCTGAGAAATGAATGCATATAAGGGCTCAATTTTCTTTAAGCCAATTAAATAGAGCTCTTTTACAAGTTAATTTTGGCAATACCATTCAGAGGTAGGAAATACCAAGCATTTATGACATATAAATATAGACACACAGGGACACACAGGCAGTCACAGAGACCACATAGCTTCCATTTCTAAAATTTTAACAATGAGATGGGTATTTGTGGGGGAAGACATTTAAGATTTTTGTTGTTGTTGCTTTTTGTTTTTTTTTAACTCACCTAAGTTTCAAATACTTTTCCCCCTTTGTTTTTCCTTTGATAATAAATAACTCCCTTAAGTTGGTAGATTGTTGTTGTTTTTAAGTTGGTATTTTAAAGACAGGGCCTAGGTAAGAGTTCCCAGAAAAGACTGGGTAGAACATTTACATTTCAAAGACAAGGAAAGAATAGTAGCTCCTCCTGAAAGGACTTTTTGTTCCTTTAAGGTCAGAATTTAATACCTACAAGCCTTTTGAAATAAATAGGCAAGGTTAGTAGCATATCAAAGGACTGACACACCCACCTGCCTATGTTGGAATTTGTTCCCTCTCTTCTGGGTACTTTTAGATTAGGAGAGAAGGTCTAAAAAAAATTGGCTCTGAGTATCAGCTTCCACTTTGGCCAAATTTACAATCATAAAATTATTAAATCCTTTCAAATATTTTGTCCGTTTCCAGCCAGAACAAATAGTAAATATTTCTTGTAATATTAAAGAACCCTGTGGACCCAAGGGGCATCCTCAGGGAAGATGCAAATGATATTATCTTCACAAGATCTGGAGTCACTCTTAAAGATAGCCAAAGCAAAGAATCAACAACCTACTGTCTCATGCAGGAATAAAGCCAAGCCAAGTTCTTAGGATGGAAAATGTCAGAAGTAAGAAGGCAATAGCTATCTTTGGGAGAAAAAGGATCAATAACTAATGGGTCTGGATTTGGAAAGGAAAGGACAACATGAAATTTTATTTTCCTTTCTCAACTGAACGTTACAGAGATTAGGGAGAGCTGATTCTGAAAAGAATTCTCACTCTTTGCTGGCTTCTGCCAGTTTTCCCAGGATTCCCTCTACAGGCTCTAGTACCTACTAGAATTTGCTCTAGTACCTACTAGAATTTGGGAAGACCTTGTCATTAATTTTAATTTTAGTTTATATTTAATAGTTCTTTATTTAAGGTAATAACAGTTTACAAGAAAATCTTGCATGGTTCTGTCAACTCTGAGAGAAGATATACAAGGGCCCTTTTAAGGTGGATATGGGGGTGTCTATAAGGCCCTTAACTTGGTGGACTTTTTTTTACAGTCATATAGTCATTGTCAAAGCAGAAAAGCAATTCAGAGTACTGAAGTAAAGGAGGATAGAAGGGAGCAATAAGAGTTACATAGTCTTATAGTCTTGTTTTAAGTACCTTTTAGATCTTTAATTTTCCATTAGCCTTTGCAATGAATATTTCAATGAAGTGCTATTGTGGAATTTTTAAACCTTTTGGAGTTTTCTGCATGCCAATTAAACTAGGTATCCGATTCTGTTGGTTTGATTTGGGAATCTTTGCTTTAAAGTGCACTTTATAAATGATCTTGTCTAATGGGAATGTTCTTCATTATGGCCATTGTAATTCTAGGTTCTTTTTTTTTTTAAGATTTTATTTATTTATTCATGAGAGACACAGGGAGAGAGAGAGGCAGAGACACAGGCAGAGGGAGAAGCAGGCTCCATGCAGGGAGCCCGACATGGGACACGATCCCGGGTCTCCAGAATCAGGCCCTGGGCTGAAGGTGGTGCTAACCTGCGAGCCACGCGGGCTGCCCTCTAGGTTCTTATTATTTTTTTATTTTATTTTATTTTATTTTATTTTATTTTATTTTATTTTATTTTATTTATTTATTTTATTTATGATAGTCACAGAGAGAGAGAGAGAGGCAGAGACATAGGCAGAGGGAGAAGCAGGCTCCATGCACCGGGAGCCCCATGTGGGATTCGATCCCGGGTCTCCAGGATCGCGCCCTGGGCCAAAGGCAGGCAGTCAAACCGCTGCGCCACCCAGGGATCCCTCTAGGTTCTTTTTAGATTTTTGCCATTTTGTATATATCAACAGCTTTTGGGACCACAGTTCTTAGATATAAAATAAACAGTTGTGCTGGAAGATAGTGTGTTTGTCTCCTTAGAAATTAAAGATCCTGGGATCCCTGTGTGGCTCAGTGGTTTGGTGCCTGCCTTTGGCCCAGGGTGTGATCCTGGAGTCCCAGGATTGAGTCCCGCGTCGGGCTTCCGGCATGGAGCCTGCTTCTCCCTTCTGCCTGTGTCTCTGCCTCTCTCTCTCTATCATGAATAAATAAATAAATAAATAAATAAATAAATAAATAAATAAATAAATAAATCTATCTTTAAAAAAAAGAAATAAAAAAAAAGAAATTAAAGATCCCATCTTTTTAGCTAGCCTTTTGAGTCTCTTGGAACCAGATTAATACCTAAGAGGGGTTGCTGGTGAGGTTGGGGGTTGTATGGTATTTTATAGTATACCTTATTGCACGGAAATTTTCTTGAGATTAGCAGGTGACTGAGTGTCAATCTAACTCATTTCATGATCAACTTATCTTAATATGGGAGTCTTTGAATTAGGTGGTGAGTGCTCTAACAGCTTTTAAATGCTCAACCCATGCCCACTAATTTTGTGGCAGTTTCTGAGATTCCCATTAGTAATAACCTTTAGCTATACAAAATGAGAAAAACAAATATGTGCATTAATATACCAGCAATAACCAATGAGCTAGAGACCAGGAAAAGGACTGAAACGCCAGACCCCAAAGGATGGGAGCTGCAGACTGATTCCAAACAAATAGAGAACTGTAGTTTCCACCAGCAGTTCCCAGCATGGAATCTGAGGAAGGATGCCAAGGAGTGCAGTTTAAATGTTACTGTGCACACCTCTAGCTCTTCCCATTGTGAAACCTTGGACTGGGGGAAGGATTGAACCTGCACACAAACAGGAAATATTGACAAATGGGGACTGCAGACTGGGGACTCCATATACATAAGGAACTGCAAATTGCTACTAACAGTTCTCACGTGAATCTTGGGACAGAATCAGGGGCTGGGAAGTTGTACCAGTTGGGAATTGCAGACTGAGAAGCCAATTAGATCAGGAACTCGATGCATAGAGAGCAGAGCTCAGAAGCAAGAGGAAATTACACATTTCCCTCAGAAATGGGGAGAGGGGGATCCCTGGGTGGCGCAGCGGTTTGGGGCCTGCCTTTGGCCCAGGGCGCGATTCTGGAGACCCGGAATCGAATCCCACATCGGGCTCCCGGTGCATGGAGCCTGCTTCTCCCTCTGCCTGTGTCTCTGCCTCTCTCTCTCTCTGTAACTATCATAAATAAATAAAAAAAAAAAAAAAGAAATGGGGAGAGGGACAACTCAAAGAAGAGTTCACAGCACATTTGTCTTTTTCATTGTCCCCAAAACCACTGGAAATCTTTAGTCCTGTTGCTGCCACCAAATTTGTTAAAAAGCAAAATTTTTTTTTTAAAAAGGCAAAATTCAGCTGAGTAAATTTGAAGATCCAACTGGCTTTATTTATTTTTTTGTATATTTTTTAATTGGAGTTCAATTTGCCAACATATAGTATAACACCCAGTGCTCATCCCATCAAGTGCCCCCCTCAGTGCCCATCACCCAGTAACCCCAACCCCCCGCCCACCTCCCCTTCCACCACCCCTTGTTCGTTTCCCAGAGTTAGGAGTCTCTCATGTTTTGTCACCCTCTCTGATATTTCCCACTCATTTTCTCTCCTTTCCCCTATAATCCCTTTCACTATTTCTTATATTTCCTGAATGAATGAAACCATATAATGTTTGTCCTTCTCTGATTGACTGACTTCACTCAGCATAATACCCTCCAGTTCTATTCACGTCGAAGCAAATGATGGGTATTCGTCATTGCTAATGGCTGAGTAATATTCCATTGTATATATAGACCACATCTTCTTTATCCATTCATCTTTTGATGGACACTGAGGCTCCTTCCGCAGTTTGGCTATTGTGGAAATTGCTGCTATAATCATTGGGGTGCAAGTGTCT
This sequence comes from Canis lupus dingo, assembly GCF_003254725.2. Lineage (NCBI taxonomy): Eukaryota > Metazoa > Chordata > Mammalia > Carnivora > Canidae > Canis > Canis lupus. The sequence continues at coordinate 35,719,633 of NC_064251.1, forward strand.
TGGTGTTTCTTTTTTTTAATAATAAATTTATTTTTTATTGGTGTTCAATTTGCCAACATACAGAATAACACCCAGTACTCATCCCGTCAAGTGCCCCCCTCAGTGCCCGCCACCCAGTCACCCCCACCCCCCCGCCCTCCTCCCCTTCCACCACCCCTAGTTCATTTCCCAGAGTTAGGAGTCTTCATGTTCTGTCTCCCTTTCTGATATTTCCTACCCATTTCTTCTCCCTTCCCTTCTATTCCCTTTCACTATTATTTATATTCCCCAAATGAATGAGACCATATAATGTTTGTCCTTCTCCGATTGACTTACTTCACTCAGCATAATACCCTCCAGTTCCATCCACGTTGAAGCAAATGATGGGTATTTGTCATTTCTAATGGCTGAGTAATATTCCATTGTATACATAGACCACATCTTCTTTATCCATTCATCTTTCGATGGACACCGAGGCTCCTTCCACAGTTTGGCTATTGTGGACATTGCTGCTATTGTCTTGGTTTTTCACTGCATCTGTATCTTTGGGATAAATCCCCAGTAGTGCAATTGCTGGGTTGTAGGGTAGCTCTATTTTTAACTCTTTGAGGAACCTCCATACAGTTTTCCAGAGTGGCTGTACCAGTTCACATTCCCACCAACAGTGCAAGAGGGTTCCCCTTTCTCCACATCCTCTCCAACATTTGTTGTTTCCTGTCTTGTTAATTTTCACCATTTTCACTGTCTGAGGTGGTATCTCATTGTGATTTTGGTTATATTTCTCTGATGGCAAGTGATGCGGAGCATTTTCTCATGTGCTTGTTGGCCATGTCTATGTCTTCTTTGGTGAAATTTCTGTTTATGTCTTTTGCCCATTTCATGATTGGATTTTTTGTTTCTTTGCTGTTGAGTTTAATAAGTTCTTTATAGATCTTGGATACTATCCCTTTATCTGATACGTCATTTGCAAATATCTTCTCCCATTCTGTGATTGTCTTTTAGTTTTGTTGACTGTTTCTTTTGCTGTGCAGAAGCTTTTTATTTTGCTTAAGTTCAAATAGTTCATTTTTGCTTTTGTCTCCCTTGCCTTCATAGATGTATCTTGCAAGAAATTCCTGTGGCCAAGTTCAAAAAGGGTGTTGCCTGTGTTCTCCTCTAGGATTTTGATGGATTCTTGTCTCACATTTAGATATTTCATCCATTTTGAGTTTATCTTTGTGTCTGGTGTAAGAGAATGGTCTAGTTTCATTCTTCTGCACGTGGCTGTCCAGTTTTCCCAGCACTATTTATTGAAGAGACTGTCCTTTTTCCAGTGGATAGTCTTTCCTGCTTTGTCGAATATTAGTTTACCATAGAGTTGAGGGCCCATTTCTGGGTTCTCTATTCTGTTCCATTGATCTATGTGTCTGTTTTTGTGCCAGTACCACACTATCTTGACGATCACAGCTTTGTAGCACAACTTGAAATCTGGCATTGTGATGCCCACAGCTCTGGTTTTCTTTTTCAGTATTCCCTGACTATTTGGGGTCATTTCTGATTCCACACAAATCTTGAGATTATTTGTTCCAACTCTCTGAAAAAAGTCCATGGTATTTTTATAGGGATTTCATTGAATGTGTAAATTGTCCTGGGTAGCATTGACATTTTCACAATATTAATTTTTCCAATTCATGAGCATGGAATATTTTTCCATCTCTTTGTGTCTTCCTCAGTTTCTTTCAGAAGTTTTCTGTAGTTGTTAGGGTATAAATCCTTTACCTCTTTGGTTACGTTTATTCCTAGGTATCTTATGCTTTTTGGGTGCACTTGTAAATGGGATTGATTCCTTAATTTCTCTTTCTTCAATCTCATTGTTAGTGTATAGAAATGCCAGGATCCCTGGGTGGCTCAGCAGTTTGGCGCCTGCCTTCAGCCTGGGGGGCGATCCTGGAGTCCCGGGATCGAGTCCCGTGTTGGGCTCCTTGCATGGAGCCTGCTTCTCCCTCTGCCTGTGTCTCTGCCTCTCTGTGTATGTGTGTGTCTCTCATGAATAAACGAATGGAGTCTTAAAAAAAAAAAAAGCCACTGATTTCTGGGCATTGATTTTGTATCCTGCCACATTGCCAAATTGCTGTACGAGTTCTAGCAATCATGGGGTGGAGTCTTTTGGGTGTTATATGTACGGTATCATATCATTTGCAAAGAGGGAGTGTTTGACTTCTTCTTTGCCAATTTGAATGTCTTTTATTTCTTTTTGTTGCCTGATTGCTGAGGCCAGGATTTCTAGTACTATGTTGAATAGCAGTGGTGAGAGTTGACATCCCTGTCGTGTTCCTGATCTTAGAGGAAAGGCTCCCAGTGTTTCCCCTTTGAGAATGATATTTGCTGTGGGCTTTTCGTAGATAGCTTTTAAGATGATGAGGAATGTTCCCTGTATCCCTACACTCTGAAGAGTTTTGATCAGAAATGGATGCTGTATTTTGTCAAATGCTTTCTCTGCATCTATTGAGAGGATCATATGGTTTTTGTTTTTTCCCTTGTTGATATGATCTATCACGTTGATTGCTTTATGAGTGTTGAACCAGCCTTGCATCCCAGGCATAAATCCCACTTGGTCAGGGTGAATAATCTTCTTAATGTACTGTTGGATCAATTGGCTAGTATCTTGTTGAGAATGTTTGCATCTGTGTTTATCAGGGATATTGGTCTATAATTCTCCTTTTTGGTGGGGTCTTTATCTGGTTTTGGAATTAAGGTGATGCTGGCCTCGTAAAACGAGTTTGGAAGTATTCTGTCCCTTTCTATCTTTTGGAACAGCTTTAGTAGAATAGGTATTGTTTTTTCTTTAAACGTTTGATAGAATTCCCCTGGGAAGCCATCTGGCCCTGGACTTTTGTGTCTTGGGAGGTTTTTGATGACTGCTTCAATTTCTTCACTGGTTATTGGCCTGTTCAGGTTTTCTATTTCTTCCTGTTCCAGTTTTGATAGTTTGTGGTTTTCCAGAAATGCGTCCATTTCTTCTAGATGAAATTGGCCTAATTTATTGGTGAATAGCTGCTCATAATATGTTTTTAAAATCATTTGTATTTCCTTGGTATTGGTTGTGATTGCTCCTTTTTCATTCCTTTTTTTATTAATTTGAATCTTTTTTCTTTTTAAGGAACTGGCTAATGGTTTATCTATCTTGTTAATTCTTTCAAAGAACCAACTCCTGGTTTTATTGATCTGTTCTATAGTTCTTCTGGTCTCTATTTCATTGAGTTCAGCTCGAATCCTTATTAAATTCTCTTCTGCTTGGTGTAGGTTTTATTTGCTGTTCTTTATCCAGTTCCTTTAGGTGCAAGGTTAGCTTGTGTATTTGAGTTTTTTCCAGTTTTTTGAGGGATGCTTGTATTGCAATGTATTTCCCTTTTAGTACTGCTTTTTCTGTATCCCAGAAATTTTGAATATCTTGTTGTATCTTCATTTTCATGAATCTTTTAAATTCTTCTCTAATTTCCTGGTTGACCCACTCATCTTTTAGCAGGATGCTCTTTAACCTCCACATGTTTGAGTTTCTTCCAAACTTCTTGTGATTGAGTTCAAGTTTCAAAGCATTGTGGTCTGAAAATATGCAGGAGACAATCCCAATCTTTTGGTATCAGTTAAGACCGAATTGTGACCCAGTATGTGGTCTATTCTGGAGAAAGTTCCACGTGCACTTGAGAAGAATGTGTATTCAGTTGCAAAGTTCTGTATACATCTGTGAAATCCATCTGGTCCAGTGTATATCATTTAAAGCTCTTGTTTCTTTGGTGATGTTGTGCTTATGTGTTGTGAAGATCTGTCATGTACAGAAAATGCCATGTTGAAGTCTCCTACTGTTAGTGTATTATTATCTAAGTATGTCTTTAATTTGGTTATTAATTGATTGATATACTTGGCAGCTCCTACATTAGAGGCATAAATATTCACGATTGTTAGGTCTTCTTGTTGGATAGATCCTTTAAGTATGATATAGTGTCCCTCTTCATCTCTTACTATAGTCTTTGGGATAAACTTTAATTTATCTGATACAAGGATTGCTACCCCAGGTTTCTTTTGAGGACCATTTGAATGGTAAATGATTCTCCAACCTTTCATTTTCAGGCTGGAGGTGTCCTTAGGTCTAAAATGAGTCTCTTGTAGACAGCAAATAGACGGGTCTTGCTTTTTTATCCAGTCTGAAACCCTGCGTCTTTTGATGGGATCATTTAACCCATTCACATTCAGAGTTACTATTGAAAGATATGAATTTAGTGTCATTGTAATACCTATTCAGTCCCTGTTTTTGTGGCTTATGTCTTTGGGCTTCCTCTTTCTTTTACAGGGTCTCCCTTAATATTTCTTGCAGAGCTGGTTTGGTGGTCACATATTCTTTCAGTTTCTGCCTATCTTGGAAGCTCTTTATCTCTCCTTCTATTCTGAATGAGAGCCTTGCTGGATATAATATTCTTGGCTACATGTTCTTCTCATTTAGTACCCTGAATATATCCTGCTAGCCCTTTCTGGCCTGCCAAGTCTCTGTGGAGAGGTCTGCTATTAATCTAATATTTCTCCCCATATAAGTTAGGGATCTCTTGTCTCTTGCTGCTTTAAGGATTTCTCTTTATCTTTGGAATTTGCAAGTTTTACTATTAAATGTCGAGGTGTTGAATGGTTTTTATTGATGGGGGCGGGGGGACCTTTCTATTTCCTGGATCTGAATACCTGTTTCCCTCCCCAAATTAGGGAAGTTCTCAGCTAGGATTTGTTCAAATATGCTTTCTGTCCCTCTGTCCCTCTCGGCATTCTCTGGAACCTCAATTATATGTAGATTTTTCCTTCTGAGGCTATCATTTATTTCCCTTAACCTTTCCTCATGGTCTTTTAATTGTTTTTCTCTTTTTTCCTCAGCTTCTTTCCTTGCCATCAACTTGTCTTCTGTGTCACTCACTCTTTCTTCTACTTCATTAACCTTGGTCATTAGGACCTCCAGTTTGGATTGCATCTCATTTAATTGATTTTTAATTTCGGCCTGATTAGATCTAAATTCTGCACTCATGAAGTCTCTTGATTCCTTTATGCTTTTTTCCAGAGCCACCAGTAGCTTTATAATTGTGGTTCTGAATTGGCTTTCTGACATCGAACTGTAATCCAAATTCTGTAACTCTGTGGCAGAGTACTGTTTCTGATTTTTTCTTTTGTGGTGAGTTCTTCTTTCTAGTCATTTTCCTCAGTGTAGAGTGACTGTATGAGTGGGCTGAGTCAAGAATATCAACCACGACCTAAGTAAATTTCACCCTAGATGATTCTGCTGAGCTCAGAGACCAGAAATTGAAAACAAAGATGAGAAAGAAATAAAACAAAAGGACCACTAAAGTGAAAAACAAACTTTAAAAACAAAGTAGTAAAAAATAAAAGGCCAAGAATCCCAAAGAAGAAGAGAAAAAAAAAAGAAAAAAGAGTTTAAAAAAAGAAGAAAAAAAGGGGGGGTCTAAAAAAACGGGGGGTACTGGGAGATGGTGGTTGTGACAAAGTTGTAGTGGAGGAAGAATGTAGTCTACCTGAGGGGTTCTCGAGGGTGATCCTCTTGGTTCTGAGTATATTAAGTTCTGTAAGTTAGAAGATGCTCAGTCCCAAATTTATATAAACCAGAATTACCTGTAGAAGGCCCCAACATTGACCACCAAAGCACAAATGAGATAAAAGATGTGGGCAGAATGGGAATGAGGAATCTCAGAGAAGGAACCAGCACAGTATACCACTTGGTTCAGGGTGCATGCTGGTCATGTTTTTAGAAGGTATTAACTTCTGCCATTGTAGAAGTAAATGAGGCAGAGAAAACAAAAAACACAAAACAAACAAAAAATATCTTGTATATCTCTGAAAATTAAGTATGTTGAAGGGAATTTAGAAGTGGAAAATATATCTAGGACTTGTAATTGTAGAAATATGAAAGTCAAAAAGTAAGAATCTTAAAAATGAAGAGGTAGTAATATATTGTAGTTAAGGTGGGAAAAGAGAAAAAAAATTGGAAATTTACAGTCTGATATAAAAATGAGTTGTATTGGAAAAAGGAAGAAAATAAAATAGGAGGGATACCCTCTAGTTCTATATACTGTATATCCCTCAACTTCCCCTAGAGCTTTCAAGTGCTGCTGCTGCTCAGTCAAGAACTGGCTCTTCCCTTGTTCTTCCAGCTGGTCTTCTGGGGGAGGGGCCTGCTGTGTTGATTCTTAGGTGTGAGCACCTGCGGGAGATGCTCCACCCCCTGCCAGGTGCCAGGTTCAGTGGGAGCTGTTCATCCTGTGAGGCCTCTGTTCCCTGGCAACCCTGCCTCGCCCAGGCATATGATGAAACAAGGAGGAATAACACCACTGGTGGTGGCCATCTCTCCAGCTCTGGAGTCAGCTCCTGCAGTAACTACCGCAGTCTCCCAGTCCACACTGGCCTAGATGCTCAGCTGATCTGCACAGCTAGGGGGTGCCCCACAGCAGGAGAATCCTCGCTGTCCTGTGCCCTCCTCGCCTCCGCCTGTCCTGGGGGAACGCAGGATCGCAGGCTGTATCTGCATGACGCCCTGGGGTCTGGCTGGGGCCTGTGTTGCTGGAATCGCACTCCCAGGGCTGAGGCTCCCCAGGGCAGCAGGGCACAGACCCCTCTGTCTGAAGCCCCCGCCTGACTGATCGGCTTCTCCTGATACCCTGCCGGGTGCGTGCTCCAGCCCTTTACCAGGATCGGCCCACAGTCTGGTGTGTTTTTCCCCGGGGCACACTTCCTCTATTAGTGATTCTGGGAAACTGGAGGCTTCACTGCCCCTCCTGCAGTTCTGCTCAATTTCCCTGCTAAGCGCCTTTCTGTCCGGTGTGGATTTTTTAAAGTTCCTGCCTCTCTGGGGCTAGGCTTTCCAGTCCCAGAGGCTTCCGCCACCCGGCCTTAGACTGGCTCCTTGCGGGGCCCTTTCCCCACTTGATTCTTTTTTCTTTTATTTTTTCCGCCTTCCTACCTTGTTAGAAGCAAAAACCCTTCTCTCCGTATGGTCCCAGTTGTTCTCTCTTTAAATCTTAGGTTGAATTTGTAGGTTTTCAGGATGGTTTGAAAGTAATCTAGGTAAGTTGGTGGGGTCAGGTGAGTTGAGGACCCTACTCCTCCACCATCTTGCTCCACCCCTTCCAATTGGCTTTATTAAGTGATTTATGAATCAGGCAGCATTCCATCTAGGAAATAGCAAGGGGCTTCTAGAAGCTGTACAAAACAGGAGGGTTTTCTTTGTTTGTTTGTTTTAAGATTTTATTTATTCATGAGAGACACACAGAGAAAGGCAGAAACACAGGCAGAGGGAGAAGCAGGCTCCATGCAGGGAGCCCAACATAGGACTGGATCCTGGGTCTCCAGGATCAGGACCTGAGCTGAAAGCAGACACTTAACTGCAGAGCCACCCAAATATCCCCAAACAGGAGGTTTTTATAGAATGGATTGCTTCAGGCAAGATCACCTTTCTTGGAGGGAATGGCAGGGATCTATTGTGCAGATTACCTCACTAGCATTGATCAGGAAATTCTAAATTGATTAAGGGTTATGTCCCTGAGAGAGGTAGAAACTGCAGATAAAATCTCATTTTGCTGGGCCCCTAAATGGCTCAGTTGGTTAAGCATCTGCCTTTAATTTAGCTCAGGTCATGATCTCCAGGTACTGGGATCAAGTCCTGCATTGGGCTCCTTGCTCAGCAAAGAGTCTGTTTATTCCTCCTTGCTTATTTTCTCTCTCTGTCTGTGTCAAATAAATAAATAAAATCTTTTTAAAAAATCTTATTTTGCTATCCTGAGGGCAAGTGACTTTTGGGGCCTGTTGTTTCCTTTTTTTAAACAATGAAGAATAAATATTTTAAGGCAGTATGAAAGGAAATAAACCACTGATGTTAGAAATGGACACTTGTTAACAACAGAAATAATGATGTTTTGTAGAAAATCACATTTGCCACTTACTATTAACTTTATTAATAATTTATTTGATTTATAATGGCTCAGCAGATGGTAAAATAGTTTAAAATCTACAAGTGTAAAATGATCTGAGGAAAGAAAATCAGTTAAGATATCTGTGCTAGAGCATCATCATTTAATGTGGTGTTCAATAAAATAATTAGAAATTTGATCTTGAAAAAATTTTTACTTATTTAAAACAATATATACAAACAATGAAAAAAATCCAGTGGATTATTGGGTTACATATAGCAAAGTTCTGGTTTACATAGTTTTTAAAATTCTAGGATTTGGACTGTGACACGTTGAAGACTTGGGGAAGCAGATGCTTTATATATCCTGGGATAGTTTTAACATCAAGTGTTTCTTTCACATCTGTCCCTTCATTTTCATTCTTAATGGTACTATCCTATTTTGGCTCTTTATGTTGTCTCCCACAGTCTCTGGTAATAATCCTCTAATTAGTCTCTCTTTCTTGGAGCTTCCTCTTTTAATGACTTATTTGTATAGAACTCTGTATTAATCTTAATACAGTTTTCTTCAATTGTTCTTTATAATCCTTTGAATGAAATCCAAGCTTCTCGGATAAGCATTCAAAATCTGTGAATTCTAGCTTCACTCCCTGTTTGACCTGAAACTTGTGTCTCCTGCAGACTCAGAGGCAAGGGAGTAAAAACAATGGACTTCCCCTCACAAAAATAAACAACATTCTTCTAGCTCAGCCCCATCCCCCCTGATGCAAAGACCCCTATTATTTCTGAGGTTCTTTTTCTTTTCTTTGGCTCTATTGTTTTCACTAGGGCTATCTGCTGAGTGCATGCTCATCTGCTGAGCTGCTGCTCATCCTGATGAGCCCCTTTGTAAGAATAGTAACACTAAAGATTGATCATTTCACAGTGTATACAAATATCAAATTACTATGTTGCATACCTAAAACTAATGTAATATTATATGTCAATTATATCTCAGTTCAGGAAGAGAAAGGAAGAAAAAGAAAGGAAGAAAGAAAGAAAGAAAATAACAGTAAAGATTACCATAAACCAGCCGTGGGTTACACTGTTAAGATACGTTACATGAACAAATCCTCATAACTCCCTGTGGAGTAGGTACCAATAGGAAGTAGTGAATCCAAATGCTGGAAAAAGACAACTCTAGAATCCAGAATCTCAACCACCACACTTGGAGGACACCTTCTTATGTCACCATGCACCATTAAAGATGAGGAAGTCCACAGATACCTTGTCTCTGAGCTGCTTTCTTTTGCTTCCTTCTTTTGCTGCTCTCCCTGCTTAAAAGTCATTGGTGCTGGGCAGCCCCAGTGGTGCAGCAGTTTTTTGTCTGCCTTTGGCCCAGGGTGTGATCCTGGAGACCCGGGATCGAGCCCCACATCAGGCTCCCTGCATGGAGCCCGCTTCTCCCTCTGCCTGTGTCTCTGTCTCTCTGTCTCTGTCTCTCTGTCTCTCTCTCTCTGTGTCGCTCATGAATAAATAAATAAATCTTAAAAAAAAAAGTCATTGGTGCTGGTGTCATCAGAACCTCAGGCCTGAACCTGCACTATTCAAGTCACCAGTGAGCTGGGAGCTTTGATTTGTCAAAGCCTTACTCTACCTCTGGAACTTTTCTAGTGTCATAGCCCTGTGGGTTTCTACTCAGGTAGGCAGAATACATTCTCATCATTTGAACTACACTCTGATACCAGGGGATCCACACTGTCCCAATGACCATCTTAACCATATTATTTCAGAGATTTTAGTGAACATAGATCTTCCACTTTTAACTTTGGACTCCCTCACTCCCTCTCTCCAAATGCATTTAACTGTGGGCTTATTGGCTGGGCTAGAAGGAAGATCTAATGTTAACAGTGGCCCCTAATATGAACTCAAAATCACTCCCTCTCTCACGAAAGAACTGGGAAAGAAGGAAGAAGTGTTTTTCATTGAATACCTCTTTGAACTGTTAGAATACATGCCCTCCTTTTTCAATGAACAAAATCTAGTTAAAAATCAGCAATTATAAAAAATACAAATCCCCCTTGTAACCAAACTAACATGAGTTCTCTGCTTGGTGAGTGACAGATGGAAACTACACCAGGTGAGTTGTCACACAAAGGAAACTTTATTTACAGCACATAAAGAGATCACAGGGATTAACTTCCAAAACCATGAGCTGAGATAACTTCCAGCCCTCACCTGAGTAAGGGTGAATGGGTTTCTTTTATTTGGGGTTAGGATGAATATTTATGTAGGGGAGCCTTGTCATCATGTGTAGAAGTGGGCATAAGGTGTCACATACACCTTAAGGCAACATACTTATGCATACATTGTGTGTATCTAAATAGGCTTTGCTCCTCCTTGGGTGGAGATTTTAGTATTATAAGCGGTAAAAGGAATGAACTGTCATTACTTCATGGGTCACTCCATGGTCCATCTATGCAGGCATGAATTGAAACTGGTCTGGGTGGCTGGGCTGGCTAGAAGAACTCTTTGTCTGGGCAGTTATTATTGCTTGAGGGGTAGTTTAAGTTTCCATCAAGGAATGCTATGCCCCTCAGGTCTTTTGCCTGAACTAAGAGATAAGCTGAAAAGAAGAGCTTAAGGAAAAACGTGAGACAGAATTCAGTGCCTACAAGCAAGTGAGCAGTAAAGGTCAGGTCTTGGGGTCTAGCTGGTGAATCCTCTCCAAGACTGATGCCCCATGATGTGGTTATTAGGCAGAGTTTGTGTAATTTTTTTTCCAGGAAGCTGCTCAGTTTCTCATCTAACCAGATTCCTGGCAAGTCCCAACTCCTGAGACTCCTGAGCTGTGTTTAGACCAGAGTGAACCCCACTATACTTATTCATTCATTCAATTCCCATGAGAAGCTTCTGGAATCCACCAAATGGAAACACACCCCAAACCAGCCTTGTACTTTCTTGCAATGCCTTTTTAAAAATGATCCTTCCTTTACCTCCTTGCCTTCTCTACCTTCTAAAATCCTATCTTTTAATGCTCAGGTCCAAGACCCCTCTTTCAAGAATTCTTCACTGAGCACCCTAAAACTGAGTGTTCTTTCCTTGCTCTAAACCCCTAAGTGCTTTAAGTCATTTTCCTGACACTTATAATGGACATTTGTTTTGTGTGCCCAGCATCCGTTTCCACTATCTTCAGTAACAGAATCTACCTCTACTTCTTTTCATCTCCCAAACATGTAACGCTGGTGTAGACACCAATACAGTACCCCATTATACCGGACCAGGAGTAACATATACTCACCATTGCTGATTGAACAACCTACTGCTTTGACCTTAAAGATTGGTGGGGAATGGGGACATATGACCAAAGCAGACCAAGCAGAGTCTTTCCCTGTATCTACATTTATAGAAGTGAGGAAAAAGAAGTTCTCTCCTTTTTCTGGGTCAAAACACTTACATGGTGTTAAGAGGTGCCTTGATGCACGTGTGTGCGTGTGTGTTTGAGAGAACCTAACAATTTTGAATCCCTCAGTCTACTGCATCCTTCTAGTTGTATGAGCAAATAAATCTCCTTTATTGCTTAAGCCAGTGTGAATTGGTTGCTGCTACTTGCAACAGAATAAGCCTAGACTATAAAAAAGCCTGCTCCTATAATTAATAAAATTTTAAAATTTGGGGCATCTTTTTCTTACCTACTAGATTACAGGCTCCTGCCAGCAAAGACTACACATTTTTCATATTTGTATCTCCTCCAGACCTAGCACAATGCAATCATTTGTGTAATATAACCCCAAAAACATGCTCTGTGAATGAATAACTAACTTTGTATGCTATGCCTCAATTGACAAGCTAAGATTAACTGTTTATTTCTTCTTGGACACTTTATCTCTATATGCATTTAGCTGCTACCAGATATACACTGGTGTTTTGTTATATGGTCTGAATGACAAGAGTATACTACTTAGGGTTCTCTGGCCAAATAAGGAAGAAATAAATTTATTAGAAAGATGTGGGGTGGCTTATATATCCATAGGAAAAGCTGCATGTCCAAGCTTTGGATGTTCTGAAGGGAGAGTGGCCACGGCTGGATCATGAGCCCATTCCTGGTCCTGGGGGTCAAGTCCAGGCCAGTCCCTTAGGCACGTACTTTAATTAGATACAATTTGAAGTACTTTCTATGAACTGAGAGTTACGAAGGATTAAAAAAAATTATAATATGTGGTCCGTGCCTTCTCTCAGGAATAGGGAAACAAGACTTATATGTGTAAAAACAAATATAATGAACAAATTAAGGGAGCATACTGTTAACATTGAATTGAAGGTACAGGAGGTAGATGCTATGGTTGTAAGGATTGACTTACTGAGGACTCAGGACATTTACCAAATGTGCCAAGCATTTTCAAGCCTCTATGTTTCCTTAGTCGAAGTCTTCCCAGCTGACCCCCACCAAAAATTCTACCCTTCCACAGAACTTTCTTTGTGCCTCTGTAGGATAGCATTTGCCTCAGTCCTCTGTATTTACCTGTTCTTCGTACCCCCCTCAAGAGCAGGGATTGTGTATCTTTATTATTTTTTTCTTTTTTGTACTGTGATGGTTAATTTTATGTGTCAGTTGGCTAGGTCAGGGTACCCAGTTGTTTGGTCAAACACTAGTCTTGATGTTACTGTGAAGGTATTTTTTTAGATGTGATTAGTGTTTATTTTTAGCAGACTTTAAATCAGATTACTCTCTATAATGTGTATGGGTCTCATCTAATGAATTGAACATCTTAAAAGCAAAAACTGAGGTTTCTTTTCTTTTCCTTTTTTCCTTACTCTTTTTAAGTAGGCTCCACACCCAACGTGAGGTCTGAGCTCGTGACCCTGAGGTACAGAGTTGCATGCTCTACCAACTGAGCCAGCCAGGTGCCCCAAGACAGGTTTCTTGAAGAAGGAATTCTCCTCAAGATTACAACATAGAAACCCTGTCTGAGTTTCCAACTTTTGGAATTTGGACTCAAGGCTGCAACATCAACTCTTATCTGAGTTTCCAGCCTGCCAGCTTGCCCTATAAACTTCAGATTTTTTTTTTAATTTTTATTTATTTATGATAGTCACAGAGAGAGAGAGAGAGAGGCAGAGACATAGTCAGAGGGAGAAGCAGGCTCCATGCACCGGGAGCCCGATGTGGGACTCGATCCCGGGTCTACCAGGATCACGCCCTGGGCCAAAGGCAGGCGCCAAACCGCTGCGCCACCCAGGGATCCCCTAAACTTCAGATTTTTGAACCCCCACAGTTACATGAGCCAAATCATTAAAATCAATCTCTCTTCCCCTCTCTGCCTCTCCCTCTTTCCTCATCTCTCCATCCCCATCTTTTTCTCTCCTCTATCCCTCTCTCCCTCTCTCTGTCTATGAGTTTTGCATTTCCATATTTAATGAGGACCAACTATATATCAGGCTGCTTTAGGTCCTGAGGAAATAGCAGTGCATAAAACAGACAAAAATTCCTCATGAATAAGCAGTCGTGAGTTTACATACTAGAGAAGAGGCAAATCATAAACAAAGAAATACATAAAATACATAATGTATAAGATGGTGGTACATCTGTTAATAAAGCAGGAGAGGGAGAACAGGGAGTATCGCACATGGAGGCAATGTGTTTAAATAGGTCAAGAAGGCTTTATTGAGAAGGTATCATTTAAATAAATACAGGAAGTGAGAGATCAAGTCATGGAAGTGGGTATTTGAAGGGGGTGGACAATGCTCGAGGCAGATAAAGTAGCAAATATCCAGACGCTACCTCACCCAAGATCATAACCACTGCCGTGGGGCAACCAACATCCAATGGTTGGTTGATGTGAAGAAATAAAGTTTTGCCCTCCTTTTTCAAGGCAGAGAGCCCTTGGAGGGCACCCTACAGAGTTAGCAGAAGTCTCTCTTGCAAATTCTTCATAGTTCAACTTCTCCCCCTTCACAAGCCTGCTTCTTCACCTCTCATAGGTGTTGTTCCCTAAGATAGAGTTGCCAGATTTAGCAAATATAAGTACAGAACGCCCAGTTAAATTTGAATTCGAGATAAACAAGAATAATTTTTAATATAAGCTTGTCCCAAATATTGCCTTATTTGTTGTTTATCTGAAATTCAAACTTAACTGGGTATCTTATATTTTATATGGCAACTCTAACCTTATAGCACTCCCAAATAAACTGCTTGCATGTAATTCTCAGAGTCTAAGAGTCTTATTCCCAGAGAATCCAATTTATGGCAGTTGATACAGGGAGACATCATGAGAAGCAGACACTAAAATAAGATTTTAAAGCTGCTTCATCCAACAGCCAGTTTACAGTGAAGACCTGATCACTGGTTTAGGCATTGACCCTTGGCAAATGGTTGTGGTGTAATTATTAAAACTCCACCAGTGGGGATCTAGGATAGAAGACTGGCAGGAACGGATGTAATGGAGGGTCATGTGAGGGCTTCAAGGGACATAATTATATAAGAACTTTGGAATTGGATGGCCATTTCTTCTAGCTACTAATGCATTAAAGAAAAATAGTGGAAGGCTGAGGTCATTAATCACCTATGTAAGATGAAGTGTGAAACCAGAGGCTCTCCTTTGCAGCATACAAAGAGACTCTCATTGCCTATAGCTGGAGGGCAGAAAAGGCAGGTACTGGAGCAGGACTTAATTATTTTAGAAGTAGCAGAGTTCCAAAGAAAACGGGATTCTCTGTCATGTCTGATCTGCTGTACAAAAGTCAGGGCAAAGAGTGGCAAGGATTGGCAAGGAGTGGGCCCCTGAGATTTGGAATGAGGACCTCTGGATCAATGAACTCAAAATCCTTTGGGTCAATGCACTAAAAATTCCTCTGAATCCTTTGAGCCTACAGAAGTAGTTTATTTCTCTCTGCTAAAGGATAGCGCTCTCCCTGTCTTGAAGATTCTTGGAGATTCTCTCTTTAGGACAATTCATGCTCTTCATAGGATCTATTCCCATTTCTTCTCCTGGCTAAAAAGCCAATGTCTAGAATCAAGTCAACAAGTTTTCCCAAGTTGACTTTCCCAAGTTGACTTTCCCAATTCTGGGAAACAGACTATGGGATTGCTGGATCAAAGATCATTAAATAAAGTTGGATAACAGTTTATCCGTATGGGACCACTATCCCATGATACAAGATTTAACACCTGTTAGACATCTTTAGATCATTAGAAATGATTCTTTTAAGCTGCTTGGTTGCCTCTTGGCAGCCTGAAGACTGATGGTCCACTCTATGTGAAGTGGAAATGCTAGAACTATCATGGCAAATGATGGAGGAAGGGATCAAAAGGCTAAGCAAAGTGGGGCATATTAGAGTGGATATTCTATATAATGCCAGAAAAGATGAATGTACTTTAGAGTTAGCAGAACCTCTATATTGCTGTCAGGGAATGGATTTTACTTTTCTTACAAGCTAATAAATCAACCTGTTATTGTTCCATGGATGCTGATAGTATATGAGACTCCTGAGTCAGAAACAAAGGACTTTATTATAGCACAGTAAGCAAACAGCATGAGCAGCATATTTATCTCAGTTCCCCTTGCTTTTCAACTCCCAAGGGGGCAATGTGGAAGGTCCAGATGAATACCTGTATGCAGTGGGTTTTGTTACAGGAAATCACTGAGTTTGGGGAATCTACCATTAATATAATAAGCAGTATGCAAACCTATTCTTTGTCCTGGTGGGAGATATTAGCTCATGTCTCAAAGTTCCTTGTTGCAAACAAAACTCTTGAGAAATCTCCTGGATAGACAGAAGTTGAGACCTTGGCATAGGTCTTGGAATACCCAACAAAATTGTCAGGGATATTCAGAACTCATGGCAGATTCCCTTTCCCAACAATTTGTTCTTTTTCCTGTTGGATAAATGCTATTATAGTGAGAAAGGTTGAGTAAAGCCTCTGAAACTGTTCCATTCTGCCCATCCAAGACAATAAATGAAAAATAACATTGCACCTATGGGATAATGGCAGAGATGAAAGCCAGTCTTAAAGACTTAAATGCAAAAAAACAAAACAAAACAAAACAAAAAACAAAAACAAACAAACAAAAAAGACTTAAATGCAATAGTAAGGTTTGCCTATTTACTTACCAGACCCAAACAAAAATGCCAGATAGAACTTTGAAGGACGAAAAACTCACCTGTTATAGCACCAATTATAGTTGCTGTCTTAGAAGTGGTATTTTTGTCAGAGTAGATGGACATGGCTTTAGTACATGGTATTAGCCATTAATCTGATAAATGCATTCTTATCCATCCCTATCTGGAAGAAGTTCACAGTCACATGGGATAGACTACGGTATACATTTAAAGTCTTGCCTAGTGCTATGCTAACTCTCCTAGTGTCTGCCATAATAAAGTCTAAAAGAACCTTGACATCTAGACATTTTGCTGAACATTACAGTGGTCTACTTTACTGATGACATTGTATTATTTGGACTAGATAAGCAAAAAAATACAAACACTTGTTGGATGCCTGGGTAAGACACATGTGTTTCAGAGGTTCTACAAAGATTCAGGGCCCTGCCACAACAGTAGTGAAGTTTTTTGGGGACTCGTAGTTTCAGGCATGTTGGGACATCCTTTTGAAAGTAAAGGTCAAATTATTCCATCTTGCAAATTTTACCACTCCGAAGGAAGCATAATGTCTGACAGGTCTGTGGGTTTGGGAGCAGCATATAACACAATTGGCAATATTGCTTTACACTTTACCAAGTGACAAGGAAGTCTGCCAGTTTTAATGAGGCCTGGAGCTAGAAAGGGCTCCAGAGCAGTCCAAGCTGCAGTGCAAGCAGCCCTACTTCTTGGGCCATGTGACCCATATAGTCTATGGTATAAGAGAATCTACAATGAGAAGATGCATTATGTGAAGTTTATGTCAGCTCCAAAAGGAAAATCACAATTGATACATGTAGGGCTCTGGAGTAAGGCCAGGCCACCTGCAACAAAAGAACTGTACACCGTTCAAAACAGTTCCTGGCCAGCTATTGGCATAGTAGACACCAAGTATTTGATCAAGTGACCACGTGGCCAGAGCTGTTCATTATGGCATAAGATCAGCAGATCTAGCAGCATGGCCTATACTGCCATGTTATCTACTTTTGTTACACTGGCACCTCTCACTCAACCCAAACCTATGTTCCAGGCTGACTTTCAGAATTTCAGAGTAAAGTTCTTTGAAAATCCTTTTCTGTAAAAGCAACAAGAACACGAGAAAAAACTGACAAAATCCGCTTGTTCAGAACACTGGAAATTAACAAATGGCTTGCAACAATCTGAATAAAGTTTACTCAGAAAAACGGCTAAATTCAGTACAAACTTGATAAACTTTATGGTATTTTAACTTGCCTTAATCCCATCCCTACTTTGCTTGCCCTGCAGTGGCCTTGAAAATTAATGGCATTGCAACTGCTATATCTGTGAAAACTGAAACCTGCCGGAGAGGACAGAATGGGTTTGCAGGTCTGTAAGAGACCCATTCCCAGAGAATTGTGACTATTAAACTTGTCTCGTGGCTTTCTGAAAAGCTCAATTTTCAGAACTTGTCTTTATTTGATTTGCTTGAGAACTTTCTCTGTGCAGACTACTGTCCTCAGGACATTTATCAAAAAAATCAGTGGAAAAAAAAAAAACCAGTGGCAATTGTTTAAGACTATAGCTCTCCAATGCGATGTTAGAAGTTGGGGCTAAGGGCACCTGGGTGGCTTATCAAGAGCATGAGACTCTTGATCTTGGGGTCATGAGCCCAGGCCCTACTTTAAAAAAGAGATTACTATAAGGGAAGGGAGAAGAAATGTGTGGGAAATATCAGAAAGGGAGACAGAACGTAAAGACTGCTAACTCTGGGAAACGAACTAGGGGTGGTAGAAGGGGAGGAGGGCGGGGGGTGGGAGTGAATGGGTGACGGGCACTGGGTGTTATTCTGTATGTTAGTAAATTGAACACCAATAAAAAATAAAAAAAAATAAAAAAAAATAAAAAAGAGATTACTTTAAAAAAGAAGAGGAAGAAGAAGGTGGGGCTATAAGAGTCCAACCAAAAAACTTAAAAGGAAAGATGAACATGGGAAGTTTGTAGCTAACTTTTTATAAAAGATTATTTTGAGAGAGTTGGAGTGGGGGAGGCAGAGGGACAGGAGAGAGAGAATCTTCAGCAGACTCCCCACTGAGTGTGAAGTTTGATGCAGAGCTCCATCTTATGTCCCTGAGATCAGGACCTGAGCCAAAATCAGGAGTTGGATACTCAACTGACTGAGCCACCCAGGTGCCCCTGTAAATCTCTCTTAAGAGCTCTAAGATACTCCTTCAAATCTAGAAGACTACATGCATATGCAGAGCTGTGTAGATGCTTAAAAAAGACCTGAGAGGGCTTTAATATCTCACCTCTGACTGACTTTGAGGCTCTGCACAAGCAAAAAGTATGAATGTGGTAATAGGCATTTTACCATGAGATCTAGTGGTCCTGTCACATCCATGCCATCCAGAGACATCTAGACTGATAGAATGTTGAAATAGATTTACAAGTGAAACACCAGTTCACAGTGAAAATGGTATGGCATTCTACAGGTGCAGGATATGCCCTAAATCAATAACCATTACATGTGCTACTCTAGCTCCAGAGCTTACTGTAGACTCAGCTGAGGTTTCTGTTATGATTACATTGCAGGTCAAGTTCTCCTTCAATGCAGTCCTACTTCTCTTTCCCCCAGATCACCCCTCAATAACCTCCTACATGCGAATTTCAGAATCTGTATCCTGAGAAACTGACTTACAATAAATAATAGGTGTGAAATGGGGTTCAAGGTTCAACATTTTTTTAAAAAAAAGATTTTATTTATTTATTCATGAGAGATGGAGAGGCAGAGACATAGGCAGAGAGAGAAGCAGACTTCCTGAAGGGAGCCTGATGTGGAACTCATTCCCTGGACCTGGGATCATGCCCTGAGCTGAAGGCAGATGCTCAACCCTGAGCCACCCAGGTGTTCCGAGGGTTCAACATTTTTAATAAATTCCCATGCGATACCAATTGTGCAGTCTGTAAAATTAATTTTTGGAATTAGGTTTATTGGGACATAATTTACCTATAGCAGAATTAACTCTTTTTTTGGCGTACATTTTGATGAGTTTTCAGAAATGTATAGAGTCATGTAGTCACCACCAAAATATAGAACCTTTTCATCACCTCAAAAAGTTTCCTCATGCCTTTTTGTAGTCCATCTCCTCTCTCCAACCACAGCACCTGGCAACTGTTGTACTGATTTCTGTCCCTTTGGTTTTCCTTTTTCCAGAGTGTCATATATAAATGGGGTCTTTGAGTGTGATAGCTTTTGAATGTGAATCCAATCATTTAATATTGTGTTTTGAAACTTATATATGTTGTTGAATGTATTGGTAGTTCATTCATTTTTATTACTGAGTAGTATTTCATTGTGTGGATGTACCAAAATTTGTTAATCCATCCCCAGTTGATAGATATTTAGATTGTTTCCCATTTGGGGTGATTATGAATAAAGCTGGTACATACATTTGCTAATAGTTCTTTGTAAGGAAATGTATTTTCATTTCTCTTAGGAAAATACCTAGGAGTGCATTGTATAGTAAGTATGTGCCTAACTTTAGCAGTAGCTGCCATATTGTTGTCCAAACTGGCTCTACCACTTTGCATTCAGCAGTGTATGAGAATCCCCATTGCCCTATATCCTCTCCAGAGCTTGGCACTGTCAGTTTTTTCTTTTTAATTTTAACCATTCTAGTAAGTGTGTAGTTAACACATTGCTTAAACTTTCCTTTACCTAGTGATTTATGATGAAGTACATCTTCATATGTATTTGTGGACCACTTATATATCTTCTTCTGTATTCAATTCTTTTATCAGTGGGATGAGAGTAGGGAGGTTGTCTAATTACCTATTAAGTTTTAAGCATTCTTTATATATTCCAGCTATAAGTTTTTATCAGATATATGTTTGCAAATATTTTCTTGCATTCTTGCCTTTTCTTGTGGTTTGTCTTTCTTTCTTTCTTTCTTCTTCTTCTTCTTCTTCTTCTTCTTCTTCTTCTTGTTCTTTCTTCTTCTTCTTTTTTTTTTTTTTTTTGGTTTGTCTTATTTTCTAACAGTTTATTTCATGGAGCAGAATTTAAAAAAATTTTGATGAAGTCCAGTTTATCAATTTAAAGCATTGTATGATTTCTTCTTCCTTTTAAAAATATTTTATTTATTTATTTATGAGAGACATAAAGAGAGAGAGGCAGAGATATAGGCAGAGGGAGAAACAGGCTCCATGCAGGAAGCCTGATGTGGGACTCAATCCCAGGGCTCCAGGATCACGACCTGAGCCAAAGGCAGATGCTCAATCACTGAGCCACCCAAGCATCCCTAATTTATTCTTTTTTATATCTGTCTGTGAAATCTTTTCTTACCCCCAAGGTCACAAGACTTTCTCTTACGTTTTCTTCTAGAAGCTTTGTATTTTAGCCTTTACATTGAGGTTTGTAATCCATTTCCAGTTATATTTATATATGGTATGAGGAATGGGTCAAGATCAGTTTTTGTTTGTTTGTTTGTTTTTTGTTTTGGCATGTAAATGTTGGATATTCTGAAATTATTTGTTGAAAAGACTATTTTACAATTGAATTATCTTGGGGATCCCTGGGTGGCTCAGCGGTTTAGCGCCACCTTCAGCCCAGGGTGTGATCCTGGAGTCCCGGGAACAAGGCCCACATTGGGCTCCTTGCATGAAGCCTGCTTCTCCCTCTGCCTGTCTCTGCCTCTCTCTCTCTGTCTCTCATGAAAAAAATAAATAAAATCTTAAAAAAAAACAATTGAATTATCTTGGTACCTATGTGAAAAAGCAATAGACCATATATGTATAAGTCTAGTTCTGGATTCTCAGTTCTGTTCCATTGATCTATATCTATCCTTATGTCAGTACCACACTGTATTGATTACTGTAGTCTTATAATCAATCTTGAAATCAAGTAATATGAGTTTTTCAAATTTGTTCTTCTTTATCAAAACTGTTTTAGCTATTCTAGGTACTTTTCTTTCCATATACATTTTAAAATCAGCTTATCACTTTCTACAAAAGAAACCTGCAGAGATTTTAATTGAGATTGCACTGAATCTATAGATCAATTTGGAGAAAACTGACATTTTAACAACATTGAATTTTCGAATCTATGAACGTGATACATCTTTATATTTGTTTAGGTCTTGTTAATTTCTGTGATCAGTGTTTTGTAGCTTTCTGCATACAAATATTGGCCATTTCTTATTATAGCTATCTATAAATATTTCACTTTTGGTGCTATTTAATATGGTACTTTATAATATTTCAATTTTCAATTACTCATTACGAGTGTATTTGAATTTTGTATATTTTTATAGATAGACCTTGTATCCTGCAACCTTTCTAAACTCACTCATTAGATCCTGCAGTTTCTTTGTACATTGTTTGGGATTGTCTATGTAGATAATCATGTTGTCTGTTGCAGATAACTTTTTGAATAGTAGGAGTTTGAACTAATATTAGACAAGACCTCATTACTTCACCTGAAACCATTTCTAATTGAAACAATGACTTGCTAAAATTATGTTATATATATTGGCTTCCCAATATGAAAGAAGAGGAATTACATCACTTGTAAGCTATAAGTTTATATATATATATATATAAATTACATATATATATATATATAAATTACATATATATATATATAAATTACATATATATATATATATATATATATATATATATATATATATATATATATATAAACTTACTTACTCTCTGTATTGTCTTTTTCTCAGCAACAGTCCAGTTGTTTTTCAGCCTCAGACCTCTTCAGGGCATACTGGCCTCTGTAGTCTCCAGTGCATATTCCTGCTGCATTCTTCATTCTGCTTCATCAATTTGAGGAAGTTTCCAAAATTTCCAAATTTCCAAAAATTTGAGGAAATTTCTTGTTTGCTGATGGTTCTTGTGGTAGAGTACTAGCTGTCCCCTGTATCCTCTACTTTAATAATAGAACTTTTGATTTTTAAGTGGATATGTGGCCATGCAGAATAAAGTTTATATCTCTCATTTTTCCTGCAACTAGATGCAGCCTTGTGACTAAGATTAACAGGATTTAAGTGAAAGTATCCTTTAAGTGAGAAGCATCCTTAAAAGGAAGGGTGCATCCTTTTTCATCTCTTCCTTCTTCCTGTCTGTAATGTTGTCATTTACGGTCTATAATTCCAGCACCCATAGTAGACCATCAGGTGATGGTCAAAATGAACTTAATCCTAGCTTGTAGAGCTCTTCTCCCTGTCACTGTCTTTATTGTGTTTTAATAATATTTTTTATCCCTTTATTATCATTTTAAGGAATATTAAGAGAAAAAAGATTCATCTCATGGTTCTGATTAGATATGCAGTCTGAACTATGGCTTATTCTTTACCACAATTATTATTATAAGAACAGCATTAAGATGGCAACAAGGGAATTCAGAGAAAAGAAAAAGAATCACCTACTCTCTCACTATCTCACCACCTCACACATTCTTTTTCCTTAGTTCTCCTTTCAGGTTTCCAGATATATAAAAAAAAAATAAGATTTTATTTATTTGTTTGAGAGAGAAGAGAGCACGAGCAGGAGGTGGGTGAAGAGGGAAGAGGCAGAGAGAGAGGGAGAAATAGATTCCCTTACCGAGCAGGGAGCTCAGATAGATGCAGGGCTCAATCCCAGGACCCCAAGGTCATGACCTGAGCCAAAGGCAGATATTTAACCAACTGAGCCACCCAGGTACTGCTCAGGATTCCAGATTTAGTCAGTTTTGTTCTCTTCTTTTTCTGTTTATGACCAGCATTTCCATAAGCTATATAGTTCTTCTGATTATAATTTAAGATAGTTGTATCTTATTCTATTAAGTTTATGTATCATAATGGACTTAATGTTTCTTTTATTTCTGTTTATTAAAGTATAAATTCTCAGGAATGGGATTGCTAAATCCAAGGATTCGAACATTTCTATGGCTATTGAAATGTCTTATCAAATTGTAACTCCAGAAGGGTAGAGAATTTCTATGTAGTAAAATACATTTCTGTGTAACATGCAGAGCTAGCACACTGCTCTGAAGGACAGATTGAATTCAGATAAATGAAGGGGAGGGAATTCAGGTAGAATAAAAGCTGGAGTAATAATGTTAAGATAGGCATAGTCCATAGAATGTTCAGTGACAATGGTTGTAGTGAAGTTTGAGTAATTTAGTACAGCAGCTACCACACATCTTAGTTTCTCATTCAGCATAGAATCACTTTAGCAGTCAGTAATCTATCTCAGTAGTGAGTGGTATAAGTGTAGATTCACATATTGAGATCAGATTGTGGAGTGCCAATCTAAGGAATTGGGTGTTTATTTTGTAGACAATGGGAAACCTGTGAAGATTGACAAAATAACAAGATTTTAACTTTATAACTATGTTTAGATGAATTTGGAGGGAAAGGAGCTGAGAGGGGAAAAAGGAATAGATGAGGATTTTTTAAAAAGATTTCATTTATTTATTCATGAGCAATACAGAGAGAGAGAGGCGGAGACATAGGCAGAGAAGCAGGCTCCCTGGAGGGAGCCTGATGTGGGACTCAGTACCAGGACCTCGGGATCTCGACCTGAGCCAAAGGCAGATGCTCAACCACTAAGCCACCCAGGTGTCCCAGTAGATGAGGACTTAGGGAAATAGGGAGACCTCTTTGAAATTATTACATATTCCAGAGATGAGAAGATTGATAACACAGGAAATGGAATGACAACTTTCCAGGCTAATGATGGCAGATTAGTCGGGCTGGCTATACCTTCTCTAAACTTCTTTTGAAAATATTCAAAGAAATGAACAAGTAAATTTTGTAAAGATACCCAAAAAGAAACAAATTAGCAATGATACTACAAATTCAAAGATGAAAGCTTTTGTGCCAAAATAGTAGGTTCTTTCTCCTAATTGCATCATGATTTAGTTGACCCAAGAAATGTTTAATGATTCTCTCTTGAACCTGTAAGTGTCTAAGAATAGAGGATATACTGACTCACCCCTACCATCTGCTTCATCATCTGTCCTTACCCCACAATAAAGGGGCTACACTGGCCAGAGAAGCAGCAAGTCATCTCCCAAACACAGAATAATGACCCTTCTCTAGGGAGACTAATAGGATGGGAGAAGGGGTGGCAAAAGGAGACTTTAGTCATAATTCTATTTTTTTTTTTTTTTTACAAATAGAATGTATTTCAGTATTGCTTGTGTAATAAAAATGTCACTGGGCAAAACAAAACCCATAAGTACTTGAGTACACTTTACTTCCTTTTTTTAAAAAAGATTTTATTTATTTATTCATGAGAGAGACACACACACACAGAGGCAGAGACACAAGTAGGCTCCATGCAGGGAGCCTGACATGGGACTTGATCCCAGGTCTCTAGGATCATGCCCTGGGCTGAAGGTCCTGCCCCGCCTTACTATATTTTATACCAACCTTTAGCCTTTATCACTTAACAGTCTTTTTCCAGTTTTCTTACCAGGCTTGAATGGAATGCCATTTTTATAATTCATCTTAAATCCTTGTCTCAGAGTAATGTCCTTTCCAAGGTTCATGTTGAGATCTTAGGACTTGAAGGTATTTGACACAAAAACTTCTGGTCTGGCTTCCCTACCACAGTCACTACTCATCAAGTGATTCTCTGTGGCAGTTGGGTTAAATAATGGGGTGTCTGGCCTCACACTTCTCTTCTTGTTTCTTCCTTCCTTTCTCACAACTGACATAACTAAGAAACTCTTTCTGGTCCTGTGTGTAAGTGTATCCCTACACAAGCAGTTTCTGAGAGAAAGAAAGCACTTCAGAGAAGAGACCAGCTATCACAAATACTAGTTTTTTATTCAGCACAGAATCACCACTTTGGCTATCAGTGATCTACCTCTGAGAGAGCAATTTATAAAATCTTCATTAATTTATAAACCCTTTTCTGAAAGGGTCAACATCTCTAACAGAATAAATGTTATTTTTAAGCCATAATCCAACATTTGATGGATCATTAAGTTCACTAAGAAGAGAGAAAAGAAGATGGGTTAAGTTTAGATTTGCTAAAAGGAAGAATCTTTTCATAATGTAGATTGTATATTGAAATAGGTTATTAGAGATTGACTGCCTTGGGGAACTTTAAAAATAGGTGATCATTCTTGAATGATTGAGCTGCAGACCTGCTTGGAAAAAAGAAATGAAATAAATGCTCTTTTGAGGACCCTTACAGTTTGTCTAATTTATGATTTCTGACAATCCTTGCCCCTACTCACTGACTTTATCCCAGGTTATCACAGAATAGCTGAGATGTGGAAGTTGATGGGAGGTAGATGATGATAGTGACATTTGGGATTACTTCACCACAGGAATTGAGAAGTAATCATTACAGTACTCTGTCAGTCCACCAACTGAGCAGTTAATGTAAGCAGGTGGTACAGCATAATCCTTCAGTTATTTCTAGAATCTTGATGAATCAGTCAATCCATTCTTAAACAAACTAAGGAAAATAATTACCCCACTCCCAAAGAAATATGATAAAGCTATAATTCCAATCTGAAAATGATATTGATCAGAATACAGCAAAGATGTTCTTTTCTTCATACTTCCTATATGATACTCTTATTCAAAGCCTAGTGCATAAGACATTTTATTTATTTTATTTTATTTTATTTTATTTTATTTGCATAAGACATTTTTAGAAACTATTTGATCTGTGGTATACATGTATTAGAAATTCTATAGGATACATGTAACTGGCATAAATCTCATAATATGAATCAGATTTACAAGAAATGTACCTTTCTTCAGTTTTCTAAAACTTAATTTCTCTCTCTCTGTCTCCCTCCTCTGTCTCCCTCCTTCAAGTATATGACTTCTCTTTTTATTCTTTTGAGTGGCATTCTGCCAAGTGACAGATACTAAATCTTAGTCAGTTTAGGGTTGCTCTTTTCCTCTGAGATCTGGGAACTTACCATAGTGCCACAGCATCAGAGTAGGGATGGGTAGTGTCTTGCCCTTGTTCATCAGTCCATACTGGCATCTGCCGAAATATATAACACATTCTGTCTGATTCCTCTCTCTTTGGCTCTGATGGCTGTTCCTTTGTCTCTCTCCTGACTGCAAAGCCTCTCTACATATACTCTTTTTCCCTGCTTAATGCTTTTCTACCATTCCTGGATTGCAGAAAACTAGATGGGGTGTCCAAATCCCTGCCTCAAGTCTACATTACTCTCAGGTGTGTGGAAAGCATTTTGCTTCTCCCCAACCACACTGAAGCCCAAGGGATACTTTGAGGCTGCATCTGTTCCATCTGCCAAGGCACAGATATTTTTTCTGTGCCCTCACCATTCTGGTTGAGGAGGACTCTGGTATCTTAAAACCTCCCGGGGTTCTCTCTGGGGATGCATCACAGGTTTACTCTACCCCCTGATTTCCTCATTCCAGATAAGAGGAACTGGGGAAGGACCCTGAACTTTTTCTTAGGAATCCACTAATGTCTAAACTTCCTTCTTTCCTTTTGATTTTCTCTCTTCATCTTCCAGTCCAAGTAAACCTTATTTAGTCTCAGAAATGGCACCTACATATCTTCCAAAATGTCCGTGCTTAGAGAGCTTCAGAGTTGGGACTTGTCCTGCTCAAAAAGTCTTTTCTGCTGTAGCAGCCCTTCTCCAAAGAAATTGTCCTTCATAATACAGCTTTAAATGGGATATAAAGGAACTTCCAGGACTTAGAAACGTATGTTTGTATGTCAAAATACAGTGCCACTATGTCGCTATAAAAGAAATTTAATGACAGAGGCAAAGAGAATTGGAAGACTTCAGTCTCAGGTGAGAGGCAAAGCATCTCTTCTCTCTGTCTCTGTGTCTGTGTATGTCTCTCTCTGACAATGCTTAACAGGCACCCAGCTCTTTTCTTGTGGTTCAGCATGATTTCATTTCTCCCTGTGCTCTCAGGCAGGTATCTATTACTGCATTAATTGAGGTCTGCATCTCAAAAATCCTCTCCAGAGAGAAGGCAAGAACATTTCTCTGCTACTTCGGGGTTTGATTTAGAGCCTAACCCTCCTAAATCTTGGGAGGGGTGTTCCTCAGTGCATGATGGCTGCCCACATACCCTTAGAATGGAAAACTGGGAAGAAAAAGTAGAAATAAATGAATCTCCCCTACCTTGGAAATTAGTTCTTTCAACAGATTGTGTTAGCACTTGAAATCACTGCCTTAACTACTAAAATTGATTAAATTAGCAGCTCTGTATTTTGCCAAGATCTTTATAGGCTCTTTTCCCCCTTCTCAACAAATTAAAACCTGGCTTGGACGGGAATGTAGTAGACTGGAGACATTTCTCCTCCTGTCGCTGGATGCTGGTGTAGCAAGCTTTTGACAGTTTTTAAAAAAGAAAAACTTAATTCTTGATTACTACTCTTTACGTGTCTTTGTATCAAGACTGCAGAGTGGGTGTGTGGGAGGAAAACTGATGTAACATTGAAGAGTTTAATAAATATTGCAATTTGAAGTTTTTCTTCTTCCTCTTCCTCCTCCTTCTCCTCTTCTTCTTCTTTGAGAGAGAGAGAGAGAGAGAGAGAGAGAGAGAATGTGGGGGGTAGGGGGACAGGGGAAGGGACAGAGAGAAAGGGAGAGAGAATCTTAAGTAGGCTCCACACCCTACCTGGAGTCCCAGGAGCAGGGCTTGATCTCCTGACCCTGAGATCATGACCTGAGCTAAAATCAAGGATCGGATGCTTAACCAACTGAACCGCCCAGGCACCCCTGCAATTTGGAGTTTTTAGATCATTGATTCACAGAAGGCTGTTATTATAAGAAAGAACTATTTCATTTCAAAGCTAATGCTAAATTTTTAGTAATATGTTAATGAATTGAATAAAATATTCCAGGATATAAATGTCAGACCTAGTGCAAATAACAGATTTAAAGATTTTAAGTTTGTAATAAAATATAATAAAAACTAGTAATTATATTCACTATCCAAAAAGATAACACTCTTGAAAATTTAGAAAAGATATAATATTCAACTTAAATAATGCAAAAGAGAATGGTAGAATGGTGAAGAAATATGTTTTATGGTGTTCAAAGTATTATAATCTTGACTTCCAATTCAAATGAAACACATATTTTTACTAAACCCTGTACTCACATCAACTTTCAAAGTATGCATTTTTGCTTGTGTTATAATTGGAAGTGAAAATAGGACACAAAAGTATATATAAATACTATATATGGGATGATCACAGCAATGTTTTTTTAAAAAAAACTGCATGGGGGCGCCTGGGTGGCTCAGTCAGTTAAGCATTCAGTTCTTGATCTCAGCTCAGGTCTTGATCACAGGGTTGTGAGTTCAAGCCCTGTATAGAGCTCCATGCTGGGCATGAACCCTACTTAAAAATAAATGAATAAATACATACACTTAAAAATAAATGAATAAATACATACATACATACATACATATATACTGTTCATGAATAAAAGGAAATACACTGAAGTATATTACTAATGGTTATCTCTGGATGGTGGGTATAAACATGATTTTTGTTTTTTTCTTCCGTTTGACATTTTTGAAATCTTCTATAACAAGGACTTTTTTTTATGTTGACCAAATGAATTAAAAACTCTGCTTTTAAAAGTATTTATTTTTCACACTGTCACCTGTTTATTAAGTACAGTATTTTCATTTATTATACTCCTCATGATCATTTTGGAAAGTGGTATGAGCAAGAATTAAATGCTAATCTGGACACTGATATGCATCAATGTGCTCCATATTGTGTTATCAAGAAACAGGTATCAGAACAAGGTTAAAAAACACTTTAGTTTTTAAAGTAATAAAGACACTGAATAGTCATCATTTCAGTTGAACTCTCCCCACCTTGTTCCTAGATTGCTTTGCCTTTGAACTGCCCACTGGAAAGATCCAGGTGTGTAAATGCTCAGATCTTTCTAAGGTTGACAACTGCTTCCCTTCACCACATTTCATTTTACATAATGATTTCAATGTAGGAATGTCATGGTGTAAAGTGGTAGGGAAATATAAGGTGCTAAAATAAGGTAGAGCAATATAGTTAAAAGGCTATGGAGTTGCCTGCTGATTGCTGAGATTTTGGCAGATTTTATCTATAGACTCAGTGAATTCTACTGATGAGGAAGGCAATAGAATCTGAACAACTAGGATCAAAAGGAGAGGATGTCTTTGATCATCTATTTGACTGCAAGTAATAGTCACAATTTACTTTAGTATTTTATAGGTGCTGAATTAATCCAAAATAACTCATTTTCATCTACTTTTAATGCAGATGTTGACATTGGTTTGTATAAAAGTTTATTCAAGAGTTTTTAGGAAAACGGGAATATATATGCCTGATTTGCCTCCATATAGGAGCACAAAAGAAAAATGTCAGGCATGAAATCATGAATCCTATAGATGTTGCCGAGGTACACAGATTCATGAATTATTTTCAAGTAGATCTTACTTAACATGTTTATAACAGTAAATATTTCTTTAGGCTCTATTCTGCTTCAGCTCTGTATTCTGAGAAAAGCCACTGTTTTGTTAAACTTGTATTTAGAGCCTCAGGGACAATTCCTAGTGCCATATGCCAAAGACTATCTTTAAAATTCTACAAATGAATGATTAAATTGAATATCCAAAGATTGTTTTCCTGTCAGAGAGGAGACCTTGGGTAATTATTTAAAATGTTAAGTAAAATAAATATCCAATATATACAATAAGTTGTAGAGTAGAAATCACAAAAATCTAAGTTTTCAGGACAAAATTAATCTTGATGGTGCTCCACCTGAGGGTGTTCAGAATATAATAAAGCTTATAATGATAAGCTTATAATATAGTAATAAAGTCTACCAAAAAAGACTCTCAAATTTACTGACATATTTCAACATATTTTGCCTGTGAGAGTCCATGTGCTAGGACTAATTGACAAGGGCAGCAGAGAGGGAGAGGATGGGCTGGAATATTGACTAAATGGCAAGCTTCTTAGGTCTGGAACATGATCAGGAATGGATAATGACTTCCAAAAGCTGGCAGATCAGAAGTGAGCAGCACAGGTGATGGGTGGAACAAAGCCTACATCTAAGCAAGCCTAGATAAGTTAATCAGGTCCAGTACTTGGAGGTGCAAGTAAAAAAATGGTGGAGGGTTGAGTTGGATAATGGGTCTACCTGTAAAAATCCTAAAAGCAAAGATCTGCTAACCAGAAATAGGTGGAAAGTTGGGATAAATAAAGACAAAGTCAGGATCAGTTCCTCTATAAGACAGTGATAATAATAAAACCGACCTCAAGACACTGTTGAAAGAATTAAATAAGATAATGCCTGTGGCAGTGGGGGTGTGTGTGTGTGTGTGGAGGGGCTACCTCAGGAAAAGCCAAACAACCAAAAATAATCCAGAACAAGAAGAAGCATAGACATAAGCAGGGAACTGAGGTGAATACCCAGAATTCTTTGACATAAAAACCAAGTTTTCTAATCAGTGCTCCTTCTCACTTCTAGAATCTCAAAGCCTTTTCTGTCACACCTTCCACCTAACAGCTCTATACAAGTATGATTCTATTACCACAACTAAGGTACGGTTCTACATAACAGTGTTATTTTTGAGGCCCCAAAATAATGCATATAAACATCAATTTTCATTTGCTTAGCATTTACTCCTCATAGGGGAGTAATCTTATAGACAAATACTTCATTGTATACCTGATCATAAACTCTCACAGCCAAAGGACTGTGAGACGAAATAGTCCAACAAGATATCTGAACCATTTACATTCCTATATCTGTTGTCTATTACTGCATAACAAATTACCCCAAAATTTAGCAACTTAAAACACTATTATCTCACAGGTTCCAAAGGATCAGGAATCCTGGGAGTAGCTCAGCTGGGTGGTTCAAACTCAAGATCTCACATGAGGTTGCAGTCAAACTGCTGGCTGGGAATGGAACCAACTTAAGGTTTGAGACTGGACGATTCATTTCAAACTCACTCACATGGTTATTGGCAAGAAATTTTAAGTTCTTCGTCATATAGGCTTCTCCATGGGTCTGCTCAATACATGACAGCTGGCTTTTCTCAGAGCAAGTGATATGAGAGAGAATGATGCCATATTGCTTTTTATTACCTTGTCCCTAAGTCATATACTAAAATTTTGCCTTAATCTATTCATTATAAGTCATTAAGCCCACAGTCAAAGAGGGGATGACACAAAGGCATAATAATAGCAGGAAGTATGGATCATAGGGGCCATCTTGGAGACTGGCTACCATAATTCCCTACAAATTTATCTATTTTTTGCATAAGCATCTTGATGAGTAGCTGGTTGAGAGGCAGCTCAACCCATTTCTGAAGAGCAGTATGGTTTAACTTAAACTGAACGAGTATCTCCAACAATTTCCATATCCATTCTAATTCAGTCCCAGAATGTTCTTCCATAAGACACTCATTCAGCTTTTTGGGAGACATGCTGTCCTTTCAGTCATTGGAGGAATAAGCAACTCTAATTCCTTTGATTATTTTTTGTATAATAAGGGTTTCTGTCTGTTTTGTCATGGGGTTATTTTGTTGTTGTTGTTCTGATTGCTTGCTTGTGGGCATGGCTTCACTTTTTGAGTGTATGGGCAGAAGTAGCCCAGCTGGAGGGCAGAGAGAAATGGAGAAGATAGGATCCCAACTTCAGCTTCACATAGATTGCTTTCTGCCTAATTATATCACATAATTGATTCTTATCAAGTGTTCAGTTATTTGAAACTCCTAAATCTGTTCCCCTTGTACTACTGTTGAGCCACATATCCCTCATCTTGAATCCACATAGCTAATTTTTTAGACCCAAGTTCAGGGTCTTATATTTATCCCTATTAGATTGTCCTTTTTTTCCTTTACTTGTTTAACAATTTAGTATCATGTATGTCTATACTTTTCAAGTTTCCTGATGACACAAAACTTTGACAGCAAGTTATTATTGGTTGCTTTCCTCAACTCTGAGATGTCAGTGATTATAAGATGCATCGTTGATTTCATAATGGTTTATCAGGAAAAATAATACTAGACTATCCAAACAAATTAACCACAAGAAGAGCATGATGATTTTAGAAGTATATAATATTATATGAAAAAATACAATATGAAAAAATACATGTTAGAATTATATACAATATAATGGAAATACAGATGTTGGGTGGTGGCAGCAGTATTCAAAAAGATTTTACCAGACTATAAAAATTGGATATATCTGAATCAGGGCCAATAATTATAATTTTATTTACTTCATCATTCCTTCTTTCATCCAAATGTTCATTGAGCATCTGTTATATGTCAGAGGTGGTATAAGGAAAGAAGACATGAACTCTGCCCTCCAGGATTCAGCATTGACACTTACAAAAAAAAGTTGAGTTTAAACATTATAATTTCAATTTCTTTTTGAACACAATATTATTGTTTCTCAGTCATCCTCAGTATGGTTTAAGCCTGAGTCAAAACTTTACCTTATATTTGGGTAGATCCTGCCTGCTAAATATGACGGCTTTGAGAATGTGGGCTTAACAAATATCTTGTTTGGCTGCCTTTCCTCTTGGAGCCTTAGTTTTCTAAATAAATAATAAAATGGAGGGGTCAACTATATGTATGTATGGAAGGATGGAAGAAAGGATGGGTAGATCAGTCAGTCAATCAATAGATCAATAGTTAAGCAGGAGATGAAACAGAGAAATTACTTCTGCAGTTTCCAGAAAAGATAAACTTGTGATCAGATGTCTGTATTAGAAAGCAGAGAAAAATTCTTAGGGAAAAGACAGGGTTGGTTATCATGCTGTGAAATAAATTAAATAAGTAAGTAAGTAAGTAAATAAGTAAGTAAGTAAGTAAATAAATAAATAAATAAATAAATGTCAGGAACCAGGGCCACTGACACAGGGCTTCTAAAACTCTTGTAATTTCTTAAATGATAAGAGTATTAGGAGCATCTTTTGTCCTAATATTTGGTCTTTAGCCCTGGTTCCTGACACAAGGCTCCTGAATTCTGTGGAGTTTCCTGGTGATAGGAATGTCTTTTATTCTAATTTAGTTGTCTGAGTGAGATCCTGGATGTCTTTGGGTAAGGGCTGGTCACCAGAAAGACAAAGTCATGATTAGAAGCTTGGCATTTCCAGCTCCAAGAGGGCTCGAAGTGGAATTATTAATTGATCATGCCTGCATGATGAAGCCTCCAAAAAAATGCCAATAGTATGGAGTTTGGAGAGCTTCCAGATTGGTGAACACATACACATACTGGGAGGGTATTGCACCTCAATTCCACAGAGACAGAAGCTCCTGCATTCACCCTCCCAGATCTCCCCCTATGTATCTTTTTATCTGGCTGTTCATTTGTATCGTATGTAATATCTTTTATTACATAATAAACTGGTAAACTTACGTGTTTCCCTGAGTTCTGTGAGCCATTCTAGCAAATTATTTAACCCAAGAAGGGAGTCATGGGAACCCTGATTTATAGCCAATCTGTCAGAAGTACAGGTGACAACTCAGGACTTTTGACTGGTATCTGAATGTATGTGTGTGGTGGGGGTGGAGGATGGGCTTGTGGACTGAACCCTCAACTTCTGAGATCTGATGTTAACTCTAGGTACCTAGTGTCAGAACTTAATTATGGGTCACCCAGCTGATGTTGCAAATAATTGTTTTGTGGGGGAAAATACCTACATATTTGGTTATCAGAAGTGTCAGAAGTGAATTGTTTTGTGTGAGTAGTAAAGGAGAAACACATAGAAGGAAGAGGGAGTTTTTCCACTCACATGTATAGACTGTTATCACTCATTTTATTTCTTAGGTTGTGAGCACAGGGCTGATACCTAACTTTCCTAAATTTCCTAAACATTGGGAATTTCCTAAATTCTTGGATTGATTGATCATTCAATTGACCTATTTATCTATCTATAGCTTTGTTGAGATGTAAATTCACATACTATACAATTCACCCACTCAAAGTGTACAATTCATTGGTTTTTACTCTACTTATAGATTTCTGGAACCATCATTGCAATCAATTTTAGAACATTTTGATCACCCCAAAAAGAAACCTTATACCCATTTAAGTGAGTATTAAGTGCTTACTGCACTCCCCATTTGCTCCAACCTCTTAGCAGCCACTCATCTACTTTTTGTCTCTATAGATTACTCACCCTGAACATATTCATATAGAATCATGTGTTTTTTTGTGACTTGCTTCTTTCACTTAGCATAATGTTATCAAGGTTGATTCTTTTTTTTTTTTTTAAGATTTTATTTATTTATTCATGAGAGACACACAGAGAGAAAG
Organism: Canis lupus dingo; assembly: GCF_003254725.2. Taxonomy (NCBI): domain Eukaryota; kingdom Metazoa; phylum Chordata; class Mammalia; order Carnivora; family Canidae; genus Canis; species Canis lupus. Next base: position 35,753,912 of record NC_064251.1, read on the forward strand.
AGGCAGAGAGACACAGGCAGAGGGAGAAGCAGGCTCCATGCAGGGAGCCCGATGTGGGACTCGATCCCGGGACTCCAGGATCACACCTTGGGCCAAAGGCAGGCGCTAAACTGCTGAGCCACCCAGGGATCCCCAAGGTTAATTCATTTTGTAGCATATATCAATTCTTCATTCCTTTTTATTGCTGAATAATATTTCATTGTATGGATATATACATTTCACCTATCCATTCATCAATGGATGGACAATTTGACATTTCCACTTTTTGGCTATTATGAATAATGCTATTTTAAACATACATGTACAAGTTTTTGCGTGGACATGTTTTTATCTCTATTGGGTGGGATTCTAGAGTCATATGTAACTATGTTTAACCTTTTGAGGAACTGCCGGGCTGTTTCAAAGTGGATACACCAGGGCACCTGGGTGACTCAGGTGGTTGAGCATCTGCCTTCGGCTTGGGTCATGATCCTGAGGTCCTGGAATGGAGCTCCGCATCAAGCTTCCTGCTTGGCAGAGAGTCTGCTTCTCTCCCTCTCCCTGCTGGTGCTCTCTCTCTCACTATCTCTCTCTCTCTCTCTCAAATAAATAAATAAAATCTTAAAAAAAAAAGTGGATACACCATTTTACATTTCCACCTGAAGGTTTCAATTTCTCCACATCCTCAACACTTGTCATTATCTCTCCTTTTTTTCTTTTTTATGCATATCCTCATGGATATGAAGTGGTATCTCATTGTTTTTCTATTTACATTTTCATTTGCATTTCCCTGATGACTAATGTTTCGCATCCCTACATTACGCGTATGCCTACATAATGTTGAACATTCCCTAATGTTGAACATTTTTTCTTTGCTCTTGGTCATTTACATATCTTTTCAGGAAATATCTATTCAAAACTTTTCTCTACTTTTAATTGGGTTCTTGGCCTTTTTATTATTGAGTTATGAGAGTTTTTAAAATATATCCTGATTCCAGTCCATTATCAGGTATATGGTATGCAAATATTTTCTCTCATTTTGTGGGTTATCTTTTCTCTTTCCTAATGATGTCCTTTGAGTCACAAAAGTTTTAAATTTTTGTGAAATTCAACTTAACTATTTTATTTGTCGGTTGTGATCTTGGTGTCATATCTAAGAAGACTTTGCCTAACACTTCTAAGAGTTTTATAGTTTTCTCACTTACATTTAGGTCTATAATCCCCTTGAGTTGATTTTTATGTGTGGTGTGAGGAAGGAGTCCAACTTCATTCATTTGTATGTTGGTGTTCAGTTGTTCCAGCACCATGTGTTGACTTATCTATTTTTAACTATATATTACTTGGGGTAAATATTAAAATATCTAAAAGGGGCAGCCCGGTGGCTCAGCGGTTTGGCGCTGCCTTCGGCCCAGGGCCTGATCTTGGAGACCCTGGATCAAGTCCCACATCGGGCTCCCTGCATGGAGCCTGCTTCTCCCTCTGCCTGTGTCTCTGCCCCCCTCTCTCTCTCTCTCTCTGTGTCTCTTATGAATAAATAAATAAAATCTTAAAAAAAATAAAATAAAATATCTAAAAGTTTTTGAGCACTATGTATTTGCTAAGCACAGTTCCAAGGCTTTTACATGAGTTAAACTAATTCAACCCTTACACTAATTCTAAGGGACTTTATCTCTCTATCAGAAAATGACTGGGAAGAAAAGAAGGAAACTAAATGTTAGTTGCTTCTCATTGGCAGAAAAAATAACTAGAAGGAGGTAGTTGTAACCCTCTTATTCTTCTCCTTGCTTTTAATACTAACATCAGTGCCTAGATTTCCTGATATGGGTGGCATAATGTTAAGGGTAAAGCCAAAACAAAGAATAAGGGATCTACTCATATTCCATTTTGTTGCCATCAAGAAAATGGTATTCTGACCAGAAATGGTGACAAGAGGGTTAAGAGAAAAGCAAACCTCTTAATAGGGGTGATGATGCCCAGAGAATACTAAATGATCTCACTGAGCTTAAAGCTCTTGGGCCCTGAGGGCTTACTTATAGCTAAGGATGAAAGACCTTACACATAAGAAACCTCGGTTATTTCCATCATTTTCATTGAAATGCGAACAATAGAAGTGCTGAAAGACTGAAGACTTGCTGGTTTTCAAAATGAATGAGGTGCTCAAACCTGTCAATCCTAGAAGAGAGCTTGGCAGCCAGTTCAGACAAAACCTTAGAATAGCTTTTAAAGTGGATGGTTTATGATTATTTAGGAAGAGAAGAGGTGACCATTAGGAGATGGCATGGGCTCACCATTCAGGTTGACATCGATTTGTTAGTAATCCTCTATCTATATATACGCAAAATATCTAATAGTTTGTAGTACCAGCTCTCCATATTTTATATTTTTAGGTTGAAAAATAATATTTGAAAGGATAGGATTGGCATTAATAATTTGGAGAATTAGTATTCTTTTCCAGCAGTTATGACACTTTAAATTTGAATAAGGTTTAGAAAAGGATTTTTTTTCTATAACTACATTCCCTTGTTGACCTGATTAATTAGATGTGTTCTGTTTACATAAGGACAAATATTTTAGGATAAAACCCAATTTAATAAATGAATAAACTTATTAAGATGTAATTACTTTTCTAAGTTCTGTGTTTTAAAAGTCATTATTAGAATGTGGATTACAAACTATTCTACAGGGAGCCTTGAGGAGGCTTGGCTTATCTTTCTGTAATTTTATTTGGTTTAAAGCTAAACATGCATTAGAAATGGGATATAGGGTTTATAATTGGAGTCACTTCATATTGATAAAACCAAGTTTGTTAAAAACACATGTAGTATTATTGTTTAAGGTGAGGAAATGGGGAAGAGACATATCCCAAGTGGAAGGAATTTCTGCTTAGGCTTCATGTTTCCCCACACATAAACAATTATATATATTATTTATGAACATAAAGTATGGACATAAATATAGATAGTATGAATATAAGTAGCAATAGTATAAGAATGTGCTTGGAAGTAATACAAGTCAGCTTAAAGATAGTGATTATTTGTGGGGAAAGAGGTAAGGGTAGGGAGGGGTTAGGACTTGACTTGTATCTGTAATGTTCTACCTTTAAGAAAAGTAAGAAAGAGGGTGGGTTTCTCTGGGGTTTTTTATTTGCTTGAAATATTTCATTAATTGAAAATTTGAAAACAAGAAAATGAGCAGCCTAATTCTCTGCTTTTCTTTTTTTAAGATTTTATTTATTTAATCACGAGAGACATGGGTGGGGGGGAGGGGGCGCACAGGCAGAGGGAGAAGCAGGCTCCATGCAGGAAGCCCGACGCGGAACTCAATCCTGGGTCCCCAGGATCACGCACTGGGCCGAGGGCGGTGCTAAACCAATGAGCCACCAGAGTTGCCCAATTCTCTGCTTTTCTAATGGGTCCAAATGTTTACCTCCTGTTGATTTGAGAACATGCTTAAATAGGGCTTTATGGGTGCCTGGACAGTTTATTTTTGTAATCTTAGCACATACTAGTAATAACAGCTACAGTTTATTAAGCACATACAGTGTGTCAGGCACTATGTGAAGTGCCTTAAATATGCTCTCTACTACTTTGACAATAACTGCAAAGAAGGTATTTCCTTCATTCCCATTTAACAGATGGCAAGGTGAGTTCCAATCCACTACTTGTGATAAAATATGCTAAGTGAAAACTCAGACTTCCAAATGTGAAGTTTAATATCCCAAAGTTCATTTTTCATGTAATAGCTTTCTTTTTCCCATGAGTTATCTCTATATTTTAATGTTTACTTTAGAAAAATCAGAAAATATGGATAGGAGAAAAGAAGATAAAAATTGCCTATAATTTCACTGCCACCCAGAGAAAGTTACTGCTAGCATTTTGATAGGTGCCCTTTCATATGTTTTCCATGCATAAATTTGTATGAACTTTCAAATGCTTTGAGAAGGAACTTTGTCAAGAGTTTATCAGTATTGCTTATGGTGCATAATATAGAATAAATTTAAAATTTGGATTTTATTCCATACATGTCTGTATATTTTTAAAAGTAGAGCTTTAAACTGAAAAAACATTCAAAGATTTATACAACATATATGAACAAACAATTAGCTACTTTAAAATCTCAACATTTATTACATTGATATATCTAATACAGAGACCAACTGGATAATTACTAAATTATATTTGCCAGTAAATTATAGAATCAATGATGAGTATATTACTTGTGGATAGTTTATTTCACAGGATAGGTGGACCATCCTATTTTCTGTCTCAAAGATATGACCACTCTAAGTACTTCATATAACTGGTATTATACAGTATTTGTCCTTTTGTGACTGGCATATTTCATTTAGCATATTTCATTTAGCATAATGTCCTCAAATTTCGCCCATGTTGTAACATATGTCAGAATTTCCTTCCTTTAGGGTGCCTGGGTAGCTCAAATAGTTAAGCATTTGCCTTTGGCTCAGGTCACGATCTCCAGGTCCTGGGATTGAGCCCTATGTCAGGCTCCCTGCTCAGCGGGGAGTCTGCTTCTCCCTCTCCCTCTCCCTCTGCCATTCCCCTGTCCCGCTCATGCTCTCTCCCTCCCTCTCTCTCTGTATCTCTGAAAAAGAATTTCTTTCCTTTTTTAAGTCTGAATAATATTTATGTATATTGCATGTATATTGCATACTTTGCTTATCCATTCATCTGTTGATGAACACGGTTTGCTTTTCATGTATTAGCTACTGTGAATAATGCTGCTATGAACATGGATAAACCTCTTTAAGACCCTGCTTTCAATTCTTTTGGTTATACATTCAGATGTGTAATTGCTAGATCATATGATAATTCCATTTTTAATTTTTAAAGAATCTCCATACTATTTTCCATAGCAACTGTACCATTTTATATTTCTACCAACTGCACAAGAGTTCCAATTTCTCCATACCCTCTCCAACACTTTTTTTTAAAGATTTTATTTATTTATTCATGAGAGACACAGAGAGAAGCAGAGATATAGGCAGAGGGAGAACTAGGCTCCCTGCAAGGAGCCTGATGTGGGACTTGATCCCAGGACCCTGGGATCACAACCTGAGCTAAAGGCAGATGTTCAACCACTGAGCCACTCAGGTGCCCCTCCAATACTTGTTATTTTCACTTTGTTGATAGAAACCATCTTAATAGGTATGAGGTGGTATCTTTTTTTTTTTTATTTTATTCATTTGAGAGAGCAAGAGAGAGTGTGCAGATGAGAGAGAGAGAGAAAGAAAAGAGAGAGAGAGCACAATGGGAGGTAGTAGGATGAGAGGGAGAAGCAGACTCCCCACTGAGCAGGGAGCCTGATGTGGGATGAAGTTTCATAGGACTGTGGGATAGTGACCTGAGCTGAAGGCAGATGCTTAACCTACTGAGCCACCCAGGTGCTCCTTATTATAGTTTTTATTTGTATTTCCCTAATGGTTAGCAATGTTAACCATCTCCTCATGTGCTTATTATTTGGATATCTTCCTGGGAGAAATGTCTACTCAAGTCCTTTGCCCATTTTTGAGGTTTTGTTTTTTTTTGTTGTTGTTGTTGAGTTTTAGGAATGTTCTATATATTCTGGATGTTAATCCTTTATCAGGTATGATTTTAAAATATTTTCTCCCATTTTTTGGTTTGCTTTTTTACTTTCTTGATAGTGTCTTTTGATGCAAAAAAGTTTTAATTTATATGAGTCCAATTTGTCTATTTTTTCTTTGTTGCCTGTGTCTTTAGTGTCATATCTAAGAAACCACTGCCAAATCAAATGTTGTGAAGATTTTCTCCTATGTTTTTTTCTATGTGTTTTATAGTTTTTAGGTCTTATATTTAGGTTGTGGATCCATTTTCAGTTAATTTTTGTATATGGTGTTAGGTAAGGGTCCAACTTCATTTTTTTGCGTGTGCTATCTAGTTGTTCTGTTCATTATTGAGAATGAGATACTGAAGCCTCCAATATTATTGTAGATTTGTCTATTTCTTCTCCTTTCAGTTCTCTCAATTTTTGGTTCATGTTTTTGATGGTCTGTCATTAGGTGCATGGATGTTTGTAATTGTTCTCTTGTTGCTGTATTGAAACTTCTATTTATATATAATGTCCTTCTTTTTCTCTTGTAACCTTTTGTTTTGGTTTAAAGTCAATTTTGTGTGTTGTTAGTATAGCCATTTATACTATTAATTGAATATTCTTTTCTATCCTTTCACTTTCAACCTATTTATCTCTTTGGACCTAAGGCGAGTCTTGTAAACAGTATATTCTTGGGTCATGTGTTTTTATCCATTATGCCGTGTGTTGTTGGGTCATGTGTTTTTATCCATTATGCCAATCCATCTTTTTTTTAAATTTTTTTTCCAATCCATCTTTTGATTGGAGAATTTTATCCATTTATATTTAAAGTTGTTACTGATAAAGAGGGACATCTGTCATTTTGCTATTTGTTATCTATATGCCTTATACCTTTTTTGACCCTCATTCTTTGCGTTACTGCCTTCTTTTGTATTTAGTTTCATTTTTTTGTAATGAAACATTAAAATTTCTTTATCATTTCATTTAGTGTATATTCTTTAACTAGTTTCTTTGTGGTAACTGTAGTGATTACATTTAACATTTTATAACTTTAGTTACAACATACCCTAGTTTGAATTTATATTGGCTTAACTTGAATAACACAAAAAGCTCTGCACCTTTAACACTCTGTCTCTATCTCTTTCAGTTGTTGATGTCATAAAGTTATATCTTTATATACTGTGTATCCCAAAATATAAACTAATAATATTTTAATGTATTAGTCTCTTAAATTGTATAGAGGACAAAAAGTGGAGTTATACACCATTGTTTTAATAATACCAGCTTTTATAATTGCTCTTGTATTTACATTTACTGAGATCTTCATTTATTCATATATAGCCTCAAGTTACTGTGTACTGTCCTTTTATTTCAAGATGTAGGACTTCTTTTGGTATTTCTTGCAGGCAAGTCTAGTAGTCATGACCTTCCTTAGTTTCTGTTTGTTTGGGAATGTCTTAATTTCTCCCTTACTTTTAAAGGACAATTTTGCCAAATATAGGATTCTTCACTAACTGTTTTTTTCTTTTAGCACTTTGAATATATCAGTTCACTGCCTCTGGCTTCCAATATTTCTGGTGAAAATATGCTAATTATTTTATTAAGGACCCCTTATATGTAACAAGTTCCTTCTCTCTTGCTGCTTTCAAAATTTTGTGTTTGTCTTTGGACAGTGTTATTATAATATATCTTGGACTGGGTCTCTGAGTTCATCTTGGCATTTACTGAGCTTCTTGGATGTTTATGTTCATATATATTCATGAAATTTGGTGAGTTTTCAGCCGTTATTTCTTCAAATATTCTCTTTGCCTCTTTCTCTCTCTTTCCTCCTTCTAGGACTCCAACAATGCATATGTTGGTCCTATTGATGGCAACGCACAGTTCTCTTAGGCTCTGTTCACTTCAATCTTTTTTCTTTCTGTTTCTCAGACTCAGTAATTTCCATTGTTCTATCTTCAGGTTCACTGGTTCTTTCTTTTGCCTGCTCAAATCTGTCATGAATCCCTCTAGTGAACTTTTCATTTTAATTACTCCAGAATTTCTTTTTGGTTTCTTTTAAAGTTTCTATCCCTTTGTTGATATTCCATTTTGCCTTATATATTATTTTCTTGATTTTCTCCACATCTTTCTTTGGTTCTTTCAGCATCTTTAAGACTGTTTTAAAGTCTGTGTCTAGTAGATTCACTATCAGGTGTTTTTTTTCAGGGACAGTTTTTATTGTTGTTTTCCTTTGAATGAGCCGTATTATTTTGTTTCTTTGTATACCTTGTGGTTTATAATGATAATTGTACTTTGGATCTAAAACTCTAATAATGTGGTAACTTGGAAAATCAGATTCTCTTCCTTCACCAGGGTTTTCTGTTTTAAGCTCTAGTTTGGAGGGGGGTAGATTATTATTGTAGGTTCTGTCTGTGGAAAGGATTAGCCTGAGATGTAAAATCAAGGTTTTCTTAGGTCCTTTCTTAGCCTATACCTTCCTCTGCACATGCATGATAATTTTCTAATTTCCTCTGTAAATGTGTTGGCTTCTGAATGTCTTAATCTTCATGGTCTGGCTACCAAAATGGCTAAAAAGAAAAATTAAGGGGATAAAAAGGAACTGACCCTTTGAATCCCCTATAAATCATTTCAGCCTGAAGGGGAGGTTGTAAGCCTTCCATAAGCTCCAGAGTTTCAAAATTGCATCAGACAGAATCAACTAGTCATCTAGGTAGGGAGACAGATTTTTGGTGCTTCCTGTCCTGTCATCCTCCCCTTCCTTCCTTCCTTCCTTCCTTCCTTCCTTCCTTCCTTCCTTCCTTTCTTTCTTTTTCTTTTTTAAAGATTTTATTTATTCATGATAGACGGAGAGAGAGAGAGAGAGAGAGAGGCAGAGACACAGGCAGAGGGAGAGGCAGGCTCCATGCTGGGAGCCCGACGTGGGACTCGATCCCGGGGCTCCAGCCAAAGGATCTGGGCCAAAGGCAGGCGCTAAACCACTGAGCCACCCAGGGATCCCCTCGTCCTTCTCTTTCTTTCTTTCTTTCTTTCTTTCTTTCTTTCTTTCTTTCTTTCTTCTTTCTTTCTTTCTTTCTTTTCTTTCTTTCTTTCTTTCTTTCTTTCTTTCTTTTCTTTCTTTTCTTTCTCTTTCCACTATTGATTGCTTACTATGTGCTAGGCACTGTTCTAAGCATCGAGGCTCCAGTGGTTTGTTGTAATTTTTTTCTTATTCAAATAAACATATACTTTTATACTTAAATTTGTTCTTAAAACTTTCCATTATTTTTCTTAAAGAGGGTCCTCAACATGTTATAGATTTCAGATTACACAAAGCTTGAATCTTCCCCCTGCTGTGGCATCAAGAGAGTGGCATGCTTTTTTTTTTTTTTTTTAAGATTTTATTTATTTATTCATGAGAGACACAAAGAGAAGGCAGAGACATAGGCTCCCCTCGCAGGGAGCCTGATGTGGGATTCAATCCCGGAACTCCGGGATCATGCCCTGGGCCAAAAACAAATGCTCAACCACTGAGCCACTCATGCATCCCAGAGAGTGGCATGCTTTAATTCAAAATGATCCCTAAGGTGTCTAATCTTTATTGTGTCCCCTCTGTGACTTCTGTTTTTGCTTCTTGAACACATTATCATCCCCATCCTACTCTCTGCCAACAAGAGCTGGAAGGCAAGCTCACTGAAACACAAGTCACCTTTTCTCTGTTGATGAGAGCAAATTTCTAAGATTGCTAGATTTAGCAAATAAAAATACAGGATTCCCAGTTAAATTTAATTTTCAGATAAATGTTACATGGGACATACTTATACTTAAATTTTTTGTTTTTTATCTGAAATTCAAATTAAAGTGGCAATCTGTGTTTTATCTGGCAATTCCATGAATTTCTCAAAAATGGTTTCTCTAGCACAAAGATTACATTTTATTCATCTTTCTGTAGAACTAGAACAGTTCTCAGATTAATGATAGTGATTGATAGTGATACTAAAGTCAGTAGCTATTAACCTTTTCTGCAAAACAAAAACTTAATGTAATTTATGGATCCTCTTCCCAGAAAAATGCACAAACACAAAACCCTTTGCACATAATTTCAGAGGCCCTAAAGCCTAATTTGTAAGCTGTCCCTTCCTACCCTCTCCCCAATTCAAACCCTTATGTAGAGCTCCTTGTTTGTATGTTTTGTAATTTACAAAGTAGTTTCATTTTCACCACAATCCTATAATAGAACTAGACCATTTTGTAGAGGAATAAACTGAGACTTTGAATCAGAAATATTACATACTCAGTAATTATGATCAGAATCAAATTCAATTCTTCCCATTTCAACTCATGGGCTCTTTTCACCATGCCAGGATGCCATGTAAGTCTTCCTTTCTTATAATGTTCTGATTTCTACAGCAAAATTTTTGTATGGAAGATGGAAAAGTGAAAAGGGTATTTAGATGAGGAGTCCTGAGTGAGAGTCTTAGTTCTTTCACTGAGAAACTATATGACTGGGCCTTAGCTTACCCATCTGTAAGAAGAGGGGGCTGGACAACAGCCTCTGAGAGTACTAATATTCTATTATTCTAAAGGGCCCCTTCTATTGTCCCAATTTTCTTCATAATAGGCCATAATAAACTTTACTTTTGTGACCTTCCAAGATTCAGAGCTTATAGATGTACTTACAAGAATTTGAAATTGAAAAGGCTTAGGAGTTAGGAAGATTAAAGTTGCTCTACTTGAGGGGTTCTAGGGCCTATAGTATAAAGAGTTATACCTGCACCTGGTCAGGGTATGAGGGGAGTCTAATGACTTAGAGCAGTGGGATGGAACCCCCTGTGCACTCTGGCTTTGCAGTGGGAGTAGAATATGGCTGTAGTCAAATTCTAGGCTTTGCTTTTACTTTCAGCCTTTGGCTGAGCATGGGGAATACAGAGCTTGGTACTCAGGGACCCCACTCAGACTATCAGCCCTACTCAGCTGTCCTTGGCTGCTTTCTATGGAACAGAGGGCCTAAAGCCACTAGAACCTGGAGGCACTTTCCCCACTTTAGGATTTAAAGGGAAGTTCTTTCCTTGAAACTCAACAGAAGAGGATCCTGGATTCTACTTCTTGGTACCTAAAAGAACAGCTAACTAGATTTCTGTGCTAATGGCCATATTCTCTTCTTCCCTTACATTGTTCTACTGGATGCAGATATTCCAAAGCTGCACATGCCTGAGCCTAATAAACATCCAACACCACATAGGAATCCTACCTAATAACCTTAGGTCAAAATAATATGCCAAGAAATATCCTGGCAATTATCTCAGCAGGTTTGCCAATTTGGGAAAGTTTCTTTTTTTTTTTTTAAGATTTTATTTTATTATTTATTCATGAGAGACAAAGAGAGAGAGAGAGAGAGAGAGAGGCAGAGACACAAGCAGAGGGAGAAGCAGGCTCCATGTAGGGAGCCTGATGCGGGACTCAATCCCAGGACTCAATCCCAGACTCCAGGATCACACCCTGGGCCGAAGGCTGGTGCTAAACCGCTGAGCCACCCAGGGATCCCAATTTGGGAAAGTTTCTAAGAAATGCTAGCATATGGTCATGCCTCACCATCATGGTGGTGAAATGGGCAGATGCAGGAGAAACCATTCCAAAGAGAGAAAACAGTATGTGTAAAAAAATCAGAGGCCTTCATATGGGCAATCTAGGGGAAGATGGAGCATTTCTTTCTTTCTTCTTCCTCTCAGACAAACTTTATCTCCAAAAGTAGCAACAAGTCACCTTCTCTGTGATGCCTTTCCCATTCTATTCCTCTTCCAGGGAAAGACTGAGACACAAAAGTGTCCTAGATAGACTAATAATTTGGTACCTTTTTAAAAAAAATTATGCATTCAACATTTATTAGGTGGAGCTAGGGAGAAACCAGTATTTTTATTATTATATTAAAAAAAGAGGCTGACTCCCACTGGCCAAAGTAGAGTCAGTGTTCTGGAAAAAAAGAAATCTCACTTTTCTATAATTCTTGTTCTCGTTTCTATTTTCTTTTGCAATTTACTGAATCAGACTACTTGGGAGACATACCAAAGAATTTAAAATTTAGGCTTTGTTCAACAGTTTAAAATTCATTCCAGAAAAAACAGCTTGGTGTTATGCATGATTTGATTTCAGAATTTCAGTTGACTTCATCTGCAGCTGCTCATGACAAGACTAATCAACAGACATAGGTCAGTTCTAGAGAGAAGGTCTTTGTTTTTTTGTTTTTGATTTCCACATGAAAGCATCATTTTCTTTTGTGGTAGCAAAACCAAATTATCTTTCACCAGGAAGGTAAGTAGTTTTGTACAGAAACCATGTTAACTAACACATTTCTGTTTTTCATAGCATCCCATATGTATGGTTGCCTTGTACAGGTACCTGGATTTCTTGTTTCTTAATATAGCTGTGTCTGTCAACTAAACAGAATTGTGTTTCCTCTGTCCTTCCACAGCCCTCTACCTTGCCTTGATTAGAGATAATACTTATCACATGATATTATAATTGTTTTTGCATCTTTGTTCTCTGCCAGACTATGAACTTGCTTAGGTCAGAGACCATAATCTTCATAATTATAGCAGGCCCTCAATAAATGAATGAATAAATGCCATTGACAACAAGGGAAGAATAGGCACTAGGCCTGCATGTGGGATATCAGTAAAGAATTTGTAGTCTCACTGGGCAAAGACTTCCTTTTTTAAAAATTTTATTTATTTATTTGAGAGAGAGAGCATAAGCATGGGGTGGGGGAAGGCAGAGGGAGAGAGAGAAGCAAACTCCCCCACTGAGCAGGGAGCCCTGAGCAGGAGCCCAATGGGGGCTCCATCTCAGGACCTGGAGATTATGACCTGAGCTGAAGGCCATGCTTAACTGGCTGAGCCACCTAGGCTGCCCTGTGCAAAGCCTTCTGTATGAGGAACCCTCAGCAATCTGAAGTTGCCAAAAACTCAAGAAGTTTAATCACATGTTGTCCATTTTTGATGCATAGTGTACATCAGACACTCACCATCTCTAATTTGACAACAAAGCAGAATTAATTGTAATCCAGATACTAGCCTAGGGTCTTTATACATATTTCTTATTAAGTTATCATAACAACCCTATGAGGTAGGTGTCATTAGCCTCTATTTCATAGGTTAAATAACTAAATTCAGAAAGGCTAATTAATAATTAAGTTCATGATCACTGAGTCAGGAAGAGGTGGAACTGGTCTTTAAATCCACCTCTGTTTAAACAAGACAAAATCAGACGGAGAAAAACCATAAACGACTCTTAATCATAGGAAACAACCTGAAGGTTGCTGGAGGGTAGGGGGTAACTGAATGATTGACTTAAAGGAGAGCACAAGATGCAATGAGCACTGGGTATTATATAAGACTGATGAATCACTGACCTCCACCTCTGAAACTAATCAATACATATATGTTAATTAATTGAATTTAAATAAAAAAATTCACCTATGTTTTCTTCCATCACATCTGTTACAGTTATACATTATATATCTCACTATGGAGCTATAAGGAACAAGGGACACCAACCATTACATTAATTAGAATTTTCATATGATATTCAAGAAATCAGTGGCTAATTCTCTTCAGCCTCAGCCTTGAAATTGAAATACAGTAATACTAGACATAAAAATGTATCTTGATTTTCCCCGAAGGAGTCTCACTCTTGTATCCACATAGTGAGCATTAACAATTAATGGAAAGTGCTTTCCAAGCCATATAACATCATTCTTAATATTTATGATGCCCACGAAACACACAAACATCTGTTCTATAGAGTGATAGCTATTAAAGCATGCTTAAGTGCCAAGTACTCTCTCTCATGTAGAGGAGTCAAAGCTTTAATCAGTTGTCCTCTGGCGATGTCTAAATAGCAAGGATTCCAAGAAGATGGAAGGAAGACAATTTTAGACTCAACTCATCTTGAGGAATATTAGTTCATTTTATTATGACCAAAGCACATAGTAACTTTAAATGGAATAAAGCTATGTTTAAAAGGTTGACATGATCTTTCATATTGGGGATTATTGCAAGGCTAAGGCTAAAGTTAACATTCCTTTCTGAGAAACAAAATTGGAAGAGACTCAGAATTTCTTTTAATAGGTGAGATCACCCATCAATAGGAATGACAAAACTAAGAAATCTGCTGTTAAATTTAAGATTGAAGAGTTGGGCACACTCAAAATCCAATCAAGGTGGTCTGTGAGTACCCTTAGGGAGCAGGCCTGGCTTAAGGTAATTACTAAGGAAAAAACGTCTCTTACTCTTGCTTGTAAAGAGAATATGTTAATGGAAGAGAGTGGTTAGCTTGGATCTCTGATAGCAGAGTCAGTGGAACCAGTGTCTTCACAAGAACTCCCTGAAGATTTATTTGACAATAAAATTTGTGAAAAAATAACTAATACATCTCTCTTTCTATCTCTATCAATACCTACTTACCTGTATGGCTAACCTGAACTAGTCTTTGTGTTTGCTAACACAATTTAGTTTAGCAAAGCTGAGGACCAGAGCTTAAACGTGGCAATGAGTATAAGCAAGTACTCCACCCTGCCTTTCCCAGATGACACTTTTTCAAATTGCAATAAACACAAGATTAACATAATGGCCACAACAGCAACACAACAGCAATAATGGCAACTGACAACTGTGGCATACTTATCAAATGTCAGGCACACTTCTAAAGCTCTGCATATGAATTACCCATTGAGTCTTCGCAGCACTCCCCTGAGGTAAAAGAAAAAACTGAAAAAAAAAAAAAGAAAGAAAAAACTGATGCACAAAGAGGTACTGTAATATGAGCTAGGTCATAAACTAATGAGCATCGGGGCCTAAATTCTAACCTAGGTAGATTGTTGGCATCTTAACCATTCCTTGAAGGTGGGTGTTAAGTGGGAACAATATAAATATATTTAAATAAGGTGTTCAAGCAGGGATTCTTGTTGTTCTTTTGTTGTGAGATGCGAAACTTCACTCAAACTATTTAAAAAAAAAAAAAAAAAAAAACATTGATTGAGACTAAACCTAAGCCAAGTAAGGTGTTCTTTTCTCATATCTTGCATTTATCTATGTCATTGCATTTACCACTCTGTTATAATTATTTGTTTAATAGTTCATTATAATTGTCCCACTTGACCCCAATAATTATTTTTTTCCCTTTTATTTACTAGTGTATCTTTGATGCAAAGAACAGTGTCTGACAGATGGTCAATGTTAAAGAAATATTTGTTCAAATAAAAAGTAGGGTTGGGGACACCAGACAAGGACGAGGTGTTAGTTGATTAATGATTAAAGAAATCATGAAACAATGTCAGCCAGATTTCATAGGAAATTAAAATTCAAGAACAGACCTCATTCCTCTACCCTGCACCCTACCTACAGAGCCTTGCCTCTGTACTTTTTGCAAATACATTCCATTTTCCTTTTTATTCTTTTGCTTACGTACAGTTTCTGCTCCCCTATAATTAGGCTTTTGTGAAATTTTGGATAGGCTTGATGCCAAGCTCAGCCCCAACTCTAGTTGACCTTCCAGTTCTGGAGCTTACCACTACCTACAGACTCAAGACCTACTAATTCAAGAGGCGCCTGGGTGGCTCAGTTGGTTAAGTGTCTGCCTTCTACTCAGGTCAGGATCCCAGGGTCTTGGGCTCTAGCCCAGCATCAGGCTCCCTGCTCAGGTGGGGAGTCTGCTTTTCCCTCTCTCACTTCATGCACCCCTATCCCCTCCACACTCATGCTCTCTCTATGGCTCTCGCTCACTCTCTTTCTCTCAAATAAATAAATAAAATCTTGAAAAAACTAAAGGCCTACTAATTCAGTTTCTCATGAGAAAGATTTTGATTGGTTCAGCTTAGGTGAAGAGTTCTTCAATTGTCCAATAAGTTATGGCTGGAGTGTTATGTGACAAAATTGGTTGTGTAAGCTTGCCCTTTTGTCAAGGAGGCAGTTTTCAAAGGAAGGATTGTGGGCTGGATATGAACCCCTAAAATAGGTCTATAGATGTCAAACTGATATTTCTCTCCTTTTGAAATCTAGACAATTTTTTTAAACCACCAAGGAGAATATTCTAAATTACATAGAAAATTTATAGTCACACATTTACCGTATTTTAACAAGGAATTTCTATGGACTGCCATTTTCCAGTTGCTTGCATTTTCAATTTTGTTCTTTGATTGCTTAAAACATAGACATCTTTTCTCTCTTGCCATGCAATGAAAATGTTCTATTTTGATATGGTATGTGTTAGTCATAGTGTTTGCATTTTCATTATGATATCAAGAAGTTAATCTGTTCCAGTCTTTTTAACTAGTGTAGTTAAGGGCTTTTGATGGTTTCTTGTGATAATTGCATTATGATTTTCATCCTCTTATATTTTGGACTACATAATTTCTGAAGTGTTAAGAGAATTGCCAGAATTTTTACTTGTAGTTCTTGATTTAATACTGATGCTGAAGAGCCTTAGATTGCTTCTAATTTACAAATGAATTCTAAAAGATCACTTCTACATCAGTTTGAAACTGAAGTACATTCTTCTAGTGGTCTGCAAGAGGTTATTTAACCTATCACATACTCATTCAGTTATTCATTACATTAGGCACTATTGTTTGCCTGGCACTGTGTTAAGCTGTGTGTATAATGTGAACAAAACAGATATAGTCCCTGTCTCTATGAAGCTTATTAGTCTAGAAGAGGAACACAAATAAGCAAACAATTACATTAGGGCTAATAGTAATAGCTGACCCTTAATAGTAATGGTGCACATAGTAAATTCTCCAAAAATAATCACAGGATACATGACTCAGTGGGTTAAAACTGAATTATTTATATTCATTATTTCATTTAATCTTCACAATTCTCTGAGGACTTACCCTTTTGAAGTCTTTAATCCTGACTAAATTGATTAATAATTCCACTCCAAAAGACAAATTTACTATGGATATATTTTTAACTTGTTATTGATATATAAAATACATACAAAGAGTATGCACATCTCAAACACATCTCAATGTATTTTCACAAACTGAAGACGCCTGATAAAGAAACAAACTTTATCGACATCCTGGAACCTTCCTCATGTCTCTTTACAGTCACTACACTTTCAAATGTAAAGGGTATTATTTAAATATTAAAATAGATTGGATCAGTCACTTTATAAGTATTTGAGAGGAAGAAAGATTTAAGCAAATCCTAGTTTGTCTGTTTAAACTCAACAAGATTTGTTAGTAGGGTTATCTTGTCAATTATGATTAGATTCAGATGTACATAACTGAAAATTCACAATAACAAATGGCTTAATAGAGTATTTAATGGCTTAAATAGAGTATTTTATTTCTCTTTCATGTGAAAGAGGTTTAGGAGGAAGTATGTATTTAGGGCTGATTTGGCAGCACCATAGTTATCAAACATAAGGGTTCCTTTTAGCTTACAGATCAGCCATTCTTGTGCTTTGCTAGTGATGGTCCAGGATGGCTACTAGAAATCCAGCCTTTACATCCACATTCCAGACAGGAAAAAGGAAAGACAAAAGGACTGCACCTCCCAGCTAATTAAGTTTACCTCTAAGGGGTCTGTCCCCAAGTACCTCATAACATTTTTGCTTTTATCTAACTGTCCAGAATTTAGTTATGAAGCCATATGATTTTTAAGGGAAGCTGTTCTTTTAGCTGGATATATTGAATCCTCCAATAATATAGGGGTCCTGTTAGCAAGGAAGAAGGAGGGAACATATTTAGGGTGGGCAACTAACTAGTAGTGGCTGCTGTAGTTTGTTGATGTGCAGTGTACTTGCTTACCATAAATCACATTGTCTAGTGAAAATTTTCTTCCTAGGAAGGGAAAAAAATGGAAATTTAGGTGTCATGTATAAGAAATTGACATGAGATTTCAAAGAAAGGTATCATATGTAAGAAAGTGAGATATGAAAGTTCAAAGAAAGTTCACTTACTATTCAGAGTGATCTAGCCAGGTTCAATTTCTTGCAGTAGGCCGTTGAACCCATCAGCAGACCTCTCCAAGCCCAACAATCTCACTGGTAGAATGTGGCAGATACACCTCCCCTCTACAGCAGAGTCATGGTTAGAAAAATTTCTCTTAAAAGCTCTGTGTGTGTGTGTGTGTGTGTGTATGAGACATTTGCTAGAAAAACTCAAACTGTTAGTATTCAGTCCTCACAGGCATATTTTATAACTTTAAATTTAGTATTTTGAGATCAGCAAATGGGTAACTGTTACAGTAGAACCTGGCTTATTATATGGATTTATATCTAGAACAAGTTAGGTCTTACCTCTCACAAGAAAAACTACTTACATAAAAAGGCTAATACACCACGATTATAAGGCAGGTACTACTCTTGTCTCCCTTTTCCATCAGGCTATTAATGTTGGGCTCAGTTCCAAGAAGTACCCTCTCTAGAGCTGGGTGAAACTAGGAGCAAGTTGTACTTTGACGCCTTCCTGCCTGTCATTTTGGAATAGGTGAAATCTGGTTAACACTGAGCCTTCAGGGCAGTCTGTACCAGTTGAGAGCTAAGGATGTAAACATCAGAAAGAGCAGGAGGTAGAGAGAGAGATCAGGAGCTACAAAAAGGTCCTATCTCTAAAGGAGCCATTGTTCGGGAGATGGGGCAGGGCAATAAGGGTAAGCAGTGAGAATCATTGTAGTAGTCTAAAGAATAAAGAAAGAGGGAAAGAATTAAGAAAGGGAGGAAAAGGACAAAGAGAGGTTCCCAACTAGGCAAAGGAGTTACAGTGAGCATGTACAGAGCCTCAAATGTCAAGGGAATTGCAGTGGGAGTGGAGCAAGGGCCAAGTAAGTGGTTGTTCCACTGAATATTACTGAGCATCTTCCGTGCTGAAGGCACTGTGCTAAGTGCTGTGGGGAACGTATATAGAAACCAGACATAGACTCTGCCCAAACAGTGCTCATGGTCACCAAACTCTATCAAGGGAGAGGGGGCATGGGCTTAAAGAATGTTGTAAGATTTTTTTTTTAACTTTTTTTTTATTTATGATAGTCATACAGAGAGAGAGAGAGAGGCAGAGACATAGGCAGAGGGAGAAGCAGGCTCCATGCACCGGGAGCCTGACGTGGGATTTAATCCTGGGTCTCCAGGATCGCGCCCTGGGCCAAAGGCAGGCGCCAAACCGCTGCGCCACCCAGGGATCCCTGTTGTAAGATTTAAAGTGATCAATGCTGTAAAAGAAGTGTAAATGACATTCCAGAGATTCAGGGTAAGGAGGATAGTTTAGCTGAAAGAACGGTGAAGGTGAGATGAGGTAGGGAAAGTGGACTGAGCAAGGTTTGAGGAGGACATATCCTTTGAGTTGAGTTGGAACTTGAAGGCTGAGCAAGAGGGATAGGACCCCCCCACACACACACACTTCCCACCACCCTCCCACAACCAGTCCCCTTCCCTCCATAAATGACCTTTACTGTTTGCAACTGAAGTGAAAGAGGAAGGGACACGGTAGCTCTAAAGACCTACTCTGTTGCTGTCCCCTAAAAAGGAAGACTAGAGTTTTTGGCAACAGGAGAGTGGGTATTAAGAGAAATGGGAGCTGTGAAGAAGGTGGGGAAAAGAGGAATGGCAGAATGAGAAAATTTCATTGTCCTTTGGGAACTAGGTGAGCACCCAGGACCTCATAATGTAGAATCTGCTCTGGGGAATAGACTCTGAAGGAAAACACCTGCTCTTTCCCTCAGTCTAGAGTTTCTACTTCTCTCCTAATTTCTCTACCATACCTGGACTTTGCCACGCCTACCTGTTGTCATCATCACAAGGAGATTTAGGGCACACTCCTCTGTGATCTTTCACCCTAATGTAGTGGCTACAGATGTAGCTGGAGAAGGTGGGGTGAATTAGAGAGAGACATAGGTGAGAGAAGAGAGAGAGAAGGGTGATTGTAACAGTTGTCCCTTTATAATAAACCTAGTGGGTTTATTTACAAGATTTTCTTGATTGGTACCTTTGAAATCCTTCCCAAGACAGTAATTTCCTTTAAGGGTAGCAGAATGCACATTCTTCTCAAAGTGCATATGAATAGATTATATGTTAGACCAGAAAACAAGTCTTAACAAATTTAAGTTGAAATCATATCAAGTGTATTTTCTGAGTACAATGGTATGAAACTAGAAATTGATAAAGGGAGAGAAATAGAAAATTTCACAAATATGTGGAAATAAACATGCTCCCAAACAACCACTATGTCACAGAAAAAAATCAAAGTGAAATTAAAAACTATCTTGAGACAAATGAAAATGGAAATACAACATACCAAAACTTATGGGATGCAGCAAAGGCAGTTCTAAGAGAGAAGTTCATAGCAATAAATGCTATGAACATTAGAAAAAAGAAAAAAGAAAGATCTTTTTTTTTTTAATTTTTTTATTTATTTATGATAGTCACACAGAGAGAGAGAGAAGAGGTAGAGACAGGCAGAGGGAGAAGCAGGCTCCATGTACCGGGAGCCCGACGTGGGACTCGATCCCGGGTCTCCAGGATCGCGCCCTGGGCCAAAGGCAGGCGCCAAACCGCTGCGCCACCCAGGGATCCCTGAAAAAAGAAAGATCTTAAGTAAACAATTTACACTCAAGGACCTAGAAAAAGAAGAACAAACTGAGCTCAAAGTTAGCAGAAGGAAGGAAACAATAAAGATTAGAGCAGACATAAATGAAATAAACTAGAAAGATAACAGAAAAGACCAATAAAATGAAGAGTTTTTTTTAAAACATAAACAAAATTGACAAGTCTTTAGCTATACTAAGAAAAAGAAGAGAGGGGGGAACTAAAATAAATAAAATCATAAATGAAAGAGGAAACTTATAGCAGATACCACAGAAATAAAAAGGTTCATAAAAGACGACTAAAAATTAGATGCCAACAAATTGGACAACCTAGAAAAAATGGATAAATTCCTAGAAACATACAATCTGCCAAGACTGAATCATGAAGAAATAAAAAATCTGAACAAATCTATAAAAAGTAAGAAGATCGAAGGAGTAATAAAAAAATCTCCCAACTAAGAAAAGCCCAGAACCAGATGGCTTCACAGGTGAATCTGATCAAATATTTAAAGAAGAATAGCAATCCTTCTCAAACTCTTCCAGAAAAGTAAAGAGGACAAGATGCTTCCAAACTTATTTTGAGACCAGCATTACCTTGATACTAAAGCCAGGCAAGGACACTACAAGAAAAAACATTACAAGCCAATATCTCTGATAAACAAAGATGTAAAAATCCACAACAAAATACTAGTAGACCAAATTCAGTAGCACATTAAAAGGGTCGTCAGACACCGTGATCAAATGGGATTTATCCCTGGGATACAAGGATTATTCAACATATACCAATCAATAAATATAATTCACTACTTTAACAGAATGATAAAAACTATAGGAGGGGTACTTGGCTGGCTCAGTCAGTAGAGTACAAGATCTTGATCTTGCGGCTGTGAGTTCAAGCCCCACGTTGAGAGTAGAGATTACTTAAAAATAAGATCTTTTTAAAAAATCATATGATCTTACCCATAAATGCAGAAAAATGCATTTGACAAAATTCAACATTCATTTATGTTCAAAACTCTCAACAAATTAGATATAGAAGAAACAAGTCTCAACATAATAAAGGCAGTATATGAGAAGTTCACAGCTAACATCATACTCAACAGTTTGCTTCCCCAGCTCTTTCTAAAGAGTTATAAGCATCTGATGTCCCATATTAAATCCCCTCCTGCCTGAAACACCTACTGCAGTTTCTGTTTTCTTACTATCTCCTGATTGATACACTTGATGAAATGGAAGCTTAGAATAGAAGCTATCATAGGAAAACAAATTTGTATTACCTGCATACCTGAATTTGTGATTGAGATATATACATCCTCACTTCATCACAAGCAGCTGAATCACAAATCTTTAATTAATAGCAGTGCATCCTCCTTTGTGTCCCCTCATTGCCATTCTGATTCACTAAGGAGATCCAACCCAATCCTGAAAACCATATCACTCCCAAAAGAGTGGGTCTTAAGAAATTTGCAAGTTTCCATATCCCACATATGACTGTATTTTAGCATGAACAAAATTTTGTTTCATATTTGCCTCATGTCCATTCCATGTTTTCCTTACCTTTGGCCTCTGCTCATTTGCTAAGCCTGGTACCACATTCTTTCCATATTGTTTCATCTATTCTCTTCTGTCCCAAGTCTCCCATACTGTTACTAATCCAACTCCACACACTACTGAACAACTCTCCAATTAACACCAGCCTGCAGTTGCTAGGGGTAAAAAGATAGGAAAGACATTCCTTGCTCCAAGGAGTTTAGAGTATTTTGAGACACTATATGTAATTTCAATCATGATGTGGCTAAAATGTGAATCACCAAATGTACACCCTTTAAGGGAGTCTTACAAAATATAAAATTAGATATGGTGAGACTATAATCCATAGATTTACAACTTGACTGGACTCTTGTATATGAGGTTAATTTAAAGCATGCCCACATGGCTATTAGTGAGCTGTTCTTAATGGAAAGGAGTTACATCAGTTGATTTATTATACAGAGGGCAAGATCCAAGCTGTCACTGCTTTATATCTAAATTTGATTCCTAAAGGGAATGCAGGTGGAAGAATCACTTTTCAGATGAAAGAAGAAATTCCAAAGAAGAACACACAAGATGGAGTCATAAATACTTATGTTAGCTCGAGGCAAGCAGAGTTTATATACCACTCTTTTTGAATATTTATTCATTCCAGGAATGGTTTAAATTAGTACTTTCTTTCAAAGCCCCAAAGGCATTATGCTTTCAACAAAACTAATAATCACTTCCTGATAATACTCACTGACTTACGTATGTTTTTCTTCTTATCTTGTTTGAGAGAAGGAAGTCATAAAACTAAGCATCTGGTTTCAGTATTAGGCTTCAAAGAAAGAGCTACTATCTATGTTATAGAGGACTACTATATTGAAAATCTTTTTACTCTTTTCATTTATCACCTAAATATAGTTGCACATTATAACCTGCAAACCACCCAAATAAGATGAGGCAGCCTTCTGTAAGGGGTGCTCCTTACTTGGTATGCTCACTGAGCCCTGAAATCTTGTTTGCAAAAGTCAGATTGAATCCAATTGGTTCAGGTATTTTTCTTTCACCAAAAAATTCTTTGCTGCATAACACCAGTAAGATATCAAAACGAGGGTGGCGCAGCGGTTTGGCGCCTGCCTTTGGCCCAGGGCTCGATCCTGGAGATCCGGGATCGAGTCCCACGTCGGGCTTCCAGTGCATGGAGCCTGCTTCTCCCTCTGCCTGTGTCTCTGCCTCTCTCTCTCTCTCTGTGACTATCATAAATAAATAAAAATAAAAATAAAAGATATCAAAACGATTAACTGAAAATCACTGGGTCTATACAATGGAATGAATTATATGTATTACCAAATGTTCTGCATAATTATGTGTATTAGGCCTCTTGATGAAGGTAACAGAAACCAACTTGAAGTAGCTTAAAGCTAACAAGGGAATATATTATGTGGGTAAACCTGAAAGGCAGCCAGGTTTCAGGAAGCAAGTGACATTGGGTACAGGCAAACTGTAAAGATTCTGGCTCTCTTGTATTTTGCGTCTCTCTATACAACTTGATTTTTGTCTGCATAGACCAGGATTTAAGCTATAGAGTTTTATTGTTGTTGTTGCTGCTGTTGTTTTGTTTTAAATTTGGGGAATCATAAAAGCCTCTGGACAAATGCCTTACAAATATGAAAGTCAACTCTACACTCACAAACATATTTAAACTAATGAACATCAGTTTTAAAAACTGAAAAAATGAGGGAGCACCTGGCTGGCTCAGCCAGTAGAACATGTAACCCTTGATCTCAGAGTCATGAGTTCGAACCCCACAATGGGCCGGGAGCCTACTTAAAAAGAGTACATAAATAAATAAAATTCTTAAAAAACTATAGAGGGAGAGGGGTGCCTGGGTGGCATAGTTGGTTAACTGACTGCTTTTGGTTCAGGTCATGAGTCCTGAGATTGAGCCCCATGTTAGGTTCCCTACTCGGCAGGGAGTCGCTTCTCCCTCTGCCCCTCCTGCTGCTTGTGCACACACACACACACACTGTCTCTCTCTCTCTCTCTCTCTCTCAAATAAATAAATAAAATCTTAAAAAAAAAAACTATAAAAGAAGAGTTTAAGGTTGACATATTAGTAAGTATAGATTTCAACAGGGATACATTTTGAGAGCTTATTCTAATTACCTATGGGAAATTCCCTTTTACTTTTCTAGGAAATTATTAATTTCAGATTGTATTACTATTCAAAGGGCTGAAAAATTATACAGATATCTTTTAAATCATGTCTTCCAATTAATAATGCATTAAACCTGATAAAATGCTTAGCTGATTTACTCCTATGAAAACAATCTTCATTTTTTTGAAGGGAAAATTGCATGTACTGTGTTTAGGAAACACTTTTCTGTACTAAGATAATATAACATGTTGAGATTTTGGGAAGATCAAGTTTATGGGCTTTGATTAGGAGAAGCTTAAAAAGACCTCTATTATAGCATTAAACATACACAATCACCCAAAACAAGTAAAACTCAGTGTTTTGCCAGATAACTCATCCAGTTCAAAAATGTTTTAATGATAATTACAAACTACTGAGGTATGCAGGAAATATAGAAAATAGGATAAAACATTTTAAAATGGGGTGCCTGGGTGGTGCAGTCAGTTAAGCGTCTGACTCTTGGTTTCAGCTCAGGTTCTGATCTCAGGGTTGTGAGATCCAGCCCTGCATGGGGCTCTGAGCTTAACTCTCTCCAGAAGAGGTGTGGGGGGGTGGGGTAACTGAGTGATGAATGTTAAGGAGGACATGTGATATAATGAGCACTTGGGTATTATGTAAGACTGATGAATCACTGACCTCTACCTCTGAAACTAATAATACATTATATATTAATTAATTGAATTTAAATACAATTTTAAGAAATAAGACTCTCTCTCCCTCTTCCTCTGCCCCTCCCTGCCACACCCTGGTGCTTCTCTCTCAAATAAATCTTTTTTATTTTTTTAAGATTTTAAAAATTTATTCATGAGAAACACAGAGAGGGAGGTAGAGGCAGAGACATAGGCATAGGGAGAAGCAGGCTTCTTGCAGGGAGCCTGACGTGGGACTCCCCACAACTCCAGGATCGCATCTGGAGTGGAAGACAGGTGCCCAACCATTGAGCCACACAGGCATCCCAAATAAATAAATCTTTAAAAAATAAAATAAAATTGGGCAAACTGGTGCGTAAAATTTTGGATATGAGAAAATGAATTTATTTTATGATCCCATTACACAAAAAAGAGTACATCAAATTTTTTTCTTGTTACCAACTTAATTATACGACATCAAACATAAAATTAAACTAGTTTTTTTCTTTTTTTTAATATATATTTTTAAATTTTTATTTATTTATGATAGTCACAGAGAGAGAAGGAGAGGCAGAGACACAGGCAGAGGGAGAAGCAGGCTCCATGCACCGGGAGCCCGATGTGGGAATCGATCCTGGGTCTCCAGGATCGCGCCCTAAGCCAAAGGCAGGCGCCAAACCGCTGCGCCACCCAGGGATCCCAACTAGTTTTTTTCTAACGTAGTTATCCTATTAACATATTTTTCCTATATTGAAATTGTTCTTCACTATCTAGAATACAAGGTTAAATATAGCCATACAAATAATGTAAATAGTACACCTCTTATTAGAGCTGTGTGAATAGACTGTTCATTTGGAGAGAACATACAAGAGCAGAAATTTAAAATCCCAAGCCAGTAATGACTTCTATCATTGTCTTCCATTAATTATGTAGGAAGCCTTTTTGTGATTCACTACAAAAATTTGGCAGTTAAACTCTGGCGGCTGATTATATCCCTCAACCATCAGCCAGGAGGATTAAGCAGTGGTTTTTAAATATACATTGTAAAAACCCAGTTAAAATTAGTCCTTTGGCAATTTTATTTTATTTTTATTATGTAACATTTGATGCAAGGAAAAGAATAGAAGTCATATGTGTTAATACAACTATGAAATGAATACTTGTTACCTACCACTGGTCTAAGAATTAGAATGTTACCTTTATTTTTTGCAGCCCCTGCTTCTCTTTGCTCCATTCTTCTGCTACCTCTCTGAAAAGGTAACTACTATCTGGAAGTTTGTGTATTTTCCTGTTGTAGTCTGTTCAGGCTGCTATAACAAAATAGCACAGGTGAGGGCTTACACACAACAGAAATATATCTCCCACTGGAATGGAGACTGGAAGTCCAAATCCGGGGTGCTGGCATGGTCAGCTTCCACATCTGATGAGAGCCCGCTTTCCAATTCATGCACAGCCATCTCTTCGTGGTAACCTCACATGGCAGGAGGAACTACTTAGGAGCTCTTTTGGCTTCTTTTATAAGGGCACCAATTCCATTCATGAGGGCTCTGGTTTTATGATCTGATCGCAAAGGCCTCACTTCCTCATATCATCTCATTGGGCATTTGGTTTTGACATGTGAATTTTGGGGGTACGAAAGTATTCAGTCTATAGCAATTAGTCTCTTGCTTTTTAAGATCATTTAATCATGCATGCGTGTATTTCTAAGCAATATATTATTTAGTTTTGTTTGTGAACTTTATAAAAATGGTATTCTGTATATAGTGTTCTGCCACCTGCTTTTTTCACTCAGTGTTATGTTTTTAAGATTCATCCTAAGATTATGTCCTAAGATTCATATGTTGTTGCATATGGCTGAAGCAGTGTTTTATGACCTACTTTTCCACTCATTCTTGCATTTCTAAGCTACATCCTTTTTGCTGTATATCTGTAGGACCTTGGGCTTTCCCTCTCAGCCAGAATTTCCTTACATTAAGATAGAAATAATAATGATAACTACTGCTGAGAGTTGTGAACACCAATAAATTATTGTTATATTCCTTTTTTTAAAAAGAAAAATAGTCTTCTGGTAGCTTTTTGTTTGTTCTTTGTAGGTGCCCTGGCTTTTTTTCTCTGGGATTTTTAAGGTCTTCGTTTCTTGGTATTGTGCCATTTCATCACAATATGTCTTGGTGTGGATTTTTCTTTATTTATCATGCTTGAAATATGCTGTGCTTTCTCTATCTGTGGATTTATCTTTAGTCAGTTTAGGAAAATTCTTGGCCATTATCTCGTTCAATATTGGCTTTCTCTTATTTTCTCTATTCCTTACTTCTAGAACTCTGATTAGACATGTTAAACTTTGTTTTACCTTCCATCTCTTTTAGCCCTTCTTTCATATTTCCCATCTGTTATACTCTGTGCTGCACTCTGGGTGATTTCTTCAGATATAACCTCCAGGTCACTAAACCTGTCTTCAGCTGTTTTTATTGTTTTTAATAGATTTACTGAGTTGTTAATTTCAAAATCTATAGCTATTAGGCCAAAAAGTAATATTTGGTTCTTTTTTTTAAGGACTTTATTTATTTATGAGAGAGAGAGAGAGAGGCACAGACACAGGCAGAGGTTTGTGTACTCTAGGCTGTAGGCTCCATGCAGGTAGCCTGACATGGGACTTGATCCCGGGTCTCCAGGATCACGCCCTGGGCTGAAGGTGGTGCTAAACTGCTGAGCCACCTGGGCTGCCCATATTTGGTTCTTTTACTAATTTTCTGGTCTCTTGTTCTAAATCTATTTCATTCCATGTTTGATTTTTAAAAATGGTTCATAAAAGGTTATTTAATTACCTGTAAATGACAATTCCAATTCTAGTTCTTCAATTCTTATAAATTGTTGTTTGTTGTTTCTGTTGGCCTTAACTCATGGTGGTTTATGTGTTGGTGATTTTTTTAAATTGTGAGCTTATATTTTCTTGATCTTAATATATCAAAATCCCAGGGATTTAACTGGGCGTTGCTTTACTCTAGAGAGTACTTGCATTTGTTTCTGAGAGGAGGTCTGAGATGCAACTGATCATGTATCTCTGAAGCTCCTCTTGCAGAACCAGGCTCAAAACAGGAAGGAATCTCAGGTTCAA
Source organism: Canis lupus dingo (assembly GCF_003254725.2). Classification (NCBI taxonomy): domain Eukaryota; kingdom Metazoa; phylum Chordata; class Mammalia; order Carnivora; family Canidae; genus Canis; species Canis lupus. The sequence continues at coordinate 35,781,473 of NC_064251.1, forward strand.
TTTCCACACTTTGCAGTGTGCCTCCAAGCTCAGTCTCCTTGTTCTGAGCCGATACTAGCGTTTGCCCACGACAGCTCTGGCTTTTATTTTTGCTTATTGCTCCTGTTCTTGTTTCAGCTCACTTTTCTTTTTTTTTTTTTTTTTTTGACCCCTTTCATCAAAACCCAGCAAAAGTTTATTTTATTTATTTATTTTTTATTGAAGTTCAATTTGCCAACACATAGCATATTACCCAGTGCTCATCCCATCAAGTACCCTCCTCAGTGCCCATCACCCAGTTACCCCATCCTCCCACCCGCCTCCCTTCCACTACCCTTTGTTCATTTCCCAGAGTTAGGAGTCTCTCATGTTTTGTCACCCTCTCTGATTTTTCCCACTCATTTTCCCTCCTTTCCCTTATAATTCCTTTCACTATTTCTTATAATCCCCGTGTAAGTGAAACCATATGATGATTGTCCTTCTCCGATTGACTTACTTCACTCAGCGTAATACCCTCCAGTTCTATCCAGGTCGAAGCAAATGGTGGGTATTCGTCCTTTCTGATGGCTGAGTGATATTCCATTCCACATCTTTTTTATCCATTCATCTGTCGAAGGACATCAAGGCTCCTTCCACAGTTTGGCTACTGTGGACATTGCTGCTATAAACATTGGGGTGCAGGTGTCCCAGCGTTTCACTACATCTGTAACTTTGGGGTAAATACCCAGTAGTGCAATTCCAGCAAAACTTTAAAGTGCATATTAGTTTTGATTCAAATCAGGATTTAATTATCTCATAGTTAATGGGCCCTCAGGTTATCTAGTTTGCCAGGCTGCCAGAGGAGTTTACACATTTTTAGCCAAGTAACAATTCTTGGATGAAAGTTGTGGAAGATTCTTCCTTTGGTATAATATTAACCTTCTCCTTTCACTGAAGTCCCAGTCACAGAAATTAAGTTCTGTGCGGAAGGAACATCCGATTAGAAGTCACAGATGTGGAATCCTTTTGTAGTTCATGAGCTTGATGATTGGTGTTCATGCCGTCAGGGACATGTGCCTCCCTCAAACCTTGTTATGACCTTGGCACATTACCCAACTGATGTGAAGAAAAAAAAAACATGTCAAAGATATGAATTTATTGTCTATGTTACCTTGGAAAAAATTATTTATCCTAAACTATTTAACCTGTTTCTGTTAATTTTACTATAAAATGGGAATATACTTAGTACCATACCTACCCATAGGTTGAAAGGATAAAATGAGAAACTGTACTAAAAAACACATTTTAATTTGGTAAGATGAGAAACAAAATATAATAATTATGGTAACTAACATTTATTGAATGTTTACTATGGTTGGCAGTTGAGCTATCTATAAAGCTTTCATTGGCTCCTTACTACAACCTTATAGTATGGGACTGATAACGTGATTTAACAGTTAAGAAACCAGTCTCAGAAAGACTAAAAGTGTAAGATGATGATGCCATTATTTAGGATCTCCTTATTTTCATCACAAAATAATACCCAGTTCAGCTATTATGATGAAGAGCAGAGTATTCTTCAAGGTAAGTTAAGTACTACTGTACCTCATTTTCTTAGATTATTTTCTCTCAAATAATGAGAAGTATTTTGTGAGGATGCATGCCCTTCAAGATGCCTGCTATGTTAAAACTTCCATCCTGAAGAAGTGATGTGCTTTTGCTAAAAGCAACTTTAGTTATGAAGATTCCATTGCAATTTGTACAGCTGTGTAATCGAAACTGCTACAAGGCAAGTTAATATATTATTCTACTCACAGAACAGCAGTTTGATTCCTATGACTTCTTGGCACATCTGTTTGGGATATAAATCCTAAGCAGACTGAACAGTCACTTTCTAAATCTTCAAAATGCTTTACTAAGCAAAGTCTTTAGTGTGGTTAAGGGGAGAAAAAAATTAATAGACTCCCAAGTGAGTGGAGTAGTTTAGCTCAATGCAGAGTGTTTAGGGCAGGTGCAGGTGGGACTGGGAACTTTGAGCTAGAGGGTAGCACGCAAGCCTACAAACACCAGAAGGTGAACTCTCTTGCCAACTTGAGATAATTAGAGAGGGTCTTTAGGGAATGGATCTTTGTAGCGTGTTTAATTTTTTTTTTTTTTTTTTTTTTTTTTTTTACTGGCAGGAATTCAAATTACATTTAAGTAGGCTTGATTAGAGATGCCAATTATTACTGGCCTTCTCACATCCCCTTCTAGTAAAATCCCTACCCATTGATCATACTGAGTGCACAGTAGGCCACATGACCATGACCACAGCTGATTGGACATGTGGCCATAAACTATACCCCATGACTTCACCTCCTGTACTTTGGTCTAGAAAGAAAAGCAGAAGTCATATCTTCTCTCTTGGAAACCTGCAATAAGAGATACAAACAAGGGCTAGAGTATTGCTTTTGCAATTGAAAGACGGGTCATTTGAGAAGGCTGGTCCAGAGAGAGAGTGGTTCTGATTCACTGAGAAGCCAAAAAGCCCTGAGAGGTGAAGGAGTGGCTATTCCTCAGTGCCACTGATGTAGTATCAACTTTTCCTGAGGCCTTGGGGTTCAATTTACTCAGGTTTTAGTGCATATATGCTTTTTTCTATAACCCTTCTTTTGACTTGTCTCTGAGTAGTGAGTAACCTGGCTTTAGTATATTGACTCAATCTTTGCAATCAAAATAACCTGGTATGAATCAGATAATTTAACACTAATGCTGCTCCAAGTGTTAATACCTAGACCATCTTCAAAAGTACCCTATTGGTTTCCTGTTTTAATAGGACTCCTGCATTGCCAGTGGCAGAAAACACATCAAACTGAACCAGGAGGAATTTATTGGGAGGACTTAAGTATCTGATGAAACAACCAAGTTTGGAGAAGGACATGGATGCTCCTGAGCCTTGGGAACAAATGGAACCTCTGTCTCAAACCGTTACAACCCTACTTCTAGTTTTCTCAGCTTCTATCTAGTTTTTTATTCTTTTTGCTACAGACTATCTTTGTTTGCATTATAGAAAACATGGCCTCTGAGCATCCCAATTTTCTACAGAGACTGTATGGCCTAGTGATTAGGAAGTATGGGCCACAGGCTGGTTTTGAATTCAAACTTGCCATCAACTAGCAAGGAGATCTTGACCTTTAGGTTTACCCTTGACTTTTATGTAACCAATCTAAGCCTCTATTTCTTCCTCTATAAAATGGAGATTAAAGATAGGTGACTATCTCCCAGCATTGTGAAGATTGAATATGATAATGGGTTGAAGCATTAGCTCAGCATTTGACACTCATTTAAGTTAGTACTTATTATTACTTCCCTGCCAAGTGCAAAACCAGAAAAGGTTTTTCCTTTGAGAGTGTAGATTTTAGTATGTTGATACAGATACATTTATAGGAAAAAGGAAGGGAGGGACTTTGTTGAGTTTATCTATCAGCAAGTTGCAGGAGGTGAATTGCAAGGAACCAGGCAGGGGTAAAGCTTGCCCAGATCTGATAGCTGATTCTGATAGCAGCTCCTTTTAACTGTCACTGGTGGGCACTAACCAGCCTGGGGATGCTCCAGAGGACTTAGCTCCAAAATTCACTGCTGGCCAAAGCACACCCATCCATGGCCACTGGAGGGTGCCAAATATCAAGATGGGGAGCTGGCCCAGGCAACTTAACTGGCCATGGAGTCTCTTCTTGGAGAACAAGCTGAAAGAGGCAAAGGAAAGAAGGCCAATAAAAGAATACAAGTGCCTTATTGGCTTATTGGAAGTGCTATGCCAGGTAGGAGCCCTGGACACCTGGGACAAGTGAAAGTCCAAGAAAACCCAGAGCCTGAGGAAATCTCTACATGGGCTTGGTCTGAGTTGAAGTTTTAAAGGACCATGTCTCAAAGAGAACAGAATGGAGAAGCAGGGAACTGTTAAAACATCCAGACAAGAGAGAAGTTTAAGAATGTAGCTTTGAGTTGAAGAATCTGTATAGAAGTCGGGCAAGACCAAAAGCAAGATAAAGATAGAGCTGAGAGATATGATCCAAGACAAAGCAGAGGACAGGAACCTTTGACAAAGCATCTAGGCTGTCATATGGGAGGGGTCTGCTGAAAGTTTCAAGCCAGTTCAGACTACATTGTAAAATTGCTTCAGTCTTAAAGTAAACTCTACCAATGAATTCAGTCATGCTCCAAGATAATATATATCAAAGTACGGACTTACTTAATATGAAATTATCTAATATATAAAATGTATTTGTCAGTTATTATCTAAAGTACAATTCTTTGAGCACCACCAGAAAACTCATTATGGGAGACATGGCTGGCTCAGATGGTAAAGCATGCAACTCCTGATCTCAGTCATGAGTTCAAGCCCCATGTTGGGCATGGAGCCTACTTAAAAAATTAAAAAAAAGAAAAGAAAAGAAAAGAAAAGAAAAGAATTGTTGAATTCACAGGAAAAATTACAGAAAAGAAAAGAAAAAGAGGGGCCCCTGGGCTCAGTTGGTTCAGTGTCTGACTCTTGATTTTGGCTTGGGTCATGATCTCAGGGTTGTGGAATCAAGCCACATGTTGGGCTCCATGCTCAGGATGGAGTCTGCTTGAGGTTCTTTCTCTCCCTCTTCCTTTACCCCTCCCCTTGATCACATGCACTCTCTCTCTCTTTCATTTTTTTTTTTAAGATTTTTAAAATTTATTCATGAGAGACACACAGAGCTGCAGAGACATAGGGAGAGGGAGAAGCAGGCTCCCCACAGGGAGCCTGATGTGGGACTTAATCCCAGGACCTCAGGATCATGTTCTGAGCCAAAGGCAGATGCTCCACCACTGAGTCACCCAGGTGCCCTCTTTCTCTCTTTCAAATAAATAAATAGTCTTTTTTTAAAAAGTGTTTTAAGGGCAGCCCTGGTGGCACAGCGATTTAGTGCCAGGGTGTGATCCTGGAGACCCAGGATCGAGTCCTGAGTGGGGCTCCCTGCATGGAGCCTGCTTCTCCCTCTGCCTGTGTCTCTGCCTCTCTCTCTCTCTCTCTGTGTCTCTCATGAATAAATAAATACAATCTTTAAAAAAAATAAAAAAGTGTCTTAAGAAAAAGGAAAAAATAAAACATTATGGTGTAAAGTTGTAGGGAAAAAAAGAAAGCACTATAAAAATCCACAGGCAATTTAAAAAACACCATTTATTGGGCTTCAAAAAATGCAAAATATAGAAAAGTATAAAAAACAAAATTATTTATACTTTCGCAATTTTAATTGTTTTTTATTTTTGTTTTTTTAGAGATTTTATTTATTTATCTGAGAGAGAGAGAAAGAACAAGCAGTGGGGAGGGACAGAGGAAGACAGAGAGAGGGAGAGTGTGAGAGAGAAGCAGACTCCCTGCTGATCAGGAAGCCTGATGTGGGGCTGGAGATCATGACCTGAGCCAAAGGCAGACGCTTAACCAACTGAGCCATCCAAGCACCCCCTTTAATTGGTCTTTTAATGTTATTTCAATATATCATTTATGAGTGTATTCAATTTGGTATTCTGTTTTTTAACACCTACCATCATTTCATGAGTATCTCTGTGTAACAAAATTATTTTTAATGACTGCAGGCAGGAGCCCTGAATTTCATATGGATTTGTTATAGATCAACATTTTCACCTATATAATTGGATATTTAGGTTGTTTTCAATTATAAATTATACTATGATAAATATCTTTTTGCATAAAACTGTGTTCACATTTCTGATTATTTTCTTAGAAGCTATTCCTAAAAATAAAGTTATTTGTTCAAAGAGCCTGAGCATTTTAAGACTCTTGATAAATAAGATCAAATTGTTTTACACAAAATTTGGTTAAATCTACATTTCTCTCTACAATTTCACCAGGATTGAATGTTATATAACTTAATGTTAATGTCTTTGATAAATAATACTAATAAAACTGTAGATTTTTCTGTACTCTTTAGCTATTTATATTTCATCTGCTGTGAATCATCTGTTCTTTTTTTACTGATTTTTTTTTCTAAAATTTGAATCACTGTTTTTCTTATGAGCTTATTTAGATGCAACATAAGGATTTTGAAATATATTAACCTTTTATCATATTTATTGTTGGTATTATTTTTATTATGATATCTTGCTATAGAGAAAATTTTTTATGTGGTTGAATTGACTTTTAATTTATTTGGGTCTTTCATCTCTTGATTTGATGATTAGAGGGTTTTGCCTTATCTAATAGACAAGGTGAATATTCACATTTTCTTCTAGTATTTTAAGATATTATCTTATATTTAATGCTTTAAATTAGCAGGATTTCCTTTTGATGTGTGATATGAGGTGAGAATCAATGTACCTTAATAATTAGGCAATGTGCTTGTGACAAGGTTCCCTACTTGTGAAATATAGCCACTGGTCCTCATGAAAGGGTTTCATAGTGTTCAGAATCTCCGTGACTTACTCCTGGTGCTAGGTGCCTGTGCTAAGCACCACAAACATCAGACATTGGATTGCCTTTGTTAGCTGTAGCCACAGAAAAATTTCCAAAAGATGTTTCCTCTACTCCCTGGTACTTTGTTTTTTTTTTGTTTTTTTAATTTTTATTTATTTATGATAGTCTCACAGAGAGAGAGAGAGAGAGGCAGAGACACAGGCAGAGGGAGAAGCAGGCTCCATGCACTGGGAGCCCGATGTGGGATTCGATCCCGGGTCTCCAGGATCGCGCCCTGGGCCAAAGGCAGGCGCCAAACCGCTGTGCCACCCAGGGATCCCTACTCCCTGGTACTTTGAAATAGGGAACCCACCTGGCCATTTCACTACCTCATTTGTGATAGATATTAAAATCTGGTACATCTGGCTAGCTCAGTTGGAAAAGCACGTGACTCTTAGTCTGGGGATTGTGAGTTCAAGCCTCATGTTTGATGTAGAGATTACTTAAATAAGTAAAACTTAAAAAAACACTCAAAGAAAGGGGCTATCTTGAGTCTAGCTCAGCTTTTCCAGGCTTTAGTGGCCTAAGCACATTGTCACAGGACACTGGTTACCTGTATCTAGTTTGATGTCTTCAAACCTCTAAGGTAGCCATGATGATAAATGATTCTCATTATTAAATAAGATAGTTTATATCAACCAAGCCAGATTCTTCCACAGGGACTGATTGTTGCCAGAACCATGGCTCTCTTATCTTGGGGCAGTATGGTCCCCATTGCACTGTTAAAGGCATTGGTTTCAATGGTATAGAACTGTTTGGGTCCAGGTATGTCGAAGTTGGGAAGGAGATAATCAAGTCTTCAACTGCTAGAATGCTTTAACTCTGGATCTGAGGGGAAACTTTTTCTTCCTTTTGAGGAGGTTAATTTGGGTTCAGTAAAGGAAGAGGCCTATGAGAATCCCAGAAATAACTTGAATGCCTTTGGTGAACCTAGCTGGATAGAACAACCATGAGGATCTCTAACACAATTTGTGGAATTGGCCTGGAGTGATGCGACTGCTAGTGGTCAAGGAACCTGGTTTGTGGGCTCATGTTAGATTGGGGAAGTATCTCAGGAGGTTGTGCAGATAGAGTATGACCTCCAGGAAATCATACAAAGTGCTGTTCATTAAATTACTGAGACACTACACTACATAAGCAAGATGGCAATGCCATGTATTTAGACTTACTCAATTATAAGGTAGTCTTTCTATCATTTCCTTCCAGATCTGGGAGAAGTTGTTGGCTCCTTGATGTTTTTATTTTGTAAAGACCTGTGCTAGAATTCAGAGATCAGTAGAAGCAGATGGAAGACCTGTAGAAGTTGTGGTAGTTCTACAAATCAAGAATTCTCTATTCTTTATTACAAAGGACAATGGGACTAAGATGAACGAGGTAGAGAGACTGATAAAACTGTCACAAAGGGAGAGGATCAGTTATACCTGCTGAAGATTTCTCACCCTAACTCTGAAAGGAATATACATAAAGGATTGTCACATGGAACCAGACCTATTGTATTGCCCCATTCATATAGCAGGGAGGCTCCTCTATTTCTGTTTGTAAAAGCATGTCCCTGAAGGCCTTTTGCTCAACCAGAATTCTGTAAACAGAGATCATGGATAAAACAGGGTTTGGTTGGGGGTTGGGACGGAGGCAAAGAGGCATTGGCTATAATGATGGCAGATACATGACAGTGAGGAGAAGAAATGGATTTTCCAGGCCATGGTTGGGTCATGGACCTCTAATCAGAGCCAGAAATCCAGGGACAGCATGTGTCTTGAATGTCCCCAGTTTCTATCTACACTACAGTGGCCTTATGTCAAGTGGGAGAGAAACCAGCTAGACCAGAGAAAGCTGCCTGAACCCCTTGAGTCCATCATTGCTTCAGTCTGAACCCACAAATCTGCACTCCACTGGAATGTGAAACATCCTTTCCTATGCCTAAGGAAATCAGGCTACACCATGGGCTGAAGTCCACAGACCATTTGGTGGGGTGGATGGTTATCTTTTAGGACCAGATATGAATGGATAAAATCTGCTCTTTTTCAGACAAGCCCAGCCACACAACCTGCTAATCATGGAGCAAATCGAAAATGCCAATTGGTTGAGTTGAAACATACTTCACTTTACTTGGCCAACTGTTTGGTTTAATTAAGCAGACACACTTCCAGACCCATTTGTCTCAGTTGTTATTTTTAATCTAACATCGAAGCTTAATTCAGTCCTTTTAAATAATAAGGGAATAGTGTTGCAGTTTGCCTGTTTTCCTAAAAATCTTTCCATCAATAACAATATATTTCTGTAAATAAATGAGATAAAACCATGGTTACTACATAGCCATCATATATATTATACCATCACGTTAATAGAATAGTGTAGAGCTAAGAATTGGTGATCTGCTCCTGGGGTAATGTTTAAGTAAAAACGTTATTTTCTTCCTTATACCCACTGACTTTTGCCTCCTCAGGTGAAAGTTGAGCCCATTCCATCTCAATGATACATCTCAATGATATGAATCATCATTTTTCTAATGGGGGGGATAACATGCTATAACTAAGCCATCAGTGGATTTGTTACTTGCTTTACAAGTTGTAGTGGTAGATTTGCCTTGATCTGTCAACATTCTGCCAATAGGGTTAGTTAGAATTCCTCAATTGTTCACAATAGGAACAGACTCTGAAAAACTTGAGTAGAAAAGAAAAGTTTTAGGAGGATAACATGAAGCTGATGGAATTAAAGGGAAAGACGGGGTATGTGCTTAGAGAAGGACAACAACCAGGACATCTCTAGAGGTTTAGGTGATTAGAGTCCTTGACAGTCTGAGGGCATAGCTTCTGGGAGTCAACTGGATTTTCAGTGTCTAGGTCACATCATTCAAGATTCACTGGCAGGAGAGTCTGTTTACCTAATTCCCTGACTCAAGGAGAACAAGGCAGTTTGATTTATAATTTCTTTCTTTTTTTTTTTTCTAAAGATTTTATTTATTTATGAAAGACAGAGAGAGAGAGAGAGAGGCAGAGACATAGGCAGAGGGAGAATCAGGCTCCTCTCAGGGAGCCAGACGTGGGACTTGATCCTTGAACTCCAGGATCACGTCCTGAGCTGAAAGCAAAGCATAACCGCTGAGCCATCCAGGAGTCCCTGATTTATAATTTCATCAAGAGATAGATAAGGCAGTTTTCCCATCAGACTGCTCTTACCAAAATAAGCCTTGTGTGGTACTAGGACTCTAAGTCTCACTGTCCAAAGCTGTTCTAGTGCTGATCACAGGGACTTAACATTCTTTTTCACTGGCTTCTGCAGCTCTTTCGGGTCAAATTTGGAATCCTCACCACTTCTCCTGATCACCAGGACCACCAAATATTCATTGTCCTCCACCAGTATGGCTAGGACTCTGGAGGTAGTGAGAAGGCTTCCTACAATTATGAATTTTATAGCCAACAGGCAAGACATTTTGCCTGTGGAGAAATGATAGCTCTGTCTTTAGGTCCCCCAAACACCATGCAGATCTTTCAATTTTTTTAGTTCTCCAAGTGAGAGCATTTGGATCTGCTCCTCTGTATCGCACTCAGGAATATCTCCTCCTACCAAAGCAACTAGTGTCTTAACCTTAGAACATTTTTCATCTTAATTTAACCAACTTCAGGGTGAATTCTTGATCATACTATCCTTTTTTCAAAGGTTGTCCCATGCTTATCTCCTTTCCCAATGTTTCAGGAATTGTACTAGTCCCAAAGTCTCCTCAAGCATTTCCCTCATGAGATGAGGACTCCTGTTAATCTCCCCTGAAGTCCCAGAAATCTGCAAATGAGGTCCCTAATATGACAGAGTCTAAGCATCAGCTTGTGATAGGGTGTACAAGGCATATAGGGATAAGAGGTCCCCTATTGTGCTCAGGAGGCTAAACTTAGACCACATGGTGGGGCTGGGATCATCTCCGTGGAGTTAAATTACTTGGAACTCCAGCTTGAATCCTGTAGCAACAGAAAGCAACTAATCTACCCTCTACCACATATGGAACCATTCTGATAAGAATCAGCACTGTGGGAATAGGTCAAGAGTCCAGAGAACTTATAGGGCTGAGGAATATGTGTTACCGACATTAAAACTCTAATTGCACTTTCCCACAGAAACACTTTTATAAAGAGTGGTTAGGATCTTCAATATTATTAGTACAATACTTTATGTATATTAGGGTTCCATAAGGTTTTGTGGACTGATCTTGAGGCAGAGATACATTTGTAAGATTATTTCTATAGCAAAACTTGTTCCCAGTTCCAGATAACAGACCAACAAATAAACTAATAAGCTAGGAATTGCCTATTTTGAGATTTTCACCAGTAAACACAATAGATTCATAGGCTTTCATAGTCAGTCAAACTGAGCTTACAGCCTTATGATTAAAGATACTGTCTCTGAACCCAGAAGCCTTCCATTGCCCTTTTTTCGTCTGCTGAACATATTTTGAATTGAGGTAAAATTGGTATATAACATTGTATTAGTTTCAGATGTACAACATAATAATATATTTGTATATACTACAAAGTGATCACCACAATAAATCTAGTTACCATCTGTCACCCACTTCACCCATTTCACCCATCCTTTAACCCCTTCTGTCTGATTACCACAAATCTGTTCTCTGTATCTGTGACTTTGACTTTGTCTGTTCATTTGTTTTTTTAAATTCCACACATAAGTGAAATCATATGGTATTTGTCTTTCTCTGATTTATTTCACTTAGCATAATATCCATAAGATCCATTCATTTTGTCACAAATGGCAAGATTTCCTTCTTTTTTATGGTTGAGTAGTATCCTATTGCATATATTTACATCTCCCTTATCCATTTGTCCATTGATGAACACTGGTTTTTTCCTTCTTGACTTCTGTGACTAATGCTGCAATGAACATAGAAGTGCAAATAATTGTTCAAATTAGTGTTTTTGTTTTCTTCAGATAAGTATCCAGAAGTGTAATACTTGGATCATATGTAGTTATATTTTTAATTTTTTGAGGAACATCCAAACTGTTTTCCACAATGGCTGCACCAATTTTCATTCCCATTAACAGTGTATGAAGTTTCTCTTTCTCTACATCCTCAATAACACTTGCTTTTTCTTGTCTTTTTGATACTAGCCATTCTAACAGGTGTGAGGTGATATCTCATTGTGGTTTTGGTTTTCATTGCCCTGATAATTAGTGATGTTGAATGTCTGTTCATGTGTCAGCTACATGTCTTCTTTTTAAAAAATGTCTATTTGGATCCTTTGCCCATTTTTTAATTGGTTTGTTTGTTTACTTTTATGTTATATGAGTTTTTAATATATTTTGCATATTAACCCCTTATTGAATATGTGATTTGCAAATATTTTCTCTCATTCCATAGGTTGGAATTTTGTTTTTGTTTTCATTTTGGTGATGGTTTCCTCTGTTTGCAAAAGCTTTTTAGTTTGATGTAGTCCCTTATTTTTGCTTGTGTTGTTTTTGCTTTGGAGACAGATCCAAAAATTGAATGCCAAGACTAATGTCAAGTAGCTTACTGCCTATGTTCTCTTCTATGAGTTTTATGGTTTTAATTCTTACATTTAAAAAAAAAAAAAAAAAAATTCTTACATTTAGGTCTTTAATCCATTTTGAGTTAATTTTTGTGTATGATGTAAGGTAGTACTATAGTTTCATTCTTTTGCTTGCAGCTGTCCAGTGTTCCCAACACTATTTAATGAAGAAATTATCCTTTCCCTGTTGTATATTCTTGGCTCTTTTGTAATAAATTATTTGACCATATATTTGTGTGCTTATTTCTGGTCTCTATTCCATTGATCTTTGAACTTGCCTTTATACCAATACCATACTGTTTTTATTACTACAAATTTGTAATAGTGTTTTGAAATCAGGGAACATGATACCTCCAGCTTTGTTCTTCCTTCCCAAGATTTCTTTGGGTATTTGGGGTCTTCCCTGGTTTCATACAAATTTAGAATTATTTGTTCTAGTTCTGTGCAAAATGCCATTGGTATTCTGATAGAGATTGCATCATATCTGTAGATTGCTTTGGGTGTTATGGACATTTTAATAACATTAAGTATTTCAATCCAGGGGGTGGGGAGTTGGAGTAACTGGGTGATAGACATTAGGAGGGCACATGATATAATGAGCACTGGGTATTACATAAGACTGATGAATCACTGAACCTCTACTTCTCAAAGTAATAATACATTATATCTTAATTAATTGAATTAAAAAATATCTCCTGAAAAACTATACTTAATTTGTTCAGCCAATATTTATTGACATACTACTACATGTCAAGGCCTGTGTTGGCCTCAGGGATGCATCAGTGAATGAAAGGTTGCTACTACCATTGACGGGCCTACAGATCTCCACATGCACTAGGACAAGTACAGCCTCATTCATGCTAAAGTATAGAATTCTCTAAAGATTTTGCTTGTACACTCCCTCAAAAATTATGTATACCTTTATTTCTCAATCAATAAAATTTTTCAGTTTAAATGGTTGCAAAGATGTAATTCTGTTATAAAATTAACATTTTAAAATAAAATTGCTTCATCATTGTTTTAAAAATTAAGAAAAAAGGGATCCCTGGGTGGCGCAGTGGTTTAGCGCCTGCCTTTGGCCCAGGGCACGATCCTGGAGACCTGGGATCGAAACCCACATCGGGCTCCCGGTGCATGGAGCCTGCTTCTCCCTCTGCCTATGTCTCTGCCTCTCTCTCTCTCTCTCTCTGTGACTACCATAAAAAAAAAAAAGAATAAAAATTAAGAAAAAAGGTATTTCAATCCATGAGCATGGCATATCTTTCCATTTATTTGCATTGTCTTCAATTTCTTTCATCAATGTCTTCTAGTTTTCAGAGTACAGGTTTTTAACCTCTTTGGTTAAATTTATTCATAGATTTTTTTAATGTAATCGTATATGAAATTTCTTAATTTTTCTTTCTGAGAATTTGTTATTTGTGTATAGAAACATAACAGATTTATGTATGTTTATTTTGCATCCTGAAACTTTAATTTCATTCTTATTCTAAGAGTTTTTTTGTGAAATCTTTAGTTTTCCATATACATATATATTGGCATCTGTAATAATAACAGTTTTTCTTCTGTTTCAATTTAGATGTTTTTCTCTACCTTGTCTGATTGTTGTGGCTGGGACTTCAAATACTATGTTGAATAAAAGTGGTGAGAATGAGCATCCTTATCTTGTTCCTGGTCTTAAACAAAAAGTTTTCAGCTTTTTACTGTTGAATATGATGATAGCTGTGCATTTGTCATATGGCCCTTATCATGTTGAGGTTTATTCCCTCTATACCCACTTTGTTGAAAAGTTTTTATCATAAATGGATGTAGAATTTTGTCAAATGTTTTTTCTGTATCTATTGAGATGATCATGTGATTCTACCCTTCATTTTGTTAACGTGATGTATCACACTGATTGATTTGCAGATGTTGAACAACTCTTGATGCCTATAATAAATCCTACTTGATCATGGTGTATGATTCTTTTTAATGAATTGTTGAATTTGGTTTGCTAATATTTTGTTGAGGATTTTTTGCATCTATATTTATTAGTGATATTGGCCTGTACATTTCTTTTTGTGGTATCTTTGTCTGGTTTTGGTATCAGGGTAATGTCAGCATCATAAAATGAGTCTGGAAGCATTTTTGTACTCTTCAATTTTTTTTTGGAAGTTTGAGAAGGATGGGTATTAAACCTACCCTATTTGGTAGAATTCACCAGTGAAGCCATCTAGTCCTAGATTTTTGCTTGTTGGGTGATTTTAATTAATGATTAAATTTCCTTACAAGTAATTTTTCTATTTAGACTTTCTATTTCTTCATGATTCTTTTTTCTTTTCTTTCTTTCTTTAATTTTTAAAAAAGTAATCTCTATACCCAATGTGGGGCTCAAACTCATGACCATGAGATCAAGAGTTGCATGCTCTACTGACTGAGCCAGTTAGGTGCCCCCTCCTTCATAATTCTTGAGTCTTCTTTCTTCATGAGTCTTGGAAGATTATGTTTCTAGGAATTTATCCATTTCTTTTAGGTAGTTTAATTTGTTGGCCTATAATTGTTCATAATAATCTCTTATGATCCTTTGTATTTCCATGGTATCTACTGCAATTTCACCTCCTTTTTTTTTTTTTTAAGATTTTATGTATTTATTCATGAGAGACAGAGAGAGAGAGAGAGAGAGAGAGGCAGAGACACAGGCAGACGGAGAAACAGGCTTCATGCAGGGAGCCTGATGTGGGACTTGATCCCTGGACTCCAGGATCACACCCTGGGCCAAAGGCAGGTGCTAAACTGCCAAGCCACCCAAGGATCCTGCAACTTCTTTTTCTTTCTTTCTTTCTTTCTTTCTTTCTTTCTTTCTTTCTTTCTTTCTTTTGATTTTAGGTATAACGTTTACTTTCACTGACTGCAGCCAAGTTACATAGTATTAGTCCAAATGGTAATATAATCCATTTTATGTAAATCAAATAGGTGACAATTGACACTCATATACATATTAGAGAAAGATTATTTCAATTGTGACTATCAATTTCTCTTATCTTGTTTAGTGCTAAGAGAAAGGAAATTTTCAAGTGAAAAGTTATTAAAGATCAATTCAAAGTGATGATAAAGTAATACTGGGATTGGGGGAGGGTGAGTCAGACTAAGTAAAATTCAACTTAAATAAGATTTTTTAAAAACTAGTACACAAAATGAAATATATATATTTTTTTAAAAAGTATCATTTCAAAGGTTGTTTATTTATTTTTGTATTTTTTTTTATTGGAGTTCAATTTGCCAACATATAGTATAACACCCAGTGCTCGTACCTGTCAAGTGCCCCTCTCGGTGCCTGTCACCCAGTCACCCCATCCCCTGGTCCACCTCCCTCTCCACTACTCCTTGTTCATTTCCCAGAGTTAGGAGTCTCTCATGTTCTGTCACCCTGTCTGATCTTTCCCACTCATTTTCTCTCCTTTCCCCTATAATCCCTTTCACTATTTTTTAGATTTCCTGTATGAGTGAATCCATATAATGTTTGTCCTCCGATTGACTTACTTTACTCAGCATGATACCCTCTAGTTCCATCCACGTTGAAGCAAATGGTGGATATTTGTCGTTTCTAATGGCTGAGTAATATTCCATTGTATGCATAGACCACATCTTCTTTATCCATTCATCTTTTGATGGACACTGAGGCTCCTTCCACAGTTTGGCTTTTGTGGACTTTGCTGCTATAAACATTGGGGTGCAGGTGTCCTGCTATTTCACTGCACCTGTATCTTTGGGTAAATCCCCAGTAGTGCAATTGCTGGGTTGTAGGGTAGCTCTATTTTTAACTCTTTGAGGAACCTCCATACAGTTTTCCAGAGTGGCTGTACCAGTTCACATTCCCACCAACAGTGCAAGAGGGTTCCCCTTTCTCCACATCCTTTCCAACATTTGTTGTTTCCTGTCTTGTTAATTTTCACCATTCTCACTGGACTTCACCTCCTTTCATTTCTGATTTTATTTGAGACTTAGCTCCCCCCACCCTTTTTTTGGACGAGTTTAACTAAAGATTTGTCAATTTGGGTCATATTTCCAAAGAGCCAACTCTTAATTTCATTAATCTTTTCTGTGTGTATGTGTGTGTGTGTGTGTGTGTGTGTGTCTGTTTCATTTATTTCCACTCTGATATTTATTATTTCTTTTTTTAGATTTTATTTTTTAAGTAATCTCTACACCCAATGTGGAGCTTGAACCCACAGATCAAGAGTCGTATGTATGCTCTTCAGAGTCGTATGTATGCTCTCAGCTAGGCATTACTGATCTTTATTATTTCTTTCTTTCTACTAACTTTGGGTTTCTTTTGTTCTTCTAGTTCCTTTAGATATAAAGGTATAACGTTAGATTGTTTATTTGAGATTTTTCTTGATTTTGCCAGTAAGCCTGTATTGCTGTGAACTTCCCCCTTAGAACTGTTTTAGCTGCATCCCATAGATTTTGGGTTGTTGTATTTCCATTTTAATTTGGCTCAAGTTATTTTTTAAAATATTTATTTATTTATTTATTTATTTATTTATTTATTTATTTATTGACAGAGAGAGAGCACAAGCAGGGGGAGCATCAGGCAGAGGGAGAGGAAAGAGCAGGCTTCCCTCAGAGCAGGCAGCCTGATATGGAGTTCGATCCCAGGACCTTGGAATCATGACCTGAGCCAAAGGCAGACTTTTAACCAACTGAACCATCCCGGTACCCTTGTCTCAAGTCATTTTTTAATTTCCCCTTTAATTTCTTCGTTGACCCATTGGTTGTTCAGTAGCATGTTTTTAATCTCCACATATTTGTGATTTTTCCTATTTTCTTTTTGTAGTTGATTTCTAGTTTCACATCATTGTTTGGAGAAGATACTTGAAATGATTTCGTGTTAAATTTTGAGACTTGTTTTGTGGCCTAATATGTGATTTGTCCTGGAGAATGTTCCATGTGCAGTCGAAAAGAATGTATTCTGGTTTTGGATGGAATATTCTGTATATATCAATTAAGTCCATCTAGTCTAATATGTCATTTAAAACTAATTTTTTAAAGATTTTATTTATTTATTCATGAGAGACACAGAGAGAGAGGCAGAGACATAGGCAGAGAAAGAAGCAGGCTCCTTGCAGGGAGCCTGCTGTGGGACTCAATCCCTGGACCCTGGGATCACACCTTAGGCCAAAGGCAGATGCTCAACCATTGAGCCACCCAGGCCAATGTTTTTTATAGATTTTTTTGTCTGGGTGATCTATCCACTGATGTATTGGGGTATTAAAGTCTCTTACTATTATTATAAAATCATAGTAAAGTCCCTTACTGTATTATTGTGTGTTTCTCTCTTCAGGTCTGTTGATATTTGCTTTATATATTTAGATATCCTATGTTGGATGCATAAATATTTGCAAATGTTATATCCTCTTATGGAATTGGCCTCTTTATTATTATGTAATACCTCTCTTTGTCTTTTATTACAGTCTTTGTTTTAAAGCCTATCTTATCTGAAAAAAGTTTAGCTACACCAGCTTTCTTTGGTTTCCATTTGCATGGGACATCTTTTTCCATCCCTTTACTTGCAGTCTGTGTGTCTTTAGATCTGAAGTGAGTTTCTTTTAGACAACATAGAGATAACTCTTGCTTTTTTTTTTTTTTTCCCATTCAGCCACTCTGTCTTTTGATTGGAGAAGTTGGTGCATTTTTACTTAACATAATTATTGATTGGTATGTATTTATTGCCATTTGGTAATTGTTTTCTGGCTGTTTTTGTAGTTCCTTTCTGTTCCTTTCTTCTTCTCTTTCTCTCTTCCCTTGTGGTTTGATGCCTTTTTTTTAGTGTTATGTTTAGATTCCTTGCATGTATTTGCTATAGGTTTTTGCTTTGTGGTCACCATGAGGTTCACATACAATTACCTACTCACATAACAGTCTATTTTAAGTTAATAACAATTTAAATTTGAATGCATTTAAAAAACTGTACATTTTGCCCCTCCCACATTTTGTTTTTGTCATATTGTATACCTTTTTATTTTGTGTATTCCTTAACTAATTATTGTAATTATACTTAATTGTAATACTCTTGTCCTTTAACCTTCATGCTAGCTTTCTAACTGGTTAAACTACTATGGTTACTATATATTCATCTTTATCAGTGAGATTTTATTTTCATATATTTCTTTGTTATTAGTACATTTTATTTTCAACTTAAAGAAGGCCCTTTAACATTTTTTGTAAGATTGGCTTAGTGATAATGAATTTCCTTAGCTTTTGCTTGTCTGGAAAATTCTTTATCTCTCTTTCAATTCTGAATGATAACCTTGCCAAGTAGAGTATTCTTGTTTGGAAGGTATTTTTTTTTCCTTTCAGCACTTTAAATATGTCATGCCACTTCCTGCAAAGTTTTTGCTGAAAAATCAGCTGATATTTTTATGGGGTTTCCCTTGTACATAATGAGTTGTTTTTCTCTTGCTTTTTTAAAGATTCTTTTGACATTTCGACTATAATGTGTCTTGTGGATCTCTTTGGGTTCATCTGATTTGAAACTCTCTGTGTTTCTGGACTTGGATATCCGTTTTTTTCCCCAGGCTAGGGAAGTTTTCAACTGTTATTTCTCCAAATAACTTTTCTGCCCCATTCTCTTTCTCTTTTTCTTCTGGGACCTCTATAATGTGAATGTTACTCTGCCTGACATTGTCTCATAGGTCCCTTAAACATCTTCACTTCTCGTAATTATTTTGTCTGTTGCTGCCCTCTTTCTGCTGAACATTTTGCTTGAGTTCCGCCTAGCTTCAAGAGTCCATCACCAGTGCTGTCTCTATCCCCAGATCCATCTGCAGGCCTCCCACTAAGATAAAAGTTGAGGACCTCTAATTCTGAGATTTTTAATGGAGACATTTCAGAATTACAAAAAGGTATAAAGAATAATGAATGCTTATGTATACATCCTCAGAAATAAGTTACAACTTATACCGTTGAAGCCCCCATAGACTGTCCCTGGTCTCATCTCACCTACCTCTAATTCCAGAAGTAATCACTTTACTGAATTCACTGATTACTATGCTATGTAAATTCTCAGTCATTCTATACACTTACCCTGAGCTTTTCCTCTGCTGGAATGGTAGAGATGTAAAGAGTGGGAAAAGAATGAGTCTGGGGAATATGGACCAGGTGATCTGGCCCTGATTCAAGTATTCGGGGATGGAGACTTAAGCTATGTTGTAGAGGTAGGAAATGGAGAAAACACTCAGTATGTGTCAGGCCCATATTCTGAGGGATGTTGAGAAGAAGACCAGAAAGAATTGGTCCAGTGTATCTCATGAGCTGGGTTTGTCTAAGCCAGCGATGGCTTATGTCTGGCAAGCATGGAATAAAGGCTAGGAAATTGATAATTATAGAAAAGGGTGGGCATGAATGGAAAAGTCTTGTCAGGGAGGCCACCTCCTGGAGCCCAACATTTATAGGGTCTGAGAACAAGGCAATAAAGATCAAAGTCCATTCACTCACTCAGTTACTCATTCAGTCATTCATCTAACAAATTAACCCCTATTTATGTCACAGGCAACATGTTTAGCATTATAGGGGAGGAATATAAACAAAAACAAAAAATGGCCTCTGTCTTGAAGACATTCACTAGAAGAGGAGAGGACATATAAAAATAATTACAATATAATGTGGTAAGTTGGAAGAGGGGGCTTGACAGGGTTCAGGGGGAGGCTAGGTCAGCATTAGACCCACACACTGGCCATTAGTTTAATAAATAATCCAGGATATAACTTCTTAGGGAGGTAGCAGAGGGTTTGGTGAAGGATCTAAGAGATATCCAGGGGCAAAGGAAAGGGATGAAATGGGGGAGATCAGAAATTCAAATTCAATGGGTAATGATGAATCAAGGAGCAGACAGGTATCTGGAATGGAACAGGAGTTCAGGCAGTGGACAAATGGGACAACTGTCACCATGTGCTTATAGGACCTCCTGTAGCTCTCATTTTATTTTTTATTTAATTTTTTAAAAAGTGTTTTAAAATATTTCACTTATTTTAGAGAGTGGGGAGGGGAAAAAGAAGAGAGAGTCTTAAGCAGACTATGCACTGAGCACTGATCCCAATGCAGGGCTCGATCTCATGACCCTGAAATCATGACCTGAGCTGAAACAAAGTTTCAGATGCTTAATCAACTACACCACCTAGGTGCCCCTGTAGTTATCGTTTTATTTTATTTTTTTAAAATTTTTTATTTATTTATGATAGTCACAGAGAGAGAGAGAGAGAGAGAGAGGCAGAGACATAGGCAGAGGGAGAAGCAGGCTCCATGCACCAGGAACCCGAAATAGGATTCGATCCCGGGTCTCCAGGATCGCGCCCTGGGCCAAAGGCAGGCGCCAAACCGCTGCGCTACCCAGAGATCCCTAGTTATCGTTTTAGATACCACCTTCCTAACACCACCATTTGGAACCCACAAGCCATTCTAATCCTCATATTTCTCTGTGCTTCTGCTTCTCTTTATCCCATCAGACATTTCTATTTGTGTCCTATGGAACCCCTGTCTGTTGGTGAACAAATTCCCCTACTTCCTGTACTTATTCATAGAACTATCCATAACAGACACCTTTTGGAGTATCTTCCCAGCTCACAAAGACTTTCATAGCACCTCTACTGACCCATAATGGTGGATTTTGGGCTATCATCTTGTTCATCTGCCCCAATCATTCACTCCCTACTGACCACAGATAGAGATAATTTCTGTTACATGCAACCAGAGACCTAGCTAATCTCTCTCCACCTTCTAGCCTGAACTGAAACCTGGCTTTCCCCTGAGGTTACCACTTCCCCTGCAGTCCTTTCAAGTAGAAGCTATTTATTCCCGCATACCCCACATACAGAGAGGCAATAGCAGCAGTATTCTAGCTCCCCAAGACCCTTTTTTAAATTATTTTTTATTTATTTATTTTTTAATTTTTATTTATTTATGATAGTCACACACAGAGAGAGAGAGAGAGAGGCAGAGACATAGGCAGAGGGAGAAGCAGGCTCCTTGCACCGGGAGCCCGACGTGGGATTCGATCCCGGGTCTCCAGGATCGTGCCCTGGGCCAAAGGCAGGTGCCAAACTGCTGCGCCACTCAGGAATCCCTCCCCAAGACCCTTCTAAATAATTTCTCGTCTATTCTAGTATGAAAAACATCTGTCCCACTGAAGCTTATGCTATTCAACTAGTCACCTTCTTTCTTGTCATCTACCAACCTGGTTACACCTTTGTATTTATTAAATGCCTGTCTTATAACTTCATCCTGTGGAGAAGGGGATTTTGTTGACTCTGTAAAGCATCCATTTAAAGGCCCAGTTAGTTCCTTGACCTTCCAAACTCAGCATCTTCACTTCCAATCCACTGTAGTGTCCTCCAATGGCCATACCTTGTATTTTGTCACCACAAAAACAGTTCTACCTTGGAAAACTTAAACTGTCTATCACTATAACTATCCATCTAGCCCCCTTTGCTGATACAATCTAATGGATTGAGGCTTTTACAAATTTTCAACTGTGTTCTCAGCCTATTGGATAAAATTTTTACTTGTTTCCCATCAGCTTTTCCTTTCATCCCCTACAGTCATTGCAAACCTTTGCTACTCTTTTTAAGCTTACATAATCAGATGAAACTCTCTCATCATTAATTAATTAACTAATTAATTAACATTATTCAACAAATATTCATTACATACCTACTTTGTACCAGGTACCATGGATACAATGGCACAGCTTTGGCAGTGAGAAGCTCACAATCAAAACGGATTTGAATCCAATAATCATGCTCATAAATAATTATAAACCATGATAAGATTTGTGGGTAGGGCTGGGAGGTAGAAAGGGGGCATTTCAGGAAGAAGAAACAATGTAAGCAAAACTCTGGGGCAGAATGGAATGCAGTTTGAGGAAATGAAACAAAAACCTATAAGGTTGAAGACAGAAAACTACAAAGAGAGTGGAACAGGATGAGACTGAGTGAGGTGACAGGGTGAACGACAGGGTGAGATCTGCATTTTGAAAAGATCACTGGCAAGGGATGAACTGGTGGAGCCCAGGGGCTTTTTTAGGTTACTAAAACTGTTCTCTATGATATTGTAATGGTGGATACATTTGTCAAAACCCATAGAACTGTGAAACACAAAGAGTGAAGCCCAATATGAATTATGGGCTTTTGTTAATAGTAATGTATTAGCACTGGTTCCATCAGTTGTAACCAATATACCACATCAATGCAAGTTACTAATGATAGGGGAAACTGGGAGTGGAGTAGAGAGGGAGTTATAAGGGAACTCTCTGGACTTATGTGCTCAATTTTTATGTGAACCTAAAACTACTCTAAAAAACAAAATCTACTAGCTAATTTTTTTAAATAAAGAGGGATGGGGAAGACCACTGGCTCCTGCAAAGAAAGTACACTGGAGACAGAAGAAATGTGGGCAAACCATTAAAAAGCTTCTTCAGAAGTCCAGGTGAGAAGAGGTGGTAGCTCAGGCCAGAGTGACTATGAGGGGAAAAGGAGAGAAGTGGATACAAGGTGGTATTGACAAGTCTTGGTGACACAGGCTGGGGATTGAGGGCCACTGAGATTACTGCCTTGCCCAACTTGATGATTAAATGATGTCACTCAACAGTTGGTACAAGGATCTAGAACCATTTTATCAACACCATCACTACCTGCTAAGAAACTCCTGAACACATAGATTCTCAGCATGCTTATACATGTGATAGTCACACTAAAGACATGTCACTGCTTATTTTTCAGCTCTGACCATGATCATTTCCTGCCAGACATTGATTAAAGGGAGTTCATCCCCTGAGTTTTATTCCTGCTTCAGCCATTAATTGAAGTAGACAGGGTTACTTGGCTTTTCTGGGCCTTAGTATTTTTACCAGTAATACAAGAAAGCTGAACCAGATGACCTCTAATATGTAGTACAAAGTGAGGACAGGGGATGCTGTGATCGCTAGCTGCCAGAGGTCTTCCAGATACTTAAATAGTCTTCATACTTGTCACTTCCCAATTCCTGGGCTTTCACAATGAATGCTAACACATCCCATTGTTGGTCAGTGTTCTTCTGCTTCTGGCAGATCTGTGGTTCTTAGATTTCTGCTTCTTTGTTCCAGGGCCATGACGAGGGTCTGCATGAACCACCATAACCCCAAGTAACTCTGGACCACCACCAAATACTGTCCAAGTCAGGTCTGGGACACACTACCAGATGGTCCCAGAGAAAACTCAGCTTTCTGTGTGTTTTTATTTCAAAATCAAGCCTATCTTCGACAACAGAACAAATGTGGTAACATCCTGTTCCAAAAACCAAAATACATAAACTCTCAGGAACCATCAGCGCTTTAGTCAATCCACCTTCTAGAAAATGCTGTCACTATTCAACATCTCTGGGTCCTGACCTCTTTTTCAACCACATCAGTAATGCAACACAGCACCTGTAGATTACCAAGTCATGCCAACTTTGTTGCTAACCCATAATCAACAATATGGGGAGCTGCTGCTTAATATCACTTTCTACACAGTGATATTCCTATCAGTGAGTTCCAGCAGAGGACGTCAAGGTCATGTGTTATAGTTCTGCCATGATGCCTTTGCATAGAAAGCTTCATTGAGAACTGCCTAAGGTATACACAATGGTTCTGAGATTGGCATAAGGAGCTAGTGCTATGCTGAAACCTGTCGCACTTAGGCCCAGACTAGGGACCAGAGAACCCAAAGGCCTCTTGCTCCTGCCACTTTGTTCTTGTCAGCCCAGGAAGCAAATTTCTTGGAAACTATCACTGATTTACCCCTATCTAAGGCTATGCTGCTTTCCTGCAAGGGATTTGGTAGAATTTCCTGAAGCTCACTCTGGTTATCATTTGAGTGATTAACATAGCCCTCTGCTATGTTCAAAACCACGCCTGCTCTATGCCCTGCACCCAGAGTCCCTGAATCAAACAAGTGCCCTCTAACTTTCTATCTAATGAATAAGAAAGTTCCCTGTGGGTGAAGTACTTCTGCATTTAGATTACTCCTCTGGCGTGTAAGGTTTATCTCTCAATAGTAAACTTGTCAATTCTATATAATGTCTGCGGCATTGTAATTTCTTCCTTCCAAGGGAAGCTTATCAATTTGAGTTAAACTGCAGGTTGCTGATCAGCCATGTATTAATTGTCCTTGGTCAAGTGCCAACCCTTAGTCCAGTCAGCACTGTCTGGATGTTGTGGACATGTAGACCTGACAGCCTATTGCTGCTGCTTCTGAAGATGGCCAGCTCAGGGAGAGTTTAGCAACTGAGGCCTGGTTTGAACAAATAAACCGAGGCAATTAGAATGTGCCTGGAGCACTTTTGTGATAATCTGATTAATGTCTTTCTCTCTGACTAGACAATAAACTGCATGGGAGCACACTGTAATTGCTCAATAGGTATTTTTCAAATTAATAAATGCATGAATAAAGCAGAAAGGCTATGGGGTTAGAAGAAGTTGGGGAAGTCAGGAGGGGACTTGAATGAGTCAGGTTTGACTAAGTCAGGTTATGAGTAAGCCAAGTTATGAGTAAACAGAACCTATGATGCAGAGAAGGCACACAGAGTAGATGGTAAGAAAGCCAGACAGTAGTGAGTGGAGAGTGTAGCAGACATACAAGGAGTAGCTGAGTCATCTGAGAGTAAAGATTCACAAAACCCTTTGGCTGAGGTCTTGGAACTTCCTTGAATCCATTGCCATCCTCCTATTCCTGTTCTTTCTGACCCTGATTGCTCATCCTTCCCTGTGATTTTATGAATATGCATCTTTACAATAAAACATTTATTACTAGGTAACTTGAGTGAATTGCTGCTCTTTAGAGTCTAAGCTTTGGGAGTTTGAGGAAAGCACATGAGCTCTAAGGAATCTAGCTATTTTTCCCATGAAGCACATTATCGCTTTCTGTGAACAGAGTGATGGCCAGTGATGGAGATGTCCTGACATGATTGAATTCAGAGTGGAAACAAATCTTATGCTCTATCTAGAACTCCAGCCATGAATGTCGTATTTTTTTCCTCACATTTTAAGAAAATCCTCTTATTACTCTTGAGCAATGATAACCAGATTCGCTTAGTCACATCTACTTTTTAAAATTGAAGATTAGACAAATGGCTTGGAACAGCTGGATGGTTTGGTTAAGCATCCAAATTGTGATTTCCGCTCAGGTCATCATCTCAGGGTTGTGAGATTGAGCTCCACATTGGGCTCCACACTCAGCAGGGAGTCTGCTTGAGATTTTCTCTCCTTCTCCCTCTGCCCCTCTCTCCACCACGTGCACTCTCTCTCAAATAAATGTCTTTAAAAAAATAAATAAAATTGAAGATTAGAAAGAAATACTTTAGAATAATATTATGAGGAGTTGTGAAGGTAATTTTCATCATATTATCAATAATTATTATTACTTAGTTATTATGGTTCAGCAGTTGTTTTTTTTTTTTGTTTTTGTTTTTGTTTTTTGCACCAAAAGCATCAGCAGTTGGTTAATTGAGCAGCCATACTGTCCATTATTCCCATGGTCCTGAGCCCTTTCCAATGTCTGTATATATTGGTTTTCTATTGTTACCATAACAAATTACCATGCCATTAGGGCTTAAACAACACAAATTTATGATCTTACAGTTCTATAGGCTAGAAGTTAGACATGGCCTCACTGGGCTAACATCAAGGTATTAGAAGGGTTTTGTTCTTTTCTGGAGGCTTTAGGGAAGAATTTGTTTCCTAGCCCTTTCTAGCTTACATAGATCTCTGCATTTCTTGGTTCATGGTACGCTTTTCCATTTTATTATTATTTTTAAGATTGTATTTTTAAGTAATTTCTACACTCAACATGGGGCTCCAACTACCAACCTTGACATCAAGAGCCCCACACTCCTCCAGCTGAGCCAGCCAGACACCCCATGCTTTTCCATTTTCAAAACCAGCAATGTGTATTGAGCCCTTTTCACATCAAATCTTTCTGATCCTTCCTCAGTATACAGATCCTGTACAAGATTTGTTGGATTTATAGCTAAGTATTTATTTTCTTGGAACTATTGTAAGTGGTATTGTTTTTCTAATTTTGGTTCCCAGTTGTTCCTTGCTGGTCTCCAGAATACAATTGATTTTTGTGTGTTGACAAAAAAAAAAAAATATTTCTGACCCTTCTTCATAGTCACATCTCTCTTTCACTGACTTCAGCTGGGAAAGGTTTGCTGCTTTTAAGGACTCATGTGATTAAGTTGGGCCCACCTATATAATCCAAAATAATCTCCCCATTTCAAGGTGCTTAACCTTAATACATTTGCCAAATCCTTTTTGCCAAGCCAGGTAATATATTCACAGGTTATAGGGATTAGGAGATGGGCATTTTGGGGGAACAATTATTCTGTAGTTACACACTCAAGTTACAAATCCTTTTATGTTCCTACAAGAACATCTAGGATCAAGATAGGAGTCAAGTATGTTTATAAAAAGCACAAGTATTGCTAGATGGAGGGAACCTTACTGTAAGAAATGATATGGCTTTGTCCATTAAAAATCAACAGAAAAGGGGATCCCTGGGTGGCTCAGCGGTTTGGCGCCTGCCTTTGGCCCAGGTCATGATCCTGGAGCCCCGAGATCGAGTCCCATGTCAGGCTCCAGGCATGGAGCCTGCTTCTCCTTCTGCCTGTGTTTCTGCCTCTCTCTCTCTCTTCCTATGTCTATCATGAATAAATAAATAAAATCTTTTTAAAAAAATCAACAGAAAGGAAAAAAAATTATCATTTACTGAGTGCCATTAGCTTCAATGTGTCAGGTATAGTGAGATGTTAATATTAATCAATTAATAGATAGATTAATATCTATTAATAGATTAATAGATATTAATCAACTCTCCAATAGATATTATCTCCATTTCATATTGGGGAAACTGAGACTCAGAGTGATTACATAATTTGTGCAAAGTCACCCAGCTGATAAGGGGTAAAGCTGGAATTCACACTAGATTTTTCAGACACTAAAACTCATACTCTTTCTAGTATGCAATGTGGCCTCCCAAATTTTCTGTGGAAATTAACTTAGCTCATCGACAAAAGATTCCTTCGGGGGCTTTAAGACTGACTTTCTGGAACTCTATAAAGATGTAGTTGGCATTGCACATCTAAAAGGAAAAGATGTTCCAAGGACAGAATGCTGCTTCTATTTCCCCCACTGTGGTGTATAACCAGGAAGACTGCTAGACACTGCTAGACACACTAAATATTTTTCTTAGAAAGATAATCTGACCATTTTATTAACTGGAAAGGCTATGGACCTGAGGACTGCCCATGGAGATTTACTGATCAGATCCATGATCCATCAAGTCCTCTTTCCATCAATGACACTCAGATATACCTGTATTCAAGAAGCTAGCCAAGACAGCCCAGGGAACTTTGTCAAGTCTCATTCCCACTCCTAACCATCTAGTTATAATTACCAGCAAGGCTACAGACCAGGTTCACTAAAAATGTATTCTCACACAAAAAAATATATTCTCACTAGGGTGAGAGAACTGTAATGGCTTTGTTGAGGCTAAAAGAGCATGTTGCTTCTATACTGAGAATTCTTCGCTGGGGTCTGGGGACTGTCTGTTCTTCTGACTCTGCCTCTGCCACATTTCCTGTGACCCTTTCTGAGGCCAACTGTTTTTCATTGATCAATAGATCTTCCCCCTGCAGACTGTATGTACTTTGGTCATCTTATCTTGTTCTGCCCTCAGAAATTTATTTACTCATTCTTGATTTTTGTTGATTAATTGGCTTTTGTCTTATTGCTGCCCAAACCATTACATTTCTTGTTGAGGCCTAGTTCTCTCATACCCTTGATCTGCTGCAACATTCAACATACATACTATTTCTCTCTAGGATTCTCTATAGGTAGACCAAACATATACTATGTTGGAGCCAGCGTCTTTTAGATCCTTCCACAGTCAAAAAGCCATTTATTGAGATCAATAATATTTTAGGACTGTGACTTTTTCTTGATTTTATCAATTTCTCTCTCTTTTTAAAAAGATTTTATTTATTTATTCATGAGAGACACACAGAGAGAGGCAGAGACATAGACAGAGGGAGAAGCATGCTCTCTGTGGGGAGCCTGATGTGGGACTTGATCCCAAGACTCTGGGATCACGCCCTGAGCTGAAGGTAGATGCTTAACCACTGAGCCACCAGGCGTCCCTATCAATTTCTTAATATTTGTGTTTTTTAATGAATAATGTAATTTTGGTGCTTAGTTTGTATTCTTGAATTGCATTCTTCTGCACATTCTTCAGAATGTGTTTCTTTGCAGAAGTTACTGTTTGTGCTTCTCTTGGTAGACAGTCATAGAGAGGGATTCATTTGTGTGCTTCTCAGCAAATGCATTTTCTTTTTCAGATCAGCTAGACTCCTTAACACTATTCAGAAACTGGAAGGTAGTTAATGCCTGTTCTTAAGACAAATCTTACAACAATAACAACCAGTATTTATTTAGTAGTTTGTACGAGGTAGAGTTTATCCTCATACAGTATTACTTACTGTTCCCAACAACTGTTCAAGACTAGAGCACTATTTTGCAGATGAGAAAAGTGAGGCTTAAAAAGGTCGATTAAATTGTCCAAAGTCTTCTAGCTAGAAAATGATAGATAGATCCAGGAATTCAATCCCATTTTATCAGTTTCCAAAATATAGACTTCTATTACTCTGTATTGCTGCTGCTGGTTCAGATGTTAGGTTTCAGGGCACCTGGGTGGCTCAGTGGTTGAGCATCTGCCTTTGGCTCAGGGCATGATCCCAGGATACTGGGATTGAGTCCTGCATTAGGCTCCCCAAAGGGAGCCTGCTTCTCCCTCTGCCTATGTCTTTGCCTCTCTCTCGTCTCCCTCTATCTCATGAATAGATAAATAAAATATTTTATTTATTTATTTATTTTTATTTTTTGTATATTTTTATTGGAGTTCGATTTGCCAACATATAGTATAACACCCAGTGCTCATCCTGTAAAAATCTTTTAAGAAAAAGAATGTCAAATAGCCACATAAACAGCAAGAAATACTATAGAAGCAAAGAGAATTTTGATTATTCTATCCAGATTGGATAAAATGAGACAAAGGTGGCCTGGTAGGGTAGCATCCTATAGAGACCAGAATAGATTGCCTATTACCCTTACTGTCCTAGAGTGGTGCCAAGGTTTGGAACCAGTACAAATGGGAAAAGAGGGAGCTAATGAAGAAGTTGAAGGAAAGAATTCCCATCATGGAAGACAAACACTAGTGGACCTCATTACAAATTTCCATGCCAATTTATATAGGTTTGCCAAGTACAGCAACATGGTCCAAAAGGGAACAGACTGTACCAGGATGGAGTTTCAGAGGAGGTGTGTGATGACTCTAGCAGCAAAGATAAGATCTTGAGTTCTGAGGAAATAGCCTTGCTTGGTTCCAGCTGCTCTTTTTCTTTCTATCCAGGATCCTCACCCTCTTTCTATCCAGGATCCTCGTAGGGTGATGGTGACTGAAGGAGAGGATATTGTTGACCTATGAGGGGCTGGGAGATTCAGAGGTTGGGGGCAGGAGCTTATTGGCTCCTATTGAAGTGTGGGATTTCTCACCCCAGATGATGGGAGATGCCCAAATTATAGAAGCCAGCAGGGCTGAGAAATGTTCAAGGAACCAAAATCCTAGAAACTAGGAGGTAGGACATGAGTGAAGAATGTCACCAAAACAAAGAGCCCAGAAAGGGAAGCTAGATAGTAGTAGAAAGTGTATAGGGTTTTTGTCTAGAACAGCTCAGCTCTTTCATACTTCTATCCCAATCCATACAGGCTGTAAAGGCCCTATTAAAAGTCCATGGTTGTAGGGATGCCTGGGTGGTATAGTCAGTTAAGTGTCTGACTTTTCTCTTGAGCTCAGATCCTGATCTCAGGGTCATGAGAGGGTCAAGCCCCAATGTCAGACTCTGTGTACAGTGCAGAGTCTGCTTAAGACTCTCTCCCTCTACCCCTCCCCAACTTAAATAAATAATTTTTTTAAAGCCTTTGGCTGCTTATTCCCATGCTTGCTCTCTCTTTTTTTTTTAACCAAGTTGTTTGCTCTGTCCTGATGGTCTCCATTTTCATCCTGTTGTCCTATATCTACCCTCTGATTCTCTGCCTAGTGTCACTGGCCATATAATTCATTAAGATAATCTCTATGGTCATCTATTACAGGTTTAACCCTTGACAGCATCCAAATTTGCTGTGACCCTATGCTCTGCAGCCTGTAAGCTGTCTTATCCAGCCAACTGGTTAACTTGTCCCAGAATACCCCCAACTCCTTCTTAGAGATAGGCCCAAGATTATGTTTCTTCCATTCTTCCTGGAAACCAATACGTGGAGATCTGTATAACGTTGGCTGTGTGCCATACCTCTGATCATGTCCTGCCAAATACCATGATGTCCACTTGGAGGTAGGAGGCTGTGAGAGATGTCTTCATTATAGCAGAGTAATATATAAGTTTTATAGGTTAATAGGAATTGCTAGGTTTTTCAAAATGACAAGTAGGAACACAAGGAGACCCATTTACTCAGCCACTAAACTTGAGTGTTCTTTAGAACTACATTTTCAGGAGAAAGCAAGGAAAATTTTCTTTCTGTCATTCACTTTATTCACGTAGGCCATATATAGGAAAATCTGTGAATCACAAGTGTACAGCTGGATGAATTTTCACAAAGTGAACACATTAGTTAATCAGTACCCAGATTAAGAAACAAACATTATCAGCGTCCAATCCGGTGTCCCCACCTGGTTACCACTCCCCATACGATAATCACTCTTCTAACAACAGTGATTAGTTTTGTCTGTTTTAGAATTTTATATAAATTAGATATATATTATGTGTTCTGTGTGTGGTTTTTTTTTGGGGGGGTCAACATAGTGTATGTAAGATTTATCCATGTTGTCTGTCATGCATAGCAGTAGTCTGTTCTTTTTCATTGTTATATTAGCACATTGTATGAATATACTACTCTTTGTCTGTTCTACTGCTATTGGACATTTGGATTGTTTCCAGTTTTTAGCTCCCATGAATAGTCCTGTTATGAACATTCTT
This sequence comes from Canis lupus dingo, assembly GCF_003254725.2. Classification (NCBI taxonomy): domain Eukaryota; kingdom Metazoa; phylum Chordata; class Mammalia; order Carnivora; family Canidae; genus Canis; species Canis lupus. Next base: position 35,812,523 of record NC_064251.1, read on the forward strand.
GTACATGTCTTTTGGTGAACATATGTATGCATTTCTGTTGGGAATGTACCTAGAAGTAGAATTGTTTAGTAAAAGTATATGCATATGTTCAGTTTTAGTAGATACTGCCAAACAGTTTCCAAAGTTGTCATAACCAAGGGTTATATATATATTTTTTATCCTTCCTAAATCTCTTGGAGCCAGAAGAAAAATGGTGCAGAGGCGGGCAGGTAGAAATTTGGCTTGCAGTGGCAGCAAGTGCAGGTTAAAAACAACTCTTTCCCCTATTCTGCCATTGTTTTTATCAGATAGTTTTCTTTCTGCAGGCACAGAGCTTGGACAATACATGCCACCCATTGGCTGGTGGAATTCTGCAGTACAGGACCTTAATATTAAGATTTTCAGCTAAGTCAATATAGGATACCAAGCCAGAGGAATTAATATAACTGAAAACTGGGCAAGCGGTCAAAGTACAAGTGGCCTGAAGGAGAAAGTATAACCCAGCAGAGAATGAAGTGGAGTTGGCACAAAGAAAGAGAGATGCAAATGTCAAATTGGCATAGAGGGCCAAGAATCAAAGATTAGGAGAGAAAGAACAAGCAGGTGAAAAGTGAATGGGAAAAGGTATGTGGTCCATGACTGGCTTTTATACACCAGCCTAGGGTAGAATGAGAATGGTCAGCCAAGTTTAAAGAAATGAAAACAAAACAAAACAAAATAATCTTACCCTACTGAAAAACCGAAGTTGAGTAAGCCTTGTCTGGAAACATCTTTTGAGGATAAGTGCAAGCTTCTGGGAACTTGAATGGAGAATGTGGGGGTGGAACAAACATAGAGTTTTCTGTCAGAGATGTGATGTTTGCATAGCAGACATTTCTCCAGGCCACTCTAGTTTAACAATACAATCAGATCACATGGACAGTAGCAGCCTCTGCAAGGAGATCTTTAGAACCTCAGGTCCCTTCTGTATCTCTCAGGGATTTCTGTGGAAAAGGGAGGTTTCACATGCATTTCTGAGTGGCTATTCACTGACTCATATCACCAACCACAGCTGGCATGCAGCTACTTCTCTGCTAGAGTAGAAAGAGATGACTTCTTCCCACCTGTGCTATGATCAAGCCACAAAAAAGGGTGATTTTGGGCCCTGTTTCCTTCGGTGCCTCTAAGAGTACAGCAGTTTCCTTTGACTTTGTTTTTCACTTGAACAGAAAACAACTGAGATGACAATGTAAGTGATTTCACAATGTGCCATACTCAAAAATCATCTCTCCTTCTCAACCTCCTCCAACCCACCCTTGTAATTCCTAAGACAAGTCATTCAACCTCTCTAGTATTTCATTTTCTCACGGGTAATATAGCAAGAAAAATTTCTACCTTTCAGAGTTACTATGAGGATTAAATGAGATAGTATGGAAAGGGTCTAGGGAAAGGGACACTTCTATAGTTTCTTCCTTATCACTCTTCTTGTTTCCCCCATCCTCCATTGACAAAAGTGGCTAACCTGGATGGTTAGATTCCAAGACAAGGTCATTTTCCCATGCAGTCAGGATCATGCACGATGTGCTTGGATCACACATGGGTATGGATCTCTCTAGGCTCTTCTATTTTTGTTCCCATAGTACTGAGTGACCCTCCAACCCAGGCCTGCCCTCAGGCTTAGAGAGAGGGAATAGCCAAGTTGTAGTTACACTGTGAGGGTACAGCCTGGTTCATCTAGTGTCTATTTTGATTAGTTGGGTTCCTGGCTTTCCTGGTAGCTAAATATTTTTCATTTGACCCTGTAAAATTAAAAAAAAAAAAAAGTCCCTATAAACCTCCAGCTCTAGGCATGTATTCTCAGACTACCTTATCAGAGAGAGCAAGAATAGCTAAAATGCAAGTGTTGTTTTCTTTTGCCACTGTCTCCTGTATATATTTCTCCCTCCAGACCTTCGAGGTGGGAGGGGGTGGCTATGGTTTAAGGTAGGATTCTGGTTTGCCTTTATTTTTTTTAAGATTTTTATTTATTTATTTGAAAGAAAGAGAGAACAAGCGTGAGAGACAGAGAGCACAAGCAGGGGGAGAGGTAGAGGGAGAAGCAGACTCCCCACTGAGCAGAGAGCCCAATGCAGAACTCGATCCCAGGACCCTAAGATCATAACCTGAGCCAAAGGCAGACGCTTTACTGACTGAGCCACCTAAGTGCCCAGATTCTAGTATTCTTAGCCTCTTGACTGAATATTATCTAATGGGACTCCAAACTAACCATAATCTTTTTTTTTTTACTAACCACAATCTTTAACATTATTAACTTAATAGTGTTTTGGTTATCTATTACTGCTTAATAAACTGCCCTAAAATTTAGTGGCTTAAAACAGCAATCTTTTTTTTTTTTTTTTAATTTCTCATGATTATTTGGTTGGTGCTCTGCTTGTCAGTTCTGCTGGTCTCCTTTGAATCTCTCACATGGCTGTAGTCAGATGGCAACTGAGGCTGGAAATCTCCAGGATGGCTTCACTCCTGTATCTGACACCTCACTGGGCATGTCTGGAAGGCCAAACTTAGCTGGAATGCTGACGAGGTAAGACCTCTCTTTCCTACCATGTAGTCTCAGGGCTTTTCCCTCTCTATGTGAACTTATCAAATGGTGACTCAGGACTCCTAAAAGCATAAAAGTGGAAGCTGCAAAATTCTTAAGGCTTAGGCCTGGAACAGGCACAGTGTCACTTCTACTACTATTCTACATTTAAGAATATTCTATTCTTAAAAACAAGTGATAGGCCCAGCCCTGAGGGGAGGGTACTACATAAGGATATATGGAGGGATGGTTGATTGAAGGCTATCAATGTAACTAACTTCCATAAGAAATATTAGTATAGGTTTTATCTGCAGTCTCTAGATTTAGTAAACATACCCCAGGATTTGTCTCCCTCCACTCAGGGTAAGTTTTTTCAACATATGGTACAATCTCCATTAAGTATGTCCTGAGAGCATGGGAGTCTTACTGTATAGGACTAGTCATATACCCCAACATATCTGGTCACTATCTTTTATATGTGGTATTTATTTACAGTTATGCAAATAAAGCTTCTGCTGACCTACCCGTTTAAGTTTAACTTCATAAGGTTGTGTGAAGGATTAAATAAAATCATTTGTGTAAATTGCCTGGTGGTACATATCAGTAAGTACTTAATAATGGTAATTGTTGTTATTATTTTATTACCAGGGTCTCTAAGGTATTGGGCTGGCCTTGGTAAAAATATAATGAGATAACTTTGGGAAGTCATGGTTTCCCAGGCCACCTGGTGATTAATATCCAAGAAAGTAGGTGGAATCATTAAGCTGAGATAATGGGACAGAACAGGTTATCAGCTGCCCACACACAAGATGAGAAGAGAATCAACAAGTACAGTTGCAGGAAATATTGGAAAAACAGAAGCAACAAAAAGAAAATTTAGAAATAGTCTGAGGTCAGAATAGGAAAAATAACTTAGGGAAGAGATGTCAGCACAAAAGGAAGAGTCATTTCTTTCTCAGGCAGCACAAGGTCCCTAATAGGTGATAAGGCCCAGTTAATGGAAAGATTATCTGGAGGGGAGAAATTAGATGAAAAACTGCCAGTTTTCAGCTTGCAAGGAAGACAGAGCCAGGTACCAGCTAGACTGAGAGACAAGAAGGTCCTTCATGTCCTTTGTAGTAGTGTCAGCCTTCCAACACAACTAATTATGGATGCCAGGCTGCAGAGGGCAAAAGAGAACCTCAGCCCTTGGAAGGTAACAAATCAGCTCTATGCAAAGAACCTGGGCCAGTCGAAACAGCATCAGTCTCATCATGGTTATGGTGTTACCATTTCATCAGTTCATAACTCACTGTTTACGAACTTCCTTTTCCCACATCTTACTCAAGCTTTCCCCTTAGTTCTAGAAAAGCTTGTAATAAATACCCTGCATGAGAATAAAGAGATTAAATCAGATTTAAGCAAGATCATGGGGGTATGAGGGTAGAAAGAATCTTGTAAACTCTCAAGTGCTCTACAAAGGTGAAATGCTATTACTTTTAAGGGAAGCAGATTCGAGTATTATTGCTCAGAGAAAGGAGTGTTGGAGTCTGATGGCTGAAGTGAGAAGTTCTAAAGCCAGTAAAAAAACCACAGATATTGGGGTAGAGAATACATTGCTAATTGTTGGCCTTGTGAACTCTTCTCCCTGGCTCTGACCCTCACCTCTGTCCCATCTCCCAACAGTTTTGAGAGAGGTATTTGGTAACTTTTAACTTCAGCCAAGTTTGTAAACTGAAGTTGCAAAAAAATGAGCTAGCAGGTATTCAATCACTGTATCAAATTAATAATCAAATATCTGGACATAAATAATTCAGAAAGAACTGAGAGTAAAGCACAGATAATCTCTTTCTTCTAGCTTCATTTGTATCAAAGAAAGAAGGATTTCTGAACAGAAGGGAAGCAAAATTTATTGGAAAATACTTTAGTAGTAGGCTGAAAAGAGGGCAGTCATAGGAATAATTTCTTTTTTTTTTAAGAATAATTTCTTAAGTTAATTGTATCATAAACACAGCAGGAGGGTCTGTGAGGGCCTTTCCTGCTAAATTAGCCTGAATCTACAAAGCCATACACATATGCCAGAAAATATATTTGACTCTATCTGTAAGATTCAATATAATTTTCACTTACTCTTTTATTCAGCAAATATTTATTGAGTAACTATATACACGGTACTCTCTGCCTTCGAGGAATTTATATTCTGGAGGGTGAAATAGACAACAAAATGATAAAAAAAAAAACAAATCAATACAACTTCAGATAATGATAAATTCTATGAAGGAAATTAAATTGGGAAAGGGGATGGAGAATGATTGTGTATCCACAATATCTTTGGTCCCCCTGCACTTAACCCACTGAATGTCCATAAATGCCAAATATGTAAATGAATAAATGATGTGCCCTCCCAAGTTCAAGCCCTCCCCACTTCATACTTAGTTTATTCTCAATCACCCTTTGATGGATCATTCTGCCTTTATTCTCTCTTGTTTTCAGATATGATGTACACCACTGTCTGGTTTAAAATGCTACTTTTATCATGTCACTTCTTTTTTTAAGATTTTATTTATTTATTCATGAGAGAGACAGAGAGAGAGAGAGGCAGAGACACAGGCAGAGGGAGAAGCAAGCTCCATGCAGGGCGCCTGATGTGGGACTCGATCCGGGTTTCCAGGATCAGGCTGAAGTCGGCGCTAAACCAGTAACCACCCGGGCTGCCCCTATCATGTCACTTTTTTATTTCAAAACTTTCAGTGACTTCCTATTGCCTTTTTCTTTTTTTAAGTGAAGTTTAAATAAAATCGTGTAATTTATCTGTTACTTAATCTTATTTTTTGATCAATATTATGTCCCTCCTATGTCTTACTGAAGACATGTGGTGTCCTTTTAAAATTATTATTAACCTAGACAACTTTATGGGAAAGAAGGTAGTAAACAATCAACTATACTTATGTCACTCCAGATTTTTGAACTCTGGAATCACAAACTTTAGCACTGGGAATGGCCTTCTTTATAGACTGATTCTAGATCAAATTCTTCATTTCACAGTTGAGGAAGCTGAGAACAAGCAGATAAATTGCTGAGTTATCAATACCTAGCCAAGTGTTTCAAGTAGAACTCAGCTCTTCTGATTCCCACTGTCCTTTCCACTGTACTACATTATATAGGCATATATTTTTCATAGTTTAATCACAGGATATATGCTATTTTGTGTCTCTTCTTTCCCGTTTATATTACTCTATACACATTTCCATGTACAGACATAAGTGAGACTCTTACCATTTTTGGTAGCTATATGGCATTCCATTAAATCCATATAGGGTGTGGTCCATTATGAATCATCACTGAGTTGCACAAAGGAATATAAGCCGATACTAATACTTTGTGATAACAGTTTTTTTTTTAAGATTTTATTTATTTATTCATGAGAGACACAGAGAGAGGCAGAGACATAGGCAGAGGGAGAAGTAGGCTCCCTGTGGGGAACCCGATGTGGGACTGGATCCTGGGACTCCAGGATCACACCCTGATATGCTCAACTGCTGAGCTACCCAGGCATCCCTGTGTTAACAGTTTTTAATAAAAAATAATATCTGTAGCTGCTTTGTAAATTATGTTTTAAAAAAATCTCATATTCTTAATCTGATTTACTTGTGTTTTCTTTTTTATAAGGCAGACCTGCTCATTTTGTGTTTTCTAAGTGTTATTTAAGTTTTTTAAAGTATATAAAACAGTTAACATATGAATATATGCAAAGTACGAAATAGTTTCGCATCGGAAATTGTCAAGCCCATTTAGTGCTGATTCAAAATGTGTACATATTTAGATTCCTGATTATTCTTTGTAATTCATCCTTTTGGTCATGGCTATTCTGCATTTGAATATATAAAAAAGACTTGAGGAAGTATTCTCCCCTTTTTGCATCTGGAAAGTAGAGGGAAAGAGTCCTACAAAGGTGAATACCTCCAAAGTTTATTCAATACTTCTCAAAATGTCTCAAGATTTATAAAACTTATTTTCCAAAGTCCAACTTTGGGGAAATTAAGCCCAGATTTACAATCTAGTGATCATTTTGTAGTGTTGCAGTGTCTTATTTTTCTTGAAGGTCATTTTTATGAGGAAAAGTAGATTTTTAGACATGTCTAGTTCATATTTGAATTGAGTATTGAATTGACTGCTTTGCATCCAGAGAAAACTGAAAAGTAAGGAGCAGCACAACCATAAATTAAGCTTTTTAATCATTCTTATTTTGGTAGTTCCTTCATTTCAACATTTTAAAATCACTAATCACAATATTAGTGATATATTGTCAAGGGAAACAAGCAAAAATAAACTTTTGAGACTACATCAAAACTAAAAGCTTCTGTACAGTGGGGAAACAATCAACAAAACTAAAAGTCAACCTACAGAATGGGAGAAGATATTTGCAAATGACACATCCAATAGAGGTATTACATGCAATACCCAAAAAAACAAATAATCCAGTTAAAAAATGGACAGAAAACATGAACAGACATTTCTCCAAAGAAGACATACAGATGGCCAACAGATAAATGAAAAGATGCTCATCATCACTTATTATCAGGGAAATGCAAATCAAAACTACAATGAGATATCACCTCACACCTGTTAGAATGGCTAAAATAAAAAACACAAGAAATGACAAATGTTGGCGAGGATGTGGAGAAAAAGGAACCCTAGTACCCTGTTGGTGGGAATGCAAACCGGTGCAGCCACGATGAAAAAAAGTATGGAGGTTGTTCAAAAAGTTAAAAATAGAACTACCTTGGGATGCCTGGGAGGCTCAGTCAGTTAAGTGTCTGCCTTCAGTTCAGGTCATAATCTCAGGGTCCTGGGATTGAGTCCCACATCGGGCTCTCTGCTCAGGGGGAAGCCTGCTTCTCCCTCTCCCTCTGCCATCCCCCCGCTTGTGCTCCCTCGCACTGTCTCAAATAAATAAATAAAATACTTTTTAAAAAGTAGAAGTACCTTATGACCCAGCAATCACACTACTGGGTATTACCCAAAGAATACAAGAACTCTAATTCAAAGGGACACATGCATTCCTATGTTGATTGCAGCATTATTTACAATAGCCGAGATAATGAAAACAGCCCAAGTGTCCATTAATTGATGAATGGATAAAGAAGATGTTACACACATACACACACACGCACACACACACACACACTGGAATATTATTCAGCCATTAAAAAACCCCTAAATCTTGCCATTTGCAACCATGTGGATGGAGCTAGAGTACAATGCTAAGTGAAGTAAGTCAGAGAAAGAAAATACCATATGATTTCACTCATATGTGGAATTCAAGAAACAAAACAAACAGGGAGAAAAATAATAGTGAAAAAGAGAAATCAAGAAACATACTCTTAATTATAGAGAACAATCTGATGGTTATCAGAGGGGAGTGGATGGGGGGATGTGTTAAATAGGTGATGGAGGTTAAAGAGGACACTTGTCTTGAAGAGCACTGGGTGATGTGTGGAATTGTTGATTACAACATCATATACCTGAAACTAATATAACACTGTATGCTAATGAACTGAAATGAAAATAAAAACTTTAAAAAATTCACTAATCACAGATGCTATGTAGCACTAGAAGTAGATAAAAACTGAAGACTGAAAGGTGAACTCATGGGAAGTAGCATTGCTTGCCCAAATTGCTAATAGTAGCTATTATTCATTGAACCCTCACTCTGACAGGCACTTTGCTAAGTATTATAACTATATTACATCATCTAATCCTCAGTTTAGTTATGTTATGCCTGTTCTACAGATTTGTAAACAGAGGTTTGGAGAAGTTTGGTGACTTGCACAAGGACACAGAGCTAGCAGTCAGGATTCGAATCTTTAATTCCAAAGTTTGTGCTTTTCATATATCATCCTGCCTCTATTTGGCAAATCATTGAGGGAAAGGGCAATGGTTTACTTTTGGAATAGTCTCAGAAAAAAACTATATAAAGGTCAAGATTGTTCTTATAAGAAGAATATAAGTCTTTTTATTAATTAAAATGTAGCCTTTGTTCTGGTCACATACTTTTAGTAACATCCCACATTAAAAGATACAGATTTTGGATGAATGCAGTTTGGGTTTTTTTTTTTTTTTTAAGATTTTATTTATTTATTCATGAGAGACAGAGAAAGAGTTAGAGACATAGGCAGAGGGAGAAGCAGGCTCCTCACAGGGAGCCTGATGTGGGGCTCAGTCCCAGAACCCCAGGATCATGACCTGAGTGAAAGGCAGATGCTCAACCACTGAGTCACCTAGGTATCCCTGGGCTTTTGAAATGAAAAAAAGTTACTGATTATTTATATAATTTTCTGTTTTTAAAAAGAGACCTTGTAAAATCAAGCATGTCAGTTATTACATATATCCAATCCCTCCACCCCAAAAAGGATAAATTTGTTTACAATGAGCAGAACAATAAAAAACCAGGACCACGAACTACTTTTCTTCATCAATGATGAATTTCAGCATTGGGATAAATCCTTATTCTTGAGAGACTCCTGACTTGCTTAACTTTTGCAGTAGGAAATCTCATGCATTTTTTTATAACCAGAATCTAGAAAACTGGCTACATTTGAACTGAAATTCTTTAAAATTTGACCAGATAATATGATGTTTCCAGTATGGCATATATGACTGGCTATCCAAGATGTATCTATTTTAAAATTAGTTTTATTGAGGGAAAGAGTATTAACAGAGGCATCTAGAAAGAAAGATATCCAGCCTCCAAGATAACCTAGAGTGATCCTCATATCTTGGTAATCTCTTCTATAGAGTCAGGGCTGATTTTTGTGACAAATAGATTACTATAGAAGTGACGGTGTAGGGGTGCCTGGATGGCTCAGTTGGTTAAGTATCTGCCTTTGGCTCAAGTCATGATCCTGGGATCCTGGGATCCTGGGATTGAGCCTGCGTCAGGCTCCCTGCTCAGCAAGGAGTCTGCTCTTCCCTTTCTCTCTGCCTCTGCCCCCAACTTGTGCTCTCTTTTTCTCAGATAAATGAATAAAAATCTTAAAAAAAAAAAAAAAAAAGTGACAATGTAGGCCTTCTGAGGCTAAACAATAAAAGACATTATAATTTTTGCCACGGCCCCTTATGTCCTTTGCTCTGGGGAAAGGCAGTTACCATGAGTGCAAGGACCTCTGAAAATTTACCTGTGTGAAGAGAAACTGAGGCCTACTGCCAAGAGCCAGCACTAACTTGCCATTCGTGTGAGTGAGCCACCTTGGAAGCAGATCTGGTAGCCTAACTCAAGCCTTCAGGTGACTATAGCCCCAATCACCATCTGACTTAACCTCATGAGAATCTCTAAGCTAGAACCAAACAGCCACAGAAATTATGAGAGATAATAAATGTTATTGTTTGAGCCACAAAGATTGGGGTAATTTGTTTTGCAGAAATAGGCAACTCGGGATCTCTAGGTGGCGCAGCGGTTTGGCGCCTGCCTTTGGCCCAGGGCGTGATCCTGGAGACCCAGGATCGAATCCCACGTCGGGCTCCTGGTGCATGGAGCCTGCTTCTCCCTCTGCCTGTGTCTCTGTCTCTCTCTCTCTCTCTCTCTGTGACTATCGTAAATAAATAAAAAAAATTAAAAAAAAAAAAGAAATAGGCAACTCATGTACACACTAACACTTAAATATTGCTTTTCTGAAAAGATGTCTATTTTCTTCCTAATTACTAGCTCATTATTTCCCTGAGATAGACTTCTGTTTTCTTTTCATATCACCAATTCTTTTCAAAAGAATTCCTCTATCTTTTAATTTCTCTGACAAGGCTGTTTTTTAGGGAATATGTTGGAGCATTTTCTTTCCTTCTAAAGGTTCCCCCCCCCCCTTTTTTTTTTTCAGATTCATCTACCATATTGAAAGCATAAGCCAAACAATGTGGGACATCTAAAGCTTGGGCCAAGTTTCTTCAACTCTTTTGAAGCAAAGATAAAGGCAATAGAAAGAAAAGGGCTTAAAATGTAATCCTCTTTTCTCTTTATCATTAATTGTACTAGGTAATTCTGCATATAAAAGAAAAATAAAGGGTATTGCTATGATTAAACAGTTTAGTTCAACAATTCCAACTTTGCACCCAATAGCAGGCAACCTTCAGTGACTCCCCAGGGCCTATAGGACCAAGGTCAAACACCTTGCCCTATGTGATTTAACCTCCACCCTCTCCTCACCATGTTTCCTATTGCTTTCCTTTACAGGCTCATTGTTCCAATTGAACTATGATGTTTCTCATTCATGGTTTTTGCATCCTAGCTGGTAGTTCATGTAAAAACAAAACAAAACAAAAGTAGGGCCTGTGATCAAAAGAATTTGGGAAATGCTGTCTGTTGTAGATTTCTCAGGGAGATTGACAATATTTAGCATATTAAGAGCTCTGAAAAGTCCCACTGTAAAGAAATCTGTTCATCTCAAACAAAACTTTGTTCAACTCAACAAGACTTAATTGACTAACATATGAAACAGGACCCAGAACAGAAAACAGACCTATGGCAGGGAATTCAGTAAAGGGAGTCTGACATGAGAACTAGTTTTTAATATTTTAGAGGAATTCAAAGGGTAATCGTGGGACAACCTGTAGATGAACAATATGAGGGAGATGCTACCTTCTAGGGCTCTTGGGACTAAGGGAGGAGGTAGTGTTGCTCAGATATAATATATTTTTTGACAGATTCTCCAGCCCCAGTGAAGCCTTGTGATACCTGAAGTTCTAGCTGACATCTTGGCTGATTGCATCCTCATGAGAAACCCTGAGCCAGAACCACATAACCAAGTAGGTCCCAGGATTCCTGATCCTTAGAAAGTGTGTTAGATAATAAATATTATTTTTTTTAAACTGCTAAGTTTCAGAATAATATGTTACATTGAAGAAGATAATTACTGTAGCTGTTGCTGCCTGGAAATGGTATTCTCCTGTAACAGAATCTTAAAATGCAGAAGTGACTTTGGAACTGGGTGGTGGATTTTGGAGACAGTATTAATGAAAGTCCAATGTACTTGAAGAAACTGTTAATAGAGGTATCACAATTTTTGATAAGGCTTCAGGTGAAGGCTTGCAAGAAAATAAGGGTATGTTATTGGCTACTAGAGGAAAGGGTATCCTTATTATACAGTGGCAAAAAGTTCAGCAACACTCTTGCCTGCCATAACTGAAAGGTAGAAAATATGTCTAATGCACTGGGTGATCTAGCAAAAGAGATTTCCAAGCAAAGGTTTCTTCTTGTTACCTTTAGTAACATGTGGGAGGAGAGAGGTAAAATAGAGGAAGAACTTTCAACAGAAAGGAGATGGAATTTGCTGGTTTTGGACATTCTCAGCCTCTCCAAATGGTAAACAATGCTAATATTAAGATATAGCTTCTGAGAAAAGATCAAGTCCAGGGCATTGCCAGTAAAACACAGTCCAAAGATGAAGCCAATCGTGTGACTGTAAATCTTTTTGCCAAAGTCTCAGAAAGATTAAGGTTGTGTATCAGAGTATTATTTTGTTCAGGTAAAAGGTTTTCTAAGGAGATTAAAGGTATGTCTCACATAGTCTCTCAATGAAATGATAAAGCATCTAGGAAGCTAAAGATCATTATTCCTCAGGCATCTCATCAGAATAATATTTGTAGGTATAGCTTTTGTCTAATAGATTGGACTCCAATAAGATTTACAGAAAACTCACAAAATTTTTAAAGGAAGTGTGTATGCAGAAACATTGCCATCTTGGACCAAAAAAAATAGAGATAGTACAAAATGAAAAAAGGCCATCAGTCTTTCAAAGTTCTACTGGCAAAAAGTAGGCTGAGAAAATTCCTCAGCTATAAACATAGGCTATCTTTCACAAAAAGGGAAGATGACACAGAAGTCAGAACCAAGACAAGACCCCAGAACATGAACCTCATAGCCAGGGAGAATTATTCCCAGACCTTGAGACTTAATCAAGGAACCCTTAGCATTTGCTCAGCTGGGTTTAGGAATTGCGATGAACCAGTGACTCCTCTGTGCCTGCATTGTTCTCTCTTTTTAAGCAGGAATATCTGTAGCAGTTACCCTATAATGCCTGTCTTACCATTATATGTTGGGTAAATGGAGGACAGTTAGGTTGTCACTTAGTTTCTGTAGGGGAGAGAGACTGGACTCAAGGAGCTATACTTAAGGAAAGATAGCCAGGGAGCCTCAACTGTACTGGGACCTGATTTAGATGATGACATGCTAACTTCAAGCTGATGCTGTAAGAGACTTCTGCTGATTTTGAGAGAAAGTAAGTATATTTTACATGTGAGAGGAACCTGAATCATTGGGGAGAGAGAATGGACTATGGTAGCCAGCCTCCACAATGGCCCTCAATTATCTTTGCCTGTTGGTATTCACACCCTTATGTGTGCCCCTCCCACACTGTATCACAGTTAGTCTGTGTTACCAAAATCCTGTGGCAAAAGTGATAGTATGTTAGTTCTGAGATTAGGTTATTAAAAAGACTACAGCTTCCATTCTGGCATCTCTATCTCTTGGGTAGCTTCCTGGTGGAAAAGCAAGCTGCCATGTTATATGCAGCTCTGAGGAGGCCACCTGGCAGAATGCTGAAGTCTCTGGCCAGTGGCCAGCTAGGAGCTATTTTCCTGCCAACAGCCATGCGAGTGAACTTGGAAGTGAACTCTTTGGCCCTATTCTGGCCTTGAGATAACTGTAGCCCCAGCCAAATCTTAACTCCAACCTCATGAGAGACCTTGAGCCATAATCACCTGGCTAAGTCACTCTCAGATTACTAAACCTCAAGAATTGTGGGAGATAATAAAATATTTGTTGTTTTAAGCCTTGAAGTTTCAAGGTAATTTAATATGCATCGGTAGATAAGAAACACATGGCACAAGAGCCAGGACTAGCCAGAGAAGCTGGGACCAGCGAGAGAGGGACTATCTATCTGCAGTTGGAACCACAAAAAGGATGCAGCCACTACTGGAGATATTGTCTGAAGTAGAGGGAGAAGGAAAGACCTAGTCTCTCCATGGCCCCTCATCTGCCACCCCTGCCTGCATTGGCCAAACCAAACCACAAGGAAATTGATAAGGGAGCCCGAGAAATGTCATTTGCAAGGAGCAACTTCTTGAAATATAAAACATGGTAGAGGGAGAGAAGGAAATCAATTTGAGAAAGAATAGGTCAGTTCCAGCACAATCAAGAACCATTTTTATGTGGAATTTCCAATGTTCTTCAGAACCTTGTTTTCCAAGTCCAGTTTGGGAATCAGTGGCCTAAATTGCTCTTCTCCAAATCTCTACAAGTCCAAATCTTATGCATAAATTATTGTCCAGTTTAAATGCAAAGTTTTACTCCACTAGTCTTTTGTTCCTTATTACTTAGGGTAGCCCCATCTTCTTTCAATTCCACAATATTTGTTCTACACCCATTTTAGACATTTTGAAACACAACTTACATTTATTTAATGTATCTTATTGTCTGAGAATTAGTAAGCTTCTTCAGAGTCAGATCTATTTCTGATGTACTGTTGCATATTGCCTCATCATTATAGCACCTATCACAGAACCCTGCTCATAGTAAATATCAATAGGTATAAAATGAATAAGTGGATGAGTGAATGTCAAAGCTAGTGCTAGATATGGTATGAAACTATTATATTTGTCTATGTTACTACATGCATATATGTAAGTTCTTCCCTTACATACATGTAAGTTCTACATGGTAGAAATAAGAGATTCTAGAATAATCTCCTATTTTTATTGGCTCATTACATCTTTTAAATTCCTGTAAACCTTTCCTTGGGAGAAGAGAATAATAAAATTGCAAACCGGTTTATATCTGGTAGGAATAATTATCCTGTGAGATCAAAGTCCTGTCTGGAACTTTTTAGCACGAGGAATAGGTTCAGAGAACTGCACTTGTCTCCTCTCTCAACATTGGCTGTTCTGAGAAAAATCATCTGCTTAGAGAGAAAGGAATACTCAGCATTTTGCAAAAGTGATTTTTTTTCTACTTCCCTATCTTCCTTGCTGATGCCTTAATAGAGGGAATAAATGTGAATCAGAAAGTATGGTTCTTTCTTTCTTTCTTTCTTTCTTTCTTCTTTCTTCTTTCTTTCTTTCTTCTTTCTTTCTTTTTTTCTTTCTATTTTATTTGGAGAGAAAGAGAATCTGAGAGAGAGAGAGAGAGATCACAAGTGGGGGGGGGGGGTAAAGGGAGAAGCAGACTCCCCACTGAGCAGGAAGCCTGATGCAGGACTTGATCCCAGGACCCTGAGATCATTACCTGAGCCGAAGGCAGATGCTTAACTGACTGAGCCACCCAGGCACCCTTTTTCTTTTTTCTTTGTCTTTTTTTAAAGAAGGGCAGGGGACAAGCAGAGAGAGAGGGAGAAAGAGAATCTTAAGCAGGCTCTACAGCCAGCCTGGAGCCTGATGCAGAACTTGAGCTTGCCATGCTCCATCTCACTACCCTGAGATCAGGAAATGAACTGAAACAAAGAGATGCTTAATCAACTGAGCCATCCAGACATCCCAGAAAGGACATTTTTAGATAGGCTCCTCTTAATTAGTTCAGGCCTCTTCCCTTCCTGCCTGGATTTTCACAATGCCCCCAACAAGTCTGGCATGTTGCTTCTAAAAACAAATCTCAGCTCGGTACTCTCATGTTTAAAGTTCTTCAGTGGTTACTCATTCTCTTCTGAATAAAATCCAAACTCTTCATAATTTGGCCTTGGGGTTACTTCTTCAGCCAAATACCTTTTCTTACCAACACCAAACTTTCCAGTCATCATCTCCCCTCCCCCACGCCACCCCAACTCTTCCTTTTGTCCTTCTCCTTTCACCTGAATCTTTTCCTAGCTTAACTCAACTCATCCTTCAAGATTCAGTTTCAGCTGTCCCTGCAGGAAGTTTCTCTTGAGCCCCTCCCTGTGGACATGGCTCTATTAGCATACTTCTACAGACCTTGGGCAAGTTCTCTAAAACTCAGTATCCCAATCGGGAAAAGTGGGATAATATAGTACTTACCTCAGAAGCCTGTGGAAAGGATAATAGATAATTAATGCAGAATACTTAGCACAGTGCCTGACATCCATTAAGTGTTACATATTAGGCGTTAAATTGTAGCAATTATTTAATCCAACCTCTTCATAATTGAGAAAACTGAGATCCAGAGCAGTTAAAAGACCACTTCAAGTAGAATAAAGATAAGGAGGAAAGGGATTATCTGATTTGCTTATGAGGGTTTACAAACCAAATTTCGGGCAGGGCACCCCGGGTGGCTCAACGGTTTAGCCCTGCCTTCAGCCCAGGGTGTGATCCTGGAGACCTGGGGTAGAGTCCCACATCCGGCTCCCTGCATGGAGCCTGCTTCTCCCTCTGCCTGTGTCTCAGCCTCTGTCTCTGTGTCTCTCATGAATAAATAAAAAAAAATCTTAGAAAAAAAAACAAAAAGAAATTTCAAAGTGAGGAAACTAGGGAGAATTGGCTTCAAATTTAATATTAAAATAAAATGTTTATTGAGAAAATTGAGTTTAAGAGTAGATGCTACAGTACTAAGAAAAATGGCAAGTCAGGTCAACTTTTAAGACAGTTTAGGATATTTTACACTTAGAACTGAAATGTTTTCTTAATTGGCTCAATTTGCTAATATACTTTATTTCTATATCAACAAAGTAGTGTCTGTGCATTCACCTCAGCCTTTTTTTTTTTTTTAATTGAATCAAGTACAACATTAAACCATTAACATGACCTTAAGAAAATCAATATTGTCCCCAGGCTCAAGACCACTCACTCCACAGCTTAATTGGTCCTTAACTTACAGCTTTTGTAGACGTGTATCATCCAACACAGCAGCCATTAACCATGTGTGGCTATTGGGCACTTGAAATGTGGCTGATTCTAAATAAAACATGCTGTAAGTGAAAATACACACATGGATTTTGAAAGGTTTGGTAAAAAAAAAAAAAAGGCAAACTATCTCAATAATTTTTTTAAAGATTTATTTATTTATTTATTTATGAGAGACACACAGAGGCAGAAACTCAGGCAGAGGGAGAAGCAGGCTCCCACAGGGAGCCCTATGAGGGACTCAGTCTCAGGACCCTGGGATCCGGACCTGAGCCAAAGGCAGATGCATAACCCCTGAGCCACCCAGGTGCCCCAATCCTGTGATTTTTCAGAGTAGGTGGGGAACATTAGTCCTTAGGTCAGACATTGCCCTTTCTCTATTTAGATGATGTAACTCTCACCCTTCCTGAAGGCTGGGTACATCCACTATCCTATTGAGAATGGAGTCCTTAAAACGGTGAAGGAGTTAAAGAACAATTTTAAATGTAGATCACTGAGCAAATCCATGTTTCAAAGAGGAAAGACAATAGGTGATTATCGTCCAAGGCAATGTCTAACATTCATCTTAACATTCCTGATTGGCTCTCTTATTTTACTTTGATTATCTCTTTTAATTGTCACAACTTTAACATTTAGGTGCTATTGCTGCATACACATTTTACCAATGAGCAATTCAAAGTTAGGGAGCTAGCAGGCAGTGGTGTGGAGTTTTGATCCCAGTTGATCCAACTATCCAATTGCCACATCTAGCAAGATTATGTGCTCCTTGTATATCCTATGCCTTGTCCATACATGACCTGACACATCCTAGATAGTAAATATGTGTAGTAAAATGTATATATAACTTCAACTGTGGGAGGATAGATAGATAGGTAGATAGGTAAATATCAATGGAAAAGTCTGGAAGGAAAAACGTCAAGAGTATTAAAAGATGGTTGATTATGAATGGTGACATTATGGGCATTTAAAAAATAATGTACATTTAAATTTTTTCATCTTTACACTTTCCTGTGTCTTCCAAACAGAAGATACTTTCCTGTATCTTTTTGACAATGTGTGTATACTGTTTTAATTTATTTCTGTTACTTTTAAAATTGCACAAAATCTCATTCTAAGAGAAGGTAGGTGGTTACTCACATGTTCTCTGTGTGCTTATATTGGTCTTTTCTCTTCTCACCATGATGTTCCCCTTCCTCTCATATTCCTCCACTAGCTTCTCCATTCTCTATTTCTCTCTTTTGCCTTTTCACTCCTGTCTTTCTGTCTTGCTCCTTTCATGATCCTCTCTGAGACATTTTTCCCCTGGGTCTTCTTCCTATCTCCTATCTCTCTCTTCTTTTTGAGAAGACTACCAGTCAAATGAAAAGCCAATCAAATGTTACTTTGCACCTTGTGGGTTTCTGGGAGATTCTACTGGCCTCTGGAGTCCTGAGGCATGTCCTCAGGTTGGAGACTGAGCAATGGAGGGCACGACTTCTAAAGAGGATGGCTACTTCTTGGATAAACTAAAAGGTGGGGGAGGATGTTCCAGAGTGACAGAAGCAGTTGGAACAAAGGTCTGAGGATTCTTTCAGGGAAAGAGAGATGAAGAGAGGGTATCTTACCTTACGGGCGTCTGAGGATTGCTGTCTCCTGGTGCTGGCACTCACTTAGAAAGGATATGGACTTCAACTGATTTGAGCTCCTGGATTAAATTAGTCTTGGTTGTATAATTGACTTTGATATGTGGCCTTTGGATCTGAATTGGGCTTAATAAGATTTAACTGCTTCAAAGGGCTTTATAAGAATTCATTTTATCCTTCAAATCTGATTTCAAATGCTACCTACTTTAAGATGCCTTCTCTGACTTTGGGGCTCCTCCTCCAGAGCTCCTATTGTGCTATAGTTGATACATACCTTATTCAAGCAATTACCTCTATTGTATTTTATCTTATTCTGTGGGAAATGTCTCCTTTATTGCCTCTCTTCAGGAATCTTGAGGGACGGGCAGGTATCTTATTCATATTTGTATCCCAGGTCTAGCAAAGACCAGGAACACACTCAGTTGAGCACGCAGGTGCTCAATAATGATTTTTAAAAGTTTTTTTAGTAGCTAACACTTAGCACTGTGGCAAGCCATATACCTACAGTTTCATTTACCATACACTTTAGGAGGAAAATACTTTTATTATCCTCATTTTACAATAAGAAATCCGAGAGTAAGAGAAAAAAAAATTTTTTTAAAGATTTTATTTATTTGGGACGCCCGGGTGGCTCAGCGGTTGAGCGTCTGCCTTGGCTCAGGGCGTGATCCTGGAGTTCCTGGATCCAGTCCCATGTCAGGCTCCCTGCTTGGAGTCTGCTTCTCCCTCTGCCTGTGTCTCTGCCTCTCTGTGTGTCTCTCATGAATAAATAAACACACAGAGAGGCAGAGACATAAGCAGAGGGAGAAGCAGGCTCCTGGTGGGGAGCCCCAGGCTGAACTCAATCCTGGTTCCCCGGGATCATGCCCTGAGCTGAAGGCACGCACTCAAGCACTGAGCCTCCCAGGCATCCCCCAGAGTAAGAGAAACTAATTTAATCTTGGATTAAATTTTACTTTGAAATGAATGAAACAGTGGCAGAACTTTTTCTACAGGATTTGGGCTTCAAGATTTGGACTCTTAATCATCATAGATGAACGAATGGGTGAACGAGGAATGCTTTTTTTCATTTCATAGCTGAAGAAGTGACCAGGAAGTGACTCTTCCATTTATATTACAGACACAACTATAATGTAAAATTATGGTAAATGCTAACTCACTAATATTTCTAACTTTTGAATCACCTTTACTTCTCCCTCCTTCTTTTCTTCCCTTCCTTTCTTCTTTCCTTTCTTCCCCGCTGTCTCTCTCTCTCTCTCTCCTCTCCAAAATTTTCAGGGAAAATGTTTGAACTCTTACACTGAAGTGTAATCCAATAAAGAACTGAGTGTTTTATAGGGAAGGGAACAGAACGTTTTAGTTGGTTTCCATTTCTTACCATTCATTCGTTTGCAAATTTACAAATATCAGGCGTCCACTGTGTGCTAGGAACCTTTTTTTAAGCACTAGGGATACAGCCGTAAGCAAAACAAAGTTCTGGTTCTCACGGAGGTTACGGTGGTGGCACTTTACATACACTGGTTCAACTCCTCACAATAATCTTATGAGGTCACGATGACAACAATAATAGGTAACTGTTAGCAATGGGTGTCTGTGCCAGACACTGGGCTACCTGGTTTATTTGTGTTAACTCCATTGTCACAGCATCCCTATGAGATAGGGTTATGTTTCCCCCTTTTAACAAATGAGGAAACTGAGACCCCAAGAACTGACTGGCTCAAGGCTTGAACCCAAGGAAGCGTGGCTCTCACTCCCAGGTTATTCACTACGAGGCTATACTGTTTCTCATACATTTCTTTCTTTCTTGATATCACAACTTTTTAAGTGTCCAAGTTGTATCGCAGATCGTCTGACTCCCAAGCCCGGGGGGTTTGCAAGTGAGAATGCCCGGGAATTTTTGCAACACTTTCTTTTCCGACGAAATCAAACTGTTTTCCACGTAATTCTCAGATCGGTGATGCGAACCCTCTTGCGCTGTAGATTCCCCCCCCCCCGCAAGGAGAAAGCTAGGGCCTGGGCCCGGGGTCATCTTACAGTGGCCGAGGCACCCAGCAGATGGCGCTGTCTTAGTAGCCGCCAGCTGGCCGTCCGGTCCCCAGGGCTCACCGCCTCCGCCGAAAGCTTCCCGGCCCTCTCTCACTCCCTTCTCTCTCCTCCTCCCCACGGAGCCCGGGCCCACGTGACCTCAAGGCGGCCAATGGGCGAGCAGAGAGGGCGAGCTGGTCCCTGTGGCCGCCATTAAAGCGAAGGGAAAACCCGTGAATTCGGATTAAAGGGGGAAAAACGCCGCCCGCTGGGCCCACAAAATGGGGGAGACTACGGCGTCCGGGCGGTGAGGCCGCAGTAGAGCAGACGTTAGGCCGGCCTGGCCCAGGGACGACACGAAGACACAGCCAGAGAATGGTCTGAGCCCGCAGACGCCGCCACCACCTCCGCCGCCGAGGAGATTCTGGGCTTAAGGACATCGCCGCCGCCGGGCCGGGGGCCTGGGCTTCTCTCCCGGCTCTTGCCCTTCCTGCCCCTCCACGGGCGCCTCCCCGCCCGGGAGCACCCTCCACGGCTCGGGCTCTGCCCTCTCGGACTCGATTTTAATTATTTATTGTGTAATTTATTGGTTTTTTTTTTTTTTTCTTCTTGTGGAAGGAGCACATATCTCCTCTGTGCCCCCGAGAGGGGCAAGCGTCCGCGGGCTCCGCGGCGGCCGCAGTCCGGCCCGCGGGGCGAGCGCGGCGCGGCCCTCCCGCCGGCCCTGGGCCCCGGGCGGCTAGGTGCCGGCCGGGCGGCGGGGGCTGCTCGCGGCGGCGGGGGGGTGGGCGGGGAGGGCGGGCGGCCCGGCGGCCTCCTCTTCCACCGCTCCCCCAGCCGCCACCCCCCCGCCCTCCCCGGTGTCTGTGTTTCTCTCTCTGGTCGGAGGCGGCGGTAATGGCGGATGGTGGGTTGTGGCGCCGGCGGCGGCTGCTGTGAGGGACGATGAGTTCCTCCTTCGTGCCGAACGGGGCCAGCCTGGAAGATTGTCACTGTAACCTCTTCTGCCTGGTGAGTGAGGGGCCGCGGGCGGGGGCCGCGGCGTGCGGGGCGGTGGGGGAGGGGGCCGCGAGGTGCGCCCTTGGGCCGTGGGGGAGGGGGTCCGGGTCTGATCCAGATGCCCGAGTCCCCGGGCTAGGCCCAGCCGGAGCCGGCGCCGCGGCCGAGCCCCGCGGCCGAGCCCCGCGCCAGCCCCGGGAAACGCGTTCGCTCAGCCCCATCCTGAGCTCTGCTTTAGGACTGCTGGCTTTTTTTTTTTTTTTTTCTTTCCTTGTCCCCCGTTTCCGACTCTTCCTCAACCGTAGTCTTGTCTTCAACTTGTGCTCCTTATCTGGCAGGATACTCCCATTTCCCGGTGTGTCTTGCTTATTAACTATTGCTTTTCTCCTTATTGACTATGTATCTCTTCTTAACACTTTACATTATTGCTCATTCTCCCAGTGCCTTTATGCCACACTCTGGTCATTCGTTCCCCCCCCCGCCCCCCCCCCCCCAAACAGGACACCGGAACTTATGTACTAAAAAAAAAAAATCTCTTTTCGTTTTACGTTTTCTGATGAGTCAAACTAACAGAAGATTAGTTTCTCCCTTCGATGAGTTCAGATCTCTCTGTAAAAACCAGTAGATACCATTTCATGTTTTGTCTTTGAACTTTGAAAACAGTTTGCCATTTTGACAATTTTTAGCCGTCTTGCTTTTAATAGAACATTATGTTTGTGTGAGAGTGAAATGGGACTAGTGGAGGAGGTTCTATGGTTTTGCACTAATTTTTGTTGCTGTTATTTGTTTTACTTGCATTTTTAGATTGGTTTGAGCAGGCTGCTTCTCATTATATTGAAAAGTCTAGGGAAGCTGGATGCAGGACTGACAATTGTATAGGTTGGCCCAGTTCTGGTAACATCCACAGTTAAGACTTTTTGAAAACTACCAACTGTTGCAAATATTTAGCCCTCAGTTGGACAGTAGCTTAGCTTCGTCCACGATTTAAAGTTTCAGTGACTGACTTTTTTCATTTTTTGTGTGCTAGGAGAAATACTAAGAGTATGTGATAGGTAAGTGAACCGAGTGGGCGGAGCACAACTAGTTGGCAAGTGTAAACTGCCAGTCATGTATCAGCAGTTTCATTTTTGGCACCTTATGCTTTGCACCTCTAAGTTAAAGAATTACTAAATTCTCCCTGTCGAATTTTTTCACGGTGCCAAATTGTTTTTTTTTTAATGCCCTTTCCTCTTATAAAATGTTTTCTTGTACAATGCCCGTTAATCAACATCTCTTCGGGTGCAATAAAACATAACATCAGGTTTTACATTTCTGTTTTCTCTGACTCCGTCTATTTTTGGTACTTTTAGGATCAGGTTCTTTGAAAATAGACTAGTACAAATCTGACAGTTCTTTGTGCGCATTTTCTATTTCACTTTGCCTAAAAGGGATATGTGAACACTTTTTTCAACTATAGTTCTCATTTCATTGGAGCCATCAATTTATAAACATGGAATCATAAGTCTTTAAAAATTTTCTGTTACAGTGTGACACCAGGGAACAAACGTGACCAGTTGGAACAGAACTTAGAGGAAATGTTTACTGAGTGTGCAGTATTAAAGTACATGTTTATATTAAACATTTTTAAGTCTTTTATTTTTCTTAGGGACATCTATTTATTGCTACTCAGTGACATGTCAGTGTTAATATTTTCACGGTTTTAGTTCCTTTCCTTAAATTTTGGGTTGTTGAATTATCTAAGAATCATTTTTTTGGTCAGTCTGCTTTAATATCTTCAGTATATATTGAAAAATTGTAATGTCTTAATGAAATAAAGGGCTTTAAGAGTGAGTACTATTGACTTTGAGTGAATGTGCTGTAATACTCATGCTTTCTTTTCTTCAGGCTGACTTGACGGGAATTAAATGGAAAAGATATGTATGGCAAGGCCCAACTTCTGCCCCTATTCTGTTTCCGGTGACAGAGGAAGACCCCATTTTGAGCAGTTTTAGTCGCTGCCTTAAGGCAGATGTACTTGGTGTTTGGCGGCGAGATCAAAGACCTGGAAGAAGAGAATTGTGGATATTTTGGTGGGGTGAAGACCCCAATTTTGCTGATCTTATTCACCATGACTTGTCAGGTGAAGGCAACTTATTTTTAACCAATGATATATAGCAACGTTGTATACTTTTCCTAAAAATCATTTATATTACAAATTAAGATTTTTTTCTTGTGTGTGAAACACTGTTAGATGTGAAGCCAGATAAAAAAGTTAGCTTACTGTTATGTTTCAGTGTGGTTATTTTATTTTACTTAAATTATCCATATTATGGCAGGCTTTAGCCTTGAATAACTTTTTCTTTAACCACCCAGCATCCTTGTGTATTTTCTTGCGAACGGGGCACAAGGAAGGCATGTTACCTAAGAAAAATGGAATGAGGGAGAAGTAATTTGCAGGCATGTGTAATTCACCATTTGAGTCCATTCTGCCACTGCTCTCTTCTGTATCAATATGCAGACATTTGGTAGGAGTTTCTAGAAATGTTGTAACTTTCTTATGTATTTTTTTCAAGGTGTATATTTTGTTGTTAGTTGTGGTTATTACCATATGAAAGCATATGTTAATTTTGTTATTCTTGGACAGTGATTCTTTTAGTGTTCTTTCAAAGACTGTCACTAAAATGAGACTAGTGCCAACTCATTTATAGGACATTGGGATCATAATCTAAAAAGTTACACAGAAATAATTTTATTGTGAACCTATCAATAAGACTACTTTTAGAAGACCAATTCTTATTTTCTGGACTTTTGGGACCAAATATTACTTTAGAAAGAGAAACTAGTTTTTCACATAATCATTGAAGCTTGTGCTTACTTTACATTGTAAGAGTCAGTGTTAAGTGGATCTTTTGATGATAGGAATGTAAATGATTAGTTATTTGCTGCAAGGTACCAACAACTTCAGCAAGATGTTTGGTCATAATTCTTAACAGGTAAATTTAGGAATTTTAGATTAATAAAAAACATTCTCATTTGAAATTGAGTACTCTGAAGTTTCTAATAGTGTCCATTTGACCTATAAGACCTATTTTATTTTTGGATGTAATGTAATCCAGGTGACTGTCTCAAATAAGTTCTTAGTAAGACTAACGTTTCTGTAGGAATGCATGTATTATATTTGTTTTGATAGTTGACTTTGATATGCTGGATTTTAATCTTTAAGTGGTCATAAAAACCACCTTACTAAAATGTTTGGAGACTTAATGTTATTGATAAATTATAAACTATACAGATACAAAGTAGTTGATAAACTATTATGCTGACTTGAGGGTTTTAGTATTAATAAGGTTGGCAGAGCACCATTTCCCCCCCCAGATTCCGTGTAATACAGTTTGTAGAATCAAAGATAATTTTAACAGATGTGTAGTATTTAGTTTTACTATAGTGGGACTAATGTTTTGAAAGCCTGTTAAGGTTAAGTGTGAGCTGTTTTGATGTATATTAAAACACTGTGTGGATTTTTCCCCCTAAATTTCATGTTATGAGCTAAATATATTTTCTCGTAAACTGGGCTACAGTTTAAAAAAACTGCTTCTGTAGTTTAACTTTGCTTTTTTGCATAATTTTTTAAATGGTAATACCTGTAGTTTAAAATGCTGATCTTGAATGTGAATGGATATAATTTTGGAAGATTAGGTTTTAATTGTTAGATTTTGCTGAATGCCATTGAATGGTAATTAATTTTTAAAAAACTTAGTGAAAGCAATCGAAATGGCAAAGCAAAATGTATTAAGAGTAGTATGTATAATTATAATTACCGTTCCAAAGCCTGTTCTATACTGTTTTAAACAATGCGTGTAGTCAGTGATATTTATGTAATGTTTTAGCTCCCCCCCGCAACTTGTCGTTTACTTTAGAATGTTGTTACTTAAAATCAGACATATCTTAAAGAATAATAAGGTCTTTTCAGATGGAGTATATTTGTCTCGCCTTTTTCTTTGCTCCAGGGACACCGTCTGCCTCCCTTTTGGGATAATTAGTCTGCCTCTGTCTCTCTAGCTAACCCCTTTTTCATTTCTTCCCATCTGTGGCACTCTATTCCCTTCTTTTAAGCTCCCCTGAGAAGAGAGCAGCTGGACAGTAGGGGTGGCATCAGCTGCAGGAGGCAATCCTGAGTTCCAAGTGGAGGTGTAGCACTGAGGAAAGGGGAACCGGAAGGACCCAGGTGGTAACTAAAAAGCTGGTTAATTTAGTTTGAGCTTGCTTTTTGCAGGCACAGGCAGTGCCCTTCTGTTTGGTTCAGCACCTACCACATCTTGTTATTAAAATGCTTCTGATTATGGTGGTATTTCCCTTCTTGGTGGGGGAAAGAGGGAAGGCATTCTATTTTGCAAAGATTAGAATTATTTTTCTTGCTAACTGAAATATTCAGTAATAAAAGTACAGAATTGCCTTTGCTTAACCCTCCTATTTCTTTCCATAGTGTATTTTAAAATAATAAACTTTTAATTTCAAAATAGTTTTAGATGTACATAAAATTTGCAAAGATGCTATATAGAGAGTTCCTGTATAGCTCTCACCCAGCTTCTTTGTTGTTACTATTAATATTTTTCACAACTAATGTACTAATATTGATATGCTGATATTCACTAAAGTCTGTACTTTATCTGGATTTCTTTTATTTTTATCTAAAATTCTCTTTCTATCCTATGTTCTCATCCAGGACACTACATTTTGTCATATCTCCTTAGGCTATTCTAGATTGTGATATTTTCTTACACTTGCCTTGTTTGATGATCTTGGTAGTTCTGAAGAGTCTGATCAGGTTCTATAGCGCATTTTGAATTTTGCCTGTCGGAATATCACGTAGCATGGGTTTGGGTCATTTTCTTTTCGAGTGTAGATGAGGTCTAGAAACAGAATGTAAATTCACCTTATTGCTAATTGGTTAAAATCTCCTCTTACAGCAAACCAAATCTAATTTGATACATATTTTAGACCTTCAGTTTACTTGTTTTATAGCAGTGGTCAGTACTGTTTAGTAGTTTGCAAAGACCTAATGATTTTGGGGTTAGGATTTTTGCTAACTAGTATTGGCCTAACTGTAACATTCCAGGAAGAGATTTGTTCAGAATATCCCTTGAATCCCAAAGCCAAAAACTAATTTTTTTTTTTTTAAACTTTGTGCTTTGCTTCCTCTAAGAGAATAGATATTTGTATCAATAGAAGAAGGATTAGGGAACAAAACTCTGATTACAGCTTTTTAAATTTTATTTATTTATTTATTTAGAATTTGTAGCACACCTCATTTTTTTTTTTTTTTTTTTTTTTTTGGTAGCACACCTCATTTAGCGGTTGTGTGATAGAGGTATAAAATTGGACCTGGGAAAATTTTAGCTTGATTTCTCCAGTCACAAGTCTCTCTATATAGTGGGCTGATTGGTTCTTGTAAGTGTACTATTTACGTTAAAGCAAGATTGTTTTATTACCATTAATGTGTCCTTGAAGGAGAAGAGTTTTCTGGATATTTTTTTGTGCCTCAACCTTTTCGGAATTTTATTGCTGTCATTATTGGCTTTTCATCTTTCCCTTAAATCAAAATCAAAATAAAAACTATTCCCTTTCCTGAGGTTGCATCTTTAAAAAAAAAAAAAATCATAGTAGGCTAGACTGTGATGAGACTCTTGGAGAAAACTGATACCTGGAGAACTAAAAAAACAGACTCAGTCAGGGCTAAAAATATTTGTTATTTTTTCTGGCTCCTGTGGTGTATATATGGGATTTTAGCAACTTGTCCAAATACTTTCATTATACCAGAATTTCATCATAATACTGTTAAACTAAATGGGCCATTGTTTAGTCCTAGAATTTAATTTTAGATTCTTTTATTAAAGAATATTAATTATAGTGGAATTTAACCTTAAGTGGCAGGTTTAACAGGATTGGCAAACACATAAACAGCAGCCAAGTATAGGAATCTCATGTCAGCCAAATTTTTAAAAAAAAATTGTTTTGCACTCCCAACTATCCTGAAGGGAGTTAATTCATTTCTGTCTTCTTTTCCATAGTTTACTTGTTACCCAGATTTTTATTTTAACTGGTTTTCTAGGGCCATTTTTCTTTGTCATATTTCTTTTATGTACTACCTGTTTTGAGCAAGGAAGTGTATCTTTAAATCTTCAAAGATAATCATCAACATATATTCAGGGGTTTTTTAAACCAGAGTTTTTCAGGTTTTGCTGTAGGTCAGTGCTGCTGCCAGCTTAAGGTTCTCAGTAATATTTGTTGAATGAATGGCTATGAATGGGCAATTATTATTTAAGACAAACACTGAATTAGACATTTAAATGTTTCTCTTTATTTTCTCAGGAAACTCATGGTATTTTCTACCATCATTTTTGACCCATTCATTATTCATTAGTATATGTTGTGTTTTACTAGCTTGGCAGAATTATTTAGGAAAAGATTCCTTTTTTACTGGTTTATTACTATGGAGATATTTAAAGATGTCAGTTTTGAGAAAAATGTTGAATACGAGTACTAGGTGTATCAGCTTTTTTGTAGTTTCAAATTTTTCTCCATTCAGAAATATTTTGATGATGAATCACAGTTTGTCATCACTATAATCTGTGTCCTCAGGAAAAAAAAATTTATGGTAATCAAATTTAGCATTTGAACTGTTGCATTTTCTTCAAGTATTTTGTAAAAAATTTTCAAGTAATAATAGAGTTCTAATGGAAAAGCACTATAAACAAAATTGAACCTATTTTCTCTGGGGATATAGGTACAAGTGGAGAAAAACATTTATTTAAATGCATTAAGCAGACTTTTTCCATTAGGCTATGGTTGATTAAATTAAAAAGAGCTAGGTAAAGATTTGCCATGTGTTTCCCTACCACCTCCCTTCTCTATTAAAATACGGTGTTGAGATTCAAGGACTGGTTTTAATTAGTGTAAGAGGTGCATATCACTGTCTTCGGTGGGTTGATTGTACCATTTCACTTTTCATATCTGAATACACAAGAAGTATTCAGTATTTTGCTACGGTTATTATATCATCAGGATATTAGAAGGTTGACTGAAGAGGCTCTTACTTCTAGGTGACATTCCCCCCTTCCCACCAAAATAAAAAAACCTTCAGACTTTTCATTGAGTGTTATTAGGACTTACTTCCTCAGCAGTAAAAGTAAAATTGTTGCTTTAGTGTGATAGTTGCTTAGTTATTTGCTGTATAGGTGAAGATATACTTTAGTTATTTGTTGGCTTAGAAAACCGTAACAAGTGGTCTATTCTTTGTTTCATGCATAAACTCCCATTTAGTGTTAATGAAAATTGTGGGCATTTGAGGGTATAATGTAAAATAAAGATTAAGTTCACCTGAGTTTCCCTAGATAAAATTCAGAGCAATGGGGGAGAAATGTTTGAAAATTAGTACTGACTAAATTTCTAAACTATATTTAGTATTCTTAGATCGTTTAACTTCAGGTTTAACTGAGATAGATTTTTTAAAATAAAAATCTTCAGAATTTTATGTAAAAAACGTATGTAAATTATTGTATTATGGGCTTTTACTATTCCAAAGACTTTTTTGTTTACTCTTTGTGGAAGGAAGGCAATTCATTCTCAAGTTTTAAGGGAATAATTTTCTGATGTTTGAAGTTTATAGTGACTGTACAACTTTGATATGTAATGGTAACTCTGTGTCTTGGATCTTTCTGGCTTTCAAATTTAGAACTAGTTAAGATTTTAGTAAAGGTTTCTTGTGCAGGACAAATGTTAGAACCATTGCTTCTCAGAAGGTAAGGATTTTTGAGATCAACGACAATAAAAATAAAATATACTAAATAAATTACAAAGAAGTGAAGAACTGGGAGATATTCGTAGCATAACTGGGAATTAAAAGCATGCATACTTTTAGTAATCATAAATCGTAAGTTGAGGTAAAACTCTTAATGTGACTACTTAATTTTGAAATGACAGAATCTGATTAGGCTGAAAGCAGATTGATTTTTACTTTTTTTCTCTCAGGAACTCAAAGATATACTTGTGATTAGACCCCTAAATAATTAAAGTGAAGTCACTGTGTGCCATTTCCCTTTCTTCTAGTCTACTGTTTTCTAAAGTGAAATTTGTGAAGTTTTGGCTTTAAATGGACATATATAAGGTTGTCTAAATATGTAGAATGTAAAACTTTTTTCTTTTTAATATTAATTATTTAAAATTATTCCAGGTCTCAAGTATTGTCATTTTCTAAAGCTTACCTCATTTTTTTAAAGTCTTACTTTTTTGGAAAAAATAATTGACTTGAAAGACTTGGCTAATTTATGAAACACTTTTAAAGAACAGCATAACATCAACATTAACCTTTGTAGTGGCACAAATTTCTACTGCAGTTAAAGTCCACTGTCATTATGCTTTTTAGTTAATGTTTAGTCTACCCATTTGTTCTGTAGGTTATGAATATAAACCATGTGTTCCTCTTAATACATGCTTCTGCTTTTATTCAAAAGTATCATAATTTATTATTTTTCTAAGGGTATAGCATAGATATTTTTAGTGTTGAATTGAGAAAGTTTTTATCATTTATTAAAGATGACTCATTTATAAAATGTTTGTAAACATATACAGGCTTTGGAATTATACTAAATTATGTTTGAAGTAATAAGTTAAAAGTTCAATTATCATTTGTAGCAGAATTCATTGGATGCTTTGTTTAAGATTAAAAGTGGATAGAGAATAAAAAAATTTTTTGAACTACATCTAGACTTATCCAGAAATGACTATGCTAACAATTTTTGATAAATTAACTTGGAGTGGTTAATAGAAGTGCTGGCAAAATTGAGGCTTTGTAGTTAGTGAAGGTAGTTATAACTTTGTATTGGAAGTTCTATTTAAAATCTAAGCCTTTGTATTTTAAAATTTCTTCCCCATGTAGAGGGATCCTGTATTGAATAGTAATTGTGGGAATCATTTGGTTGAAGAGACCTAAGGTGGCTAATAATGCATTGCTTGTTAGGCTCTGTGCCAAAAGCTTCCTTTTTATTCATCACTTATTTTTATAGTTGAGTTGTGGATTAGAATGCTGATGGACATAAAATATTTTTAGTTAATTATTAACTGCTAGTTTTTTTTGGCAGGCAGAATGCTGGAGGAATTAGGACAAAGTAACAAGCCAGCTTTGAAATTGGCATCTTAGATATAGAGTGTCTTTAATGTTTCCCGGCTTATACAAATGTTCTTTGTATTGGTACAAAAACCAAATCAGTATGTTTGCAGTTTATCATTGACTTTTTATTCAGTGGGAAGATAATTTTCAGGTACCTTAATGGAATACGTGACACTTAGGTGTTTTACTCCTTATGGACTAATTTTGAAACCTGATCTTCTAATGTCTAGAGATATATCGAAGTAATGGTAGCTCAATATTTTAAGGTTTAATAGGGTTTATGTAGTAGATGTAGTAGGGCTTATGAATTTATTTTTATGTTTTATTTTTTTAAAGATTTTATTTATTCGTGAGAGAGAGAGAGGGGCAGAGACACAGGCAGAGGGAGAGGCAG
This sequence comes from Canis lupus dingo, assembly GCF_003254725.2. Classification (NCBI taxonomy): domain Eukaryota; kingdom Metazoa; phylum Chordata; class Mammalia; order Carnivora; family Canidae; genus Canis; species Canis lupus. The sequence continues at coordinate 35,843,059 of NC_064251.1, forward strand.
TCTCCATGCAGGGAGCCCGTCGTGGGACTCTACCCCGGGTCTCCAAGATCACACCCTGGGCTGAAGGTGGCGCTAAACTGCTGAGCCACCTGGGCTGCCCTGGGCTTATGAATTTAAACTGTCACACTTTTTACTTGGCTCTGAGTAGATATAGTGCCACTACTTTACTTTTTGTTTCTTTCATTTTTCTTGTAGAAGAGGAAGATGGAGTGTGGGAGAATGGACTTTCCTATGAATGTCGAACTCTGCTATTTAAAGCAGTTCACAATTTGTTGGAACGGTGTTTAATGAACCGGAACTTTGTACGCATTGGCAAATGGTTTGTAAAGCCTTATGAAAAAGATGAAAAACCTATAAATAAAAGGTAAGATATCTTATTTAAACCCTTACTATTTCTTTAGATTTGTTAATTACCGCTTTACAGAAAATGTGTACTAAAACAATCTATCTTACAGACATATGCAGCAAAGTACTATAAAGCATTCAATTTTGTTCGACTGCTTCACCCTTTTATTCATTTTGAGAATTTACGTGAAGTGGGAATAGGCTGTGTGTCAATTTAGTGATCTAAATTTTGATTTGGGATGATAGAAAAAATGTGAGATGAAAGCAGAGGCTTAAGCATTGAAGTACACTTTTTTAGTTGTGCAAATATATTTACAATAATCTGTTAAAATTAAGTAATATTGATACTTATTGAAGATAGTGATCTGTAGTTGTGTTTTGAATTGGGTTAACCCTTCTTCTTCCCAAACTTCTAATTTTGCTTTAATTAAAGTAATTTAAATTTGTGTTTTTCTGTGTAAGACATGTTTAGTCTTAGAATGTAATTCTTTTGAACTTTGAGTTAACCAAATTTATTTATTTATTTGTTTGTTTGTTTGTTTGTTTATTATTGGAGTTCAGTTTGCCAACAAATAGCTCATCCTGTCAAGTGCCCCCCCTCAGTGCCCATCACCCAGTCACCCCAACCCCCCGACCCACCTCCCTTTCTACTACCCCTTGTTTGTTTCTCAGGAGTCTCATGTTCAGTCATCCTCACTGGTATTTTCACTCATTTTCTATCCTTTCCCCTTTATTCCCTTTCACTATTTTTTATATTCCCCAAATGAATGAGACCATATAATGTTTGTCCTTCTCTGATTGACTTATTTCACTCAGCATAATACCCTCCAGGTCCATCCACCTTGAAGCAAATGGTGGGTGTTTGTCGTTTCTAATGGCTGAGTAATATTCCATTGTATACATATACCACATCATCTTTATCCATTCATCTTTTGATGGACACCGAGGTTCCTTCCACAGTTTGGCTATTGTGGACATTGCTGCTATAAACATTGGGGTGCAGGTGTTCTGGCGTTTCACTGCATTCATATCTTTGGGGTAAATCCCCAGCAGTATGACACATTTTTAGAGGATTTGCAGATAGAGGACTTTAAGAAAACTTCCTGTGCAGTTAGAAGCTTTAGGCTGCTACAGTTCTCTGTGATTTCTTTATTTTAGATTTTATTTACTTAGAGGGAGAGAGAGAATGCATGAGAAGGGGGAGGGACAGAAGAAGAAGGAGAGAGAATCCCAGGCAGACACCCCTCCTAGTACAGAGTCCAGCTCTGGGCTGGATTGCACAACCCAGAGATCGTGATCCAAGTTGAAATCAAGAGTTGGATGTTCAACTGACTGAGCCACCCAGGTGCCCCAGTTCTTTTTAGTTTAAATATGATTAAGGCACACTTTCTTAGAAGATTTGGTTCCAAGCACTGTTTAAATTAGTGAGGTTTCAAGAGGGATGAAACCGTAAGATAGGATGTGAGAGAAAAGGAAAATTTTTTTAGTTTTTCCTGAAAGATCTGAGGATATGAAGTAAACATTTGGTTATGTAGTATCCTTGTTGAGATGCTTTTATGCGTTCTTTTTTTTTTCCTGTATTTTTAAAAAAGATTTTATTTATTTGAGATAAAGAGAGCAGGAACACAAACAGAGGTGGGAAGGGCAGAGAGAGAGGGAGAAGCAGATTCTCCACTGAGCACAGAGCCTCATGAGGGGCTCCATCTCAGGACCCTGGGATCTTGACCCGAACTGAAGGCAGATACTTAACTAGCTGAGCCACCCAGGCATCCCCATCTTTTATGTCTTATGTACACATTGTTTTCAGTGTACACCTGGAACCTTTTCAAACTTCTCTTTTTAGTTTTAGTAGAAAGGATGAGTAGATAAGACTGGACAATCAAATCTCTTTCATTTTCTTCCTCTTTGAAAGTGAACATAAACCTTTATTGTCAACAAAATAATTGTACAAGTTAGGGATGAATTTGGTTGCAAAAGACAAGACCTAACTACTTGGCTTATATAGGAATTGATTTTTCTCTATAGCAAGGAGTCTGGAGGTAGGAGTCCAATACTGCTCTGTCTGTTCAATAATGTCAAGGAGTCAGGTTCCCAGGAATTTTCTGCCATGTCATCTTCTTGTTAGTAAGAAGAAATGGAGAAGAGACATTAGGTAGACAATTAGAAGAAGGGGAAATAAATGTCAGGATGGTAATCAGCAATGTTTAGCATAAACATTAATACAGTTTTAAGAAGTCAAGCAAATTACTGAGGACTAAAATGATGAAAAGCTGCGACCTGGGATGCCTGGGTGGCTGAGCGGTTTGGTGCCTGCCTTTGGCCCAGGGCGTGATCCTGGAATGCTGGGATCGAGTCCCACATTGGGCTCCTTGAGGCGAGCCTGCTTCTCCCTCTGCCTATGTCTCTGCCTCTCTCTGTGTCTCTCATGAATAAAAAAGTAAAATCTTAAAAAAAAAAACAAGTTGCAATTTAAGAACCAAATACTAGATATGCTCTTCAGAGGCATTCCCTTTTAATTCTTTTAATATACCTATTTAAAAATTAAAAGCAGATAACATGCTTATTCTTGAGTTTTCAGTTATTTTAGTTACTCAGTATTAATCTGTTGACTCTAAGATTTTATTTATTAGAGAGAGAGAGAGTGCAAGCAAGAGGAGTGCCTGGGGGGAGGTGGAGAGAGAATCTTATGCAGACTCTCTTCCAAGCGTGTGGAGCCCAATACAGTTTCAATCCCATGACCCTGAGATCATGACCCAAACCAGAATCAAGTCAGACACTTAACTGACTGAGCCACCCAGGCGCCCCTAACTTATTGAGTTTGTATTGATGGTTTAGCTGTTTTACACTTCTCCCTCCATACCAGCCACTTGTGTATACTCTTCTTGTTTTGTTTCTTTTTTATCTTGTTGGTGAGATTACAAGACTTGGTTTAAAAAAAAAAAAATATATATATATAGTTTATATTATGATTATTTAAATATTATTTGTAGCCCAGCCATATAGTATATTAGAATTATATCCCATTTCCTCTGTATCTTTTTGTTTTCTTCAGTGTTAATGATTTATCTCTATTTTCATTTAATTATCCATGTCTGGGGTTGGTAAACTCCACAGGGTAAATATAGCCTGCCACCTGTTTTTGTAAATAAAGTTTTATTGTAACACAGTTAAGCTCATTCACTTATAGATTATTTTATGCCTGCTTTCATACTATAGCAGAATCCTACAGATGTAATAGGACAGATGACCCACAAAGCCTAAAATATTTAGCCTACAATATTTACTCACTGGTTCTTTTCAGATGAAGTTTGCTGACCTCTCATCTAAATACCTATTGGTAATTGACTCCTGGAGTATCTACCAGAAGTACAAATCTTGCCCCCAATCTTTATTATTTTGTGTAATCTACTAGTTTCTTTTTTCTCTCTTGTTAATTAATATCTCTGTTTGAGCCTTTCATTCTTCTGTTCCAGTTTGGACTGGTTGTTTTATAGGCTTGTTCCCTTTGCCTTTTTTGGTTAGATCCCTTATTTCCTAGATCTCATGTTCACTTTCTTTTTTTTTTTTTTTTTTTTTTACTATTTTGGTAGTGTCCATCCTCCAGTAGTTTCCTGAGAAGGGAATAAGTGAGAGGTAGTATTTTGGGATCCAGAATGTATGAATTAACCTTCTTTTCTAACTCTTGAGGCTTCTGGGCACTAAAATGGTAACTGGAAATTGTATGTAAGTAGCTATGAAGTTGCAGGCTTTAGTACGGTGATTGGCCATTTTATTGGGTGCCTGTTGCCCAACTACATATCTGTATGTATTCCTCCCCACCTCCATCCCTTTGAGTTAATTATTTTCCCCAGAGAAGTCCTGCAGTCTCCGGACTAGCGAGTTTAAGCTTGGCTGTGAATGTTTAGGAAGCCTACTGGATAAAGAAGGCTGTCTGTATATTTATATTGGGGAAATACTATACTTGTATGGTATTTGGATTTTCACTTGATTTCTCTTTTACATACATCATTTCAGCTGTCTCTGGTATCCCTTAAGTGCAGAGTTCCTCTCTTTTCATCCAATTCAAAGTGAACTTCTAAGTTTTCTACTGATCTGGAATAATGTAAAGAAGCCTGTCTATAGTATAGAGAAGTGGGTCTAGGAGTCTGACTTACTTATTTGACCTTTCATTCTTTTGTTTTACACTATGTATCCACCTTTAGAGATCTACCAGTGTCTTCAACTTCTGTGCCTTTCTGGACTTGTGTGGGTTTGATTCAGTTTGCATCATGGTTTCTTCCCTTTAGCCTTTCTCTACTAAGTTACTGTTTTTGCCTTTGCTTGTTAGCTCCCCCAATTTTTTTTTGCTCCCCAAATTTTGTAGCCAGACTTTATCTGCTGCCTTCAGTTCTATCATTCTCTTTGTGCTCCCCCTGCTTTTTACTATTTCAGCGGAAGGTATTTCACAAAGAGGTAGAGGTAAATGTGTTCAATGAGCAGTGTAAGATACTGGATATATCTTTATTTCTCTTCATGAAAGCAGCTCTCTTAATGGGCTATTAATAGGAAATACAACTTTTCATATTGGAGATTTCCATGAATCCCGTAGATTCTACTTGTTATTTAATTATGTAGTTGAGCACTAGTGTTTTTCTGTGGGCTGACCCATTTAGAAGGGGAACTAAATTCAAATTGTGTTTTATTAATGGAGTAGTACCAGAAATAATATATGCTCTTTTGAGTTACTTTAGTCGTGGTACAGAACCGATTTTATCCAGGAAGGGTAAGTGCTGTTCCCCAAATCACTTTTCATAGGAACTTCACTGCTATCTCCCCTCCCTTTTAAATAGAAAAGCTGGTAGAAAAATCAAGCAGCTAAGTCTCAACTGCTTTTATGACTTGGGAGTACTTATTTTTCTATTAAATTCAATGGAATATTAGGAAGGTAGATAAATATTGGATTATAAATTGCATTTCTAGCTTACTATGAAACCAAACCATTAAGCATCATGTATACTATTTTTATTTACTGATCAATTCCCTATTTGTTGAACTTATATAAGCATTTAAAAAAATTTAATTGTAAGAATGTTACAGAGCAAGTGGGGGTTCAGGGGATGGAGAGAGAGAATCTTAAGCAGATTCTGCACCCAATGTGGAGCCTGACACAGGGCTCCATCTCATGACCCTGAAATTATGATTTTTTTTTTTTTTTTGAAATTATGATCTGAGTCGAATTAAGAGTTGGACTCTCAATTGACTGAGTCACCCAGGTGCCTCAGACAATTGTGTTAATTCTTTTTTTTGTGTGTGTGTGTATGTGTGTTAATTCTTTTTAAGAATGTTTATACAAGTTCTTGGGGTGCCTGGATGGCTCAGTTGGTTAAGTGTCCAACGCAGGATTTCAACTCAGATTGTGATGTTAGGATCATGAGATCAGCTGTGTATGGCACCATGCTCAGCAGGGAATCTGCTGAGATTCTCTCTCCCTCTGCCTCTTTCCCCATTCATGTGCTTTCTCTCATGCTCTCTTTCTCTAAATATAAAATCTTTTAAAAATTAACATAATTGTCAAGGAAATTGGTACTATGAAACTGGTTTGATTTGAACAAAGGAGAAAACAGTATTCCAGACTTTTTCTTTATTCTTCCTCCCTTTATTCCCCTTAAATATAGATTCTCAACTTCTAATAATCTGTTCTTCAATGTCATTAACTGTCTGATTAAGTGTAATAATCTTCAGGGACGGAAAGAGAGGAAATGGAATTAAATCTAGTGGTATAGCTAGGCTAGCTGTAAAGAACTCCTCAATTCTATAGGTAATTACAGAAATTTAAGAAGTTATTAGGGTAATTAACACAAATTTAAAAGGTTTACTTTTAAATCTACCATCTTCAGGTATTAAAAGAATGACCAGTGTTTTGTCTTCACAGTTTAGGTGTTTTCCTACAGTGTAGGAAACTAGATCAGATGACAGTCGATGTGTTTGCTAGTGAAACCACAGGCAAATGGGTATAAGTGCCAATGCTTTACTCTAGGTTTTCAATAGGCTCTTAGTAAAAAGACATTGCAAATTTGTGATGTTTGCATGTGCATTAGAATAAGATTATTTTGAATAAGAACCTAATTTTGTGCTTGGCTAGTGGTTAGCTGAGTGGCCAGTTAAGTTTGTGTATTTACTAAGAGTTTTAAATGCTTGTAGGACGGTATACAGAGTAGAAAGATATTGGTAAGGATTTTTTTTAAGACTGCTAGTCTAGTATCTTACAGTATGTATAGGAGGTTTGCTAATTAAGTGGCAGTTGAGATTGTATAGGAGAGAATTAGTATATAATTTTACTCTTTTCCCTCAACTACAGGTATAGCCATATAATTTCTATGGGAAAAATATATTGTTCACTTGGTAAATCTGCTTTGAGATTTTTACTCTACTATTTAACTTCAATTTTAAAAGCCAGTATAGGAGATCTATATATCGTGTATATATATGTGTATATAATCAGCACATATATATATAATACACTGGATAGAATAAATCTTTGTGTAATATAAAGGAGATTGGTTTAAATGTCTGGTTCTGTACATCTTTTTTTATTTTTAAGGTTTTATTTATTTATTTAGATTTTACTTATTTGAGAGAGTGTGTGTATGTGCGTGAGTGGAAGGAGAGGGCAAGAGAGAGAATCTCAAGCAGGCTGTACTGAATGTGGAACCTGACGAGGGGCTTGATCCCATGACCTTGGGCTCATGACCTGAGCCAGAGTCAGGAGTTGGATGCTTACCTGACTAAGCTACACAGGCACCTCTAGGTCTGTATGTTCTAGGCCCTTATTTTGGGTTCTGGAATTAAGATTTAAGTATTAGCAAAAACCCTGGGCCACAGAAAGAGGTTTTGGTTTTGTGGGATGAAGCAGGCAAAGTTCACAGGAAGAAGAGTATATCCCTAAGTATTTGTAGGTGAATTGTAACTAGAATATTAGGGCAAAATAAGGAAATTTCATGTTTTTTTTTTTTTTTTTTTTCTTCTAAAGATGTTTTGAAACTGTGCTGTTCAGGATGGTAGCCACTAGCCACTTGTGGCTATTTAAATTGCAGTTACTTGAAAACATAAAATTGCAATTCAGTTTCTCAGTTTCACTGGCCACATTTCAAGGACTCCTATGACTAGAGGTTATTTTATTGGGTAATGTAGGTATATAGAGTATTTCCATCATTGCAGAAAGTTCCTTTGAATGGTGTTATTTACACGAGAGCCTTTACGCTGAATAATTAAGGTAATACGTTAGGAGCTTTTACTAAAGAAGTTAGGTTGTTTTTGTTTTTAAGGCAATAGATGAAAGAATATACTTTAAATTACACCCATAAAACTATTATCTTACACTGCACTTGTAGCTTTTATATAGTCTTTTTATCTCTATTAATTAAATGTGAGCAGTGCAAATTTGAGTTTCCTGTGGGAGATACATTACTAGCCATTTTTTATAGCTTTAGTATGTCCTTTGGTTGGGTCCCTCAGTACCTCTGAAAACTTGAACTTCTAGGGAAGCTAAGAGCTATCATTATTATGTTTTCTAAGGACTCTTTTTCTTCCTGCCTTCTAAGGGTAGCAGTGTCCAATAGAAATACAATGTGAGTCACCTGTGTAATGTTAAATCTTATAGTAGGCACATTAAAAAAGGTAAAAACCCAGGTGAGAGTAATTCAGTATATCCAAAATATCGTTTTAGAATGTATTTAATTTTGCAAAGAATATTAATGAGATATTTTACTTTTTTTAATGTAAGTTTTTGAAGTTTAATGTGTGTTCTATAGTTAGAGTACATCTCCATTTGGACTGGCTACATGTAGTAGTAGTCACGTGTATATATTGGCTGTTGAATTAACAGCACAGTTCTAGGGCTTTAAGCCCAGCTGAGCTTGGTAGAGTGTTTAGTGGTAAAAAATATTTTCTAACGGTCTTTCAAATCCTCTTGGAATTGTATGCTAATTTTTAAAAAAGATTTTGTTTATCAACTTATTTTAGAGAGAGAGCAAGTGTGCAAGCAGTGGGGAGGGCACAGGTGGAGGGGAAGATAATCTTAAGCAGCCTCTGCACCAAGCATGAGGAGCCCAGTATGGGGCTTAAGCCCATGACTCTGAGACCATGACCTGAGCTAATACCAAGAGTCGCTCACTCAACCAACTGAAACACCCAAGGCACCCTGTATGCTAAATTTTGAATGTGCCCTAGAATCTCAAAGATTGAGGAAACTTTCACTTTCTGTCAAGGTACCCACTTTTGCCCAGCTGGGCATAGTTACTTGAAGCTGTAAACCAGAATATCATTGCTGTTTATTCTTTGTTATATAGTGTAAGTAATGTATTCACTAAGTGGGCAGAAATATATCCAAAATTCACGGATAAGGTGTTATCTTCTGTATTTTAATAAAGGTCTCTGGTTCATGGAGATACGTTCAGAATACCTAATGTTGAAGTTATACCTATTCATTTAAGACATTAAAAGTGTCTTATGAGAACTACAGAAATATAGATTAATGTAGTAGTGAAACTTGTTTGGATGTGGAATAGCCTTAAGAGATTGATGCCTATGTTTTAACTTGGGAGTATGGCCTGGGCTTTGGAATTTTAAAAAGATCTCCAGATGATTGTTATAAAAAGCAGATTTGGAAACCATTGACTAATGGAATTAATACACCATTTTCAGTGTATAGTTCCATGGCATTAAGTATATTCACCTTGTTGTGCCAACTATCACCACTATATACAGAACCATTTTTCATCATCCCAAATTGAAAATCTACACATTAAATAACTCATTTTCTCCTCTCAGCCACTGATAACCACCATTCTACCTTGTGTCTCTATGAATTTGTTTTAGTCACCTTATATAAGTGGAGTAATACAGTATTTGTCTTCTTGTGTCTGGCTTATTTCATTTAGTAGCATAATGTCCTCAGGTTCTCATCTTTGTAGTATGCACCACAATTTCATTTATTTCTTTTTTTGGGGGGTGGGAGCAGAGGGAGAGGAAGAGAAAATTCCAAGCAGGCTGCATGCCCAGCACGGAGCCCTGGGACAGAGCCTGATGTAGGGCTTGATCTGACAACCCCACGATCATGAACCAAGCTGAAATCAAGAGTAAGACACTCAACCACCTAAGCCACCCAGGCGTCCCACAATTTCATTTCTTTTTCAGGCTAAATAATCTGTTTTATTTTTATACCATATCTTGCTTATCTTTTCATCTGTCAGTGGACAACTGCGTTTTTCCACTTTTTGTCTGTTGTGAATAATGCCACTCTGCATATTGGTGTGTGAATATCTGTTCAGATCCCTGCTTTTAGTTTTAGTTTTTGTTTTTTTAAAAGATTTTATTTATTCATGAGAGACACAGAAAGAAGAGATAGAGACATAGGCAGAGGGAGAAGCAGGCTCCCTGAAAGGAGCCCAATGGTGGGACCCAGTCCTGGACCCTGGGATCATACCCTGAGCCAAAGGCAGGTGCTCAACCGCTGAGCCACCCAGGTGTCCCCTCTGCTTTTAGTTCTTTGGAGAATACACTTAGAAGTGGAATTGCTGGATCATATAGTAATTCTGTTTGATTTTTTTCTTTTTTTTAAGGAATTGCCATACTTTTTCATCATAGCTGTACCATTTTCCATTTCCACTAGGAAGATTCCAATTTTTTCACATCCTCACCAACACTTTTCTAAAATGTTTTGTTTAATAATAACCATCCTATGGGTTGAAATGGTATATCATAGTTTTGATTTGCGTTTCCTTAATGATTAGTGGTGTTGAGCACCTATTCACGTGCTTGATGGCCTTTGTATATTTTTGGAGAAATGTTTTAAGTCCTTTGTGCATTTTGGTTAGGATGACAAGGTGTTTTGTTTTGTTTTGTTTTTCTGTTTTTGAGAGAGTGAGAACAGACAAGCAAGGCTTTGAGGGCACAGGGAGAGGAAGAGAGAATCTTAAGCAGGCTCCATGGAGCCTAAGATGGGGACCTCAGACCCTGAGATCATGACCTGAGCTGAAAATCAAAAGTCATACCCTTAACCAGCTGAGCCACCCAGAGGCCCCAGGATGACTAGGGTTTCAAGTCAACATTCGCTTTAGTGTTATGATTTGAGATAAGGCCTTTAACTTCTTTGTGCTTTGAATTCCCAGATAGCAAAATGGGATATCTTTCTGTACCTACCTAACAGAAGTCCTAAAAGTAAATTAGATGGGCCCTCTCCAAAAGCAGTATACGTACTAACTTTTGTATATAATTTTTCACTTTACACCAGCTGAATTTGTCTTTTTTTTTTTTTTTTTTTTTAAGATTTTATTTATTTATTCATGAGAAACACAGAGAGAGGCAGAGACACAGGCAGAGGAGAAGCAGGCTCCATGTAGGGAACCTGATGTGGGACTCGATCCCAGGACTCCAGGATCATGCCCTGGGCTGAAGGCAGGTACTAACCACTGAGCCAACCAGGGATCCCAAGAATTTTTATGATTTAAAAGTTTAGATGGTCAGGTACTCATTGGGCATATGGAAAGGACATTATTGGGCCTTTATTTTAAGGGCCATGGTTTTCGTATATACCAGATTGCATTTATTTTCCTAAATATTTAATAGACTATAAATAATGTACTTAAACAAATTTTTTTTTTTCAGATTATGGTACTCTTTTTAGGAAGATTTTTAGTCACATTATTTGCTTTTTATGTCATGGCAAAAATTCATCTTGAGTATCCTTTTTTAATCTCATTTAATATTCTACATATGAAATGAAACAGTTGGAAACTATATTTTTAAGAACTATACTTCACTGATTAAAAAACAGTAAATAGAGGATATAAAATTCAAGTTTTCTACTCTCTTTTAAAGATAAAGAACCTGAGATTGTTTTAGTTTGTTGCCTGTACTTGTAAATGTTCTTGATAATATTTGCAATTCAGATTTTAAAATCTGCTTTTCAGTTCCTGAATAAGCACACAGCACTCAATCATTTTTATAGAATATTTACTTGATTCCTAAAACTAATCATGTTACAATTTCTTTATGTAATGGATTAGTCTTGGTGAAGTCACTTTTTTAATAGAGATTTTCAGGGTGCCTGGATGGCTCGGTCGGTAAAGCATCTATCTGCCTTTGGCTCTGGTTGTGATCCCAGGGTCCTGGGATCGAGTCCTACATTGGGCTCCCTGCCCAGAGGGGAGCCTGCATCTCCCTCTCCCTCTCCTGCTCCCCATTTGTGCTCTCTCTCTGTCAAGTAAATAAAGAAAAAAATTTTTTTGTAATATTTTTGACAAAAGTATTTTTAGTCATTCCTCTTTATTTATTTTTTTTATTTTTTTATTTTTTTAGAATTTTTTAATTTATTTATGATAGTCAGAGAGAGAGAGAGAGAGGCAGAGACACAGGCAGAGGGAGAAGCAGGCTCCATGCACCGGGAGCCTGATGTGGGATTCGATCCCGGGTCTCCAGGATCGTGCCCTGGGCCAAAGGCAGGCACCAAACCGCTGCGCCACCCAGGGATCCCCCGTCATTCCTCTTTAAACTCTAAATTTGTTCCTTTTATTGAGAAATATTTGTCTTTTAAAGTTTCCTGAAAAAGCTTAAAAGTCTTTGTAATGGTAAAAAACATATAGTTATTCTAGCTGGTTGAATATAAATTTTTCTTAACTTTTTTTAGCATTTTATCTTGCTTTTAAATTCTCCTATCTTTTTTTTTTGTTGTTAGAGAAAGGCTTTGAAAATTGATTTCTGCCTGTTTTATGTGAATACATAAAATGGGCATATCCTTCTCAGAAATGAAACTAGTGGTTTGCTAAGACAAAAGCACAATTTAGGAATTATATATTTATATGCTTTACTACTCAACCTTAACAATTATAGAACTGTGTCAGAAAAGAAGACCTTCAAAGAAAGAAAAGTACAAATATGACTACATATGCATTCCTACATATAGTAACAAAATTACTGCATATACACTTGTTTATTTTAGATATCTTATTTTAGAAAAATGTGCTTAGGAATAATTTTTGAAAATCCTAATGTTTCAGCTGGTATCAAGAATCATGTATTTTTAACAAAAGGTATTAGAATCATACTCTTGATTTGATATTTTCCTTGAAGCTGTGTTACATATAGGCCATACCATCACTTTGTTGAGAAGTAGTTTTATTTTCTAGCCTACGGTTTCTGGGCTACCTGTATTCTCTCTCAATTATGCTTATAAACCATCAGGGTTTTTTCCAAGTTCATCTTTCTTTTGGTACCTTATCAAGTATAGCTAGTAACAATCAAATTACATTTTGACTTTGATCCGTTTTTTTCCAGCTTTATAAATTCATTAGGCACATTTTCTGCCTTCTAGATTATTTCAGGCAACAACAGTTCTATGGTATATATCTCTAGTACATAACAAGTCACCCTTTTTTCAGCCCCCAATAATAATTTTCTTATCACTTTTCAGTGTCTTATGTTACAAGGCTTTCAGTCATCTGGTCCCAAAGCCAATGCCACATATTTAGATTTTTGTCATGGTAGCACTTCAATTTTTTGTGCCAACTTCTGTATTGGTCACTGTTGTATAACAAAGCACCCCCAAACATGGAGGCTTAATACAGTAGTAGTTCTGTATTCTCATTAATGTATCTGCTGGTCAGCTGGGGTTAGCCAGTCTAGTCCCACTATAAACTAGGTTGGATAGAGTTATATTTCATATGGTTTTCATGGCAATGAAGGAAGCACTGGAGAACAATCCAGATTGCATAAGCATGTTTTAAGCTTCTGATTGGCCAAAGCAAGTTACAAAGCAAGCCTGAGTGAAGGTTGGGGAAGTATATTTCACCTCTAATGGGAGGAACTACAATGTCACACCAAAGATCCTGAATAAAGAGAGGGTGAGCAAAACATAATTACAAAGCCACAGTAATCACTGTGATGCTGGCCTACAGATATGTAAACCGATGGAGTTAGGAAAGTCTATAAATAAACTCATCAAACATCGTTTCAGTACATACATACAGGGGGGCCAGGACTACTCAGGAAAAGATGATGATTCAGCAAATGATGTTTGAAAACTTAGTATCCATCTGTAAAAGAATGAAGCTGGCCTTTATATCTTGTAGTATATACAAAAATTAAACTGGACTAAAAACCTGAATGTAAAATCCAAAACAATAAATCTCCTAGAAGACAACATAGAGGAAAAGCTTTATGATGTTAGATTTGGTAGTGATTTCTTGATTATGACACCAAAAGCATAGGCAACAAAAGCAAAAATGAACAAATAGAACTATATCAAATATCTTTGTGCAACACAGGACATTATTAGTGAAAAAGCAATTTATAGAATGGGAAAAAATATTTGCAAATTATATATCTGATAAAGGTGAATACCCAGCATGTGTAAAGAACTACAACCCAACAATAAAAAGTCCAGTAACCCAATTTAAAACTGGGCAAAAGACTTGAAAAGATTTCTTCAAAGATATAGGGATGACCAATAGCGTATAAAAAGATGGTCAACATCACCAATCAGAGAAATGCAAGTCAAAATCACAATGAGATACCACCTCACATTTGTTAGTATGCCTAGTATCAAAAAAAAAAAAAAAAAAGAAAAGAAAACTAGCAAGTGTTAGTGATAGAGAAATTGTAACCCTTTTTCACTATTGGTGGGATTGTAAAATAGTACAACCTCTATGGAAAACATTATGGAGTTCTTCAAAAAGTTAAGACTAGAACTACTGTATGATCCAGCAGTCCTACTTCTAAGAGAATTGAAAGCAGGATCTTTTTTTTTTTTTTTGAGTTTTTAGTTACATATAGTGTCATATTAGTTTCAGAAGTATAAATTACGGATGCACTGCTTACATGTAATACCTAGTGTTCATCACAAGTGTCCTCCTTAATACCCATCACCCATTTAGCCCATCCCCTTGCCCACCTCCCCTCCAGCAACCTTCAGTTTGTTCTCTATAGTTAAGAGTCTCTTTTATGGTTAGCTTCTCTCTCCTACCCCAGTTCATCTGTTTTGTTTCTTAAATTCCCCATATGAGTGAAATCATATGGTATTTGTCTTTCTCTGACTTATTTCACTTAGCATCATCTACTCTGGCTCCATCCATGTCGTTGCAAAGGGCAAGATTTCATTCTGTTTTATCACTAGGTAATATTCCATTGTATATGTATACTACAACTTCTTTATCCATTCACAAGTCTAGATATTTGGGTTCCATAATTTGGCTGTTGTTGATAATGTTGCTGTGTAAATATCAGGGTGCATGTATCCCTTCAAATCAGTAATTTTGTATCCTTTGGCTAGGAGTGTAATTGCTGGGTCATAGTATAGTTCTATTTTTGACTTTTTGAGAAACCTCCATATTGTTTTCCAGAGTGTCTGCACCAGTTTGCATTCCTACCAATAGTGTAAAAGAAATTTCCCCTTTCTCTGCATCCTCACCAACACTTTTTTCCTTTGTTGTTAATTTTAGCATTCTGACTAGTTTGAGGTAGCATCTCATTGTAATTTTGATTCCTGTTTCCCTGATAATGAGTGATGTTGAGCATCTTTTCATGTGTCTCTAAGCCATCTGGATGTTTTCTTTGGAAAAAAAGTCTGTTCATGTGTTCTGCTCATTTAACTGGATTATTTATTTTTTTGGGTGTTGAGTTTGATTAGTTCTTTATAGATTTTGGATATTATATTAACCTTTTATCAGATATGTCATTTGCAGATATCTTCTTGCATTCTGAAGTTTTGTTGATCATTTCTTTAATTGTGCAGAAGCTTTTATCTTGGGGTGCCTTCGTAGCTCAGAGGATTAAGCAACCAACTGACTCTTGATTTCGATTCACATCATGATCTCAAGAGTCCTGGGATGGAGCCCTCAGTCGGGCACTGCACTTAGAAGGAGTCTGCTTAAGGATTCTCTTTCTCTCTCAAAATTTTTTTTCTTTTTAAAGCCTTTTATCTTGATGAAATCCCAGTAGTTTATTTTTGCTTTTATTTCCCTTGCCTTTGGAGATGTGTCTAGTAAAAAGTTGCCATAGTTGATGTCAGAGAGGTTGTTCCTTGTGTTCTCTAGGATTTTGATGGTTTCCTGTCTCACATTTAGGTCTTTAACCCATTTTGAATTTATTTTTGTATATGGTGTAAGAAAGTGGTCCAGTTTAATTCTGCATGTTGCTCTCCAGTTTTCCAACACCATTTGTTGAAGAGATTGTTTTCCGTTGGATATTCTTTCCTGCTTTGTTGAAGATTAGTTGACTCTAGTTGTAGGTCCGATTCTGGGTTTTCTGTTCCGTTGATATATTGTGTGTCTATTTTTTTTTTTTTTTTTTTTGCTAGTACCATACTCTCTTGACTACAGGAAAGCAGAATGTTGAGGAGATTGGCTTACCCATGTTCATAGCAGCACTATGCCCAATAGCCAAGAGGTGGAAACAACCCAAATGTCCATTGATAGATGAATGGTTAAGGACATTATGCTAAATGAAAAAAGCCAGTCACAAAAACACAACCTGTATGATTCTGCTTGCATGAAGTAGATCTAAAGTAGTCAAATTCATAGAAACAGGAAGTAAACTGGTGGTTGCCAGGGCCTGGAAGAGGTAGAAAGAGGGAATTGTTTAATGGATGTAATTTCAGATTTGCAAGATGAAAAGGTTCTGGTGATCTGTTTCAAAATGATGTGAATATACTTAACATTACTGAACAGTACAATTAAAAATGATTAAGATGGTGGGTACCTGGGTCTACCCCTCCCCCCTGCTTGTGCTTGCTCTCTCTCATTGTCTCTCATAAATTTTTTAAAAACTATTAAGATGGTAAACTTTATGTTGTGTTTTCTACCATGATTAAAGAAATGAGAGAGAAGAGGGTGAAGAATTGGGACCAATAACTCAATTTTCTACCAATAATAAAGTTGTAATTCTTTTGCCTTTTTTTTTTTTTTTTTTTAAGATTTATTTATTTATTCATGAGAGACACAGAGAGAAAGGCAGAGACACATGTAGAGGGAGAAGTAGGCTCCATGCAGGGAGCCAGATTCGGGACCCCGATCCCAGGACTCCAGGATCACGCCCTGGGCTGAAGGCGGCGCTAAACTGCTGAGCCATCTGGGCTTTCCCTAGTTGTAATTCTTTTTAACAAAGAATCTACAACTTGGCAGGGAGTTCATTTAGTTAAATAAATAATAGTGTTATAAATATTATGATAAGCACAGAATATTAGGGGAGCACAGAGATGCTGTGTAAAGGAATGTTGAAGTTGGGTACCTGGGTGGCTCAGTCAAGCGTCCAACTCTTGGTTTTGGCTCAGGTCATGATCTCATGGGTCCTGAGATCAAGCCCAGTGAAGGGCTTCTCAGTGGTGAGTGGGCTTGAAAGATTTCTCTCTCTCCTTTTGTCCCTCCCACACTTGCTTGTACATACATGCTCTTTCTCTCTCTAAAATAAATAAGTCTTTAAAAAAATAAAGAAGTATTGAATGATTAAGATAGTGGGGAGGAATTTTAGTTAAACAAAATTGGAGTTCTTGGTGGATTAAGTACCTCTCCCTGGAGAGTTAGGCAAGGATCAAATAATGAAGGGTCTAAAGTGCTGTACTAAGTTGTTTTGGTTTTTTTTTTTTTTTTTTAATTTTTTTTTTTTTTAATTTATTTATGATAGTCACAGAGAGAGAGAGAGAGAGAGAGAGGCAGAGACATAGGCCGAGGGAGAAGCAGGCTCCATGCACCGGGAGCCTGATGTGGGATTCGATCCCGGGTCTCCAGGATCGCGCCCTGGGCCAAAGGCAGGCGCCAAACCTCTGCGCCACCCAGGGATCCCTGTTTTGGTTTTTTTATTTAGTCTTTATGGCGTTGGGCAACTGTTGATTTTGAGCCTGCCAGTTAGATGATCAGGATTAATTTTTAGAAAGAGTGCTGGCAGCAGTGAAAAGCAAGATAAACTAGGGATTTTAATAGTTATTCAGACCTTAAAAAGATAAATGACAAATCATGGATATTTAAAAACTAGAATTAGCAGGAATTGGTGATGGATTTAGTGGATGATAGGGAGTTTAGGAAGATGAAGTTGAGGATGACTCATTTTCCTAGCTTTGGACCACTTTATAGATACGGACTTGATAAGAAAAGCAATGTTTGATTAGAAATAAGTTACTTAGATATAGACTATATCTTACAGTATTTAGTGTGTACATACTATGTGTCAAGGACCTATTTTAAAAGCTGACATTGACAAAGGAGACTGATTTCTCCACCTAGCTTACATCCTAGGGCGATTATAAGAAAAAAGTGAACTGTGTAATATTTTAGATTGTGATTATTTAGCCAAATGAAATCTACCCCTGAAGAGGAATTAAGGGACAATTTAAAGTAGGATGATTGATGAAAATTGCACCCACAAGGTATCTGAACAAAAACCTAATGAAAGTTAATGTAGATACAAGGAATGTCTCAGATTGAGTAACAGTAGGTACAAAGGCCTGTGTTTAAGGAACTGCAGAGAGGCCAGTTGAGAAGGGAAAGTATTAAAGGAAGATTAGTAAGACATGAAATTGGAGAAGAAATAGGTATTGGGGTTAGGCTGATATAATGTATCATGAGACATAAGAGTAAACTTTTATGTTGTTACCCAAGTTTGATTCATTCTTTTTTTTTTTTCTAGTTTATTTTAACCTGTCAACTCAATACTGTTTATTTGTTAAGAGCTGAGATGCCAACAAGTTTGATCTTTTCCACTTAAGAATTAAAGTTTATTTTTTTTACCTTGGTCTTGTTAAGACATTCTCTTAGATCCTGTACCTGGTTTTTAATAACACTTAACTATAATTTTTTTAATAAGTATTTTTTTTAATTTATTTATTCAGAGAGAGAGAGAGACTGAGAGGCAGAGACACAGGCAGAGGGAGAAGCGGGCTCCATGCAGGGAGCCCGACGTGGGACTCGATCCTGGGTCTCCAGGATCAGACCCCGGGCTGCAGGCGGCGCTAAACCGCTGCGCCACCGGGGGTGCCCAACACTTAACTATAATTAAATGTGTGTTTAGTATAGAGCCATGTGCTTAGCCATAAAATACTTGTTGAATAAAGGAATAATACTTGCTTTCACTTGGTGGCTTAGTATATAGTTCATTTAGATCTGAATATAATACTAAATTTAATGAAGGGTTCTTCTGAATGTGTGTCCATGTTTTGCTTTAAGCATTTTGGGTTTAGGTTTTTTTTTTTTTTTTAAGATAATTTTTTTTAAAGATTTTATTTATTTATTCATGAGAGAGAGAGAGAGAGGCAGAGACACACAGGCAGAGGGAGAAGCGGGCTCCATGCAGGGAGCCTGACGTGGGGCTCAATCCCAGGACTCCAGGATTGCACCCTGGGCCAAAGGCAGGCGCTAAACCGCTGAGCCACCCAGGGATCCCCGCATTTGGGTTTAGGTTTGTGTTGGTATGCTTTTTTTTTTTCTGTTTTACACTATAGAGTCTTTACTACTGCTGAAGAGCAATAATAATTGTCTTTATTTTGAAAGGGCATTAGCAATGGTTTGCTTTTCAAAGGACAGTTCTCAAAGTTATTAGTTAAATCTTGTCTCTCGGTGATTATTTTAGATTTTACTTTTATACCAAAGCAGATGTCTGTAGGCTTTGTAATTACTCAGCCAATAGTTGTTCCAGTAGGATTAGCCTTTCAATCAGATGATTAACAACCTTAAGATATTTAGTAAATAATTTAATTAATTTTATTTCCTATTTAAAACTATTTGGCTTTATCAGTTATGTTTCAGGTAAGGCTAGGGGGAAATAACCATTGGCTAAGTGCAATGTGGTATCTGGAGTTGGATCCTGAAACAGAAAAATGGCTAAATGGAAAATTTAGTGAATTCCAAATAAAGACTGGAATTAATGTACCAGTGTTAGTTACTTATTTGACAAATGTAGCATGGTTGTAAGATATTTAACTTCAGGGGAAACTGGGTAAAGAGTATATAGGAACTCTCTATGATACCTGTGCAACTTTTCTGTAAATTTCAAGTTATTCCAAAAGTATATTTTTTGTTTTGTCTTGTATTAAAGCAAGAAAGGCTACTGGGGTTGGGAAAGATATAGTAATCATTGATTATAGAATTCATAATTTTTTAAAGATTTATTTATTTGAGAGAGAGAGCACTGAGGGAGAGGGAGAGTGAGAGGGAGAAGCAGACTCCCCGCTGAGCCAATGGCCCCATGCAGGGCTCGATCCCAGGACCCAGAGATCATGACTAGAGCTGATGGCAGATGCTTAACTGACTAAGCCACCCAGGCACCCAATAGCTTATAATTTTTAAAAATTTAAAAGTAATATGATTTAAGCAGTACAGAATATTATGGATTTTGAAAGCCTGAGAGATTCCTGTTTAATGGCTTTAGTCCCATTCCCTAGAAGAAATCAGGTTTAGTTTTCTATCATTTGTGTTTTAACTTTTTTGCTTACTACTTCTGGTGGTTACTGCCATAATTACAGATGCTTATACCTCCTAGACCTTGATTAACCAACTTTAGACAGTATCTCCTGATTCTTTACCATGAAGGATAAAATTGGCTTTATTAGTGATAATATTGTCAGTTTTTCTTTTGGTTATCTTTTTAACTTGAGTGATGTGCTTAAATTTCAGTTAATTGGTTGATCTATCAACTTCTGACAATCTGTTGGCTCCCTGATACATGTATTTAAAATGAAGAAATTCTCAGTTCTGTACTACTCTTCATCTCTTTTTCGCCTTTTGTTTTCCCACTTTTGTTAGCTTTAGTATTACTTTTACTATAACTTAATTTATTGTGCCCTTGTTTTGTCCAGAAATAATTTGAGAGGGCTTATAGATAGATGCAACAGGTTTTTAGTTTATTAATGGTTATATTCTAAAGAACTGGTTCTTTGGGACTCCTGGGTGGCTTAGGTTGAGCATCTGCCCACCTTTGGCTCAGGTCATTTTTCTGGGGTCCTTGGATCGAGCCCCACATCAGGTTCCCCACAGGGAGCCTACTTCTCCCTCTGCCTGTCTTTCCCTCACTGTGTGTCTCTCGTGAATAAATAAATAAAATCTTAAAAAAAGGAGCTGGTTCTTTAAGACATTCTTAAATGTGTGGAGAAAAAAATAGATTCTTCTTAGTGTACAATCTCCTCTTCTGAGCCATTTGACCTTTCTATGTTTTATCTTAAGGATCCTTATGCTTTCCTCTTGGGAACTTTTATTTTCCCAGTCGTATCTAAATTTCATAAGATATTCTGCTTTGCATATAACTTTGATTCTAGGATGCCTCCAATTGTAAGATCTATCATTGCTTTAAAATAAGTTACCATTGGGGGTGAGAGGAGGGCAGTACATTAAATGCTTGACTGGATGAGGCCCAATATTAGAAACAGTAAATGAGAAAATACAGTTGTATTTAATTTCTTAATTATAAGGGAAAATAAACATAAAAATTAGGTCATCCTTAATTCTATTGCACACCTAGATTCTTTTACTCAATTTTTTGAGATTCTACTATTTTGGTAGCCTACCCTTTCCATTAAACTCATTTCCCCTTTACCTTTAAGTATTTTGGTGGCTGTGCTATAAGCATATGTGTGGGTGTGCCTAACTTGTTTACTGGTTCCTCTATTTGCAACTTTTTGTACTATAAATAGTGCTGTGAAGAACATTTCTTAAAACTAAATCTTTGCGGGCAGCCTCCGTGGTGCAGCGGTTTGGCACCGCCTGCAGCCTGGGGTGTGATCCTGGGGACCCAGGAACCAGTCCCACATCAAGCTCCCTGCGTGGAGCCTGCTTCTCCCTCTGTCTGTGTCTCTGCCCCTCTCTCTCTGTGTCTATGAATAAATAAATAAAATCTTAAAAAAAAAAAAAAAGTTTAGCTTTAAAAAAAAAAAAAAACTAAATCTTTGCTTATATCTGAATTTTTTTTCCTTCAAATGACGAAGTAGAATTTCTGGGTTAAAGAGAAATGTGCATTTTTGTAGCATAACTGCTTAGTAAAAGCAAGTTAACTTCTATTTTGGCTATTAATCATCACTAAAATAGAACTTTTTTCTTTTTTATTAGTGAACACTTGTCCTGCTCTTTCACGTTTTTCTTGCATGGAGACAGCAATGTTTGTACCAGTGTGGAAATTAACCAACATCAACCTGTATACCTTCTTAGTGAAGAGCATATCACCCTTGCTCAACAGTCTAATAGCCCATTTCAAGGTAGATTATTTTATTGGCTTACATATTTGATCTCTTATTCCAAGAAAACTGTTACTGCAATTGGTAATTTGAAATTTTAGTATTAATGAGATTTCCCCTGATCTTTAACCTAATGATGATTCTGATGTAATTTATTTTCTTTTCCCCTATTAGAGTTTTAACTCCATGAAATAAGTTTTGTAATACAAATACTATTTTAGAAGATTTTTGTACATGAATAACAGCATATTTTCAAGTGCTCTTTTAAATAGCATTTAGCAGATATATGTATGTTTCTGTTTTCAAGGTCATCTTTTGTGTCTGGTCATATAAATAATGCCATTTTTAACATTGGTACACAGGGACTTTGATATTTATACAAGATTGCTGATTTGTTTTTAAAGACTGACAGTGTGTTCTTGTTTAATTCTAACCCTAGTATTTGCTTTTTAAAAATTTACATGGAGGTACATAGTAAAAGTACTTAGATTTACACACACACACACGCACACACACACACACACACACACAGAGTATTTCCTCAAATTGCTTCTTACTGGAAATCAAGAGAAGTTGAAGGATATATGTACAATTCCAACTTGTGTTGAAGTTCTAACCATGTGAGATTTTTGTGGACAAAATTTTAAGATTTTTTTTCAAAATTTTAAGATTTTATAATAAATTCAGTATTGTGCTTTATCTTCACAGTAATGAAGTATGATAAATTGATTTTTCTCTGGAATGACTGAGGTTTCCTTTCCATTTTAGATTGCATAATTATTTGTCAAACTATTCAGTGTATTCCTATCTGGTGTACCAGTCTTTAATTACTTACTTGATGTCTCTTCTGGGTTTCTAGTAATCTTAAGCCCATTTGGACTAAATGGCACTCTCACAGGACAAGCATTCAAGATGTCTGATTCAGCTACCAAAAAATTGATTGGTGAATGGAAACAATTCTATCCTATCTCATCTTGCTTAAAGGAGATGTCTGAAGAAAAACAGGAAGATATGGATTGGGAAGATGATTCTTTAGCTGCAGTAGAAGTTCTTGTTGGTATGGATTCTGAGTATTAATGCTAAGGGGAAAATGTGTGACTGTTTATTAGATTTTGCTGAATAATAAACAATTCTAATACCTTAGAGGCTTTCAACATTAAACATTTATTTCTTTATTTTTTCCTCGCATTACTTAAGGGCTGCAGCTTGGTTGTGGTTTGGCTCCTTGTATCTTCTCATTCTGCAACATAGGTTCAATGAGTACTCACTATCTGGGACATGCTGTTCTTATAAGAACAGAGGAATAATAAGGACTGAGTGTGACTATGTAAGTGTATTTGAAGCTTCTGCTAGGATATGATGTATATTACATCTGCTTGTACTCTATTAGACAAAACTAGTCCCTTTGCGATGCCAAAGTCATTGGGGCAAGGAAATATATTCATCTAGAGGTAAGCATGCTAAAGGTGGGGAGAAGATAACTATGAATGAGTAACATTTGGAAGCTGGAAAGTTGACAATCGTATTATGTGGTATTTAAAAATTTGGTAAAACTATTGCTTCTGATAACTTCTAAAAGGTAGAAAATGCACCTAAAGAACTTGTGGCTTTGATCTGCTCTGCCTAGGTCAGCTCTTTTTATATTGGCTCTTCTCTATGTGTCTTCTCATTCAGGGACCCAGATTAATAAGGTAAACTGTATTTGGAACATTGCTAATCTTGAGGGAAAGGACAAAAATAAGAGACTGCACTGACCTTGCAAGCACATTTAAATTAATGCTCCTGTTGGGTCTGGTGTATTTCATATGCAGATCACACAGCCAAGCCTAACAATGGAGTGAATACATATACTCTATGTTAGATGAGGGAAGTATGGAGAATGTATAATTGAGCAGATAATTAGGATTAGAATCTACAACAGTATTTAATGGAATCATATGGCAACGTTTTTATATATATATATATATATATATATATATATATATATATATATATATGAAAATAGCCTTATTCAGGTATTTTTTTTTAATAAAAAAATACCAGTATTGAATTTCAGTAAATGCATTACTACTAGGATAGCTATGACAAGACCAGAAACAAAACACAAACATATATTAGGCTTTCATAAAAAGAGACCTATAAAGAAGAAGCAGAAAATGGTCTGTAATTCTAGTGCCCAGCTTACCTTTGTTATACTTAAAAATTTTTTAAAAGCAATACACACTATAGTTTGTCAAATTTACAAATAAAGATTTAAAAGTAATACACACTCTTGGTTAGAAAATCCAAAAATGAAAGGAGAAAGCCGCTTACTTCTAAGTCTCTTACTGAAGGCAACCACTAAAGGTATTAACAGCTTCTCGTGGTTTCTTCCAGAAAAATCTATGCCAAAAGGAGCATATATTTCTAAAAACTCATTAAATATATTTTCATTTTCTTTAAATAAATATAATCATATGCACTTTTCCATTACAGTACTTTTGAGTGAAACTAAACCCACTATAATCACAATGGTAATTTATTTTCTTGTCCATTATTTTTTCCTTTCAGCTGGTGTCCGAATGATCTACCCAGCATGCTTTGTTCTAGTCCCTCAGTCAGACATTCCTACTCCTAGCTCTGTAGGATCCTCTCACTGTTCAGCTTCTTGCTTGGGTGTCCACCAAGTGCCTGCTTCCACAAGAGATCCTGCTATGTCTTCGGTTACCCTTACACCACCTACGTCTCCTGAGGAAGTCCAAACAGGTATATTAATATTTTTTCTAGCACTAGTTGTAAGTCTGTTATTTTGAATATATCAGCACTTTAAAAAGAACTATTTTGAAGTAATTTCAGTTTCCATATACAATACAAAGAACTCGCTCATCCAGATTTCCAACTGTTGGAACCATTTGTTCCATCACCCTCTTTCGATGTATACATTCATTATCACTGGTCTTTTTCTGAACCATTTTGAGAACATGCTGCAGACATAATGCCCCATTACACCCAAGTACTCAGTGTATTTCCCAAACTTGAGAACACTCTCCTATATAACTATATTTTAATCCTCCAGATCAAGAAGTCAGCATTACTATAACACTATGATCAAGTTTACATCATCTGTTTGGATTTTTTGCTTTCTGTATTTTAAATATAGTAACATGCCTTTTACCTCAAAATGTATGGATGGATACCAGATAGCTGTGGAGTACATTGTGTAATTAACAAGCAAAAGACATAAAAACATATCCCATGCCCAAATAATGTTACTTTAAATGTACTTTTATTCTCCTATAGCCTATTCTTTTTTGTTTGTTTTCAGTTGATCCTCAGTCTGCCCAGAAGTGGGTCAAATTTTCTTCAGTATCTGATGGCTTCAGCTCTGATAGTACTAGCCACCATGGTGGGAAAATACCCAGAAAATTAGCAAATCATGTGGTGGATAGAGTTTGGCAAGAATGCAATATGAACAGGGCACAGAACAAGTACGTGTTTTCGTTTTCAGGTTTAAAATATTGCATGTTGGTAGTTACTTGTACATAGGAGATAAAGTATAAAGAGTCATTTGTATGACTTTTAAAAACTGATTTTTTTAAACTTCAGTTTTAATGATTAATTCATAGTTGTAGAACACCTTATAAATTCTAAAGAATTTTATGATTTCAAATCTTAGGAGGAAATATTCAGCATCATCAGGTGGTCTATCTGAAGAAGAGATACCTGATAAAGTAGCATCCTGGGATTTTGTTGAAGCCACACAAAGAACAAATTGCAGCTGTTTGAGGTAGTTTTGTTTGTTTGTTTGTTTGTTTGTTTTTTCCCAGTTGATTGATGTCTATGTGTGTGTGGTAGCTTCTTATGCTGTTGAATACTTAATGGCTCACTTTGAGCTAGCTTACCTAAATACAGTGTGTGAGGGTTTTTTTCAAAAGAAAATTTGAGGGAAAAAAATTAAGTGACTTGGAGCTGATAATAGAAATACATACAAATATATGCCATAGTCCTTACACAGTTATCAGCTGAACTGTGAAGGCTTGGTTTTACAGTTAAATAAAATGAATCTTATACTGGATTATAGTATATAGTATCTATAAGGTAAAAGCACACAAGTCTCTTGAGAAAAGAGTTTATAGATGGGACTGTGCCTGAGAAATTTCTCCTAGAAAAGGTGATATATGTAATATGCTAGATGAAAATTTCTACAGTCTTTTTTTTTTTAGGATTTTATTTATTTACTCATGAGAGACACAGAGAAAGGGGCAGAGGCATAGGCAGAGGGAGAAGCAGGCTCCCTGTGCGGAGCCTGATGGGGGACTCAATCCCAGGACCCCGGGATCACAACCTGAGCCAAAGGCAGATGCTCAACCACTGAGCCACCCAGGTGCCCCTCTGCAGTCCTTTTTAGAGTAAATATGGTATTAGGTTTTGTGCAGCAATTTATTATTATAACATCCTTCTGGGAAAACTGTATGTAAAATACTGAAATAAGATTCAGAAAGTATGATCCTACAATAGATTGAAGCTGCACTGTAAAAATACAAGCTTTCTAACAGACTGAATTACTTAAAAGATTGGTATAATGGATGAACTTGGAATTCTTTCAGCAGTTGTATTTCTATATTGGAGACTTGGTTATCAGAGATTGGTTATTAGAGGCATTCAGATTATATTGCCTAGAGGTTATTAAATCATACACTTTTGCAATCTTGTAAACAAGTAATGGCACTGACATCCCATAAGAGAAGTTATGAGCTAATAGTTGGCTACTCTTTTGTTACAGATGTGAGTGAAAGTGTGTTAGAGTGCAAGAATGGAGTGCTTGTGTGTTAGGGCCAGGTTTTTTTTTTTTTTTTTTTTTTTACATTGGCTTAGTTTGATTGAATTCAGTGACAGACTCTCAAGTGTTCGGTTTGTTTTTCCATAGGTTAAGTGTACTTACATAGATTCTTTGGATTAGAGACTGTATAATTTTTTTAAAGTCTAACAACTGTGTTAAAAACTTGTCTCTGTTGCTGACAGATTGGAATAAAAATTTGGATAGATTAGCTCTTGTTTAATAGTTGAGAATAGTTAAACATCATAGCTACTCGGGCTGGGGTTGGTGGGGGAGGGACCCAAACCTTATTTTGAAATGTAGAACTCCATGACATTATTTGTCTGAGACCAGAGATCAGTAGCTATGATATTGGCCAAATTTGGCTCACTGCCTGTTTTCATATGGCCTGTGAGATGAAAATTACTTAAATTTTTAATTAGAAAAAATTGAAGAAGAGTATTCTGTGACATGTGAAACTTACATAAAATTCAAATTTTAATGTCCATAAAGATTTATTGGAACAGAGCCACATCTGTTTATTTACATGTCAACTATGGCTGCTTTCACAGAGTTGAGTAGTTGGGACACAGACTATATGGCCTCCAGAGCCTAAAGTATTTACCATCTGGTCCTTTACAGAAATTTTCCAGTTCCTAGTCTAAGACCAGTAGAATGCTTAAATGAAATTAGGCTTTTCTTTCCATATATTGGCATTTTTATCAAGCAGCTCTTTTTTAGTTCCTAACCTAGAATCTTGCTTTATTCTTTTAGCAGTTTCGAGTATATTTGTTTAAAATGGTTTTAGAGGGGATGCCTCGGTGGCTTAGATGGTCAAGTGTCTGCCTTTGGCTCAGGTCATGATCCCAGGGTTCTGGGATTGAGTCCCACATCTGGCTCCCTGCTTAGTGGGGAGCCTGCTTTTCCCTTTACCTGCCACTCATCCTGCTTGTGCTTGCTTTCTATCTCTCTCTCTCTGATAGATTAATTAATTAATTAATTAATAAAAACTTTAAAAAATGGTTCAGAGGAAGACACTCAAAATGCATATGGATTGGTAAACAAATTTAAGTTTAAATTCTTGGTTCTAAGCTGAACTTTTATTTTTCAAAATTTACTGTATCTCATATTTCCAGAAATTCCTCCCAGATATAGAGAAATTTGATATAATGAAATTTTGTATAATCTCTATGTGTGACTTATTTTGGTAGATTTGCTCCTCTAGGAAATATGTTTATAATCATTTACGTTTTCTGCCCCACTATTGCATTTTGTGCTTCTAATTCCTCTTCCACTTCCCTCAAATTAGGTTCTCTTATTTAATTCTTACATGAGGCTTAAAATAGATGTTAAGCCATCATGTGTGAGTATTATCTTGCTGCCATAGAAGATAGGAAGTAGAGCATATATTGATAACTTGACTGTGCTAGTCAGCCAATTTGCTATCATATCTATCCCTGCCTTTTCCCTATTCTGTTCTGTATTGCAGAGGACTACATTTCCTAGGTTCTTTTGCTTTCCTTTCTACATGTGTTTGTTGTGTTTTTCCTCCTCCAGCTTTATTGAGATATAACTAACTAATAAATAGCATTATGTAAGTTTAAAGTATACAACATGGTGATCTGTCTAGTCCTATTTGCTTTCTGGTTTGGCTATGGGAGGCAATAATAGAAGATTGGTTAATGAGATGAGGAAAGAAGCCAGGGCATTTCCCCACCCCTTTTTTGAGCTAATTCCATCAGCAGTTCTGCGTCTCATTTGTGGCCCCTTCTTCTGTGGTCCCACTATGATTCTAACTAAACACTTCTCAGGATGGTTCTAACACCATCCCAAGCTTCATTGATGATGATACTATTTCATCTTAACAGTCCTTATAGTTCTAGAAGTCATATAAACAATCTGCATGAATATATAATGTATGATTTGAAGAAATTTAGATTATACAAATAGAGCTGAAGTTACCCTTGACCACTGTCAGTCTCTTTTCAAATGCTACTACCTTTCCCTAGAATTGACTACTTGTCAATTATTATCTTTCCACAGTTTTTCTATGATATTATTTTTAAAAACTTCTTGTTATTCTACTAAATGGAAGTACCATAGTATATTTAATCATTCTGGGTTTGATGGACAAATAGGTTGTTTCCAGAAGTTTTTTGTTTGTGTTTACTTTTAAAAAAAATAACACGTTTATGACTATCAATTATTTATTAGATTTTTTTGAACACTTATTCTATGATAGATGTCCTAGGCTCCAATACACTAGTGAATAAGGCTCCTGCTGTTATGAACCCTGTACACTAATGGGGTAGGTAATTATTTTAAAGAATTTTTAATCTTTTAAATTAATTTATTTTTAATCTTTTTAGATATTGAGAGTGATGAGTGCTAGGAAAGAAAATAATTCGGTGGGTGATGTGGTACAGAATTGTGGGAGAGGGGGCTGTTTAAATACTTCTGAATTCAAAAAGATCCTATTTTACTCCCATTTTCTAAATATGGGAGTGCTGGGTGTTTTGGTGCTTTCACTGATCTGAGAACAGTCCTCAAAATTATCTTTTTGCTTTTAGAGTAAGTGAAAAGACTAAAATTGTTTTAATTGGCATTTTTTAGTTATTAACGAGATTAATATTGCATTTGCATGTATTGAAATTAAGCTTTAGTCTGATAGAGTGTTCTTAAGAAAATTAGCACTTAGCAAGCTAAACAGAAAGTGATACAATAAATATCAAATGTTAACACTAAAATATTAGGAACTTTAATCAGTAGGAAAAAAAAATCTAAGGGGATCATTCTGTTGGATTTTACTTTAAGAACACAACTTCTTTTTTAGGACAATACTCCAAATTGGTTGAGTTCTATTATGAAATTCAGTTGCTTTATCTTAAAGAAGACTAGCTTTTTATTTTTTTAAGATGTAGTTATTTTTAGAGAGCGAGGTATGGGGTCAGGGAGAAGAGGGAAAGAGAGAGAGAATCTTGAGCAGACTCCCTCGTTGAATGGGAAGCCCGATGCGGCTTGATCTCACAACCTCAAGATCATGACCTGAGCTAAAACCAAAAGTTGGATGCTCAACCGACTGAGCCACCCAGGGCACCCCTAAAGTAGACTAGCTTTAAGGAAAGTGTCCACATAGACAAAAAGGGCTTTGTTTTAATGTTAATGAAATTTTAGAGAGCCACTGCTATTAGTATATGTCCTAAATTAATAGTTTCTTACCCTTATTAAAGGGTAAATGGATCTATGGCTGTGTACTTTTCATATCCCTTATATACTTGGAATATAACCTAATAGTTTCCCTTAGATCATTGGAGATATTATCTCTCCTTAGTGTCTTGCATAACTTAAGTCTTAACTTTTGGTCTCATCACTCATTTACACTCTTAAAAATTATTGAGTACCCCAAGGTGCTTTTATTTGTGTGGGTTAGTTACATCTATTTATGTCTATTTTAGTGGAATTTGAAAGTTCTGTTTAATTTATTAAAAAATACCAATAAACTCAGTACATACCAACATGAATAAAATACTTTAATAGAAATCACCTATATTTTCCAAAGTAAATAAAAATTAGAAGGATGGCATTGTTGTAGAGT
Source organism: Canis lupus dingo (assembly GCF_003254725.2). Taxonomy (NCBI): domain Eukaryota; kingdom Metazoa; phylum Chordata; class Mammalia; order Carnivora; family Canidae; genus Canis; species Canis lupus. The sequence continues at coordinate 35,872,978 of NC_064251.1, forward strand.
TTTGCAGCTCTCTTCAGTGGTTGAGCTTAATAGCAGATATCTGGATCCTCATCTGTTTCTGCAACCAATCTTGTGTATATTGTCTTAGTTGAAGTATGTAAAGAAAATCCAGCCTCACATAGCTATAGCTATGCAGTTGGGAAAGGGGCAGAGTATTTTAAATACCTTTTTCAGGTAATTGTGAATATACTTTGATACTACACCAAAATTTGACAAATGGTAGTGTCTTAAAGTGTAATCTAAAGTCTTAATGGGGGACACCGGGGTGGTGCCTCTTCAGCTCAGGGCATGATCCCGGGATCCAGGATCGAGTCCCACATTGGGCCGTTGCAGAGAGCCTGCTTCTCCCTCTGCCTGTGTCTCTGCCTCTCTCTCTGTGTGTCTCTCATGAATAAATAAATAAAATCTTAAAAAAGTCTTAATGTGTGATCTGAAACCATGTTAATCAAATTCTTGTACTTCATAATAACTGAATGGATCTTTTACTTATGCATGATTTTATAACATCATTCATCATTTGGAAAATACAAAGTCACTGCATTATGTGGATCCTTTGAATGTTGACACATTTTGTTATGTGGTATAAAAAATGCATTCATTAATATCACTGATGATCTCATCAGAAAAATCTTTTTAATATTGGGAAGTTGTGAACCTTATTGTTGCAGATAGTTTCCAAATTTTAATTCTTGCTTAAAAGCTTATATTTAATTATTTGTTCTTCCTTAAAGTGACTAATTTTTTAAATGAAGATAGTGTTCCATAAAAATATGGCTAGATTAGCTTGCAGCTCAATAAGGACTTTCCTTTAAATCAGCCATTGTTTTTATTATGTGGCAGAAATGCTTTATGTGTATTTCCTGTTTCTTTTTTTTAAAGGATGTTTTTGTTTTTTAAATAAACTCTACACACAAAGTGAGGCTTGAACTCATGGCCCCAAGATCAAGTCGCATGCTCTACCAGCTGAGTCAGCTAGATGCTTTTCCTAATTCTTTATATAGAATATATATGCAAAGACTGAAATTAAATAAAAATTACTCACTTTTAGTGTCTTTTGAAGGATATTCTCGAGTGAATCTGGCTTTAAAGAAAAATTGAGTGTGTAGTGATAACATAGTATACTACTAATAGTACCACTGCCTTAATTCATGTTTTGTTACCAGCAATTTTACTATCCTTTGCTTTTATAACATCATTATAAATACCAACATAATGAAAAGGACAAATAATGTCTTGATGCTATTATGATAATGGTTTGAGCCCTATACAACCCCTGAAAGAGTCTATGGGCCATACTTTGAGGACTTCTTTAGTAGATGCTAAAATGTTTGAATTAAATGAATAAAAACTGTCATGATATCTAATTATTCCTACTTTTTGTTTTTCCCTGTTTTTTTCTTTGCTTTCCTTCCCCTTGCCTGTTGTTATTGTTGACTATTGTCCTTTTTTACTTCTTCAGCTAGCCTAGAAGTTACATACTCTTGATTCTTTTGTAAATTGAATCAAACATTGATGCATTTGTTTTCTGTAAAGTCTAAAGGTAATCTTTATGTCTTTGTTTTCTTTATGGAATAGACAAGGGCCTTTGGACACTTTAATTTTGCTCCAGTTATTTTCTGTGTTACTATTTTTTTATGTTTCAGTTCTACCTTGTTTTGTTGTGAAAAATTTCAGACATACAGAAAAGAAAGTTGGATAGTGCATTCTTAGATAGCAGCCATCTATATTACATTTGCTTCATCTAGACTTCCTCTCTTACTGAATATTTGTAAAAATTTGAATGTTTTATTGACTTTGATTCATCTAAAATTATTATTTTGACCTATCAGTATAAAGTATTAATGAGATGCGTGGGGCCCTTTGTTTCATGTCTTCAAAATCTGGTGTATGTTTTATACTTGTAGCACATCTCAATTTGGACTAAACATATTTTGAGTTTTCAGTAGCCACATACGACTCTGGATACCATTGTTGGACAGCACAACTTTCTTTCTTTCTTTCTTTCTTTCTTTCTTTCTTTCTTTCTTTCTTTCTTTCTTTCTTTCTTTCTTTCACAGCACAACTTTAGAAATAGAACTACAACTAATGACTGGAAGATACAGAAAAGGGAAGTTTCTCTTCAACATAAATTATTATTATTTTTTAAAGATTGTATTTATTTATTCATGAGAGACACACAGAGGAGAGGCAGAGACATAGGCAGAGGGAGAAGCAGACTCCATGCAGGAAGCCCGATGTGGGACTCGATCCTGGGACTTGGATCATGACCTGAGCCAAAGGCAGACGCTCAACTGTTGAGCCACCCAGGTGTCCCAATATAAATTATTTTTTAACAGGGTGCATGGTTGGCTGAGTTTGAGGACTGTGGGACTCTTGATATCAGGGTTGTTAGTTTGAGCATACTGGGGATAGATTATTTAAAATTAAAAAAATTTAAAATTTATTTTTTAACAACTAGGGCTATTTAACAGTGAGTATTATAAGGTAATGTGAGCCTTGTCATTGAAAATATTCAAAGACAGGATGATCAGAGAAGAGATTATTCCTACATTGGAATATACTACTTGTTTTTTAATGATCAATTTTTTTATTAAAAGTTTTTGAATGCTATTTGAATAATTCAAATAATGCACATGAAATAAAATTAAAAACTGAATTCCCTAATATATGTATTTAGATCTGCCTGCTTTCTTTCATACAAATGGAATCATGTTATGTATACTGTTCTGCAACTTGCTTATTTTGATAAACAGTAATCATGAGTATTTTTTTATGTAGTGTGTATAGATCCCATTCTATTTTTAAGTTTATACTACTACATAATACTATGAAGATTTAACATTTTATGAGGGTGTTGCCTATGCTGCACTCTTCCTGAAGATTTTTATTTTATTTTAAAATTTTATTTATTTATTCATGAGAGAGAGAGAGACATAGGCAGAGGGAGGGAGTAGGCTTCATGAAGGAAGCCTAATGTGGGACTCGATCCCAGGACCCCAGGATTAGGCCCCGAGCCAAAGGCAGATGCTCAACCACTAAGCTACCCAGGCATCCCATTGCTGAAGATTTTTAAAGCAAGTCTTTTTTTTTTTTTTTTTTTTGAAGATTTTATTTATTTATTCACGGGAGACACAAAGACATAGGCAGAGGGAGAAGCAGGTTCCATGCAGGGACTCCAGGATCATGTCCTGAGCCGAAGGCAGATGCTCAACCACTCAGCCACCCAGGTGTCCCTAAAGCAAGTCTTAATATCGTTTCAGTCCTTCAGTATGCAACTTGAATATTTTAATTTTGTTAATTATTAATATTTTATTATTTTCTTACATAACTATGATTCCATTATCACACCTAAGAAGAAGAAGAATATTTTCTTAGTGTCATCTCCTCCCCTCTACAGATTTGTCTCATAAATGTCTTTTTGTTTTTTTTTTGTTTTGTTTTTTTTTTTTTTTTTTTCATAAATGTCTTTTTGTAGTTGGTTGGCTTGACAAGGATCTGGATAAGGCCTATACATATGATTATTAAGTCTTCTCTCTCTTGTAATTGCCTACTCCATTTTTATGACATTGCCTCTGTTGGAGAAACTGCGTCAGTTGTCCTGTGGAATGTTCCACATTCTGGGTTTCTCAATTTGTCATATATTATAACTTGTTCTTTTAGTGTCATTTAATTTCTTCCTTTATCCTTTGCGTTTCTGTAAAAGTTAGTTCTAGAGCTGTGCTGTCCAGTTCCAGCTATGTTAATCACCAGTGGCTAAAGTATTTGGATTTATTTATTATTATTTTTTAAAGTTTTTATTTACTTATTCATGAGAGACGCACAGAAAGAGAGAGAGAGAGAGGCACAGACACAGGCAGAGGGAGACTCAGGCTCCATGCAGGGAGCCTGACATGGGACTCCATCCCAGGTCTCCATGATCAGGCCCTGGGCTGAAAGCAGCACTAAACCACTGAGCCACCCGAGCTGCCCAAGTATTTGGATTTAAATACACTTAAAAATTCAGTTTCTCAATTGAACTAGCCACATATCAGGTCTTCAGTAGCCACTTACAGAACATTTCTGTCATTACAGAAAATTTTGTTGGACAGTACTATCTAGAGGCTTAATGCATTCACGTTCAATTTTTACAATTTTATTTTTGTCATTTTTGAGAGAGAGCACACACATGTGTGAGCTGTAGGTGGGAGCAGAGGGAGAGAGAATCTTAAGCTGGCTCCACACCCAACATGCAGAGCCAGACACTAGGCTTGATCTCAGGACCCTGAGATCATTACCTGAGCTGAAATCGAGAGTCGGACGTTTAACCATCTGAACCACTGACGTGCCCCTCAGGTTCAATATTTTTGATGAGACTACTTCATGAGTGGGCTGTGTTGCTTTGTATTATGTTATATCAGAAAGCACAGGTCAGGGATCCCTGGGTGGCGCAGCGGTTTGGCGCCTGCCTTTGGCCCAGGGCGCGATCCTGGAGACCCGGGATCGAATCCCACGTCGGGCTCCCGGTGCATGGAGCCTGCTTCTCCCTCTGCCTGTGTCTCTGCCTCTCTCTCTCTCTGTGTGTGTGACTATCATAAATAAATAAAAATTAAAAAAATATATTAAAAAAAAAAAAGAAAGCACAGGTCAGATTGTTCCACTTTTAATAATTGGTTAGATTGTTCCACTTTTAATAATTGGTTGAGATTGAGGTGATGAGCCTGACCCCTCATTTAAAATTTACAATGATTAAAGACAGTTTTTTGGGCAGCCCTGGTGGCGCAGCGGTTTAGTGCTGCCTGCAACCCACGGTGTGATCCTGGAGACCCGGGATTGAGTCCCGCGTCAGGCTCCCTGCATGGAGCCTGCTTCTTCCTCTGCCTGTGTCTCTGCCTCTCTCTCTCTATGAATAAATAAATAAATCTTAAAAAAAAAAGACAATTTTTCTTCTTTCTTTGAAACCTCTGATCTCTTTTTCTTATTACATTGGCTAAAACTTTGAATAAAGAGATGCTTGGGTGGCTTAGTTAAACATCCAACTCTTTGTTTCAGCTCCTCAGGTGGTGATCTCGAGGTCATGGGATTAAGTCTTGTATTGGGCTCTGTGCACGGTGTGGGCTCTACTTCAGATTCTCTCTCCTCCTCCCTCCTACTCCCACTCCCACTGCCACTCATTCTCTCTCAAGTAAATTAAAAAAAAACTTTCAAAAAATTATTGAATATAAATGTTGACTTAATATTTTTGCTTTGTTCCCAGTTTTAGGGATGAATTATTCAGTCTGTTATCATTAAATAGGATATTAGCTGTAGTTTTTCATAGATGTCCTTTATCAGATTAAGTTTTAGTCCTTGCATTTTGAGTCTTTTTTACAATGAATTATCTGTTTAATTTTGCCAGATGTTTTTCTGTACTTAAGGAGATAAATTTTTTTTTTTTTTACTTAAGGAGATAATTATATGGTTTTATTATATTACTGTGGTAAATAATATTGATTTCTATTGGATGTTATGCCGTACATTCCCGGTACAACTCTCATTTAGTCATGATGTATTATCCTTTTATATATTATTGGGTTGCTGATATTTTATATCTGTATTCTTGAGGGATATTGTTCTGTGATTTTCTTTTCTTATAATATCTTTGCTTTTGTTATCAGGTTAATGGTGGATATTTCCTGTGTCTTTTTGAGATAATTCCAGTTTTATTTGATAACTTTCATGCTTTCCCCCCCACCCCGTACATACGTCTGAGACTCTGTACAGAAGGATGTTCAGCATGTTTCCTGAGTAGACAGGGTTCTTCAAAGAAGTACATACAATTGCTTTATCATACTCTTTGTGGTTATCTCTTATATAACAAGACCATTAATAAAGTAAATTTTAAAAGAAAACTTAAAAAATCTAATGAATACTGAATCCTTCAACTTTGTATTTCTCTACATTTTTTTTTGCCTAGTTTCTTAGTTTAAAAAAATGTTATATACATCACTGTCAGTTCAGTTTATTTCAAGGTGCACAGTATTTTTACTACACTTAAAGAAATCTTAAACTCTGAACAAAAATTACTAGGTTTTTAGGTGTATAATTTTAAGTTTTTTGGTTTCAAATTTGCTTCACATTATGAGGAACATGATTCTTTTAAGCATTTTCCTTTGCTTTTCCAGTTAGCTGATTCTTTGTAATGGTAAGCATTAGGAGAAGGAAGGTACTGACTGTGTAGGGCCCATCAGTCAGTTGCAATGCTATCCAGAATGATTTAACTTTTTTTCTGTAGGGTAAGTTTTCTAGCTGGTTGCTATAAAATTGTAGATGTTTATTGAGCTCAGCCAAGGCTTTTATTTATAACAATTATTCTGAAATAGGTATATTCATAAATGAATGAATTTCAGCTCTTTCTCTACTTCTTTATCTTAAAATAGATAGAATTTTATCTCTGTATTTATTCAGATACTAAAATATTTAGGTTACTTAAGGTAAGCCATCTTGGTTATCTGATCACATAGCTACTAAATGAGCAGAAGAGAATTGGCTTTTATGAATCTTTTTGCAATTCTTCATTTTAGGTTACTGAACAAAGTATTTTTTTCCATGTAAATTCAAACTACATAAAAAAAAACACATGAAATGTCTAAGTGAATTGTGTGCTTTGATATAATAATGATACTGTGAACATTAAACCTTTTCTTTTAATTTTTCAGGCACAAAAGTCTCAAACCAAGAAATCCTGGACAACAAGGACAGGCACCATCTTTAAGTCAGCAACAACAAGTACTTCCTAAGCACAAGACCAATGAAAAACAAGAAAAGAGTGAAAAACCCCAGAAACGCCCCTTGACTCCTTTTCACCATCGTGTATCTGTTAGTGATGATGTTGGCATGGATACAGATTCAGCTAGCCAAAGACTTGTGATCTCCGCCCCAGACAGTCAAGTGAGATTTTCAAACATCCGAACTAATGATGTAGCAAAGACTCCTCAGATGCATGGCACCGAAATGGCAAATTCACCTCAACCACCCCCACTTAGTCCTCATCCATGTGACGTGGTTGATGAAGGAGTGACTAAAACACCTTCAACTCCTCAAAGTCAACATTTTTATCAAATGCCAACACCAGATCCCCTGGTTCCTTCTAAACCAATGGAAGATAGGATAGACAGTTTATCCCAGTCTTTTCCAGCTCAATTCCAGGAAGCTGTAGAACCTACAGTATATGTTGGTACAGCAGTAAACTTGGAAGAAGATGAAGCTAATATAGCCTGGAAGTATTACAAAGTCCCAAAGAAAAAAGATGTAGAGTTTTTACCACCTCAGCTTCCAAGTGATAAATTCAAGGATGATCCAGTTGGACCTTTTGGACAGGAAAGTGTAACTTCAGTTACAGAGTATGTATTTTTTTAATAGTCACTACTTATAATTTAAGAGTAGAAATGATGTAAGTTCTTGATACTAGAACTCCAGAATTAGTTTTGGAGTAGGATTTAGAATAATCCTTTAAATATTAGTTTTTCATAGTTTTTTTACTGTGTTTTTTTTTTTTTTCCCTCAGGGAACCTATTTATTGTGAAATATTAGTCACAGAAAAAAGTGGAGAAAATAATATCGTTTATCAACCAACTTAAGGATTTTGCATATAATTAGAACTTCTGTGTACTATTTTTCTTCCTCCGTTTTTCTTTCCTCTGTCCTAAATTTGGTATTTATATCCTTTCTATAAATGTTTTTATACACGTACCTCAGTCAATTCATTTTGATTGCTCTATAGTATTTCTTTGTTATGAATATACATAATTTATTTACTTTTGAAAAGATGGACATGTTGGGGTATTTTTCATTTTTTTTCTGGTTACATAGGATATAGCCATGAACTTTTTTGTACACCTTTCCTCGTGTATTTGTGTAAGATTTCCCTAGGTAATAATCTAAAAGTGGAATTGCTGGGCCATTGGTATGTCCATATTCAGTATTAAGGGTTGTTGCCAAGTTGGCTTTCCACCTATACCAGTTTAAACCCTCATCGACCAGCAGTGTATGAGAATAGTTTTTTCTTCAGTGTTTGGTATTACAAGACTTTTAATTTGGCTAATTTTCTGTGTGCTGAAGGGCATCTTACTGTCTTAATTCATGTTTTCGAGATTTGTAGCAAGATCAAGCATCACTTAAAATGTCATTGAACATTTAGATTTCCTCTATATAAATAGATATCCTTTATTCCATTTTTCTTTTCCTTTTTTCCCCCAATTCTTTGCACGTTCTCGCTATTAATCTTATATTAGTTATATGTGCCACAGATATCTTCCGCCTTTTTATGGTTTGCCTTTGTGACATACTTTATGTGGTAAGCTCTTTGGGTCTCTCTTTACTATGTTATTCTGATAACATTTATATTCTGTCCCATAAGCCTTTTGCATTTTTAGCTATAGACTTTTCTAAAAGGTGAAAGTCACCCAACAAAACACCATTATAGTCATTAAAAGTATCTTCGTACCATTTCAAGACCAAGTAGTATGCAAAGATTGTATTTCTTCTGTATTACCCTGTTAGCAAAAGTATTGAGTCTTTTTTTTTTTTTTTTAAGATTTTATTTGTTTATTCATGCGACACAACGGAGAGAGGCACAGGCACAGGCAGAGGGAGATGGAGAAGCAGGCGTGCCATGCAGGGAGCCTGACATGGGACTTAATCCTGGGTCTCTAGGATTGCACCCTGGGCTGAAGGCGGCACTAAACTGCTGAGTCTTTTCTTTAGCTTAGAATTTAAAAATTTACAAGAATATGTGCAGATATAGTAATCTTTTGTTCAGTCCTTATATTGGGCATTTGCGGACAGCTGGCTCAGTTTGAAGTCTTTTTTTTTTTTTTTTTTTTTTTTCGTTTTTTTTTTCCCCCCTGTGTCTTGCTGCTGGGAAGTTCTCTTCTTGTATAATATCTGCATTTTTTTTTCCTCATTCACTGTGGAACCTCTGTAATTCACGTGTTGAGCTTCTGTATTTTCTCTCATTTTCCATTTGTTTTTTTCCTTTATATTCTAAGAGGATTTCTCAGATTTCTTCTAGGCCTTTCTTGAAGTCTTAAAATTTATTGCTCATGTTTTATTTCTGACTTTTTTTAAAAAGTTCATCCTCTTCTTGTTTAATGTTCTATATTTCTTTTTTTTTTAAGATTTTATTTATTTATTCATGCTAGGCAGAGACACAGGCAGAGGGACAAGCAGGCTCCATGCAGGAAGCCCAATATGAGACTCGATCCCAGGACTTGGGGATCAGGCCCTGAGTCAAAGATAAGACACCCAACCGCTGAGCCACCCAGGCGTCCCAACTTTTTTGTCTTTAGAATTACTTTATTTTCATCTTTTTACTATCCTGCCTCTCATCACTTTTTTTTTTTTTTTTTTAATGATAGTCACACAGAAAGAGAGAGAGAGAGGCAGAAACATAGGCAGAGGGAGAAGCAGGCCCCATGCACTGGGAGCCCGATGTGGGATTCGATCCCGGGTCTCCAGGATCGCACCCTGGGCCAAAGACAGGCACCAAACCGCTGCACCACCCGGGGATCCCTCTCATCACTTTTTTAAATAATTATTTCTTTATAAACTTTTTTTTTTTTTTTTATTGAGAGGAAGAGAGGGGCAGAGAGAAACTTAAGCAGGCCCTATGCCCAGCTCAAAGCCCAGTGGTGGTGGTGAGGGAGATGCTCACAATTCTGAGATCATGACCTGAGGTGAAATGAAGAGATGCTTACTTGACTGAGCCACCCAGGTGCTCCTCTTCACACACATTTTATTTCATTTATTTTTAAAGGTTTTATTTATTCATGAGAGACACAGAGAGAGAGGAAGAGACATAGGCAAAGGGAGAAGCAGGCTTCACGCAGGGAGCCCGATGTGACACTTGATCCCAGGACCCAAGGATCACGACCTGAGCTGAAGGCAGACAGACGCTCAACTGCTGAGCCACTCAGGCATCTCTCTTCATACACATTTTAGAATAAAGGAAGGAATAGGGGAGCTGATTGGCAGGCCTTAGTAAATAATTTAGTTATTATCAGTTCTGTGTACTGTTTTATGATAACAGTGTTGGGAATGATTTGGAGGAGAGGCCTGGTGCCTAAATTCCAGAATGAAGAGGATGTCAAGTCTTGGGTCTTTACCAGGTAGCTTGTTCATTTTTCTTAGAAAAGAAACCCTTTTTTTCCCTTCCATTTTCAGCTTTTATTTTCAATTCTGTTTAAAGATACAGGTCCAGATTTTCTCTTATTTTAGGGGGGCAGTTTGTTTATATAGGTTGCCTGTAGTCCCCTCTTGCATATTCTATCTAAGCTATGTGCTTTCTCTCCTCTATTTTCATTGATTTCGAGCTTCCCTGAGACTAAGCAAAATTAAAATGTCTGACCCATTTGTAGCCTCTCTTATTTTCTCTACTGTTAAAGACATATTTTCTTTTAATATTCCTTATTATTTTAGTAAACAAAACTGAGTGCCTTACTTATCTAGCTCTTTGAATCTTAAAAGTATTTTAATTTTTTTTTAAGATTTTAATTTAATTTAATTTATTTATTTGAGAGAGAGCACAAGCAGCAGGGAGAGGGAGAGGAAGAAGCAGACTCCCTGCTGATCGGAGAGCCAGATGAGGGACTCCATCCCAAGACCCTAGGATCATAGGATCTGAGCCTATGGGGTAGGCGCTTAACCAACTGGGCCACCCAGGCGCCCCGTCTTGTTTTGTTTTAATTAAAACTAATTTGGATATGAAATTTAGGAACTTCAGGATACCCTTAGGATCATGGAAGAAAACTAGCTTGTTTAATAACTAGTCAGGGGGGTCTCTTGAAAGCAAATTTAGGAACTTCAGGATACCCTTAGGATCATGGAAGAAAACTAGCTTATTTAATAACTAGTCAGGGGGGTCTCTTGAAAGCAAATGATTCTTAGAAATAAGTCTTAAAAGATCTTAGTCTTATTTGTGCTGAATATAATATAAACGTTCAACTCTTGTCTGAAACTACTGTTGGTTTCCTTGTTTCCATATCTCTCTGCATATATTCTCTACACAGTAGAGTGATCATTGTTAAACATTGTTACTCATTTGCTTAAAACTCTTTAGTAGTTTCCCTTTACGTTTAGAATAAATTCCAAACTCTTGGGATACCTGGGTGGCTCAGTGGTTGAGCATCTGCCTTTGTTGTTTTGTTTTTGTTTTTAAAGATTTTATTTATTTATTCATGAGACAGACAGACACACACACACACACACACACACACACACACACAAACAGAGAGAGAAGCAGGCTCCATGCAGGGAGCCTAATGTGGGACTTGATTCCGGGTCTCCAGGATCAGGCCCTGGACTAAAGGCGGCGCTAAACTGCTGAGCCACCCAGGCTGCCCACGCATCTGCCTTTGGCTCAGGTTGTGATTCCGGGGTGCTGGGATTGAGTCCTGCATCAGGCTCCCTGCCGGCAGCCTGCTTCTTCCTCTGCCTGTGTTTTAGTCTCTCTCTTGGTCTCTCATGAATAAATAAAATCTTTAAAAAAAAAAAAAAAATCCAAACTCTCTTTCCTCATCTGTAAGATTCTGCCCAGTTCCTACCTAGCTCCTTACTCTTACCTACTACTCCTATGTGCTTCCTGACTTAATGACTTCAGCTTTCTTGCTCTCCCTTTAGAAAGCCAAGCTCATTCCTAATGGCCTTTAGAATTGTATTACAGGTGGGGAAACAGCTGGCTCCTTATTATTCAGCTGTGCTGAAAAGTTACCTTCTCTGGAAGTATTTTCTTGACTCTTTTATCTTAAACTATGGCTTTTCTTCACTCCCTAGATCACTACCTATCTTGTACACTGCTTTCATTTTTTTCCTTTATATATAACATCTGAAACTACATGATGTATTTGTTAATTATCTTTCCCGTATTAAAATGTAAGCTGTATGAGAGCAAGGACTCTCCGTCTTGTTTATTGCTGCATTCCTCCAGTATATACCCCCTCTCCCGAAAAATTCTAGACCCATAGTAGACATTCAGCAAATGTTTGGATAAATGAAACAATAGTATGGCCCTATGATTTTAGAACTTGTTTCCTTTCTAGATGATATTTTCTTACCTAATGTATATAAAATGTAGCATTTTGAATATATTTAGTTTTACAAACTTAAAGGGTAAGTTTTTATGGGCATATCATATTCATAAGAACCAAAAATCCTAGCCATAACTTTAAATAACTATATTAGCTGCTTCTGTGCATGAATATCTATAAGTGAAATGAAATGAAGATCTCTTAGAAGTTAATGCAGTTTAACTTTAGAATCTTTTCTGAAATTATTTGACGTTTTCCTCATTCAAGAAGAATGAGAAGAAAGAAGCGTAATGTAGAACGGTAACGTGCAGAGTAGAATGGTGCTGGGTCATGACTATGTAAGTTAGGGAAATAACATGCTTCTGTCTGTTCCTGGTCATCCTTTTTTCCTCTTCATAAAAAGAAAAGACTGAATAAAAAGTTTTTTTTTTTTTTTAAATTCTGTGTCTCATGTGAGTATTGTTTTGGTTACATCAGTTACCAAAATGGGTATTGTCTCACAATTTACTTTTAGATAGAATCCTTTTTATTACTATTGTAGATTAGACTATGGAAAAATATCACTTCAGCTGCTTAGCTACTTGAAATATGAACTAAAACATTTATGGAATATAATTGTTCTATATTTGATAGGTTACAAGTTTTTTGGTTTTATGTTTTAATTATCTGGATGATTCTTTTCCTTTTGTAGTTAACTGTTCTGTGGCAAAAGTTCTCAATTGGGGCAGTTTCTTACTCCTTTACTCATACTTTCCAGGTGACATTTGACAGTGTTAGAGACAGTTTAGATGATCATAATTGGGAGTGTGCCACTATTTGGTAGGTAGAGGCCAGGGATGAAATGTCCTACAATATATATAGGACAGTCCTTAACAACAGAGCCCAAAATGTTAATAGTGTTGGGGTGCTTTAATATCATGAATCACTTTTAACGGAAATTTGAACTCTAGAATAAATTATTAAAATAGGCCAAACCTGTTTACTGATTAGTTTTACTAGGGAGATGCCCCATACTATTATTCAGTAAAATACTTGGCATGGGCCTTGATGTTTGCATTATGCTAAAGCAAAAGTTTTGTTTTTTTTATTTCATATGTTAAAAGGATCTTGTTTGGGGATCCCTGGGTGGCGCAGCGGTTTAGTGCCTGCCTTTGGCCCAGGGCGCGATCCTGGAGACCCAGGATCGAATCCCACGTCGGGCTCCCGGTGCATGGAGCCTGCTTCTCCCTCTGCCTGTGTCTCTGCCTCTCTCTCTCTCTCTCTCTCTCTCTCTCTCTCTTTCTCTGAGTATCATAAATAAATAAAAATTAAAAAAAAAAAAAGGATCTTGTTTGGATAGCTTAGTAATTCAGGTCCTGCTATTAATGTTACTTGATTTAACAATAATGTCATGAGGATCATCAGATATCCCATCATTAAAATAAATTCTATGAATTAATGTTCTCTCTTGGTGGCATTTAAACAACCTTTCTAAATTCTTTATAGAAGCATTGTATAGCTTTAAAGATATCATATGATCTTTTCTAGTCATAGAATAATCCATTCAGAAGTCTAGATTGTTTTATATATAAATAAGTTTCTGAGTTATTACCTAGACATTGTTATTTCTAATCTTTTTCCATAGTTGAGTTTTGTATTTATTTAGTATTCATTCATTCATTCATTCATGAGACACAGAAAGAGAGGGGCAGACATAGGCAGAAGGAGAAGCAAGCTCCATGAAGGGAGCCCAATGCAGGACTCGATCTTGGGACTTGATCCCAGGACCCTGGGACCACGCCCTGAGCCAAAGGCAGACCCTCAACTGCTGAGCCACTCAAGTGTCTCCATAGTTGAGTTTTGAAAGTTTATTTATTTATTTAATAAATAATTTATTGGTGTTGAATTTGCCAACATACAGAATAACCCCCAGTGCTCATCCTGTCAGGTGCCCCCCTCAGTGCCCGTCACCCATTCACCCCTACCCCCTGCCCTCTTCCCCTTCCACCACCCCTAGTTCATTTCCCAGAGTTAGGAGTCTTTATGTTTTGTCTCCCTTTCTGATATGAAAGTGTATTTAAATATATGACAGTTAATTAGGGGGCTGTTGTAACCTCTAAATTATTTCATCCTTAGGAACATTATCTTTTTTTTTTAATTTTTAAAAATTTATTTATTCATGAGAGACCCACAGAGAGGCAGAGACATAAGCAGAGGGAGAAGCAGGCTCCATGGAGGAAGCCCGATGTGAGACTTGTTCTAGGGACTCCGGGATCACGCCCTGAGTCAAAGGCAGATGCTCAACTCCTGAGCCACCCAGGCATCCCCATTATCTTTCTTTTTAAATTCATATTCCTCAAAGATATATTTTATCATTTTGAATAAAACTGAAGTTTCTCTACTCTAGTATGCAAGATGCTGTAAGGCACTGTCAGTATAAAATAAATTTGCTCCTGGCCCTAAATGAAATTGTAATCTAATGGAAAATAAAATTCAATTCTCTGATAGAAGTACATATAAAATATGTTAGGGATGGAGAACCAGAGTGAAGAAGAGTTTAATTCCCATTCATGAAGATCCAGAAGTTTATATACTTGGGTAAGGATAGATTCCCAGATGTTGCTTAGTAGTTTGGTATGTCATGATAAGAAATTAGACCTGAAAGGTGGAGTAGGGCTATATAATGGAGTAGCAAAATATTGTTTATAAGCTTATATATTATCCTTGAGATGATAGGGGCACTGTTGCTAGTTTTTTTGAGGAAGATAAAAACAGGGTTTTGGAAAATAAGCATTTTATAAATATTAATCAAGTAGCATTATTGAAAGATTGTTTGGAATGAAGAGATATATATATTTATGAAAGGACATTAGTTTGGACATCAAGAATAGCTCAGGTATAAGGTGATTGAAGGCCCAAGGAAAATTAGAAAGAGATTGTTAGGGATGTGTGGAATTTTTTTTTTTTTTTTTAGATTTTTATTTATTCATGAGAGAGACTGAGAGACCGAGAGAGAGAGAGAAAGAGAGAGGCCGAGACATAGGCAGAGGGAGAGCCTGGCTCTCTGTTGGGAGCCTGCTGCAGGACTCAATCCCAGGACTCCAGGATCACAACCTGAGCTGAAGGCAGGCAGTCAACCACTGAGCCACCCAGGCGTCCCAGGAATGTGTGGCTTTTGTGGGTGTAGAGTAGACTGAAGAGCTGTAAAGGAATGGTAAAGTAGAGGAGTAACAGGAGAGTTAAAGACCATATTTATTTTATGAGGGAAAGAGGAGGAAAAACAGATTTGAACACTTCTACCTTTTTATTTACTTTAGACTAAATCTTAAGCTTAATTTCTAGGATTTTTTTTTAAAGTTAAAGAAATGTTAATCCTTTGTTATCTTGAAGGAGAAGGATTGGGAAATTTAAATGTTTCAGCTATGCCTTGGTGTACAATATGGCTTAACTATGTGCTTGTAATACATATACATTATAAATTAGTGAATTCAGTTTTATAAGTCTGCTTAAAGGTTCAATCAGGCAGTTGTCAAGTGTCTGAAACTTAGGAGAGGAAACTTCTGTTAACCCAGTGGGAATAATGTATAATGCAAAGAGCAACAAGAATGTATCAGTATAAAAAGAACTTTTAAAATGAAAGTTGACTTTTACCAGGTGTATGCCATTTTAGAAAGCGAGGAAGGAGAAATTTGGACATTTATTTATGTTAAGTGAAAACTCAATTTCCATTTGGTATAAATAAAGTTTTCCATTGATTGCTATTTATGGGTGCCACTGTGCTTCCATAATAGGTGGATAAACAAAAGAAAGCAATACTTAGTTTAATTAATTCTAGGTAATATTGTCATATCTTGTCTGGAAGAATTTTTATTGAATAAAACTTGAAAGCATGTGCTACTCTAAGCTATGTTAAATTCTCTACAAAAATATTTTAGGAGGGGTGGTTCAGTTGGCTAAGTGTCCAACTCTTGATTTTTGCTTAGTTCATGACCTCTCAGGGTGGTGAGATCAAGCCCCTCATTGGGCTCTGTGTCAGTCTGTTTGAGATTCTCTTCCTTTCACACTCCCCCTTCCCAGCTCACATGCACAGGCATTCTCTCTCTCTCTCAAATAAATTACAGTTGATGAGTAATAAAAAAGTAATTTCAGTTTTCTTTGGGGTTTGCAAAGCTTCCTGTACATGGCTGTACCTAGTCCTCTTCCAGTTTGTATTTAGCTTTTTATCTTATTGAAACTATCTCTGTAGTTAACCATTTGGCTATATGTGAAAGTTTCTTTTAGAAAAGGAGAGGTGTTATTTCTGTTTCATAAAAGTACATGTATACTAAATAATTGGAGAGTGATGAAATAACTTTGAGTTTTTAATCCAGCATCTTTTAAAAATCACAGTTTTTTCTATTATGATTTTTAAATATAGATGGATGTGTAATGTAAATTATATTTTAAAATTTGTTGTGACTTGATACTCTTGATATTATTAACTACATTTAAATTCTTTGCATATCCCAATGTCTGTGAGAATCATTCAATAAAATAACAAGTTGTCTTTAGGCACTGCATTTGGTTTACTCATTTTTATTCTTAACAGAGCCCTATGCAGTAGCATTGGTTCTTTTAATGTTACTGCACACTAATTTAACTACCTATGTAAACAGTGTGGCAGTTTTCCTGCTTCTGCCAGAGGACAACTTAATATGAAAAAGATTTGTTTTATTCAGCCCTACACAGAGTAGTAGAGTTTTTCAGGTTGGTGGTGGGGAGGGGGAGTGGAATCTTACACTTTTCCCTTATGAATAGTTACTTGAATATACATACTTAAAATCCATCTAGCCCCTAACCTTGCTATATTACCTTAGCAAACCGTTTGTTTCCCCATAATTTACACATCAAAGTCAGAGAACATACCCTTTATTTCCTATCTTAAAAGGTTAATTTAAGTATTAAAATCTGTCAGAGTAGATGGAAGAACCAGTTTTAGAGTATTTATGTTAGAAGCTAATAGTTCAAAAAACAGTTATTTAGGGTCTAACATGGTAAGGTATAAAAGCTACTCTTAAATATTCATTTATAGAACAGAACTATTCTAACAATTGTGAAACATATCCCTGTTGACTAGTTAGCACCATGTTCTCATGGAAAAAAGTTTTTGTAGACTTAGGATTTTAGTTTTGGTGATAAATCTAGCATATTGGGAATAAAAATGGCATATATGATATTTGATAGCATATTAGGAAATATCAATTATGTTTGATGGCCTATATTTCAACCTTAGCTTGCAAGAGTATAGAGTGCTTCTCGTGCTGGGCATTGGTGAATAGATTTAAAAATCCGATATCCCTCTCATTCAGAGATTTTATGAGCTAGCAAATGCCTTCATCATTCTCACATCTTACATCTCTTAACGACTTTCTGTCTTAAATTACAGGACAGATAAGTGGCAGCAGTGTCACTTTCTGACAAAGATGGTTTATTTCAAAGTACAGGCTATTGTATTTTAGGGTTATTACGCAACCACAACATCTCTATCCTATGTGGCTTTTAGATATTCATTTAGGAAATATATATTGAGTAACTTATACATGCCACACACTGTTCTAGGCATTTGAGTTAATTTAGTGAACAAAAACAAGCTCCCCATCATTTAGGGGCTTATATCCTAGTGAGAGTGACAATCAACTATGAACATAAGCAAGTTATAAGTGCTATAGAGGAAAAAATAGAGCAGGGCAAGGGGGTTCAGTGTTGAGGCAGTTGGGCATTTTGCAATTTTAAATAAGGACTCGTACATAAAGTGACATTTAAATAAAACTCTTAGCAAGTGAGGAAGATGGCCATGCTGATATTTGGAGAAAGAATGCTCCAAACAAAAGGGAATAGCCAGGAATGTGTCTGGTCTGTTAGAGGAACATCAAGCAAATTCTTGGAAGCAGAATGAGAGGGGAAGTAGAATAACAGAAGATGAAGTTGGAGAGGAAAAGAGGAGAAAGATCATGGAAAGCTTTGGTAGGATTTTAGTTTTTATTCAGAATAAAATAGTCCTTATAGGATTTTGACTATGGTTTGCTTCTTTCTGGCAGCGTGGGAAACTCAGTTTTATAAACCACAGAAAACATGAATCTGGGAGTCAAAAAGTATCTTACACAAACCAAAATCAAATCATTCAGTATTCACATTCACCCAGCACCCTGGTCTTCAGAAAGAGAAAAGTCCTGATGCTTTCCAGGATTCTGGTGGTGCAGATCAGCTTGTTGTGATTTCTCCTTCTCTTAACCTAAGATTTCAGCTTTCTTTGGTGTCAGTTTCTTACTATTTTGTGTTTCCAACTTCACTGTTGTCTCCTGTCTTGTTCTGTTGTCCTTTGTCATTTTACTGGTTATTTTAGGAGAGTACAAAGAAACATGTTTATTAGTCACCATGTGAAACCATAAGGCTGATAATATAAAAATAGATTTTCCAATATGATCAGAAAAAACCTCTGAGGTACTTGCACTGAAACTTGCCATTATAAAGCCTCTTGTCAGAATTAATAATTATTATGTTTTTTCATGAAACAAATCAGATCTTTAAAAATTTTAAACAATCCATTCATGCAGTATGAAAAGGATAATCGCCTTTGTTGTAGTATAAATTGTATAAAGCTACTCTTGTCTCAACCATTTAGCCCACATTTTGAGAGTTCCTGTCCTGGAGCAGTTTTGATTTAAGAGTACCTTTAAGTTAATGGATTTGGATAAGGTAGTACATTTTAGGATTTGGGAACAGAATGGATTACCAAAAGGGTATATTTTGGTGGAAAGAACATATAGAGAGAGGAGGCCTAGCTTTTAGCTTCATTTCTCTGTTGCTGAATTTGAGGCTTTAATAAATCACATAACCTTTCTATACTTTGGTTTCTTCATTTATAAAATGAAGGATTGCAGGTTAGATCACTTTAATCCTGAAAACTTTATGATTCTTAAGTCATATTGGAATTTTTTCTGCTTTTATGGAAAATAAAATTAATTTTCTAATTTTTTTTTATGCAGGTTAATGGTGCAATGTAAGAAACCTTTAAAAGTTTCTGATGAATTAGTACAGCAATATCAAATTAAAAATCAGTATCTTTCAGCAATAGCATCTGATGCAGAGCAAGAATCTAAAATCGATCCATATGCATTTGTTGAAGGAGATGAGGAATTCCTTTTTCCTGATAAAAAAGATAGACAAAATAGTGAGAGAGAAGCTGTAAAAAAACACAAGGTGAGTAAAAGAAATCAGAGTATACCACAGGGTCACTGAAGATTTGTAACACTGCATATAGTACCATACTTCTCTTTTTTTTTTTCTTTTAAAATAAATTTTAAAAAATAGAAGAGATTTATCATTAGGAAAAAAATTTTTTTTGAGAACAAGGGGGAGCAAGGTGGGGGAGACTGGGAGAGAGAGGGTTATTTTTTTTTAAGATTTTATTTATTTGAGAGAGAGCAGGAGTGGGGAGGAGGGGCAGAGGGAGAAAGTAAAGCGGACTCCCCGCTGAGCAGGACGCCTGATATGGGGCTAGATCCCAGGACCATGAGATCATGACCTGAGTTGAAGGCAGATGCTTAACCAACTGAGCCACCCAGGTGTCAAAAGAGAGAGGGAGAGTGTGAGTGAGTGAGTGTGAGAGAGTGTGAGTCTTAAGTAGGCTCCTCACCCAGTGCACAGCCTGACATGGGGCTTAAGCTCGTGATCCTGAGATCATGACTTAAGCAGAAATCAGGAGTTGGACACTTAACTGACTGAGCCACCCATGTGCCTCAGGAAAACTTAAAAACAAAAAAAAAAAAAGTGAATCAGGCACAGCATACAGAATTTAAGAGCTTATGTGGACTTCATAGCTGGTCTCTCTCATACTGAAAAGATTGTTACTGTTCAAGAGTTTTTGTGTTAAAGAGTACATTAACTTCTGTGATATTGAAGTCAGGGCATTTAAGTAAATAAACTATTTTGACACTGAGTTAAAATATGGTATAGGTGAATTGCATTTTCAGAAATATAATAAAATACACTGCTGAGTTTATAAAATACATATTTTTGAATGTGCGTTAAGAACTTATAGTGTCTCTTAAAGTAATATGTTTAATGTAGGATATGGAAGTATTTACTAAATTTTAAAAATTAAATATTAGAGGATCTATTAAGCACAAGGTAACTCTTGGATAAGAACTTTGCCTTAAATATAAAATATGGAGGGCAGCCTGGGTGGCTCAGCGGTTTAGCGCCGCCTTCAGTCCAGAGCGTGATCCTGGAGACCTGGGATCGAATCCCACGTCAGGCTCCCTGCATGGAGCCTGTTTCTCTCTCTGCCTGTGTCTCTGCCTTTCTCTCTCTCTCTCTCTCTCTCTGTGTGTGTCTCATGAGTAAATAAAATCTTTTAAAAAAATAAAACAAAATATGGAAATTTAAAAAATTGTGAAAAGGACTCAGTTACAAGTTTAGTACAGAGAATTCATTTCACAAAGTTTTAACCTTACTAAGTGCCTGGTACTTGAAATTTTGTCCTTTGGTAAATATGAAAACAGTAGTAGCTGGGAAGGCTTTAGGTACTATAGAAAGAACATGGACTTTGGAATTTTACAGATTTAGGTTGGAATCCCAGTTCCTCTTTTTATTTATCAGATATATTTCCTGGATTATCTTTAGAACTGTATTTATAATTTGAACATAGTACTTCCTTTTCATATAGGTTAGTTGTGGGAATTAGTATGTCTGTAGAACACCTAGTGGGATGCTTGACATGTAATTACTCAAAAGTTGGAAGATTTTGTTAACTTAAATTATATATTTCAATCTAATATGTAATACTTTTTGCAGGTAGAAGATGGGCCATCTAGTGTAACAGTGTTATCACATGAAGAAGATGCTATGTCATTATTTAGTCCCTCTATCAAGCAAGGTAAAACTTCCCGTATCCTAATCAAAATGTTGCATTCCAGGATTATTACTACAAAGTAATTTGATATTGTTGGATTTAACAGTGATCCTTTAAAAATAATTCATATGTTTCATAAGGAGGTACCTATCTTAAAATGATGGGTTTATTGTTTGTTTTGTACTGAGAGAATCAAGTTAAGGTGATAGAAATTCTGTTTTGAACTGTTGGAACTTTACTTTCTCACAAATAAAAATAGTTCTCATCTGTAAAATTAGATTTAAAGAAATCATTGCCTAAGGTCTTTCTTACATCTGAAAACTTATAAATTAGTCTTGACTGTAATTTTGTTGTCCTTTCTCACTCAAATTAGAACTGTTGCTAAAATTATTAATTTAATCAATATTTACCAAGCAGGTGATACATGTAGGCACTGTTCTTGCCACTGAGGATGCTGTGGCCAAGGCTCCACTTTGAAATTGTCTTGGCTAGGGCTTGTTGTGTTTGGAATAGAGAGACATGGCATGTTATTTCTTTTACAAAATCTATTTAACTTCTGACGAAAGCAAAGGAGGTTGTCCTTTTTAGGGGCAAAGTTATGTTTTAATATAGGGGGTCAGGTCAGGCTCTGTGCAGCCAAAAACAAGGATAAGGAAGAGATGGTCTTTCATGAAGTAAATTCAGTTGATAATTCCAAGTAACTTGGTAAGTTAACAGTTTGTGTTCTTTGAATATTTACCTACCCTAGAATGTAAGGAATGTATAATCTTACCTTGTGTGTTCTCAAAATATGGACCACATACCACATTCTGGAGCATCTTTTGAGATGGAGCTTGGAAATCTTGGTTTTTAATAAGTACTCTAGATGATTTTTTACACCAAATTTTAGAACTACTGCTCCAGTGAATTTTTAGAACTGACATGCAGAGGCACTTGGAAAGTGACCTTTATTTTTTTGAAAATGACTGTTTCAGGTCACTTGATATTCCAAGGATGCTTCAGGTTATATACCAAACTGCAAATTTGTTGTTCTGTGTGGGAATGTAAAAGCCGTTTAACTTCCATTGGTATTTGTATTTTTTCTTAAGTAATCATGTATTTTCTCCCCTACAATTGGAGAAAATGGAAAATAAAATTGTAGAAGTAAAATGAAGCTTAACCAAAAGGTAACATTTATTGAGTACTTAAGTGCCTAGCATTGGACAAACTGCTTTAGCTACGTCCTTTCATGTTTAATTCTTGCCATTACTAAGGTTCAGAGAGGTTAAAGTTACTTGCTCAGGGTCATTCTATTACTGTTGGAGTTGATAATTCAATAATTGTCTGACTCAAGAGCCAGAGCACTTAGTCATTATACTGTGCTTTCACATTTCAGGAAGATAGAAAAATAAAAGTGTGTGTGTGTGTGTGTGTGTGTGTGTGTGTGTGTGTACTTTTGTCCTAAGAGTGTTTATCTTTTTATTTGCTATATAAAAATCAGAATACATAGCCATGTTATGGATTACATAGCCTTTGATGAGTTTCCTGGAGAAGTTACTACTGTTTATTTGCAACTTTATTTCTATGAAAAAAATTTATAGATTTTAAGCAAATCACAATTTCTTATTGCATAATACCCTTATAAGTTGAAAGTTAGTTATCTAGCTTAAATAAATAGAATAATACTATTTGGTCAATAGAAGAATTTTTTAGTTTGTTTTTCTGATTGACATATATAGATGCTCCACGCCCTACTAGTCATGCCCGTCCGCCATCAACCAGTTTGATATATGACTCAGACCTGGCTGTCTCTTATACTGACCTTGATAATCTCTTCAATTCTGATGAAGATGAACTAACAGTGAGTATTCTATTAATGATTAAAGTTATAGTTTGTTTTTCTTGATTTTATATGGACTTATTTTTCAGAAGTAATGTGTGACTTGAATAATAGGTTTTAGTCCTGAAAAACAGGAAATATTTTGGAATAAAATTTTATTAGTTGGTTCCTTTTTTTTTTCTTTCTTTCTTTTTTAAAGATTTTATTTATTCATGAGAGACACAGAGAGAGATGGGGGGGTGACAGAGATGCAGGGAGCTGGACGTGGAACTCGATCCCGGGTCTCCAGGATCAGGCCCTGGGCTGAAGTGGCGCTAAACCACTGAGCCACCCGGGCTGTCCCAGTTTCTTTTTTTTAAACCTATATTTGAGCAATCGTGGCATAGTGTTGCCTATAAATTATGCGGGTTTTTTCTTTTTTTATATATATATTTGAAGGATATGTGTGATTAAGCTTAATTTCTACATATATTCTTTTTCTGCAGTCTTTAGGAAGCACAATTATTTTCCTGTTCTTTGATCCTCTCATTTGAAAAATGACTCTGGAATTGGCTCACATACATAAAATAACAAGTAATTAATATTAAAATTGTATGCCTTGTCAATTTATTAAGGAATACTACTTATTTTGAGTATGCTTGGCATTATAGCCATTATTATAAGATAGCTGTATGCTATAATAATGAAAGAAGAAGAAGAAGAAATTTTTAATTTTGAACGTCCATTTGCAGGGAAAGTTGATTATACAAGAAAGCTTAAAATGAGATTTGCTAGAATGTCAAGTCTTTAGTAAATTAATGAGCTGAGTGCTACATTATCATAAAAGGGAATTCCATTTTCATTTGCACAAAAGGTAGCTTGGAAACTTCTTTTTTTTTAAAGATTTTGTTTATTTATTTATTCACGAGCGACACAG
Source organism: Canis lupus dingo (assembly GCF_003254725.2). Lineage (NCBI taxonomy): Eukaryota > Metazoa > Chordata > Mammalia > Carnivora > Canidae > Canis > Canis lupus. Next base: position 35,896,626 of record NC_064251.1, read on the forward strand.
ATTGAGAGAGATAGAGAGAGAGAAAGAGAGAGAGAGGGGCAGAGACACAGGCAGAGGAAGAAGCAGGCACCATGCAGGAAGACATGGGACTTGATCCCGGGTCTCTAGGACCAAGCCCTGGGCTGAAGGCGGTGCTAAACCGCTGAGCCACCCGGGCTGCCTAGCTTGGAAACTTATATAGTACATTTGGTCTTTCTTGTTCTATATAATATGTATTTTTAATCTTCTCTATTGTATGTATGTATATACACACATTTGTATGTACATTTGATTCTTTAATAAAGTGATGTAAGGCAGCTATAGCTATACATAAACTTACATTCTATATCCCTAAATACTTTGGTACTTTTATGCTTTCTCTTTGTAACCATTCATGTATCAGCTGTGACTCTAGTGAGGTAAAAGGTTGTGATTAGAACTCAGTCTACATGTTTATGACAAAGTGGCTAACAAACTTGAACCACGTTGTCAGATCTAAAAACATTGGTGACAGATTAGAGATGGTAAAACTTGATTTGTTCAATGTATTAAAACTGATTTTTAGTTAGGTATCTTGTTTTTCATATGAGATCTTTCTGAAGTTTGTGCTTTGCTTTACATGTTGTAGCATTTTTGTAAGAGTGAGGAGGTTATTAAATATGGTAAAAGTGTAAATTAAATTAGAATTCAGAGGGGTGATTGATTATATAGGAAACTTTAATATGTTTTATTTAAGGGGACAAATGCTTTTTGAGTATCTTTTACTAAGTAGTAGTTCTGATACTACAAATCCTTCTTATTGCAGGTTTCCTCTTTTTTTTTTTTTTTTTTAATTTTTATAGACTTTAAATGATTGGTTATTTTTGCTTCTGTGTGTCCTGAAAGTATTGGTCATGTTTTTTGGAAAAACTTTTCCCTCTGTTAATTTGCAGGATTATCAGATAAATAATCTGTTTCACTGATTGCCTAAAAAGTATTTTACATCTTCACAAATTGTATCTAATAACTAATATTTGGCTCTAGTACAACCAGAATAACATATTTGATGAATGGTTTTGACCTTTAAGTTATATCTTAATGATTACCATCTTGGATCACCTTGAACTTTAAATTTCAGGTAAATAATGTGTTTTGTTTTTGTTAACAGCCTGGATCTAAAAAGTCAGCAAATGGAACAGATGATAAATCCAGCAGTAAGGAATCAAAGACAGGAAATCTGGACCCGTTATCTTGCATAAGTAAGCTTCCCAAATCTCCAGATAAATCTATAAATTTTTAATCTGAATAAAATTCCCCACCCCTTACTTTTACACACAGATTAACTTCTTTTTAGTCTTATGTTAAAATGTGTGTTTTATTAACTATAGGCACTGCAGATCTTCATAAAATGTATCCTACACCACCATCGTTGGAACAACATATTATGGGATTTTCTCCAATGAATATGAGTAATAAAGAATATGGTAGTATGGATATAACACCTGGTGGAACTGTTCTAGAAGGAAATAGTTCTAGTATAGGAACACAGTTCAAAATTGAGGTTGATGAAGGATTCTGTAGCCCAAAACCTTCTGAAATTAAAGTAAGTATTTTATTTTTCTAGAAAAACAATTGATTTCCTTTTTTTTTTTTTTTTTTAGAGAAGGGGAAATGGAGAGGCAGAGGAATAGGGAGAGAGAGGATCTTAAGCAGGCTCCACACCCAGTGTGGATCTCACAACTCTTAAGATCATGACCTGTGCCAAAATCAAGGGTCAGACACCCAACCAACTGAGCCAACCAGGCACCCCTTCCAATATTTTCTTATAGATTGAGTTTGTTGCTGTATTAAAAAAAATCTGTTCCTAGTGATTCTCATTTTGTAGTTACCAGATTTGAAGACTAGTGGTGACACTATTAAGAATGTAGTTAAGAACATATAGTCTGCTTCCATAATTTGGCTATTGTAAATAATGCTGCTTTAAATGTAGGGGTGCATCTATTCCTTTGAATTAGTGTTTTTGTAATTTTTGAGTAAATACCCAGTAGTGCAATTATTGAAATTTAGGGTAGTTCTATTTTTAACTTTTTAAGGAACCTTCACTGTTTTCCACAGTGGCTGCACCAGTTTGCATTCCTCCTAGCAGTGCAAGAGGGTTCCTTTTTCTCCACCAACACCTATTGTTTCTTATGTTTTTCATTTTAGCAATTCTTAAAAGTGTGAGGTGATCTTACTGTAGTTGTTTGTTTGTTTTTTTACTTTAAGTTAGCTCCATCCCTACATGGGGCTCAAACTCAAGATCCTGAGATCAGGAGTTACATACTCTACCAACTGAGCCAGGCAGGCACCTCTCTTGTTGTTTTGATTTGCCTATCCCTGATGATGAATGATGTTGAGCTTATGAATGGATAAAGAAGATGTATGTACACAGAGAGGAATATTATTCAGCCATAAAAAATGAAATCTTGCCATTTGCAATGATATAGATGGAGCTAGAGAGTATAATGCTAAGCAAAATACAAAATACGTCAGAGAAAGAAATTTTGTGTGTGGTATATAACAAAGGAAATGAGCAAAGGAAAAAAAAGAGAAACCAAGAAGCACTTGACTATAAAGATAAACTGATGGTTGGTTACCAGAGGAGAAGTTAGTAGGGGATCAATGAAATAGGTGATGAGAATTATTAAGGAGTGCATTGGTGATGAGCACTGGATAATGTACAGGATTACTGAATCACTATATTAACACACCTGAAACTAATATAGCACTGTATGTTAATTAACTAGAATTAAAATAGAATGCATTTAAGAATAGAATTACATTGGGGCACCTGGCTGGCTCAGTCAATAGAGCATGTGACCCGTGGTTTCCGGTCGTGAGTTGAAGCCCCATATTGAACACGGAGTGTACTTAAAAAAAAAAAAAAAAGAAGAGAAGAAATAGAATTATATTTACATTTTATTGTTTTGTTTGAAGAGAGGGGGAAAAGGCTAGAATTAGTTTGGCCTTTTTTTTTCCCTTGGAAGATAAGATGCTGAATGTCATGGTCTTTGCATTGTAGGATTTTTCTTATGTCTATAAGCCTGAAAATTGTCAAGTTCTGGTGGGATGTTCCATGTTTGCACCTCTAAAAAGTCTACCAAGCCAATGTCTGCCTCCTATCAAGTTGCCAGAAGAGTGTATTTACCGTCAGAGTTGGACTGTTGGAAAATTGGAATTGCTTCCTTCAGGGCCTGCTGTGCCATTCATCAAAGAGGGGTATGCTTTAGATTTATGTTATTGGTATAGTGTAGGTGTGCTTATATAGCTTTAATTTTTTTATAGAAGTACCTATTTTGCTAGTACTTAAAAAAAAATACTGGTTTTTTAAAATTCTAAAAGTGGCTTTTGATCAATAAATATAATGGTATTAGTTGAGTATGGATAAAGTGTTGGAAAACTTAAGACCATTATGCCTTGATTATTTGCCTCACTTTTTAGGAGGGGTTGACTTCAGAAGCATCTTTTATTTTGCTCTAAAATTCTAAATCCCATTTGTGTATTTGCCATATTACACACTTTTCATATTTTAATATCTCTGAAATTTGGGTTATAATTGGCAGCATCTTAAGATTACCATTGTCCCTTATTGCATGTAAACATCTCTAAAATCAAGTATTTCTTTTTTTTCAACAATGACCTCTTAAGATCAATGAGACATGGTTATTTGTTGTACAAGAAGTATAGATAGTAAATGTGGATGCCTAGGTTTGAATAAGTGTAAACAGATTTTATTTACAATTTTGGAACTGGTTGGTTGGACCACAATGGTCACCTAGAGTGGATGTATTAACCAGAAATATACTTTAATTATACTTGTAATTTTTTTTTATACTTGTAATTTTTGCACTAATTGTGTTTTCATAATTTTCAGCGTTACTGAAAAATACTGGGACATTTTTAGTTCTATTTCATATTACTAATATGTTCCTCTATGTGTTTGATTTTCTTTTATCTTTGTGACAGTAGTGATGGAAGTACTATTGATCAAGAATATGGTCCTGCTTACACACCTCAAACTCATACTTCTTTTGGGATGCCTCCGAGCAGCGCCCCTCCTAGTAACAGTGGAGCAGGAATTCTTCCTTCTCCATCTACGCCTAGGTTTCCGACTCCAAGGACTCCAAGGACTCCAAGGACTCCCCGAGCTGGTGGACCTGCTAGTGCTCAAGGTTCAGTCAAATATGAAAATTCAGACTTGTATTCACCAGCTTCCACCCCATCCACATGCAGACCCCTTAATTCTGTTGAACCTGCAACTGTTCCCTCCATCCCTGAAGCACACAGTCTTTATGTAAATCTCATTCTTTCAGAATCAGTTATGAATTTATTTAAAGACTGTAACTTTGATAGTTGCTGTATCTGTGTCTGCAATATGAATATCAAGGGTGCCGATGTTGGAGTTTACATTCCAGATCCAATGCAGGAAGCACAGTATAGGTGTACCTGTGGCTTCAGTGCTGTCATGAATAGAAAATTTGGAAACAATTCAGGATTATTTCTTGAAGATGAACTAGATATCATAGGACGCAACACAGAATGTGGCAAAGAAGCAGAAAAACGTTTTGAAGCTCTCAGGGCTACTTCTGCTGAACATGTTAATGGAGGATTAAAGGAATCTGAAAAATTCCCAGATGAATTGATATTATTGCTACAAGATCAGTGCACTAATTTATTTTCACCCTTTGGAGCAGCAGACCAAGACCCTTTTCCCAGAATTGGTGTAATTAGTAATTGGGTACGTGTTGAAGAGCGGGACTGTTGCAATGACTGCTACCTTGCATTAGAACATGGGCGTCAATTCATGGATAACATGTCAGGTGGAAAAGTTGATGAAGCACTTGTGAAAAGTTCATGCCTACATCCCTGGTCCAAAAGAAATGGTAAGTATCCTAATGGGATAATTTTTCTGTTTACTTTCCCTTAGTTGTATGACTGTTTTAAATTTCTGGGGGTTTTTTTGTTTTTTGTTTTTTGTTTTTGGATTGTTTTTCTTAGGAAATAGTACTAAAGGCAGTTTTCTTTTTTTTTTTTTAAAGGCAGTTTTCCAAGTAGCTAATAGAGAATTTAAATTTATACTTAAAACTCCTTTTGAATGACATTGTTAAAGGGAGAATTTCCTAGCAGTTTAGTTTAATTTCACCAATAAAAGTATGGTTATTGTAAGTCTGTAATTATGTCCTTATGTAGGAGTATAAAAGGCACTTTGCAGATGTTAATTAGCAGAAAATTACTAGTTGTCTGCTTTATTCAACATTCTTTCACTCATTAAATATTTACTGAGCGCCTGATATGTGCTACACACTGTTCCTTTATAAAGTACAGCATTAAATGAAGCAAACATACTTCCTGCCCTATTTGAGCCTATAATTTAGTGGGGAAGACATAAACAAAAAAAGAGAAGTAATTATATAATGTTAGATAGTGACAAATGCTTTGAAGAAAAAGGAAGGGGAAAGGTGTGGAAAAGGACAAGATTGGGGCACCTAGGTATCTCTGTCAGTTAAGTGTCTGCCTTTAGCAATAGAAATATGACTAGTAGGTTCTCGGTATATTTGGGAAATAGAACCTACAAGATTTGCTGATACAAGAGAAGATGAGGAATCAAGGATAGCTTGAGCAGCAAAATGAATGATGGGTCTAATTATAGAGGAGGGAAACGTTGAGGGAGGAGTTCAAATGCACATTTGGAGATACAAGTTTTAAATTCAGAGGAGTGGGGCAGCCCGGGTGGCTCAGTAGTTTAGCGCCGCCTTCAGCCCAGAGCTTGATCCTGGAGACCCAGGATCGAGTCCCATGTCAGGCTCCCTGCATGGAGCCTGCTTCTCCCTCTGCCTGTGTCTCTGGTGTGTGCGCTGTCTCTCTCTCTCTGTGTCTCTCATGAATAAATAAATAAAATCTTAATTAATTCAGGGGAGTGGTTGGAGTTGTAGATTAAAGTTTTCTCTTGGGGTGCCTTGGGTGACTCAGTCAGTTAAGTGTCGGCCTTCAGTGGTAGGTCATGATACCAGGGTGGGATTGAGCCCTGCATTGGGCCATGGAGAGCTGGCTTCTCCCTCTGCCTTACCCCTGCTTGTGTTCTCTTGCTCTCTCCATCAAATAAATAAATAAAATCTTTATAAACATTTTTTTTCTTTTTGGAAATTTTCAATATTAAAATCTGGGGAGTTAGATCAAACAACCTAGAGAATGACTAGAGAGAAGTCCACGGATACAACTGATGTTTAGAGGTAGAGAAGAAGGGGAGGATCCAGGATAGGAAACAAGGAGGTGAGAGGAAAACCAAGAGAGTATGATGCCCTAGAAGCCAAGTATGGGAAATGGTTGAAGGAGAAAATGGTCATCAGTGTCAAATAATGTTATACAGTTACAATGTTGGATACTTTACATAGAGTTCTAAAGATCTAACGAGGGGCAGCCCTGGTGACGCAGCAGTTTAGCGCTGCCTGGAGCCCAGAGTGTGATCCTGGAGACCCGGGATCGAGTCTCACGTCAGGCTCCCTGTATGGAGCCTACTTCTCCCTTTGCCTGTCTCTGCCTCTCTCTGTGTCTCTCATGAATAAATAAAATCTTTAAAAAAAAAAAAAAAGATCTAATGAGCTAATCCATATTAAGTGCTTATTACAGTGCTTGGAACATAGTAAGTACTATATTAATAAAAGCTTCAATTATTAAAATAATCAACTAGATATTTTTCTTTCAGGCACAAACAACCTAATACTTTTAAAAAGATATCTCAGTATACCATTAACTTTTCTAACCCTTGGTTATTGTACAGAAAATTAGCCTCCTTGAAAATACGGTTTTTGGTAAAGATCTTTTCTAAGGTGATGTGTGCCATATAATAACTTATATTTGGTCCATGTGTCATTCACTAATTCTGTCATTTTTTTTTGACACGTGCAAAATAATATCCCCTACCTTTAAATTGCTTAGATACTACTCAGAGAACCAAAAGTATAATGCAGGGTTGAAAGAAATAAAAATACCCTAAATGCCCATTGACAGGAGAATGGATAAATAATTATGGTAGTACAGATAGAATGTTGTATGGTTCGAACATGAATAAAACTATATATAACAAACAAATGAATCTTAATATTGAGGGGAAGGAGTGTGGGAACAAGTCCTAGAAGATTATAAATGGTAAGTTACCTTTTTGTAAAGCTTTAAAACAAGTAAAACTAAATATTTCGTAGATGCTCATGAAATTAAGATAGTGGTAATTTTCAAAAGTTGAGGGAAGGATAGAACAGGGAGAAGCACTAATAAGATTGTTCTGGTGATGTTCTAGCTCTTGATCTATGAGATCGTAGTTGTTCATAATGTTATTATTATTAAAGAAAATTTGTGGTATAGGAGGGCAGTACTTGGACCAATGGTTAATATTTTGTTCATGACATAGTTTGATGATGCATTGAACTACTAAACTCAAGCACCAAGTTAAAAAAGGAAAAGGTATAAATGAATGTCATAGGTGTTCAAAAGGCAAGATTGTTTCAAACATGGGTAGTAGTTAAGAATATATTTTGTGGAGGCCGACTGCTTGAGTTTGAAATACTACTTTATCACTATATACTGTGACCATGGGCAAGTTATTTAATCTCTCTGTGCCTCAATTTTCTTAAATTGTGTCAATAATAGTATTTGTCCCAAATAGGCTTGAGAGGAGGATCAGTGTTCTATGTAACACAGAGAGTAGTGCCTGGCACAAACTAAGAACTCAGATATTAGCAATTAGTAGTAATAGCAGAAGCAGTAGCCTTAGTGGTACTCTATTTCTATTATTTGTTTTTAAGATCCAACTCATCTTGAAAGTTTTTATCACAAGAAAAAATATGTAACTATGTATGGTGATGGATGTTAAGTGTTAAGTGTTTTTCACTGTGGTGGTCATTTTGCAATATATACAAATATTAAATCATTACATTGTACACCTGAAACTAATGTTTATGCCAGTTTTACCTTGATAAAAGTTTTTTAAAAGGACCAACTTATTTGCCAGAAAGAAAATATCAAGCCTCAGCGTGTTTTGTGTAACAATAAACATTGATATAAATAGGAAACTTTACAGCCATAGAGATAAATTTCATCCTAACAACTTGTGTTAAAATAATTCAAAACAGGGCAGCCGTGGTGGCCTAGCGGTTTAGCGCCACCTTCAGCCCGGGGTGTGATCCTGGAGACCCAGGATCAAGTCCCACGTCGGGCTCCCTGCACAGAGCCTGCTTCTCCCTCTGCCCCCACCCCCCCACCCCACCCCCGTCATAAATAAATAAATAAAATCTTTTTTAAAAAAATAATTCTAAACAGAGGTGCCTGCTTAGATCGGTTGTAAGAGCACTCCACTCTTGGTCTTGGGGTCATGAATTCAAGTCCCTGGTTGGGTGCAAATTACTTAAATAGATATTTTTTTTTAAAAGTAATTCAAAAGGCAGCTGGGTAGCTCAGTCAGTTAAGTGTCTGCCTTTGGCTTTAGTCATGATCTCATGGTCCTGGGATTCAGATAGGGCTCTCTACTCAGCAGAGAGTCAGCTTCTCCCTCTTCCTCTGCTCCTCATCTTTGTTTGTGTTTGCACAAGCTTGCTGTCTCTCAAATAAGTAAATGAAATATTTTTTTAAAAAAATACTGTAATATTGTATAATATTGGAGTACTTCGTTAAACTACAGCAGTCTCATGAAAGAAAAGGTCCTACATTAGGCCTTTGCCCTAATTGTTTCCCCTGTCTGGGACACCTTTCCCTCGTATGTTTACAAGGGTAAACCATCTTTTGTCTCCTTTAAATCTTCTCAGATGTCAGGGCACCTGGGTGGCTCAGGTGGTTAAGCATCTGACTTGATCTCAGGTCAGGTCTTGATATCGGGGTCGTGAGTTCAAGTCTCATGTTGGACTTCATGCTGGGCATGGAACCTAATGTAAAAAAATCAAAATCTTCTCAGATGTCATTTTCTTAGTATAAAATTAGAAACTCCTCTTCATGTTCTCCATCCTCCTCCTTTTGCTTTTTTCTGTAGTGTTTGTATTACCTTCTAACATACTGTGTAGTTTGTTGATTAATTGTCTCTCCATTAAATTTCCCCAGTGCAAGTTCTGTGTACATGCTAGGGTTTTTGTGTGTTTTGTTTGTTGATATACCCCAGTACTTAAAACAGTGCCTGGCAAATAGTAGATGTCCAAGTTGTTTTAAAATATTTGAAGAAATTACAAACGTAAAAGCTATAGTTTGTGTATTTTAATGGTAATGTTTATTTTTTTCATGATAGGGAAAGCTTTGTTCTAGTTATGAAAAAAATACATACTTGCTGAAAGGAATGAATCCCGACAGTGCAGAGAAATAGAAGTAAAAATTGCCCAAATTTCTGCCCATTCATACCATTACAGCACTCTTAAGACCATTCTTCTTCAACAGCTTTATTGTTTAAACTTTATGAACCAACCTCGCTAGCTTCCGATTTTCCTTCTGCAGTTTCCTCACCTCTCTCTAGGGTCTTGCTCTGGATTAGGTTTTGGCTTAAGAAAATGTGTTCTATCCAGACCACTAAAACTTTCTCCATATTGGCAAAACCTTGGACTTTTCATCTCATTTGCGTGTTCACTGGAGTAGCACTTTTAATTTTCTTTGAGAACTTTTCTTTTGCATTCACAACTTGGCTATTTGGTGCAACTTAGCTTTCAGCCTCTGTGGGCCTTCAACATGCCTTCCTCACTAAGCTTAATCATTTCTAGCTTTTGATTTAATGTACAACTCTTCCATTCACCTGACACTTAGAGGCCTTGCAAGGTTATTAACTGGTCTAATTTCAATATTGTTGTGTCTCAAGGAATAAAGAGGCCCAAGGAGAGGGAGAGAGATAAACAGCCAATTCTGGAGCAGTCAGCATTTATCAAATATGCCATCTTATATATATGTGCATGGTTCATGGGGTCCTCCAAAATTTGTAATAGCGACATGAAAGATCACTAATGGATCACAGATCACTGCAACATATATCGTAATAATAAAAAAACCTGAAATATTGGGAGAATTACTCAAGTGTGACAGAGACACGAAGTAAGCATATGGTATTGGGAAAATGACACCAATAGACCTGTTTGTTACGTGGTTGCCAGAAACTATCAACCTGTAAGAAATTGTGAAACAACAAAACAAGATATGCCTGTATTCACAGAGTTATGTACCCATCACCACTTGTTGGTTTTAGAACATTTCATCACCATCACCCACTACTGGGTATCATCCATACCCAGTAGAATTTACTACCTAGTTCCCTCCAAACCCTCCCCCTCAATGCCAGTCAACTACATTCTCTCCATATAGATTGTTTTGGACATTTCACATAAGTAGAATCATACACCATATGATTGGTTTCTTTTACTTAGCATAGTGTTCTCAAAGTTTATCCATTTAGCATGCATTAGTACTTAATTGCTTTTTATTGACAAATGATTTTCTCTTGTATTGGGTATACCACACTTTATCCATTCATCTGTTGATGGATGTTTGGGTTGTTTCCACTCCTTGGCTATTAAGAATAATGCTGGTGTGAACATTTGTGTACAAGTTTTTATGTGAACATATGTTTTCATTACTCGTGGGTGTACTTACTGGGTCCTAGAACTCTTTTACCTTTTGAGGAATTGCCAGACTGTTTTCCAAAGCAGCTCTACCATTGTAGATTCCCACCAGCAATGTGTGAGGGTTCTGCTTTCTCCACATCATTAACACTTGTCATATTGTCTTTTTGATTATAGTCATCATATTGAGTGTGAAGTATCATCTCATTGTAGTTTTGATTTGCATTTCCTTAATGACTTTTCATGTGCTTATTATCCATTTGTATATCTTTGGAGAAATGTCTTTTCAGAGCTTTTGTCGCATTTTTTAATGAGACTTTTGTTTTTATCATTGAATTGTAAGTTCTTTATATGTTCTGGATACAAGTCTCTCATCAGATACATAATTTGCAAATATTTTCTATTCTCTGGGTTGTCTTTTTACTTTCTTGATGGTATCCTTTGAGGCAGAATAGTTTTTAATTTTAATGAACTTCGCATACTTACTTTCTTGTTGCTTGTGCTTTTGGTGTCATATCTAAAAAGGCTTTTCCTAACCCTAAGTCATGAATTATTACTGTGTTTCTTCTAGGAGTTTTATAGTTAGAGCACTTATATTTAGGTATATAATCCATTCCAAACTAATTTTTGTGTTAATAGGTATAAGCTTTTACATGTGGATATCCAACAGTCTTAGAACCATTTGTTAAAAAGATTATCTTCCATTAAATTGTCTTGACACCCTGTCAAAAATAAATTAACCATAAATAAGAGATTTCTGGATGTTCAGTTCTGTTCTACTGATCTATGTGTCTGTCCTTCATGATCACTCTTAAAAATCATTTATAACCTTCTTTTTTTAAAGATTATATTTATTTACTTGACAGAGCATGAGTGAGGGAGATTGGCAGAGAGAAGCAGACTCCCCACTGAGCAGGGAGCCATTCATAGGGCTTGATCCCTGGATCATGACCTTAGCCAAAGGCAGACTCTTAATCAATTGAGCTACCCAGGCATACCCATTTATAATCTTGTTATCATTGTTTCCAATCAGGTTTCAGTTTTAATAGAGACCTAGCACCTGTCATTATATACAGTTATATTTCTTTTCCATGGCACTCTCGCCCACAAGATTATAAAGACCCTTCAAGACGTGAATAAGAATTTATTTACACAGTGTTCCCCACAGCTAGCATAATTCCTGGCCCATGGTAGGTTTTCAATAAAAATGTTTTCTAAGAGAATGAAAAAGTATTTGAGAATCTTTCTGAATTAAAATCGAAATAAAAATTTCTGAGCTAAACCCAGGACAGAATTTCTTAAGATACCTCAGCATATATGTCTTCAAAAGGTTCCCATATGCCTATAATAAACAACCTTATCAATAGCAACTTTTTGTAGATTTCATTTTATGTGAATATTTAGATATGAATACATATAATTGTATTTTATACTATTTGTGTAAACCGTCTTCTATAGACAGTGTTTTTTGTGGGAAGATTTTGATTATGAATTCAGTTTATTTATTTTTTTAAGATTTTATTTACTTATTCATGAGAGAAAGAGGCAGACACACAGGCAGAGGGAGAATCAGGCTCCATGCAGGGAGCCCAACGTGGGACTCAATCCCAGGTCTCCAGGATCACACCCTGGGCTGAACGTGGCGCTAAACTGCTGAGTCACCTGGGCTGCCCAGATAGATAGTTTTGTAACTTACTTTGATTTACCAGTGTGTAAGTCATTAGTCCATTTCTGATAACTCTGTTGTTACTTAAATGACTACATATTCTATTATTTATTATGTATTTTTTTAGGGAGGGGCAGAATGAGAGGGAAAGAGAGAATCTTAAGCAGGCCCCATGCCCAGTGTGGAGCCCAGCATGAGGCTTAATACCACAACCCTGAGATCATGACCTGGGCCGAAATCAAGAGTCAGATGCCCAACCAGCTGAGCCACACAGGCAAACCTACAGTAGTAGTTTATTTAAACATAATAGTTACTAAGCAATATATCTGAAATTAAATTACTTATAATTCTGTACATTATTTAGGTCTAGGGATTGAAAGCCAGAAATAACAAATTAGGCAATGATAATAATTAAAGTTGAATAATTTAATGTACAAGTGCTCAAACATGTTTAATGGTACAACTGAATGAACTGGGGGTGCGGATTAATTATATCAGTAACATTTAGTGATTTTTTTTTTTAAGCCATTTGACATTTAAGAGCAGTATCTTTCATATTCATTTTGATAGTTGGTCAGAAATACAAGTCATAATAATATCTATAAATCTGTAAGTCTAGATATATAAAATATTAATGGATATTATAACACTTTTTATAGTACAAGTAAGTTTGTTACTGTATAAGTTCTGTATTTCAGCATTGTTTACAGTCTGTTTTTCCCAAATTAAACTTTAGTCAATGTAACCAGTCTTATCTATCTGATCATTTTACCATAGTGGTGGTTATTAAAGTACACAGTTTATAACTCATTTCAATATGAGGTAGAGTTCTTTCTGGGAAAATACAGGCACCAAAAACAATAAAAACAAATGCAAAAAAAAGAAATAATTTGATTAATTTATAAATTGAGGCGCCTGGATGGTCCAGTGGTTGAGCGTCTGTCTTTGGCTTAGGTCATGATTCTGGGGCCTGGGATCCAGTCCCACATCAGGCTCCCCATAGGAGTCTGCTTCTCTCTCTGCCTGTGTCTCTGCCTCCCTCTGTGTCTCTCATGAATAAATAAATTTTTAAAAAATTACAGATTGATTAGTGAGCTAATGAATGACTTTTATGGAGAAGAGTTATAGCATTATGTCTGTTCTAGGTAAGTATCTAAAAGAACCTTTTTTTTTTAAGATTTTTTTATTTATTCATTAATGAGAGAGACAGAGAGAGAGAGTGAGGCAGAGACACAGGCAGAGGGAGAAGCAGGCTCCACATAGGGAGCCCGACGCAGGACTCGATCCTGGGACCCCAGGATCAGGCCCTGGGCCGAAGGCTGTGCTAAACCGCTGAGCCACCCAGGCTGCCCCAAAAGAACCATTTCTACAGACTATTTGAAATAGAACTTAATATAGTTCTTTGCACAAGCAAATGCTTAATCTTGATGAAAGTTGAGCTTTCATGTATTTTGTTATGATTAAGTTTTATTTCTTTGTGTTGGCAATCACAATTCTTAGTTGTTTTTTTTTAATGGTTGTAGATGTGAGTATGCAGTGTTCACAGGATATACTTCGAATGCTCCTATTTCTTCAGCCAGTTCTTCAGGATGCTATTCAGAAAAAAAGAACAGTAAGGCCTTGGGGAGTTCAAGGTCCTCTCACTTGGCAACAGTTTCATAAAATGGCTGGCCGAGGCTCTTATGGTAAGTAATTTATATTAATGTGTGTTGACTGATTTTATATCAGCCCTCCATTTTTGTGCCCAACTTGGAATAAGCACATTTGTTTTCCTTAAATATTTTTATGGCATATACTTGACTTAAGACTAGTGTGGTAAATCTTAGCCTTCATTACTTCAGACATTTCCAACATTCACTTTACTAGGCTCTCCTCTTCTTCAGAAAGAACAGCTTCACTTAAATCTATTTTTACAGATTAGACTAATCAATTAAGGTTTTATATGAAGAAGAATCATACTGTCAATTTTTTTAAATGAACACTACTTTCATTGTAAATTATCATTTTACAAAGTTGAATGAAGAATGGGGCAAAAAAGGAGGGGATAATACTAGTGATGAAAGACTGCTAGTTCTTCATTAAAAAAAAGAAAAGGCAGAAATTTGCTGGTTTTAAAAGTAGCAAATGCATGCTCTAATATCACCATAGAGGGGTGCCTGGCTGGCTCAGTTGTTGGAGCATGTGGCCCTTGATCTCAGGGTGTGTGAGTTCAAGCTCCACATTGGGTATAGAGATTACTTAAAATCCTTGGGGCGCTTGGATGGCTCAGTTGGTTAAGCGTCTGTCTTCGGCTCAGGTTATGATCCCAGAGTCCTGGGATGGAAGCTCCATGTTGGGACCCTGCTTCACTCTCCCACTACCCCACCCCCTGCCTGTGCTTACTCTCTCTATAAAATAAAAAGAGCTTTTTAATATAATAAAATCTTTAACTATATCTATTAAGATTTATGGTCATCTATCAAGGCAAAGAACATTCAAAATACTTGAATTATCTTTTGAAGATTGTCTCTGAAAGGTGGAAGTGAAGCTTTTAAGATATATTTGGAATAATAGTTTTTAACATTGAAATCTTTGACTTCCATGCATAGTTTTAGAATGCACTATGTACAGAAGTAGTAGATTTGCTCATATTTTCCTTTTCTTTTTTTAATGGCTAAATAATCATTTAAAAAAAATTGACAATCAGTGAAGAATGCAGGTTAACTATATTTTTACATTTTTTAAAAAACCAAAATAGTGAGACACCTGGGTGGTTCAGTGGTTGGGCGTCTGCCTTCAGCTCAGGGTGTGATCTACCAGTTCTGTGATCGAGTCTGACATCGAGCTCCCTGTGTGGGGCCTGCTTCTCTCTGACTATGTCTCTGCCTCTCTCTGTGTGTCTCTAATGAGTAAAGAAATAAAATATTAAAAAAAAAAAAGTAGTAGACACATACATGCACACTTCTGCCCCTTACTGACCAGTACATATAGATCTACCTTATTTATTTACTTATTTATTTTTAAAGATTTTATTGATTTATTCATGAGAGACACAGAGAGGCAGAGACACAGGCAGAGGGAGAAGCAGGCTCCATGCAGAGACCCCGATGTGGGACTCGATCCCAGGTCTCCAGGATCATGCCTTGGGCTGAAGGCGGCGCTAAAGCACTGAGCCACCAGGTTGGCTGTCCTATCTACCTTTATTTTTAATGGGTTCACATATTTCATCGTTCTTTATGTATGGTGATATTTTACCAATCCATTTACCAGTGTTTATGGACCTATTGTTTCTGTCATCATCATCACAACTGTTTTTCTATATTGCATACATTCCTGGCTTAAAGGATGTATGCTTTTGTTGTGTATTTATTTATTTATTTATTTATTTATTTATTATTTATTTATTTTTTAGTACTGCCAAATTACTCTCTATATAACAGTTTAAACTCCCATCAGCAAAATACCTGTTTCCCCAAACCCTTGCCAGTAGGTGCTGAGTGAATGGGTGAAAATGGTTGTTTTATTATACTTTGAGAAATATAATAGTACAGACTGTAAGAATAGAGTTCCTGGCCTCTAATTCCATATCTATCACTTCTTGTATGATATTGGATAAGTTGCTTAACTTTTTTTTTTTAACTAAAAATTTTTATTAATCCATGAAAGATACAGAGAGAGAGGTAGAGACATAGGCAGAGGGAAAAGCAGGCTCCCCGGGGATCCCGATGTGGGACTCGATCCTAGAACCTGGGATCACAACCTGAGCCAAAGGCAGGTGCTCAGCCACTGAGCCACTCAGGTGTCCCAGTTGCTTAACTTCTTCATTCCTGCTTTCTCATCTCTCAAATGAGATTCATATTAGTATCTGCCTTATATGATTTTTGTGAGGATTAAATGAGTTAATACGTATAAAGATCTTTGAACAGTTCCTAGCACATAGTAAATGTTATGATTGTTCACTATTAAAATTGCTTTCTCTTAAAGAGATTGAGCACTGTTTACGTATCAGATATTTCTGTTTCTGTGAATTTTGTTCATATCTTTTACCCATTTTTCTGTTAGGTTGTTGATCATTTTCTTAGGGATTTATATAAGTCGCCTTTATATGGTAGGGAAATTAACCTTTTTGTCATATGCATTATAAACCTTTCTCCCAATTTGGTGTTAATTATTTGGCTTTTTTATAGTGTTTTTTATGCCAAGTTTTAAAATATATATAGTCAGATTAATCTGCTTTTAAATGAGCATATTTTGCGTTATGCTTAGAAAAGCTTTCTCCAATCCAAATTTATAGAAAATAAAACTCCCCTCCTATGTTTTCTTTTGTACTAAGTTTTTTCATTCAACTTAATTTTTTTTTTTACAGCCATGTAAAGGTATAAGTCATATGTTCCATTAAGACCATTCATTTAGCAGGGCAGCCCCGGTGGCGCAGCAGTTTGGCGCCGCCTGCAGCCTGGGGCGTGATCCTGGAGTCCCGGGATCGAGTCCCACATTGGGCTCCCTGCATGGAGCCTGCTTCTCCCTCTGCCTGTGTCTCTGCCTCTCTCTCTGTGTGTGTCTATGAATAAATAAACAAAATCTTTAAAAAGAAAAGGCCATTTAGCAAATTGCTAACTGTGGAAAAGTCTCAATTATTGATTGGCTTTAGATATTTTTGTCTTTTTTTTTTAATTTAATTTTTTTTAATTTATTTATGATAGTCACACACACACACAGAGAGAGAGAGAGGCAGAGACACAGGCAGAAGGAGAAGCAGGCTCCATGTACCGGGAGCCCGACGTGGGATTCGATCCCGGGTCTTCAGGATCGCGCCCTGGGCCAAAGGCAGGCGCCAAACCTGCTGCGCCACCCAGGGATCCCGATATTTTTGTCTTGAATAAAATATTTTTAATAATAACGATTTCAGTAACTTTGACATTTAAATAAAAGGAAGACCCGTAACTTTTCTTAAATGTTTTTCTTAAAATATGTTTTTCTTATTTAGGAACTGATGAATCCCCTGAACCACTGCCAATCCCTACGTTTTTGTTGGGTTATGATTATGATTTTCTGGTGCTTTCTCCATTTGCACTCCCCTATTGGGAGAGACTTATGCTGGAACCCTATGGATCTCAAAGAGATATAGCCTATGTTGTATTATGTCCAGAAAATGAAGCCTTGTTAAATGGAGCCAAAAGCTTTTTTAGAGACCTCACTGCAATATATGAGGTAGGTGTTTAAAAAGAGGTAGCATTCCTATAATTAAGTCTCTTATGGCATAGGAAAAACAGGGTCACCGGAGGGGAGGACGGTAGGGGGACTGGGTAACTGGGTGATGAACATTAAGGTGGGCATGTGATGTAATGAGCATTGGGTGTTATATAAGACTGATGAACCAATGACCTCTCCCTCTGAAACCAATAAAACATTATGTTAATTAATTGAATTTAAAGAAAATTTTATAAGAGTAGCATTCAGTTGGGAGTCTGCTTTTCCATTCTCCCTCTTCCCCTCCCCCTGGCTCATGCTCACTCACTCTCTTTCTCTCTCTCTTAAATAAATAAATAAAAATATTTAAGATATAAAAAGAGGTAGCTTTTTAAAACTATAATTTGTATGTTTATGTATGAAATATACTGGAAAGTTGAATTGATTGGGATGGGTAATAATGATGTGAAACTGGTTGTGTAGTTCTCATGCTAGCCAGTGGTGTTCTTCACAGCATTTGACCCGAACTGTTCATTAGGTGTGTGTGCCATGGTTCACAGTAGAAATTGCTATATTGAGGAAAAACCATTGAGGGCATATATATGCCACTTAGGATCTTTTTTTTTTTTTTTTAAACATCTTTTTTTTTTTGAAACGAAGAGTTGCATTGTTGAATAGCCAGGAAGAAAATTACACTTACAGAAATTCTAGTTCTGATTGTCTAGGGCCTCAGGTACTGACAATAGGCCTTGCTTTCATAAAGTAAGCCTGTGTTAGATTTCTCTGTGATCTGTATCATTTCTGAAATTCTTGATTGTTCTTTTTAATTCTTGACTGATCTTATAATTTTCATGTTGTGTCCATCACTGAGTGCAGTGATTACAGATTTTAAGTGGTACAGGACATCAAGTCTTAATTATACTTCCTTTCCCCATAAATGCTTAGAAATCAGTCTTTAAAATTTAATTTCTTCTATAGTCTGAGTTGTTAGTTTGTGCTAGTTTAGTTCCTAATAAGTGTTCCACTTAATTACAAGGTATCTGTAGTGTATTTTGTAGAAAGAAGTATTTTCCAAAGAGTGTTACTTGGAACATTGGTTCTGCAAAATCTTTCTGGAAAAAATTCCATAATTAATCAGATTTGGGGGAAATATTATGTATTATATTACTTTTTAAGAGATTTTCTATTCATACTAGTTTATTAAAACCTTTGAAAGTTTGTTGTTTTCTTTTTTAAGCCTTTGAAAATCTTAACAGTAAAGAAATCCTCTGTCCAGGGATGCCTGGCTGGCTCAGTCAGTGGAATGTCTCACTCTTGATCTCAAGATTGTGAGTTCGGGCCCCCACATTATGTGTGGAATGTACTTTAAAAAAAAAAAAATCCTCTGTCTAAATTTTTTAAATTTAGTGTTAGAAACTTGATATTGGGCTTCTTGTAACAAACATCAGTGGCCCACAGAATTGGAGGGAGAGCTGGCAATTACATAATATATTTATATACCAATTTTTATTTTGACTTGATTTGGATGTATGTACGTATTTATGTTCACTTATATCTGTATTCTTCAAGTCTTCATTATTCAAACCACATGGTTCTTAACCTGGATGTTTTATTTCATTAGTGATAGTTTAATTTTGAAAAAAAATTTAATGGATTTCTAATGTAAAAAGAAAAAGATAGGGAGCCTGGGTGCCTCAGCAGTTGAGCATCTGCCTTCAGCCCAGGGCGCGATCCTGGAGTCCTGGCATCAAGTCCCACATCGGGCTCCCTGCATGGAGCCTGCTTCTCTTGTGCCTATGTCTCTGCCTCTCTCTCTGTGTCTCATGAATAAATCAATAAAATCTTAAAAAAAAAAAAAAAAGGAAAAAGATGTACCTTTTCATTTGATATTTTTATCCCAAATATTAATAATAAATTATAAATCTTAATTTAAATAACTTAAATGCTTAGGGCACCTGGCTGGCTCAGTTGGTAGAACGTGCAACTCTTGATCTCAGGGTTGTGAGTTCAGCCCATGTTGGATTTAGAAATTACTTAGAAATATATCTTTTAAAAAAATAACTAAAATGCTTTATTTTATAGTGTATACTCAAATACTATAATAAAATCACTAATTCTGCTTTCTATGTATATCTGTAGTCCTGTCGATTAGGTCAACATAGACCTATTTCTCGACTGTTGACAGATGGAATCATGAGAGTTGGATCTACTGCATCAAAGAAACTATCAGAAAAGTTGGTAGCCGAATGGTTTTCTCAGGCAGCTGATGGTAACAATGAAGCATTTTCTAAACTCAAGCTTTATGCACAAGTCTGCAGATATGACCTAGGTATTAAATTTGTATTTCTTTTATAAGACCAATGGTAGCAAAGTATAGCTCAAGGTATCTGTTGTTTTTGTAAATAAAACTTTACTGGAACCCAGCCCTGTTCATATATTTCTTACTGTCTGTTGCTGCTTTTGTGCTACAATATCAGAACAATCGTTGAGACAGAGATGATGTGGCCCAGAAAACCCAAAATATTTACTGACTCTCAACAGAAAAAGTTTGCTGATCCCTAAAATAGGAATCCCATCAGATAAGAAATTTGGGGTATAAAAAATTGGCTTTGCTTCTGTAGGATCTGATGAATTTGTGTTTTTATTTAAGCTTATTAACATTAAGATTCTTGAATTATTAATAGTTCAGAGATGAAATAACTTGTAGTTACCTCTCTGTAATACCAAGAAACAGTTCTTTGTTGGAACTAAGAAAATGATTATTTTAGACTTGCTTTTAACACCCTTGAATTAACACTGGATTAATTATCAATGGACTTCAGACTTAATCCAAAGAAACACAGAACCAAAATATTGACCCTCATTAGGCATCCCTATAATAAACCCATGGTAGCATTTTCCATTTTATATCTAGTTAGCTCTTAGTTTAATCAGGATTTATTCAATTTACGATTTAGGAACCGTTTCAGTGGTTTGATGAAAATTTTCTAGATATTATTTTCATTTAATTAATTATGTCTAGTAAATGTAATTTTGTTATGCTTCCATGGGAACCATTTATTTTTTATGAGAATGCTGGTTTATTTTTTCAATTCCATTTCTTCAGTTCTGGGGGGAAATGAAAAGCTTGTATCTACTACAACTGTTAGCATGCAACTAATTACAAAAAGCATCAACTACATCGTTATTCACACAGTAGGATAAAAAAAAGAGCCAATCAGTGAAATAATTAAATATCCTGCCTGTTTTTATTATCTTTAGGTCCTTATCTTGCTTCCCAGCCTTTGGACAGCTCTCTACTTTCCCAGCCAAATTTAGTTGCCCCTGCAAGTCAGTCTTTGATTACTTCACCTCAGATGACAAATACTGGAAATGCTAATACTCCATCTGCCACCCTAGCATCTGCAGCAAGCAGTACTATAACAGTGACTTCAGGTGTTGCCATGTCTTCTTCAGTTGCCACAGCTAATTCAACTTTGACCACAACTTCAACTTCATCTTCATCATCCTCCAACTTGAATAGTGGAGTATCATCAAATAAACTACCCTCATTTCCACCCTTTGGCAGTATGAACAGTAGTGCTACAGGATCCATGTCTACACAAGGGAATACAGTTCAAAATGGCCAGCTAGGAGGGCAACAGTCATCAGCTCTACAAACAGCTGGGATTTCTGGAGAATCATCTTCACTTCCTGCTCAACCTCATCCTGACGTGTCTGAAAGGTACCTTTGAATATACTATTCTTTGCAGAAGATAATCCTTGTGAATGAACACAGAGAGGTTTTTGGTCTTATCCTTGAAATTGTAGTTTTTGTAATGTTGATTATCTTTAAAATTTTAGTGCAGACTCTTCATAAAGTCTTTAACATAGAATCCTAAAATCTCAGTGTGACAATTAAGACCTTGAAAACCATGTAGTTCAACTATCCTGTGATGTTTGAATCTTTTCTATGACATAACTGTTAAGTAGTTTTGTCTTTTGCAAATCACTCCAACGATTTAGAAGTCACTATTGAACCAGTCTTTTCAGATCTTATTAGGAACCATACTGAGATTTGACTCTTCAGCTCTGTCATTTACTGGCTATGTGACTTTAGGAAAATTGTCTGACTTTTCTGAGCATGTTATCTATAAAATGGGAGCAGTAGGATATAATGTACACTAAGTGCTTTATGCAGTGCTTCCAAACACATGAGTTATATATAATGACAGCAATGATGACTGCAGCTCTGTTCCTTTGAAGGTATTGAGTGAGCTTCTCTTTTGATTTATTGGTTAGGTTAGCATGAGCTTGTTTATATCTTTCAGCTACCCAGATGCATTTTGCTCAAAGTTAAACTCATTTTATGTGAGTAAAAACAAACTATTATTTACCCTGATTGATCCATTCATCTTGAACATCTAAGTAGATTTGAGGTTTTAAAAAAATTGTATCACCGGGACGCCTGGGTGGCTCAGCGGTTAAATGTGTTTGCCTTTGACTCCGGGCGTGATCCTGGGGTCCGAAGATCGAGTCCCACATCGGGTTCCCTGCATGGAGCCTGCTTCTCCCTCTACCTGTGTTTCTGCCTCTCTCTCTCTCTCTGTCTCTCTCATGAATAAATAAATAAAACCTTTAAAAAAAATTGTATCACCATCAAAGAATGAAGCTTGTGCACTATTAAAAGTTATGAACCGCGAAATGAATAGGTATAGGCTAAAAATGTAGTAGAACATTGACTAAGGGGCAGCCGGGTGGCTCAGCAGTTTAGTGCCGCCTTCAGCCCAAGGCCTGATCCTGGAGACCCAGGATTGAGTCTGTCAGGCTCCCTGCATGGAGCCTGCTTCTCCCTCTACCTGTGTCTCTGCTTCTCTCTCTTTCTCTCTGTCTCTCTCATGAATAAATAAATAAAATCTTTAAAAAAAAAAAAAAAAACATTAAGCCTGAAAACGTGTTATCTTTCTGGTTTAGCTGTGCTTTGTGATTTTTAGCAGCTCAATTAACTATCTTTGTTTTAGTTTATGACTTAAGCACTATGCTCTCTAGTGTTTCTGGATATTCTGTGGTTTTAAAAATTCTATTCCCTTTTTTAATGCAAGACCTCTTAATGTAAGGGTGTTTGTATACCATTAAAATGTGTGTATAATGTTTACTCTCCTCTTTGAAGAGAAAGAGATGCCCCTTAACTTTTAGAGAACCTCTCTTGACACCCCACACCAGAAAAAGGGGAGAGGTTTTCTAAGAACTTGCTTTGTGAAAGGTACCATACCTCAAAAAAGGTATGGTACAACATTTTTTCCCCTAACTGTATATTTCTATCTTAAATTTTAGCACGATGGATCGGGATAAAGTGGGTATCCCCACAGATGGTGATTCACATGCAATCACTTATCCACCTGCAATTGTTGTTTATATAATTGATCCTTTTACCTATGAAAATAAAGATGAGAGCACTAATTCTTCTAATGTATGGACTTTGGGGCTACTTCGATGCTTTCTGGAAATGGTCCAGACTCTTCCTCCTCATATTAAGAGTACTGTTTCTGTGCAGGTAAGAATGATAACTTTTGCAAGTTAAATTTACATAAAACAGTCTGATGTAGACAGAAGTTTCAAAAATCTACAAGTTTATTTTCTTTAAAGCCAGATTCTTATTATATTTTACATTTTACTTTTAAGTGATATTATAATAGAACTGTTAGGGATTTTATAAAAGGTAAACTTTATTATCATACCACAATAATAGTGGAGAATTAAAAGACTGCATTTAAGTACATTATGTATTCCTTGTGCTATTTTTATGAGCCAGTTTTTAAATTCATAAACTTAAATAGAAGACTAGAGCATGGATCTTTATAAAATATAGTTCTAAATAAGATAGATTACAAGTAAAAATAGAAATTAATGATATTAGAGGTGCCTGGGTAGCTCAGTTGGTTAAGCATCTGAATCTTGATCTTAGCTCAGGTATTGATCTCAGGGTCATGAGTTCAAGCCCTGCTTTGGGCTCCACACTGGGCATAGAGCCTACATTTTAAAGGGGATGGGGGCCTAGGGCTCAGTTGGTTAAGTGCCTGACTCTTGATTTCAGCTCAGGTTATGATCTCAGGGTCCTGGGGTTGGGCCCCATGTTGGGCTCCATGCTCAGCGGGGAATCTTCTTGATCAAGAAGATTGAATCTTGAATCTTCTTGATCTCTTGATCTCTCTAAGATCAAGAGTCTCTTTCAGTCTCCCTTTGCCCCTCCCCCTGCTTGCACTTGCACTCTTGCTCTCTCTCAAAGTAAATAACTCTTAAAAAAATAAAAAAATTTTTAAAAAGAAAATGATACTAACTTGTTTGCAGAGATTTTTTCTTTATAGACTATAATAGGACTAATCAATGGCAATATTTATGTAACTGCTGTGTAAACATTTTAAAGGTTTTTACATAACCTGTTAGTAAAATTGATTCTTTAAAAACTTACATAATAAGAAAATATAATTCTTTAGAATATAATTTTATTAATTTTTAAGTTTTCTAGTAAATGTTTTTAGAGTTTTAGACCTACGATTCTTTTTATTTTTATTTTTGGATGTTTAACCTTTATAATATTTGCCTATAATTTTTAGATTGTTCCTTGTCAGTACCTGTTGCAACCTGTGAAACACGAAGATAGACAAATCTATACCCAGCATTTAAAATCCCTGGCTTTTTCGGCCTTTACCCAGTGTCGGCGACCACTTCCAACATCAACCAATGTGAAAACATTGACTGGCTTTGGTCCAGGTTTAGCCATGGAAACTGCTCTTAAAAGTCCTGATGTAAGTATGTTTTCTATGACCAAAGTTAGTGAATGACTAAACATTTTTTTATTTTATACAAAACTAAGTGCAATTCTCTGTTTAATTCTCACTTTCTAATTATAATTGGGTGGAGATTTTCAATAAAGATTTTTCTATGATTGTATAGTACCATAGTACCTTGATTTTTTATTTTACAGAGACCAGAGTGTATTCGACTTTATACACCTCCTTTTATTCTGGCTCCAGTGAAGGATAAACAGACAGAGCTAGGAGAAACATTTGGAGAAGCTGGACAGAAATACAATGTTCTTTTCGTGGGCTACTGTTTATCACATGATCAAAGATGGATTCTTGCATCTTGCACAGATCTATATGGAGAACTTTTAGAAACTTGTATCATTAACATCGATGTCCCAAATAGGTACTTGTGTTTCCTTAAGTGTATCATTATATCATCCATTTAAAAAATGAATAGAAAAACTGTTTGGAAGGTTACGTACATTGGGTTTTGGGATTGTGGGTGCTTTTCACTTTTTTGGGTAGTGAATATATTGTATAATTAGAATTAGAAATAATTTTGATTGATCTCTGTTACACAGACAAAAGAGATTAAGGTCCCTAAATTCTATATAATAAAACTTGAGGCAATGATTTCAGCCTAAGAAATTTTAAAGAATGGAATGAGAGAGCCCTTTGTAATTAAAAAATCTAGTAGAGTATTCTATAACATTTAACTTCTCAAGTACCATCTAAAATATAGTCCCTAATTAACTGAGTTTACTTCTTTACTAAAATTGTTGACTGAAAATTTTACCTTTTAAATGGAATGTCTTCTGAAAATGGTGGCCTAATTATTAGAATTCTTCTTTGTAGTAATTAGGTATCATGCCCAGTTTTTTATGAAGGCTAATAAATCACAACAGGTAAGCCTCATATTAAGTTATAACCTAATAGACACTTTTAGTAACATGTTTCAAGGCTAGTGAACATGGCCTAAGATTAGAACCTGAAAGGCAAGTCCATGAAGTAATTTTCCATTTTGAGGTTTGGCTCTGTCCTTTATTTTTTTTATTATATAAAGGTCAGTTTCTTTAGTTCAGAAATTGAATATATGCAGAAATGTTTAATGAATATTTGGTTATAGTGGTGCTAAAGAAGCGAAATATAGAAACATTAATTTTATTTTATTGGTTATAAAGATTTATTGACCATTTTTAATATACCTTATTTCCTTGACACAATTTTGATTTTTTAAAAAATGGTCATTGAGTGAGCTTTGGGAATAGTATGCTTATCTGAGAAAGAATAGGGAAAGAATTACCTTTCAACACAAAGATGATATTGCCATTTTACTGAAAGTAGAAGTAAGATAATGGTTAAAAGGTCCAATTCTATAGAGTTGAGACCTGGGTTCGAATCCCAACTCTGCTACTTACTGGGTATGTGATCTTGAGAAAATTACTTTAGCCAACTGAGCTTCAGCTTACTTCTCTGTAAAGTTGGGAAAATAACTGCTTCATACAGTTTGTTACATTGAAAATGAGGTATTATGTAAATTGGGCATAATGCTTGCAGTGTATTAAGTACTCAGTAAATCATAGCTACCATTTGCTCAGCCACAGAGTGCTTATGTTATGTACTTGCTTAGTAAAGGACATGCATGCAGAAAACACAACAGTATTGTTTGGCCTGAGAAGTGTAGTGTGTTTGTTTGTTTGTTTTTCAATATTTGCTTATTTGAGAGAGAACGGCACACAGAGGGAGAGCGAGAAGCAGACTCCCCACTGAGCAGAGAGCCTGACGTGGGGCTCAAGCCCAAGATCCTGAGATCATGACCTGAGCCGAAGGCAGGCACTTAACTAACTGAGCCACGCATGTGCCCCTGTTTGATATTTTTTAACTTAAAGTATGGAGCAGGGGTTGGCACACCACAACCAGTGGGCCAAATCTGACTATACACATTTGTTTTAAGTGTCACCTATGGCTACTTTCATATTGTAGCAGCAGAATTATTGTTGCATCAGAATATTGATGGCCTACAAAGCTTAATATATTGGCCTTTTAAAGAAAAAATTTGTCATTTTCTGGTGTAGAACAGTGTTTCTGATGAATTTTGGTGGTTCATGGACAGTTTTTCATTTTAAGTAATCTGCTTTAATGTGTTATATGAAAAGCACAAAGCAGCATGGCAAACCTATGACTTTATGTATATCTTTGGTTAGGACTTAATGTAAAATTAAAGGACTAGTTTTTCACAAATTTGAGGTCTTTTAAAATGTTGTCATATGAATTTTAGAAATATTTAATTGTTTCTTTATTCTGTACAACAGGGCTCGCCGGAAAAAAGGATCTGCTAGGAGGTTTGGTCTACAGAAACTTTGGGAGTGGTGCTTAGGACTTGTACAAATGAGTTCATTACCATGGAGGGTTGTAATTGGCCGTTTAGGAAGGATTGGTCATGGAGAATTGAAAGGTAAAATTGTGCTTTGATTGTTAAGAACTTAAATTTCCGTTTTATGTTAATTAATATACTGTGAAACCACATCTAGGTGTATGTACTGAATAAAATGCAGAGATTATAAAAACTAATTTTTCTGCCTTCAAAGAGGAATCACATATGTCTAGGTCACAATTGGCCTAATTCCAATTTTAAAAGGACATTTTTCTATATTTTGACTTTAATACCAGTGTTCTTACTATTAATTATTTTTTGTCTTCCATTTTTTCCTCTTTCTGCTTATTATTCAGCTCATCCCCTGTTTAGCAGGTACTAATTAATGTTGACATACATTAAAGTTAGGGAGATAAAGGATGTTGTGTAACATCCGCAATAAGAGATTTTTGGCTTGGGATGCCTGGGTGGCTCAGCGGTTGGGCGTCTGCCTTCGACCAGGGAGTGATCCTGGAGTTCTGGGATCGAGTCCCACGTCGGGCTCCCTGCATGGAGCCTGCTTCTCTCTCTGCCTGTGTCTCTGCCTCTCTCTCTGTGTGTGTGTCTCATGAATAAATAAATAAAATCTTTTTTAAAAAGAGATATTTCGGCTTATTAAAATGGACTTCTATTTGCGGAATTCACTAATTTTAAAACTATTATGTTTTAACTTTGGTTAACAATGCTTTTACTTTGTGGGGTTTTTTTTTGTTTGTTTGTTTTAACTATTGTTACCCACAGATTGGAGCAGTTTGCTGAGTCGTCGAAACTTGCAGTCTCTAAGTAAAAGGCTCAAAGACATGTGTAGAATGTGTGGTATATCTGCTGCAGACTCTCCCAGCATTCTCAGTGCTTGCTTGGTAGCAATGGAACCCCAAGGCTCTTTTGTTATTATGCCAGGTTAGCTATCCTTAGTTTATATCAGATTTACTTCTTCATGCACTTGTGGTTCTTAGTATTATATGAGATTGATTCTCTTTATTTTCAGATTCTGTATCAACTGGTTCTGTATTTGGAAGAAGCACCACCCTAAACATGCAGACATCTCAGCTAAATACCCCACAAGATACATCATGTACTCATATACTTGTGTTCCCTACTTCTGCTTCTGTGCAAGTAGCTTCAGCTACTTACACCACTGAAAATTTGGACTTAGCTTTTAATCCCAACAATGGTAGGTGAATTGTTCTTTAAAGGTTTGCAAATACTAAGTAAGTCTTGATGATTGTGGCTGATTTTAGGCTGAAGAGTGCTTCCCCAAACCTATCTGTATCCAGTAAATGTTTCTGAAACCTATGAATGTTAACCTTAGTTGACCAAAGACTTTGCATATGTGACTACGTTAAAGATCATGAGTTGGAGAGGTTATCCTGGGTTAGGCAGATGGGTCCTAAAAGTAATCACGTGTGTCCTTATAAGAGGGAGGCAGAGGGAAATTTGATAATGTATGCACAAAAGAGGAGAAGGTCATGTGATGGAAACAGAGGGAAGGAAAGTCAGAAATGGTGTTATGCTGCTGACTTTGAAGGTGGAAGAAGGGGCCATGAACCAAGGGATGCAAGGAATGTAGTTCTAGATTCTGGAAAAGAGAAGAAAACAGATTTACCACAGAACCTCCAGAAAGAGCATAGGCCTCTGGTGCCTGATTTTGACCTAATGACCAGTAGTTTGATTTCAGCCCAGTAAAATTGATTTTGGACTTCTGGCCCCCAGAACTATAGAGAATGAAGGTGTGTTGTTTTAAGTCAACAAGATTGTGGTAATTGACTAAAGAGGCAGTAGGAAACTAATACAGTCATTATTCTACCTTACTGATATTGGAACTGATATTTATCTCGTAAATATTTACTTATTTTAAAAGGCAACATTTATCATAAAATGCATAGGTTTTTTTGCCTGTGCTGCTACTTGTACATAGACCATAGACTTTGCAGCACATTTTATATTCCTTCTAAATTGATTTGTCAAGGGCAGCCCCAGTGGCACAGTGGTTTAGCGCCACCTGCAGCCTGGGGTGTGATCCTGGAGATACAGGATCGAGTCCCACATCGGGCTCCCTGCATGGGGCCTGCTTCTCCCTCTGCTCTCTCTCTCTCTCTCTCTCTCTCTCTTTCTCTCTTCCCCCCTGCCCCGTGTGTCTCTATGAATAAATAAAATCTTTAAAAAAATAAAATAAATTGATTTGTCTAAATAATTTATATAAACTGCCATGCTAGAGAATAACGCCGGTAGATAAATTTATAGATTACAATTTAGTAGAAGAGAATAAGTGATACTCCATTTAGAAAATTGCACATTTCTAAAGTCACAAGTAATGGGCGCCTGGGTTGCTCAGTGAGTTGAGTGTCCTGCTCCTGATTTCGGCTTAGGTCCTGATCTCAGTGTCTTGGGATTAAGCGCCATGTCAGGCTCTGCGCTCAGCGTGGAGTCTGCTAGGGTTTCTCTTCCTTTGCTCAGATTTCCCGTGTGTGCGCTAGCGCATGCTTTCTCTCTCTGAAATAAAATCTTAAAAAAAACAAAGTCACAAGGAATATATATTATTTTTTTCTTTCAGTGTGTTATATGGTAACTTGAATATTTTACATAATAATAGAGTATTAATTGTGCATAGTCCCATTTTAAATACATTTTCATTTCTAGCTTATACCATGTTTTGTATTAGTTTCCTATTGCTGCTATAGCAAACTAACACATGCTTAGTAGCTTTAAACAACACACGTTTATTGCCTTACAGTTCTGGAGGTCAGGAGTTTAAAATCATTCTTAACTGGGCTATAGTCAATGTGTCTGCAGGGTTGGTTCTCTCTGGAAGCTCTAAGGAAGAACTGTTTCTTTGCTAGCTTTGCTAGCTTCTAGAGACCACCTCTTGCTCATGGCCCCTTCTACCATCTTCAGCAGCAGAGGTATAGCATCATCACCTCACCATCACTGACTCTAACACTACTGCCTCCCTCTTATTAGGACCCCTGTGATTACATTGGACCCACCTGGATAATCCAGAATAACCTCCCCATCTCAAGATCCTTAGCTTGATCACATCTGCAAAGTTCTTTATGGTAACATATTCACACATTCCTGGGATTAGGATGTGGACATCTTGGGGGGAGGGCATTATTCAGACTACCACATGTTTATGTGTATAATTATTTATATGGCTCCTAGAACAATACCTGGCAGATGGTAGACATTCAGTAGATGTTAATTAAATTAACCCATTTTGGTTGAAATTCATTAATTTATTTTAACCCTCTCCTCTAAATGACCGTGGGATGTGAAAAATAGAGTATTTATTTTTCCTTTTCCTGTATAGATGGAGCAGATGGAATGGGTATCTTTGATTTGTTAGACACCGGAGATGATCTTGACCCTGATATTATTAATATTCTTCCTGCATCTCCAACGGGGTCTCCCGTACATTCTCCAGGATCTCATTACCCCCATGGAGGTGATGCTGGCAAGGTAACCCTGTTATAAAAGCTTAGTTAATCTAAACGTTGTTCATTAACTTCGTGTAATGGATAGAGAAATGAAATACTGTTTTTTCCTTGGAAATGAGCAAGAAGTGAGATTAATGGTGCATTCTTGCACATCTGTCTTACAGATGTTAGTATTTTGAATTATGCATTATAAAGAGGGTCTCTAAGTTTCTACTGTCCTTGACTTGCTGTTTTCTAGATTACTTGGCTTTAGTCCTCCTTTTGTAGTTTTCCTGCCACTTTACTGTAGCTTCTGATCAGGTATAGGATCAGATTATCTGAGAATTAGTGTATGCTCTAAGAGCTGCCATTCATTATCAGAGTTGTGAGGAGGAACACAATAGAAATACTGATTTTTCTCATAAGAACAGAAGAAATGCTGACCACTTTCCTTCCCTCTGTCTTAATTTTTAGTATTTGGGAAGCAGGCTGTCTTGTCCTTCTATTTGAACTCAAAACTAACTGGGCTTGATTTGAATTACATCTTTATTTGGGTGAAACTATATATAGTGATTATTTGATTGTTATAGCATGCATATGTTTAGAAGCCTGTCTTTAAAATAAGGGAGGATCTTTGTCCAGTTTTACCTTGTATCCTTTTCTTCCTTTTTTTTTTTTAACTGAAATGAAGTGAAATTATTGGGGTACCTAGCTGGCTCAGTCAGTAAAGTATGCAACTCTTGATTTCGGGGTTTTAAGTTTGAGTTCCACATTGGGTGTAGAGATTACATAAAAATAAAAAAATCTTGGAAAATTAGATTATTGAAAAGCTATATATATGCACCACTAATCTCACTACTTTAATAAAACCATTTTTACTTTTAGCAAATTACCTTCCTTTCACGTATATTTATATTGCAGCTCTCAATATGTATAAATAAGTATAATCAGCTTTTTAATGTTGTTTTCCCATAATTTGTTATGTCCCAAAATATTGGACCTTTAAATATTTTATTTTTATCTGTTATAGGTAATGTTGCAATGAACTTTTCCATGCATATCATTTTGCTTCTTTTTATCTATTTCCTTAACATAAATACCAAGAACTACATGGACTAATCTAAAGGATATGAGCATCACTTACTAGATGTCCCTTCACATTGCCATAATGCTTTCCAAACGCTAATAACTACATTTTATAGTATTAGATGAACAAAGTGAAATTTAAATTATCTTTTGGATTGAGGTGTGGTGGTCAGGAATTAGTTGAGGGAGTATTAGGAAATAAGTTGAAATTTCATTAAACATTTGGTTGGAACACACTGAACATGACTCAGCATAATACTACCAACTTGTTAAACAGTTGGTATGTTAATTTCCTCATACAACCCTTAAAACTCTTTTAATATTGTTACTAATTATGGTCTTACTAAGTACATAGCAATTGATTTTTTCAGTATCCTTTAATATTTTTTTAAATTGATAAAAAGAGATTGGTTGCCATAAACCATTCTGTGTATCGAGTGCCTAGGTATATCAAATGAACTAACACACTTTTAATTCTATTTAAGGGTCAGGGTACTGATCGGCTACTTTCAACAGAATCTCATGATGAAGTAACTAATATTCTTCAGCAACCATTGGCCCTCGGTTACTTTGTATCAACTGCCAAAGCGGGTCCGTTACCTGACTGGTTCTGGTCAGCATGTCCTCAAGCACAATATCAGTGTCCCCTTTTTCTTAAGGTATTTCCATTTCTATGCCAGTTCCTAAATAATGCTAATTGATGCTTAATTCCTAAGAAATATCGAGAAGTGTCTAAGGTCTTATTAAATGCACTGTGAAATATGACAAAGTCACAAAGAAGTTCTCTAATTACAAAACAGCTCTACTTTTTAAATTGATACTAAGTTTGGACATATTTCTGGGACATTTGTTCTTATTATTTGCAGCTGCACATATGGAAATTTAGCGCTGGGTGAAACTTGTATTACTTTTAATCTAACCTTTTTCATTTTCTAGGTGAGCATGTTAAAGTTCAGAAAAACTCATTTTTCCAAAGTCATAAATGGGTAGTAGACTCAGGACTGCAGTCTGGATCCTTTCATGATTGTGCTGTTCTTTGAATTACATCCTACTGCTATTATGTCACAGTATTTTGGGTTTAAAGGATTCATAGTTTTGTAAGAATATTTGATAATAGGTCCATTTACTACCTCCTTAAATTTTTTTTCTAGCTTTGTGTAAATTGCTGTGTAAAACTATTAAGTGGTTTTCAAGTACTGAGATTCTCAGATCCATAGTGACTTATTTATCAAAACAAGTTCATTAGCAAGTGACATATCAAGGTTGAAATACATTATAAAATCGTAAAATGAAATGTGAAAGTCCTATCCAGAGTTTGTTAGTTTGTTACTGCTGCTTCTTACTACTATTCCAAAATAGGAAATTCAGATCTGATTCATTTATTTTTATATATACGCACAGAAGTTGACTATTGTATTCCAGAAGTCAGGGTAACCTAACTTCTTGCCAACTGATTTTTACTATAGGGTAAAGTCGGATACTGTGGTTTAGTTTCTTGGGGTTATATTTTCGTGGGTACTTGAACCAATAGGCTTGCTCTCTTTTAAGCCTGTTGCTATTAAATCTTGATACCCTTAGCCCACATATCATTGAGTCAGTGACATTTGAGACTAAGCATTGAACTTCTGTAGCACATTCATAAAGAATACAACAGCTGTTGATCTGAATTGACTATTGATGTGATAATATATTAGGAAGTGTCAGCCAAGGTAATAAAGTTTTATCATAAGATTTTTCTTCCCCTTCCAATATATGTACAGTGGTCTATACAGACCTCATTACAAGAACATATTCCCAAGTGTGTTTCTGCAAAATAGTAGTCCTTGGTGTTTCTACAAAACAAAGGGTTCTTTGGTCCTTTGGGAAGTGTTGCACATGCTTTCTACCCCCTTTTGTTGTTAAAATACATGTATGCACATTAAAGCCTCTGAAAAACAGCAGCAAATACCATTGTATACCTATTTCCCAAACTTACTTTAATACACAAGAAAGCGATTGTGTAACACCAATTAATAGTTCATGACCTTAGTGTTTCACGGAACATTTTTTTAGGAAACACCACTTTACAAAAAGTCCAAGGGACTATCCAGATTCTTTTCTACTCAATATTTATTTGCAGAGAGGATAGTGTAAAGTGGGCATTCACCCTCAGATACAGTGTAACAAGATTAGGACTTCTGGTCTGAATTACCAGGTAAGGCATAATTTACCATAATTTTGTTCACCTTTTGTTTTCATACATTCCATCTTATTTCCTACACCATAGGCAAAAATACCACCTGATGTGTTTCTGTTTACTTGGAAAAATAATAGATTTTTACCTAGATGATTAAAAGATCTTTTTATCATAGAAATTAAATGGTGATTTCTGGTCCTGACTATATTCATTTAATTTGTAGTGATCTGCCGAGACTTTTGCTTATAACTTATAAATTAAGAGTTTATGGGCAGTTAAAAAATATATATCTTTGATTATATCCTTGAATATATAACACAAGAATTTATATACATGTTACAGTTGTAGAGGAGAGATCACCTAAATATAAAATAGTACCTTTTACAGTATATGGAATGAGATCTGCTAAGAGTTTCTCCATCTCTCATAGTTTTTTTTAGCACTTTATATATAATGACTCCGTAAACAAAAAATGATTCACTTTAATTGAAATTCCTTTCTTCCACTCTTCATTGTCATACCAGAATGGGTGTGGCAGTTGTCACTAAGCCTCCATTATGAAATTGCATGGGCAAAAGAAGGCACTCTATGCACTGCATTAGAGTCCTCACCGTTCCACCACAGGTAGCTTTAAAATGTATAGCTTTTGTAAGCATTATATTTGCATATGCTTACTCCTGTTACATTTTTCAGTGCTAGACCTATGTGGATGTGCATAGTCTAAAGTTGTGTAACCTGTAGACAGACTCTTGAGGTTTATCAGCTTAGTGCTTCCTTAAACATTGACACATCTAGGCATGTTACACTGAAAAAGTAGATAACTTTAAATGACTTTTATGTAAATTCTTTTAGGATTATTATGTGATCTTAAAAATAGAGCTAAAGAAAATAAAGTAAGATTGAATATAAGCTATGCACTTGAAAATTACTTCTGTAAGCAAGAACAAGAAGCATCTTTATAGTGGTGCCCATTCATCACATAGGTCTAAAATGTATTTCATCAAGGACGAGACCGTGGGAAAATAAGGTAAAACCAACAACTTTTCCATTTGGCTGACTGATTACCTGTTTTTTTAGGCCTCTTTGCACCTCCACGTGCCTTCAGTGCAATCTGACGAGCTGCTTCACAGTAAACACTCCCACCCACTTGACTCAAATCAGACTTCAGATGTCCTCAGGTATAAATCTTTTTACCACTAAAGGTTCTTCATTGTATCTTTGAAAGAATATAATATTAGGGCACTGGGTGGCTCAGATGGTTAAGCGTCTGCCTATGGCTCAGGTCATGATCCTGGCGCCCTGGGATCAAGACCCATGTCAGGCTCCCTATTCACCAAGAGGTGTGCTTCTCCTTCTCCCTCTGCCCCTCCTCCCTGCTTGTGTTCTCTCTCTCTCTCTCTCTCTCTCTCATAAATAATTTTTTTAAAAAAAGAAAGAATGGGGATGCCTGGGTGGCTCGGCGGTTGAGCATCTGCCTTTGGCCCAGGGCATGATCCTGGAGTCCCAGGATCGAGTCCCACATCAGGCTCCCTGCATGAAGCCTGCTTCTCTCTCTGCCTGTATCTCTGCCTCTCTCTTTGTGTCTCTCATGAATAAATAAAAGAGAAAAGACGTTTTGGTTTTTTTTAAAAGAAAGAATGTACTGATCCTTTTGTATTCTCACATTTGGCAGTAATTTACAGTTGTGTACCCTTGGATCTCTAGATGAATTAGGTCATTTAGAATGAGTCCTTTCTAGCATGTGTAATCTACTTTTGAAAGTACTTTTTATGAAAATTAGTCTTTAATCTCCCCAAGGACTCTATTCCATACTTTCCACCATTTTTTTTAAGTGACTTTGAATCTTAGATGCCATCATTGGGAACTGCTTCCATAATCTACAGTGAAAGTAAATACATGACTTCTACTTTTCAGGTTTGTTTTGGAACAGTACAATGCACTCTCCTGGCTAACCTGTGACCCTGCAATCCAGGACAGACGCTCATGTCTCCCAATTCATTTTGTGGTGCTGAATCAGTTATATAACTTTATCATGAATATGCTGTGATCTTCATTCGACAGAACTGTGCAAGAAAAGAACAAGGAAAAAAGATATTTCGCTGCAAGATTGAGTTATCTTCTCAGTGAAAGTCATCTGTGATGGGGTCTAATACTTATTACTTCAACAAATATTGTTTTGACTTGGGGGGAGGGGCTATAACCCTGATATTTTTCATTGACTATACTGAACTCTTTAGGATGATGACTGATCATACAAAACGTATTATAACATTTTCGTAGCAAAATTAACCTTTTTTTTCCAGTCACAGTATTTGTGAAAAGTAATGAGCCATAGTACCCAGTCATGTTAAATGAATATTAAAAGCATGGAGAGGAAACATGAGGAACAATGAATTTCAACATATGGCTTCAGAACATCAAGATGTTCTTGTATTGGATTATAGTATCTAGTATTCAAAAATGCCTGCATCTCTTATTTATTGTAAGTTTTTAAATGTATAAATTGTCTTATATTTCTTAACCTCTTTTATAAAAATTTTCCTAGAAGGTTTATACTGCCTTCTTGCTTTAAAGCAATTGGTCTAAAATATATGTAATCGTCTTAATTAAAAAGTTGCAGTAGGGTTGCTTTTAGAGTATTATTTTTTTGTAAGGGGGTGGGTGGGACAGTAAATTTGTATTGTCTCAATGTACAGTTTAATGGGGATAGAGGGGGAATAATGTCCATACCATTGTGTGTGGAGGATTTACAGCTAAGCTGTAGTTGCAGAGTACATGTACAGTAATGAAGTTCACTGTGTTTATAAATTGAAAAGGTACCGGGTCTTACAGCATTTTATATATCACACCTTTACAGAATAACATGATGGCAATATACAAGTGATATTGTTGGGTGGTTTAACTTAGAATAAAATGAGAATTCTTCAGTTATATTTTGTACTATGGTTTAGGGCTATGACTAATATTTCAGGCCATTTCCAGTGAAAGAAACTTAGTTTTACAAGAAAAACATTTGCTACTGAATGCTTAAACTAATTTTGGTGTTTAATGTTACATGCTTAAATGTTTTTTTTTTTTTTTTCCAGTTTTGACAGTGGCACATCTAGGCATGGGAATATTATTAATTATGAAAATTATCTTCAGGATCTGCTATGAGGTTGAAATTTAGCCCAGCTCTAGGCATTTTACAAATTATTTTAAGAACAGTCACTCTGATTGTTTGACTTTTTTGTTGTTGTTTTTTAAATTAAAGATTGGGAATGTGTGTGAGAGTATGCATATGTATGGGTGTGTGTGTGCAATCAGACTGTGGTGTATATAGATTCTCAGTGAATTCTGGTATTCAGACTCTATTCCACTAGTTAAAGAATCATTTTCTAAACTTAACCTGTTTCCTTTTGCCTTTTTTATTTATTTAATTTTCTTGGTTTGGAGATGGCAGTCCCAAACACCAGAGTCTGTACTTTTCTATAACACAGCTCAGATTAAGGCAGGGCATATGCCAAGGAGGTTCTCACCTCCCTAAAGAAGGGACTTGAATTTTAGGGACTTTAATTCACCCCTTCCTTCAATACAGCTTTCCCCCTTCTTGTTTGCACATGCCAAGAAAAATGCTTTTATGCAGGCTTTACCCCCTTAAAATGTTTCTACAGTGCTGCTCACAAGAGAGTCCAAGTTAGCCTCCTACCTATATTGCTGACTTGAATTCACAGTCACCAAGTCTACCTATCTTTCTTGGAAGCAGTCTAGCAAAATTCCGAATTTGTACAGTCACTAATTCTCCACAAGGACAAAATCAGTTGTATTTACAAAACTGTAATTCGGTATGTTTTGTTTTGTTTTTACTGAAACTTGTTTTGTAAATACTATATGCTTAGCTTAAATATCACTTTCTTATGAACAATATAACTTCTTCAAATTGTGTATATTAAACATTAGCAAGTCTTGTTTTTTCTATAAAGAACACACAACTGGTGACAAAGGTTTTCAATCACTTCTTCAAAATTATAATGCAATTCCAATGGTCAGCATTTTTGACATTAAAATTTAAAGATCACATCTCTGCATTCATTTTTAAATTATGCTAGCACACTACAGATTATGTTGGCATGTTTTGTTCTGTACTTTAAAAAACTTGTCTGAGATTTGAGGGAAAGATGCTTATTTGGAATTTCTATAAAAAGTATTCTTTTTTATATACTTAGCTCAGTAGTGACTTTTAAAAATAAAAGCTATATTCTCAGTTGTTTAATATCACTAGCTTATTGTAACCACACCTCAGTTTGAAAATAGATTTTTAAAAAATTATTCCCTGACAGTTTCTTTTATATGGAGCCATAAGGAAGGAACCCAGTATAATAATTCCTTTTTATCTGGGAATCAGGGAGTAGTTCCCAAATACACAGGATTTACTGATAAAGAGGTTTTTTTCTGCCCTTCATATATAAGTTCATACTTAAATATAAAATTATAAAATAGCCATTAGAAAAGGTCAAGAGGCTTATTTCAGAAAAAAATTAAGCCTTTTATGCAGGATGATGGATCTGACTTACTAATGTACTGTCACAGACAAGTATGGGTAGTTTTTTTTTTTGTTTGTTTAAATGGTAAGCAAAGTAATATATACTTTATACCAGTTGATCACCAACACCTGACTTCTTTGTTACAGTGCTAATGTCTGTTTTTTGTGCAGTTATCCATTACAAAGCAGGGTGGAAGTTCAGTATTTTGGCATTTAAAAAGATTAGTTATATAATGTCTGCTTCCAGCCAGTGAGAAACATCTAGCCATACTTTCTTATGCAAGCCATTCAGTTATCAGGACTGTGAATTAACACTGTATGAATAAATTTCTGTACACCTTATTGTTTGGCCAGAAGGCCACCAAGTGTACTTATATGTAATCCTTAAATTTTAAAGTAGCTGTAATTTTTAAATCTTTCTAAACTTTTCTTAAACCACTAAAATTAAGCTCTTACTACTTAGTCAACTATCCTCAGCTGTATTCGTACTCAATTGTCAGTATGGCACAGATTACTGTATTAAAATATTCTCCTTTCGTCTTCATATTTACCTTCTGAGGTAATTTTTTAACTTAATGTGTTACTACAAAGATTTGCAGATCTTTAATCAAGCACTATGTTAATACT
This sequence comes from Canis lupus dingo, assembly GCF_003254725.2. NCBI lineage: Eukaryota > Metazoa > Chordata > Mammalia > Carnivora > Canidae > Canis > Canis lupus. The sequence goes on from NC_064251.1 coordinate 35,935,060, forward strand.
GTAATATCAAAATACTATGTTGCATTATTTAAAATGTTCAAATTGAATACATTAAAAGGAAGTTTTTAAATGCTCTTGCATCATATAATTTGCTATTCATCCACTATGGCATCGCATATCAGTCTATTAATACATTTAATGTTGCATGAGTAATGTTTTGGTCTGGGTTTCCTCTTAAGATTTTAGTTTGTCTAAATTAAGGAAAAATGTTTTTGGCATACTTTTTTTTTACACCCTCCCCCCCCCCCCATCAGCTGGAAATCTTAACCTTCTGGTTTTTCTTGGTGTTTTAATGGGCCCAGAACTGTGGTTTAAAATTTCATATCTGTGTTTTCTCTTTTGTGGAGTATTAATTAAAAAACTGGATTTGGGACCTAAAATACTCCTCAGGTTGATGTATTCATGAAGTTTTAAAATAGCTTTAGTTTTCAAAGTAAACTGGATTTGTGGACCGTAAAGTTACTGAGTTTAAACTACAAATTGTAACGTCATTACTGGACATGTCAGCATCAACTCTCTCAAAATAGCTTGGTCACTTTATGAAGGGGCGTTTTAAAGTTGTTGTTTAGCAGTGACATTTAATATGGTCCAATTGCTTTTTTTTTTTTTTAATGTGACAAAAAAAAAAAAGAAATAAGGAACAAACACTATTGCTGCCGAATGCCATAACACTGAGTTGTACAAATTGTGATTGAGGAAATGAAAAGGTTTATACTTTTTAAAAAAAAAAAAAAACAAAAAACAAAACTTCAAATGGAATAAATTATTCATGAAGCCTTCATTGTGGTGTCTCATTCTGTTAAAAATATTTCTATCCTAAACACATGTAAAAATATTTTTTCATAAGTGGAAAGGGGGCTAGTAACCTAAAAATTAATTGGACTTTTAATTTCTCCATCTGAAGTATTTTATTTATTTGTTTATTTATTCATGTATTGATTTATTTTTAAAGACTTTATTTATTTGTTCATGAGAGACACAGAGAGACAGAGAGAGAGAGGCAGAGACCTAGGCATGCTCCCTGCATGGAGCCTGCTATAGGACTCGATCCTACGGGCAACCCAGGTGGCTCAGCGGTTTAGCGCTGCCTTCAGCCCAGGGCCTGATCCTGGAGACCCAGGATCAAGACCCATGTCAGGCTCCCTGCATGGAGCCTGCTTCTCCATCTGCTTGTGTCTCTGCCTCTCTCTCTCTGTCTCTCATGAATAAATAAATAAAATCTTTAAAAAAAAAAAAAAAAAAAAAAAAAAGGACTCGATCCTAGGACTTAATCTCGGGACTCCAGGAGCATGCCCTGGGCCGAAGGTAGGCACTAAACTGCTGAGCCACCCAGACGTCCCTATATCCCTTTATTGTAATATTCCATATGAAGCCTTCATAGTGTTTTTCAGTTTGTATGAATATTTGTCTCCTACAAAATAACCCCATGAGGACAGAAATTGGATGTTTAGCTTACTATTGCATCTAGAATCCAATACAACATCTAGCACATTAGTAAAGCATTGAAATATTTGAGTTGACTTCTTGTAGTAAATACCTCAAACTATGGTACTTAGTTGTAGTGTGAGATTTGCATATGATTTATTTTGTTAAAGACTTTATCTGAGGAGGATAGCAAGAGAGCGCAAGCAGAGGAGTAGCAGAGAGAGAGGGGAAGCAGGCTCCTGGGTGAGCAGGGAGCCCCATGTGGGGCTTGATCCCAGGACCCCTGAGATCAGTGACTCAAGCCGAAGTCAGACATTTAACTGACTGAACCACCTAGGTGCCCTGAGTTTTGCAAGTAATTTAAATGAACTTTTATAATTCTAATTACTTAGGACTATTTTCACACTAGTAGAAATAGTTTTAGGATCACTAGATTATGATTCCTGTGCTCTTAGGTTTGCCATCTTCTAGCTGGTGACTACAAACAAAACATCAAAACCTCTTGAGGTCTTAATTTGTTTATTTGTACATGAACTCAATAGTAATCAGACTTTACTAACATTAGCTTTATGAACCTCAAAGGATTAAAAGAAACACTTAGAAATTTGTAAAATACAAATGTATGGGATGATTCATATAATACTACCTATGTTCTCTAGAAGAATCAAATCTAGAATAATTAAGGCTTCTCTGGGGGAGGGGGCAATGCCTAAAGGCAACAACAGGACTTTTTTTTTTTAACAACAGGATTTTTAAAATATGTTTCTAGCAAGATCAAGGATGGAAGGAATGCAAAGAATCAAGTATTTAATACTGTTTATCTCCCTTCTGTCCTAACCTACCCCCACTAAAAAGCCAGCTTGAAGGGTCTTCCAAGTTCTAAAATGTAAAATCTGCCTATGATGAAATTAAAATCTGAGGTAGTTAACTGACTTAAAGGATTTAAAGGTGCCGGGTCCAAATGAGTTACATCCTTAGTGCTAAAAGAACTTACAGATCATGATTTCAGAAATGCTGTAGAAAACCAGAAGGTCCCAGAGTAGTGGAAAAGTACAACTTCCCTGGTTTTTTGAAGTTTTAAAAAGTTATGTCCTAGAAACAAATTTACTTCACTTTATGAACAAGATCATTAAAAACCAGCATAGTTTCATTAAAGCACCATTTAATAGACTACATTAGAGATCCTAACCTTTGACCTTTAGCCCTAGTCTACTGAGACACATACTTGTATGCACATAGTACCATGAGCCCTCTAGAGTGATAGGAATAATGGAATGCATATACAAGAGAGAATAGAATAGTTAAAATCAATCTCTACATTTTGACAGTATTAACTATGGAGATGCATATTCAGGTCATTTAGTAAGGTTTCATGGTATTACATAAGTCAATTCAGCAAGCCAGTATTAATACCATACTGTGCCAAGGGCAAAGAAATAAAATATAGTTCCTGCCCTCCACGTATTACATTCTGGTAGGAGAGATGGTTTTTTTGTTTTTTAGGAGAGACAAATTTTACAATATAGTGCAATATGTGAAGTACTATGATGGGAGCAAAGGGTGCCTTGGGAACATTGAGGGATACTTAAATCTCGAGAGATAGGTGGTTTGTCAGGGAAAGATGCTTAGGAAGGAAACCCTAGGAGTGAGACTTAAAGGATACTTAGGAGGTACTACATAAAGAAAATAAAGGAAATTTATTCAGAAGGAACAGTGAGGGAGAAGGAGCATGAAGGATTTGGGAAACAAGCAGTTCCAACAGACTAAAACAGTGGTGTTTATGGTGGGATAGATAGATAATGCAGGAGTCCAAGACAGAATTAAGAAGTCAGACCATGAAAAAAAAAAAAAAAAAAAAAACTCAGACCACGAAAAACTGTCTTGAGTGCCAGCGTAAGGAAAAAGAATATCCCAAAGCAAGGCAATGTCTTAGAAGTTGGGATGATTCACAACAAACTGAACAATTACACTAAAAAAGGCTTGATTAATGGAGCTATATCAACCTGGAGGGATGTCTCTGGTGTTGCACTATAGAATTTTGGCTGAACCCAATTTTATTCAGTATTTTATCCATAAAATTGATATGATCTGCATAGCTAGAGCAGATACCCAGTGTAAAAGAAGACTCCAAAAGATCTCGAAGGGTGAAACAATGGAAGAAATTTTTATAAAATAGGGCACTATTGAGGATAATTACAGAGTTTCATGTTGAGAAAACTGGAGCTAGATGGTTCCTGAGATCATTTTACTTTGAAATTCTGTGATTCTATTTCCAAAGAATATTGGTCTTCCTTTAAATACCCAGGTGTTCTAATTTCTTGAAGCCCATTTACTTCGCAATAATCTACACCTAGTATACCTGAAACATAATGTTGCTTTTTCTTTTTGATTCTTTTTTTTCTTCTCTTAGTCTTACTGAAAAATAGGTTTTTTAAAATTTTTATTTATGATAGTCACAGAGAGAGAGAGAGAGAGAGAGGCAGAGACATAGGCAGAGGGAGAAGCAGGCTCCATGCACCAGGAGCCCAACGAGGGATTCGATCCCAGGTCTCCAGGATCGCGCCCTGGGCCAAAGGCAGGCGCCAAACCGCTGCGCCACCCAGGGATCCCTGAAAAATAGTTAAAGTCAGTCAATAGTTTTTTTTACTGAAAAGAGTAAAGTCAAAAAAAAAAAAAGAAAAGAGTTAAGTCAGCCAGTCAGAGGAGAATGTTTATTACATTTAGGAAGGAGTCTCCCCCCCCCTTTTTAAAAACATTTTATTTATTTATTTATTCATGAGAAACAGAGAGAGAAAGAGAGAGAGAGAGGCAGAGACACAGGGAGAAGCAGGCTTCATGCAGGGAGCCTGATGTGGAATTCGATCCTGGGTCTCCAGGATCCTGGCCTGGGCCAAAGGCAGGCGCTAAACCGCTGAGCCACCCAGGGATCCCCAGGAGTTTTCCCTTTTGACTTGAAGTATAGGAACTACACAACATGTTTCACCAAATCTAAACACCAGTGATTGTAAGACATTTATGTACCACTAAAACATAAAAAATGCCGCTTAGTAAATTAAACAAACTACTGATTTTAAGACATCCCAATTTCAGGGACAGGTATGCATTTGACTTGATTTCAGTTCAAGTCATGATCTATCTCAAGAGTCACGACATCAAGCCCCGCCTTGGGCTCTGTCCTGGGCATGGAGCTGAGCCTGCTTAAATTAAGATTCCCTATCTTCCTCTCTATCCCTTACCCTCTATCATGCTCTCTCTCTCCCTCCCTCTTTCAAATAAATATTTTTAAAAAGACATCTCAATTTCAGTCATTTAAGCATCTGACTCTTGATTTTGACTTGGGTCATATTCTCAGGGTTGTGAGATCAAGCCCATGGGATTCCTTCTGCCCCTCCTTCCACTCTCTCTCTCTCTTAAATAAATAAAAAATCTTTTCAAAATGTGAAAAAAAGTCACCACAGAGTTGATGAAATATATTTTTTGTGAGTAGAAATGGTAATGAGCCTCAGTACCACATTGGTCTTAGAAGGTTATTTCTTCAAACATTTTATATCACAAAGGGTACACCAGTCATATAAGATACCCCTTTACTAATCAAAGGCTTTGTGGTTTATAGCAACTAAATGTTAGGACTACTTTACTCTTCTACAAGTTGTTAATCTAACTAAACATCAGAGCTGCAAAGCCTTTGTTATTATTTTTAATATTTTATTTGACGGGGAGAGAGCACAAGCTGGGGGAGCAGGAGAGGAAAAAGCAGGTTCTCCATTGAACAGGGAACCTTATGTGAGGATCAATCCCATGACCCTAGGATCATGACCTGAGCCAAAGGCAGATGCTCAACCAACTGAGCCACCCGGGTGCCCCTGCAAAGTCTTTAAAAATTGATTTTATTATAGTTAGGGAATGAGCCTCAGAGGAGGCAGATCTAAAACTCAAAAGTTCACGAGTAAATCTTTTTTGAGTTCTATATGATTGTCAAAATGATGTCACTGGCAAACATTACAGTGTAGATTTGAAAGACTTTAACTATGTGGATGAGTGGGGAGAGGTTGGAACCTAGGATGGCTTTCAGGTTTCTGGCTTGAGAAATTCTGAGTAGTGGGTGATATTCACTGGGAGAAGAATTGGAAGAGAAGGAGAAGGGGACTTGGAAGAAGGTTAAGTGTCAGCACTCACCACCTTTACCTAGGATCTTGTTTGGGCTGGGTGTGATCTGTTGTTAGCTTAGATTGAGATGGATCTGCATTTTGTTTCTCCATTAATAATTACAGGATCATAAAAAGTAGAGTTGAAAGATCTTAAAAATCACTTGGTCCTTTCTCCTCTCATTTACCTCTTAACCAGTCTTTGGTTTCTCTCCATACTCCTGTGAAGTGACCATCCAGGGAGATTAAATTATTTAACCTCTCTCAGTCTCAATTTCCCCACAATTATAAAATTGAGACTATTATCAGGACACCTGGGTGGCTCAGCGGTTGAGCATCTGCCTTTGGCTCAGGGTGTGATCCCACATTGGGCTCCCTGCATGGAGCCTACTTCTCCCTCTGCCTCTGTCTTTGCCTTTCCCTCTGTTTCTCATGAATAAGTAAAAAAAATTTTTTAAAAAGACTATTATCTACCTTAGAGAATGAAATCAGATAATATAAAATACTAGTGCCTAGCAAATGTTCAATAAATGTTATTAAGTATCAGCTTAAAAATGACAACACACAATTTGTAAGCTAAGAGACTATGAAATCAATTTTAGTGTGTAGTGACCAGCAATTTTTAAAATTTTATCTTTAAAAAGATTTTTTGTTTATTTATGAGAGACACACAGAGAGGGAGAGGGAGAGAGGCAGAGACACAGGCAGAGGAAGAAGCAGGCTCCATGCAGGGAGCCGGACGTGTGACTCAATTCCGGGTCTCCAGGATCACGCTGGGAGCCGAAGACGGCGCTAAACCACTGAGCCACCCGGAATGCCCTAAAATTTTACTTTTAAGTAATCTCTACACCCAATGTAGCGTTTGTACTTAAACTCTCAGATCAAGGGTCACTTGAGCCTTGCTCCAACTGAGCCAGCCAGGTGCCCTAGTGACCAGCAATTTAAAGAAATGAAATAGAACATATAACATGTAGTGTATGTATTATTTCATAAAAATTTTATTCCATTTAATTGTGGGTATATGGGCACTGGCTAGGTCAGTGAAGCACGCAACTTTTTTTTTTTTTTTTCCGAGAGAGAGAGAGAGAGAGAGAGAGAGCGAGCGCATGAGAGCGGGGTGAGGGGCAGAGGGAGAAGCAGACTCGCGCTTACCAGGGAGCCCATGGAGGGCTCAATCCTGGGACTCCAGGATCATGACTTGAGCCAAAGGCAGATGCTCAACCGAGCCACACAAGTGCCTCAAATCATTTGACTCTTGATCTCAGGGTTGAGTTCAGACCCTGTGTTAGGTGTAGAGATTACTTTAAAAAAAAGTCTTTTTTTTTTCTTAAAGATTTTTATTTATTTATTCATAGAGACACAGAGAGAGAGAGAGAGAGAGGCAGAGACACAGGCAGAGGGAGAAGCAGGCTCCATGCAAGGAGCCCAAGTGGGACTCGATCCCGGGTCTCCAGGATCACACCCCAGGCTGCAGGCGGCGCTAAACCGCTGCGCCCCAGGGGCTGCCCCCCCAAAAAAAATCTTGAAAAAAAAAAGTGGGTATACATGCATATATGTCCTAGATCACAATGTGAAATGTATTATTGTAGGTGGAAAAAAGTTTGAGAAACATTGCAACACATGTTAGTTTTCTTCCTTTGCTGATTTTTTTTAAAATTTTTATTTATTTATGATAGTCACAGAGAGAGAGAGGCAGAGACACAGGCAGAGGGAGAAGCAGGCTCCATGCACTGGGAGCCCGACGTGGGATTCGATTCTGGGTCTCCAGGATCGCGCCCTGGGCCAAAGGTAGGCGCTAAACCGCTCCGCCACCCAGGGATCCCTCCTTTGCTGATTTTTAATGCTGAAAGCACACTTTATTAGAAGATTATCACTCTGTGAAAGCCTTGGAAACTATATGGTATGAAGTTCTAGCTCTGTAAGATATTTGTTTCCAGCTTGTAGCACGGTATCTGGTAAACAGAAGGTGCTAAATGCACACAGATTGAACCAGGAACTAGAAATAAAATGAAAATATAGACAGATTAGTTAATCTTTTCTGGATGCTTAACACTCCATTTGAGAGGTTGTTCCAAGTTTGGACCCTTTTTCCAGAAGTGCCAAGCACTCACACTTTTGCAGGTTCCAGAGAATTCCAAAAACTCCACCCATCACTTTCTAAGGATCTATGGGCCCTAAGTGTTTGGTTTTTGTTTTTAAATTGAACTACAGATGACGCACAATGTTACATTAGTTTCTGGTGTCCCCATATAGGGATCGGGCAATTCTGTATGTTATGCTGTATGCTGCTCTCCACAAGTGCAGCTACCCTCTATTATAATACCGCTGACTATAATTTCTATGTTGTATGGGAGTTATTCATTCCGTAACTAGAAGTCTGTACCTCCCCCTCCCCCATTTTTCCCATTCCCCCAACCTTTGACCGTAAAGTACAGATCCCTGAAATTAAGGTGTTTAACTTGCCACCCTGAAGGTGTGAGGTCAAGAGCCTAAGCAAGCTCAGGAAGAGACTGAATTTGCATTCGCCTATACATGCTGGGATTCTGGAACTTCGGTGCTCGGAGGGCACAGGCAGAGATGGAAAGAGGAGCACAGCCTGATTCCATTAATGTTCCGGTCAAAGAACAGTGTAAGCCATTTTAACATTTCTTTTACCTACTTGGCTTTATTCAAGTGCTACAAAAATCCCGGGGTAGCGAAACTTCAGCTTGGAGGAGCTTAAGCGCTCAATCGAAAAGGGACACAGACGGCGGGCGCGCTTCGCCGAAGACCCTGGAAGCTCCGTTGTCAACGAGGGAGGGGATGTAGTTACGCGGGGCAACGGCGGGGAGGAAGGGGTGGGGCCGCGCACGCGCACGCGCACGCGCACGCACCGTCGCCGCGACGCCGACGCCTCTGGGTTTCCTTTCGCAGCCAGCGGTCCCCTCAGTCCAGTACGGTGGCCGACGGGAGCCCTACGCTGGGGATGAATGAAGGTGCTGGGTGCAGGTTGAAACAGCCCCCCTCCGCGTCCCCCTCCCTTCAGAGCGGGTTCTGCCTTTGTGCTTGTGCTGTGTCCCCATGCAGCCTAGCGCGCTGCCGACCCCGTTGGTCCCGGCGTCTGGGTTTGCCGGTGTCTGGGTCGACTCAGGGCACAGCTCGGGGTGGCGAATCGGGGTTTTCGCCTAGGCCCAACCCGGGATCGCGCTCTGGATTTCTACGGCGTCCCACCTCTAGGGCGCGGAATCCTGGTTTGGTCCCGGGAGGTTGGAGGGTGAATCTTAAGGTATGAAGCTTCCGCCTCTCAGGCCTGAGCGCGTTCCGGGTTCCACGTCGGTCACTGGCCTTGCCTCTCTCCGCCAGAGGGACTGGTTGGTTCTCCTCACGCTGCGGGCGAGCCCTGTGAGCACACACGGGGCTTGGCGCCTCTGCTTGCTCAGCCCGCCCCTCCGTTAAAAGGCCAGCTCCGCTTGCTTCAAAATAAAGTAACGTTTCTGCCCACGACTCTGTTAACCCACGATTTTGGCGAGTTTGTGGTTTTTTAGAGGGGATGACTTTGGCTACCCGCTCTCTGCCTTTTTTTTCCCCCCTCCCTTCTGATGATTAGCGAAGACAGAGAAGTGCCCAAGTGGAACTCGTCTTTCTCCCATAGCTAATTGCACCTCCACAGCTGTTTGTTTTTTTTTCCCAAAGGAGCACAGGGACATTAAGATAATGTTACGGCCTCCAGAATGTTGAATCTGGCATTGCATGTGGCAAGTGAGGAGATTTAGCTTCCATTGACTTGTGGAGGGTGAGAAAGAGAAGCCTGACAGTTTTTTTTTTGTTTTTTGTTTTTTTTTTTTTTTTTTTGCATTTGTTGGGTAGGCAGAAGAAACTAAAGACGTACAGAAGAGGGGCATTCTTAACAGTACTCCGCACTTTTATTTGCATTGTAGTGCTCAGTTGATTGAGGCTGTGGAGAAAGTCTTGGACTGAGATTTAGCAGATGAGGGTTCAGCCTTGGATTTTGCCACTAGTTAGTTATCACTGTATGCCTGTTACTTAATCTCTCTGGGCTTTATATTTCTCCTTTGCAAAATAAGTACTAGAACAGAAGATCTCTAGGGCTGGAGGAGATATTACTGTATTCTCTTTTCTTTATCATTTTTAAAAATTAATTAATTATTAATATATGTATTTTTCTTTATCATTTTTTAGATGGGAGTAAAAACAGGGAACCTTTGTGCCAGAAACATAGCCAGCATAGGGGCCTATTAAAGATACACCACTTTTCTCAGGGTATTTAAAAAGAGGAGCATTCATACATATAGGAGTTAAACCTACTTTCTTTCTTTCTTTTTTTTTTTTTTAATAGGATCAACAGTGATAATGGCTGAGTGTACAAATCTTCAGTTTGTCAGCCCTTTTGCTTTTGAGGCAATGCAGAAGGTGGATGTTGTTCGGTTGGCATCTCTAAGTGATCCAGAATTAAGACTTCTCCTGCCTTGCTTGGTGCGGATGGCGCTTTGTGCTCCTGCTGACCAGAGCCAAAGCTGGGCTCAGGATAAAAAACTGATCCTTCGTCTTCTCTCTGGAGTGGAAGCTGTCAACTCCATTGTTGCATTGTTGTCTGTGGACTTTCATGCTTTAGAACAGGATGCCAGCAAAGAACAGCAGCTTAGGTAATGTGTTATATAATATGTGGACTGGGATTTACTTAGATATGCCAAAGAAGAGAGAATCAAATATATCTTGGGAACTTTTACGATTTTTTTTTTTTTATTGGATGCACTCTCCCAGAAAAGATTGAGAATCTAAACTTTGGAGAGCATATTACGTAGTTCTTTTCTATGTATAGTTAAAATTCCAGGATCTTTTGAATTCCATATTCTAAAATGTGTAGAGGAGTTTGGCCAGATACACTGTCGTATTCATACTAAACTGATTAGGTCGATTACTCTCAGTGGGAAGTGGGTAGGGTAAGTTCCCCTAGAATAGAATAATTATTGGAATCACTCAGAAGGCTTTTTTTTTTTTTTTTTAAGATTTTTATCTATTTATTTGACAGAGAGGACAAGCAGGGAAGCAAGAGGACAAGAGGGAGAGGGAGAAGCAGACTCCCCACTGAGCAGGGAGCCAGATGCAGGACTTTATCCCAGGACACCAGGATCCTGACCTGAGCCAAAGGCAGATGCTTGACGTACTGAGCCACCCAGGCACCCCAAAGCCTTTTTAGCTTACATTGATTTCACAAAATTCTGGACAGTTGTTCAGTTCTTCCCTGCCCATTGCGACTCTAGTAGTGAGCCATTCTTGTTCATTGAAGTGGGTGTTAACTGTTAGTTGAGTCTTTATATATAGGTTGTGAATCCCTGAAATAGGCAAACTAAATAGTGTTTCAAAAATAATACACTCATGAAATGTATGAAAAGAATTCATACATTCGTTTGTAGATTATTTCAACAAAAGATAATTTTATGTTATTTTTATGTCAGTGTTCTTACCATTGTGGTTTTTACACATTTCTGCTTTATTAGGCATAAACTTGGAGGAGGCAGTGGAGAGAGCATCCTGGTATCCCAGCTTCAGCATGGATTGACATTGGAGTTTGAACACAGTGATTCACCTCGTCGATTGCGTCTTGTGCTTAGTGAACTGTTGGCAATAATGAACAAGGTGCATTTATTTTAATCACATCTCAAAATATGCATGATTTGTTGTCTACACATAGTAGAAGCAGAGATTAGCAGACAGGCAGGTTGCAGTCTCTTACATGTATTTCTATTTGTTTTGAAAGTATTTTCCTTAGAAAGGCTTAAAAGAATATTAAATGCCTGCCTGAAAGATTTTCTTTCTCTAATTACTGTTTTCTCTCATTTATACCTAGTCTTCATTTTCTGTTGTAGAGATTTTTTTCTGTATGGATTCCACACAATGGCTTCTTGATATTAGAAGAGTACATAGCTCAAGATTTCTACAAATTACCAAATTTTATATCTTTATAGGATATAATTTCCTTCATAAAATATTATAAAGCACAACTGAAAAATGCATGTGATTCCTTTAGACACTGAATGGGCATTAATTATCTCACATAACGGTGAAGAGGGAATATCAAAGCTGAATTGGTTGAATCATTGAGTAGCCTTATTCACTAGATGACTGAATTGCTCACAATGAAGGCTATTCAACTTCACATGTCAGCAAAACGATAGATTACTGAGTTCATGGACCTCTGGGTAATTATGATTAATTGAAACTCTAAATTTGTGCATGTCAGGGGTCTACTATAAAAAGAATTAAGCTGGATTTTTGTATTAAGATGGCTTATATTATTAAGCCTAGAGTTTCAGAGGCAAAAGTTATTTACTGTTAGAATCTCAAGGTCAGTTAATTTATAATAAATAAAGTTTAGTTTTATAAACTGCGGACCGAACAATTCTAAATTCTGTTTCCAAAGAAAATACTAGTGATGGTTGGGGGACGCAGTCAGTCAGTTTTGGATAGTCTTTAGGATATATTAGAAATCTTTATTTTTAAAAATTAATTTTTAAAATTCCAGTATATATATTACAAATCTTATAAAAAATGTTTTTCTATTACAATTATTTCTTTCTACTCTTTTGTACTATACTGATAGATTTAATTTCAGTCAATATTTTTCTTCTATCTTTTTCTTAATTCCTAGCTTGATTACGCTAGTGAAATAAGTGACTGTTCTCCTTAGGTTTCCAATTTTTCAGTTCAGAACTCTAGCAAATGGGAAGTGTGATAAACTACTGTATGAGATTTTTTAAAAAGTTAGTAGGTACTAATATCGATCTACATTTTTATATTTTGTTTTCCCTACAGTTCATTTGCATTTGAACATAATTTATAGTTATTATACTCCTTCAAGTTTACCATTTCTTGCTTTTTTTTTTTTTTTTTTTTTTAGCTATAACTTTTGTAGGTGACATTCCTACTTCATTTGTTTGGCTTGTCTTATCTTTAATTCCAGATGTCTCCAAATATTTATATAGAAATACATTATTGACACTCATATTGCTATGTCTGAACAGTAAGTGACTATGATTAAGTTGGCTCAAATATATCAAATAATGCATATTGTGCTGCAGTATATTAATGGCATATTTAGAAACATGGTCTGAAAGCTCAATGAGTAATTATAAAAATAGTAAGGGATTTAGTATATTATCCAAAATTAATAGAGTTCATCATTTCTTTTTTGTTTTTTTGTTTTCTTTTTTAAGGTGTCTGAGTCCAGTGGAGAATTTTTTTTTAAGTCATCTGAGCTATTTGAGAGTCCAGTCTATTTGGAGGAAGCTGCAGATGTACTTTGTATTTTACAAGCAGGTAGTATAATGACTGCTAAGATACATTAGAATACATACTTTCTTGTTCAATGATTCTGTGTAACTTTTTAACTTGGAATATTGTGTTATTTTATATAAATATTTTATGTATCTTATAAAAATGCACTTAACGTGCTAGTAGCAGGACAGTGATTAAGTATTGTATTATTTCCATAGTATGGCATGTTATACAGCCATCACCAAGTGAATTTGAAGGAATTTAATGATTTTTTTTGAAAATGGTCATAACCTGTAAATGGAAAAAGCAAAGGGTAAAATGATAAGTGGAATATAATCCCAATTTTATTTAAAGATAAGATAATACCTGTGGGGGGATTAAAATATTTCAGATTATTAACTTTGAGTGATTGGATCAGAATGGTAGAGGATGCATAAAAATGCAAAGATTTTCATGAAAATCACTTTGACCAGCATTGTCCAGTGTATCAGTGGCAGTATTGCATGTTGTACTTTTTTTTTAAAGATTTTATTTATTTATTTGAGAGCGAGAGAGAGAACATGAGAGAGATAGAAAGAACATGAGCAGGGGGTCAAGGCAGAGGGAGAGGGAAAAGCAGACTCCCCTACTAAGCAGGGAGCCTACCATGGGCTTGATCCCAGGACCCTGAGATCATGACCTGAGCTGAAGGCAGACACTTAACTGACTGAGCCACCCAGGTGCCCTGCATGTTGTACTTTCCCGTGCAGTAGCCACTAGCCATACATGGTTGTAGATTACTTGAAATGTGATTAACAAGACTGAACTATTTTAAATTTTATTTAATTTGAATTAATTTTAATTTATTCACTTATTCAAAAGATTTTATTTATTTAATTGACGGGGGGGGGGGGTCAGTGGGGGGGGTGGGGGGGTGGGTGGGGACAGAGAGTGCACCAGCAGAGGGAGCAGCAGAGAGAAAGGGAGAACTGGCCCTTTGCTGACCCTGAGATTATGACCTGAGCTGAAGGCAGATCCTTAACCAACTGAGCCACCCAGGAGCCCTCATTTATTTATTTTTTTAAAAGATTTTATTTTTAAGTTATCTTTGCACCCAGTGTGGGGCCCGAATTTACAACCCTGATATCAAGAGTTGCATGCTCTATCGAGATTAATTTAAATTTAAATAGCTACATGTGGCTGGTGGCTATTCCAACTGGACAGTTCAGCTCTAGACTATGAAAAGAAAGTACCTTAATTGTTTTTTTTTTTTTTTTTAAGGATTTTATTTATTTATTCATGAGACACACAGAGAGATACAGAGAGGCAGAGACGCAGGCAGTGGGAGAAGCAGGCTCCATGCAGGGAGCCTGACGTGGGACTCGATCCAGGGTCTCCAGGATCACACCCTGGGCCAAAAAGGTGGCGCTACACTGCTCAGCCACCCAGGCTGTCCCCCTTAATTGCTTTCAAATGACATCTGTGAAATGTCAAAAAATGCTTGTATATAATATAATGAAATATCACTCTTTAGTAGTAACATTGATTTTGTTTTCTTATAGAGCTCCCTTCCCTGCTTCCTATAGTGGATGTAGCTGAAGCTTTGCTACATGTTAGAAATGGTGCTTGGTTCTTATGTCTCTTGGTGGCCAATGTTCCTGATAGTTTTAATGAAGGTAAATATAATTTTAAAACAGGATATTGAAGTGATTTGCTTGGGCAGATGCAGGACCTGCTTTTTTGAGCTAAGAAGAAATATTTATGTACTTTCATTTGAGATTTTTTTTTTTTTAATTTTTATTTATTTATGATAGTCACAGAGAGAGAGAGAGAGGCAGAGACACAGGCAGAGGGAGAACCAGTCTCCATGCACCGGGAGCCCGACGTGGGATTCGATTCCGGGTCTCCAGGATCGCGCCCTGGGCCAAAGGCAGGTGCCAAACTGCTGCGCCACCCAGGGATCCCGAGATTTTTTTTTTTAATTTTTATTTATTTATGATAGTCACACAAACAGAGAGAGAGAGAGAGGCAGAGACATAGGCAGAGGGAGAAGCAGGCTCCATACACCGGGAGCCCGACGTGGGATTCGATCCTGGGTCTCCAGAATCACGCCCTGGGCCAAAGGCAGGCGCTAAACCGCTGCGCCACCCAGGGATCCCTCATTTGAGATTTTATCTTTGGAAAGTTTATTAGTGAGTATTCATTGTAGATATATTGAGTTGAGGAGATTTCAAAATTGTTTTGAGATTACAAATTTCTGTACGGTGAGTGTGCAAAAAAGTAATTTTTTTTGCCATTCATCATCAGTGCTATAATAGGACAGTAAAAAAAACAACAACTACAAGCTATAATCCTGTGCTCATGGAGCAAGGAGAAGAAGACATACATCTGTGAAATAGAGTGCAGGACAAGATATATATAATCAGAAATAGCAGCAATCAAACCCTTTGTGTTTTAGACTTATTGCCGTCAGTTGGCAGAAAAGTCGAAATTGAGAAAAATCAACTGAAATTTTCACCTCTATTTCAAACTACTACTGATTGAAGATTATTGTTTGGGTCTGTGTGATATAAAAAATAAAAACATTTATTGAACAAAGTTGTGAATTGGGAGCTGAAGAGGAAAAAGCACTGGATCTGGTAGTCATGATTTTTAATTTTGTCACTTGCTTTTCGGGTAATCTTCATCAAGATACTATTCTATAAAATGAGGTATTAATAATATTTCCCATACATTTCTTTTTTTTAAATTTTCTTCCCATACTTTTCTAAGAGGCTTACTGAATATCATAACATGTAAAAGTCTTTCTGACAACTGTGCCATTGCTCATTTTCTGTCTCCATGTTCTATCGGTTCCTGAGAGAAGAGTGGTGATGTCTCCAAACAGAATTGTGGCTTTGTCTATTTCTCCTTTCATTTTGTCAGTTTTTACTTCATTAATTTTGAAGCTCTGATTGGGTCCATGTACATTTAGGATTGTTATATCTTATGATGAGTTGAGCTTTTTTCTTTTTCATTATGATATGTCCTCCTTTATACCTGGGTAATATATTTTCTTTTGAAGTCTACTTTATTAGCAGAGCCATAGCAGCTTACAATTAGTCTTTGCATGGTGTGTATCCATGTTTTTGAAAAATCTGTATCTTTCAGTAGGTTTCTTGTAGACAAGTGTAGTTGAATCTTTTTTTTTTTTAATTTACAGTCTCTGCTTTTTTTTTTTTTTTTAAGATTTTATTTATTTATTCATGAGAGACACAGAGAGAAGGCAGAGACATAGGCAGAGGGAGAAGCAGGCTCCCCGCAGGGAGCCCGATGTGGGACTCAGTCCCACAACTCTGAGATCATGCCCTGAGCTGAAGGCAGATGTCCAACTGCTGAGCCACCCAAGCGTCTCAACAGTCTCTGCTTTTTTTTTTTTTTAATATTTTATTTATTTATTTATTCTTGAGAGAGAGAGAGAGAGGCAGAGACACAGGCAGAAGCAGGCCCCATGCAGGGAGGCCAATGTGGGACTTGATCCCGGGTCCCTGGGTCACATCCTGGGCCGAAGGGAGGCCCTAAACCGCTGAGCCACCTGGGCTGCCCCAGTATCTGCTTTTTAATTGGAGTGTTTAGACCATTTGCATAGGCCATTTAATGTGATTATTGTCGTTGTTAGATTTAAGTGTATCATCTTACTATTTGTTTTCTATTTGTTTCCTTTTTCCTCTTTTCCTTTTCCTTTCTTCATTTGGATTGAAATTTTTAGGATTCCATTTTATCTCCACTACTGTCATATTAGCTATATGTCTTTGCTTAATTTTTTTCTTTTTTCTTTTTTTTTTTAATTTTTATTTATTTATGTATGATAGTCACAGAGAGAGAAAGAGAGAGAGAGAGAGAGGCAGAGACACAGGCAGAGGGAGAAGCAGGCTCCATTCACCGGGAGCCCAATGTGGGATTCGATCCCGGGTCTCCAGGATCGCGCCCTGGGCCAAAGGCAGGCGCTAAACCGCTGCGCCACCCAGGGATCCCTGCTTAATTTTTTTCTTTGCATTTTTTTTTCTTCATTATTGTTGTTGGGTTTAAAGTATGCATCTTTGGGGCACCTGGGTGGTTCAGTCAGTTAAGTGTAAGACTTTTTATTTTTTTATTTATTTTTTATTTTTTAAGTGTAAGCCTTTAAAAAAAAAAGATTATTTGAGAGAGTGAGAGTGCACAAGAGAACGTAAGTGAGTGTGATTTGGGGGAGGAGCAGAGGAAGAGGGACAAGCAGACTTGGAGCTGAGCTTTGAGCCCAGGCAGGGCTTGATTCCACAACGCAGAGATCATGACCTGACCTGAAATCAAGAGCCAGTCACTTAACTTAGCCACCCATTGCCCCAAGCTTCCAGCTCTTGATGTCAGCTCAGGTCTTGATCTCAGGGTTGTGGGTTCAAGCCTTTTGTTAGGTTCCACGCTGGGTGTGGACCCTACTTAAGAAAAAATAAATGAGCTCGGGGGTGCCTGGGTGGCTCAGTCGTTGAGTATCTGCTTTCAGCTCAGATTGTGATCCTGGGGTCCTGGGATCAAGTTCAGCATCAGACTCCTTGCAGGGAGCCTGCTTCTCCCTCTGCCTGTGTCTCTGCCTCTTTCTCTGTGTTTGCCATGAATAAATAAATAAAATCTTAAATAAAAAAGTAAAAATAAATAAAAAAAATAAAGTATGCATCTTTAGATTATGACAGTCTACTTTTAATGATTTTTTTTTTAAGATTTTATTTATTTATTCATAGACACAGAGAGAGAGGCAGAGACACAGGCAGAAGGAGAGGGAGAAGCAGGCTCCATGCAGGGAGCCCGACGTGGGACTCGATCCTAGGTCTCCAGGATCACACCCCAGGCTGCAGGCGGCGCCAAACCGCTGCGCCACCGGGGCTGCCCTACTTTTAATGATTTTATATCTCTTCACATATAATATAATATACTTATATTTCCCCCTCCTGTCATTTGTGCTACTCTTGTCACAGATTTTACTTCAACACGTGTTATAAGACTCACAATACGTTGTTACTACTTTTGCTTTTACCATTAATTTTATTTTAGAGCAAGAGCATGGGGGTGGGAGAGGGAGAATCCTAAAGTGGCTCCATGCTCAATGAGGAGCCCGATCTGGGCTTGATCTCAGACTCGATCATGACCTGAGCTGAAATCAGGTCTGACACTTCACAGACTGAGCGTCCCAGGTGCCCCACTTCATTCCTTTTTGTAGCTCCACATTTCCCCTTTAGCTTCAAGAACTAACTTTCTTTCTTTCTTTCTTTCTTTCTTTCTTTCTTTCTTTCTTTCTTTCTTTCTTTCTTTCTTTCTTTCTTTCTTTCTTTCTTCCTTTCTTTCTTCTTCTTCCTTCCTTCCTTCCTTCCTTCCTTCCTTCCTTCTCTTCCTTCCTTCCTTCCTTCCTTCCTTCCTTCTCTCTCTCTCTCCTCTCTTTCTTTCTTTTTCCTTCTTTCCTTCCTCTCCCTTCCTCCCTCCCTCCCTCCCTCCCTCCCTTCCTTCCTTCCTTCCTTCCTTCCTTCCTTCCTTCCTTCCTTCCTTCCTTCCTTCTTTAGTGAATGATGGCCCCTCATCCTATGGAAGGATGAGCTCAATCTTTTAAAAAATTTTTTTAAGATTTTACTTACTTCATGAGAGACACAGAGAGGCAGATACACTGGCAGAGGGAGAAGCAGGCTCCCCAAGGGGAGCCCAGTGCAGGACTCGATCTCAGGACCCTAGGATCATAACCCAAGCCAAAGGCAGACCACTGAACCACCCAGGCATTCCCTTTTTTAAAAATTAAAAAAAAAAAACATATTTAAACATTTTTTGTTATAATTTTAAAAATTTATTTATTTGAGAGAGAGAGCGTGCACGAGAGAGAGAGCATGAGTGGAGTGAGGAGCAGAGGGAGAAACAGACTCCTCACAGAAGAGGGTACCTGTTGTGGGGCTTGGTCCCAGGATTCAGGATCATGACCTGAGCCGAAGGCAGACGCTTAACCTTCTGAGCCACCCAAGCATCCCTTGAAGAACTTTCTTTAACATGTCTTACAGTTTAGGTTTACTGGCAACACACTTTTCCAGCTTTTTAAATTTATCTTATTTATCTTTATTTTTTAAAAGATTTTATTTTTAGGGGATCCTTGGGTGGCTCAGTGGTTTAGTGTCTGCCTTCGGCCCAGGGTATGATCCTAGAGACCCGGGATTGAGTCCCACATCCGGCTCCCTGCATGGAGCCTGCTTCTCCCTCTGCCTGTGTCTCTGTTTCTCTTTCTCTCTCTGTCTCTCATGAATAAATACATAAAATCTTAAAAAAAAATTATTTTTAAGTAATCTCTACCCACAATGTGGGGCTTGAACTTAACCTGGAAATCAGGGGTCACATGCTCTACAGACTGAGTAAGGTGCCCCTTTCCAGCTTTTTTTTAATTTGAAAAAACAAAACAAAACCCTGATTTTCTCTTCATTCTTGAAAGATACTTTTCACTGGGTATAAAGTTTTAGGTTACCATTTTCTTTTAGCTCTTTGAAGATGTCATTCTGTTGTCTGTGGTAATTTTGGTTTCTGTTCCTCTGTATATAATGTTTTTAAATTTTTTTCCTCTCTGGCTACTTTATTTTTTCTTTCTGGCTACTTTTAAGATTTTCTCTTTTCCAGGGTCTTGATATGATTTTGTTTGTGTTTATCCTGCTTGAGTTTCTGTGTTTATAGTTTTCATCAAAGTTGAAAAAATTTCTTCACATATATTTTTGTCTTCCATTTTCTTTTTCTTTCTGAGTACCTTAATTATATTTGACTATGTGATATTATTGCTCTACAGGTCACTGTTCATCTTTTAAGTCTCTTTTCACTCTTTTTTAAAATTTTGACCAGCGTTCTGTTACTGTGTTTTCAAATTCTCTAATTGCTTTCTTCTGTAATGTCTATTCCACATTAATTCAAAGGCTGAGGAAATTGTTGCTAACATCTTACTTGAAAGCTTAAAGTAATAGTGGCTGTTAAATGTTCAGTTTGCAGGGGCCTGATAAAAAATGGAGAACGACAAGATGAAGAAAGTCTTGGAGGAAGGCGCAGGACAGATGCCCTACGCTTCTTATGTAAAATGAATCCTTCTCAGGCCCTCAAAGTTCGAGGGATGGTGGTAGGACATCTTATTATTTTTATGAGACAAAAGCCTTTGTATTATCAAGAACTTTCCCAGGATGATTTTAGAATTTTGTAGAGATTTGGAATTATAATTATATTCGATGTATTAGTACCTTCTTCTCTGGGTTTTTATGTTTTGGGATATGTCTTTTTCTAAACTTTAGAAACTTTAAAACATCTAAACTCTGAAGTGGCAATAACCCTTTTCCTTATGATACTGAGTTCAGTTTGTTTTCTTTGCTGTGTTAGGTGGAAGAATGTCACTTGCCAGGCCTTGGAGTGGCTTTGACATTGGATCATACTAAAAATGAAGCTAGTGAAGATGGAGTGAGTGACTTGGTTTGTTTTGTTAGTGGTTTGCTTCTTGGAACAAACGCGAAAGTCCGGACTTGGTTTGGAACTTTTATCCGAAATGGACAGCAGGTAAGGAATTAAAAATCTTATAGGTTAAGAATCAGGATATTTTGGCAACTAGTAAAAGACGAAGAAACACTTTTAGAATGATGTCATTAGACCAGTGGTTCTCACACTTGTAGTCTCAGGAACTCCTGACATTTTAAATTATGGAGAGTACCCAATAACTTTCGTTTATGTACTTTTATCTGTTGCTATTTACCATATTAGAAATGAAAACTGAAAACTTTGAAATATTTACTTAATTTAGTTAAAAATAATAATAACCATATTAAATGTGAACACATTTTTAATGAAAAATAACCAAGTTTTCCAAAAATTTAGTGAGAAGAGTGGTACTGTTCTACAGTTTTACAAATCTCTTTAATGTCTGGCTTAATAGAACCTTTGGAAAACGACATTGTACACTTGTGAGAAAAGAGTAGAAATGGTCAGTAATGTTCAATGAAGTGTTTTTGACCTTTGGACCCTTTGAAAGAGTTTTGGGAATCTCTAGGGTTTTGGGTTAGACTCCTGAGAACTGCTGTAGTAGGTCATCAAAATATGTTATTATAGTCTGTAATTTTAGTATATATATAGTGGTAAAATATAGATGACATGAAATTTACTGTTTTAATCCTTTTTTTAGTGTCTAGTTCAGTGGCATTCATAATATTTTGCAACCATCACTATTCACTTTCAGAACTTTTTTCATCATTTCAAACAGAAACTCTATACCCATTAAACAATAACTCCCATTCCTCCTTCCTTCCAGCCCCCGGTAGCTTCTTTCTGCTTTCTGTCTCTATGAATTTGAATGTTGTAGGTACCTCATGTAAGTGGAATCACATAGTATTTCTCTTTTTGAGTTTGGCGTGTTTTACTTAGCATAATGTTTTCAAAATCCATGCACCTTGTAGCATATATCAGGATTTCTTTTTCAATGTTGAATAATAGTCTACTCTATGTATATACCACATTATATTTGTTCATTCATCCATTGATGAATATTATATTTTGGAACAGTGTTTAAGTTGCAAAATACTTTACTTTTTCAAAAAATATTTCCTGATAACTCTGTGACTAGAGCTCCAATGAAGGACCCTATGCAGACTGATTTTTATCTTGTTGAAGTGAATTAGAGTAGCATGGGTACTGCCTAGTCCTTCAGGCGATTTTGTATGCTGCTGGCTCCTCATATATTCTGTATCCAAATTCTGCTTATTTCTGGCCCATTTGAGAACTAATTTTAAACTTTGCTTTCTAAGGGTGTTAACATTTATTATATACCTTCTATATGTTTGGCACTGTGTGAGGCACTTTGGTATGCTCATCTTGTTTGTAATTATCCTCTGTGGGCAGTACATTTCTCTTCTTTGAGCCTAATGCTATTAAAGCAGGTTTATCATATTTTACTTAGAAACATCCTAAAAATAACTAACATTTGCCTAATTCTTTACAGTTTAGAACTGCTTTCTTTCTTTCTTTTTTTTTATGATTTTATTTATATGAGACACAGAGAGAGAGAGGCAGAGACACAGGCAGAGGGAGAAGCAGGCTCCCTGCAGGGAGCCCAATGCAGGACTTGATCTGCCTTGGGCCAAAGGCAGACACTCAACTGCTGAGTCACCCAGGTGTTCTTAGAACTGCTTTCATATGTATTATCTTTGTTCATTCATCTATTTAACAGATATTAAATGCTTGCTATATGTCAGGCACAGGGGTAGGCTCTGCCAAGTAATAGATGACTAAGACGCTATCCCTTCCTGAAGCACTATGAGGGTGATAGACTTATAAACTCCTAATTATAATAGCTTCCAGAATTATATATTATTAATAAAATAATTGCTTCCTTGTCATTAAAGAAATTGGGGTTCAGAGAGGTAAGTGTACATAATCAATGGCAAAGCTATTGTTTAAACCCAAGATATTCTATCTCCAATATCTGAGTAATTTGTGCTATGTCACAGATAACTCCATTAGTTATTATGTACTTGAAAGTACCATTTAAATGATATTTTACAACTTGAATTATCATTAATTTAGTACTTTCTGTACAGCCAATCCAGTTTTTAAGGTGAGTAGAGTATTCCTCAGAGGGGTCAGTGAATTTTGATTTTGCTCATTGGAGTTGCAGTGATGACAGCCTTTTCAAATGGGATCAATTTCAAATGTTTAACAGAGGAGTTTGATTTGAACATTCTTTTGACTTAATAAGTACTCTATGCTTTCTTCCATTCCTTCTGTGGTCCATATTTTTTACAGAGAAAAAGAGAGACCAGTAGTTCTGTCCTTTGGCAAATGAGAAGGCAGCTTCTTCTGGAGTTGATGGGCATTCTTCCCACAGTAAGAAGTACTCGCATTGTGGAAGAAGCTGATGTGGAGATGGAGCCCAATGTGTCTGTGTATTCGGGGCTGAAAGAAGAGCATGTTGTGAAAGCCAGTGCACTCTTACGTCTGTACTGTGCTTTGATGGGGATCGCTGGACTCAAGTATTCAATAATTTGATATTTTACCTTTTTTATCATTTTACTTTCTTGTTTCTAATCCCAAGAAAGTGAGCCAAATGCCTCTTATTCTGAGGATTTGGGTTTTCTACTAGGTTTAGGTAGTGGGCTGGCCTATATCAAGAATGAAGTCCTAAGGCAAAAACATTCCTGGGTTGGATGTATCCATCTATTTTTGCCAGATTGTAAATATAATTATGTGTATATGGGAGGAGCCAGAGCAGTTAAAGAAAACCTGTGACTTTACCGCAGCTTGAGAAGACTCTAGTGAATGATGTGTGAGTGATACTTTACCTAGCCCTCACAGCTAGTTCAAGTAAATCTCTCCTGTTTCCTTTTGCAACTGAGATCACAGATTATTTAAAATTGCTATGTTGTAATTATTAAGCATAAGGTTTCTTGTTCAGTCACTGCACTACATCCTTTTGAATGATGTCCTCAACTGTTATACATACAGTCCTCACTTTGCATGTCTCTGATAAGTATGAATTTTACTAACCACGACTTTAGTGTTGGCTAAGTTAAATAAGACCACTCTCTCAACAACTAATGTATCAGTTACCATGATACATTAGTCAAATGACTGTATAAGGTACAAACTTTGCCAGAGCTCTTCCAACCAGTAGTCACTATGTAAATAACATGCACATCATGATCAGTGACTAATCCTATCATTTCTTTAAAGTTGTTGGTGACTCTTTACTGCCCATCTATTAGTTGGTGAACAAACAGGAAAGTGTGTAGTTATGTGGTAGCCTTGTCTCAGTGATAAACCCATATGTCATTTGACAAACATAATTGAAAGAAGGAATTGGCCACGAGAAATGAATGTGTAGCAAAGAAAAAAATGTGGTAATACTGGAAGTGGCATTTGAACCAATCATAAATGGAACAGCTGATCATGAAAATGTTGACACTGCTGCCATTTGAGAAACCCTAGATATGTAGCTGATGAACGTAGTGAAGGTGCCCTTGTCAACATGAATGAAGAAAGTCATTGTGGAAAAAAAACGAAGTCCCAGAGTACATGATGCTGACAAAAATCTCCACATTAAAGGAATCTCAGATCCAAACTTAGATATGATGGTTCATCAAGGCTTAAGAAAGAGATTCACTCCACTTTATAAGATATAAAGGAGAAGAAGGCAAGGGCTTTTCAAACTATTTCTTGCAAAATTTTTTTACAAAGAAAATAGTTGAATTCCCAATGTTTGTAATATTTTCAGTTATATAAATATTTGCTATTTTTTTCACTTATGCATTATGACTGACAAAGTTTTTAATGTTCTGACAGATTTTTAAGGTCACAAACAGTTAACTTTCCCCATTGATGATTATTATGATCCTGATGCAGAGTTTTGGCTTGCATGGTTATTTTTATGGTCCCACACTACTGTGCCAAGTGAGGATTGCTTGTGTTTGTGTTTGAGAAAAAGCACTGGTTGTAAGCTCCGCAATTTTGCTTTTAATGACTTAAGATTTTAAAGATTTTATAAATAGAAAGGTATCATCAGAAAGCTCAGAATTTATTTCAGAAAAATTAAACTCTTGAGATGTCCTTTTTTCTTCCTTCTTCTCTCAACTTAAGAAAAATAAAGCCTAATAATATATCCGTTTTTTTAGACCAACTGAGGAAGAAGCTGAGCAGTTGCTGCAGTTGATGACAAGTCGTCCTCCTGCTACCCCAGCTGGGGTTCGCTTTGTTTCACTCTCCTTTTGTATGCTGCTGGCCTTTTCTACACTTGTCAGGTACCTTACTACATAGATTGTGCTGTTTTCCGAAGGTCTGCTTTTGTTTATTTATTAAAATGCTTGTATAGCATTAATTGGGAGCTTACTAAAAAAATGGTCTAGGTATGGACAGTGGTATTATCTTTTTTTTTTTTTTTTTAAATTTTAATTTATTTATGATAGTCACAGAGAGAGAGAGAGAGAGGCAGAGACACAGGCAGAGGGAGAAGCAGGCTCCATGCACCGGGAGCCCGATGTGGGATTCGATCCCGGGTCTCCAGGATCGCGCCCTGGGCCAAAGGCAGGCCCAAACCGCTGCGCCACCCAGGGATCCCGGTATTATCTTTTAGTAAATTGTGTCAGTAGCATCTACTGTATGGCAGTCCCTATTCCCTTCCTTCCTATTTCCCTTTCCCTCAAGGCAACTTCTTTCAACTTCTTTAATTTCTTATAGCTGATTCTTTTGTTTTTTACTTCCACATCTTTAAATAACGTTTGTGTTTGCTATATTTTTGATTTTTTAATTTTAGGAGTAATTGATTTCCTACATGAAAGGTGAGGAATTAGTTCTCTTTTTTCTCTTCCCTCTCCCAGCATATCTACATATCCTTCCCATCTTCCCATTCTCCCAGAACAGTTATATTGCAATTTTGCTTTGACAAATATGTAGTTGTTCATATTATATTATTGGAGGCTCAGCCATATATAGTAGATGATAACTTTTCTTCTGCAAAACTTGTTTTTTACTTTAATAATTATCTGGCATTTTGTTATTTTTCATTGGCTCTTTGTTCTGTGCACTTAACATTAATGCAACCTCAAACTCTGCCATTCTGAACCTTCTCTCAAGATGTTCATACTTCTTATTTTCTTATTCTGTCAGTTTCATTGTCTTGAGGAAGTCTCTTCCTACTCTCTGAACTCATTACCTCTGTAATGAGTTTTTCAGCTCTCATCCTGAAATTGCTCTTCACGCTTGTTTTTAGGACTTGCTTCATATCTCCTTTGTTGGATCTCCTGCTTGCTACATCTTATATCTTATTTTTTCTTTTTTTTTTTTTTAAGATTTTATTTTTTAATAAGTACACCCAGTGTGGGGCTTGAACCTACGATCCCAAGATCAAGAGTTGCATGCTCTACTGATTGAGCCAACCAGGCACCCAACATAGTTTTTTTTTTTTTTAATTGCTTTCTCATTTTGCTTCTTTAGTTTGAGTATGTGGGAGATCAGTTATTTTCAGACCGGGTATTTCTGAAAATGTCTTTATTCTACTTTGACACTTTTTTTTTTTTTTTTTAAATTTTATTTATTTATTCATGATAGTCACAGAGAGAGAGAGAGAGGCAGAGACACAGGCAGAGGGAGAAGCAGGCTCCATGCACCGGGAGCCCGATGTGGGATTCGATCCCGGGTCTCCAGGATCGCGCCCTGGGCCAAAGGCAGGCGCCAAACCGCTGCGCCACCCAGGGATCCCCTACTTTGACACTTGATTGATAGTTTCATAGGGTTTATCATTTAAAGTTGGAAATAATATCATTTGAGAATTTTGAAAGTCTTGCTGCATTGTCTTCTTACTTGTAGTGTTGCTATTGAGAAGTCTGATGACATTCTGATTTTTGTTTTTTTGTGTAGCCTAGTTTTTTAAAACTATGGAGACAGGTAGGATTAGCTTTTTGTCCCTAGGATTTTGAAAATTTTGGATGATATGCCTGTTTTTATCTATTATCCTAGGTATTCAGTAAACCATTTTAACCTGGGAACTCATCATGTCCTTCAGCTCTAGGAAATTTTCTTAAACTAATATGTTGGTAATGTTCCGCATAGGACTTTTTCCTGTCCAAAACCTTCTTTTATTTGGATATTGGACTTCCTAAAATGATTATCTTATTTTCTTATCCTTTCCTGTTTTCTATATATTTGTCTTATTCTACTTTAAAAAAAAAAAACAAAACAGCCTAGTTGAGAGACTATTTACATACCATAAAACCATAAAACTTGCCCATTTTAAAGTGCATAATACAATAGTTTTAAGTATATTTACAAAGTTGTACAACCATTACCACAATTTAATTTTAGAACATTTTATCACTCTGAAAAGATACTGCTCATTGTATCTTCAAGCATTTGTTTTCAGCTTCCAATTCTCTGTCATTTTTGACATCTAAGAGCTCTTTTTTGTTTTCTGGATATTTCTTCCGTACGGTAGCTGTTGCTTCATAGTGGCATGATTTCTCTGAAATTAATCATAATGATTTTTTTTTAAGATTTTATTTATTTATTCATGAGAGACATAGAGAGAGGCAGAGAGAGAGGCAACAGGGACAGGGGAAGCAGGCTCCATATGAGGAGCCTGATATGGGACTTGATCCCGGAACTTCAGGATCACGCCCTGAGCCAAAAGCATATGCTCAACCACTGAGCCACCTAGGCATCCCAATCATAATGATTGAAGAGGTTTTGTTAGTACTGTTGGTTTTCTCTAAGGTTTTTTTTTACTTTTTTTTTTGGTCTCTATTTTTTAAGTCAGAAACTTTTCTCAGGGTTTTGATCATTCTTAATTGTTTATATTTAAGAGTAGGAGGGGTGCCTGGGTGGCTCAGTCAGTTTAATGTCCAGCTCTTGATTTCAGCTGAGGTCATGATCTCAGGATCATGAGATCAAGCTCCACATTAGGTTCTGTGCTCAGTGGGGAGTCTGCTTTAGATTCTTTTCCTCTGCCCTTCCTCCCCCCTTCTCTCTCAAATAAATAAATCTTTTTTTAAAAGAAGAGTAAGAAAAGAGTAAGAGTAAGAGTAAGAAACTAACAAGCAGATTGAAGCTTTTTTTAAAAAAAGAGTAAGAAACTAACAAGCAGATTGAAGCTTTTAATGCCTAGGTGGCTCTTTGGGAAGCTCTTGGGTTTACCAGATTCTTAGAGGAGACTCTTGCCTTACGTGGAGGATAAAGACCTGATAAGAAAACCCATAAGCAAAATTTAAAAAGTAGGGGTTAAAGGTTAGGAGATCTAAACCTGTAGTATAATTATTCACATAATTCTACTTTTAGAATGGTGTCCCAGATAGCCCTGGTTGTTCCTCAGTTCAGAGACTCCCTCTTTCACCATGTCCAGAACACAAATCTCCAGTCTTCTCTCTGCTGGGGCATGGGGAACCATCTACTTGTGTAGAATGGAGGAGGTGATTTGGAGGTCTACTACTTATATAGACTGCTGACCTTTTAAACTTAATTTGTCTTCAGTCTTCATCCCACAACTGCCTGGAGCTCTCAGTTCCTGAGGTCTTTAGCGATTCTGTGGTATTAAGTGGATTGGCTTTTCCCTCCTGCCAGTGTAGTATTCTGCTTTCTTGGATCTACTAAATTATTTACCACTCTTCTATATGTGTTGTCAATTCCAGCATTTTGTGTTGTCCCTCAGCATCATCTTATGCATTTATGCCTTTTAGGAAAATCCTTTTAATGTAGTTTGGAGTTTCAGGAGCGTGTGAAATCAGGTAATAAAATGAAGTGCTTTCTTTTCTCTTTACCTAAAGTAATTGCTAAATATTATCTCTAATCTTCATCACTTCTGGAAGGTGGGTATTTCTATCTGTATTTTTCAATAGGAGAGCTAAAGTTTTTTTTTTTTTTTTTTTTTTTTAAGACACATTTATTCAGTGTCATGATCAGACTATTACATTTAGCAATCAACAGCATGGGTGCAAAAAAAAAATCTACATTAAAACCCTTTGTTGGAATGCTTTACACTTTCCACAGAACAGAAACTAAAATAACCTGTTATACAATTAGTCACAAATACAGTCCTCGAGTTTTTTTGCCCATACACGACTATTGTCTAAAACATGTCTTCTGGGATCCCTGGGTGGCGCAGCGGTTTGGCACCTGCCTTTGGCCCAGGGCACGATCCTGGAGACCCAGGATCGAATCCCACGTCGGGCTCCCGGTGCATGGAGCCTGGTTCTCCCTCTGCCTGTGTCTCTGCCTCTCTCTCTCTCTCTCTCTCTGTGTGACTGTCATAAATTAAAAAAAAAAAAACAAAAACAAAAACAAAAAAACATGTCTTCTTTGTAGCAGCTAGGCCCTGCCACCACTGTGCTTGGCTGAGTTCACAAATCTGTTGTAACCTGTAGCTTCCCTGTCACTTCTCTGGCTCTCCTCTCCTGCTAAACTTTGTTTCCTGGCAGTAATTAAAACCTTCTGCCACTGCCATAGCTGCTGCTGCTGCTGCTGGAACCGCCATAGCCACCTTGGTTTTGTGGTTTGGCAAAGTATTGGCCTCCACCACCATAGGGGCCAGAGCTTCTGCCTCCAAAATTTCCTCCTTTCATGGGTCCAAAATTTGAGGATTGATTGTTGTAATTGCCAAAATCGTTATAGCTTCCACCACCTCCAAAGTTGCTTCCACTACCACTGCCATAGCCGCCTCCGCCTCCTCCGTTTTTATAGCTGTCATAACTGCCACTCCCACTATAGCCACTGCCCTGGTTTCCATAACCCTGTCCACCACTTCCATAGCTTCTGCTTCCTCCAGAGTAACCAGGGCCGCAGGAGAGCTAAAGTTTAGAAGGATCATTTAAATTTCTTGTTTGAGATCACATTACCAGTAATTAATAGAGATAGGATTCCTACTGAGCTCTGCCATGCTCTAAAGGCTGTTATCTTTCTACCATTTAATGCTTTTATTAGTGAAATGGTTTAAGTATAGTTCAGAATGACCTTTCAAATTCTCTTAGCTTGGGATAGCAGGCTTTTCAGTTGCTTTTTTTATCCATTTACTTTGCAATGAAATAGAAAATCAAAATTATTTTCATAAGTCAAAGTTGACTTGTACCTTTCAATGGAATAGGCATTCCCTTTAAAAATGTTTTGGTATGTTTTTATAATAATTTTTTATGTCTGATGAGCCCATGGCTCATTTTTCTTTTTCTTTGACTAGTGATCACTTATTTCTCTATAATTTTGAATTCTACTCAAAGTGTTTCTGTAAATTAAATTTTATTTTCCTTGTTACAGCCCTAGTACTCAGTTTGTGACTTTTTGATGACCATTTTAAACACTGGATTTTTTTCTGAATGAAATATTAGCCATTCAAGGATGCCTGGGTGGCTCAGTGGTTGAGCGCGCCTGCCTTCAGCTCAGGGCGAGATCCTGGAGTTCCGGGATCGAGTCCCACATCGGGCTCCCTGCCTGCATAAAGTCTGCTTCTCCCTCTGCCCATGTCTTTGCCTCTCTCTCTGTGTCTCTCATGAATAAATAAATAAAATATTTTTTTAAAGAAATATTAACCATTCATATAGTTCTTCTACTATTTTAATCCCAAAAAGTCTTGACTTTTCTAAAAAAAGGAGAAGTTCACTCTCTCCAACTTGGAAATGCAGTAATTAAGCCTTTGAGAGGGTTTGACTATTCACATTCATAAAAAAAAGCAAAGGTCCTTATTCTTCATCTTTGGAACTACTTCATATTTCAATGACAGTTAATGGCCATTTCAACAAGCAATTAATTTGAATTGATACTTCAGAATAGAGAAGGAAAAAATAATTTCTGCTAAAAATTATTCCAGAATGTTTTCTCATTCTATGCCTGTATATCTGATTCAAACCAGTGACTTTTTCATATTTTCTATAGTACACCTGAACAGGAGCAGCTAATGGTAGTGTGGCTAAGTTGGATGATAAAAGAAGAAGCTTATTTTGAAAGGTAAGATGACTTCATTTGTTGCAGTTAGTGTTTCTTATTGTCTTTGGAAATTTACATTTTCTTTTTTGTTTCAACAGTACTTCTGGCGTTTCTGCTTCTTTTGGGGAGATGTTGTTATTGGTTGCTATGTACTTTCACAGCAATCAACTTAGTGCTATTATTGACTTGGTCTGTTCCACTTTGGGGATGAAGGTAATTTTCTTTTATCTTTTCTCTAAGGAAAGTATTTCTAAGCTGGGTGGTTTTTTGTAGTATATAGTATATTTTGTTTCCATTTTGAAGTAATTTCAGTTTAATAGTTTGAAATTAATCAGGAGCTCTTAGAAAAAAATACATATTAATGAAAACATTTATTTGCCAGAATAAAAGATGTTCAAGATAGAAAGTTGGGAAAACTCAAAATATAGAAAACTTAAAAAACACAAAAGAAAGGAAGAATATAATTTCATTGTTCAAGATATCAAGTATACTACTGTTAACACTCTTGTGTCTGTTCTTTCTTTATATTGATATATGTATTTTGTGATTTAAAGAACTTCTGTGTGATATTTCCTCACATCAGTAAATGTTTTAATACAATATCATTTTCATTGACTGTAACATAGTACATCTTATGTACCAATCATGACTTTCTAATGGATCCTTTCTTATTTGCCATGTAGATTTGCTAATTTCTGGATGGGGCTTAGATGGTTATCCTTATTTATGTAAATACCACATAGACGCTCAAATATGTTTATCTTTAAACAGTTTTTTTTTTTTTTTTAAGTAATCTCTACACCCAACATGGGCCTTGAACTCAGGATCCTGAGATGAAGCGTTGCATGCTTTACCAACTGAGCCAGCCAGGTGCCCCCTTTTTTGGGATGCCTGGGTGGCTAGTGGTTGAATCTGCCTTTGGCTGAGGGCATGATCCCAGGGTCCTGGGATCGAGTCCTGCATCAGGCTCCTCACAGGGAGCCTGCTTCTCCTTCTGCCTATGTCTCTGCTCTCTCTGTGTCTCCCGTGAATAAATAAAGTCTTTAAAAAAAAAAGTATTTGGATTATCTCCTTAGGAAAAAGTACTAGAAGGCAATCACTAAGCAAAAGAATATGATGATGTTAAGATGTTTAATGAGTACTGCCAGATTACCTTTAAGAAAGATTATACCAGTTTAACTGTTCTTATCAGTGAATGAGAGTACCAATTAACTGGACTCTCACCATCAGTGGGCATACCATTCTTTTTAATCTTTATAACTTTGATTGATGAAAGATAGTCTCACTTAATTTTCATTTCATCGTTTACTAGTGAAACTGTAGTTTTAATTATTTTTTTTAATTCATAGGGTTTTGTTTTTTTTTTCTTTGTAGTTTAAAAATCTGTGTGTTTTGGCTGGTTCATTTCTTTTGTGAAGAGGTTTATCAATGTCCTGATTTTCCTATAGGGATTTTTATTTATTTATCCTTTCACTGATTCAGAATTCATATATAAATGATATGCCATTATGCCTTATGTATCATATTTCATTGATTTCAAGACACATATTTTATCTAATATTGAAATGGGGCTTTATTTTATAGTTAGGTGATTTGTAGTGTAATATGGTAGTAATCCCTCTCCCCACTTGTTTTCTTGAAAAGTTACTATTAAATCAGCATATCTTATTTTCCTTAGTGTCTTTAACAGTGGAGAAGTACAATATGTTGCAATTGATTCTTCTCAGTCCTTTTTGGCCATGTGAAACTTATTTTTTTTGGTGTGTGTACTATATTTAGTATTTATTTTATGGTTCCTACTTTGATGTTACTCTTAGAAATACTATCTTAAAAAAAGGCAGGGAGGGCACCTGGCTGGCTTAGTTGGTAGAACATGTGACTCTTGGTTTCAGGGTTGAGTTTGAGCCCCATGCTGGACATAGAGATTAGTTAAAAAAAGAAAAAAATGTAAAAAAAAAATGTTTTAAATGAAAAAAAATTTCTCTTTTCTCAGATTTAAAGAAACAGTTACCTATGTTTTCTTACAGTGTCGTTGTGGCTTCGTGTTTCATATTTAAATTTTTAGTACACTTAGAGTTCATTTTGGGTATGGTATCATGTGTGCATATATGTATATATATATTTATTTATTCCCCTGGAAGATAGCTGTTTTACCTTCATTGATGAATAATCCACTTCTTCCCACTGACTTGAAAAGTTGATAGTAATATTTACTAAGTAGTTTTGTATGTCTGAGCAAAAACACACTTTATTTATTTATTTTTTATTTTTATTTTTTTTAAAGAAAAACACACTTTAATGTAGGGTTTGAGGAGCTATTTTTTTTTAAAGATTTTATTTATTTATTAGAGAGCATAAGAGAGAGCATGAGAGGGGGGAAGCGTAGAGGAGGAGGGAGAAGCAGACTCCTCCCTGAGCAGGGAGCCCAATGTTGGACTCCGTCCTAGGACACTTAACCAACTGAGACATCCTGGTGCCTGAAGCCATTTTTAAAATAGAGTATTTGAACATTAATTTTACATATCATAGTCATTTTAGATAATACATTTATCAGAGAAAAGCACTTCATATATTTTTACATGCTATTAGAATTTTTTTGGTTGTTTTAGATTGTAATTAAGCCAAGTTCCTTGAGCAGGATGAAGACTATCTTCACACAGGAAATTTTTACTGAGCAGGTACTTCTTTTAACTTTATTTTTAGGTACTTCTGTAACTTTCTTTTATAACTTTTTTTGGGGAAAACTTGTATATCTCAGTTTAAAAGGATACTATGGTCTTTTTCTGTTCCTTTGTAGTTTTTAGTGATGGTTTATTTAATCTTTAAAACTCTGTAAAGAACAATCCCTTTTAAAGTTTGCTTTTAAAGCTACTTACTACATACAAAAGCATGTTTTAGATTTATATATTTTGGAGATGTTGAGTAAATGCTGAAGAATATGGTCTTCAGTATTAATGGTAGGGATCTCACATGGGGTAATCATTTGGGTTTGTCAGAGAAAAATAAAAAGAGACCTGTTTAAACTTTTAGGCTGTAATGTTCATTTCTAACTAAATTATAAACTAGAATCTAAATTCTTTATCCTTTTTAAATTTTTTTTTTTTTAATTAGGCTGGGTGTGGAGCCTAAACTGGGGCTTGAACTCATGACCCTGAGCTGAGATTGAAGAGTCGGATGCTTAACCGACTGAGCCACCCAGGCGCCCCTTAATTCTTTATTCTTGTATTTATGTGTTCTTATTTGGCCGCAGTACTTTTGTCCATGGGTTAAGCCTATGGATATTTTATTTTTTCAGCAAAAGATACAACTCTGAAATTTAAAATTAATTCCCAGTTTAATTTGTCAATTTAAACTTCAGATTACAAAAAACATATGTCTGAAAAAATGAGATATTTGAAAATGCTCATGAATGCATAATTTTTGCTTCTTTTACAATAATATTCTCATCCCTATACCAATTTTCCTTTTTCTCTCAGTATATATACACTCCCACATAACAGACACAAATAATACATAGGAAATTCATAAGTTATTTTTTATGTATTTATTTGAACTCACTGGAAGACAATGTTGGAGGGTCTTTGAAAACCATTAGAGGTCTATGCATGACACAATGAGAAGAATAATAAAAATCCATTTTTATTTATGTATATATTTATATCCCTATATATTTATCACATATAGAGAATATATGTCACATATAAAGAATTGATAATTTATAATTCACATATGTTTTTCAAAGCAATTTTTCCCTCTCACAAAAACCTTTTGAGGCAGGTAAGACTGTATTGTCCCATTTTATAGATGTGAAAATAGGCCTAGAAGATAAAGTGACCTATCTAAAGTCACTGAGCCCAGATTTTGATTTTACATTTTTTAACTTGATATTACTGTTAACATATTTATGTTTAAAATTTTTTTAAAAAATTAGAGTGCTTTACAAATCCCTAAATGTATGCAGCTTTATCATCCAGAAATAATTGAATCATGTAATAATTAGTTTTTCTCACTCATTCTTAAGGATCACATTTGTGTTAGAATTGACACTACCTGCTAATCCTCCCTCTTTCAGAATAATTTTATATTTGGTGTTATCATATGTATTAATACTATTTTTCCCTTTTAGGTTGTCACAGCTCATGCTGTTCGGGTTCCTGTCACCAGCAACCTGAGTGCCAACATTACGGGATTTTTACCTATTCATTGTATTTACCAGCTGCTAAGGAGTCGTTCCTTTACCAAGCACAAAGTGTCAATAAAAGTATGACCTTACATTTATATTTGAAGCTACAACTCAAGTTAATTTTTTTCCCCTAATTCTTTATTTTTTTTTTAAGATTTTAAAAATTTATTTGTCAGAGACAGAGAAAGCATAAGCACTTTCCGCTGAGCAGAGAGCCTGACTTGGGGCTCGATCCCAGGACCCTGAGATCATGACCTTACCCAAAGACAGATGCCTACCCTACTGAGCCAACCAGGCATTCCTTTTTTTCTAGTTCTGTTAGTTTTATAGGCTTCTGCTGCGGGTTTTATGTATGAAATACAGTTACTAATCATTTATACATAGTAAGTAGGACATTAATTTCAGTTTTTTTAAACAATGTAACTCTTAATTTATTGACAAAATGTAAGAGTATTACTAATCCAGTTAAAATTTTAATGATACCTTTTGGCCATTTCATTAAAACTTGGTGCGAAATTGCCATTTTCTTTTTTTAAAGATTTTATTTATTCATGAGAGACAGAGAGAGAGAGAGGCAGAGACACAGGCAGAGGGAGAATCAGGCTCCATGCAGGGAGCCCGATGCGGGACTCGATCCCGGGACTCCAGGATCCTGCCCTGGGCCGAAGGCAGGTGCTAAACTGCTGAGCCACCCAGGGATCCTGAAATTGCCATTTTCTATACTTTGGTTTTGTTCACCAAACTGACAAAGTTGCTTATCAGCCATGACCAGCATTTGTACTTTTGTCCCAAGGATAACTATCATCTAATATACGTATTTTGATATATTTTCAATCAGTTATAGTTGGCTATACCAAACAGTTAAAAGACCTTTTAAAGAAAAAGATAAATCCCAGAAGGTAAAGACGTCTGAGTGTTTTCTAGAGACTCTTTTATTTATAAAGAACAATGAACGATATATGCATTGATATATTACCTTTATCATTGTTTTCATGATTTAGTAAAGTTATTTTTCAGGTAGGTTGTATCCTCTTCTTTATATTTTTAGCACGTGAAACAGATAAGAATTAAGAGTCTGAATGCATACTCAATGTATCCACATGTTCTCTATCCATGTGTAGTTAATGATAGTCTCCCATAAGTGGTTGCCAAAGCCATTTTTTTAAATCTATCTGAGGATTTGTTATGAAGAACTATCCCTCTCCCTAAATTCCTCTGTGCTGTGGGGTCTTTTACAACACAGATGGTGCTCTATATACAGATATAGTAGGGACTTAAAATATTTTTCCTACTACTTAAAAAATTATAGATTAAAAACCCAAAATCCAATCATCAATTATATTTATCTTCCACTAGACAATAATAGTCTTGATTAGGATGTAAAAGTAATTCATATTTTTAGATCAAAGACAATTGTGAAACTGGGTAATCTATTTGTAACTGCTAAAAGCTTATAGTTTTACTGATTCATAAATCATGTCAAGTTGTATGTGTTTACTAGATTTCACTTTTTCTTATTGCCATAATTGATTGAGTGCTTATAACCTTTTTTAGGACTGGATTTATAGACAGCTGTGTGAGACCTCTACTCCACTTCATCCTCAATTACTTCCTCTGATTGACGTGTATATAAATTCCATTCTTACTCCTGCATCGAAATCTAATCCAGAAGCCACGAATCAGCCAGTCACAGAACAGGAGATCCTCAGTATTTTCCAAGGAGTCATTGGGGTAAAATAGTTCTTTACGTTTATTAGTTGATTTTTCTTTTCTTCTTCTGACTTGTTCCATATTTTTTCTTTGATTATTAGAGGACTTCTAGGTGGTTCTGAATTTGAAATGGGATTACATTTCTTCAGATCACTTATGAAATTTACAAGTATGGCATTAGTTTCAAGTAGTTTGTTGAAGAGGCACTTTCTGAGGAATTCTTTAAAAGAGCTACCTTTTAAAGTCTAAAGAATGCCCGAGAAAGTGTGCTTAACTAAGGACTATTTGGCATTTCAACACGATCAACAGAGATTTGTTTAGCTTCTTGGGAATCTAAGATACACTTAGATTCAAATGGGAAATTTGAAAAAAAATTTTTTTTCTCCATTTTTTAGAAGGAAAATATGGTTGTATTTTTCACAAATGTATTCCAATGTACAATATGTTTTTTAGGAGTTATTTTCTTTTTTTAAATTAATTAATTTATTTAAAGATTATTTATTTATTCATTCATTCATTCATTCATTCATGAGAGAGACAGAGAGGGAGAGAGGCAGACAGATAGGCAGAGGGAGAAGCAGGCTCCATGCAAGAAGCCTGATGCGGGACTTGATCCTGGATCAAGTCTTGATCTAGGATCACACCCTGGGCTGAAGGCAGCACTGAACCACTGAGCCACCCGGGCTGCCCAGGAGTTATTTTCTTCATGGTAATTCCAGGTAATACTTGAGACTCCTGTAAACCTTTTTCAGAAGCAGCCTGATGGATTTGCTGTTGAGGAACAGCTGAAGTCTTTTTATTTTTTTTTTAATCTTAAAGATGATTAAGCATGTTGTCTTTCATCGCCTGTGCCATCTCAAATTTAAATTTTGAGTTGTGTCTTTGAGTTTAGTGCAATGTTGCTCTCATTTTATTGAACTTGGGAACAGTAACACTGAATAGCCTATTTTAAAAGCTTTTACCATCAAAAAAGTACACATGAAATTTAACAATATTTAAAATTATTTATAATATTACCTCTAGGGTGACAACATCCGCCTTAATCAACGTTTCAGTATCACAGCACAGCTTTTGGTGCTTTATTATATACTGTCTTATGAGGAAGCTCTCCTAGCAAACACAAAGACTTTAGGTAAGTTATACATATACATAGGGAAGTGTTTCTAGTGATAATTCATTTTATTTGCTTACATTTTGTTACTTTCCAAGCTGTCATATGAGAAAATAAGGTCAAATATTCTAACAGGCTCCATTATCATTTTATAATCTTTGCAATGAAGGCATTATATACTCTGATGTGTGAATATATGTATGTGTGGGCACATAACCACCTCTTGAGGCTCAGCCTTCTTTTTAGCAGGCTAAATTAATAACTGAATTGTCTGTAGTTTAGTAATTTTAGGGACACTATTAAGTGCCTACAAATTAAGAGATAAACCTGAAGGAAGTATAACTGAAAATTTTTTGCTAGATTTGAGTCTTTGCCCTACCTTCCTTCCACTAGGTGAAGAATAACAATCTAATGAAAAACAGTTGAAAAAAATAACAGAGGAGTTTCATTTTGCTATAAAATTATCATTGAACTGGGCTTTCAAACATAGCTACCGTATATAATAACAAAAGTTAGATTTAACATAGAAGATAGCATATAAAGCAGTATGTTTTCTTTTGTATGTGAAAAAGAAAATTCACTTGTATTTTAGGCTTGCTAAATGTATGTAGTTCCATATTTGAACAAAAAATTTCATTAGAAAATTGTAGGCATTAAATATAATGCAGGGAAAATTCTTATAAGGGTTGTTATTTTGCCACAGCTGAGTGATTATACTTTTTGAAAGCTATAAATCAAAGTTACTTTTCAGTGTTTGGCAGATCCTTTATTTATCTGAAGTATTGTGTTTTAAATATACTGTGAACTTCTTAACTGCTTTTCTTTTTCCTGAGTATAATTGTTAAGGTTATACAGATGATATCTCATAACTGTGATTATAATCTTTGTCATATTAACCAAAAGATGGGCTAATAATAAGCATTAGTAATAGTCTGCTACTCTTATTCACATGTAATGAATTCTGTTAAAGAATATGACACTTGTGGGATCCCTGGGTGGCGCAGCGGTTTGGTGCCTGCCTTTGGCCCAGGGCGTGATCCTGGAGACCCAGGATCGAATCCCATGTCAGGCTCCCGGTGCATGGAGCCTGCTTCTCCCTCTGCCTATGTCTCTGCCTCTCTCTCTCTCTCCCTGTGTGACTATCATAAATAAATAAAAATTAAAAAAAATAAAAATAAAAATAAAAAAAGAATATGACACTTGTAATTTAATAATAGAAGAATAAATTATAAGGAGGTGTTCTTGTGAAGAATTCAAACCATTAATATTGTAGCAGGGACCTGGATACACCCTTATTTTTTACATAAATGAATGTCTAGCAAAAAAAAATTTTTTTTTTTATACAAGAAAGTACAGAGAATAGTATAGCCAATGCCTGTGTATATACCATGAGGAATTAATAAGTACTCAAAATTTTTTAGGACTGGAAGAATCTTTAAAGATTATGTTTTCCAGTCCCTAGTGACGTGCTTAGTTGAACCCAGTGTTCCTATGAAACTACTCTTCTTTTTAACTTGTTATTTTATTTTTTAAAGATTTTATTTGAGAAAGCAATAGAGAGAACGTGAACAGGTGGAGGGACAGAGGAAGAGGGAGAAGCTGATTCCCTGCTGAGCAGGGACCCTGATGTGGGGCTTAATCTCAGGACCCTGAGGTCATGACCTGAGCCAAAGTCAGATGCTTAACTGACTGAGCCACCCAGGTGCCCTTCCTGTGAAGCTGCTAGTCTTTATATAACAGTCTGATGGATCTCAGTTAGAAAGTTAAAGGTTTTAGGTTAGGAGTACAACTCAGCCTAGAATGCATCTTGGGAAAGGAACTAAAGTATTAAAGGAATGTTAGTGGGTTTTTATAAGATTCTAGGTGAAAGGTAGTGGTGGTTTGGACTGGTAGAAGGATATATGCATTTTGAAGGTAGAATTGAGAGGTTTTGCTAATGGATTCATGAGATTTGAGAGACATGAGCCAAGGTGGATGTGGAGGCTTTTGGCCTTAGCTTAAAGAACAGAATGGCTATCAACTAAAATATAAGAGCCTGGGGAAGGAGCAGATTTGTGAGCGACCAGGAACTCAGTAATGGGTATGTTAAGTTTGAAATGTCTGATAGATTTCTAAGTGGGGATGTTAAGGAGACAGTCTATACACACACACACACACACACACACACACACACACACTTGCCTGGAATTCAGGGGAGGTACCTGGACTGAAGCTTTGAGAATTTATACATAATATTTGATATTTAAAATCATGACATTAAATAAGATCACCCATGGACGGGAATGTGGGAGATTAGGAGAATATGATGTTTGGATGCCAAGGGAAGAATGTTTCAGAGGATACAGGGATCACCTATGTCAAATGATGTTGCTAGATCAGTTAAGGTTAGGACTGAGGCTTAGCTGATTATAGCGTATTGCTTGCTGGAGGCCAGTTTTACTAGTAAAGTGGTAGAAAGCTGGATTGCAGTGGATTGAAAAGAAAATTAGAGGTGATAATAATGAAAACAATGAGTAGAGACAGCTCTTTGGAGGAGTTTTAAAGAAAGGAAAACAATGTAATTGGAGAGGAAAGTAAGGTCAGGAGAGGGCTTTCTTTCTTTCTTTTTTTTTTTAAGGTGAAGTAGTTGAGAGAATGTATGTTGTTGGGAGTAATGTAAGATTGATAATGCTGAGAAGAGAATTCCTGGACTGATGTCCTTGAAAGGCAGTGGGATGTAGAAGACAAATGAAGAGATTGGCTGTTCCTTGGAAAATTTTTCTTCCCTAGATGAGGAGACTTTTTCCTAGTCTAGTTTTTCATCTCTAAGAAAAATAAATGACTGTAGAATATGTCACAACATGGGAGAACTTTGCTCTTTCATAGTCAAAAAGGTAATTTTTCTGCCTCATATTTATTCCTACATGTGAAGTTGTATCGTAGTTTCAGTATATTAACTGTTCTGTGGTTTTAGCCGTATAATAAAAATTATTAGCAGCTACCAGGTAGCTGCAGATGCTCACATATGGAATTCGGGAATATGAGTTGGAGCAAAGTTATAGAATGTCATAGCAGTTTCAAAAAAGTGTGTGTGTATGTCTGTGTATTTTCATATGCACATATATTTTTGGTTTGTTTAAAAAGTCT
The DNA here is from genome assembly GCF_003254725.2 of Canis lupus dingo. Lineage (NCBI taxonomy): Eukaryota > Metazoa > Chordata > Mammalia > Carnivora > Canidae > Canis > Canis lupus. The sequence continues at coordinate 35,975,465 of NC_064251.1, forward strand.
TTATATTGTATATGTTAATTTTAGTTAAATATTGTATTGATACAAAAGAATGTGTATAAGAAATAGAGTACTATAATAAATCCCAATGTACTAATAATACCCAATTAGAATATGAGCATTATCATTATATTTCCAGTTTTTATTTATTTTATTTTTTTAAAGATTTTATTTATTTATTAATGAGAGACACACAGAGAGAGAGAGGCAAAGAGGCAGAGACACAGACAGAGAGAGAAGCAGGCTCCTCAATAGGAGCTTGATGTGGGACTCGATCCCAGGACTCCAGGATCATGATCTGAGCTGAGGGGAGATGCTCAACCGCTGAGCCACCCAAGTGCCCCAGGACTTGTTTTTTTAAAAAAGGAATTATTTGCTGACTGAAGATAGAAGTTGTGAGAAAAGGGAGTCAAATTCATACTGCCTAACTTCCTTTAAAAAGAGTCACTATAATACATAATTAAATTAAAACTATTGAAATCATGAAGCTTTAAAGCCATATGGTCATGACTGAATTTTAGTCTTCCTAATTTGATTAGATTTGGGAGAGGGTTGACTTACTTATCAAGGGTTTTGTTTCATTTTGTTTCATTTGTTTTTGTTTTTTCAGGTAGGGCACTTCTGCAGATGGCTTCTCTCTTAGGATTTTTCTCCTCACTAGTTTCATTTTGGGGCATTTTCCAGATCTTGCCCTTAGATATGTTCTTGCTCTTCCTTTATGTCCACTATTTCTTCATTTTTTGTGACAAAAATTTATAGATTCAGTGAATTAAAAGCAATCTAATGTTGTTTTTGTTCCATTTTGGTTGATGGTTAAGATCGCTGTTGTTAATTACAGTTTTTATCTTCTGCTTTGTATCTTTCACTGACAGCCACCATGCAAAGAAAGCCCAAATCATATTCATCATCTTTAATGGATCAGATTCCTATCAAATTCCTTATTCGACAGGCTCAAGGGTTGCAGCAGGAGTTGGGAGGTATTTGTTTTGCTTGCTTTTTACTGCTAACATTTGTTGTTAAAAAATACCTTCCTGTTTATAGTGTTATAAAGTGTAATAGGTGCTTAATAATAATAAAAAAATCAAACAATTCAGTAGTGAAATTCCTCTTTACCTCCCTATCTTATTCCTTGCATTCCTCCTTCCCCAAAACCCAGTTTTATTTTGGTATGTAATTTTAGACATTTTTTCTGTAAGTTGAACCATATGAAATTACAGGTATTCAACTTTTTTTGACCTACAAAAATACAGTTTCATATGGTTGAAGTTAATAGATACATGAGTAAAAAATTTTTTTTTAACTATGAATGGCATTAAACCTTATCTCTTCTGAGACTTGTTTTTTTCTCTTGGAGACTTAGAAATGTTTTTATGCCAGTACATGTAGATCTACCTTACTGCTTTTAATTCCTCCATAATACTCCATAGCATCGAATTACTATAGTTTTTACTGTAAAGCTATCAAATAGATATATAATGATATTTTTTGAAATTCGATTTTTTTCCTTAACACCTCCTCTTATAGTGTTTGAGTTTTTTGTTTCTTTGAAGTTGGGAGTTTTCTTTTTCTTTCTTTGTTATGGTTGATTTCAAGCAGGAACAAAGATGGACCTTCTTTAGTCCCCTTTAGCCAGATACGTGCATTTATTTTTACTTAGATCTTTGCATAAACTATTTCCAAGGAAATAATGTTATATTTGGCAACTAACATTTTATTGGAGAGATTATGAAATGTAGGTTAATTTTCACTCTGGTAAGCAGTCATTTTGTGACTGTTTTGAGATAGTCTTAACTATACATGTAGTTGTGCATGTGGATATTTAAACTTTAAAATAATATTATTGATTGTTGCAGCATTTTTTCAAACAAATATTAATTTTAAGCAGTTTCTTTGACAAAGGAAGCAGGTATTCTCCCTACTGGGACTAAGTGGCATGATTTGATCTAAGTTGCATAATAAGGAGATTATTGGATGAAAAGTACTTTTATTACCACTAGTACTGTTGCTGCTATTCTTATAACTCTGATGAGGATGATAATAATAATATAGTAACAACAATATTTATTAGGTATTTATGTGCCAAATCTTTAGCGTAGTGGTATTTCATATATATAAGTAGACATTTTTACAGAATCATCATCATTTATTTTATCATTTAAAATACCAGTCATGCAATCATCATACGATTTCACTCATGTAGAATATAAGAAATAGTGAAAGGGACTATAGGGGAAAGGAGGGAAACTGAATGGGGAAAAATTAGAGGGGAAGACAAACCATGAGAGACTCAAATAACTCTGGGAAACAAAGGGTTGCAGAAGAGGAGGAGGATGGGGGGATGGGGTAACTGGGTGACAGGCACTAAGGAGGGCACTTGATGGGATGAGCACTGGGTGTTATATATTGGCAAATTGAATTTAAATTTAAAAAAAGTCATGAATAGTCAAACTGCTGTAAACAAAAGGTTTAGAAAGAAGACTGATTTAGTATGAGAAAGTTTCCCATTCCTTTTGCCTTTCCTTAATTAATTCTTCTTGAAGGAAGACAAATAGACTGCCTTGTACAAACTGTACTGCTTCAGTTGGCTGACATATTTAGCTGTGTGACTCTGGGAACTTTAATAAATGTCTTTCAGTCTGTTTTCTTACAGTAGAATGGAGACAATATTGTTTACCTTGAAGGGATGTTACGGAGAAATGAAAAAATGTACATAGAGTGCCTAATATTTTTTTAGGCACTCAGAGTGGGCAACTTGATTTTACCCATCTGTAGCAGTGATTCTTAACTGGGTTGGAAGAGAGCACATGTTCTTCTATAGACACCTATCAGAATTTCTGAGGAAGGTCTTTCTCAAATCATATATGATCTCCCCCAGATGGACATTCTTTTCCTCTTTTTGTCTTTCTCCCCATTGCCCTCATACTTGAACTACTGCTGTGTCAACATGAAGTCTTTTATGTTGGGATAGGGTGGAAGAAAGCTGGAGAACTTTTGATAAAACTAGTAGTTTCCACCTTTTTGCATATCAAATCTTTATTTAACCAGATTATCTGGCTGAATTACCAAACAAATTCTCAAATGATAGTATGCATGCATAAGATGTGCACATTCCTTTGGTTTGCCAAAAATGAAAGAGACAAGGGAGAGGGGAGAGAGGAGAAAAGATTTTGGTTTTGCGAATGAAGAATCCAGTTGTCTTCTTGTAAATTTTCAAGGGTTGCATTCTGCTTTACTACGTCTCCTTGCAACTAATTATCCACATTTGTGCATTGTGGATGATTGGATCTGTGAAGAAGAAATCACAGGGACTGATGCCCTGTTAAGGCGAATGCTACTGACTAATAATGCCAAAAACCACTCTCCTAAACAACTCCAAGAAGGTAGAGTAAATTGGATACTCCTTTTTATACCTTTAGTAGTACAAAGAGATGTTAGGCTCATTGAAATCTTAAAGTCATGCAGAATTTTCCTTGGTATGTAACAATGTTTCGTCAATATGTTTAAGTAATTTTGAGTTTAGGGAGTTTTAACCTTTTTTTTTTTTTTTAATTTTTAAAATTATGTTATTTATTTATTTGAGAGAGAGAAAAAGAGAGTGCCCCAAGTTGGGGGAGGAACAGAGGGAGAGGGACAAGCAAACTCTGCCATGAGCCTGGATCCCCTGTGCTGGGCTCGATCTCATAACCTTGACATCATGACCTGAGCCAAATCAAGAGTTGGACTCTTATCTGACTGAGCCACCCAGGCACCCCAGGAGTTTTAATCTTTTCTTTCTGACATGCTTGTATCTGTTTACTCATAGTTTCTACATTACAGTACTAAATAGTACTGTAATGTAGAAAATACTATACTGTAGAAAATACAGTACTAAATAGTACTATGGTTTAGGAAGGTCCTAAACTGGTCAGAAATAACTACTATAGAATAGAGCAATGTACTTGCCATTAATGGAAATGTTCAAGCATTGTCAATTAGAAATGTGATATGAGCCACACATATAATTTTTTTTGAGTCACACATATAATTTTTAACTTTCTATAGCCATATTAAAAAATAGGCAAAAGTAATTCTAATAATTGTATTTAACCCAATATTTCAATATATTATCATTTCATCATGTAATCATTATAAAAATATTAATGAGATATTTTACTATTTTTCCAAAGAAAGTCTTTGCCATCTGGTATATATTTTATATTCAAAGCACATCTCAGTTTGCACTAGCTACATTTCTTACATGTTCAGTAGCCAGATGTGGTGACTATTCTGTTGAAAAGCACAGTTATAGATATTTTTTACTAACAGCAGTCTGCTGGATACTTACATCTTATAAAGGGGGCCCCCCAGATGGAAAATATTAAGAAGTTTGGATCTTACTGAATATTACTACCAAAAGCAATACTTGGGTATATTTTCATGTTTCAGTCAACTTTTATTTATTTTCTTTTCTTTTTTCTTTTTTTTCTTTTTTTCAGTCAACTTTTAAAACTAATTTGATTCACCAAGGAAATGGCATTTATCTTTGGGTTACTAATGTGTTTTTTAAAATGGGATTTTTAGGGATGCCTGGGTGGCTCAGCAGTTGAGCATCTGCCTTTAGCTCAGAGTATGATCCTGTAGTCCTGGGATCGAGTCCCACATTGGACTCCCTGCATGGGCTCCTTTAATAAATAAAGTCTTTAAAAAAATGAGATTTTTATAACTTTTATCTTTATGATTATTTTTATAAATATACGTAACATTAACTTTTCTTAGGCCCCTCCTTTTTTTTAAAAGATTTTATTTTTTTATTCATGAGAGACACAGAGAGAGAGGCAGAGACATAGGCAGAGGGAAAAGTACCTTAGGCCCTTATTTTAAGTATAGCCAAAACTTGTGGCCAGGATTGAAAGTTTTACTCTTTTCAGCAACAGTGTTTCCTTCATTTGGGTGGTGTGTAGTCTGATGGGACAGTATTAAATAATTTTTGGTAAGCTGTATAGAATTTAGATCATGACTGCTAAGTTTTCCTTTTAGCATTTTCAGCTGTCCCAGTAAGTCACACACAAGTGATGCAGATTCTGGAACACTTGACTCTACTCTCTGCCAGTGAACTTATACCTTATGCAGAAGTATTAACATCCAATATGAACCAGCTGTTGAATTCAGGGGTTCCACGGCGAATTCTTCAAACGGTCAATAAACTATGGATGGTTCTTAATACTGTGATGCCCAGAAGGTAATTTCAGTGTATTGTTTCATGTAATAAATAAGCGTATAGCAGTGATTGTATACAATAACTTAAATATTGAAAAATTGTTGATTATCCGACAATATAAATCCATTCTGAAGACCACTAATTAAAAAGTAGTTATACCTTTAAGGAAAAGAATAAACTTTAAGAAACAGAAAACAAAGTATTTTCAAGTTGAGAAAGTCCTTTAAAAATGAATTCTCACGTATACTCATTTGTGGCTAGTTGTGATTTAGATCACCATGTGTCTTGCAATCCTTGCCATGGCTTCAAATTTTGCTACACATTAAAATCACCTGGAGATCTTTTAAAACTCCTGATCAGCAAGTTGTAATGCATGCTAATTAAATCAGAGTGTCTGTTGGTGGGAGTTAGCAATTACTTTTTTTAAATTTTTTTTTAAAGAATTTCCTGAGTGATTCTAGCACCCATAAAGTTTAGAGAACACTGGATTAATTATTTTGCCTTTAGGAAGATAAGTCTCTCTTGTTCCATATATGGCATCAGAAACATCTGGTCTAAATAGGTGATGGGGATTAAGGAGTGTACTTGTTGTGATGATGAGCACTGGGTGTTGTATGTAAGTTTTGAGTCACTAAATTGTACACCTGAAAATAATCTTATACTGTATGTTAACTAGCTAGAATTTAAATAAAAGCAAATCAGAACCCCTTTAAGTAGGAAAACAAACAACACCTAGTCTGCTCTAAAAGAACCTAAACACTGGGCTAGACTTTGATTTTGATTTAATTGGTCTGGAAATATTTATGCTTTTTAAATTTAATTTTTACTTATGTCAAATAAATACACGTAACTTAAGAACTTAAATAGTATATTCCTTTCCATTTTGACTGTTGCTCCCCAGAGACAGCTGTTTCCAGCTCTTTAACCTTTTTATTCTGGCATTTATATCCCCCCATCTATCTCAGTAACATAATTACTAGGATTTCCTGACTTTCCAATTGAGAAATTTTGTCTTTCCACTATGCAAGATGAAAAGTTAACCCTCTCACCTGTTTCCTCCCCTGTGAGTCCCTCTTCCCCCAACACACTTTCCCTTCCTTCACTTCTCCCAACAGAGTAATACCAAAATTTTGGTTAAAGTAGTATTCAGTGTGTCTGTCATTATGACTACATCAGTGCTATTATTATAGTTGACATATGCAGTATCCTTTGATTACAACCTCTTATACAACTGCCTTCCTTCATACCTCACACACATACCCTGAGTTAATACTTCCCTCTTCAAAAAAAAAAAAAAAAACTTTCCTCTTCATTTTACTTGGGTTTTTTGTTTTCATTTTGTATTAATAACTAATTCATCCCTAAACTCCATTATTGAGGGGACATTTACTTTAAAATTGTTCTAACACATCCGGTAATTTATCAGTAGCACTTTATTCTTGGAAACATTCCTTTTATAGCTTTCCATCTTCATTTTTTAGTTTGGGACATGCACAGAAGCCATCCTGGAATTGCTTTTGTCTCTCCTCGTTGAATTCCATGTTTTTTTCTCCGTCTTGGTTTAGTTCCTTTTTTTAATGTGAGTGTAACTCACATTCAAGTTGCTTCCTGAGAAAGAGTGTTTAGGGAATTTATTTATTGTTTTGGACTTGCATGCGTGAAAAGGGTTTTATTCTTCCCCTCACATGTGATTGGTTGTTCTTTAGCCTAAGTGTAGAATTCTATCTCAATTTTCCTTTCAGAAATTTGAAGATTTAATTTTACTGAATGAATTGAGCTTCCCTTATTGCTATTAATTAATCCAGTGATATATCAGTTCTCACTCCTTTGTATGTGATTGTTGTTTTTTTCTCTTATATTGTAGGTTTTTTTTTTCCTTTCACTGTTTTCTGAAATTTCATGATATATTTTGTGTATGTGTTTTTTTTTATTCATAGTGTTGGGTGCTTGGCCTTTTTTTTTAGTCTGGGGACTAATGCCTTCATTTCTAAGAATATAATCTTGGTTTTTTTTTCAGTGATTTCTTTCCCTCTGTTTTCTGTAATTTTTTATAATTTAGCTTTTAAGCCTCTTGTCATAAAACCTGATTATCTAATTTTTTTCTTCTCTTTAAATTTGTCTTTTGAATTTACTTCAAGTATTTCCTCAATGTTATCTTCTGATCTTTCTTTTGAATTTAAATAATTTGTTATATTCTTTTTTTAAAAGATTTATTTATTTATTTATTCATGAGAGAGAAAGAGGCAGAGATGCAGGCAGAGGGAGAAGCAGGCTCCCCGCAGGGAGCCTGATGTGGGACTCGATTCCAGAACTCCAGGATCACGCCCTGGGCCAAAGGCACACGTTCAACCGCTGAGCCACCCAGGCGTCCCTAAGTTGTTATATTCTTAATTTTTAAGAGCTCTTACCCAAGTATTTTTAGTTTTCTTTTTCTTTTTTTTAAGTAGGCTCCGTGCACAGCATGGAGCCCAACATGGGGTTTGAACTCATGACCCTGAGAATGAGAGTCGGATGCCTACCTGACTCAGTTACCCAAGTGCCCTTTACCTTAAGATCTTTAAATGTCTCCTGTTCTTGTTTCATATATGCAATATTCTATCCTTTAAGGATATTATAGAGTTTTAAAAGTTTCTCATCCCTATATTGTTTCTTTGAAGTTTCCTTCTGTTTGCATATTTTAATCTTTTTCAAACTAGATGCTTTACTTAAGTGTCTGGTAACTCTTAGCTATCCACTCATATTTGAGAGTGGACAAGCTCTGTGTGCAAGATGGGGCTGATGGACTCTTGGGCTTCACTGTGAGAAATTAGGTACCCTTCCTATTGGCATATCCCTTAGTAATTCTGATGTGTACTTCAGGTTAGTAATCACTTTTATAGTTTATTGATGTCTAATCTCAAAGTGGCATCTCACATTGAGATTTTATGATGATACGGAACCAAGGCTTAATTTATGGGGCCAGATACAGTTTCATAGTGCTAAGGTTTTAATTCATACTTTTATTCTTATATGCCATGATTATTCCATTATAACCATGGAAGCTTTTTGAAACTATATTTGCTGTTTTATTTTCATTTGTTTTAGAGACATCATAATAAGTTAGATTTCCATAGTTCTTAATTTTTCCAAGTTCATTCACACCTGATTAATTTTTTCCTGATTTTATCCTTCTAAGTTAAGACTGGATGGCTATAGGTTTCATCTATAATATAGCTGTTTTTGAACATGTGATTATTTTTCATCAGGCTGTGGGTAATGACAGTTAATGCACTTCAGCCTTCAATAAAGTTTGTACGACAACAAAAGTATACTCAGAATGACCTGATGATAGATCCTCTCATTGTCCTAAGATGTGATCAGAGGGTACACAGGTAAGTGTCATTTGAGTTTCATTTTTATTCTGGAGTTATACTTTGGAGAGTCAAAAGAAATTGGAGAAATTCCGTTTACGTCTGTCTTAGTGTTCTTGTAGGTAATTGGCAGTGTGAGCTGTGAGGTTTTTTGTTTTTGTTTTGTGTACATTTAAGAACTATTCAGTTTAATATTTATTAGTAAAATCTAGCCTTGTTAGCATTTTTGAAAAAGGCTTTTAAAAATTTACTAAATATGAACCATTACATAAACTATCATCTTTTTGGCATCCTCAGTT